>NC_083892.1:36107500-37307500 GCF_032452875.1 Bos javanicus | reverse complement strand
ATTATCACCACATTAGGGAGGTTTGCCTGTTTGGCGTTGAACTTACGGGGGAGAACTCGTGACCACCTGTTACACACACATACCCAGGCACACAGCTTCACTTCACAAGGTAACCCAGATGTCCATCCAGTGGGTGGTGTCATGGCCTGTGGGTTCTTCTGAGTGTGCAGGCCTGAAACATGCCTGATTGATAGGGATTAAGCCCCAGCTTCAGCGGGGCAAGTTTTTTTTTAAATGTCTTAGCCCTCACGTAAAATCTTGAATGACTGATTCTAAACAAAACAGTTTTTTAAAATGTATTTGCATACAGCAAAGTCTTACAGTTTCTCCCCCGGACAAGAATTCCAAAACTCTTTGTTTGTTAAATTTAGGGAAGAGCGCACTCCCCGTGACACCATCGGAAGAGCTGTTTTGACATCTGAAGGGTGGACGGTGTATGTTTTGCTGTTGCGCATCTGTTAACTGTCGTGTGCTTTCTTGACAATTGTCTTCACTGTCTTGTTTTCCCCAACAACCCTGACTGTTTTGAGTGTGCGGGAAGTTCTGTGTAAATAACATGAATAGAAAAAAGATGATTTTCCTCCCCATCCTCAGGAGAGCATTTCAGAGTGCGGGAGATGCTCCTTGTCTCCATTCTGTCAGTTTGAGGTGAGAACAACCTATTAACAGTCAGTTTGTGACTTGCACTGTGAAGAACAGTTTATATTTCCTTTTCTGTTCTGTTGTGTTTACCTTTGCGTTGCCTTTTTTCATGCTGTAATTTTTGTTTTGGTTCAGCCTGCCGTGGAAGGGGTAGAGGTGAGAACCAGTGGAGGTGCAGGAGGGGTTGTCGTCGTCCTTGGTTTTGCCGTGACTCGTGGTTCTGTGGTGGACGGAGTGTGTCGTGCCTGAGTGCAGTGAGCGTACTTGTCTGTCTGTGGCGGGCCTGTATCGGTCCCACCGTTGCCGTGAACTGTCCGGGGGCCACGCATGTTTCCCGTTAGGACCTTTTTAAGCCGGTTTCTAAGTTCTTTTGTTTCCTACACGCTAGAATCGCCACATCTCAATTTTTCTGATTCCCTCGGGTTTTTGCTCTCATACCGTTTGTATGAACTCACACATCTAACAGCCTCTTGAGAGGAGACACCGCAAAGAATGCAGGAGGCCTGCCAGAAATCGGGAGGCGTTCTCGTCCTTCTTGCACACGTCTGACTGAGCAGCTGCCTCCATGGCCCTGCCCGCGCCCATCCCCCGTGTGTGTCTGCCGCGCACAGCGCCCTCGGGTGGGCCCAGCGCTATGGCCTGGGACCGGGGCGCAGCTCCGCGCTGGCCTCTTCTGTAAAGTGGGGGTGGTAACGCCTGTCGTTCCTGCCGCCCCTCCCGGTGGTGACGCGAAGACCAGCAGTGGTTCTGTGACAGGGCTTTGAAAACCTACACCTTGGAGACAAAAGTGCCATTTTTAGAAGGTTATTCGAACTTGACAATCGAACTAACTTATTCTGCCCCCAAACTCAGAAACACTGGAGACAGGCACTCCAGGGGAGGCCGGGGGTGACAGTGAGCTGATGCTTCTCATTTCTGACCCCTCTCACGTTTGGCCTCTCGGCTTGAAGAGGCGTTCTGAGCGCTCTCTCCACTGCCGCGGGGACCCGGTGCCCCTGACTGGCGCTTACCATCCCCATTTTACCGCAGTGGGGCCTGGGTGCCTGGCGTCCCCCACCCACAAGGGACATCAGGGCATCTTCCGCCCCCGTGGCCCGAATGGCGGACCCAAAACTGTGGGAACAGACGCCGAGAACGCAAAGTCGGGTGACGGGGCTTGGTCGCCGAGCAGCCCACTTTGCACGTGATTCCGGGGAGCAGTCTGTCAGCTTTGTTTTCAGGCCTGCTTGGCAAATTCTTAGTCCCACAGCCGGTCATTTATTTCCGCTGATAGTTAATTTCCGGGGTAAAGACTTCCCGTATGTTTTGAGGACTTTGTGGCTGAGTTTTAAGGGCAGAAGAAGTCTGTGCCCTCAGAACTTGCTGCACTGGGGAGACCCCATGCGGTCACGGCACGTGGGGGCCTCTAATGTTCAGGCCACGGGCACGAGCTCCTGCCCCCGAGGGGGGTCACCTCGGCGGCCCGAGAGGTCACTCCCAGCACTGGTCAGCGTGCATGCAAGCGGACGTGGCACCATCACCAGGTGTGCGGTCCCCTCCCTCCGCTGGCAGAGCCCAGGGCAGGTCGTTTCCTCCGGCCACAGCTGGAAGCTGAGGTTGGCAAGTTGTGGCTTTCTACGTGTTAACTCTGCTTCTGTTGGCGAGCCTTGCGAACGTAGTAGAGCCTAGCAGGGTCTGTATGAGGTTGATGCCTTTGGCTGGTGCGATTAATTGGCCTGTTTTCTAATTTCTGACTTTCTCCATTAGGAGATGAAAATCTGCTCTGCCATCATAAACCTTTTTCATCTGATCCCAGCTGCGCCCCAGACTCTGGTCAAGCCTTTGCTAGAGGTCGTGATGAAAACCGAACGGGCCATGTTGATCGAGGTAAAGGCCAGGCTCAGGCTCATTCGGTTCTTCCTGCGTCTTTGACGGGGAATGTTTTGTGTCATGCTTCAGCTGGGTTCATCTAGCAGAGGAAGGTGTGGGGTGTTCATGTTGGCTTGCGGCGCGTGCAGTCCACTCATGAGGGGAGAAGGCGCACATGGAACTGTGGGCAGTCGCTGGACCGGAGAGACCTCAGAGCCCCAGACAGTGCAGGTTTCACCGCGTGTCTTCCAGGCTGGCAGTCCCTTCAGAGAACCTCTGATCAAGTTCCTGACGCGCCACCCCTCGCAGACAGTGGAGCTGTTCATGATGGAGGCGACGCTGAATGACCCCCAGTGGAGCCGGATGTTCATGGTGGGAGCCGGGCTGGGACTGGGGTGCTGCTCTACAGTCTGAAATTTGTAGTTGACTGTTGAGGTTTTATTTTTCTCTGATATAACTTGAGCATTAGAAACATCGTGTCCTGCTGAGAAAAGCTCAGGTCCAGGAATCCTCCTTTGGAGGACTTTGATCGTAATGGATAAATGAGCTGCTCTAATTATGAAAACCAAGTGTCTAAAAAGTACTTTCTAAAGAGAGTGCTTTTGTAGTCTTTTTTTCTTTTTTTATTCTATCTCAGATTTAGGAAGAACCTTAGAGTTCATATCATCTAAAATATAAAATAGTTTGTGGGCTTTGATTAGCTTAAAACAGCTATTTGTTTTGTTTGCAGAGTTTCTTAAAACACAAAGATGCCAAACCTCTTCGAGACGTGCTGGCGGCCAACCCCAACCGGTTCATCACGCTGCTGCTGCCCGGTGGCACCCAGACCGCAGTGCGCCCCGGCTCGCCGAGCACCAGCACGCTGCGGCTGGACCTGCAGTTCCAGGCCGTCAAGGTAGCGCGGCTCCCCACCACGGCCAGTGCCCCGAACGTGCCGTCGGGATGCAGGGAGAGCCCCGCCGGCGTCCTCACCGTCTCCTCTTTGGCAGATCATCAGTATCATCGTTAAAAACGAGGATTCCTGGCTGGCCAGTCAGCACTCCCTGGTGAGCCAGCTGAGGCGTGTGTGGGTCAGTGAAACCTTCCAAGAAAGACACCGGAAGGAGAACATGGCGGCCACTAACTGGAAGGAACCCAAGCTGCTGGCCTACTGTCTGCTCAATTACTGCAAGTGGGTGCATCTGGGCTCCGGTGCCTGTGGGCTCTTCTGAGGCGTGGGTCACGGGGTCCCTGTGTGTAGGCATGGCCTGTAGAGCATGGGCTGTGGCTCTGAGCAGCTGGAGGGCAGGTCGGATGTCCCGGCAGTTACGGCCCTCTCATTTGAACACGCAGGAAGAATTACGGAGATATTGAGCTGCTGTTCCAGCTGCTCCGGGCCTTCACTGGTCGCTTCCTCTGCAACATGACCTTCCTAAAGGAGTACATGGAGGAGGAGATTCCCCAAAACTACAACATCGCCCAGAAACGGGCCCTGTTTTTTCGCTTTGTGGACTTCAATGACCCCAACTTCGGAGATGAGCTGAAAGCCAAGGTAGGTCCCTCTGTTGCTGCAGGAGAGTCCACGATGCTTGAGCTCGTTTTCCCGGGAGCCAGGGCACTCTGTCCATGGTCTGCTGTCTTTCCTGGCGTTGGAAGAGCAGTCTGGGCTGTTTAGGAAGGAAGTTTCATTGTTGAGAAACGTGAGGCAGGTCCAGCTGTGAACCAATGCTGACGAGTGGTGTGTTAGTTCCTTTGCTTTTATAAAACAACTTGTTTGAGGTGAGAAGAGTGAACGAGTCTGCTCTTTTCCTCAAGTTGTTACCCTGCCTTTGCAGTTGCCACTGGAAGGAAAGACAAAATTGCTAGCTGCACCCCTGACTGAGTTCTGCCCGGATGCTGCAGCATGACCGAGCTGGTTCTGCCTAGTGAGAGAGAGAGAGCCTGGCTTTGTTTTTCTTCTCCTTCATTTTAAAATTTTTTTGTAGGTTCTGCAGCATATCTTGAATCCTGCTTTCTTATACAGCTTTGAGAAGGGGGAAGGAGAGCAGCTCCTAGGACCTCCCAATCCAGAAGGCGATAACCCCGAGAGCATCACCAGTGTGTTCATTACCAAGGTGACGTCACGAAGCATGCATAGCATGGGAGATGTGTGTGTGTGTGATGGGTTCAATGCAATAAAGTGATGTCGCGAACCACACAGAGCGTGGGAGATGTGTGTGTGTGTGTGTGTGTGTGTGTGTGAGATGGGTTCATCGCAATAAAGTGACGTCACGAACCACACAGAGCGTGGGAGATGTGTATGTGTGTGTGTGTGTGTGATGGGTTCATTGCAATAAAGTGACATCACAAACCACGTAGAGCATGGGAGGTGTGTGTGTGTGTGTGCGAGATGGGTTCATTGCAGTAAAGTGACATCATGAACCACGCACAGTGTGGGAGATGTGTGTGTGTGTGATGGATTCATCGAAATAAGGTTATTTCCCTGCGGCTTTTATTTTTCATGATTGCATTCATTCTTACTAGTGAACTTACTAAGGCAGCTTCACTGTGGAATCACTTAATTTTTCCAGGTTAATAGATTTCAGTGGGAAGCAGAATATATCACGTTGAAAATTCACATGTCGTGGTTGTTTTGCAGAAATTCCTATTGCTGGTCAGTAGTGTTTTCATGATCTATTTACAAAAGAATCTACTAAAAGCCAGTGAGGACGTGAGACTGGACCAGTTACCACTGTGACCCTTTGCTGCCACATTCATGAAATGCTGCGGCAGTGGGATGTCTGAAATTAACTTGGGTCTTGGTTCGTGCACAATAGTGTTTGCAGGTTGCACAAGTGAGGCTTTAGGAATCGTGTTCTCCTGAGAACTTCCTATGGTGCTCTGTGGTCGGGCTGGTGCACTTCACCAGCGGATGCTGAGTTTGCCTTGAGGTGGTTGGGCCAAGTGTTCATGCACGGCTGCTGGTCGAATGCTGTGACCGTGGGGCTTCACTCATCATGGGCCTTCATTCCTTGCGCGGCCCAGGAATTACTACCCTTGGGAAGAAGAGAGTAGGTTCCACACCCCCTGGCCTGGGGTCCAGGTAGAGGGGAGGCTGTTCACAGGACACGTGGCCAGGCTTTCCATAGTCTGCTGCTTAAGCCAGGCGTCCTTCTCAGTTTTGACCCTAGCTCCATCCTCCTGGGGGAGTGAGAGCTAAGTCCAAGCAATTGTTTTGGTCCACATACTGCTGTGTGCCCTGTGCTGGGCAGCTGTGGGCACATGGAGACCCAGCCCTGCCGCGGGCTGCCCTCTGTGGGCTGCATCCTGGAGTCAGATGCTGTCAACTCGGCACCAGTGAGGGGTCAGGAGTTCAAGTGTCGATGAGGATCAATGGTGCAGGGCAGGCTGGCGCCCCCAGGGAAGGGCCTCTGTGAAGCCGCAGATCCAAGGGAGGGAGTTGGGGACTAAAGGGCCCCCTGATGGCAACACAGCTGTTGTGGAAGGCTTCCGTCACAGGTCTTCTGAGAGGCAGAAGGTTGTGAGGGTTCTTACTGGATTGTGTGGTCGGTCTGTGTGACTCCACAGAGGCAGGTAGCATTTTCCTCTGTGTACATTTTTCTTATATCCGTGAAACACATGTAGAAATTTGTCAGACCCTTGATTGTATGGAAAAGTGTAACTTTTTTTGTTTTAAGAATAGAGAATTGGGGAGTAGGTAATATTTTCTAATAATACTAAAAAACGAGTTAGTAATTAATGATTGACTAGGAAAAAAAATAACTCAGTTGCTTGGAAATTGAGAGACTCGGTCGTGAATCCCCTTGTGTGGGAGGGCTCGGACCCCCCCTGCCCCCTGTGTTCCAGTGTCTACGTCTGCTCCCTCTTCAACACTGAAATAAATTTGGCAAGTTTGTAATCTGTCCATAATAAAGGAAAATTGATGTAATGTCATTGAGTTTATCCCTGTAAGGCTTAACGCTATGTGTGTAAGAGGGTACGTGTGTTGTGAGTGAGTGTGTATGCGTGTGTGTGGAGGAGTAGATTGCTAACTGACCCTTGAGGAGGTACGGAGGTAGCAGAATGTTATGTGTATAGAGGGTATGTGGGTGTGTGGGTGTGTGTGTGTGTGTGTGTGAAGCCATAGACTTGTCGAGTGACCCTTGGGAGGTTTGTGTATAGTGTGCGTGTGCGTAGACTTGTCGAGTGACCCTGGGATGTTCAGAGGTACAGAGTGGTATGTGTATAGAGGGTATGTGCACGTGAGTGTGTGTGTAAAAGCGTAGACTTGTCAAGTGACCCTTGGCAGGTTTGTGTATGGAGTGTGTGTATGTGTGCACGTGTGAAGGCATAGACTTGTGGAGTGCTCCTGGGAGGTACAGAGGTAGCAGAATGTTACGTGTATAGAGCGCGTGTGTGCACGTATGAGTGTGTTTGTGTGTGAAGGCGTAGACTTGTGGCACGCCCCTGGGAGGTATGTGTCTAGAGTGTGTGTGTGTGTGTGTGTGCGCGCGTGCGTGCGTGCCTGCGCAAAGGCATAGGCTTGTGAGTGCCCCTGGGAGGTGTGTGTCTAGAATGTGTGTGTGTGTGAAGGCATAGACTCGTGAGTGCCCTGCGAGGTATGTGTATAGTGTGTGCGTGCATGCGTGTGTGAAGGCATAGGCTTGTGAGTGCCCCTGGGATGTGTGTGTCTAGAGTGTGTGTGCATATGTGAAGGTGCAGACTTGTGAGTACTCCTGGGAGGTGTGTGTCTAGAGCGTGTGTGGTGTGCGAAGGCGCAGACTCGTGCGTGCCCCTGGGAGGTGTGTGTCTAGAGTGTGTGTGTGTGTGTGTGTGCGAAGGTGCAGACTCGTGCGTGCCCCTGGGAAGTGTGTGTCTAGAGCGTGTGTGCATGTGCAGACTCGCGCGTGCCCTGCGTGGCAGGCGTAGCAGAGCCAGCAGCGCCCCCTTGCGCCCGTGCCCTCAGGTCTTGGAGCCCGAGAAGCAGGCGGACATGCTGGACTCGCTGCGCATCTACCTGCTGCAGTTCGCCACGCTGCTGGTGGAGCACGCGCCCCACCACATCCACGACAACAACAAGAACCGCAACAGCAAGCTGCGCCGCCTCATGACCTTCGCGTGGCCCTGCCTGCTGTCCAAGGCCTGCGTGGACCCCGCCTGCAAGTACAGCGGGCACCTGCTGCTGGCCCACATCATCGCCAAGTTCGCCATCCACAAGAAGATCGTCCTGCAGGTACCGGCAGGGCCCAGTCCCCCTCTGCACGCACAGCCTCCTCCTGGCTCATCGTCTTCCCCGGTGCATTTACAGATGCCCCTTTTGCCGTGGTTTTGGGATGGTGAATCCTCCCCCATGATTTGTTCCCGCCCTTCCTCCCACTCCTGCTCTGTCTGCTCCTTCCTCTCAGCCTTGCTTTTGAAACAATACGGTTCTTCTTCAACCACCTCCTGCTCCTCTGTCTGTTGCTGAAAGTGTGTCCGTCCAGGGCCCCAGCCCACTCATTAGCTGCAGACAGACAGCGGGTCCTCGGGGGTCCTCGTCTCCTGACCCTGTCCGGGTGGACCATCTCAAGCACGTTCCCGGTGTTGCTCAGTGGGTTTGGGCCTTGATGTCACGCAGCCTGGGTTTCTCCTGCTTCTGAGTTCCATATCTGACCGAGCTCATCCCTGTCTGTGTCAGAGTTCGCTGTGACCCTGTGCTTGAGCACCTAGCCTGTCTGTCCCACTGAGCCACTGGTCAGGGGTGGCGCTCATCCTGTCCTGAGCCACCCTTGATTGTTTGCTCTGACCACACCCTCCTGGGAACTTCCATGGGCCAGAGACCCGCCAGGGGTGTCTGTGACACCCTGTAGTTCTCCCAGGCACCCGGGTTCAGCAGGTCCTATTGTTTCCAGCCTGTCCATGACCTGTGTCCCTTGAAACTTCGTGCTGGTCACGCTGGGAAAACTGGGGCTCGCTTTGTGTGCATGTGTGTGTTTCAGTCGTGTCCAACTCTTTGCAACCCCATGAACTGTAACCCGCCAGGCTCCTGCCTATGGGGGTTTCCCAAGCAAGAATACTGGAGTGGGTTGCCATTCCTTTCTCCAGGGGATTTTCCTGACTCAGGGATCGAACCCGGGTCTCCCACATTGCAGGCAGATTCTTTACCATCTGAGCCTAGTCCAGCACAGGCACACACTAGGTGCTCAGAAAACATTAGCGCAGACATTTTCACAGATCAAAACTTTATGAAAGACAAAGTCACTGCTATGTGCTTTTCTAATAAGAGCCTCAAGGAATTGTTTAAAGGTTGTTTTTATAGAAATAACACCTTGTTTCTGAGTGACTACTTCCATCTCGCTTGTTAAAGCCTCCATGCTTACGTGACAATCTCCATCCTGTCTCAGGTGTTCCACAGTCTCCTCAAGGCGCACGCGATGGAAGCGCGCGCCATTGTCAGGCAGGCGATGGCCATCCTGACCCCGGCGGTGCCAGCCCGGATGGAGGACGGGCACCAGATGCTGACCCACTGGACGAGGAAGATCATCGTGGAGGAGGGCCACACGGTCCCGCAGCTGGTCCACATCCTGCACCTGATCGTGCAGCACTTCAAGGTGGGGTGTGTGTGGCTGGGCGCGGGGGCCTCAGAGCAGAACCTGGTACGCTCTCGTGCATTTGCTTTGAAGTTTCCCTCGTCTTTCGTTTTTCTGCAATAATGAGGTTGTCCTCATCTTTCCCTGGGCTTCCCTGGTGGCTCAGAGGATAAAGCCTCTGCCTGCAATGCAGGAGACCCGGGTTCGATCCCTGGGTTGGGAAGATCCCCTGGAGAAGGAAATGGCAACCCACTCCAGTATTCTTGCCTGGAGAATCCCATGGACAGAGGAGCCTGGCGGGCTACAGTCCACGGGGTCGCATAAGAGTCGGACACGACTGAGCGAGACACTCCCCACTCCTCATCTTTCAGAGAAGGTATTTCTCTTCTCTAGATTAGCATGAGTATGTGTGTGGCCTTACAACATGGGAAGTGCTGTAGTTCAGTGGATGTATCCTAGGTATACGCTTCTTTTTAAGACAACATTTTTCTTGTAAGTACACTTGGTCTTTGAACAACAAGGGTTTGTGCTGTGTGGATCCACTCGTATGCAGATGTTTTTCAATAAACACGTACTGTAATATCACATGATCTGCGGTTAGTTGAATCCGTGGATACGGAGGACTGACTAAACTCTACAGTCGTGTTTTTGACTTGGTGGAGGGTGGGCACCCCGACCCCTGTGTTGTTCAAGGGTCAGCTGTACTCAGTTACCTCTGAATACAGGCGAGTTGTTACTTTAAGGTGGGAAGTAGTGTCATTAATTCTTGAAGAGGTCACTGGCATCTCCTCTTCTATAACCAGATCACCTCCTTCTTGTATTTATTTATATGTAGATTATTTTTTATAGATTTTTGGGTGGAGGAGAAAGGACTGAATTGAAAATTTGTTCTTTCACAGTCAGCTCTTTAGAATTAGGAATTTGCCTCTTGGCGTGGCCAGCTTTTATAACACTGTCTGAAGTTTAATACGTGTGACTAGACTTGCCTACCTAACAAATTCATTATTTCAGCATTTTTTAAAGATGGTCCTTAAAAGCTAAAACACGCTTTTATATTGGAACTCAGTGAATGAAGGGGGAGTGATACTCATAAAAGGTGTTGAGAGATTTCTTAGCTTAAGTTAGGGTTCAGAATTCTTGGGCAAAGGTTGGGTCGCGTGCTGAGGCCGAGGCAGGTGCGTGCATGTGCCCGCGTGCCGGTGGCCCTGGCATGACCACCCGCGTCCGCAGGTGTACTACCCGGTGCGGCATCACCTCGTGCAGCACATGGTGAGCGCCATGCAGCGGCTGGGCTTCACGCCCAGCGTCACCATCGAGCAGCGGCGGCTGGCCGTGGACCTGTCCGAGGTCGTCATCAAGTGGGAGCTGCAGCGGATCAAGGACCAGCAGGTAGGGTGGCAGCCCCTCCCGCCGGCCCCGGCTGCGTTCCCTACAGCCCTCCCCGGAGAGCAGTCGGCAAAGTCAAGCATGGGTGCGTCTTTTTAAGCCCGATTCAGACATGGACCCGAACTCAAGTGGAGAAGGGGTCACCTCCGTCTCGTCTTCCATCAAGAGAGGTCTGTCGGTGGACTCTGCGCAGGAGGTGAAGCGCTTCAGGACGGCCACGGGCGCCATCAGCACGGTGAGAGCGTGGACCCGGGCTGCAGGCGGTTCATTCATCCAGGAACTCGGAATGCGGGCCGGGCGCCACGCCACACCCCACGAGGCCCGTGCCCCCGCCCCCTGGACCTGGTTCCCTTTCGGGGGTGGCCCAGGCCCCGCCCTTCCTCCGTGGCGGCTGTGCTTGTGCGTGTGTCGGGGGTGCCCTGGTGCCCAGCACGGGCAGCCCTGGGGCGGGCCGAGGCCAGACCGCGCTCCTGAGCCCGCTGTCCCGCATCTGCAGGTGTTTGGGCGGAGCCAGTCTCTGCCAGGCGCCGACTCGCTGCTCGCCAAGCCCATTGACAAGCAGCACACGGACACCGTGGTGAACTTCCTCATCCGAGTGGCCTGTCAGGTGTGCATCCCCGCGTCCCCGTTAGGGTCCTTCCGCACGAGGGCTGCCCGTAGACTGAGTGCATTCAGCCGTCTGACCGTTCGGTCAGAAAAGAAACAGACAAACCAGGTCTGGGAGCTTGTCTTCAGTAGCTTGTCCCTTTCTTACCAGATCTCGTTTGGTGACATGCTGATGTTTCTGAAACCCGACTGTGTTTTATAATAGGATTTTTTATAACTGTTTTTCATCAGTGATGAAATAGTGGCATATCTTAGAATTAACAGCATGTTGGTGACATTCAGTGACCCTGGGTTGGACTACTTGACTTTCAGGTAACCTGTGTCATGAGGGTGTTGGGCCGATCCATCCCACACAAGTAGTGGACAGCGTTCAGTGGTTCAGTGCCTCGTAACTGGCATTCGTTTACCATTCACATCAGTAACATATTTTCACGCCATTGTTGGCGATCAGTTTCTGAAACTTTGCGTTTTAAATTTCAAACAAACCCTTGTAAGTGAGATTTCCCTCACAAAGGAGTTTTATAGCTATTAAGAAGTAGTGCGTGCTATTTTACAACACTATTGAGGATCTCTAAGTGCTGGAAACAAGCTACCCGACTATCAGCCGATACTTCCCTGAGTGCCACAGCGTGCTGGGCACAGCCTGGGAGGCCCAGCCAGGGGTACCTCGGGGAGGCCCTGATGCCGCCTTTTCTGTTGCACAGAAGAGTGCAGGTCACCGCTGACCCACTGTGAGGGGGCAGGGTCCTGGCGGAGGCCAGCAAGGGTGGGCCAGGGCAGGCGAGCAGGGTGGGCCCTGTGTGCAGGGTAACTCGGGCCTGACCTGCGTGAACTTCCAGGTTAACGACAACACCAGTGCGGCGGGCTCTCCTGGGGAGGTGCTGTCCCGCCGGTGTGTGACCCTCCTGAAGACGGCCTTGCGCCCGGACATGTGGGCCAAGTCGGAGCTCAAGCTGCAGTGGTTTGACAAGCTGCTGATGAGTGTGGTAGGTGCGGGGGTCCTCGGGACGGGTGGGCCCCGAGCCGCCCCCCTCCGCCAGTCGGGGCTCCTCCCACTGCTCTTCTGGTCGCTGGGAGAGGAGAGAGCGCCGTGCTTACCCCTCCACCCAGGTGGAGCCAGGAGTCTCGGAAGCAGAGTAGTGCCCTTGCTTTTCATGGACTCATTGCTTAAACCGACTTACTGGCTAGCCCGGGATAAACACGTTTGACTTAGTCAACAGTCTTTAAAATGAAGTTGAGTTTTTGAACACAGATTGAATAATAAACATGGCACCGAATAGCCAGGTGTTGAGAGAGAGCCCCAAGTGCAGGTCTTCTGATGGCTTTTTGGGTGTTCTTCGTCCTGTGATTGTCCGGAGGTTACAGAAGCTGCTCTCTTGCTTTATCCATCTCGTTACCAGGACACAGTTGTGTGTCTAGGTCTCTGGTGAAACCTGAAAGCTTTCAGTTTGAAGATTTTAAAACCTGCAGTAAATGTCTGTTACTTTGTGCTGCAAAGATGAGTGTTGCTGTTCAAGTGTACTGAATGGTCCCACAGGTTTCCTGTGTTACAGGAGCTCCAGAGCGGTAGGCCTGCTGGGTCCACAGTGCGTGCTTTGAGTCTAGCCTTAGGCTTCACTGGTAGATATCTCAGATTTCTTTCCTCTGTTTCTCTTGGAAAGGGAATTATTTTCCTATGAGAATTAGTCACCGTTGACTCCAGCTTAGCCCCTTCACGGGCTTACATTCTCCAAGAGTAGTGGGTGTGCTCACGTGGACGTCTGCCTTTTCCCCAGGGTCCACCTCAGAGTAGCATCCATGCAGGGCACGTGTGTGCGTGTGTGTGTGTGTGTGTGTGTGTGAGCCACAGACACGAGGGTCCTGAAGCCAAACTTAAATCCTTACTGTGGACCTTGGTGCTCTGTTTTTGTTTTTTTTTTTTTAGTGCTGACAATTTATGAAGTTGATTTTACGATACAGTTTTAAGGATATTTGCTTTTGGAAGGATGTATGTAGTTGAACTAAAAACATGAAAGGAGAAAAGCAAAATTTATTGCAGCAGTTGCCTTTTTAAGCCAAATACTAATGTTTTTCGTGAACTTTTTAAAGGAAGTTTGACTAAATTCTTAAGGCAAATTTATTGAAAGGAAGATTGTGAAATCCTACTGTAGTCACAGAATATGGCGCCATTTACACACCTGGTGTGCTCACCCCTTGGTGGTTCTGGGTGTTTTGGTTTCACCTCCCAAGCGCTCAGTGGCATGCGGCTCGGGTTGGCTTGCCCCCTCCCGTCGCCGGCGTTCACGTGCTGTCTCATCCGCACCTGGCCCGTGTCCCCCGTTGCAGGAGCAGCCGAACCAGGTGAACTATGGGAACATCTGCACCGGCCTGGAAGTGCTGAGCTTCCTGCTCACCGTCCTGCAGCCGCCGGCCATCCTGAGCAGCTTCAAGCCCCTGCAGCGCGGCGTGGCTGCCTGCATGACGTGCGGGAACACCAAGGTGCTGCGGGCCGTGCACAGCCTGCTGTCCCGCCTCATGAGCCTCTTCCCCACCGAGCCCAGTACGTGGCCAGCACACTCCTCTCTCTCTCTGCTTTCTGCCTGGCTGGGTGGGCCCAGACCTTATTACTGAGACTGCTCCTCCCTCTTCCACTTGCCATATAAGCCATTTTATCATCCAAGCTTTTTTTTTTGTACCGTGAAACTTTGTTTAAAAAAAAAAAAAGGTTGACATAACTTCACAGTCAAAGTCTTCGCATTACATTTTTTGGTCCGCTTGGGAAATACAGTTTCTCTTCATCAGCTAAACATTACCGTTTCTGTAAGGTTAAAAGAAAGCTCGGTTAAAGCATTTTGGTCAAGCGATGAACAGCTGGAAAGATGGAATTTTGGCATGTTTTCCTTGTGTTTAGGGGGTTGAGTTGAGGACTGGGGACATGAAAGGTGGTCACCGAGCTCCGTTAACTGGGAGCCACGCATCCTGGGGTGAGGGTCGCCGTGGGTCCCAGATGATGAAGCTCAGAGCTGGCCTGGGAAGAGTCAGTGTCTCTCAGAGCCGGGCAGGGCCCACCAACCGGCCCCCAGCCCCACAGTCCCACTCCTGTTTCAGGCACTTCGAGTGTGGCCTCCAAGTACGAGGAGCTGGAGTGCCTGTACGCGGCAGTGGGCAAGGTCATCTACGAGGGGCTCACCAACTACGAGAAGGCCACCAGTGCCAACCCCTCCCAGCTCTTCGGTGAGTGTGCACCCCTCCTGCACACGTCTCTCTGCTCACTTGGACGGGCTTCCCTTCTGGGAGGGGCACGGCGTGTCGGGAGGAGCTCTGAGCCAATGTGGTGTTGAGAGTGTCTGCGAGTGGCCGGGCGCACACAAGGCCAGGTTCCCTGGGGTCTTGGAGATGGAAGCCCAGCCTCAGAGCTTCTTCCTGCCTCAGACGCACGTGCTCCTCCCCACCCCCCATCTCCAGGGTTGTTTAAAGGTCCACGGTGTAAGCTTTTATGGGACGTTTACAGCTGGTTCTTGAACAATTTGGGGCCTGGGGCGCCGACCCTGCGCAGGCGAAAGCCTTCTTGTGAGTATAGTCGGCCTCAGCGTCTGTACAGGGTCTCGCTGCGTCCACCGTGTCTTGTCCGCAGATTGAGCTGACTGAGGATCGAGTAGCGCTGTCGTGTATATGGCTGGAGAAAAGCCACACAAGTGGACTCGAGCAGTTCAGACTTGTGTCAGGCTCAACGGCAACGTCGACATTTCAGATCAATCTGTACTTTTGTCAAAAACGGCCCATTTTTGTCTAGTGCATTGTTTAAATATTTTTAGGGGTAATTGACATTTTTGTGACTTACGCAGTTTTTAGAGACTCAGAAACCCCCTGGCACTCTCCCCCTGCAGGGACCCTGATGATCCTCAAGTCCGCCTGCAGCAACAACCCGAGCTACATCGACAGGCTGATCTCGGTCTTCATGCGCTCCCTGCAGAAGATGGTGCGCGAGCACCTGAGCCCACAGGCCGCCTCGGGCAGCACGGAAGCCGCCTCAGGTGACGCGCTGGGCCGGCCCCGCCTCGGGCCGCCGCGACTGGCAGCTCCACTGACCACTGCTTTCGTGTTCATCATCATTTGCTCTTAACAGAGCAATTCCGAACGTTTCATTGGTCTCCAGAGTCAAGCACTCTTTTAAAGTGAAATGCTTTTTAAGTTTGTGATTGTAAGAATGAAGAGATTTTGAGGAGCCTTTGCCACTAGTTATCTAACAGTTTTGCTGTAAGCAGAGATGGCTAAATCAGAGCCACTGCTTCTGAAGAATGAAGTCTCAGGGTCCAGACCCAAGCTGTGAGCTCCGGAACTCGGGTCACGTGTTGTGGGGAGGGGAGCAGTGGGAGTCGCACCTCTCAGCCCGCCAGGGCCGTGCGCGTGACTCCAGGGCTTGGCCGAGCCCCCGGTCCCGTCAGCTCTGTCGTCCCCTGCCCTGTGAGGAGGCTCTTGTTGGGCCTCCCTGGCACGGCGGTGAGGTCAGAGCCAGGAGGCACTTCCCACGCCGGAGCTCTCGTTTCGGGGCGAAAGCGTTCTGGGGAGGGCGTGGGCGGGATCCAGCCGCTTGGGTGGTGGGGATAGCCGGTGTCTCTCCCATGCGCAGGGACCAGTGAGCTGGTGATGCTAAGTCTGGAGCTGGTGAAGACGCGCCTGGCCGTGATGAGCATGGAGATGAGGAAGAACTTCATTCAGGCCATCCTGACCTCCCTCATTGAGAAATCCCCCGATGCCAAAATCCTCCGGTCCGTGGTGAAAATTGTGGAAGAATGGGTTAAAAACAACTCCCCGATGGCAGCCAATCAGGTGAGCTGGGCAGGGGCTGTGCTCTGGCCTGTGGGCCTTCTCGAGAGAAGGTTCAGCCGTCGCTGTCTAAGCGCTTCTGCAAGTTCTCAAGCAGAGTATTTTTTCTCTCCAGTAGTTGCACTCATGGGGTTCTTTTTTTGAGTTGGATTTTTCTCACTGTGCTTCACAAATTTTGAACAGAAACTTGAAATAACTGGTCGTGTAATGTGGTTTTACTTCTGTTAAAATGTTAAATGAGCCAAAAATAACAACCATGAGGGACTGTTACTTGGTAGCTAAGATGCTAGCAAACTTCCAGTTTGTTTTCTAGTTTAGTTGCTTTCTCTCCCAAGTGAGTTGTAGTCCCCCAGGAAAATTATGTTGGCACCTGTCTTGATCTTAAGCATCCAAAGAACCATTTAGAAACAACCTTATTTTACCTGACAAGACTGTAGGAGGTTAAAAATCAGCTGAGCAGATGGCTGAAATACTTCTGAACATGTCCTTTCTCAAATAATTGACTCTTAAATTTGTGCAGACACCTACACTCCGGGAGAAGTCCATTTTGCTTGTGAAAATGATGACCTACATAGAAAAGCGTTTTCCAGAAGACCTTGAACTAAACGCCCAGTTTTTAGACCTTGTTAACTACGTCTACAGGTAATCACCGCAGCCGAGCACGTTGCGTGTCGCCCCTGCTGTGCTCTCTGACCCACTGGTGGTGTGACTTTTTAATCTTCTCGTATATAATAAGCTTTAAACGTTCGCTCATGTAAGACACACAGCGTAGGTGGGCGTCATCAGTGAGCCTTTTGTCCAAATGTTCCAGGGATGAGACGCTGTCGGGCAGCGAGCTGACCGCAAAGCTTGAGCCGGCCTTTCTCTCGGGGCTGCGCTGTGCCCAGCCGCTCATCAGGGCCAAGTTTTTCGAAGTTTTTGACAACTCCATGAAGCGTCGCGTCTACGAGCGCCTCCTCTACGTGACCTGCTCCCAGAACTGGGAGGCCATGGGGAACCACTTCTGGATCAAGCAGTGCATTGAGGTAAGCTGGGTGTCCACACCGACGCAGAGAGGCAGACGTCTCCACCGCAGAACCGCTGTCCTCTCTAGTAGGAAGGAGCTGACCAACAGCCAGGAGGTGGAGCGGCCAGGCCAAGCCGGCCTCACAGCACGTGGGCTCTGACCACTTAGCTCACGGGGCCAGGGAGCTGGAGGTGAGGGCCCTCGCAAACAGTCAGGCTGTTTGAGTGGATGGAGAGTCAGACGGCCTCCGTTTCTAACTAGCTTGTGGTCAGTTGTTTGTATTCCTCATTATTTGGCTTTATTACCAGCAACCAGTTTTCCTAGGCAACCTAGGTTTCCCGTAGAGAATGGGAGGTTACGCATGCTGTGCACATAGGCTGTTGACTACGTCTGCAGGGAGTCACAGCTATCTGACATGCCAGGCTATGAGATTCTCCTTGCGGGAAAGGAGGGACTCGTGGCCGGGCTTCAGGGAGAGTGTGTGGGCACGTTCCCACCAGAGCTGAGCATCCATTCTCAGCGCTGTGAGCAGCAGCAGGTAGGATTCTGTGATGGTGACACAGGGGGCAGAGGTCCCCGACTTGTTCTTTCAGGAGGCTGTCGGTTATATCAGGTGCCAGGCTCTGGGTCAGGTGGTCAGAGAGACCTTGGAGGAGGGGCTGGCCATTCCTCCTCTGTCCGAAGGTCTGGCCTGTCTCCAGGCAGCACCAGTACACGGCCCCACACTTCTCTGCCTGCCTTCTCGCTCCTCACAGTGGAGCCAGGAATGTCCTGCCAGGGCTCGCCCACCGTGTGCTGCCTGGCACAGGCTGCCTCTTCCTGCCAGCCGTGCTCATGACCTTTCTCGTGGCAAAGCAGATCGCGTCGCTACTTGCCTTCGTGCCCAGCACACGGTCTAGACTCCAGGGCCCGGTCTAGCTGGTCTCTCTCCAGCCCGCTGAGACATGGAGTCAGGGGCACCTGAGAGGGGACAGTGGAAGGGAGGTGCAAGCTCCTGTCTAGGTAGGGGCAGCGGGATAGAGCCAGCCAGGCGCTGGGGGGTCAGTGCACGTGTGTGCCCTTGAGGTGACTCGGAGGTCACCGGGGTTCCCACGCCTGAGCGCCAGGCGCAGGTCCCAGGCCTCTCCTCCCCTGCGTGCCCCCAGCTCCTCCTGGCCGTGTGTGAGAAGAGCACGCCCATTGGGACCAGCTGCCAGGGCGCCATGCTGCCCTCCATCACCAACGTGATCAACCTGGCTGACAGCCACGACCGTGCGGCCTTCGCCATGGTGACGCACGTCAAGCAGGAGCCCCGGGAGCGCGAGAACAGCGAGTCCAAGGAGGAGGTAGGGCCGTGCCCGCGCCGCCTCCGCAGCCAGCCTCCCGGCTCGCTGGGAGGATGCTCTATCAGCCGTGGGGGTTCTAGGGCGAGAGGGACAGATCAGAACCTGTCTCTGCTGATAGGTCTGAGTGTGGTGCCTGTTCAGTTACCTACTGTTTCCTTTTTGTGTCAAGGTATAGTTGACGTGCATCCTGTTCATCTCAGGGGTACGACGTGAGGATTTGGTATTTTGTGTGTGTTGTGAAATGATCATAGTAAGTCTAGTTAACATCCGTCACCACACGTAGTTACAGGATTTCTTTTTCTTGTGATGAGGACTTCTAAGATTTACTCTCTTAGCAACTTTCAGGTACATAGTGTTCCATTATTAACTGTAGTCCCCATGCTGTCCGTGACACCCCCGTGAGGAGTTTATTTTTTCACCAGAAGTTTGTGCCTTTTGCGTGTCTTTGCCCGTTCCACCTCCCACCCCCCGCCTTTGGCAGCCGCCCGTCTGTTCTCTGTGTTGATGAGCTTGTGTGTGTCTTTGGCGTATTTCGCTGAGCACAGTGCCCTCAGGTTCTGTCCATGTCACAGATGGCAAGATTTCAGGGTAGAACTGATGAGCATCTGGGGTTGCCATTCAGTTTTGAGAGCAGTCACTTATCACGAGTTGGTGCTGCTGAGGACAGGGTCTTTTACTCTCTGCTGACGGTCCTCTCCAAGTCAGGAGTTGCCCACGTTGTGTCCTAACGCACCGCTCTGGAGAGTGACGCTGTCGTGAAGGAGCCGTGTCTCTAGCTGGTTCCACAGGCCACCTACTCTGGCCCTCCTGGGTCTCCACCCGGTCTGGCTGGGGCAGCCCAGGAGCCCGTCACTAACCATCAGGGCTGAGCCTCGGTCCCGATGGTTGTCGGGACTCCGTTTGGGAGTGGGGACGACCCTCAAGGCATGGATCTGTGAACGTGTCCTTTAGGCTGTCGGCCTGTAGAAGCTCAGGCTGGCTGGGGCATTGCATGTCAGAAGACAGCCAGCTGGTGCTGGTGGAGGAAGGCACTCTCTTTGCTCTGAAAGGGGTGGTTTGTACCCCTTGTGTGTGAGATCTCTATTTCATTAACAAATAAGAATTTAAGACTTCTTTCACTCTGCACAGGAGATCATCGGTGATGGGATCTCTCCTTCCTGTAGTCCGCTGTGGGGTTAGTGGCAGCTTTGACATGACTCAGGGCAGCTTTGGGCTTCCCTAGTGGCTCAGCTGGTAAAGAATCCACCTGCAGTGCGGGAGACCTGGATTCGATCCCTGGGTTGGGAAGACCCCCTGGAGAAGGGAGAGGCTACCCACTCCACTGTTCTGGCCTGGAGAATTCCATGGACTGTATAGTTCATTGGGTCGCAAAGAGTCGGACACGACTTCACTTTTACTTTCACTTTTTTGATGTGACTTGTTTTCATTCTCAAGAACACACACCAAATGTTCCATAACCTGACTTCAAGCCCAGTCTTGGCGATGGGATGTTGACTGTTAACTTCCCAGAAGCTTCAGACAGAAATCAGATTCCTTCCTCTTTGGGGACGAGTTGTGTAAAGCCCTGTGCCCACAAGGTGCTGTGCATTGGCCCCGATGATAGTCTTGATCCAAGTAAACCAGTCTGTGCTGCGTTCTCAGGAGTGGCAGGTAGTCTTTATGGTGCTTAAAGTTGTGTTTTCTTTTTTATTTTCCTTTCTATAATCCAAACATGACAGCAAAATGCTGACATTTTTATAGCATCATGTAAGAAAGTGCTAGATCTGATCTAGCTTTATTTGCTTGTCTTTTGTTTTAGAACTCAGGATTATTTAAATAATCAGACTTCCAGGAAACCGAAGTTTTACTTGGCAAAAATGTAACAAAAAGCTTATGAAAGTTGTGTGTGTTGATCTTCTTTAACTATTTGACCTTTTGGTTTTGCATGTTTGTTTTTTGTATTCTTTAGGATGTAGAGATTGATATTGAACTGGCTCCTGGCGATCAGACCAGCACGCCCAAAACCAAAGAGCTGTCTGAGAAGGACATTGGAAACCAGCTGCACATGTTAACCAACAGACATGACAAATTTCTTGACACGCTCCGGGAGGTGAAGGTCTGTGCGAGTCTGGGGGAATGATGGTGGCTCTCCCCTTCCCCGATATCTTGAACAGTCCATGAGCCTACAGACTCCCCCATTCAACGATGGTGGCTCTCTGCAACCCCCTATATTTTGAACAGTCTGTGAGCCCATGGACTCCCGTATTCATAGCTTGAGGCGAGCATTTCTGGGGGCAGGTCCGTGATCATTGAGAGCTTTGGCCTCTGCTATGTTAACGTGGAGTCAGGAACCGCCTGCCCGATGGGCAGGGAGCGGCCATGTGCGGGCAGCCAGGTTGGTTTCAGTGCAGCCTTCCACACAGGGCAGCCTGAGTAGCAGACAGGAGCATTCTTCACTTGACTGTTCTCTCCCCCTTTCTGTGGAATGTTTGTACCCTGGGCCTCTGCATTTTTGACAGGGACGTGGTCTGGGGTTAGCTCCCTTCCTGGTCCGCTCTTGGGTGAAAGGGACAAGATGATCTTGACACATGTGTCTCTGTCTCAGCCGCAGGGCCCACTGTGGGCTGGCAGGCGTGTGCCCGAGCACCTCTGCATCAACTGTGTGTTGCTATGTGGGAAGGTGGGCTTCAAGCTGCCAAAAACCTGACTATGAGAAATTCACACCTTAGAGACAGCGGAGCTGTGGGCAGGGGCAGCCACGTTTGTGGGTTTGATGTGCCTGTTGGGTCCCCAGTTTCCAGCTCTGGCCCCGGTTGTGGGGCGTGCTGGTCCAGTCCTATCCATTCCAGTTGCTTCTCCATCTGCTCACTGTTCATTGCAGAGACTCTGACCTCTCGTGGTTCCTGATTTCTTCTTCAGGATTACGCCTGCTGGCAAATAACATAGACTCTCTGCATACAGCTCTGTTTCCCCTTGGTGTCTTCAGCAGCCTCTGCTGTGATGACATCTGTGTATCTCTTGCTTGCACCTTCCGGGTCAGCGTAGTGTTCGTACTTCTTGGACGTGGTGAAATCAGTAACGTTAAGAGGTGCTCTGGGAGGTTAGACATGTGGGCATGTCACTGAGCCCCTTTCCCGCGTCCGTACTAGCCGCTCAGCACAGCAGGAGGGGTCTGTGGTGCCCAGAACTCAGGCTTCACTTCGGCACGACATCCATTCAGGTTCTGAACGTCAGGCAGTGGAGCAGCATCGGGTAGAGTGGGTGGTCCTGCTTCCTGGGCAGGGAGTTCAGGCGGCACCCGCGTGGCAGGGGCCTGGTGCCAGACGGTCTCTGCCCTGCAGACGGGAGCCCTGCTCAGCGCCTTCGTGCAGCTCTGCCACATCTCCACCACGCTGGCTGAGAAGACATGGGTCCAGCTCTTCCCCAGGCTGTGGAAGATCCTGTCTGACAGACAGCAGCATGTGAGTCTGTGTTTTCTTTAAGTCCTCTTTTGAAAAATACAGTTTTAGCTTTTGAGGAGTGTTCGTGAAAGAAACTCTTGATTAAGTTTCAAAGGCTGAGGGAACTAGCGTTATCCAAGCGTGAGTTACCACACGCGTGCCAGACGCTGGGGGAAAGCACGAAGGCGGGCTGGTTCTTGCACAAGGCCCCGGCCAACCCCAGCCCGCGCTTGGGTTTCAGGCTCTGGCGGGCGAGATCAGCCCGTTCCTGTGCAGCGGCAGCCACCAGGTGCAGCGGGACTGCCAGCCCAGCGCCCTCAACTGCTTCGTGGAGGCCATGTCCCAGTGCGTCCCACCCATCCCCATCCGGCCCTGCGTCCTCAAGTACCTGGGCAAGACCCACAACCTCTGGTTCCGCTCCACCTTGATGCTGGAGCACCAGGCCTTTGAAAAGGGGCTGAGCCTGCAGATCAAGCCCAAGCAGACAGCCGAGTTCTATGAGCAGGAGAGCATCACTCCACCCCAGCAGGTGAGGCCCTGCCTCCGTGTTCACCCGTCCTGATGAGCCTCTCCCCGGTGGTGGCAGATTAGGGGCCGTGAAGTCGCCCTGTTGGGGAAACACGGTATTCCCCCCTGAGCACTCAGAGACCGCATTCTGTTCCAGGAGATCCTGGACTCCCTTGCGGAGCTCTACTCTCTGCTGCAAGAGGAAGACATGTGGGCGGGCTTGTGGCAGAAGCGCTGCAAGTACTCAGAGACGGCCACAGCCATCGCCTACGAGCAGCACGGCTTCTTTGAGCAGGTAGCACCGCCAGGGAACCTCCGGGCCTTGTGGGTGGTGGAAGGCGCTGACGGAGGTTCTGTGGTATTGTAGCCTCGAGGCAGTTTCTGTCTAAAGAAGTTTCCTGATTTCTTGGAAGCATGTATTGGTCCACATACAGACTCTGAGATTGAAGCCTCAGTTTTAGAGACATGAACACTGACGCTCAGTCATAAGTTCTTTACTGTCAGTGAGGCCGGCGTGGATGCTTCCCTTCTGCAGTCCTCTGTCCCGTTGGGGTTGGTGGAGCGTGAGAGTTTCGTCCCCCTGCCTGTCCTTGCTCGGCAGTGGGGTCGCTGAGCGTGGCCGCAGCCCCGGGTAGGATGCCGAGCCACAGAAATTCCAGAAGCAGAGGCAGAGCTGTGGCCCAGCTGCCGTCACTGATGGGTGGAGACCTGCACGAAGTCTTGCTGCTTCTGCTCGGGGCGGGGACTCAGGCGCCAGCTCGTTCACTCTCGTTCTCTGGGTGGAGATGCTGAGAGCCCGAAACGGGCCCGGGTCCGCGATCCGGCTTGCCCTAAGTAATTGAGCAGTGGTTGTGCAGCAGTTGCTAGGTAAGCAGCAGTTTGAAAGCATTATTAACTTTTACAGGCGCAAGAGTCGTATGAAAAGGCGATGGATAAAGCCAAGAAGGAACACGAGAGGAGCAACGCTTCCCCCGCCATTTTCCCAGAGTACCAGCTTTGGGAGGACCACTGGATCCGGTGAGCTGAGCGGGGACACAGCCAGGAGTCACTGAAGGGAGCCAGTGGAAAGTCTGAAATTTTCCCTGACAAGTATTTTTAGAAAGGGGCTCTGCTGCTCTCTTTATGGTCCCACGAAGAAAAGTACAAACAAAAATCGAGAAACAGCTATTAAAAGCTTGAGTACTTGAGTGTGTGTTGGAGAAAGTGACTGAGTCCTGCCTCTGCTGGCCCGGAGCTCTGCTCTGCTGTGGGGGTGCTGTTCTTGCTGCTCCATGGGGGCCCCTGCTTCAGCGCCTCGAGCACCACAGCACCCCACAAAAGCCCACCCTTCTCTGTTGGGGGAAACATTTTTTCCTTTCTGTGTAATGGAAGTAGCTTAAAATCACTGAGTTCGGGCCGATCCTTGGTCTCCAGGTGTTCTAAGGAGCTGAACCAGTGGGAAGCCTTGACGGAGTACGGCCAGTCCAAAGGTCACATCAACCCTTACCTGGTCCTGGAGTGTGCTTGGCGGGTGTCCAACTGGACCGCCATGAAGGAGGCGCTGGTGCAGGTGAGGACCGTACCCCCCACACCGTGACCTGTCCACACTCAGGGTACAGTCTCTGCAGGCACAGGGACCATTTCTCCAAAGCCCCGAGTCTCGGGGGGTCTCCCTTCACTTGCATCACACGGGGTACCTTGGCAGATGCAAGATAGCTCCTGGGAAGTAAGAGTTACTTTTGGTTTTCACGAACATCTTTCCTGAGTCTGAGTTAAATGATAACTTGGTTTTAGTTCATCCTTCAGTTACAGGAAGTGTCAGGTGTGGAGACTCTGGACTCTGAGACACTGGGAAGAGCAGAGGCCGTTTTACCGGTGGATTTGGTTGGCAGAGGCGCTGCAGGTGTGAGTGTGGTGCAAGCGCAGGGCCGGGCTGTCAGTAAGGTTGTGGGATGAAAAGCAGTATCACGTTCAAAGCGTATCTTGTATCACAGAAGTGGTAACCGCGTCGTGTAGGTGAAGTCGAGCCCTTAACTTGGTTGAGCTGCACGTTTTTCAGAAGTTAAACTCCATCCGGAGGAGTTCAGTGCGAGGTGCAGGTCTCTCTCGCCCTGGGAGCCTCTGCGGGGCATCGGCAGCCGGGGTTGACGGCCCAGCTCTGCTGCCCGAGCCCACGTCCCTGCCAGCGCCTCGGCCTCTGCCGACGCAGCCGTGCCTGTGGCTCACTCCTCTCCCTCCTGTGTCTCTCTCCCCTGGCGCCCCTTTGCTGCTCAGGTTTTAACCTTTGCCCTGTGGTGTCTGTGTCACGGGGCTCAGGGGTTCGTACCACAGTCCTGCTCTCACCTTGCCCCTTGGCCTGGTGAGGGCATACTTACAGGCACACCAGTGGTTTTCCTTTCTTGACGTGTAGGCTCAAAGCGCACGGAGGTTACAGGCCGTGTGTTTGAAAGGACTGACTTAAAACTTTACCTGTATTATGGCTCCCGTGCTTACTTCGCCACTGCTGCTGCTTTTGAACAAAATGTGGAAGGTGCAAGAACCGGAATAGCCACAAACCATTAACTACAGGGAGGTTATAGAGCCCAGGGTCTGGACTTTCAGGTTGGGATCGGGGAAATGGCTCCTCTGATGCAGGGAGTTACTCTGAGAAGTAAACCAGTCACTATTTAAGTAAACAAAAATAGTTTACTGACATGTTGCATTTACCATTGGTGGTTTTTTTTTAATTCATTTTTAATGTCCTTTTTTTCTGATAAATATTATGCTTTATTTTATATCAATATAAAAATATTTATAGCTCACTCTAGTGTTTCTTTTTCTCCTTTCCGAGGTCTTACTTAGCAGGATATGTGCAGTATCATACTGACCATAAGTCTGACAGATGAGTTTCTTCTTTTACAAGTTCTTGATTATTTTCCCCCAGTTTTAAGGCACTTACTGATTGGAAAAAGCTCAAAGTATATTAATGAGCGCTATGGGTAATATGCAGTAAATTAATTTCAAATGTTTTTGATAGTACTGAATTATTTACTTATTTACCAGTACTTCAAAAAAATCTTTCTCTTATATCTTACAATTATGCGGCTGCTTGCAGCAGTACATTTCTTGGTTCGATTTAATAAATGAGGTAATATTTTCAGCAGAGGAAAAATGAGATGCTTTTGTTCTTAATGTTCCAGAGAGTAGATATGATTAAACAAGTCCTGTCTTAATTAGTGTTTAAGTCCAGAAAATGTGAGACGGAAGGTTGTGATCGTAAAGGACCCTGTAGGAAGCAGTTGTGTTCCCAAGTTTGCCTCCCTGAGTTTCTTCACGATTGGGTTACTGAGAAGCAGGAGGGGCCACGGACATGACTGTGCTCCAGGGTCAGATGTCACCAGACAAGGCCCGTGTCAGGTCAGCGCGTCGCTCTCACCATCACTGCTCTTGCCCTCTCTGGACTGAGAGCCACGCGGCTCTGATGTGTCATTTCCGTTGTCACTTCCAGAGGTGCTTCCGAATGAATGTCTAACTGATCTTGTTACAGCAAGTCCTGGAAAATTTTTTCAAGAATATCTCTGGGTTCTTTCATCTTCTTATATACAAAGAGGTTATTTTTGAAAAGACTTTTTTTTATTTACAGTTTTTAAAATGCTGATAAGATGCGATGAGTTCTAACACCTTCTTTAGGAGGTGCTGAGCACACGCAGGGGCTTTCCAGGCACTTGTGGAGCCTCCGCCTGGGCTGAGGGGCAGACGTGATGCTGGGCTCCGTCTGCTCATCAGGAGAACTGATAATCAGGACACGAGAGAGATCTGGGGAACATTTTGCAGTGGATAATAAATGTGGACTTAAGTGACCATAAAGTTTGTGAATGTTCACTCATATTCTTAGAAACCTGAATCGCTGTCTTCTGCTTCTGTATGTAATGTGGAGCAAGTTAGATTGATTTCTCAGGATAACAGTGTGAGTTGGAGACAATTCAGATTTATACGGATACTTACCAGAGTGGAGATGAGCACTTATTTAAGCCTTTTGAAATTCCCTGGCCGACTTTGAAGGTTTTTCGCCTGGTGTATCATAACAGAGTCTTATCAGTTTCCCCTTTATGGAACTAAAAGTCATCTTAAAGCAAGGAGCCGGTGGCAAGGCTTTGTAGCCAGAGAGACTGGCCGCACTTTGGTGTTTGGAAAAGGAGAGTGTTCAGAAAAATATCTAATGCATTCTCTCTCCAGAGAAAACGAGTGTCTGTTTGTAGCTTAATTGCTCTTTACTGCTTTGCATAACTGGCTACCAAAAAGTTTGCTTTTTGACTCTGCGCTGAGAGGAAGTATACCCACTGCCTCCGTGTGATGCTCTTCCCCACCCAGGTAGAGGTGAGCTGTCCGAAGGAGATGGCCTGGAAGGTCAACATGTACCGCGGGTACCTGGCTATCTGCCACCCCGAGGAGCAGCAGCTGAGCTTCATCGAGCGCCTGGTGGAGATGGCCAGCAGCCTGGCCATCCGCGAGTGGCGGCGGCTGCCCCACGTGGTGTCGCACGTGCACACGCCCCTGCTGCAGGTGGGGCCCTCCCGGGGGGAGGAGGGAGCCTTCTCCAGGGGGGCCCTTCTCGGGGAGGGGGGCCTTCTCCAGGTGGGGCCCGTCCCCGGGGTGGGGGGCCCTTCTCCAGGGGAGAGTGGGGAGCCTTCTCCAGGATGGGCTCTTCCCAGGGGGAGGAAGGAGCCTTCTCCAGGGGGGCCCTTCTCGGGGGGACAGGGGGGCCTTTCCTAGGGGGAGGAGGGAGCCTTCTCCAGGGGGTCCCTTCTCGGGGGGATGGGGGGCCTTCTCCAGGGGGGCCCCTTCCTGGGGGGAGGAGGGAGCCTTCTCCAGGGGGGCCCTTCTTGGGGGGACAGGGGGGCCTTTCCTAGGGAGAGGAGGGAGCCTTCTCCAGGGGGTCCCTTCTCGGGGGGACGGGGTGCCTTCTCAGGGGCCCTTCTTGGGGGGATGGGGGAGCCCTTCTCCAGGGGGTCCCTCCCAGCAGAGCCCCTCCCGTTCAGGCTGAGGGCTGTGAGCGGAGCTGGACGGCAGAGGAAACTCCTTCCCCCCGTCCTCCCCCACCATTTGCACTCGGGCTTGGGGAGAGGACAGCTAGAGTCAGAAGGGAGAGGACTGAAACGTGGCTTCTGGTGTTCGGGGCGTCCAGGGGTTTTGGTGAAGGAAGGCCTCCCTCAGGGGTGACTGTGATGGTTTTCTTGCTTGAGGAGTATGCTCTGATGCCCACCATGCCAGCCTCAGTGTGCTGCTGCTGTTCAGTCTGAGCAGGGCCTCTCCCTCTGAGACTCCAAGGCTGCAGTTAAGTAGCCTGCGCCTTGGTTTCTTTCTTTGTGTTCCATCCTCTCTGTTTCTGACTCGTTCAGCCACACGGGCCACCGGTCAGTGACTCCCCACAGCCCCCTTGTGCACACTGCCCCCTGCATGGAAATTCCTTCTTCCCATCCTCCCGGCCCCTGTGTGTGTGCACATGCACGTACATACGTGCAGATACACGCACACACCCTGGGTCGTGCCAGCTCTTGGCCTCTTTCGTCTGGCGCAGAGCAGCTCCCAGTGTGGCTGAATGAGGGATAACTGTAGGCTGCCGTTTTAACAGTAGTTCACAATGCTCACACTTTTTTTCCTCTGGAAAGAGTAGTTCTGAGACTTAAAACTGCTACATTAAATTTTATAGTGTAGTTTTTTATAGGCTTTTAAAATTACGTAGTTATTAATATACTTAGATTATCTTGTCTTCATCATAGTGAACCAGAAGTTCATCGAAGCAGTTTTATCTCTTTGGTTTGATAGTTTCCCTTTTCGTATCTATTATTTTGGGCTTGAAAGCAGTATATGTTCAGTAGAAACCATACTTCGAATCCTGGATCTGAATGTTTTTCCGGACCAACATGCGTGTACGATGCTCTCTGGTGCTGGGCGGTGGCGCCGAGCGTCAGCGCCTGGTCAGCCACGAGATCCTGACGGCGGACAGCCCCCTGCTGACGGCCGTTCTGCTTTTCACTTTCATCATGTGAGAAAATCAGTGCTTCATCATTAAACAGGCCTTGTGTTAGGTAGTGTGAGTGTTCTTTGCACATTCAGGTCAGCTAAGCTAGACGTCTGGTAGGTTCGGTGTGTTAAACGCATTCTCAACTTCAGATATTTTCAACTTATGATGAGTGTGTTGGGACATGACACCATGGTAAGTTGAGGAAGCTCAGTGCTAAAAACTACTGAACCGTACGCCTGAAAGGGTGCTTTCAGTGATGTTTAAATTATACTTCGGTAAAGCTGTTACAGTACAAATACCCATTAGGGTTTCAGAAATCTGAGCGCAATGAACTAAACTTGAAGTATAGATACGGATGGAAAGTGTGAATTCTTGTAGACAATTTTTAAAATTAAGATCAAACAAAAGGATACTGTGTCCTGAACTTGGTGCTGTGTTTGGGGGTTCAGACAATTCAGAGAGTTTAAAAACATTTCTTCTCAAAGAGTTAGGCTGAAGAGAGAGGGCATATCCGTAAGAAGCCAAGTTTTACGGGGGCGTCTGTGACTCGGTGCCATGTGAAGACAAACACAGATAAACCCAAGATGCAGAGAAGGGAAGAATCGCTATGGGGAACAGAGTGTGAAATTAACAGTGGGAAAAGGCTCAGAGCTGCGCCCCAGCCCCCACCCCCAGCCGAGAGGGGCTCCAGAGGGCACCGCCCGTTTGCAGCCAGCGGCATGTGTTGGGTGTAAAGGGGGGGCGCCTGGACAGATGGGTAGGCGGGTGGTGAGAATACATGTGTCAGCCAGGAGAGAGCATCAGAGCCGTGTTTGAGATGATTGACGTGGCCCTGGGGTTCAGATGTTGACAGAGGAAAACTTGAGGGCAGGAGGCGTTGTCAAAGACCTACCGAGAGCCGCACTCAGCGGGGGGCAGAGGGAGGGCAAAGGGATAGTTGTGGGGGCGGGAGGGGGCAGCGTGGACCCCGCTGTTCTTTAGGCTCCGGTGTCACGGCAGCCGGAGGCGGAGGTCTTAAGAGTTGGGGGGGTGGTATCCCAAGAGTCACGTGTGAGGCGTGGAATAAGTCAGATGCCGCATCTGAGTAAATCCCAGAGCATCCTCTTGAATCCTGGGCCCTTCACAGGAGACACTCCTGGTCAGCTGTGCTTTGCCTTCCTCATCCAATCCTTGCACCCTGCTCACCGTGGAATCTCTCACCCTGGTCCCCTTAGGCAGCCCAGCAAATCATCGAGCTTCAGGAAGCTGCTCAGATTAACGCAGGCTTGCAGCCCACCAACCTGGGGAGGAACAACAGCCTGCACGACATGAAGACGGTGGTGAAGACGTGGCGGAACCGGCTGCCCATCGTGTCGGACGACCTGTCCCACTGGAGCAGCGTGTTCATGTGGCGGCAGCATCATTACCAGGGTAAACCCACCTGGTCCGGCATGCCTCCACCATGTAATTTTCCAGACACCCACTGTTCCGGTTTCATGTCTTGGCTGTGTTTTTCTGTTTGTTCTCTTTTTGTTTGTTTTTTCTTTTACCGAATCTTCTGTTTCTTGGCAGGTGTGGTAGAGGTGGTTGGTATGACGAGGGTAAAGATGAAGGTGGTGAAAGAGGGGAAGAATTTCCCTCCTTGCTCCCTTTCTCCACCCGGGACAGACTTGCTGCCACACAGCTGCCTGCTGGCTCCAGGGCCGTGGACTAGTGGGATCAGAGCTCTGGGTCTTGGCCCTTTGTTCTGAAGGCCCCCCACTCCTAAGACCTGCTCTCGGGGGGCCGGGTGGAGCCTTGCTCAGCTTCCCTGGGCCCCTCTGCTGCTCTCCCTAGACCTGCCAGGCCTCTTTTTATCCAGAGCAGCCTTAGCCAAGAGGGTAGCTCTCCACCGGGGAGTTGGTGCTTCTTAGATCATCCCTTTGATGCAAACGCGAGGCAGAGTGACGCGGGCTGATCACAGAGCTTCCCATGTTCATAAGCTGCCCTGTGTGTGTGTTTCATTTTTTATTTAAGCCTTAAACTGAGAAATGTCTGACGTGGACTGAAATGTCACTTCTTTCCTCTCCAGCTATTGTAACTGCATATGAAAACAGTTCTCAGCACGACCCAAGTTCAAACAATGCTATGCTTGGGGTTCACGCGTCGGCTTCAGCGATTATCCAATATGGAAAAATTGCCCGGAAGCAGGGCCTGGTCAATGTGGCTCTGGATATATTAAGTCGTATCCACACCATTCCAACTGTCCCTATTGTGGATTGCTTCCAGAAGATTCGGCAGCAGGTCAAATGCTACCTCCAGCTGGCAGGCGTCATGGGCAAGAACGAGTGTATGCAGGTAGGGTGCCACGTGGACCCAGTGCCCGTCCTTGCCCTGGCAGTGAGGGTCCCTGGGCCAGATCCTGCCTCAGACAACAGGAAAAGGGACTGGAGCGCTGTGGGACTCTTGTTCTCAGGGAGCAGTTCTGCCAGAACGAGAAAGGGACAGGAAGCCACTCGAGTATTTGAATTATATGCCACGGTCTCTAATCTGCCATATTCTTGGGTAATATAGAACGAAAACTAAAAATTGCAGGACTGTGGGGGCATATGTAGATTTGGGCTATCTATGTTCAGAGGGAAATTAACAATGAAACTGACAAGATATCTAAAGCTTTGGAAAAAATAATACCATTAAGGTGTCTGGAACTGAATTTGTGTTTAGTGATTCAGTTTAAATACTCCTTGTCAGTCAATAAATATTCTAGGTAGGCACGCCTCATCAGTTTAAAATACATTTGTCAGTGATCTTTAGGACTTAACTGCCTGGATCAATATTTTAATGAGGTTTTCAATGAGTGTCTAGCAAGTTCAAGAACCTTTCTGTTTTTACAAACAGGGCCTTGAAGTTATTGAATCTACAAACTTAAAATACTTCACGAAAGAGATGACGGCTGAATTTTATGCACTGAAGGGGATGTTCTTGGCTCAGATTAACAAGTATGTATGTTATATAGGTGGCGGGTGAGAGAAAGACTCATCAGATTATTTAAATAATTGTTTGTAACTTAAAAAGCAATGTGAAGATGAAGCTAGAAATTGACATGAGTTGGCATCAGTCATCAGACATGGTGTTCAGCTTTTGTATCTAAGAAAGTAGTAACTTGCAGCAGGATCAGAAAGCTGGCTTGAGTGTGGTACTTTTTAGCTATGAGTTGCTTGACCATGGAACTGCCAATAATGGTTTCATTGCCCCATTTTCTCAGCGTGCTGTCTTGGAAACAGAGTTGATTCCTTTTATGGAGGTGATTCTTGCTTTAGAGGAGGGGTCAGTCAACTGGAAAACAGTGTGGTGGGTCCTCAAAAAACTGTAAACGAAGAATTATGTCCTAGCAATTCCACTCCTAGGTATTTATGGAAAAGAGTTGAAAACAGGAGCTCAAACAGGTAGTCGTTCATGAAGGTTCACAGAGTTCTGTTTACAGTAGCAGAATATTGAAACTACTCAAATGACTGGATAAGCAAAATGTGGTGTGTACAAACAGTAGAATATTATAAGAATGAAGTGGTATTTTCTTTAATATGTTGCTGTGCTTAGTCACTCAGTCTTGTCCAACTCTTTGAGACCCCATGGACTGTAGCCCACCAGGCTCCTCTGTCCATGAGGATTCTCCAGGCAAGAACACTGGAGTGGGTTGCCATGCCCTCCTCCAGGGGATCTTCCCAACCCAGGTATCGAACCCACGTCTCTGGCATTGCAGGCGGATTCTTTATCGTCTGAGCTACCAGGAAATAAGTAACTTTTATTTACTAGTAAGAATTAAAAGCCTTTTTTAACAGGAAGTTACCCCTTGGATGACCTGAAAATTCCATGCTCCATCATGAGCAGAGGGGGCCAGGCTTTCTGTGGTGAGCAGTTTGTGTGATGAAGAACATTGCTGAATTCTCTTCTGAAATCTTTGATCCAGGAATTCAAGCATATGTGGAATTCAGGAATTCAGGCTTATATGTGGACAGACATGAGTTTTATAATGAAAGCTCAAGCACAGAATAATAAAAAATACAACCATGATTTTTAAAACTGTAGGATATTCCATTTCAAAGATGCTATGGCTATGGTAGTCTGATATTTTTCTTATCTGTTGAAACTCTTGTTATATGAAAATTACTTCAAATAAGGCTGGTAAATCTGAATTCAAATAGCAGATCTATGACATTTTAGTCAATAATTTATTTCATGCTTTGAAAATATTACCTTCGTTAGAAGTGTGTTTAATATTTTTTCTTTCCACGTTTATAAATTCCCTATTAAGTTTTACCTAATCCAATCTGATGCTTAAATGATTTTAAATGTCAACAATATAAAAATACAGCTAACATTTTTCTAAATGATTAAAGCTTTGCACCCCTTCATTTTGGGTTTCGCTAGTGGTTCAGATGGTAAAGAATCTGCCTACAATGCAGGAGACCCAGGCTTGATCCCTGGGTCGGGAAGAACCCCTTGAGGAGGAAATGGCAACCCACTCCAGTATTCTTGCCTAGAGAATTCCATGGACAGAGGAGCCTGGTGGGCTACAGTCCATGGGGTTGCAAAGAGCTGGACATGACTGAGTGACTAACACACACACATTCTCTTTCGTTTAATTATTAAATCAGTCCTTGCAGTTCTCCTGCACACCTCTCAAACATACCCACCCCACATGCACTTGGACTGCCTCAGTTCAAGCCTCCTGCCTCCCTCCAGTTTCTTCGCTCTCCCACACATTCTCAACATGGTCACGAAGTAGTCAGATTTGTGTCTCAGAAGGATCACCCCACTTTTCTGCTCAAAACCCTGCCCTGGCTCCTCACCACGCCCTGGTCTCACTTTTGTGAGCACGGTGGCCCTCAGTGATCTGGCGCACACCCACCTCTCCTGCACATCTCCCGTCAGAGTGCTTCACACTAGACTAACCGGCTGTGAGAACTCTCTGCAGGACTCTGCACGGCCCCCCTTTCCTCGTTACCATCCTTTCATCCTGAGCTCTGGTGAACTCCATCATCCTTCACAACCCAGCTCAAACATGACTTCTTCCCTAAGGCCTTCTTAAGCCCATCCAACTCCGAAATTACCCACTCCCTCTTCTAAATCTCGTAGCACACCTTTTACTTACCACTTGTGTTGTAACTGTTCGTTTCTGTGCTTGCCTTTTCTATATCACTGTAAACCTTTTGAGACCATTAAAGCAGTTTTGTCTTCGTTAAACCAAATTGTCTTTGCTTCAACAATCTAAGTAATTGGGAGCAGGGATGGGATGTTTCCAGGGTGATCCACAGTGGCCGAGATGCTGCTGCTTCTTCAACAGCAGACATAAACCTCATGTTTCTTGAATCACAGGGCTCACCAGACCCTCTTGGATTAGCATACATAACACAGCTCTTAAATATGGGTTGAGTATTTCTGACTTTGTGCAAGATATGTACATTATGTTTTACTTTAAACCTTTTGGCAGAGGTGGTGGTTTAGTTGCGAAGTCATGTCTGACTCTCTTGTGACCTCATGGACCGTAACCTGCCAGGCTCCTCTGTCCATGGGATTTCCCAGGCAAGGATACTGGAGTGGGCTGCCATCTCCTTCTCTAGGGAGTGAAGTGTTGACATGAACGTCAGCATGGATGAACCTCAGAAACACTTGAGGCTGATTGAGTCTAGACACAAAAAGTCGCCGTCTGTGGGTCCATTAATGTGAGATGTGCGGTAGTCAGTCCACAGAGGCAGAGCAGCAGTAACTCCATGGGTGGCCACCGGGGCTGGGGGTTGGGGGCAGTGGGCAGTGGTGCTTCTTGGTTCGGGGTTTCCTTCGGGTGATGACAATGTTCGCAGCCTCCGTAGAGGTGGTGGTCACAGAGCATTTTAAATGTACCAGCTGCCCCCGAATTGGTCACTTCACGACAGTTGGTTTTCTGTCCCGCGGTTTCACGGTCTCAATTTGTGTCCTGCCAGGTCTGAGGAAGCGAACAAAGCGTTCTCTGCAGCCGTGCAGATGCACGACGTGCTGGTGAAAGCCTGGGCCATGTGGGGCGACTACCTGGAGAACATCTTCGTCAAGGAGCGGCAGCTGCATCTCGGGGTGTCCGCCATCACCTGCTACCTGCACGCGTGCCGGCACCAGAATGAGAGCAAGTCGAGGAAGTACCTGGCCAAGGTGAGACCGGAGGAACTCGCTTTGACCAGAGACCTTCCTGGGAATCTTTAGTTTGGATGGAAGCTCAGCGACCTCCTGGTCCGTGCTGGGCATGAGGCAGCACACAGAGTCTGTAGGTTCTATTTAAAGCTGGAAAGTGGAGGCCTGGACATTCTTGGGGTCAGAGGACTTCTTAGCCGCAAAATCGAACCTGGAGTGCGGGTGGGTCTTAGAGCTCAGGTCTGGTGTGGCTGTGGGCCTCCCGCTGGACGGGGATTCCTGCAGACTGTGAGGGCTCTGCCAGGAGCGTGCCCTGCCGCGCGCCTCAGGCTCTGACCTCTCGCTCCCAGGGCCGTGCACACAGGCTGGAGCCAGTCTGTGTGATGCTGAGGCCCCGGGTTCCTGCAGGGTGAGGTCGTCCCGTGGTACCCCACTGCAGCGCTGGGCACAGGGCTGTATCCACGTGTGCCTAGTGGATGGCTGCTTGAGCCCGAGCACCCTCCCAGCGTGCACCCTCTTGGCTTCCCTGGGAAACACATCCGAACAACCCAGAATCCGTTCTTGCAGATAACTTAAGAATAGGTTGTTGCGCTTACTTTGTCCAATAAAGGTGAGGAGTTTTTAGAATTCCTTGATCTAACGTCAGAGTTAGTGACGTCAGAGTTAGTGGTGAAAGCCGACTACGGACACAGGCCGGCTGTAGTCATGCCGAGGAGCCGCTGCACGGCCAGCTCTGGGTGTGCTTTCCTGTGGATGAGATGGTTTCAGAGTCTCCTGATGGCAGACTGCCAGCGGGGCCTTGCACTAGGGTGGTGGTGGTCACCTGAGATCTGAGCAGAAGCCCATTTTGTTCTGGGGAGATCGCAAGTGTGGGTAACAGACTGGAGCCCGTGGGGTCCACATGACCACCGCTAGCCAGCTGACCAGGTCAGTTAGTAGTTGGCATTAAAGCTAAACCTTGACGAAAACTGTATTTAAATTCTCAGCGTCATCTATGTGTAAGCTCTATAGTGAAGTTTCATCGTACAGTTGGGCCTTTTGTCCATGTTTCCCATGATGCCAGGAAAGGTGCCTTGTGTGGCAGTTTAATGTCGGGAACGTCCCCTGACCAGAACCGGAGACTTTGGCTCAGCTCCCTGACTGCCCTTCTGTCTTAGGTGCTGTGGCTCCTGAGTTTTGACGATGACAAGAACACCCTGGCAGATGCCGTGGACAAGTACTGCATCGGCGTGCCGCCCATCCAGTGGCTGGCCTGGATCCCGCAGCTGCTCACCTGTCTGGTCGGCTCCGAGGGAAAGCTGCTTTTGAACCTGATTAGCCAGGTGGGACCTGCAGGGCCTCTTTGGTCACAAGGTGTTTTCCCTTCACATCCTTTTTTCCAAGAAAGAAAATGTGCACCCTCAGAGTTTTGAAACTAAAATGGATGGGCAGGCGTGCGCAGTTAGCTGTCACCTGACGTAAAGCAGAGGGGACAGTAGTTGCAGAGCACCGCGGGGTTGGCGGGCAGTGGTCTGCTGGACTTACGGCATCAGGATGCTGACTTCTTCTCTTACACACGTTGCCACGTAAGATACACGTAAAGTACGCCTTCTGTTAAAATGCAGGGTCCCTGGCGAGCACTCGGGTTACTGACCGGGCGCGGGTGCCTGGTCAGTGCCCACGGCTGACTCCCCGTCACGGGCTGGACCGGGAGCTCTGAGGCCCAGAAGAAAGCGTGGCAGGCTGTGGGTCTGTTGCTCTTGGCCCAGCTGCCCAGCCGCGCTGTTGGAGGCTCACAGTCGTGTGCACTGGGGCAGGCTGGGGGGATTGGGCCTGTAGAAAGGCTGTCATGACCCGTGTTTGAGGTCTGCTCCAGATTATCCTCCTCTTGCGCAAAGGCCGAGAGGCAGGGGAGGGCCCTGAGCAGGGGACATGTGGATACCGTTTGGTCTGGGATTGGTGCCTTTGATGGCGTTTGTTTTATCAAGTTACAGAGTCCTGTATGTAGCCTCTCACACGTGAACCTGTAACCAAGCACCTGGGGCACGCTGCTCGCTCACCGCTCATGCACAGCATCTACACGGCACCCAGAAGTGGTTTCATTCTTCCTTGAGCGCTTGCGGCTGTGGTCCTGGGTACTGGTACTTCACCTGGAGTTGATCTGTCAAAGACGTAGATTCTGTTTGGTATCATCATTCACTGGACATCTCTTAACATACATTAGCCAGCCTTCCTGCAGCCAGTGGCCAAGCTGGGTAACGTCTGTTCAGCCCTTCTGAAGAAGCCGTAGAACTCTAGTTGACCAAAACTGGCATTTCTTACCTAAAAGAAAAAGGCCAGTCCCCTGCGTCCTACAGTTACACAGAGTGAAGTGACTTGCCAGGGAGCCCCTTCGTCAGCCTGCTCTCAGTTCTGGTGAATGAAGACGGCTGGCATTTTGTGTTCTCTGTCACTGGCCTGAGAGGCAGGCACCTGAGTGTCTGCCCCCTCAGGTTAGATCAGATGACAAGTGAGGTTGCTCTGCCAGGAGGAGTCTTGGGTGGGTGAGACTGATGGAATACACCAGGCTCCTCTTGCCTGGGTCTTTTCTGGCTAAACTGGACGTTGGGCTTGCTATTCAGTCCGGCCTCCTGTCTGTGCTAAGTCAGTGGTGCCGGCCAGGTGCGGGCCCCTTCCCACTCACGACTGACTCTCTCTGAGCAGGTGGGACGCGTGTATCCCCAGGCTGTATACTTTCCCATCCGGACCCTGTACCTGACGCTGAAGATAGAGCAGCGGGAGCGCTACAAGAGCGGTACGTCTCCTGGGGGCAGCGGCCAGGCCGTGGGGCGGGTCCCCAGGGCGTCCGGGTTCCCACTGTCGCCAGCACACGCCCCGGCAGCTCCCCTCCAGCCCGCGGGCCCATCTGTGTTCAGATGCTGGGAGGACACCGGGGTGGGAAGACGAAACCTGACCTCCCGGGGGCTGCTGGTTCTCCTTCTCCGTAGTGTGACAAGGTGTTCATCCACTCCAGTGATCTCATCCATAAGTAGGAGAAAATATGTGAAACCCAGGGCCTCAGTGGTAAAGAATCTGCCTGCCAAGACAGGAGCTGTGGGTTCTATCCCTGGGTCGGGAAGATGCCCTGGAGGAGGAAATGGCAACCCACTCCAGTATTCTTGTCTGGGAAATCTTACAGACAGAGGAACCTGGCTACAGTCCATGGGGTTACAAAGAGTGGACACAACTGAGTGACTAAACAAAAAACAAAAGTTGAACTTAACTCATTAGTTACAAACGCGTTCTGATAAATAGCACAAATGCCACTTACTGTGTTACAAGGAATCGTACCTTCAGCTGCCAGAAGAATCCGCATAGAAAGCAGTCTTACCTGGGCCTTCTCTGGTGGTCCAGAGGTTAGGGCTTCGAGCTCCCAACGCAGGGGTCACGGGTTCGATCCCTGGCCAGGGAACTAAGATCCCATTTCCACACAGTATAGCCTAAAGAAAAAGAAAAAAATCAGTCTTAACCAAAGGTAAAAACTTATTCACAATAGGTTTTTAATCTGTAACGATTACTGTGGTACGTAGAGAAATAACCTACTTAATGGTTTCAGTTACCCACTAAGCATGGTGCTCTGTAAACAGTCAAAGCACTGCTTACTTGCTGTGTCTTTAATACGTAGACACACTCACTGCGAGGCCAGAGCCTTTCCAGGAAGGTGACTCCCTCCTCCCGACGGTGGTGGCAGCTCCCGGTCCTCTGTAGGGTGGGTCTTCGTGCCAACCTCCTGGCTGGCTAGGTGGATTGGAGTTTGGGTCAATTGAAAGTTAAGGGTTTTTGTTCTAAGTGAGTTGAAGCTTTAAAAAAATGAGCATCAGGGGTTCTGTAGCTTTTCTTACGAAGCAGCGAGCTTTGTTTTTAACGTCATTTGTATTCGTGGTTTGGCTTTCCTTGATGAAAGCACACTTCTAGATTCTCAGAGCTAATACAAAGAATGAATTGTGAAATATTTTGCCAGACCTTAAAAAAAAAAAACTCAGACTCCCACTGCAGTTAGAGGGAGTCCAGGGAGCCTGCGCCCCCCACCTGGACTGCAGTCACACGCCCGCCTCGCGCCCTCACCCGTGCGCCTTCTGCTTGCACTGCGCCCCGGGACAGGGCACCTGCCTCGCAGCCCCGGGAGGCCCCCGGGGTGTGTCCCGCGCCGGCAGGAACCAGCGTTCCTCTGGCCGGGGGGTCCTCGGAGCGCCGACTCTGCCATCGGTCAGTTCGGCGCTGACATTGGCGTTGTGTGTGTTGCTCTCAGATTCTGGACAGCAGCAGCCAAGTTCAGTGGGTAACCAGTCCCATTCTGCATCAGATCCAGGGCCCATAAGAGCCACGGCCCCCATGTGGCGCTGCAGCCGTATCATGCACATGCAGCGGGAGCTGCACCCGACGCTGCTGTCTTCCCTGGAAGGCATCGTCGACCAGATGGTCTGGTTCCGGGAGAACTGGCACGAGGAGGTACGCGGCGGGTCTGTGTGCCGCGGAGGGCGTGGGTCTGGGTGCCCTCGCAGATGCGGCCTGTCCACACGAGCTCCCCGCTCGTGTGTGTCTGTGGGTGGACTGGCTGATGGAGCCGCAGAGTCTCCACGTCTGCACCCTGGTGCTGTCGTCAACGCCGAAGCAGAAAACTTGAAACGAAGGCGACATCAAGGAAGCCATTGCTGCCCTTAAAATGCTTCTTTTGTTCACTTGTCCGAATCTAACTGCTGAAATCCCACCACTGGCCAAGGAGCAGTGGGGTGGGCAAAGGTCATCTCGGGGGTCATCATCTCCAAGGGCCAGAGCTGGTTCTCAGGCCGCCTCCTCAGTGGTGGTGATAAGTAATCAGCGTTTGTTGTCTGGTTGGCCGAGAGGCCCCCTCGTTAGTGCTGTGTTACTCTGTGTGTGTGCACAGCACACGGACGTGATCTGAAATAGGCTTTTCCTTGAACAACAGAAGGGTGTGTGCGCGATGCAAAGGGTGGGGTTGTGGGTCTTTTTCTTCTGTTAACATTTGGGATGCTGTTCCTTGCTGTTGAGAACGCAGCTCATGGCGTGAGCGTCCAGGGTACCCCCCGCCCTGGTTCTGCACGCTCTGGCGCCCCGAGAGCTTTGTCCGTGGTGGGGCCGGCTGGGTGGGTGCCCAGTGGGTAGGGGGCAGCTTGCTCGAGTGCAGAGCTCTATTGCGCGAGCCCACCGTGTCTCTGTCCCCCAGGTCCTCAGGCAGCTCCAGCAGGGCCTGGCCAAGTGCTACTCCGTAGCGTTTGAGAAGAGCGGAGCGGTGTCGGACGCCAAGATCACGCCGCACACCCTCAACTTCGTCAAGAAGCTGGTGAGCACGTTCGGGGTGGGCCTGGAGAACGTGTCCAACGTCTCCACGATGTTCTCCAGCGCCGCCTCCGAGTCCCTGGCCCGGCGCGCCCAGGCCACCGCCCAGGACCCCGTCTTCCAGAAGCTGAAGGGCCAGTTCACCACCGGTGAGTCCCAACCCGGGGAAGCGGCCCCTCACCCTGCTCCTCGGTCCTGCCCATCCCAGTTAACCGCCTCCGTTGCTTTTCTGGAACGCAGCACAGGGTGGGCAGGTTAGACTGTAAGCGAACAGGACACTCCCCTGCCCCGAGATCGCATGGCCTTCCCTCCAGGGGAAAAGTCAAAGAATCGGAGCCGGGGTAGACACAGGGATTTAGGACGCAGTCCTGCTGCCTGCCAGGTTTTTGTGGAAGATTGGACAGGGTCAGGTGAGGCAGTAAGACCCGAAGGTGCTGGCTCCGCGGTGACGGGCAGGGATCCCCCTGGTGGTGGCTCTGGTGTCAGGACTGGGAGGGGACTCTCGCGTTTCCTGGACCCACGGGAGCACGGATCCGGCCCCACCTCTCTGTGTGACCCCTTGGTGCCCCTCACTCAGCCCGAGTCCCTGTCGGGGACCCCCGGGCACACGCAGGCCAGGCCGCGCCCCCTGGAGCTGGAGCGCGTGTGGTCTCTTCCTCACAGCAAACGGAGGTGTCTGAGATGGAAGTCTTGTGGACACCATCCTATACTACTGAGAAGAAGTGATACTAAGTGTATCTGTATCTACACCCAAATGTAGTCTGAAATAGAGCCTTAAAGGTGGAACACATCTGGATTCTGATGTGAAAAAATGACAGGCGCTAAAACCTGGAAGAGGGCCAGCCTCGAGGCGCTGACCCACCACCAGCTGCAGTGAGCGTCAGATGCCCTCATCGAGCCCCTCTGGCCACACGCCCCAGGGGCCGACCCTGTGTCCATCCTGGGTTCTGGTCTGGAGAGTGCAGGAGGGTTGCCCCTCCGCCCACAGCAGCATCGCAGCCCTGGCTCCAGCTCCACGTCTGTGAGCACGGGGGAAGGCAGCTCCGGAGAGTCGGTCTGGAGACGGAAGACTGACCCACGTGGGAACGCTGTGCCGAGCGCTGACGGCCGCTTTGTGGCGACAGCCCCAAACGCGAGTCCCCCAGATGCCCCTCCCAGGAGAAGGGACACGCAGTGTGGCTCTTCCACGCTCATAAAGCAGATGAAGAGGCGTTAACTAACACACACGGCAACTTGGATGAACTTCAGAGAAATTATGCTGAATGCAGAAAGCCGCTCTCAGAAGGATTCCTGCCATGCACTTCTAAGTCATGAAGCCTTTGTGAGGTCATGATGGAGAACAGACCAGCAGTGGCCAGGCGTCGGGTGTGGGGGAGGCGGGCATGGCTCAGAGCTGGGGGACGGGGGCCTCCTGGATACACAGCGGGGCGCCCCCCACGCGTCTCACGGATGCACACGTGCACACAGAACACGCACAGGTCACGTGTCTGAATCAGCCCCGTGGGTTGTGCCAGTGCCTTGGTTTTGGGAAGGGGTGTGTGGCCCTCCCTGTTAGGTTTCTTGGTGCTCCTGTGAATATTTATTTCAAAATAAAAGTTAACAGCAAATAGAAACCCGTTCCATGAAGACCAGGCCTGGCCTTGGTAACAGCTTCCTGCCCCCGAGTTGAGAAGGTGCAGCCCCGCGTCCCGGTGGACGAAGACCTGCCTCCCCCGTGTTCACCTCGCTAGTCACAGGACCGCACGTGAGATGGTAAAGGAAAGCCGGAGAAACGCCGTGAGGAAAAAACCCCACGAGAGAAGTGCATCGACTATCGTGAAACTGATGACACGCATGCACAGTTAAACTCACACGTGGGCATGACGAGTGGAGTTGTGGGAGCAGCTGTGTGTCAGGCCCAGAGCTCCGCGCCGTTTATTCCAATCGGCATTTTTATGTGCTGTTTATTGGAGTCCTGCCCCTCACAGCACTTCATTACAGACTAGATAGAAAACGCGCCTGTTTCCTCCCTGGGCCGTGCCGGAGTCGTAGTTGTGCAGTGAATTGAAAATCACCCAGGTGACCGAAATGTTTCTTAATCATATTCTGTTTTGCAGATTTTGACTTCAGTGTTCCAGGATCCATGAAGCTTCACAATCTGATTTCCAAACTGAAAAAGTGGATCAAAATCCTGGAGGCTAAAACCAAGCAGCTTCCAAAATTCTTCCTCATTGAAGAGAAGTGCCGGTTTCTGAGCAACTTCTCGGCACAGACGGCCGAGGTGGAAATTCCCGGGGAGTTTCTGATGCCAAAGCCGACACATTACTACATCAAGATCGCTCGGTGAGTGCGCCTGGCCGGCCTGGGGTCATCGACGCCTTCCCCCGGGAGAGGCCCGGGAGATGATCCAGGGAGACCAGTCAGCGGTTCACACTGTGATTCCCTCCCTTCTGCCCCCGGGAGAGGACACGGGACTGCCCTCAGATTGGAGTCTTTGGGCACCTTTCACGTGTCCAGGCGAACCCATGGGTTCCGTGTTTTGTCTGAGTCAAGCTTGTGTTTGCTCTCAAAAGAACCCTTTCTGAATGCTTGTAGAACTTGACGAAGCAGAGTTTTGCAGTGTTTTATATACTCTGAAAGCACAGTATTCAAAACAGAATCAAATGATGTTAAAATTTTTTAGAGCAAAGCAAGTTGCATCCCATTTAAAATGTAAAGCGAGCTGGGAACCGGCGAGCCTTAACAGGGCCCTCCAAGTCGGACCCTGCCGCTCCCCTCCACCGTCGGCCCCAAGGTTGTGCGGGCCCCACACCGCCCCTCCGCTGTGAGCCCCGAGGGTGCACAGGCCCCATGCCGGCTCATCGGCAGCGGATCCTCTGTCCCAAGGGCCCAGGCCCTCCCACTTCTGGGGTCCCCGGTGTCCTCTGACTGCTGAGGCCAGACCCTCGGCGCAACTGCTCGTCCAGGAAGCTCTGCTCTCAAAGCAGAGGGGCGGAGTGGGCGCGTGGCATGGTGTCAGCGCCCGTGGTCTTGGCAGGTTCATGCCCCGGGTGGAGATCGTGCAGAAGCACAACACGGCGGCCAGGAGGCTCTATATCCGCGGGCACAACGGCAAGATCTACCCATACCTGGTCATGAACGACGCCTGCCTGACCGAGTCACGGCGGGAGGAGCGCGTGCTGCAGCTGCTGCGCCTGCTCAACCCCTGCCTGGAGAAGCGGAAGGAGACCACCAAGAGGCACCTGTTCTTCACAGGTACGTGCACGGCCGCCGCCAGGTATGCCCTGCTGGCGCCTCTGGGTACGCCCTGGTGGCGCCTCCGGGTATGCACGCGGCCACCTCTGGGTACACCCTGGTGGCGCACAGCCCCTGCAGGACACGCACCTGACCAGCACCCGCCTGGAGAAGCAGGCCCCGACCGGGCGCACAGCTGTCTCCACTCGCCCATGAGCCTGCCCAAGCTCTGGTGACGTCGGCTGAGCAGGTGGCATGCTCCACATGGTTTTTAAGCACAGTCTTTGATCTCTTCTTGGACTTCTATGGTGGCTCAGCTGGTAAAGAATTCCCCTGCACTGCAGGAGACCCTGGTTCAATCCCTGGTTTGGGAAGATTCCCTGGAGAAGGGAACAGCCACCCACTCTGGTATTCTGGCCTGGAGAATTTCACGGATTGTATAATCTATGGGATCACAAAGAGTCGGACACGACTGAGCGACTTTCACTTTCACTTCTTGATCTGCTCTGGGCACCACCTGAGGCGCCCGCCTTGGAGTCAAGGAGCCCCAGGAAGGCCCCTGACATCTCATTGAGGCGGCACCCAGCAACCTCGGGTGAGGTCTTTACAGAACCGAGTGGTGGTGGGTGAATCGTGAACCTGTCACGTGGGGCAGGGCGGTGCCTGTGGCTCCCCAGCCCCAGAGAGAACGGCGGTCACCCTTCATGTTGACCTTCATGTGCGTGGTGTCTGGTCCTGTTCGGAGCTCTCTGATGGCTGAGCTGTGATCCAGCTTCTTCTAACTTTTATTTTTAAACTTTACAATATTGTATTAGTTTTGCCGAATATTGAAATGAATCTGCCACAGGTATACCCGCGTTCCCCATCCTGAACCCTCCTCCCTCCTCCCTCCTCCCTCCCCTACCCTCCCTCTGGGTTGTCCCAGTGCACCAGCCCCAAGCATCCAGTACCGTGCATCGAACCTGGACTGGTGACTCGTTTCATACATGATATTATACATGTTTCAATGCTAAAGTCTCTCACCTTTAAGTTCAGAATCCCCCAAAATAAGTGAATTGAGAAATCGGCTCTGCAGAGCGCTGTGGGTGTTCGAGCGCATGTGTGACACACTCTGCTGGTCGGTCCCCGCCTCACCCGCCGTCTCCCCTCTCTCCTCAGTCCCCCGCGTGGTGGCCGTGTCTCCGCAGATGCGCCTGGTGGAGGACAACCCCTCCTCGCTGTCGCTGGTGGAGATCTACAAGCAGCGCTGCGCCAAGAAGGGCATCGAGCACGACAACCCCATCTCGCGCTACTACGACCGCCTGGCCACGGTGCAGGCGCGCGGGACGCAGGCCAGCCACCAGGTGCGGGCGGGCGGGCGCAGGGTGGGGCCGTGCGCCTCGGCCAAGGGCCATTCACTGCAACAGGACAGAGGCATGTTTTCATTCAGCCTCGCAGAAGCTCAGAGGCCTTCCCGCAAAACAGCTCAGAAATTAGAATTTTAAAGGAACTTTCTGGCAGGTTCATTTGGTTGGCAGCCAGGGCGTAGGCGGTGTGAGGCTGTCCGCCCGCCTCCTGGGCACCTTCACAGGTTTGCTGCCAGGCCTCCAGGTCACGCACAGTCTCTGTGTGGTGTGTCCTTGCTAAAATGCAGAATGTGGGGACATGGAAACCTGTCGGGCCAGCCGTTTCTGTGGCCTCGGGAGTCCCGGATGCCCCGGCTGCACCTGCTGGCGGGCCGAGGGTCTCTCTGCACCTGCGGGTCCTGCTCTGGGGGCAGCGGGGCAGGGGGAGCGTGGGTGAGAAGGCTTTGTCCAGGGTTCTCTGTGTCACCAAGAGGCAACCCTGTGGCCGGTTCTCCTGCTGCCTCCGTGGTCCTTCCTGGCTCCCCGAGGGCGCCTCCTGGATCTGGGGAGAGACCCCCAGGGCCGGAAGCTGCCTCTGTTGTCCAGGGACTGGTCTCCCATTAATCTGGGTCCTAAAGGGCTTGGTTCAGGACAGAGCCCAGGGGTGCCCGTCTCAGCCCCACGCCATGCTCAGGGTGCAGGGTCTCGAGTCAGCCCCCACCGTCATGCGGGCAAAGCAGGTGGGGTTCTTCTGTGCTCAGTGGTCTCCGTGGACCATGGCAGTTTTGAGGTGTTGGTGGGAAGTGAATGGATTGGATTCTCAAGGCTCTGTGTTCCTTGGACTGTGGGAGCCAGTGACCCTTGTCTGCAAATACGTGGCTACATCGGAAGCCCCCTCCCGCTTTGTGAAGATGGAGCTGAGCGCGGGTCTGGCACAGGGATGGTGCAGGGCCCTCCTGGGCCCGCGGGAGGCGCGGACGTCTCTTCTTAGTCTTCCTCCCCTAGTTTGCTTCGTTACTGACTCGGCTCCTTTACCCTTTGCGGTTTTTACCACACTGCCTGTAAATTTGCTTGTTCTGGACGCATCATGTGAGCAGAGTCACACAGCATGTGCTCTTTCGTGCCTGGCTCCCTCCGCAGCGTGTTCTCAAGGTCATCCGCTCGGTGGCACGTCGGTACTGTTTCTTGCTGACTATTTCCTTATATGAAGAGACCACGTTTAACTTACCCACTTATTAGTTGGTGGACGTTTATGCCTTTTGTCTGTTAAGATTAATGCTGCTGTGAACACGCATGTACAGGTTTTTTGTGGATTTGTGTTCTCATTTCACTTGGCCATCTATATACCAAGGGTAGAATCGCTGGGTTATCTGGTAACTCTCACGTTTAACATTTTGATGGAGCCACAGACTGTTTTCCAAAGTGACCGCAATGTACGCGAGTTCTGATTTCCCCACGTTCTTGCCAGCACTTAGTATTATCTGTCTTTCTGACTACAGCCACCCGAGTGTGTGTGAAGTGCTAGTTTATTTTGGTCGGTAGCAAGTGATACTGAGTATTTTTTCATTTGCTGATTGGCTGTTTGCATATTTTCTTTGGAGAAAAGTCAGTTCAAGTCCTTTACTCACTTTTTTAAATAAACTTTTTTTAAGTTCTGTGCCGCACCGGTCGTCGCTGCTCCTCGGGCTTTCTCTAGCTGTGGTGAGCAGGGTCTGCTCTCCAGTCGCCGTGCTCTGGCTTCTCGCTGTGGACCCCCGGCTCGAGAGACATGGCTGCAGTAGTTGAGACACATGGGCTCTGCTGCCCCGTGGCCTGTGGAATCTTCCCGGATCAGGGATTGACCCCCTGTCCCCTCCATCGGCAGCCGGATTTTTAACTACTGGACCACCAGGAAAATCCCCGTTTGTTCTTTTTTTATGTTGGGTGATTTGTAAAAAGACTTGTTTTTTTATTGATTCTAAGAACTCTTTCTATGATCTGGATGTAAGTGACGACAGGTGACTTTCTTTCCTTGCTGGGTATGTCGTCCTGCTTCTCCACGTGCCTCATAAACTTCTGCTGAAAACAGGATGTTTTGGATAATGCAGTGTGGCCACACTCACCGTCAGACCCTTCCCCACGCGGTGTGTTGCTGTGTGTGTGTGTGTGGTGACTTCCTGGGCTCAGTCAGCCCAGGAGGCTGTTGAGGAATACCCAGAACCAACGCCGGGACCTTACCAGCGGCCCTGAGCACCACACACACACACCCCCACCCACACACCCCACCCCCCCACCGAGGTGTCTGTTCAGCTAGCCCGCGCCTGACCTGCTTGCTGAACTCCCTGTCCCCCAGGTCCTTCGAGACATCCTCAAGGAGGTTCAGAGCAACATGGTGCCCCGCAGCATGCTCAAGGAGTGGGCCCTGCACACCTTCCCCAACGCCACCGACTACTGGACCTTCCGCAAGATGTTCACCATCCAGCTGGCACTCATCGGGTTCGCAGAGTTCGTCCTGCACCTCAACAGACTCAACCCCGAGATGCTGCAGATTGCACAGGTAACGTGGTGGGCGCGGCCGGGCCCCCCTCTCAGTCTGCGCCTGCTGCTTCTGCCCCTGAGTGTCTGCCTCCGACCTCCAGGACACGGGCAAGCTGAACGTGGCCTACTTCCGCTTTGACATAAACGACGCCACTGGGGACTTGGATGCCAACCGCCCTGTCCCTTTCCGCCTCACACCCAACATCTCCGAATTTCTAACCACCATCGGCGTCTCCGGCCCCTTGACCGCGTCCATGATCGCCGTAGCCCGCTGCTTCGCCCAGCCCAACTTCAAGGTGGGTCAAGGGTCATCCCAGGAGGAGCGTGTGGTGAAGCCCTGGGGGATGCGACGTGGCCGGACGCCCGTGGCCACGCCGGGGCTCTGACAGCGCCGTGCCACACGCCGTGCTCGGGAGGATAGACGTCCAGTCCATCTGACCCCCAGCCTGTCTCTTCGCAGTCGGAGACTGAGCACACACCGTCCGGTCTCTTTTTTCTGACTTCCGGGACCATCTGTACTGATTGCTCTTTTCCCAGATAAGCAGTTTGTGTCTAGAGAAGGCTTCAGACACCAGTTGCTTTTGCAAAATATTTACTCAGAACAGGTTTTAAATCATCGAGTCACCTCCTGACTGCAAACACGGACTTTGAGCTCTGTTGACGTTCGACTGCTCTCTTCCCCCCGCCCCCACCCCGGGGTCGGCGCGGCTCCGGGGCCCATGAAGGCCTCTGTGAAACGGGTCAGAACATGGAGCCCACTCAGGCAGGGAGCGCAATGACGCTCGTCCACTTAGGGTTAAGACCTGAAATACAGCACAGTGTTCTTGTTCTGTAGAAACACTCACTTCCGGAGACGGGTTATCCAAGAGGGGCCCGTGATTGGAAACCCTGTTTAAAAACCTGTTACAGCCTGGAAGAACGGTGCGGCCTGAGTGGCTGTGGACGGGAGGAAGCTGGGCTTCTCCACACTCAGGCCACGCTCCTTCCAGCCCCAGTGGGGTGATTGCCTTCGCATTAGATCCACATAGAGACCACCCAGCACACTGCGCTGGGGCCGGGCCCTCAGCGTGTCAGTCCGGGTCACATTTAAGCAGCCCCAGTGCCTCTGATGTGACAGCGGGCCGTGGCTGGGCGTCCAGTTCAGGAGAGTTTGCACACGGCCTGTCCGTCTTGCCATCACACCATCCTGTCTGTCATCCCAGCGCCGCCGTCAGAGGTGATGGGCCTGGGTCCCCAGCCCTCCTCTCTCCCCTCCCACGGGCCCCCCTCCAGCCCCCACCACCTTCCCTCAGGACTCCATTCCACGGTGCCTTGACCTGGGGTCCCCCACCTCTTTCTTAGAACCCCAGGGGTCATCACACGTGTCTGGCTGCAGCATCACCACCAGAGTGACCGAGGTGTGGGCCCCGGCTACTGAGGCCCCGATGGCTGCCGCAGCAGAGCACCTTGCTGGGACGCTGTCCTCTGGGCCGGTAGTTAAGCGCGATCCTTGCGTTCTCACCCCGCAGGTGGACGGCATCCTGAAAACCGTGCTGCGGGACGAGATCATTGCCTGGCACAAGAAGACGCAGGAGGACACGTCGTCTCCGCTGTCAGCCGCCGGGCAGCCTGAGAACATGGACAGCCAGCAGCTGGTCTCCCTGGTTCAGAAGGCCGTCACGGCCATTATGACCCGCCTGCACAACCTCGCCCAGTTCGAGGGTGGGGAGAGCAAAGTCAACACCCTGGTGGCCGCTGCCAACAGCCTGGACAACCTGTGCCGCATGGACCCCGCCTGGCACCCTTGGCTGTGAGCGCGGCTGCGTCGGCGGGGTGGGCGGTTCCCGATGGTCGGGGGCTGAGCATCAGGAAGGCCGGGCAAGTCCAGGCAGGAGCAGAGACCAACCTGCAGCTTTTAAAGCAGCCTTCAGAGAAGCCAGGATCTCTTTGTGAATTCTTTTTTATCGACTTCCTCCCTCGTGTGAATGTACAGATAGAACTGTAGGAAACGCTTCCTTGTCGTCATTTTTAACTTTCGGAGGTGATACCTCCTAGGAGCTTCAGGCTTTTGTACAGAGCTCTGTAACAAGTGTACAGAAAACCCACTTTGTTAGAGAAACAGGAAATTATGAAGACAGTGTGCTGGGTTTTCTCTAAGCACAGACTTCCAGGCTGCGGGAAGCAGCCTCAGAACCTCCCAGTACAGCTGGCGTGGATGGAGAGGCGGGGGCTGCCCGCCCTGCGTTTGGAGTCGGATTCCTCGGGGCCCGCAGAGCCGGAGAGCAAGCACGATTCTGCTTGCTGTTCCGCTGCTCTTCGGCTGTCTTCTTGATATTTACTATCACTGTACCTGGAAAAAAAAACATTTTCCCCTCTTAATTTAAAAAGAAGCAACGAAGGTTTGTTTGTTACCTCCAATCTGTTCACATTTTTATGAGCCTTGAGAACGTTCTATCTAAATTTGTACAGTGTGAATTTTTTAGAATAAATATTTTATCAAAGGATGTGTTGTTTCTGCGAAGTATGCCCCACCCCCCGCCCCTCGCGCCAGCGGGGCCTTGCCCCCAGGGTGGCCCCATGGTGACCGTAACATGCGCCGGGCCGGGGCTTGGGTGCGCGCCCCTCCAGCGTGAAGTCCTGATCCCGACCAAAGGCAGGAAAACACGCGCAGGGGGCTCTTGGCGCCGTTCCCGAGTTTCAGGGCTGCGGCCCAGTGACCTGCATGCAACGGGGAGATGCCCGGAGGCGGCGGCCTGGAGCCGCGTCCCCGGCTGTGGCCCATCCCATCAGCGGGACAGACTGAACCTCATCGCCTAGACTCCAGCCCCCACACGGAGGGAGCCTGAGGGACTGGGTTTGGTCTGTCTGACCAGACTGTCCCATTCTTTATTTGGAGCTGATTGTAAGTATTTTACTAGTACTCTGCTGTTTTTGTGAGCAAGCGTCTTGGGTTCTGGAATGACAGGAGCCTGTACTTCAAATGACAGGTGTCACTGCACAGCCAGCAGGCTGGAAGGGGAAGGCGCCCGTCTGTCTGACAGCCCTCCCTGTGCAGCAGGGTCTCCACATCTGGGGTCAGGACGTAGCTGAAACCAGCCACTGAGTTACCTCGGTCCTCTTGGAGCGGGCGTGGAGCCTGGTGGTCGCAGAGATGCATGGACAGTGTTCGGGAGGAGGGAACGTTTGCTTCTCAGCCTCGCTGCTTGGAGTCTGGAGTCAGCGTCCTGGTAAGAAGGGCCCAGGTTCAAGGCCAGGCTTGCCCGTGCCGTGCCCCAGGCACTGACCCTTGTTCCTGGGAAAGCCAGCCTCTCCCCATTAGAGACCCAGCCCATCCCGTGCCCATCAGTTCGTCCCAGAGTCGGCAGCCCTGAGCCAGCACCTCTGTGACCAGAAGCCTCTTGCTCTCTCTCCTGAAAGAATGTGGCTTTGCTGGGACCCGGGTCCCCAGGAGCGAGGAAGGTCAGACAGAGGGCTTGTGTGGGGAGCCACCCCCAGGGTGTGCCCAGTTTTCCTAACACGGTTTCCAGGTAAGCACGATCGGTAAGATTTTCTTAAGCTCTAAACTACATGTGACAGAATTTGCCATTTCCACCGTCTCTGTGCGTGCAGTTCAGTGGCCTTGAGTACCTTCCCATCATTACGCAGCCCTTGCTGCTGTCACCTGCAGAACTTTTTCTTCATCCCGAGGAGAAACTGTTCCCATCAACCCCGAGTCCCATGCTTCTCCCCCGGCCTGGGGCAAATGCTCTTCTATTTCATCTCTCTGCTTTTGACTCCTCCAGGAATCTTGTGAGTAGAAGCATGTGCTGTTTGTTCTTTTGTGACCAACTTGGCTCACTTAGCACAGCAGTGCAGCCCGTGACGGAACGGCCTTCCTTTCCAAGGCTGGATAAGGATGTACGCTGCATGTGTGTACGTGTGTACGTGTGAACGGCCTTCCTTCCCAAGGCTGGATAAGGGTGTACGCTGCATGTGTGTACCACGTCTTTGGACCCTTGGCTTGCTTTCGTCTTTCCGCTATTGTAAAAAATGCTGGAATGAACATGGATGTTTTGAGGGGAGTCAGAGTACCCATTCAACTTCCAACTTCCAATTCCTTGGGGAATGTATACAAAGCTGAAATTTCGGGATTATATGGCAGTTCTGTTTTTAAGTTTTTGAAGAACCTCCATATAGTTTTCCAGTAACTGCACCATTTTACATCCCCACCAACAGTGCACAAGGGTTCCACTTTCTCCACATCCCTGTCAATACTTATTTTCTGGTAAGAAAAAAATATGTATTTTCAAACTGTGGGATCTGAGTTCCCTGACCACGGATCCGACCGGCACCCGCTCCAATGGAAGCATGGATCTGAACCACTGGACCGCCAGGCCAGTCCCCCAAACATTTATTTTTTGATAGGAACCATCCTAAGGGGTGTGTAAAGTGCCATTCGTCCTCATTGTGGGTTTGGCTTGCGTTTCTCTCGTTGGTGAGGTTGAGCATATTTTCATGAGCTTGCTGACCATTTGAATTGTATTTGAAGAAATGTAAATTCAAAACCATTGCTCATTGTTTCTGTAAGTTGTAGGAGTTCTTTATACGTTCTGGATCTTAAACCCTTATCAGATACGTGACTTCAGTATTTTCTGCACATCTTCAGGCTGCCTTTTCATTCTGTTGATAGTGTCCTTTCTTGCACAGGTTTCAAATTTTGATTTAGTTCAATTGATCTAGTTTTTCTTTTGTTGCCTGTGCTTTTTGGTTTCCTATCTAAGGAATCATTGCCAAATCCAGTGTCAGCTATCAGACTTGCTACTGAATTTTCTACTTCATGTATTTTTCAGCTCTAGAATTTTTATTTGGTTCTTTTTTCCTTTCATGTTAATCATTTCTCTCTTTTCAAAGTTACTATTTTTTATTTACTTGAAGTATAGCTAATGTACAGTGTAAGTTAGAGGTGTATGGTAATGATTCACAATCTTAAAGGTTATATTCCGTTTATAGTCATTACAAGATACTGGCTATATATTCCCTGTGTGTGCACTACGTCCTTGTAGCTTATTTTATATCTAGTTTTTATTTGGGGCTGTGCTGTTGCCAAGAGCGGGGGCTGCTCTCTAGCTGCGGTGCACTAGCTCCTCACTGCAGTGGTTCCTCTGCGGAGGACGGGCACGTGGGCTCTCAGGCACAGGCTCCGTGGTTGCGGCGCACAGCTGTTGCTCCTTCACGACGTGTGGAATCTTCCTGAGTCAGGGCCCACGTTTGCTGCACTGGCAGGTGGATTCTTTGCCCCTGAGCCACCAGGGAAGCCACAATACCTAGTATTTTGTCCTCTTAATCCCCAGCTCCTACGTGCACCTCCCCTGCCGTCCCCTCCACTGGTTTCCCTATGAATCTGTTCCCCTTTTGTTACATTCACTAGTTTAAGATTCCACATGTGAGTGATACCAGAGTATTTGTATTTCTTGAACTTGTTTCACTTAGAATAATACCCTCCAAGGCCATCTATGTTGTTGCGAACTTCAGAATACTTTCTATGGCCCAGTATTCCACTCTGTGTGTACACGTACGTATATACGCATGCACACGTACATACATATACACCACATCTCCTTTATCGATTCATCTGTTGGACGCTTTGGTTGCTTCCATGTCTTGGCTATTGTGAATTATGCTGCTGTGAACACTGGTGGGGGTGTCTTTTTGAACTAGTGTTTCTGCTTTCTTTCAGATATAAACCCAGGAGTGGAATTGCTGGCTCATATGGTAGCTCGATTTTCAGTCTGTTGAGAAACCTCCATACTGTTTTCCAAACTTGGTGCCATCAGCTCCTCCTGTCGTTAGAGTGGTGAGTTTGCCCCTTTCTTTAGAAGGCCCTTGCCACTGGCTTCCTGTCTTGTTTAAAAAAAAAAAAAAAGCTGGAATCTCTTTTGCACACCAAATAACAGACGCCAAAAACGTAAAGTCGTGAGTTTATTGCATATGTAACAAAATGAACCTGACCGCCGGGGTCCAGCCTGCTGTTCAACCACTGTTTTGTGTTTCCAGCTGGTTCTATAACCACATTAAATAGAACTAGTATTCTTTAAATACTTTTGATTTTGACATAAAACATTAGTGTACAACTTTCACAAAATAAATCAGCAATAAAAACCGTGGGAAGGATAACAAGGATAGCAGCAGTACTTAAAATAAATAAAAATACATTATAAAGTGGTTGAGAGACAAAAATAAACCAACTTTAAAAATCCATACTATGTGTTGGGAAGGCTGCCGTGCAGCAACACCTGGCTGCAGCCGGGGCGTCTTCTCGGATAGCTCGGCCTGGACGACCGCCCGACCTGGACTCGGACCCTGGGCTGGGCGAGCCCCGGGCCTCATCCCAGGCGCTTCTCCCGGGAGGAGTCGGTGGACGGCTGGCAGCCGCCCCGCAGCCCCTCCGGTCTTCCTAAAGCACTGAGGAGCGGTGGTTGGCTACATCCCTGAGGGTCGGCTGATGGCCGCTGGTGAGGCAAGCCTGGAGGTCGGGCCCTGAAGCTTCCGGGCAGAGGCGGGGGGACGGGGTTCGTCTGCGGCTCCCGGGAAGGGCAGGGGGCGGGGGGCTCACCCGGGACCACCCAGGGCTAGACACGATTCTTTGGTGGGGGTGGAGGGTCGAAAGGCCCACTCCCCGTGGACACTGAGGTTCGAGGGGCAGTGCCACCGACAGGCCTGCTTGGCAAAAGTGACCTGGAGCTCTGGAAGGTTCTGCTAGGCTCCCCGACACCAGCTGTGGGGGCCAAGGCGTCCACATGCCAGCAGGGAAACACAGAGCCGGGCCCTGGGGGGAGGTGAAGCTGTCACCAGCAGCCCGCAGAGGAGCCCCGAGGAGACCCTCTGCTCTTGCTGAGGTGACATCTGACACAGGAAGCAGCCCATCCCCCGTCAGCAGGAAGGTCACTGGAAAGGAGGCAAACGCCTCATTCCTGCTTCGAGGTCTTTTCAGCCACGAGACCCTCATTTCCTCCCTAATTACGGCAGGTTCTGGCCGACACCCAGGAAAACCAGGTGTCTTCCCCCCTCGGTCCCCTCCTCTAGGTTTAGGTATGGGTCGCAGGGCGGGTGTGTGTGTCTGTACCCTCATGCCGCCAGAGGACACCCCCGAGGAGCCAGCTCCCAGCACACCCAGAAAGTGTGATGGTAACCCGGGCACGGCTCAGCCCCAAGCCTGGCCTTCACATTCTGAGGGGGCGCTTTTCCTTTTACAGCCAACGGCATCCTTCCTATTCTAGAACCCCAGCGAGTCGCCCGGCAGCACAGCTTTCTCTCCTGGAACCCCCAGCTGCAGTCTGCCCCCCAACCCTAGGCCACTGACTGCTTCCAGGTCAAGAGAAGAACCACAGCAAGATGCAGAGGGTCAACGCTGTCCATGGGCGTCGGGAATGAAAAAGGACAGACAGGTCAGAAAGCGCCTTCCAGACCCACAGCCGGCTGGATCCCAGCACGGACCTCGGGAGCGTCCACAACAGAAGTTCAACAGGGACTCGTCCTGCTAATGAGTTACCCTGCACTCGGCCCCCAAACAAAAACAACGGAAGTCCACACGGAGAGTGTGCCGCCACTGCTGTTTTCCCACTGAAGTTTAGCTATCTAAAATCGAACCACTCTAAAAATTATTTGAACTTTTGTGCAAATTGGGAAACGGTGTTAGAAATTTAGGGTCAAGGCTTTCTCTGGCCTTGCTCATCGCCTGGGCGGGTGAGCCGCACCGCGGTGTTTGGTTAGCGTTGCCATCAGATGGGGACATGGGCCAGCGGGTCCAGGGGCCCCTCTGCCTTCGGGTTCCATCCACGACCCACTTTTTGTAAAAAGGTGACTTGGGGTGAACGTCGATCATGAGGATTAGACATTCTCGCTCTCCTTTTCAAGCTAGTTCGCACCAAGCCAGCAGCTATGAAGTCAGAGTTCTGTCCTGTTAGTTTAGTTCTTAAGCACTTTCCACAAAATGGTTCGTTAGTATCCAGGTGTGGGGTGGGGCGGGGCTGGTTTTGGTCTGTTTTATAAGCTCTGCTATGTGGTGGTTTCGCTGGAAAAATATTTTGAATTGGATAGACAATGTGGCTAAAGGGACTCTGAAAAGGAAAGATTATTTTTCTCTCTGTAGAACAAAGTTTTCAGCTAGGAAACCCTGAAAAGAAACACCCAGGCCCCCAGCGCAAGCCGCCCCGACTCGTGTCCCCTTCCAAATCAGAAGCATCTTCTTGACGCCAGCTTCCTGCAGTGGCGGAACTCCAGTAAGCATCTCCTTTACTGTTACTGTCAGAACTTAACCTGCTACCCAGAGCAGGCCGCTGGGACATGGGGTGTGGAATCCGAGCTGCTGAACTCGAAAAGGGGCCTTAGGTCGGCTTTGAGACAGAGCAGCGGGTCCAGCTGTGGGGTGTGCCCCGGACAGCCCCTCACGGCTCCCTCCCTGGGAGTCGAGACTCCCATGGAGCCCATGGGTGCTGAGCTGCCACCGCAAGTGCCACGGCTGTAGCAGAGGGTCCCGTGTGACCGAAGCCGTGCTGACCTGGCTGCGTTTATTGGATGAGGGGGATAGGGGGGGCCTGCCAGGAGGGGGAGAATGTGGGAGGAGCCACCAGCCGCAGTCTGCCCGCCCCTCGCTCCCCCAGCAAAGAGCAGGGGAGACCAGCCTTTCCCTCGGGTTCCTAGGATTCCAGGGCCTCAGCTGGTTCGCGGAGGCATCCAGAGCTGCCGCTCGGGGTCTGGTGGCCATGAGCTCATGTCTGCTCCTCAGGGTGCACTTCACTCCACGGCAAAGCCACAGGTCTCCTCCACCGCAGTCAGCAGCTTCTCATAGAGCTTCTCGTACGACTCGTAGGGCGGGATGTCGATCCGGTTAAAGCTGGAAAGGGACAGAGGTGAGACACACCGCAGAGCCGGCCTGGCGGAGGGCCTGCTCCCGGGAGAGGGCAGTGGGTGAACGCTTGTGTGTACACCTGGGGCTTCTTGGGCAAAGATTTTTAAACCAATGAAACCAGGTGAGTACATCCTGGGCAGACTAGGACAAAGCTGTCACCTTGTTGGGTTTCTTGTTTTGGGGAGAAGTTATTTCTCAGACCAGGAACACATTTGCAGAGCACAAAACCCCTCTATCAGTTCACTGCCCACGCGTCAAACCCTCTAGGACTTGATCTAACCACAGCGGGGCAGTCCGCAGTATTTCCAGAAGAAACAGATTCTTCCCCAAAACCAACAAGACGTCAGATCCCCAACGGGGTTAGATGAACGGGCCAGCATTTCCTCAGGGATGTTCATTCCCAAAGCTGTGTCCAAAAGCCCTGTGAAGCTATTACCTCACAAGGAATCCAAAACTACCGAATTCTGACCGAGAGGACAGAGGCCTCGTGAATTGCTGGGGCTGAGCCCTTAAGGACGGTTTCTGAGGTGGAGTCAGGCTACAGCGTGTGGAGTCTTTTCAGGGGTCCTTGACCCCGAGGACATTCTTCACATCCATCAGAGGACCAAGCCTGCTGGGGATGGGAGGAGTGGCCCTGGGGGTCGACCCCGCTGGACAGACCCTGGATCCTCATGTGGGCCAGGGGGCTGTCCTCTGTCTCACAGACGTGGAGACCCGCCCACTTGGATGTCGTGGCCAGCGTGGGATCCCCAGCCCCGGTTCCCAGCCAGGGACCTCCCGCCACGTCACCATGCATCCCGGCAGCGTCTGGAACCGGTTCTGGTCAACTGGAGGGACACTTAAGACGTGGTTCACAAGGGCGAGTGAGTGACTAGATTTTAAACCACAAAGGAACTAACCCCACTACAGGTGCCGTTTAAGTGAGGACTGAGGGAGGAAGCATTTTTCAGTACACAGGCACGTCTTCCACAGTCAGAGCTCCAAGAAGGAAGAGACCAGTAACCCCAAACTTAAACCTGCAGTGCTCCCTCCTGACGGCACCTGTGTGGGCAACAGGTTAACACGCACCCATGGACACACACACACGCAGCAGGAGCCAGGGGAGTAGCTCCAAGAACAGCCACGTCTCAGGACTTAACTGCGCTCCTGAAAGAGCCTCGTGCTGACCCTGACGTGCGGGCTGTCCCGCACACGGACCCCCGGGTGGGGCGCTGGTCCTTACCAGGTGTGGGCCTTGGGCAGGTTGTCCGTGTTGGCGTCAATCAGGTGGATGGTGAAGAGCCGGGGCCCTGCGGCGCCTGTAGAGCCTTACGAGACAACAGTCTAGTTAACATGCTTCAGAGGTGGGGCCCGGGCCCCCTGCCACCACCCGGGGCCCCACGCCCATCCTTCCAGATGGTGTCAGGGTTCACGTAACCCTAGGAGCTCTGTGCAGTCTCGGGATATGCACACAATGGCTACGGAGTGACTAACGTCAGACATTCTAGAAAATTCACGGGTGCAGGAAGAGCAAAGACAGAGCTGTCCTCTCACAGCTGAGAGGACATGAGCCTGCCCCAGGGCAGGTGTCTGAAAGCAGAATCCTTAAGTCACCAGGAATTTGTTTTTAAAAAAAAAACCAGGAATCTCTAGCAAGCAGACCCCCTGTTTGCAGTGGATGGTAACTTCACAAGAAAAGCAGGTTCTGGAGTCAGGAAACCCCCTGTGCAGAGGCGGTGGGAAAAAAGACAGACACGAACACCAGGACCCAAGCCCCAGGACAGGAGGGGACTTCTTCTCAGTCCAGGAGGGCCTCAGGCGAAGGACGAGGCTACAGGGAACGTTCGCGTGAAAACTGCCTGCTCTCACTAAGAACATGTGAAGTCCAGTTACTAAGTTTTAAGGTACTAATATTTTCAACCTTACTTCTGCCAGGGTTATCAAGTGACAAAACATCCAGATTTAGCATCAGCACGCAGAAGGGGCCCTTCCTGGGTGGAGGCGCCGACCACGAGCCCCGCAGCCCCTCCTGAGCTCAGCCGCATTACTGTGCATGGCCGCCCCCGGCCCCCTTCCCAGGGACTCAGTCCGAGCCGAAAGGGACGCCTGGGAGGATGGCTCCTCACTGGACAAGGCAGCCGACCAGGCGGGCCCATGGACGAGGGGACTGAGGGCCCGACCTGCACAGCGTGCTGTGCGCTCAGGAGACTCAGAAGTTAACCCGAGCGCTTTACAGCTGCTTTCCTCCCCCCAAAGCCATCTGTTCTGTTGGGTGAGGGGAACCCACCCCCTACCCCAGCCCCCTGGCCTCGCAGGCGGGGTCATTCCTGGTCTAGCCTCACGGGGACACCAGGCCAGCCGGCCAGCATCCGCCGCTGTGGGCCCACGGGCTGAGACACCCCGAGCAGGTGGTGTGGAAGACTCGCGTGGCTGACACAGGCTCCCACTGTTTACAGACGTTTCTTTCACCCCGGGAGCAGCAGTGGGGAGAGAAGAGGTCTCTGGACAAGCGACACTGCCGTGCCCGGCGTCCATCATGAAAGACCCGATGCCAGGAGACGTCCCAGGCCCCCACCCGGCCTGGCCCGGCCGCCACTGCAGTCACCTTGCAGCGCCTTGAAGCCCTGGAGGGGGACCCGCGTGGAGCCCGTCACGAACTGCAGCAGCCGGGCCCGCCGCTCCTCATCGAAGGTCTCTACCGCCTGCCAGAACCACCGGACCACGTTGCTGTCGGCCCCACAGTGCTTCAGCCGCGTGTTGGACTTCCAGTCGTCCAGGTCGATCTTGTCTAGGCCGCCAATGATCAGCTGCGGGGCATGAAGGTGGGTCACTTCCCGGACACACAACACGACGGGCCGCCCCAGGCTCCCGGGTCGTGGAGAGACCGACCAACCACGCCCCAGTCAACCGGGCGATGTTCAGACAAGGGGATACCCAACACACACACAGCCGGCCCAAGGCCCCCGTCTGTGTCTGCACTTCCAGGCTGGCTGCCACCCCCAGGGTGCGGGGGCGGCCGCTGACGTGACGTTTCCCTACAGCTGAGCGCATGTGTGTGTGTGCCCTGAGGAGCCAGAAAGGCTGCACAGGGTCACCTGCCCAGCGGGGCCGCCTCCCAGGACCTCGCGGGGACACCTGGGGACGTGTGGGGTGTAAAGTGTGACTCCCCCCCAGGGGATCACGTGCACTCCGGCATACCAGGGCAGAAGGTTGGGGACACTTTGAAAGGCCCAAGCTACTTGGTGCCAGAGGTGGACAAGACGTGAGTGAATCACTGCGTCCCATGAAGATGGACAAGAAAGGACAGTAACACCCCGTCCTGGGCCTGATAACAGCTGGAATCAAAATCGAGCAGCTGGCTAGGATGGGAGCAGCTGGTTACAGTCACATGCTCAGTAACCATAAGGTGACCCCTCAGGAGGAGGCACTGGGTAAGCTCTACACTGGAGGTCTCTAAGTCAGGGGAAGCCGCGGAACACCCTAACTGATGTCCCACGGATGAGCTGGACTCCCTGCCACCACATAGACACCAAGCCTCGTCAGCCCTGCTCGGGGCTCCCCGACACCCCTGTCCCCCCACCCTGTCCCTGCTCCTGCAGCCACAGCGACCCCCACGCCTGTGGGGACCATGCAGCCTCGCCCGCAGCCTGGCCAGGAGGCAGGGACCGCCCCGCACACAACAGCCCCTCGCACCCCAGCCCCGCACAGCCCACCTCCAGCTCCTTCTGGTCAAAAGGCTTCAATAAGTGTTGAGGGATGAGCTCGTTAAATCCCTTCTGAAGAGCCAGGAACTGGGCCTCGATTCCCCTCATGAACCTCCAATTTACATACAACCTGAGAAGGCAAGTCACACGTTGGAAGCAGCAGCACAGTTCTTTCCTCCGTTAGTCGGGGCTGACATCAGCTAAGCCCTGCCCGCCCGGCCCGCCGACAGGGAGGAACGCCCCCTGCTGGTTGGTGACCAGCCTAAGACTCAAGAGGAAAGGAAGTCAGCCCCTCCCTTAGATGTGCTGATTCTCTGCTTGAAATCGGTCAGATCTGACCTGACCTGTTAGGGATGCCACAGTTGAAAAAAAAAAATGTTTGAAAATAAAATAAAGGACCCTGAGAACGACACCCCCACATGTGTCTGAATACCCCATGGAGTTGCTAGTCAGCTATTTGCCTTCAGAGCGGGGAGGACAGACCGGAGGGAAGATGCCCTTAGACTGAGCTCAGGAAGCTTCCAGGCTCCTCCCCCTCGCTCTCCTGTGGTCATCACCGTCACCCAGAACCGAGTGCTCCCTTGCCAGTCCCCGCCCTGGTCTCGGGGTCATGAATCCCCCTTAACAGGTCAGCCCTCCACTCAGAGCTCCCACTGCTGACACCACTGCTTTCGGGAAGTCTCTACTGTGACTCTGGTCCAAGTATGGGAAGGGAGGCTCACGCAGCAGAGGAGCCTCGACCATCTCAACATGCCCGCTGCCTGGCAACCCCCGCCCCGGGTGCCCCAGAACACTGCCTACCGGACATATTCCTTCTTATTCTCCTCTGTGACGGGGACGTTCCTGCCGTTGGGTTTCAGTTCGTGCTGAAGAATCCGCCCGAAAGCATTGTGCTCCACGCAGAACGTGTGATCGAGCACGGGGGTGATGTCATTCTCTCTGCGGGGGAGCACAGGCGGGGGTCAGGCTGGCCTCAAGAGGAGGGTGACGGGAGCGATGCTGCTGGGACCTCCGGAGACATGGCATCCAAGTCTCCGAGCAGACAAGAGGGAAGCGTGACGGGGAAACTGAGTCAAGGGGCAGCCACACCAAGAAGATATCACCGCCCTGCCTCCAGGCAGCCTTTCCAAGGCTTCAGTGCAGAGAAGCCCTTGAAAGTTAGGACTGGCTCCTTTGTCCGCCACATTTCTGGAAACACAGCTGGGGTGGTTCTCCACAGGATGCAGGCCTGACCCCCGCACCCCAGCCTTAGCAGCTAGGACATGTGGGAGGATGTGGACCTCCCATTCCTGTGAAATCAGCCCATTCACGAGGACCCCCGACATCCACGGTGACCATGTAGCTGTGCCTGTTGCTTTTAAGAGTTTTAGGATAATCTTAAAGGTGACTGAATATCAGGACTTTTTTGATATCTTCCTGGTCCCTCTAGGGGCTTCCCTAGTGGCTCAGCTGGTAAAGAATCCGCCTGCAATGCAGGAGACCTGGGTTCGATCCCTGGATTGGGAAGATCCCCTGGAGAAGGGAAAGGCTACCCCATCCAGTATTCTGGCCTGGAGAATTCCATGGACTATACAGCCCATGGGGTCGCAAAGAGTCAGACACGACTGAGCGACTTTCACTTCACTTGGTCCCTCTAGAGACCAGGAGACACCTCAGAGTGTTAAAAAAAAAAAACCACCAGACCTGGGGATTAACAGCCACAATCGTAACCTAATATTCAAGGAGACAACAAAGGAAACTAGTCCATGAAGAGAAGCTGGTCAAACAGTATATGAGATAGTAAGTCAATTAAATATTTTCGTCAGATCAGTTTTTATGATTCTGGTGGTTGGTTTCTCCAGTTTCACACCCATGGATCTGGTACACCCTAAGACAGGTGACAGGTGAATTTTCAGTTCCCTGAGTGGGTACTTACAGAATCCACACTAGGCTCTTATGGAGTTCAGGGTCCACCGATTCCAAATCAGAAAGCTGGATGGGCTTCCCCAGTAGCTGCTTGTAGAAAGGCACCGTGAAACCCCCATTGATGTAGTGTCCGTGGAACACAGCCAGACCCATGATCCGACCCACGAAATGGAAGTAAGACAAGTGGTCCTGCAGGGGGCAGCAGAGAACACCAAGTGTTAGGAAGCTGAGCGGCAGGGCGGACAGGTGTGTGTTTCTCCAGGTTCTCAGGAGACTCGTCCCACAGGAGGAAGCTGAATCAGTGACTCACAGGCTGCGCTCAGGACCCACCCGATCAAAGGTCACATAAGAGCACGACTCTGGAGGTCATCTGCATGACACTTCATGCGCCCTTGGTTCAAATACCTTCTCAAAACTGCTACTGAATTTGTGGGGCCCAGTGCAAAATGAAAATGCAGAACCCCTTATTCAGAAATGGAGAATTTCAACATGATGAAGGCAGAGCGTCAACCGTGAGCCGCCCCTTCTCAGCACAGGGCCTGGTGCTGGCACAGGCCAACTGGCACACCAGGAGGCCGCCGGCCTCTCCCGGCGCGCCTCGAACAAATAAAGGCGACAGGCAGCCCTTCTTCCTCTGCCATCCCTGCCCCAGCCCACAGGAAAGCAGAAGAGAGGAAAATCCAGAGAAGGGACTGAGCGGGGGACACATCCCCAAACCGGTGCTGTTGTGGTTTGCAACCAGGGAAGCCCCATTTCTACTCTTAGGTTGGAATTACAACCAGAGAGTGCCGACACTGGTGAAAGGCGCACTGGCTGCCCCTCAGAGCCGTGTGCGTGGTGCGGACCATAGGACGCGGCCCGCAGCAGAGCCCTCCGCTCGCCGCGGGCCACCCCTGGGCCACATGCTGCTCCTGTTTCCTCATTGCTATGACGAGCAGCTAAGAGTATTGGCACGCTGGCCAAAAAGGCCAGTTACATAAGGGAATACTCCAGTTCTGGCTGGGAGGAGGATGGACCTCGTACCCCGCTTCTCAGAATGATACTGTCAACAAATACAGCCATTGAGCCAGAGTTCCCTCCAATGGCAGTAAAGTGCTTTGAGTCCACAAGCAGCTCAATTTCACTCTTGTTGTCCTTGAAACAACATACTCAGTGATCCCAGTCACTGAAGGTAAGGGGTGGAAACCATCCATCCTACCAACTGTCACTCTACCTTCCCAGTTTTATTTGCCACAGACTTTGAGTAGGTCTACAATGACTAAACCAAGAATTGAGGTTGAAACTGGAAAGCCACTGAGATTCTCCAACTAGATTTCTGACCTCCTTATTCATTAATACTTACAGGGTTGATTGAAGAATCTGGGTTGATTTGCAACATGTAAATGTTGTCCGTGGAGTACTGGAAGAGTCCATAGTACGGGTTCAACATTTCATGGCACAGTAAATAAAGCCACTCCCTAGAAACCACAGCAACAAGAAGACACGTTAAAACCCCCTCGTTTGAGATCTTCACCACAGGACTGACAGACTGCCCTCGGAAGCCAAACTGGTAAGGCTGCCTGGCTCTGAGAAAAGGTGACCGGGACAGGCTGGGCAAAGAGGGGAGAAGGAAACAGCTGCTTCTAGCGGTTCCAGAAAAGCAAAACTTCAGTGACTCCGAAGTTGAGAACTATCTCTGGTTGTGGGAATCATCACCAGCTCCGAGGCACGGTGTCTGTCAGCCTGCCTGCACCCCAACGAAGGTTTTCTTGCTACTTTGTAGAGATAAAATCTTGTGACGAACGGACTTCCCTGGTGGTCCAATGGCTGAGAATCCGCACTCCCAACGCAGGGGCCCAGGTTCGACCCCTGGTCAGGTAACTGTATCCCACAAGACCAAACTAAGAGTTCACACGCCACGATGGAAGATCAAAGATCCCGCGTGCAGAAACAAAGACCCACACGGCCAAATAAATGTTTTAATTTTTAAAAGCGCCAAGTTAAAACCAAACCAAAAAAGCACTCTAAACAGAAAACGTGACTCAACTGCCGTGGTCAGGTTTGGTAAGCCCAGTATGCAGTCTTATACAAACACTTGCGTAACCTTGTCTTCTTTCTACTCAAAACTTGAAATGGACGAATCTTATTAAGTTCTAAAATTCTTACTCTTTGAAATAGAAAACATAGAATTGAGAAAATATGGAAGGATAAGCACAAATGCAGATAATCTGTCGGAGAAGCTTGTGAAAAGACCCGCAAAATGATCACACCGACAAAGTGACATATCAAACTCCAACAGGAAGGAACTGTCAGAGATAAGACGCCGGGTCTTAGGAAGCCTCTTTATTAGGAAGGCAGGATTTCCCAACTCTGGTGCTTTGTTCAGCCCCAAGTTTCAGAGTTTGGATTTACAAAGAATTATTTTCATAAACGCCAAGGACCTGCAACTGTCTAGACAGGAAGTGATTAAAATACAAGCAAACATTCCGACTGAGCTGTGGACAAGGTATAGAACATGAGAAAAGTTCTAGAAGTGGTCAAGGAAGAGCTATCCCCAGAGTCAGAAGAGAGAGAAAGGATAAAGGTTCAGAGCCGGAGGCAGGGGAGAGGAGCAGACATACACGCGTGTGTAACACACAGGTCACTGGCATCTCGGCCTTCCACAACAGGTATGGACCGTTCAGACACGGGGAAGACTCGAGAGCTGAAACAACGGGAAATGAGACTGGCAGCAGAAAAGCAGGGCTGCTCAGCTCTTTCCCCTGCAGCACCGTGTTCATCAAGGCTGCTACACGAGACTCACCTCCACCTGGAAGGTTTCACAACCATGGAAAACGGGAGAGGAAGCAAACTCCTTCCAAATCAAACTTCACCCAGCTGTTCACATGCTCGCCTAGGGACCAAAACCCCAGCTACGCACAGAACAATGTAAAGTGAAACCATTCAAAGATACTGACTCTTGAGACATCCTGAGACTAGAAAGAAAAAGGCAGAGGAGAGAGAATGGAAGTAGTTTGATATGAATTTCGGACAAACATGAATGAGGAAACAGAAGAGTCTCCCTGAAGAGAGGGACAGAAAGCCTAAAGCCCTTGTCTTGTTGGGAATGGGATTTATGTTTTCAGAGCAAACGTAAGTTACATTTGCCAGAAGAAAGATGCTTTCTAGAATCAATATGGAGAAGATCGAAGAAGAAACCTGGGACAATCTGGAAAGAAAAAGCACTTCTCGGGGAGAGGCAGTTGCAGTGTGACCACGTGGTCAGGAAGGCCTGGGCTCAACCTGTATCCCAGACGGAGGGGCAGGAGGGGAGAGAGGCGGACGCGATGGGAAGCGGCTGGAGGAACGATTCTGTTCCCGGCCCCATTTACTTACTTACTTTTGGCGGCTGGAAAAGATCCCAACTTCACCCAGAGACGTAGTGAGACCCCCATATCACTTCTCAGAACCTAATTTTGCTGGTGCTGACTGCTGCAGGGCTGCCAATCTGCTTGTGTATTCTAAACTGTGAGGGTGGGAGGCTCTCCTGTCCTATGACCCCCAAGATGGGACCACTGTCACACACGACTGCACATTAACGAGGCCCCTTGCAGCACCTACCACAGCTGAGGTTTGCAGTCGCTGGTGATTCTCTGACTCGTAACCCTGTCAGAGAGGGGACTCCTTCACAGGGGATGGGATGCTTCAGAACTGGGGTTCTGCCAGTGAATGACAGCAAGCCGAAAGAGGAGCACGGAAGTGAGGAGGGGGTGGGAGGAACGAGCAGGATGGTGGATGCGGGCAAGGAGGCCGTGCAGACGGGAGTGGGGAGAAAAACAGGGAACAGTACAGCGTCTGCGGATGGAGGGTGTTCCTGGATGGGGACAAAGAGCACAAAAGGGACTAACACCAGACTGTCATCAGACAGTGGCCCTGGGTGCATGGAGACAGTACAGCAAATTCAAAGTTCTGATTGAAAACGGTTTTCTTTCTAGAAGTCTATAAGAAGCCAAGCTATCAAAGTGAAGATTATAAGACATTTTCAGACCTAAGATCTTGGAAAATTAACCCCACACACGCCCTTTCTAAGAAGGCTACTTGAGGATATACTCCAGTAACACGAGGGAGTAAGCCAAGGAATAAGTAGCCATGGGACCCACACAACAATGGCTGCAACCCAAGAAAGCAGTGATGTCCCACGAAGACAGCGGTGCAGAAGGTCTACAGAAACCGCGTCAGGGGACAGGGCCTCCACAAGAGAGGATGGGAGGGGAAATTGGCCAAAGGTGATATTTAATGGAGCAACAAAGACAAGACCTGGTTTAAAAGAAGAAGAAGAAGAAATTCTTAGAAAAATTAAAATTTGTTCAAAAGGATAAAATAAATGATAGAATACCACTTAATCCCTCTGAATGGTACTTACACTGTCATAATAACATAAAACAGTGTGCTGACTTTCAACTCACAAATAATACATGAGCACAGGAGACTGGCTTAATTTTGGTTACAGAACAAAATGTAAATCTTTGGCCTTGACACTATTAAAGTTATACTACAGATAATGGAATGTAAGAGGTAAGAAGTGGAAGGAAGGGAAAGTCAGGAGCATTAATATCCTTCTCTTATGAAAAAGGCCAAGAGACAGTGTCTCTAGTGGACAACAAAAAAATAAAGGTGGAAACACATCACATACAGTTACAAAGAATGAGAGAAGAACTAGGAATACTGATATTATGGAACTGGGAGAATGACATTTCATCCTCACCACAACCATGACCTAGTCTGTGTGCCTACCAACGTACATCACAGGATCAGTAGCTGATAAACGAACTCGCTCAAGTTCATGGTCTAGGTGACTGGTTCTATTAAAAGAAACAGTTAAAAGAGCCAAAGAACTGTTGTCTCAAAGGTGAACAGAAGGAAGATAGGACACATAACGTAATCATGAAAAACTATTACCTTTAAAATCATCTGCATGAGTTATTTTGACCCAAACCTCGCTTTAACCCCTCGACACAAAGGCAATGCACATGCCTTCCTCCCAGCCCTGAAGGTCCTCTTAGGACAAAAGCCAGGCTGTCCCCACATTAACTTCCGGTTCAGAAGTTCCTGAACTGGAAGTTCAGGGAGTGTACTGTCTTCCCAGGCCAGATGGAGAAGGGAGTAAGGTTAAAAGTTTAATTCAAACTTTGTAAGAAGTGAAGCGATGTTTGGGTCAAGAGCTGGGTCTCGATGGGTCATGGCGAGATGCTAGCAAGCACACGCTTTTAGGAATTCTTTTCCTAAGAATGCTCTGATGGCAAGACCTGAGTTCTGACTGCCCCAAGATCAGCACCAGGAAGGGGCAGAGGGCCGCTCAGCAAACATATGCTCACAGGTGCGCCAACATCCATGCAGAAGCGGGGACACACGAGCCTCTCACCTCGCCACCCCTCCATAGTCCAAGCCTTCTTCTCCTCGGAATTTCACCATGAGTCGCTTTTTCAAGTCTTTCGGTCGCATCTTCATTATCTGGCGATAAGACTCCTGCACATCAAAATTACAGTTTCAGAGAGAAGAACTTGTCTTATTTTTAAAGTTATAACATGATGAAAGGTTATTTATAATGGAGCCTGACTATAAATAAGATCCGAGGTTATTTTTAAGAACTGCAATCTGAGTCCTGTCTGGTTCCTGTTCAGGATGGTACTTTGGGCTCTGGCTCACTGCTCCTCCTTCACCTTTCTCCACCATCACTCCCTCAGAAACAACAAAGCTCACGGCAGCTGACACTGTACCCAAGGATACACACATGTACCCTCAGCACAATCACGACTTAAGGATTAAACGTCCTCTCTAGGGTTGATTTTCTCCACACAAATGAATTCCAGTGTGTCCTATAAGTTTATATGCTTTAGCCAAATGAAGACCTCATAAGAGAGTAAAATAATAAGAGCGAAATAGTAAAAGAATCCTGAGCCTGGTTTTACATCTGAAGTCAAAAATCACATTTTCCCACTGAATCAAAAAGCCAAGGAGGCTTTCAGTGGAACATAAAGCAGCTCATCAGACACAGGAAACATGTGGTCAGCCTAACAGGGCCTCAGAGTCAGCCTCTGGAGTGGAACCAGCTCAGTGTCTGTGGGTATTTTCAGTGAAAAGGCACTTAAGAACGTTTTCTTGCTTTAAATTTAACGGGATTCAAAAGCGACCATCCCCAAGAGGCGAGAGGATGTTGAAAAGATCTGGCAGCAGCATGTCCACAATTCAGCTTCCCCGTTCTGACAGCCGTTTAAGACGCTCAGTGGGCAAAACCGGGCATTTGAGCGGCTCCAGTTGTGCGGCCCCGGGCACTTTGGGGAAGGCGCTGAGCGGCCCCCCGGCTGCTGTGGGCTGGGAGAGCCTGCGCCTCAGCAAGGCTTCCACAGAGACCCATACATGGCTGAGACTCTACCAACGATGGTGGTCCCAAGAAAAGGGCCCTGCCTGCCAGAGGTCCCCTATTTGGGGAGCCCGATGCCGCAGGGCAGCTGGACAGAGGGCAGCACGCCACCCAGAGCCAGTAGGGAGAGGGAGGCCACTGGCTCCTCCAGGGAGACAGTGCCATACAGGGAGGTGGTGGGCCAGGCCCCGCACGGGGATGCTTGGTTCTGAGGATGCCATGCCAACGGCAGGAAATACCATCCGTACAACGCAGGTGCAGGATTTACAGTACCACTTTGTACTGGTTCTGTACAGATCGCTAGATCTTCACTCTGAAGTCATCGATTTTTAAACCTAGACCACAGGAGGAAATACTGATCCCTCTCTTGCCTGGGGCTTCAGCCCTGATAAACCCCTACATTTCACCCCCAACACACCAGAAAGGAAGCAGAACTCACTGTCCACTGAGGGGGGAAAGAGTTCACCAGACGGCCAGCTGCCCCGAACCCCATACCTCAAATATCTCCTCTCTGGACACCTCGATGCGGCAGTGGCCAGCCTGGGGCTGCTGCAAGGAGAGCTCGTGTCTGAGGACCTTCAGTTTCTGGACCAGATCTCTCTCGTACCTCTGGGCGGGCAGCTCCTCGTCCTCCACAGAGCCCTCGCTGGGTGGCGGTGGTGGCTGGCTGGGCTCCTTCAGTTGGCACTGGTGACTTGAGGAGAACAGAAGCGCTGAGGTCACCCCAAGGGCCAGCCAGCCAGTGTCCCCCCAACACATACCAAGGGACCAAGAAGAGAGGTCAGGACACCCACTTCCGGTCAAGAGTGCTTCCCCGGTGACACAACTCTGTACGCAGATTCGTGAAAACCAGGGTGGCCACCCTCAGAACAGCCTTTTCATCAGATGTTACCGGAAACCCCAAATGAACTTCCTGGCCAACCCAACAGGTGTCCAGGATATAACAGAGGAGACCCCCATCTCCGCCTCTCATACATCATCACTGCCATGATAAACACAGAAACTTCTAGCACTCATCGGCAACTAGTGCCGACGCGCGCTCAGCGGGGCCTCGGGGCCGAGAATCACACAGAGGTGACCGGAACGCTGAAAGCAGACGGCAGTGGAGGCGGTGACGCGCACAAGGCAAACAAGGGAATGTGGCGGGCGCCGCTCCTCCTCCTCTCACCTGGGGGCCTCCATCTCCTCACTGGAGGCGCAAGTCCAGGGACAGAGGAGGCCCAGGACCAGCTACCTGCTCTGCTCCAGTTTTGCTGACTTATGTCAGCTCTCAGTGACAAGCACCCCCGGGCTCTCATGTCTGAGGACACACGTCCCTTATCCTGGGACGTGGAGTGTGGGATCCAAGGTCATCCCCAGACCCAAGTCCCCCGGGAATGATGGTCTGGGAAGCCAAATGGCGCTCTGGACCAGCCCTTCCCTGCAGTGGTGAGCAGACCCCAAGGAAAACCTCACTCTGCTGCTTCCCACTCTGAGACCACCCGTCTTATCAGATATGCGTGTGGAAGCTCCGAGAATGAAGCTGCGCCAGTTCAGGGGTTTGATTTAAGCTGCAACTCAGTTACAGGCTGGCTGTGACACAGGCCTTCAGGACTGCACCCAGCTGGCTTGAGAGTTTAAAACACATGACTGTCCACTCAGTAATTATCATAGTTTGCTCACGCTTATTCTCTGCTAACCAACAATGCAGTCGACAGATGAAGGGAAATATCGGTAGAAAACATGGCACTGTAACGGTAAAGAGGCCAGCAAAGAGCCGGTAAGAGTCTTACGTCATGATGTGGTGTAACCGTGGGTCTGTAAACTGGGTTGTTCGGTTATTATGATCTACAAAATATATCCTCCCGGAAACCGTGCTGCGGACTTCCCAACCGGGCGGCAGTGGTCCAAGTTCATCGCAGTTCACGCTGTTAAGGTCTCTACCAGAAAGGAAGACACACAGCGGTTTGTCCATCTGAGCGTGGAGGCCTGAGACCAAAACTTCAGTGAGAAAAGCAGGGGCGCCCCCTTATCCAGGGCCTACGCAGGCCAACCAAGGTGCTGCTTACACCAAACACCCGCCGAGGCCCGGCCTCTGGTGCAGGCGGCAGCAAAACCCCAGGATAAAACGGCAACGCTCAGAGCCTGCGGTCGTGACAGGGCACAGTCTGCCTGGGAGACCATTCCTCCCACCAAAGAGGACCGAAACATTGCATCCAGGAGATGCAATGCAGAACCTCGATCGAGCTTTTGGCCAGCCCAATAGTGGGGGGGACCTGAATGCTGCCAGAAGGCCTCTCTGGGTTCACAAGTTAACGAGATGCTCAAGGTCAGAAGGGTCTCTCCGTGGGAAAGCTCCCAGAAAACACGTTTTCTCCAGCAGACGAGTATAGGAACATGCACTGGAAATCTTTCCATTCTAGAGAGCTGCGCCAGGATGAGGCCGTCTCAGTTTTGAGTCACTTTTGTTAATAAGCAAGTAGCTCTAAGTCTAACCTCGTGATTAATTATTTCAACCCAATCCACAGTCACCTGGGAGCAAGCATTACTGACCAAGATGCTTTTCTAATGAGCACAAAAGCCTGACCTTCCTTCCCGAGAGTACCAAGGAGATAGTTCATTCATTTGCAGGTAATACTTCCATTCTAATTATAGACACTGAATTGTAAGTTCAACATAGATTTGGAAAATCAAAGGCAAGAAGCTTGTTCTCAGATGAAACAAATTATGAATAAAAAGGAAATGAGCATTACTAAAATGTTATTAAGTAGTAATGCTATTCTGAAACCAAAAAAAATTTTCTAAGAAAAAAAAAAAAAAGAAAGCAGAACAAAGAGAAAAAAGAAACTTAACTCCATTACAGGTAGGGGAGGGGCAGGGATCTCTCTGACCTGGGCTCAGATGTATGGCCTTGTAGAAGGAATTCGTATAGAAAAGCTCCATCTCCCCCAGGAGTGGTCCCCCAGGGACTGAGGCAATAGGGATGGTAAAGTAGAAGAGAGAAAGGGTGACGGAGCCTTTGTGTTTCCTGTTTCACTTTTTATTACGGAGAATTTTAAGCATATAAAAAAAGAGAGACCATAGTGAATAACCAGCTTCAACCATTACCAGCCCATCACCAACCTGCTTCCAGGGCTCCCCATTCACTCCCCCACTCCAATTATTTAAAGCATCAGGTCATATATCAGATCATTTTATTCAGCAATACTTTTAGTTTAAAATGAGAGCAACCACATCTTGAAGATATTTCGAGGAAGTGCATTTGATTTCATCTAAGGGTGAGGGTCTTTTCCAGTTATGGAACCTGATTTCAAGACCCAGGATCGCTCTCTAAACTTTAGTCTAAAGGACCCAATTGTGCCACAGCAGCTGCTGACCAGCTGGGGGAGGGGGGAGCAGAGCTGGGACTACAGCCCCCCACCGCCCCCGTCCCGAGAGTCTGAGTCAGGACCTCAGACAGCCCACCCTCTAAGCCTACATCTCCATACCCTAAGGGCTGTATCACCCACAGCCAGGGGGTCCAGGCACTGCTGGAACGCAGCCTTGCCGGTGAGCCACTCATGAAACCTACCTGGGTATCCTGGGGTCGTGCCACGTGCTGACTCCCGTCTGCGTGTGCAGGAAGTACACCTGGCCCTGTACCGTGGTTCTCTGCTCTGCACGACACAGTGGGGACATGGTCAGTGACACTCGGTCCAAGGGGTCAGGCCTGTGAGCTCGGAGGCCCCGCTTCCTTCCCACAGTCTCTCAAAGGACCGAGAGAGGGTGTGAAGGGCAGGAGTGAACTCGGGCCTGGCTTGCTGGGGTCAGCATGTGGACAGATCTTACTTCTCCTGTTCCCACCTGGAGAGGCGGCCACACCCCTCGACCTGCCACCTTGGGACTCATCCTGCCTCCACCCCTGTCCCCTGCAACAACTCATACTTCCGGTCTCATCTGCCCCATCTATGTGGATCCTCCAACATGGATCTACGTGAGTCCTCCTTCATTTAGGCGCTTCCTCTGTGGTTGTCAAAAGATTCTGTTTTACGTTTCCTGATAGTAGTACATCTTATCACTCCTACCCAAGGCCGTCCTTCCCACGTTCAAATCCCAGGGCGCTGCAAAGAGCCTCATCCAGACCCCCGCCCTGCTCCTCTTGGCTCTCTTTGACATTTGTTTGCCTACATTCTTCACACAATTGCTGTCCTAGAAGCTTGGAGCAAGGGCGGATACATTAAGGAGGAGCAGGATTTGTCAACCATCACACTGACACAACCGCCATGGGGCAGAGCTCTGCAAACATCAGCGGCTCTGGCAGGTACGTGTTACCAGAAAAGGTCTGAAACCGGAGAGGGACACGTGGCCAACCGCACTTGGAATGGCGGGTACGCGCCCTCACCGTAGCCTTCGGGCAGCTCCGGGGACTGGTGGCCGTGAGGTCGGTTCTGTGGCGTCTGGAGCGACCCTCGCACCTCAGGGTTTCGCAGTCGCTGGGCCTGAAGTCTTTGGTCTTGACTCGGGGATTCCACAAACCTGCAGTTGCCCCCGCCAGCAGCGGCCCCGGGGCCATCCGTGTACGGGGCTGGCTCCTCCATGAAGCAGCTGAGGGGCCTTCCAGGCCCGGAGTCTTCATACACGGTTCTGGAAGGGGGAGGATACAGCTCACGTGACAACACCCGCCAAAGACAGGGACGCACCCCAGTTCACGCCACGCTCTCACACCCGTCTATTCTGCTTCTCTTAGACAATACAGAATGTCCCCCGGACTTAGTTTCATCAAATTCGTCCTGTCCTTTTTCACTGGGAAGCCAAACTTGTTCACAAGGAATCAATGGCCTAAGGAAGCCACATGTTAAGTGCCACTGAGGCCAAGGTAGGATTTCAAACTTGGGGATAGCTGAATGGTCGGAAAACACCAACCTTGAACTATAAGAAGTTCAGAAAAGGAGATTTCAATTTTCTTGACTTGGAATCAAACATTCCATTTGCCTTGTCATTTTATAATAGAACTCCTGGTTACATCAAATATTGCAATGACTTTAAAAGTGACTTTTAACATAAATCCTCATCCCCTAAACAACTGGGAAGACAATTTACCTTAAAGGCTATTTTCCCTTTTAAGCAAGTACTTTTGAAAAACGTTTTACGCTGGAAAATTCCCGAGAAACACAAAGGGAGGGACCAGCTTGGTGAACGCCCTGGACTCTTCACCCACCGCCGATAGCATCCCGTGGCCACGCGGCCAGCTCTCCCCCCTCCACTGGATTCTTCAGAAAACAATCCCCACATTTTACCATCTCATCCTTAGATATTTCGGCACATATCTCTGAAAGATGGGCCTTTTACCATTAGCATGATCCCCAAAATGGGTCATCATAATGCCAGTCAGTATTCAAATTTCGCCAGTCCACTATCGCATTAATCAGGATCCAAAAAGATCCACACACGGCATCTAGTAGGTGGGCCTCTTAAATCCTGTTGATTAAATTTATGGGTTCTCTTCCTTCCTTTTTATTCCCTTATTCTCCTTGCAGTGTATTTGCTGGACACTGGCTTAGGTCTGCTATACTCTACAGGGAGCCCCACTTCTGGATGGGATTTGTTATAGTCCCCTGGGGCTGGGCAGCCCATTCCCATCCCTGGAACCTCCAAGATCTATGTTCACGTCAGGTTCTCTTTCCTGATGGTGTCAACAACTATTAATGGCATTAAGAGTTAATTCATTGGGGATCGAAAAATCATGATAGTGACCAACGAGAGCTCTTGATGGTTTGGGGGGTTTGGTTTTTTATAACTTCTTTCTTTCTGTATCGTCATGAACTCCACGGACTGGTTTGATGTGTTGCAGTTATCATTCTTGACCAACGCTCTCAGGCCAGTGGGAACCTCTGTAAACTGGACCCTGAGTCTTTGGGGCATGACCCTACTAGTCTTGACAGCTTCCTTTACAGACAAGGAAACTGGATCGTAGTTGTATCCCCAAGTCCCTCCCTGCACCTCAGATATTCAACGCAGTGAAAAGGTGTGCGGGGTGCTCTCCCGCAGCGCGAGCGCCAGCAGCCTGGGGGTACGCACCCTTCGCTCTCCAGCAGGCCTCTGCAGTCCACCACAGAGCCGCCAGTGCCGATCCTGTCTCGTGTCTGTAAACTGACTGAAAAGAAAAGGACATCTTGCATTAAAATCCAGGGATATTTTATACAACTGCAATATAGTGAGCCACTACAAATGTATAATTTATATACGATGTTATTTTTAAAGTGAGGTGTCTGTCTCTGCACTCACATGACACATGCCTGTGCTTTCAAGTATGAGACATTTCACACAGTGGCTCCACACCACTGCACACCACTCGGACCCCTCCTTGTGAACGTGGAACAGGAGGAGGTGCTGTGTGTGCCACGCTTTCCATAAAAATAACACAATGTTCACTTTTTCCAAGTTATCTTGTTTTTTAAAGATTCTGACTTATGCTGGATGAGGACACAGAGAGTACTGTCTATTTGCACAGTCTAGACGCATCTGTGTATCTACTCTCCATCCCCAATACAACCAACAAAGACACGGATGAAGTTGCTTCCAGGTACTGGTTTTGCCCCGCATGTCTCTCCACAAAGAAGAGAAGACATCACAAACAGGCAGTGAGTGAGAACTCTGTCATCAGGAGAGTTTGCAGGATGGATTCTCACTGTTCATTTATCCTGGGTCAGATCTACATAGCCGACTCACTGGAAAAGACTCTGATGCTGGGAAAGATTGAGGACAAGAGGAGAAGGGGGCAACAGAGGATGAGATGGTTGGATGGCATCACCGACCTAATGGACATGAGTTTGAGCAAACTCTGGAAGATAGTGAAGGACAAGGAAGCCTGGCGTGCTGTAGTCCTTGACATCGCAAAGAGTCTGACACAACTCAGCAACTGAACAACAAGTTCTACACAAGACAAGACCTAAAAGATTTGGGGTCATAAGTCATTCTGTGTGCTACTGAAATACTATGGGGTTTTTTTGGATTCCCTGCAATGCAGGGTCAATATCTGAGTTACTCTGAAATGCTAATAAGAATGGGGTGGGATAACAGGAGGAACTGCTTAACCGACAAATTAACTTCCAGCAGAATATGTCTAGTCAACACTTCGTAACATTAGCATGTTTCATTTCTTCATTTTAAGTCAATCTTCTGTAAAACCATAGGACACGGAAGTCTTCAGAAACCCCACTGCCATCTACATGCGTAATGGCCTTCCCGTGGAGCTGTCTCAGCTCATGCACGCGTGGCCACTGTGTTTACCATCTGCGCTTGGGTAACGGGACAAGTGTGAGGACTCAAATTACATCCAAAATTACAACCCTACATCTCTGTGTACCTCAGTCACTTTAACTCCACCTTGAACGACTAAATGAAGGGAACCGGATAAAGTAACAAAAACCACACAAGATGAAACTTCTTAGTACTGGAGAGATGGCCCCCAAATGTGGCTTGTCCTTCACGTACGTCACCATGGGTCAGTGGCTTTGTGTGTTTTCTCAGTGATGAAGAGCTGGATGTTAAGTTCTGTAAAAGTTATCTCTTTAGAGATGAGAAAGTTCTTACCCACTATTTGGCCACGAACTGCATCAGTATCTGAGGGGTTTAGTTTGCACAGATCCAAACGCTGGTCTGCAAACAAACAATTCAAAACTTAACCTGGGGAATGTTAACTAGGGAGGAGGGCAGGAATTCTGTATTCAAAAATGGTAATAAACAGAATGATGGCTCGTAAGCCTTCCTCGGTGCATTGAGAGGCAGAAAAGCGTCGGGTTCTTACAGCCAGTATCTTTTAATCTGCTGATGGCGTTGGACAGCAGCCGCACACACCCCAGGAAGCCGGCTCCCTGCTTCTTGTGAATCTTCTTGTGGTTCCACACGCTGATGGTTATAGAATCCGTTTTTCCAACATATCTGAAACCAAAGTGCAAATTCATCTTTAGTTGCATTTCTATATTACAATGGCCCATCGAGATTCTATCTGACAGACTTGTTAGTCCAGAAGAATTCTCTGAAAATAATGTTGGCTCTAGATCCACAAGTACAGGCACTCGATGAATATCTGTCACTAACTTCAATGGGTGGCAAAAGGGCTGCAGCTGATTATGTGAGAAGCACATGGAGATAACTACATGCTGATGATAATCTTATAACAGGGATTTACTAGATTTTAATAGTTTCAAAGATAATGGCAGGATTCATAAGCTCCCACCAATTAGGCTTTGTAGAGAATAACCAGTCTGCAACAAAGGACTCCTTACAAACCCTCCATCCACCCAAAGCACACGAAAGAGCAGAGCTCGGACAGGAGACCCCCTTCTTCTCAGGGCAGGTCAGCCATGAGGGGGCTTCCAGGACTTGGACTGACAACCGCTTTCCAGACCACCTCCAGAGCCACAGTGTAATTGAAAATGGGCCTCAGGATCCAGCTACTAAAAACCCCCTCAAACCAGCACGATCTGTGGTGTGGTAGTAAAAGAAAGCAGTACTCACTCAGCGTTACCTGACAAAATTTCCTAGCAAGGACGTGAAAACAGAGGTGAATATGAAATAGTGGTTTTCAAAGGGCAATCCCCACATGGATATAAGAAGTTGTCGGATGGTGTGTGGGCTCATATACATTCACTCATACCAAACTTTATTTGCTCTTGCAAAAAATGTGTGTGTGTTAGTTGCTCAGTTGTGTCCGACTTTTTGTGACCCCATGGACTGTAGTCAGCCATACTCCTCTGCCCATGGAATTCTTCAGGCAAGAATACTGGAGTGGGTAGCCATTCCCTTCTCCAGAGAATGTTCCTGACCCAGGGATCAAACCTGGGTCTCCCGCATTGCAGGCAGTTCTTTACTATCTAAGCAAAATTTTTAAAATCAGCATATATATATGTGTGTGTGTATAAGATATTTGTATAATATGTGGAGAAGGAAACCCACTCCAGTATTGTTGCCTAGGAAATCCCATGGACAGAGGAGCCTGGCAGGCTACATCCATGGAGTCGCCAAAGAGTCAGACATGACTTGGCGACTGAACAACAAAAACAACATAATAAATATGTATAATAATACATTTCAAATAATGCGTTTTACAACTATGCTCATGGTTTTGCTCAAAAAACAGTAGCATATAGAGGACCTGAACCATAGCCCCTTTTTCCTGTTAGGGAGGGCCAGGAGACTCAATGTTTGAAGATCACAGTTACAGAAGCAAACCATAAAAAAAATGTATGAAAACGTCAAATGCAAGAACTTCCAAGTATATGAATTCTAAAAGTAGGCACTGTGTCTTTGGCCATCCATGTTTGTTACCAGAAAGAAGTTGGTAATCCCTTTTTTAAACAAATGCTTCTCTTACAAGCTAGACACCTACTCTCCCTCATTCCCGAGTGCCTTGTGGGGCATCCGACTCACAGATCGTAGTGCTGGTTCCACTTTGGGTCCAATGTGTTCTTCACCGTGTCCGTTGAGTGGCACTGCCCAGATCCGTCCACAACAATCTTTGCAAAAGGGTCAGGGAGCCCTGGAGGAGAGGGGACAGCCACACTGGATGAGATGACAGATCTACCAGTGCGACACAGAAATGGTCCCGCAGGTAAAGGGCGCTTCAAGATCACCTAACTATCCTGGTATATTTCATTCTCAAATTTAAGGTTAGTTTCGATCAGCAAAGTAAGTTATTTCCATTAAGCTTTCTAAGAAAACCCACCCAGAATGACACCTCCTCAGTTTTTTAGACACTAGAAATGAAACTCTGAAAACAGGCTTAAATTCGGATTTCCATTTCTGGAGATCACTACCAGTTGAATGGAGGAAACAGTGTCTACAAATAAATGTATTTGTACTTTCTAAAAAATAACACCTAGACATTGTGTTTGCTGGTCTTTGTCTATTTTATCTCTGGATGCAGCATTCACCACATTTTCATTAGGTAGGTTCTTAAATGCTGGAGTGTGAATCAGACAGGTTTATTAAGATCAAAGAGGTGGCCGGGTCTGAGAGACAGACCTGGATGGGATCCATCCCTCTGCACCTTCTTAGCTCCTTGAATAAAGCCCATGAACCTCTCAGTTTCTTCACCTGAGAGTGTGAATACTACCACTTAGGAACCAAGAAGCATTCTGGTGAGGATCAGAAAGAGTGTGAAAATTTTCCTGCTGCGGGCACCTACTTTATAGTAGGTGAGCTCCTTAAGCGATTCCTTTCATAAGAAAATGACTCTCCATTTATTATTATTTTTATTTTTACAATTCCTTTCATTACAAGACTTTTCAAGTGTGATTGAATTTATCAAATTTGACTATTAGTTTTACTGAAACTCAGACGCTTTATAGAAAAATGTCTCATCTGTATTTGAGAACACTTCAGCAGAAAGCGATACATTAATGGATGGAAAGGCAGAGAAAATGGGGTGTGGCCAGAATAGGGAACGAGAGAGAGCTTTTCCTGCTTGAGTTATAAATTTTGTGCCTGGGAGCTAAGCAGCCTCTGTGACGTAGTCAACTGGGAAATGAAGTTTGTCAAACCGTGGGTTTCTAGTCTTTTCTTTTAGGAGAATACACCCAGTGTTTTTTGAAAAAGTTTTAAATTTCAGAAATATGTGAAGAATATTAATAGTGTAAGAGAGCAAAAATGGGTGTTTACTTACTGAAGAAGTCTTTCTTTGCAAGGTTCTTGGCACATAATACTAAAAACAAACAAACAAAAAAGGCAAGGGTTAGCATTTATGGACAAGATTTTCACCATAGTTAGTCGCTATGGACAGAACTGTACCCCACCCAAAACCCATATGTTGAAGGTCCAGGCCCTGATGTGAAGGTATCTACAGGCGGTGCCCTTGGGAAGTGCTTGGGGTTAGCCGAGGTCACGGGGGTGGGGCTGGCATGATGGGGGGTCCGTGCCTCTATAAAGAAGGGCCCACAGCACATGCCCTCACTCGGCTCTCCATGTGAAGATGCACGAGGTGGCCGTCTACGAGCCAGCAAGAGGGCCTTCGCCCAGAACCAAATCTCCCCCCTCCTCATCTTAGGCTTTTCCAGCCTCCTATGGGAAATAAATGTTTGCTGTGTAAGCCGCCAGCCGATGGGATTTTGCTAGAGGCCCAAACTGGCTGAGGCGCTAGCCTATATTTGCAGTGGGGCGGGGGGAGGGAACCTCAAAATTATCTTTGCCATTGATTGTATTTCAAATTAAGTGTTACATTAAACAAAAAACTGACAGTAACTAGCAAGTGTTTTCTCCTTCAGTTAGAAATCAACTGTAACAAATGCAAAATGGTTTAAACTTAAAAATTTTTCTTAAACATACATGGGTGAATTTATCAATGTGTTCTTGAAACTGCCAGGATCACATTAACACCAGCTGAAATGAAGACCTACAGTCTGTCTCTTCAGAGCACCTGCTCCTAAGAGGAGCCATGCATCTTTGATATTTGACTAAATAACACAATTTTATGAACATAAGCTCTGGTATGTTGGAGAACAGAACGGGAGAGTGACGGAAAATACGGGGCCATCATCAAATGTGAAAAACAAATGATAAAATGCATGCTAAGAATGTGGCACAATGTTGGTATATAGAAAGAACGCAATAAATGCCATTGTTACAATTTTATTAATGAGGTGGGTAAGAAATTTTGTCACTAGATCCATTCCATGATTAAAGCTATTATATGAAGGGAAAATACACAATATATTATACCACCTTACCTGCCTCCTGAGAAACCTGTATGCAGATCAAGAAGCAACAGTTAGAACCTGACAGGGAACAATAGACTAGTTCCAAATTGGGAAGGAGTACATCAAGGTACTCCTTGATATGTGATAGTACATACTGTCACCCTGCTTACTTAACTTATACGCAGAGTACATCATGTGAAATGCCGGGCTGGATGAAGCACAAGCCAGAATCAAGACTGCCGGGAGAAATCTCAATAACCTCAGATATGCAGATGACACCACCCTTATGGCAGAAAGTGAAGAAGGACTAAAGAGCCTCTTGATGAAGGTCAAAGAGGAAAGTGAAAAAGTTGGCTTAAAACTCAACATTCAAAAAACAAAGATCATGGCATCCGGTCCCATCACTTCATGGGAAATAGATGGGGAAACAGTGGAAACAGTGTCAGACTTTATTTTTCTGGGCTCCAAAATCACTGCAGATGGTGACTGCAGCCACGAAATTAAAAGACACTTGCTCCTTGGAGGAAAAGCTATGACTAACCCAGACAGTATATTAAAAAGCAGAGACATTACTTTGCCGACAAAGTAGCTTTGTCTAGTCAAAGCTGTGGTTTTTCCAGTAGTCATGTATGGATGTGAGAGCTGGACTATAAAGAAGGCAGAGAGCCAAAGAATTGATGCTTTTGAGCTGTGGTGCTGGAAAAGACTCCTGAGAGTCCCTTGGGCAGCAAGGAGATCAAACCAGTCAATCCTAAAGGAAATCAGTCCTGAATATTCATTGGAGGGACTGATGCTGAAGTTGAAACTCCAATACTTTGGCCACCTGATGCGTAGAGCCAACTCATTAGAAAAGACCCTGATGCTGGGAAAGATTGAGGGCAAGAGAAGAAGGGGACGACAGAGGATGAGATGGTTGGATGGCATCACCGCCTCAATGCACATGAGTTTGAGCAAGCTCCGGGAGTTGGTGATGGACAGGGAGGCCTGGTGTGCTGCAGTCCTCGGGGTCACAAAGAGTCGACACGGCTGAGCAAAGGAACAACAACAACAGTTACGTGTACAGCTGGTAAGACATTTTGCCACCAGATCCATTACGTGATTAAACTATGACATGAAGGGAAAATACACCAATGTGTTATGCATACATAGCATCCCAATTTTTAAGAATACAGTGTATCACTGTGACCTTATTTGACAAAAACATACAGAGGAACCTGTCAGGCTACAGTCCACAGGGTCGCAAAGAGTCGGACGCAACTGGAGTGACTGAGCACACAAGATCACTGCTAAGGCAATGTACAGGTCGTAGGTTTAGCGACTGTTTCAACTCCAGGAAATCCATAATATACTGTTCTGCAAACTTTTAGTATATTTTATATAACAACTTTATCAAGATAAAATTCCTATACAGTTCATCCAAGCGAAGTGTATAATTTATTGGTTTTTAATATACTCACTGAGCTGTATAACCATCAGCACATCAATGTAGAACATTTTCATCATCGCATAAAAGAAATCCTGCACCTATTAGCAGTCACTCATTACTAACCGCAAACCCCACCAGTCACGGCCACCACTAATCTACTTTACGTCTCTGGATGTGCCTAGAATGGACAGTTCACATAAATGGAATCATAGAATATGTGGTATTTCATGACTGGCTTCTTAACATTTTTTTTTTACTTTTTTAATTGAAGGATAATTGCTTTACAGTATTGTATTAGTTTCTGCCATACATCAACATGATTCAGCCACAGGTACACATATGTCCCCTCCCTGGTGAACCTCCCTCCCACCCCTCTAGGCTGAGCTCCCTGAGTCACACATCAAATCCCCACTGGCCATCTGTTTTACACACGGTAACGTGTATGTCTCCATGCTACTCTCTCCAGGCGGCCCACCCTCTCCTTCCCACTGTGCCCACAGGTCTGTTCTCTCGGTCTGCGTCTTTTCCTGTGCCTACTGGGATGGCCGATTGCTATCTGTCCTGCACCTATTGATAATGCTGCTTTACATGAATTGACTTCCAGCGTGAAACCAACCCTGCATTCTGAGCTGAAGGCCACCTGGTCATGGCGCATAACGGAACCTTTTCATGTGTGCTGTGAGCCAGCCAGGCCAGGGCTTTTCTTTGTAGAAAGTGTTTCCAGTCCCTAATCCATAATCTCTTCACAAGTCTAGTCACATTTTTCACTTCTCAAATCGGCCTTGGTAGTTGGTGTCTTTCTAGAAATTTGTCTATTTCACTTAAGTTACCGATTTATTGGCATACAGTTACATTTCCTCTTCAGTATAATCTTTACACCCGTCCTTTCAACGGAGATACATACACACACAAACACACACACACACACACACACAAACTCTTCAGTCTTTTTTGTGGCTGGACCATAATTTATTACAGCTCTGGTTAGTGCTTCATTTCTTGTTTCTCTAATTTAAAAGTAAGGACAAAGTACTTACAAAAAATGAAAACTTGCAAATGTGTAAATAGGAAATGCATGCCTCCAAAATCTCATTGTTATCCTTTGTTTTTTAATAGCATTTTCCTGGCTGGTCTCACATACTTCCTTTTTTCCCATTTAACTTCAGAATTTCTTTGAGCAAGTTTTCAACAAATTCATAAATAAATTTGAGGGGAATTTACTGCTTTACAATATTAAGTATTCCCATTCTTGAGAGCAGCATATATATCCAGTTATTAAATTCTTCTTTAAATGCCTTTAAGTAACATTTTCATCTACTCACAAAAGTTTTCCACATTTCTAATAGGGGTTACTCTTATGTGTCTTGGGTTTTGTTATCATGATGAATGGGAGAGTGCCTTTCATTGTACTTTTAAAAAAAATCATCAAGATATCTGTTCTTTTATGGGTTTTCGGTGCACTTTCTAATAGTGATTTGGGTATAGGTAAGTGATAACTTGTCTTATAATAATTCTCAACCTACCATCTTCTTCACTGCTCTTCCCATGAGCCTGTGATGTACTGTTTCTTTCCACTTCCTTGTTTTTCCAAGCTGCTGATGCTGGATTGCTTCTGACTAGAAGAATTCTGGTAACAAAAAGATTAATCCTTGTTCTTCTGCACAAGACAAGTAATTTAAAAAAAATTATGTATGTATTTCCTTGGCTGTGCCAGTCCTTAGCTGTGGCATGCAGGGTCTTGTTCGCTGACCAGGGATTGAACCCAGGCCCCAGCACTGCGAGCATGGAAGACCAGCAATGTTTTCATTTAAGGCTCATTCCAGTGGAATTCGGTTACCTCAAAAAGTAGCGAGGGTTTCAATATCGTCAGCACAAAGAGAATTTTGCCTTGATTTTGTGCAAAGATCATTTACGGTCACTATTAATCTAGTTTAGTTAATGGCATTTGATCTCTCCTAGTAGAAAAATTTTGTGATCCTGTGGTAGAATTCTGTTTGTCCACTCTATGAGATAAGAGATAACTTATTGCACTTAAAATCCCACTCTGTCTGGATCTACCACTCATTGTAAAGATATGTACCAATTTTAAGTAAGATTCTGGAACTACAACAATGAACAAAAGATACAATTACTCTTTGAAGAAAAAGCAGCTGATTTTTTTCAGAGTATACTACCACATGTTCTCTTCAACTCTGAGGTGCCCTCTACTGAGGACAAATCAGGTCTAAATCCAGTAATTTCCTAATCATATGCCACGGTTTCCTAATTTGGGGGGTAAAGAAAGAACAAACTACATAATGTTCACTTAGCTTCTGAAACTACACGGGAAAGATGTGTTTTGCTAACATTCAATTAGTAAGTCAAGCTTCTCTACCAGCTCCCTGGCGGACGCGTAGGGTCCCCAAAATACTATTTGTGATTCACCCACTCTCTGAAAGATCATGTTCTTCAGAAGGAGTTGATGCTCTTTCTTAAGGTTTCATTAGTCTCGTCTGGTTGGCACTATGGATAAAAGTGTTTGCCTGCAGTTCCAAGCCAGAGGTTGGATGACAGTGAGGGAGAAACATAGTTCGTGTTAAAAAAACAAGTAACAAAGTCCAGGGGTCACACAAGAGTCAGACATGATTTAGCAACTAAACAACAACAAAAAGTCCAGAGGGCATTTGGGACTTTTTATTATGTTTGGGCTTCTCTGGGGGCTCAGGCTGTAAAGAATCCACCTGCAACGCAGGAGACCCCAGTTCGATTCCTGGGTTGGGAAGCTCCCCTGGAGAAAGGACAGGCTACCCACTCCAGTATTCTGGCCGAGAGAATCCCCATGGGCAGAGGAGCATGGCAGGCTACAGCCCACGGGGTCCCACAGAGTCGGACACGACTAAGTACCTAAGCACAACACGGAACACTGGAAGAGTAACCCCGATTGTCTCTTGGGCTTCCCTGGTGGCTCAGCTGGTAAAGAATCCGCCTGCAATGCGGGAGACCTGGGTTCAATCCCTGGGTTGGGATGATCCCCTGGAGAAGGGAATGGCAACCCACTCCGGTATTCTGGCCTGGAAAATTCCATGGACTGTATAGTCCATAGGGTCACAAAGAGTCGGACACATCTAAGTGACTTTCACTATATTTGCACAAAGCCCTCCTTCATGAACAGTTATTTTTTTTACATCTTAAGGGATGATTTCCATAGACCAATGAAGCCCTTACATTCAAAGAAAATCTATAACTGAGGAGCATTTTTCAATTTTTTAAAATTTAAATTTTTAAGACATTTTTACATTTTAATCTTAAAACGTTGCTTTCTTTGACACCTGGATTTTCCCACAGAACCTACAGGAGGATGACTTCCTGGGTGGAGGAGAGAGGCCTCACAGGAAGCAATTTCCAAAGCTATGGTTGGTTTGACTTTTCTTCTCCCTCAAGTGTTACAGGCCTATGCACCTTTGCCTTGGAAGATAAGAAAATTAGTTCATTAAAGGTCTCTGTCACTTAGAATAATTTCTATCTCCAGATCATATTTCTGTCTTAAATAAAGTAAATGAGATGTTTTTCAACCTTGTTCGACTGGGACTAAGACAGCAAGAAGAATCAGGGGAATTTTCTAGGTAGAAGCATTTTCCCTTGCGAAGAGCTGAGGAAAATTTACGTTTTCATTAGAGAATGTTTTATCTAAATAATTAAAGTTATACTCCAAAATTAATCACCTCATCGATCAATTAATTATTAGGATCAATGTTGTCTCCCTACATGTTTCTTTCTGTTTTCAAGCGGCCTTAGTCAAGAGCCATAACATGGTGACATTTACTAAACTCCAAAACTTAAAAAAATAAAACTCCAAAACTTCAGCCCCAATGTCTAGAATCTCATCTCCTAAAAAGCTCCTAGTGATTTTATAACCAGGAACTAAGGAGCAGTTTGCTACTGATGCTTCCAAAAACCACCCTGGAAAGCAGACTGTCTCCTCGGCAACCATCTGACCAGTGCCTCTGCCAAAAACACTCCATGAAATCTATCAATGGAATCACAGTGGGAGGTTTGGAAACTTTGTCATTGTTTTGTGAAAAGTTCCAAATACTATCTAATTCCCTTTCACAGACCTAATAACAGCAGCTAAAATGTATCGGATGCTTACAAGGTATGAGGCACTACCCTAAGTGTCTGACAAGCCTGGCCAGGTTTATCCAACACCACAATCCCATGAAACAGTTACTCTCATGTTTTGACCAACAAAAGCCAGGTAAAGGCTGCTGCTCTGAGCAGTGCATCCGTTTATCCATTTAACAAGCACCCACTGATGACCCGCCCGAGGCCAAGTCCTGTTCCAAGCGCAGAATGCCATGAAGAACTGAACAAAACCAACCCAGAAAGGTGCCTGTCCTGGGGTGCTTCTCAGGCCTGAGGGTTTGACTTTTAAGGCAAGTCAGGTAGTTTTTTTGTTTTTTTTTTTCCTTTTAAACGGTTGCTTAAAATTGACTTCCTAAGTTTAGACTATTTTCCTAAGGTTATATGATGTAAAATAAAACTCAACTTTGTCAGGAAGGAAATGAATTTTAACCCCCAAAAGCTTGTCATTAAGTAAATTATATTTGATTGTCACCTTAGAAGGAAAGTGAATGAACTCCATTGACAGGAGATAATCCAGAGTTAACAAGGAGGAGAACCTCCCGTGAGACCAAACATCCCCACCCAGTTGACTCCTGAAGAACTATGAAGATAAAAGCAAACTGCTCTGCGGGCCAAGTCATTTTAAACAAGGCCATAACTGCTGAGGGTAAAAGGGAAATGAAGGAATGTTGTGGGAAGAAAGCTAGAATTAAGCAAGCTCTCCTACAACCTCATAATCAGTCCAGACCTAAAACAAATAGACAAGGAAAAAGTAATAATAGCCAGAGAAAGTTCTGTCTGTGTGTTCTTTCAGTTACTGAGTTGACATATGAGGCTTCATTAATTTGATGCATAGAAAAGTCAATAGAAAACTGCAAGGGAAGACCGAAGTTTTAGCAAATATCCCCACAAACGGCTAAAGCCACAGTGCACAATCTTTTCAAATAAAGTCCCGTAACGTTTCTTTCCTATATATCATTTTATAGTAATACTTTCTATAGCACTGAAGTGAAGGTATTATTTGGCATAGTTTTATCATAAAATCGTCTCTAATTGTGCAGCTAATCACTGTTCACATCACAGCATTAGCTGGAATGAAATTATTATGCTCAATTTAGTCAAGAAAAATAGAAGAAAAGGATATTGAACAACTTGCTCAAGATGACCTTGGCAAGTCAGTGATGGAGATAAGAACTTGATTTATCTGTGAATGAAATGCACAGAGCTCACTGGATTATGCTCCTTCATTAAGACAACTGAGTGTTAGGAATGAAACTATTTGTCACCATATTAAAATTTTTCAGTCCGTGTGGCCAATATGGAATTCACGAGATCATTTTAAATTAAAAAAAAAATCGTGGCCCAGCCATTCCACCCTTAGGCATGTAATTAACAAAAATACTCACATACATAAGTTCGTGTGAGTAAGAGCAGATACATTGAGAGGGAGATCGAATAATGATTAACTGTAAACTAACAGTAACAATCGCTAATATTTATTTGAGCTTACTCTGTGCCAAACACTATCAATAGCACTTTACAGATTATATCTTATTTAACACAACAAATAAGGAGGCCAAGACGAGGTGAGATTCAATCCCTTGCCCAAGCCCATGGAACCTGTAGATTTCTTTCTCCCTTGCGTCTGACCGACTCCAGAGCCCAAGCTCTCTACTGCACGCATCCTGATACTGTTTCCAAAAGGTATAATTACAGTGACAAGTTGACATAAACATAAGGAAGCCAGAATACTCTAGAGAAACACATATTTTTGTAAAAGCAAACAAATATGACTTAAAAAAAAAGGGAACTAACTCTGCTAGATCCTACTTCTAACTAGAAAATGAAAAAAAAAATTGTAAAGCAGTGGTATCTCATTAAGCATACATTTTAAAATATAACAACTTGCTGAGATATAATTGACAAACCATAAAACTCATGCTTTTAAAGTATGAATACATTTCAGTGGTTTTTAATATATTCAGAGTTGTACAACCATCACCACCATTTAATTTCACAACATTTTCATAATCTCCCAAAGAAGCCTTGAACCATTAGTGGTTACACACCCCTTCGCCCCTGTCCTAGCCTCTGGCAACCACTAATCTACTTTCTGTCTCTGTTTGTATTTGTATTGATGCTCGCCTACAGTGGACACTTCATGTACAGGTCATGCAGTATGCGGCCTTTTATGACTGCTTTCTTTCATTTAGCATAATGATTTCAAGGTTTGTTCACTCTGTAGCAAGTGTCAATACTTTATTCCTTTTTGTTGCCAAATAATACTCAGTTATATGAATATATCATACTTCATTTAATCCACTCACCAGAAAATAGACATTTCAGTTGTTCCCACATCTGGGCTACTGTGCATGATGCATGAATATTCATGTAACAAGGTTTTACGTAGAAACATGTTTTCAGTTCTCTTAGGTACCCACCTAGGAGTGGAATTACTGGATCATATGGTAAGTCTATGTTTAACATTTTGAGGAACTGCCAAATTGTCTTCCAAACTGGCTGCCCAGTTTTACATTTCCACAGCAATGTGTAAAAGTTCCAATTTCTCTGCATCCTCGCCTCCGAGTATTTTTATCTGTACCAGCACCATGAGACAGAAAGACCTCTCTTTCCCCCTTCTAGTTGTCTCGACATCACTGCTGAAAACCAACTGAATGAAGACATGAGGATTTATTCTTGACTCTCAGTTCTGTTCCATTGATCTATATACTTCTATCCTTATACACTTCTATCCTTGACAGTCTGTAATAACTACCATGGCTTGGTATTAATAGTAAGTTTTGAAATTGCGAAGTGTGAATCTCCAATTTTGTTCTTGTTTTTTTAAGATTGTTTTGGTTATTCTAGACCTCTTGCATTTCCATATGAATCTGAAGATCAAACTCTGTAAATTCCCCAAATAAAGCCTCCTGAGACGTTGATTGGCTCTTTGCTACGGGGAAGCCTGGCGTGCGTGCTGCAGTCCATGGGGTCGCAGAGCCGGACACGACTGAGCGACTGAACTGAACTGCTACGCATGCAGATGCCTCCAGTTCGTAAGCATAGATGTCTTTCCATTTACTCAGGCCTTCAGTTTCTTTCAATGTTTTATGGTTTTCAAATATTCATTTTTCTGTTTTTGATGCTATTTTAAAAGGAATTGTTTTCAACTCTCTTTTTCAGTAGATTAATGGTTACAAAGGAGGTTGAAATGAGGGGACGCAGGGATGACAGCTAAGGGGTACAGGGTTTATTTTGGAGGTGATACTGCAATTGTGGTGGTGGTTATATAGCTCTGTGAACATACTAAAAACCACTGAATGGTACACTAAAAATGAGTGGATTTTATAATATGTGAATTCTACCTCAATAAAGGTGTTACTGAACAGAAAGAAAGAGAGAACCCCATTGAGTAGATAAATGAAAAAGTACAAGATGAAAGGAGTTTATCTCTATAGGAAAGACTATAGGGTTCATTTCCCCAGACCAGTGTCAAAAAGACTCTGTTTAAGACTGATGATTTATTTACAAATTAGTTAAATCATCTGAAGCAAAGTTGGAATGTCATGATATTAAACTAAGGAAAGAAAAAAACTTGTTTACTTTTATAATGTTGATCAAGTCCACTTTAGATGGACAAATGACCTGCCCATTAAACACACCAGCTAAAGACTGCTACAATGATTTCAAAATTATTGGAAGAGTCACAACTGAAATCCCTGCTTCCTATGTTGATTTAAACTCAAATTATTCTTAAAACATTATCAAAATCCTTTTTGATAATACCTCAAGGATCTCCACTGCCTACAGACTGCTCCCTTTGGAGTTCAAAACACAAAATAAAATTTCTCTTGATCTACTTAACCAGCTTTATCACCCAAGTGTGGTTTACTTAACCGTTCCCAGACCACAACATAGCAATTTTTACCACTGGGCCTTTCTTCCTGTTGCATGCTGACCTCTTTCTGTGATAGTTAAGCATGTGGTCTCTTTTTTTTTTTGAGCTAGAGTGTGAGTCCAACAATTGTGCATGATTTACAATAGCCAAGACATGGAAGCAACCTAAATGTCCACAACAGATCAATGGATAAAGATGTGGTGTGTGTGTGTGTATTATATATACATATGTATATTGCGTGTGTACGTGTTAGTCACTCAGTCGTGTCCGACTCTGCTACCCATGGACTGGAGCCCACCAGACTCCTCTGTGCATAGGATTCTCCGGGTAAGATTACTGGAGTGGGCTGCCATGCCCTTCCCCAGGGGATCTTCCCAACCTAGGGATCAAACCCAGGTCTCCCGCATTGCGGACAGATTCTTTACTGTCTGAGCCACCAGAGAAGCCCTTTGTATATTATATATACTTATATAATGTACCTATATATATACCTATATACACACACACACACACACATATAGGCACAATGAAATAGTACTCAGCCATAAAAAATAAGGCCATCTGCAGCAACAGGGATGATGGATCCAGAGATTAACGTACTAAATGAAGTCAGACAAATATCATATGATATCACTTACACGTGGAATCTTAAAAAGTGATACAAACGAACTTACTTATAAAACAGAAACAGACTCACAGACGTAGAAAACAAACTTATGGTTTCCAAAAGGGAAAGCGGGGAGAGGGATTAATTTGGAATTTGGGGTTAACAGATAAATAGTACAGATAAATAACAGATAAATAGTGGCAGCCCACTCCAGTGTTCTTGCCTGGAGAATCCCAGGGACGGGGGAGCCTGGTGGGCTGCCGTCTACGGGGTCGCACAGAGTCGGACACGACTGAAGCGACTCAGCAGCAGCAGCACTACATATATGGAGAACTATATAGTCAGTATCTTATAATAACCTAAATGTAAAAGAATCTGAATCACTCTGCAATATACCTGAAACACTGTAAATCAACTATACTTCAATAAAAAAATTTTTTTTAAACCCATAGAGTAGGTATTCGGTCGGTATCTGTTGAGAGCTCTACTTATCTCCTGCTCAACTCTGTCCCAAGCACTTCACCTATGCAACCTCTTCCACAAACCCCAGGAAGAACCTAAGGGTCTGAGGAGAAACTCAGCCAAGGTGGCACACGTGGAAACACCGTTCAGTCATTGCAGTTCTACTCATTCTTTCAGTTACAGCTCAAATCTTAACTTTTTCCCTGTTAGGCCAACAGCGATTTCTCCTTTCTCTGAACTTCTAAAGGGCTTCCTGCCTTTGACATATACCGCCCTGAATTGTAGTTTCAAAGCAGACTTTATTTTTTAGTGCAGTTTTAGGTTCACAGCATAATTAAGTGGGAAGTAGGGAGCCTTCCCCTTCTCCCTGACCACGGGCACAGCCTTCCCAACCATCAGGATCCCTCACCAGAGTGCCGTCTTTGTGACAGTCAGGGCAGCCACACGACGCCTCAGCAGCGCCGCACGTCCACAGCTGGCCTGACGGCTCACTGCCAGTGCCGTGCATCCTGCAGGGCCTGACGTATCCACGAACACAGTATCACACAGAGTCGTCTCACCGCCCCGAAAGTTGTTTTGCTTATTCATCCTTTCCTTCAAATTCCTGACAATCACTGATCTTTAAACAACCTCCATAGTTTGGTCTTTTTCAGAATGTCATATGGTTGGAATTACACAGTATGCGCCTATTCATATTGACTTCCTTCACTTAGTAATATGCAGTTAAGGCTCCTCCTTGTCTTTTCATGACTTGGCAATTCATTTCCTTTTATTTTTTTAAATTAACTTATTTATTTTCATTGGAGGCTAATTACTTTACAATATTGTAGTGGTTTTCATTTCCTTTTAGTACTGAATAATATTCCACTGTCTGGATGGACTAGAGCTGCTTTCTCAAGTTTTGGCAATTATGAATAAAACTTCAAATAAACATCTACCAACAAAAGAATTAATCAACACAAGAAATGGACAATTTTGAGCCAACCTGAGGATTATAACCCCAGGAGACAGTCTTTCAGAAAGCTATAAGGCCCGTTCCACCTTTTAGAGGTCAAGGCACAGTTACGCAAGTTTCGGGGAGTAACATATTGATAGTGTCCTTGTCCCACAAGGCCAGCAGTGGGTTCCTGTGGCCCCTTACAGGGTTGGGGAAGGAATGTTATCTCCTAAGGAGTTACCTTGCTGGCGCCAGGGGGAAATTGCCTTTTATTCTGGCAAGGAGGCATTCCTGTATCTTCTAGGGGGATCTAGTTAATATGTAATGCAAATGCGCCATGCTCACCAAAGGGGAGAGGGCAAGGGGCTCAAACAGGCAAAGAGAATTTCACGTTTAAAGATTTCCTTGTCCTGTCTCGAAAATCCTTTTTTTTCATCATTTTTTGTTGTGGACTGTTTTCATCCCCTTTGGTTAAATACCAAAGAGCACAACTCCTGGATTATGTGGCAGAGATATGTTTAGTGTTGAAAAGAACTGCCAAACTGTACCCCAAAGGGACTGCCCCATTTTGCGCTCCCACCAGCAGTGAGCGGGAGTTCCTATTTCTCCACATTCTCGCCGGCGTTTGATGTTGTCAGTATTTTGGATTCTGGCCCTTCTAATAGGTGTGCAGCAGAATCTCATCGTTGTTTCACTTTGCACTGCCCTGATGACGTATGGTATGGAGCACCGTTTCATATGCTTTTGGCCATCTGTGTATCTTCTCTGGTGAGACGTCTGTTCAGGTCATCTACCTATTTCTTAATTGAGTGGGTGGGCTGTTTTCTTACTGTTGAGTTTTAAGCATCATGTGTACACCTGAAACTACTATTATAAGTCAACTATACCTTAATTTAAAAAAAAAAGTTATTATTTTGGATTAACAGTCCTTTATCAGACATATCCTTTGCAAACATTTTATCCCTGGATGTGGCCTCTGCATTAATTTTTTTTCTCCAGATTTTTAAGTCTTACAAAATTGGGCTTAAATATATCAAAGTTATTTTGAGTAGCCATACTGCTTTCCCTGGGAAGTAATATCACCTGATGTTTAAAGTAACTTGAATGAAAATTCACGTCATCCGTATAGAAGATACCATGTGGCCTTTCTGTTTACTGGCAGCGATCCTCCAGATGGGTGACTGAGAGCACATGGGAGCCACGGAGGACAAGGCTTCCTGCCGCACACCAGCTCCTAAGCCTCTGTAACCCCAACCCTGGAAAGCACACAACGTGGGTGCGAGGCTAGTCCAGCTTATGGACTTACTGGCTTCGGGTCTAATGTGGTGGATCCCAGTGCCCAGTAAGTGTGAAACTCACAGCAAATCCAGCCCTCACGGTGCCAGCCTCCTGCAGGACACCTGGAGCTGGAAGCAGATGCCATCAGCACGTCTGTTGCTATTAAGTCATGTCCAACTCTTTGCAACCCTCTGAACTGCAGAACACCATGACCAGGACCGCAACCATGAACGTCAGGGAGACACATAAAAACTACGAAGAATGGGGGATCCCAGCCCGCCAGGCTCCTCTGTCCACGGGATTTCCCAGGCAAGAATACTGGAGCGGGTTGCCACTTCCTTCTCCAGAGGATCTTTCCGACCCAGGGATCAAACCCACATCTCGTACACTGGCAGGCAGATTCTTTACCACTGAGTCACCAGGGAAGCCCATTAGCACCCTCAGAGTCCTGAATTCTTAATAGGCTGCTTAGAATTCCAAACTCATATTCTTTGAAGTTGTCCTCATTGGAGCAATCCATAAAGTTACCAGAAGAAATCAGTGGTAGCAGCAAGCCAACCCATAAACACAGGGAGCTTTGTGTCGTGACAGCTCCTGACTACAATCTGCGGTTTTGGAAAGGACCACGAGTCTCATGGCGTTCACAGCGCTTCTCGCGCTATTGCCTCAGAGTCTTAGAAACACTCTCCACATCCACAGCCACCACTGACTGAAGCAAGCTCTGTAAAACTCAAACCCAGTAAAGTCAGTATGTTAGAACAATAGATTTCTGGACCTTATTTCATCAATGTATTGTCAAACTTACGAAAATTCGAATTTAATAGTGGTGCCAAACCACTTCAATGGGAAGACAGCAGTCTTTTCAATAAATGGTGCCAGGACAACTGAGTAGCCACATGCAAAAGAATGAAGTTGGACCCCTAATCTCACTCATATATAAAAGTTAGAAGAAATCATAGGTCTGATTAAATAAATCTACATCTGGGACAAAGCAGTGGTTGCTTAAATGTAGTACCAAAATCGCCACCAACAGGGGTGTCCCTGGTGGCTCAGTGGTAAAGAACCCGCCTGCCAATGCAGGCGACATGGGTTTGATCCCTGGTCCGGGAAGATCCCAATGGCCCAGAGCAACTAAGACCATGAGCTGCAACTCTGAAGCCTGGGAGCCTGGAGCCTGTGCCCCACAACAGGAGAAGCCCTGGAATGAGAAGCCCGCACTGCAACTGGAGAAGCCCCACCAGCTGCGGCTGGAGAAGGCCTGCACACGGCGACGAAGACCCAGCGCAGCCATAAGTATAAGAAGGAAATCAGTTTTTAAAAATCACAAGCAACAAAAGAAAAAATAGGTGAGTTGGACTTCACTGAAATTTAAAACTTTTCTGCTTCAATAGATATCAAGAAAGGGAAAAGACGACGTGCTAAAAGAATGGGAGAAGATATACATAAATTAAGTATTTATAAAATCGGGTAAGGGACTTGAATTCAGAATATTTAAAGAACTTTTACAAAGCAACAATAAAAAGACATCCCAGTTAAAATATATAGGCAAAGGATCTGAACCAACATGTCTCCAAAGAAGATATACAAATGGCCAAGAAGCCCATAAAAGATGCTCAGTACCATCAACCATCAGGGAGACACACATAAAAACTACCATGAAATACCACTTCACACCCACTACGATGGCTAAAATAAAAAAGACAGACAAATGCAAGAGTTGGCAAGGATAGAGAGAAATTGAAACACTCATATACTGCTGGTGGGAATGTAAAGTGGTACAGTCACTTTGGAATAACCTGGAAGTTCCTCAAAACATTAAGCAGAGAGTTGCCACATGAACCAGCAATTCCACTACTAGTTACGCTCAGGAGACTTGAAAATATATGGCCACATAGAATCTTGTACATGAATGTTCATGGCAGCATTATTCTTAATAGCCAAAAAGTAGAAACAACCCAAATGTCCATAATCTGATGAATGGGTCAATCAAATGTGGTGCGGCCATTACAGTGGTATATTATCCGGCCATAAAAAAGAAGCACTGATACATGACAGACGCTACAGCGTGGATGCACCCTGAACACTTACGCTTAGTCACAGAAGCCAGACACTCACTGGACCACATAGTGCTGATCCCATTTATATGAAATGTTCAGAATAAGCAAATCCACTGCTATAAACTGGATGTCTGCGCCCCCTCAAAATTCACATGCTAAATCTTAACACCCAGTGTGATGGTATTTGGAGGCAAGGCCTTTGAGGGGCAATTAGGTCATGGGTGGAGTCCTCACCAATAGGATTAGCACCCTTACAAAAGAGAGCACCCTTGCCCTGGTGACCACAGAGAGACAATGAGAAAGCCACGTATGAACCAGGAATTGGGGCTTCACCAGACATTAAGTCAGCTGGTGCCACTTCCAAGCCTCCAGAATTACAAGAAATAGATTTCTGTTGTTTATAAACCACCCTGCCTATGGCATTTTGTTACAGAAGTCTGAACAGACATCTATAGAGACAGAAAATGGATTAGTGGTGGCCAGAGGCTGGGGATAAAGAGGAATAGGCGGGTACTGCTCAAGTTGGTGGGGGTTCCTTTTGGAGGTAATGAAAATATCCTGAAATCAGCTGGTAATTGGTTAAACTCCATGACATACTGAAAACACTGAATTGTAACTTGAAAGTGTATAGTTTAGGATATGATAATCATATCTCAATTAAAAACTAAGTGCAATAGTGATTCAAGGACTAATGAAAGTGGTGTTTGTTTCTCATAAGACACACCCTTCAGTCTCAGCTTTCTCTTATTAGGGAGTTACAAGACACTGTCTAAAATGTCACGTTGTGTGGAATAATAAGTGTCAATACATTCTTTAAACTGGAATAAAAAGACAATGGGCACCTACAACAAAAGTGTAAAATGCAGTGTATCTCCCAAAGAGCTTACAGTTTGGCTCAACAGACACCATAAATCAAGAAAAGCAAACAATAGTGCAAAGCAGATCCCTTTTGTTCGTGACTCATCAAGTCATATCAATTCATCCTTTGTTGTATCTTTGAAATCTATTCTTTCCAGGCCCACTATGGTTGCTCAACTCCCGGCCACTCTCGTCTCCTGAGTTATGACAACAGGCTCTGGCATTTCTTTTCTCGAATTCATTTTAATCATGAAATAATTATTTGTTGGCTAAATGAATAAAACGCTATTATGTAACCCCCTTCCCATAAACCTCTGAGTTCAGTACCACTTACAAAATAAAATATAAAGTCATCCCTGGCCACCACCCTCCCTCTCCAAAAAAGAGAGAGAGAGAGAAAAAAAGTATAAACTCTTAGCATCCAGCACATAAACTTCTATAATCACTTTCTGGCCTTACCATCCACCCAGGCCCACAGAGTGCCGCCCCTCCAGTCAGACTACTGTACTGTCTCCCAGATCTTTCTCATGCTTCTCGAAAAATTTTATTGAAGGATAATTGATTTACAATGTTGTGTTAGTTTCTGCTGTACAGCAAAGTGATTCAGCTAAACATATGCATGCATTCTTTTTCATACTCTCTTCCACTGCGGTTTATCACAGGATATCGAATACAGTTCCCTGTGCTATTGCAGTAGGATCTTGTTGTTTATCCATTCTCCATAAAATACTTTGCATCTGCTAATCGCAACCTCCCAATCCATCCCCCCAATACCCCTCCCCGCTCACGAATTAATTCTCTCCTTTGCTCCGGAGCCCCTGCCCGCTGCCCTCTGCTACGTCATCATCCTTCCAGATCTCCGCTTCCAGGCCAAGCTCAGGACTCCCCTCTCCTATCATCTGTCCCTACCCTTTAGTGCCCTGTAGAATTACTTACATTTTTAACTGTTACTTATATACCCCTCCAAACAGATTTTAAACTGCAAGTAGGATCCATGACAGAAATGGATCTAAGATTAACATCTTGCTCAATAACCACCACCACATGGAATTAAATTTCAAAATGAGCTGTACAGGCAGATCAGAAGAATTCAGAGAAACACAATATTACTGTGGGAATGCTTAGAAAGGTTGTTTTGGTTTGTTTTTGTGTAAATGAGACAAGTTGGGTTTCAAAGGCTGGGTAGGTTTTGGATTCATGGAGAGGAAATACTGTCAGAAATCAGAGGAGGCAGGCAGGGGAGGGAGGTAAAGCCCAGGATCCATGTGTTAATTGACTGCGTTTTACTGTGAGGACTGAGACAAAGATAAGAATTAAATTTTTAAAATACTGTTGATTAGTTTATCTTCAAGCCTTTAAATTTTTATGCTATTTGTCAAAATAATGTTGGAAAGTAAACTAGCATTGATCCACACAGTATTGAGGTTCCTCAAAAAACTAAAAATAGAGCTACCATATGATCCAGCCAACCCACTCCTGGGCATCTATCCAGACAAAACTAAAATTGGGAAAGATACATGCACCCCTCTGTTCACAGCAGCACTATCCACAATAGTCAAGACACGGAAACAACCTAAATCTCCATCGAGAGAGGAATGGGTGAAAATGTGGTGCGTGTACACAGGGGAATACTACTCGGCTATGAAAAAGAACGGAATCCTACCACTTGCAGCAACATACATGGGCCTAGAGATGATCATACTCAGTGAAGTCAGAGAGAAAAATACAAATACCATATGATCTCACTTACATGTGGAATCTGAGATACAACAAAAGGAACTTGCTTGTGAAACAGAAACAGACTCAGACACAGAGCAGACTCGTGGTTGCCAAGATGGAGAAGGGGTTGGGGAGGGATGGTCTGGAAAGCTGGGATTAGCAGACACAAACTCCTAGTCTTTGAAGTAGAGCTAATCCTCATTACTCATGGACTCGGTATTCGCAAACATGCCTACTTGTTAACATGTGCTTGTAACTCCAAAATCAGTACTTGGGGCCCTTTTCCTCTCACTCATAGACACATGCAGAGTGACATGAGCACTAACTTGTCACCCAGCGTGCACACTCCCAGCTGTGGTTGAACAGGCGATATCTTGCCTTCTTGTTTCAAGTGTCATACCACATAAAGTGTCCTTTTTACGGTCCATTTAGTGCCACATTTCCCACATTTTCGTGCTTTTGTTGGTGGTTCTGCTATTTAAAATAGGCCCAAAGTACAGTGATGAAGTGCGACCTACTGCTCCTAAACCAAAGAAGGCTGTGAAGCGCCTTCCAGAAAATTCATGTGTGTTAGGTGAGCTTCATCCAGGATGACTCACAGCGGGGGCTGCCCTTGCTTTAAGTGTTAATGAATCGGCAATATGTATTAAATACGGTGTCTTTCAACAGAAGCATGAAACAAGCTTATGTGTTGATCAGCTGACAAAAAGGTAGCAGAGGCTCATGGGAACAGAATCCTGTATTCCTTCAGAAGCCATGGTTCTGTGTCCACTAATTTAGTTTGAGGGACTTTAGAACATAGTTACCATGGATAACAAGAATCAACTGTAGAGTCTGCTTTCTACTGACAGTCAGATCTGGTGTTATCCAAACCTCAGACACTGTACAGACTCACACCGGAAGTTTCTCGTCCGTCGCCAACTCTACATTATCCATCAGGCACTGATCGGGCCAGGCAGAGCATTGGCAAAAGAAGGAACAAGAGCAGAATGAAGACAAGCAAATGCGGTATTCCAATAATCATACTGCTCAAACGAGAGCAGGAGATAATGCAAGCTTTACACCAAAAACATATTCTGTTCCCTCTGCTCCTCCCAACTTTCAGAATGATAAGCAGCTTTGGTAGTAATCTCCAAAATCCCTATATTCAGAAAATGTTTCCAAAACTGAATTACAAATCAATTAATCAAATTGAAAGCTGCCTTCAGTCTGGCATTCTTGATAATTTTTGTCAAATTTTCTTTCCTCTCATCTCAAAGCCACTGTTTTCAGTTCTAGTCATAAAAATTAGGTGAGATGTAGACAGAATTATCTCCACAAAGATTTAGTGTGTTTTGTCCTGGAAAATAGAAATTCTCTTGGAATTTACTGCCCAAAATGCAGTCAGATGTCACACAGCAACCACGCCATGATGCTATTAATTATTACCAAGTTGCCAGAGCCCTACAGAAATGGTGCCCAAATCCTGAGGAGGTTTGCAGTTTCATTGCTAAAATTCCTATGCAAAAGTTATTTTATGCCAAGCTATATATAGTTTATGATTTCTTTTCTCTTCATATATAGGGTTGTTCTTTAAGACATTCTATTTAGAAAAATATCAATGTGATCCAAATTACATCACCCTACATGTGCAGTCTTCTGTGTGTGTGTGTGTGTGTGTGTGTGTGTGTATAACAATTGAAAATAAAAGCTAAGTATAAATCCCAAGGTTGAATTAAGGTAAGTCAATTTTTCAGTTATGAGTTGATTATAAATAATTTGCTAAAATAAAAGCTTTTCAGTCTAAATAAATAACTGGGCTTTCTATGTTATAATACATGAATGTGAATTTTAAAAAATAACAGACAAAAGTCAAGTTGTAAGTTTCATTAGTATTAACTGAGTTGAAATTTATAGACAAGATTTTAAAATAAATGATAGAAGTTGTTTGAAACCCAAGTATATAATATCTCAAAATTAAAATCTAATGATTATTACCTGAAAGTAACCTTAGATATTACAGGGCAGAAAACTAAAATATTAGAAATAAAAAGAGGATCAAACTAAAAATTCATAAATAATCCCTTTTATAAGAAAGGAAATCAACTGGAAAAATGAATAGCCTTATATTAAACAGATCATAAAGAGAACCCTCTCCTACTAATTGAAAATGTCAAAACTGGCCATGTTTAGGGAAATAGTTATCAACTTACTTTTTAAATAGCTGCACAACTAATTTTTAAAATACAGCTCTGGCTAAACCAACATCTTGTAAGTCACTTAAACTCTCGGTTTGGGCTAGTCCCAGGAGGCAGCATGCTGGGGGCAGGAATTCAGGCAGCAGCCCACCTTTGTAGCAGTTGGTACCCAAGAAAATCTCAAGTCTTAGTTCTGGATTGCTACAAATGACTTGCAAACACAAATGGCCGGCACCTCTGACCTATGGGTAAACTACCAACCGAGCTTCAGGTGACTATAGCAGCACCCAGGTCAGGTACAGACAGCTCTGAACAGGTTTGGAAACAGAACTGACCTTGAACCACAATGCCCAGAGGGCTGCTTAGAACACATACTCTGAACCCAACTAGGTCAATGACAGTGAAACAAATACAGCTGGACCTTGAACAGCCTGGGGTAAGGGACAGGATCCCCACCCCTTGCCACTGGTCAGCTCTCAGTATCTGCAATTCCACATCCACAGATCCAACCAGCCACAGTTCAAGTAGCACTGCAGTACACAGTTATTGAAAAATATATTTAAGTGGACCTGCGCCATTCAAACCTGTGTTGTTCAAGGGTCAACTGTACATCGACACTGTCCATAATATTTAAACAAGATGCAATCTCATGACACAACACTCAAGACGTCCAGGATATAAACCTAAATTACTTAGCATACAAAGAACCAGGAAACTTGTGTGAAGATACGCCATGCAAACACTAATCAAAAGAAAGCTGGAGTCACTGTATCCATATGAAACAAAGCAAACTTTAGAGCGAAGAATACTGAAAGGGATAATGAGGAATATTAACTAGTGGTAAAAATGTTAATTTGTCAAGAAGACATAACAACCATAAACATGTGTGCACCTAACAGAGCTTCAGAATACCTGAAGCAAAGGCAGCCGGAACTGGGGGACAGAACTGGGGGCTTCCCTGATGGCTCAGTGGTAAAGAATCCGCCTCCCAATGCAGGAGATTCGACTTCGATCCCTGATCTAGGAAAATCCCACATGCCTTAGAGCATCTAAGCCCATGTGTCACAACTACTGAGCCTGTGCTCTAGAGCCTGGGAACCACAACCATTGAGCCCATGTGTCGCAACTACCGAACTCAGTGCCCTTGAGCCTACTTGCTCCACAACAGAAGAAGCCACTGCAATAAGCCTGCACACCGCACTGAAGAGTAGCCCCTGCTCGCTGCAACTGGAGAGAAGCCCGCACAGCGACAAAGGCCCGGTACAGCCAAAAAAACAAAAGACAGAACTGAAAAAGACAAAATTACAGCTACAGACTTCAACACTTCATTCAGTAACTGATAAAAGTAGCAGACAGAAGGCCAGTGAGAATAGAGGAGGACGAAGGCCATCAACTGATCAAACTGACATTTATATTACATTCCACACAACCATGGCAGTTTTACACTCTCTTCTCAATTACCCACAGAATACGCGAAAAACAAATTAACCTAAAAGACTTGAAATTGTACAATCTATGTTCTCTGATCAAAATGGAATTCAACTATAAAGCAAAACAAATCTTCAAACACGTGGATAGTAAATACCATACTTCTAAATAATCAGTGGATAGAAGGGAAGGTCTAAAGGGAAAGTAAAGAATATTTTATTACACTGAGAGAAAAAATTTTTTAAAAACATACCAAAATTTGTGGAATTCAGCTAAAGTAAGGCTCAGAAGGGAACTTATGAGATTAAAATTTTTTATTAGAAAAGTTACAAATGGACAATCTTTTATACCTTAAAAAATTAGGAAAAGGTCAAAACAAACTTACAGTGAGAACCCCTAATTTTAAGTTTAACTGAAATCCCAGAAAGAGAATAAAAAGAGTGGGCAAAAGCAAGAATGAAGGAGATCCTGGCTGGGAATGTAAGAAGTAATAAAAAACAGCAATCCACAAATTCAGAAAGCCTGAGCAGGGTAAATAAAAAGAAGCGTATCTGGTTATATCAGAACACAACTGTAGAAAATAAAAGACAAAGACAAAATCCTAAAAACAGCCATAGAAAAAGGAAAGACTACTGGCGTTCCCTCGTGGCTCAGTGGTAAAGAATCTGCCTGCCAATACAGGAAACACCAGAGAAGGAGGTTCGAGCCCTGGGTTGGGACGATCCCCTAGAGAAGGAAATGACAACCCACTCCAGTATTCTTGCCTGGAAAATTCCATGAACATAGGAGCCTGCAACCCATGAGGTTGCAAAGAGTCAGACATGACTGAGCAACTAACACGTTTCACTTTCTAGAATTCTCTACCCAGTAAAAATAGCTTTCAAGAAGCAAGATGAAATGTACATCAACAGATGAATGGACAAAGATGTGATATATATATAATCGTGTGTGCACACACACACATAAAAATATACGTAGCGGAATATTACTCAACCATAAAAAAGAACAAAATTGTGTCATTTGAAACAACATGGATGAACCTAGAGACGATCATATTAAGTGAAGTCAGGCAGAGAAAGGCAGACATTATATGATATCACTTATATGTGGAATCTAAAACAAATGAACTTATTTACAAAACAGAAAAACTCATAAACACAGAATACAAATTAATGGTTACCAAAGGGAAAGGGGGAGAGGGAGGGAATAAATTAGGAGTACGGATTAACAGATACACATCTAACAAGGATTTACTGTTTAGCACATGGAACTATATTCAATATCTTATAATAACCTATAATGTAAAAGAGTCTGAAGCTGTATACCTGGAACTAACACAATACTATAAATCAACTATAGTTTAATTAAAAATTTTAAAAATAAACATTTTTATTTTGAAAATGTTTTAAAAGATGAAATAAAGATCTCTTCAGAACAAAACCTGAATTAGCTACCAGTGAAATTTTCATTGTCACCATCAAAAAATGCTTTTATTTAAAACATTCATGAAACAAAAGACGAAAGTTCTCAACAGTGAATTTTATAATTACACAATAAATTTACTACAGTTTTTGTTTAGTGGCTCAGTCATGTCCAACTCTTTGTGACTCCATGGACTGTAGCCCACCAGGCTCCTCTCTCCGTCCATGGAATTCTCCAAGCAAGAATACTGGAGTGGGTTGCCATTTCATTCTCCAGGGAATCTTTCCAACCCAGGGATTGAACCCAAATCTCCTGCATTGCAGGCAGATTCTTTACCATCTGAGCCACCAGGGAAGCAAGATAAAGTACCTTCATTTAAAAGCTATATGGCCAATATCATTCTTGCTACTTTACTGGTTTCCCCATTTATGCATTAAATAAATCTTTGACACAGACTGACTCTAAATTAAGTTTGAGATGAGCTATTTAGAATGGGTAACCAACAAAGCCCTACTGTGTAGCACAGAGCACTCTGTTCAATGTTCTGTGGCAGCCTGGATGGGAGGAAGTTTGAGGGAGAAGGGATACGTGCATATACATGTATGACTGAGTCCCTCTGCTGTCCACCGGAAACTATCAAAACGCGGTTGATCAGCTACGCTCTGATATAAAAGAAAAAGTTCAAATAAATACCATAACAGTGAGGAAATGCTCCGCCAGGCCCTGTGCCACGGGCAAAACAGATGACCGAGTCTCTGCCTCTCTAGCAGCAGCAAAGACGAGGAAATGAATAATATGAGGAAGGTTCTGAAGACACCGCTGCAGGAAGATGAGAAGGGGACTGGCCTCTTCTGGCAGGACAGGGCTGCAGTAGGAGATTCTACAGAGAAGGAACACACAGGAAAGCGTGTTTGAAAGGCATCATGTATTCAGGGAAAACTGTGCTTCTGTGGGATGCCCAGTTCGCGAGCAAGAGAAAAGGCTACGTCCAGACTGGAAGAGGTCTTATCTGCAAGGCTCAGGAATTTGGACTTTACTCCAACCCCAGGCAACCAGGAGCCAGATGACTTTGTTAAGAAGCTAGGAACTCTTGTTGCTGGAGGAGAAAATGAGAAGGAATGGGGAGAGGCTGGAGGCAAGAAGACTGATGTTATCTGGAGGCTGTTTCAAAAATCAAAGGAAGTCTTCCCCTTTCTCCTCCTGCAGCAGCCAGCACAGTGCCTTAGGTGTGGCAAGAGAAGACAATGTTGAACTAAACTGACTCCAAGAGAAAAAGACCTAAACTTCTTACAAAGTGCTTTCTTGCTTTCTTAGGCAATTTCTTTCTCAAGATAGGGGAAGGGAAAAAAAAGCCACACCATGAATACTCTGATAAGACCACCAATTTCTTTCATACCATTCTATAATATACAGCTAAGACCTTGAAGAACCCTGGTTCTCCAAATTCTGTCTCTCCTTGTCTTTAAAGGAATCCGCCTGGCAATATAAGGGACACAGGTTCAACTCCTAGTCTGGGAAGATCCCACGGGCCATGGGGCAACTAAGCCCGTGCACCACAACTGCTGAAGCCCACGTGCCCTAGAGCGTGTGCTCCACAAGAGAAGCCACTGCAATGAGAAGCCCGCACGCACAACCTTGGAGCAGCCCCCTGCTCACCACAACTAGAGAAAGGCCGCTCACAGCGAAGATCCAGCTCAGCCAACAATAAACAAACAGAGAAATATAAACATTTTTTTAAATGCTAAGTGAAAACTTTGAAAAATGGAAGAGTAAAAAGCCTGCAAAGCAAATACTCTGACCAAAGGATGCCACATCTATATTTTTAATAATGAAACCAAGGAAAGAGTTTAATACAAAGATAATGCCAGTTGAGTGTTTCTTCAAAAAACTTAGTTTTCGACTTGCATTGTTATCCACCAAGACACAAGTCTCCTATGCACAGCTGAAATAACGAGACCTGTTCAGAGCTGAATGCGATCTACTATCCATTGCATTCCTATTACAATTCCAGCTGTTGTTGTTTTTTAATAAATTGACAGTTTGAGCCCAAAATTCCTATGGGAATTCATTGGACTCAGAAGCCAAAGCAACCCTGAACAAAGGTGGAGACTCACACCAGTATCAAAACTTATGACTAAGCTCTACAAATAACGAATGCAGAGGGGTGTGGGGAAAAGGGAGGCCTCCTACACTGCTGGTGGGACTGTAAACTGCTGTAGAAGCTATGGAAAACAGTATGGAGGCTCCTCAAAAAGCCAAAGAGAGAACTGCCATGTGATCCAGTAATCCCACTCCTGGACATACATGCGGACAAAACTATAACTCGAAAACGCATGCACCCCTATGCTCACAGCAGCGCTGTTTCCAACAGCCAAGACACGGAACAACCTAAATTTCCATCAACAGAAGCATGGACATAGAAGATGTAGTGTGTGTGTATATAAATGGAATTCTACTCAGCTAAAAAAAGACTGAAATAATGCCATCTGCAGCAACACGGATGGCCCTAGAGATTACCATGCTAGGTGGAATGACTTAGCAAGAGAAAGACAAATACCATATGATATTACTTATAGGTGGAATCTAAAATATGACACAAATGAACATATCTATGAAACCGAAACAGACTCTCAGATATAGAGAACAGATTTGTGGTTCCCAAGGCGGGTGGGGGAGGAATGGACTGAGAGTCTGGGATTAGGAGATGCAAACTATTACATACACAATGGATAAACACAAGGCCCTACCGTACAGCACAGGGCACTATACAAATTCAGACTGGCACTCAACCCCTTAACAAAACACACAATATGAAAAGAAATACATATACATATATCTGAGTCACTTTGCTGTACAGCAGAAATTAATACAACATTGTAAATCAACTACACTTTAATAAACACAAATTTTAAAAACCTTATGACTAAGCTATGGTAATCAGAATGGCGTGGTACTGGCATAAGGTAGACATATAAATATAGATCAACGGACTACAATTGGGAGCCCACAAATACACCCAAACATTGACGTCAATTGATTTTGGACAAGTGCCAACATAATTCAGTGGGGAGACAGCAGTTTTTTCAATGAATAGTGCTGGGATACCTGAATATCTACACACAAAAGAATGAGGCTGGGGCCTTAACTCACGTCATACACAAAGATGAACTCAAAATGGACCATGGACCCAAATGCCAGAGTTACATTACAAAACTCTTAAGAAGAAACTATAGCAGCGAAGCTTTGTGACCTTAGGTTTTGGCAGTGCTTATCTAGTATGGTGCCAAAAGTAGAAGTGATAAAAGATATATAAATTGTACTTGATCAAAATTAAAAACTGTAAGTAAAAAGACAATCCACAGAATACTTCAAAACCGTATGAAAATACACAAGGAGACCTGTATGCAGAATATAGAACTCTTATAAATGAACAATAAAAAGACAACCAATTAAAAATGGGCAAAGGATGTGAAGAGACATTTCTCAAAAGAAAATATACAAGTGGTCACTAAGTACAGGAAAAGATGCTTATCAGAGAAATGCAAATCAAAACTACAGTTAGATACTATGTCACAGTCATTTAGATAGGCAAAATAAATATAACAGTAACAAGTTCTGGTGAGAATGTGGAGAAACTGGAACACTTAAACATGACTGGTGGGACTGCAAAATGACTTAGTCACTTTGCGCAACAGTTGGCAGGTCATCAAAATGTTGAACACAGAACTGCATATGACCCAGCAATTCCACACGTAAGGTGTGTACCCCAGAGAATCGAAAAATGTATGTGTGCATAAAAACTTGTGCATAAATCTTCATTAGCAGCATATTTATAATAGCCCCAAAGCAAAAACAATTCAAACGATGAATGAAAAATATGGCATATCCGTACAATGGAATATTATTCTATTATTCAGCAAAAAAAGGAATGGACTGCGGATACAAACAACATGAATGAATCCTGAAAACATGCTAAATGAAAGATCACATCTTGTATGATTCCCTTGATGTGAAATGTCCAGAATAGACAAATCCATCAGTTCAGTCGCTCAGTCGTGTCCGACTCTTTGCAACTCCATGGACTGCAGCACGCCAGGCTTCCCTGTCCATCACCAACTCCTGGAGCTTACTCAAACTCATGTCCATTGAGTCCGGTGATGCCAAACAAATCCATAGAGACAGAAAATAGTAGATTTCATGAAATGAGAGGAGAGGATATAGGGATTGACTTACTGGGCACAGAGTTTCTTTTTAGAGTGAAGGAAATGTTCTAAAATAAGACAGTGGTCGGGACTTCCCTGGTGATCCAGCGGCAAAGACTCCGCACTCCTCACGCAGAGGGCCCAAGTCTGACCCCTGATCAGGGAACTGGATCCCATATGCCACAAATCAGGGTTCAAAGATCCCACATACCGCAACTTAAGACCCAGCACAGCCAAATAAATAGGTAAGTAAAGACAGACAGTGGTGATGGTTGTATATAACACCACGAAACACCAAAGGCCACTGAATTGTTATGCTTTTTATTTCTGGACTTTAAGTCCATAAAGGTGGACTTTATGTTACTGAATCATATCTCAATAAAGTTGTTATATATATATATGACATATTGCTTATGAACCACTTGGCACTGGTGTTAATGGGTTATTTTCTCGTCTATAAACAATCAATTTAGGATTTATTTGGAAAATATTGAACCAAAAAAGTCATCACAAAGGTGAGGTAAACAGCATAAAGATATGACTCTGAAAGACTTTTACCCTTAAATAATGCCAAATGTTATATGCTTTCTAAATATGTAGGATAAGATCTACTTATAAACTGTCAAGCTAATCTCTTCAGTTAAATGAACAGTCCCTGTTTTTACAAAGTCCAGAGCTATTCAGGCATGCGGGCTAAATAGCAACAAAGCAGGGGAAAGTACGCGGGAAAGGCATGGGCTGTAACAAGTTAATCGGTTTGGACAGAATGGAGGTCCAGGCATTTATTTCCTGTGAGCAGAAGGTTTGAAGCAAATTACGCTCAAAACTCAGAGTCTCCGCCTGTTATTTTAAACAACTGGTCTAGGATCATTATTAATAACTGAGGCTTACAAATATCACACATTCTCTTAAATACACTGAGGTTAGCAACAGGCCAGACAACAGGAAATCTATGAATTTAGTCCTGGAAAGATGTTGCACTATAGTTTAAAAAAAAAAGGAAGAGAGCAACCAGAGCCTTTTGCAATTTACAAAAAGCAAATTGCAAGTTCTGAGCCTAACTGTCTATAGAAATATAGATCCTGTCTTCCCAGGTGATGTGTATAAAGAAGCACATTTACTTGAATAAGTTCTATATCTTTGTTGGAACAACAATCATTAACTCATAGCCATGGTTTAGAAGTTAATACTAGAAACATTCTATCAATGATCAAACCGAAGCTGAAACAGAGACTACAGAAGCGAGAGTTCCTGACGTGCGATGGAGAAGAGGATGTGGGATGCTTCACATCGTGAAGCAACAAGAATTTTCAGAGTCAGCTAGAGAGAGAAGATAATCCCCACCAAATTTTAAACCCATATCCAAAAACCAATGGCCAGAGATAAACCTGGTAGGAGAAAGAACTCTTTACTGAGTAAAGTGATTTAGAGACTTTAAAAAAATAATAATTAGGGCTTCCCTGGTGGCTCAGATGGTAAAGAATCCTCCTGTAATTCAGGAGCGACCTGGGTTCAATCCCTTGGTTGGGAAGATCCCCTGGAGGAGGGCATGGCAACCCATTCCAGTATTCAAGCCTGGAGAATCCCCATGGACAGAGGAGCCTGGCAGGTTACACTCCATGGGCGGCAGTCAGACACAACTGAGAGACTAAGCACACACACACAAATAATGAGAGGAAGAGGGAGCCAATTTTTAATCTCAATCAATTTTTCAACTGTTTATTTCCATTTGAGAATTCAACCTCCTAAAAAGTTACCAGTGAATTTGATTCCTGTTCAGGAGCAATGCTATTGCTATGTCCTAAAGAAAGCTGGGGTCTGAGCTGGGGGATATTGATAAGAATGTCCCATCAATGTTAACACGCAGTTTCTACTAATCTAAAAACGGAGATACTGTGGTCCTGGCTCATGTTTGGACTGGAGGTTAGACATACAAATAAATACACTACAGGAGAAATGCACAATTAAATTTCAAACTGAAACACAACACATATGTGTAATCTGTTGTATGATGTACAATCGATTTCTGTAATTGGGGGTAGCAATTTCACTTTTGAAGATTCAGAGATTTTAATCTCACACTGAAGGGGGAAAAATGATATATACAAAAATACAGAATAATTTAGTTTTTCTTATTTTGCATTTCCATATCTAGTCAAACTCAAAGACTTTTAACACGATATTATGGGGGGGGTATAATATGACAGCAAATTTGGAAAACTCAGCAGTGGCCACAGGACTGGAAAAGGTCAGTTTTCATTCCAATCCCAAAGAAAGGCAATGCCAAAGAATGCTCAAACTACCGCACAATTGCACTCATCTCACACGCTAGTAAAGTAACGCTCAAAATTCTCCAAGCCAGGCTTCAGCAATACGTGAACCATGAACTTCCAGATGTTCAAGCTGCTTTTAGAAAAGGCAGAGGAACCAGAGATCAAATTGCTATCATCTGCTGGATCATGGAAAAAGCAAGAGAGTTCCAGAAAAACATCTATTTCTGCTTTATTGACTATGCCAAAGCCTTTGACGGTGTGGATCACAATCAACTGTGGACAATTCTGAAAGAGATGGGAATACCAGACCACCTGATCTGCCTCTTGAGAAATTTGTATGCAGGTCAGGAAGCAACAGTTAGAACTGGACATGGAGCAACAGACTGGTTCCAAATCGGAAAAGGAGTACGTCAAGGCTGTCTATTGTCACCCTGCTTATTTAACTTATATGCAGAGTACATCATGAGAAACGCTGGGCTGGAAGAAGCACAAGCTGGAATCAAGATTGCCGGGAGAAATATCAATAACCTCAGATATGCAGATGACACCACCCTTATGGCAGAAAGTGAAGAGGAACTCAAAGCCTCTTGATGAAAGTGAAAGAGGAGAGTGAAAAAGTTGGCTTAAAACTCAACATTCAGAAAATGAAGATCATGGCAGCCAGTCCCATCACTTCATGGGAAATAGATGGGGAAACAGTGGAAACAGTGTCAGACTTTATTTTTTGGGGCTCCAAAATCACTGCAGATGGTGACTGCAGCCATGAAATTAAAAGACGCTTACTCCTTGGAAGGAAAGTTATGACCAACCTAGATAGCATATTCAAAAGCAGAGACATTACTTTGCCAACAAAGGTCCGTCTAGTCAAGGCTATGGTTTTTCCTGTGGTCATGTATGGATGTGAGAGTTGGACTGTGAAGAAGGCTTTGAACTGTGGTGTTGGAGAAGACTCTTAAGAGTCCCTTGGACTGCAAGGAGATCAGCCCTGGGATGTCTTTGGAAGGAATGATGCTAAAGCTGAAACTCCAGTACTTTGGCCACCTCATGCGAAGAGTTGACTCACTGGAAAAGACTCTGATGCTGGGAGGGATTGGGGGCAGGAGGAGAAGGGGACGACAGAGGATGAGATGGCTGGATGGCATCACTGACTCGATGGACATGAATCTGGGTGAACTCCGGGAGTTGGTGATGGACAGGGAGGCCTGGCGTGCTGCGATTCATGGGGTCACAAAGAGTTGGACACGACTGAGCGACTGAACTGAACTGAAATAAAGTATGATATTATGACGTGCATTTGAAAATTTTTAATAAGGCATCATAAATTGCTTTTTACAGGCACAAACTAGGATTCTCGTTTTTTTAATCCCATTTAAATCTACATTCTTTTTAGAATGATGAAAATGTTCTAAAATAAGATCCTGGTGATGGCTGTACAATTTTTATTTGCACAAAATTTAGGCGAAATAAGATATTCTATAAACAGTAACTTGAAATTTTTATATCTAATTCTAAAATCTTGCTAGTGTTTTAATGGATTCATCTCAGCATTTTTCAGTTCTTTGTATAAATTACTACCCTCCTATACATCTGTCTCTGAAGAGTTTTGAAAGAGAAATGATCTACTCTATAGTCATGTCAATATCACAGTAAAGGCGTGCCATGTGACAGGAATGGTGTTACTTTCCTGGATTTACTGGTTAAAGAAACCTAGACTTCAAGGTTGCCAGAAAATCACTAATGAAGCAGGGACTATACTCTGGTCTTAGGAGCAGACATGATATTTTTAAATAAAAGTGGGTGGAAGACAGTCATGCTGTCTTCAAACAGAATCTATATAAACCTGAAAAGTTCTTACATAGTAGCTACACTGTTCTGCAAAAGTAAGTAGACACTGAGAAGTATATTTGTATTATCTGGAGTAACCAAAGGAACCAAAAATAGCAACTCTGGGGAGTGGAGAAAGGAAGGCAGAGATATTGTCAATTTTTCAGCCTAATCTCTCTGGTGCTCCTTCTCTAATTTATTTATTACCATAGGCAGAGTATTCAAATTTTTTAATAGAAATTTTAACAGAGAATAAAATAAAATGAAATTGCTAGATCTCCTTCCAAATAGATGTTCTAATCTGAAAAACAAATTAGAAACACTAGTATGATCCCATGACAATGGAATACGAGGAAGATAAAGTGATAGCAATACGTGTGGACACAGGCCTAGAATGAAGTCTGCAGGCTCGCGTCCCTAACTCTGGAATCAGTAGCTGTCTTATCAGGTAATAGCAGGGGAAGGTGGGGAGGGGTATAGGATAGGCAAGTGGCTTTCACTGTCTATAGCAAACAATTCTCCAATTTAAAAATTTGTCCAGCACAACACAGTAAATCAACGCTATTTCAAATAAATAAGAGAAAGAGTGGGCCACTCTTCCAAAACAGTTGCATTGCCAACTCTCTTTATGGCCTAGTGTAGAAAGACACAAATATTGTTGATTCTGGGTCAGCTGACTCAGAATCAAGCTGAATGTGAGGTTGTTTTAGGGATTCTTTCATCCACTTTACTTATACTTTTTAATTACAACTCAGAAGAATACTACATGATTAAAAAAAAACAAACCTATACTTAAACAAGTCTCTCCTTCAATAGTATAAAAATAGTATAAATAATTTACAACGTTTTCTTCTTAGTACTGCGTATAACGACCTCTCACAACCAATGTGCTTTCATATTTGAGTTGAGACTTGCTGAAAAGGATGAGGAAACAGGCAACGTTTTGTTTTTAATTTAGAACAACCATGAACACACCACCCAGCACTATATGTGTGTGTGTGTGTGTGTATGTGTGTGTTATACATGTATGTGTGTATGTGTGTATTATACATGTGTGTGTGTGTGTGTGTGTGTGTGTGTGTGCATTATACATGTACGCCTTTGTGCATATATCCATGGGCCCCTTCCCTCACTTCCTGTGAAACAGAATATCGACTTTCATTCCAACAAATTTTTGGAAAGTAATAAAAGACACGGGGAAGAATACTTAAAACTAATCTCATTTTTGCCAATTCAATGTTTGCTCTTCCAAAACCAAAATAAATGCATGGCCTTCAAGTTAAGGTATGACAAAGCAGAAATCTGATAAGAATAAAATGTCTATTACTCATTTGAATCCATGACTCAGAGTATTTTAAATATACATATGGAAACCAGAGTCTTTTCATAACCAGACTACAAACGAGAAACTCGTGCCGAGACACGACAAACATAAATCTTAAAAAGCTTCACAGATTTAAATCTTCCATTTAAAACACAAGCTGTGTTATCAGTGCTTGACATAATCCTGAAAACGCAGCAACACTGAGTTTAAAATCGCAGTAACGTTTTCTGGTTGTGATGATGGTAATCACTCGTTCCATTACTGGTGAACACGTACTGTGTGACACAAGCTCAAGAAGGGAATCCATATATTGATGGAGGTAACTTCTGAGATTTCTTGTTACACACTTAACATACTTGCAGTGGGTATCTCTGGACATGTAACTGGAAGAAAAATCTAAAACTGTACATTTTTACAGTAATCTCAGAGCCAGTTTGGTCACTACAGAAGTAATATATGCTCATCCAGAAGTCAGACCAAGTAATAAAACCACCCATAACCTCACCAAAAAGTGGCCAAGTGCCTGGTTCTGAACTCCCAGCTCTGAATCCTGCCTCTTCCCTTTATTAGCCCCGCGACCTTGAGCAAACTTAGGAACTTAATATCTGTGTGTCAAATAGGAATAATAATAGCAGCTACTTCACTGAATTTTTAAATATAATTATCCTACCTATAGAGTTTTGCTACCTGCCATTTTCACTTAATAGAATCTGTGAACAGTTTCCATGTCACTAAATATTCTACTATGAAATGTTTAAGGGCTGCAGCGCATCCCATTACATGGCTGTTCTAGAATGTATTTGACCCTCATCGCCAGGCATGTAAACTGTCTTCAACTTTTTGCTCTCATAACGGGGCATGAGGAGATGTCAGGGTTGGAAGGAGGATGTCCTAAATCACAGTGACACCGACCAGGCTATTAGCCTGTGAAATGGTTGTCATCTTCCTGGAAGCCCAGGCCACTCGGTTCCTGCCTTCCCTCAAGTTAGGTGCCAGCCTTCCAGCCGTTCTAGGCGTTCTCAGCAGCCTTCGCATAAATTATCTGATGCTCAAATTAGCCCAAGTCAGCTTCTGTTACTTGTAACCAAAACACTCTACAGATACACACGATGTCATTCTCTTATAATTCCACTGCACACACACAAGTGACAAGCTACACAACCAACTGACCTTCACAAAATCAGCTCCATCCAGGAAGCAGTCAGTAGCTAGACAACTGCAGGCAAAGGACTCAGGTTCTCAAGACAGACATTTTTTCTTCCAGTGAATACAAAATCCAAAGGAGGCTTCATGCACTTACAGGCCAAGGATGTTACAATTTCACTAATGCAAAACTGCACAGACTATCATCTACAGAAAGGCTAATTTAATCTCTTTCTCAGAGGAAAAAAATCAAACTGCACGCTATACCCAAATGCGAATCGCTACTAACACTTACTACAATCACAGTTGCTAATACTATACACCATCTACTATAAGGCCAGGCCCTGTCATAAATGACTTACATGTGTGTTAGTGACTCACTCGTGTCCGACTCGGCGACACCATGGCCTGTAGCCTGCCAGGCTCCTCTGTCCATGGAATTTTCCAGGCAAGGATACTGAGTGAGTCGCCATTTCCTTTTCCAAAAACTTGCAATAAACTTTTAAGTAGGTACTATTATCCCCATGTTATATGTGAGGAAACTGAGGCCTCAGAGAGACTGAGTAACTTGCCAAAGGTCACACAGCAATTCAGGATTCAGATCCAGGCAACCCAGCTTCAAAATCCTGTGTCCTTAACCACCCTATATACTGTGTCTTGATTTTTGTTTTACAGTGACAGACATTTGAGTTCTGCCCAAAATATAACACTGTCGGTGCCTAAAGGGCAGGACAGTACTGACCACATGCACGGACTCTGATAAAGACCCCATTTTCTGTTGCAGCTTCTCCCCCTGAGACTATAACCCCCCCAACACAGAACATCTCATCACACCCCTTCCCCCAACAAATGCCAAGTGCTTTCACTTCTAAGCCTTCACTCAAGCTACTTGCACTATTTAATTGTTTTGTTAGGTGACTTTATTGTTTTGGCAGCAGCACATGGGGTCTCAGTTCCCCGACCAGGGATCAAACTCATGCCCCCTGCACTGGAAGCTTGAAGTCTCACCCACTGGACTGCCAGGGAAGTCCCAAATTCCATTATTTTAAATGCCCTTCCCCTTCTTCCTGTTTCCATCCAATAACACAACACCAAGTTCAAATGCCACATGCTCCACAAACCTTCCCCAAGCCCATCCAGATGGAGTGAGTTTGCTGGCCCTTATCTCCTTGTGATTCTGTTTACCTCCAGTGGAGTGTGTACTACAATCTGCCAATTTTCCTACTGTCCCAATCTAAGAGTCTAGAAAGCAGGGACTATATCTGATCAATTCCCTTCTCTTATTTGGTATCCCTCACTGCATGGAAAAAAGTCATTGCAAGAAATAGTTGCTTGATTAATAACCATTGAGGTTAAGGAAATAAATCCAGGCTGTAAAGACTTCTCCATCAAGATGGATTATCAAAGGAAGCAACTGGAAAATATCAAAGATTTAGAAAACCTTAGGCTATCATTAAACTACTCTAAGCCCCAGTAAATCTAAGTCTAAAAACCTATCATTAAGAGACACTATCATTTGTGAAATTTTAACATTTATCTCAAAAGAGCCTTTTATGGTCTGAATGTGCGCCCTGGGGGAAATGAAGGAGGAAATTTTGGGGAAAACTATTTGAAATATTTGGTAAATATTGGGAACACAAGGTCACATGAACCACAAGGGAAAAGCCTAAACTCGGGCTGAGGCTAGAGCCACCAGCAGAGGGGCACAGCCACAGGCGAGGCAGGCGGGGCAGCCCTCCTCCGGAGCCCACTGCCCTCAGAGCTCTTCTTCCTCCAGGTGGTTTTCCTCGAGTGATTTATGGGCTCAATCAAAGCTAAGAAGCTGTCTGCATTTTTCTGAGTTACCCGCTCATCACTGCAGAAACAATAAACTATTATTCCCTTTGCATTTTTCTCAGATCGGATATGTAATTATGGAAAATGGGAGGGTGAGACCCAAACGGAGTTACGGTTATTAACCAGGTGGAAACACTACACTTAGATTCTGTGATCCGTTTACAGGAAAGGTGCGATCCTGGGCCACCAACAGGAACAGGAACGAACAAAAAGACTCACTGTCCCCTCCACCTGCAGATCCAACACAGAGTGGGCTCTCCTGCCTAGAGCCCCTGCACGAAGGGGAGCCACCACAGTGAGAAGCCCGAGCACCGCAACGAGAGAGCAGCCTCTGCTCCCAGCACCGAGAGAAAGCAACCAAGAGCCAGCGCAACCAAAAACAATACAGAAACTCTAAAAGAGAAAGCGCTCCCCCACCCTCACTGGGTGACCCATTAAAGCGCTTGTCATGAGGAGCCCTTGGTGGGAGCATCTCAAAGCATGCACTCCTTCCTAAACACTACAAAGCCTCACTTAAAATCGTATGAAACCTCAGGACTTCCCTGGTGGTTGAAGGCTAGGACTCTGTGCTCCCAGTGCAGGGGGCCTGGGTTCGATCCCCGGTCAGGGAGCTGGAGTCCACAGGCCTCCACTAGGAGTTTGCATGTCCCAACTAAAGATCCTGCCTCTCACAATGCAACCGCAACCCAGCACAGCCAAACAAATAAATAAAAATAAATATTTTTTAAAGGATATGAAGCCTGTATTGTGATCGTTCTGATTGTGTTCGCTTGCCTTCCTCTTGGTCCAGACTCATAAGGAGCTCTTGGAAATCCCTGGAACTGAACACAACTGGAAAACAACTGTTGTCAGACACAGAGAGGTGGGTAACTGCCCCCAGCAGTCCCCGGTGGAAATGAGCTTTCTGTTCTGATTGCAGGGCTGCCCTGTGCCAAGCAGCTTACAGCCACAGCAAGGAAGCAACGATAAATGGTCCCAGCCTCCCCTAAGCCCAGTCCTAAGTAGCACCAAATGGCCTTCCCAGAGAAAAGGGTATCCTCAATGGAATCTCACTTCTTCTCTTGACAGTTAGTAACCACACCAGGGGAGAGAAACATCCTATAGTTCACCTCAATAGCAAACTCATCTGCATTTATCCACATGTGACCCAGAAAACAGATGACAAATATCCATCCCAACCCTGTGAAAAGGAGCAAAAGCGAGGTTGCTATCTTATTTGCCTATATGAGAACGCTTTCCAAAGTCATTTTTCTTGTGGTGGGGGAGGATCAATTAGGAGCTTGGGATTAACGTATACACACTACTATATGTAAAGTAATAAATAACAAGAAAACAAGGACCTACTGAATAGCACAGGGAACTTTATTATATCCTGTAATAACCTATAACGGAAAGGAATCTGAAAAAGAGCGTGTGTGTGTGTGTGTGTGTGTGTGTGTGTGTGTGTGAGAGAGAGAATGGGGCTTCCCTGATGACTCAGCAAGTAAAGAACCCACCTGCCAATGCAGGAGACACGGGAGACGCAGGTTGCATCTCTGGCCCGGGAAGATCCCCTGGAGAAGGAAATGGCAACCCACTCCACTATTCTTGCCTGGAGAATCCCATGGACAGAGGGGCCTGGCGGGCTGCAGTCTCTGGGGTCGCAAAAGGTTGGACATGACTGAGCGACTAAGCACATATGTGAATGAATCACTTTGCTGAACACTTGAAACTAAAACACTATAAATTATAATAACTATGCTTCATTTTTTTTTTAAAAAAGTCATTCCTCTCTCTAAAACAATCATTGAGAACAGACATCTCCAAACTCACTGCAAGGTTTAAGAGAAACCCTTGAAGCCGTGCGCAAGGCACCAGCGGAGCAGACCTAGGCGAACCATAACGGGACTCACACCCTGCTCACAACCTAACAACACTGGCCATTGTTGCTGCAGAGTCTCCACAGCTGGCCCACACCAGGCATTCCCTGTTACTTCCCTGCACTCAAGACATTCGATTTTTAAAAGATTAATAGGATTGCTTCTCTTGAAAAGAATCATTCCTTTAATAAAGAACTGACGGGACAATCTCGTTAGAGACGTACATGTATCTGGATGTGCGGATGTGTGCTTGTGCTCAGTCGCTCAGTCGTGTCCGACTCTTGCGACCCCACAGACTGGAGCCCGCCAGGCTCCTCTGTCCATGGGCATTCTCCAGGCAAGAACACTGGAGTGGGTTGCCATGCCCTCCTCCAGGGAATCTTCCCAACCCAGGGATCTCCCACATTCCAGGCGGATTCTTTACCATCTGAGCCACCAGGGAAGCCCAAGAATACTAGAGTGGGTAGCCTATCCCTTCTCCAAAGGATCTTTCTGACCCAGGAATCGAACTGGGGTCTCCTACATTGCAGGTGGATTCTTTATCTTCTGCCAAATCACGTATGTTGAAGACCTTGTACATGTTATGTCTATGGATCTACACAGTCTTCAGTCTCAGGCCTTATGTTAACCCCGACCCCAGACTTTAGCCTCTCTCTATGTGAATGTTCTTCACATGGTGACCTACGACACAGCCAGACATCTGAGCAGCCAAGTTTCAGAATTTCTAAAGATAGAACAATACCAGAGAAACTGGCTTGAATAATAGTCAGTTAAGTTTTGTATCAAGTGACCAAATCAACCAAATGGGAGCCCGTTTTAGAAAAAGAGCAGGTCTTCTTATGAACTATGCCAGGACAACAGGGTCAAACAAAAGGCTAAACAGAACTGCTCCAGGCAAAAACTGACAGCATTATTACTCTAGAATATTCCCACCAGATAAAACTTGTTCCCAGTTCTAAGGCGTTATTTATACTGTTCTACAGATGCCGAAACATTGGGTAGGTCACCTCCTCTTAGGCATGCTGCGGCCATACCTTGTTTTACTGTGCTTTGCTTTATGGAACTTCAGATTCTGCAGGTTTTTACAAACTGAAGGCTTATGGCAACCCTGTGTCAAGCAAGTCTATAGGCACCATTTATCCAACAGCTTTTGCACACTTCGTGTGTCTGTCACATTTCGGTAATTCTCACGATATTTCAAACTTTTCAATTATTATTACATATGTTATGGTTACTATGATTCACTGAAGGCTCAGATGCTGGTTAACACACTGAAGGCTCAGATGCTGGTTAACATTTTTTAGCAATAGAGTCGGACATGACTTAGTGACTAAACAACAACATCATGACAGTATTTAGACAGAATGCTACAGAAGAGCATAAACATAATTTTTATATGCCCTGGGAAACCAGAAAGTCCATGTGACTCACTTTATTCAATATTCACTGTAATGCAGTGATCTAGAACCAAACCCACAATGTCTCTGAGGTATACCTGTATTTGATAATGGCAGAATAATAGGAACTGGGTGGGGGGAAGGAAGGTAAAATACAGCTGAGACTTGAAATGCATCGTCTGTCCAGTAAACTAACGCAGGAACTGACAGCATCTTGCTCATCCCTGAGTGAAAAAGGACACAGTAAGCGTAGATGCACGGCACTTCCCAGAGTCCCTTTTTCAACTGCCACAAAAGACACAACTGCAAGCCTAACATAATATTCACACCCTGGATCACAGGAGAAGGTTTGTGAAAACCATGCATAGGATTCAGAATCACAAGATTAAGAAATCTGTGCTGTGAACTGTAATTTACAAGAGATTGATCTCTCCCGATATGATAATAAGAAACTGACTGAATTTTAAGACGTTGGAAATAAGATGTTAAGAGAGTACGATGATTTTTACGTGCCGTTGTTCGCCCATCCTCTCCCCTCTCTCAGCTCACTCTGGGGCCGGGGCTGCAGCTCTACAATCTACATTTCCAGGACCCAGTGCTGGCTGCCTCCCTGTTCATTTCTGCCAAAGGGAAATCCTAGAGAGAGGCTAAAAGAGGAGAGAAAGAACAAAGGACTTCTTCCTTGTTTTTCTATTTCTGTCAGCATCACTCCAGCAGCAACTGGATCTCCAGTTGTTGAGATATGCACCATGACACATACTCAAGCATATCCGGGGCAGAGTCATGGGTAAAACCCTAAGACTAAAGACACCTGCATGTCCATCAAAGAAGTCCAACTGATTTAACACAAACAAGGCAGAGGAGGAATAGAGTAACCCAAAAAGTATGTAAGACATATCAGATAACAAATATCAAAATGGTAGAATGCTTTATCAGCAAGTACATAAAGTAAAAGTGTTTAACTCTCCAACTAAAGGCAAAGATGGACAGAGTGGACACCAAAGCAGGATCCAACTATATGCTGTCCACAAAAGACTTTTTTTCTGGCCGTGTCACATGTTCCCCAACCCTAGATTGAACCTGGGCCACGGCAGTGAAAGCACTGAGTTCTAACCACTGAACTGCCAGGGAATTCCCACAAGAGACTCACACACAAATAAGCGGAAAGTGAAAGAGCAGAAAAAGGCATTCCATGCTAACAGCAACCAAAGACAGCTGGATATCAGCTATGGCAATACCAGACAATATAGACTTTAAGACAAAAAGTTGTTAGACTGGACAAAGAGAGACCTTATATAATGATGAGTCAATTAATCAAGAAGATGTAAAAATTACATACGCACCTAATGATGGGGCCACAAATACATGAGGAAGAGCTGACAGAGCTGAGGAGGGAAACAGTTCTCCAATGACAGCCGGAGGCCTCAGTACCCCACTTCCAATAACGGAAAGAACAGTAAGATAGATCTACAAGGAAACGAAAGACTCAACGCCATAAATCAGCTAGACCTAACAGACATCTATCAGATATTCCACCCAAGAATGGCAGAAAACGCATCCTTCTCAAGTGCATGTGGAACATTCTCCAGCACAGTCCATATATTAGGACAAAAGACAAGTCTCGATAAGTTTTAAAAGACTGAAATAATTCAAAGTATCTTCTACAATCACAGTGGAATGAAACTGGAAGTCAATAACAAGGAAATCTGGAATTCACAAATATGTTGAAACCACACAACACACTTTTAAAAAAACAGTACATCAAAGAAAAAAAATCGCAAGATAAATTAGAAAATACTTTGAGATGCATGAAAATGAAAATCCGACATATTAAAAAGCATGAGATGCAGCGAAAGCACTGCAAAGTGGGAAATGTAGTTTTGAATGCCTACACTGCAAGAGGAGGATCTCAAGTTAATAACCTAATCTTCCATCTAAAGGAACCAGGAAAAGAACAAATTAAACCCAAAGCAGGCAGAAGATCAGAGCAGAGACAAGCAAAATACAGAATAAAATAGTAGACAGAATCAACAAAAGCAAAAGATTGTTCTTTGAAAAGATCAACAAAACCAACAAATCTCTATCTAGATTGGCCATGGAAAAGAGAGAGATGACTCAAATCACTAATACAAGCAGTGTACCTGGGGTCATTCCTACCAGTCTTATAGAGAGAAAAGGTTATAAGAGAATATGCCCTGTTGCTCACCAGGCTCCTCTGTCCATGGGATTTCCCAGGCAAGAATACTGGAGTGGGTTGCCATTTCCTTCTCCAGGGGATCTTCCCAGACCAGGGATCTAACTCATGTTTCCTGCACTGCAGATGGATTCTTCACCATTGAGCCACTGGGGAAGACACCAAAGACTAAATTATTTCCCTTAATAGCAGGAATAAGACTAGAATGGCTGCTTTTGCCAGATGAAGGGCATCTAGATCGGAAAAGAAGAAGTAAAACTCTCTATTCACAAATGGCATAAACCTCACATACAGAAAACTCTAAAGAATCCATATAAAAACTATTAGAGCTAATAAATGAGCTCTGCAAAACTGCAGAATACAGTCAGCAGTCTAATATCAGTTGTATTTCTATACACTAGCAATGAATATCTAAAAATAAAATTAAGACAATTGCATTTACATTAACATTAGAGAGAATAAAATAGTTTGTAATAAATTTAGCCAAAGAAGTACAAGACTTATACACTGAAAACTATAATACACTGTTGTAAGAAATTTTAAGAGACCTAAATAAATAGAAAAATAAAATCCCATGTTTATGGATTGTAATATTTAATGATGATAAGATGACAACAACCCCCAAATAGATCTACAGGTTCAAAGCCATTCCTATCAAAACCTCAAATGCTTTTTTTTTTTTAATGGAAATGGACAAGCTCATTCTAAAATTCATATGAAACTGCAAGGGACCCTGAAGGGTCAAAACAATCTTGAAAAGGAACAAAGGAAAAAGATTTACACTTTCTATTTCAACTCACTGCTGCTGCTGCTGCTGCTAAGTTGCTTCAGTCATGTCCAACTCTGTGCAACCCCATAGACGGCAGCCCACCAGGCTCCCGAATCCCTGGGATTCTCCAGGCAAGAACACTGGAGTGGGTTGCCATTTCCTTCTCCAGTGCATGAAAGTGAAAAATGAAAGTGAAGTCGCTCACTCGTGTCCCACTCTTCGAGACCCCATGGACTGCAGCCTACCAGGCTCCTCCGCCCACGGGATTTTCCAGGCAAGAGTACTGGAGTGGGGTGCCATTGCCTTCTCCGTCAACTCACTACAAAGTGATAATTATCAAAATAGTGTGGTACTGACATAAGGAGAGATGAAGACAACATACAATTAAGTCTAGAAAAAGCACGCATTTATGGTAAAATGATTTCAACAGGTGCCAAGCCCAATCAATGGGGGGAAAGTCTTTTTCAATAAATATAGTTAAACCTTGAATAACATGGGGATTAGGGACCTGACCACCCAGGCAGCTGAAAATGTGCTTCTGCATCTGTGGAGTCAACCAACAAAGGATGGAGTACTACTAGAGTATTTACTACTGAAAAAACCCATGTATAAGTGACCCTGTGCAGTTCAAACCCATGCTGTTCAGGGGCCCACTGTAGTCTTCTCAACAAATGCTGCTGGGACAACTGGATATCCACTCACAAAAAGCGTATGTTTGGATCCCTACTTTGCAGCATATACAAAATTAATTCAAAATGGATTAAAGACCTATAGGTAAGAGCTAAAACTATAAAACTCTTAGGAGGAAACACAGGGGTAGATTCATCATTTTTGGATTAGGTAATGGCTTCATATGACACTAAAAGCACAAACCAAATTTAAAAACAAATGACTTCATCAAAATGAAGAGCTTTTATGCAAAGGAAACTACCAAGAGAGTGATAAAAACAACCTAACCACGGAGAGGAAATATTTGGAAATCACGTACCTGATAAGGATCTGGTATCCAGAATACATAAAGAACTCTTATCAATTCAACAACAAAAAGACAAACCAATTAATAGGTATTTCTCTAAAGAAGATACACAAATGGCCAGTAAGCACATGAAAAGATCCTCAACATCCTTAGAGAAACACAAATCAAAATCACAGTAAGATATCACCTCGCTGTCATTGGGACAGCTGTACTAGTAACTTTTTTAAAAATGCAAAGTAACAAACGTTCACTAGGATATGGAGAAATCGGAACCTCAGACACTGCTGGTGGGATGGCAAAATTGTGCAATCACTGTGGAGAACAGTTTACTAGTTCCTTATAATTTAAACAGAATTCCATGTGACGCCACCATTTCTACCCCTGGGTATAACCCAAGAGAACTGAAACATGCGGTTCCACAAAAACGTGGGCACAAATGCTCACAGCAGTGTTGTTCATAATAGCCAAAAAATGGAAATCATCCCAATGCTCATCAACTAACGAGTGGACCAACAAAATGTCTGTATCCATACAATGAAATATTATTCTGCTATAAAAAAGAAGGATTGACACATACCGTAACCTGAATAAACCCTGAAAACATCATGCCAAGTGGAAGAAGCCAGACACAGAAGGCCATGTGTCGTATGAGTCTGTGAAATGCCCAGAACAGGCAAAGTTCTAGACAAAAGCAGGCGTCGGGGCCCGGGCGGGGACAATGGAGAACGACCGTTCAGCAGGTACTCAGCTGCTTATGGGGGCAAGGAAAACGCCCCAGAGTTTGACAGTGGTGATGGCTGCGCAACACCGGGAACGCACTAAGTCACTGGATCGCACCGTGAAGTTTACTTCAATCTACAAAAAAAAGAGGGAGGCAGCCCTCGCTATACTGATATTGGAAGCACTCCAAGATGCATTATTTAGTGAAAAAAGCAACGCATGGGATTGTGAATGATATGATCTCCCTTAAAAGGGGGGCAATAGGTCAAGGAAGGCTATACACACAAGCATTTTTATCTAACATTTTAACAAACTCATAAGAAACTGTTTCTGGTGAACTGTCTCTGGGGAAGAGAATCTGATGACCAGGTAGGTATAAAGAGACTTCCTTTTCAAAATAAGCCCTCTTGAACAACCTAAAAGTATGTATGTGTATATTACTTCCCCCGACCCTGTCAAAAAAATAAATAAATAACCTTTACAAGAGAATAAATAAAGAGATGCTTATATAATGAAAACATGTTTACGGGAAGGTATGTTAAGTATGCGGATCCATACTGAGCATGGAAAACCACTGGGAATGAGATTCTACAACAATGTCAGATATTGGAATACTTTTTAAGGGTGTAATTACAAATTTCTCAACTAGAAGACTGTATAAACAATGTGATGCTTATGTAAGAAATTGAAAGGCTATTTGAGTCAGTGACAACTAGCAAGCCATCCTTAGGACTCCTGACGCCTCGGGCAGGAAACCTGGGCTCCTTTTTCCTCCCAGTTAAGATCTCAGCCTAGGGCCTTCAGGCACTAACAGGTAAGGGCGTTCCCCATACTGAAAAGGAGCTTGACTTAAAACATCTTCTGTAATTCTACAAGACAGAGACTGTACAAAACACCCATGACCACCATTATAGTCCAAAGGCCTATTTTCAACACTTTCTCGTGACTCTGAAGATCTTCCAATTGTATCACTAACCTCCCAAAATAAATATACTGCTTTAATTCATGGCTAGTGAGTCTTCAGGCACATTGACAGGTGTCAGGAAAATAGAGAAGGCCTTTTGGTGTCCGATGCTAACTTCTGCTGTTGTTCGGTCGCCAAGTCAGCTCTGACTCTGCAACCCCATGGACTGCAGCATGCCAGACTTCCCTGTCCTCCACCATCTATCTCCCGGTTGCTGTTGTTTAATCACTAAGTCATGTCCAACTCTTTGTGACCCCATGGACTGTAGCCTGCCAGGCTTCTCTGTCCATGGGATTTCCCAGGCAAGAATACTGGAGTGCGGTTCCCATTTCCTCCTCCAGGGGATCTTCCTAACCCAGGGATCGAACCCAAGTCTCCTGTGTTGCAGGCAGATTCTTTACCGCTGAGCCACCAGAGTTTGCTCAAATTCATGTCCATTGAGTTAGTGATGCTATCTAACCATCTCAACCTCTGCCATCCCTTCTTCTTTTGCCTTCAATCTTTCCCAGCATCAGCGTCTTTTCCAATAAGTCAGGTCTTCACATCAGGTGGCCAAAGTATTGAATCTTCAGCATCTGTCCTCCAATGAATATTCAGGGTTGATTTCCTTTAGGATTGACTGGTTGGATCTCCTGGCTGTCCAAGGGACTCTCAAGAGTCTTCTCCAACACCACAGTTCAAAAGCATCAATTCTTCAGCTTCTTTACGGTCCAACTCTTACATCTGTACCTGACTACTGGGAAAACCCATAGATTCAACTAGACAGACCTTTGTCAGCATAGTGATGTCTTTGCTTTTTAGTATGCTGCCTCAGTTTGTCACAGCTTTCCTTCCAAGGAGCAAGCGTCTTTTAAATTCATGCCCCCACGACCTGCAATACGACCCAAAGTGTTTGTCTCACCCACACTTTCAGGCTCGTGACTGTTTGCCGTTTCTGTCACAATTACCACCAAATCTTCTCTCCTCATCTTCAAGTTCATTACAAAGGCTGCTAGTGGGTTCTGGCTAAAACAGAAGAACCTCCTGGAGCAGCTGGGAGTAAGAGTCTGTCCTTCCTGCCTGGCTTCATTTGGAGCAGAAAAAAATAACAAACCTGGAAGCCCGATGCAGCAGGAGCTTTTGTAGTCTGTGACTTCATTTAAGGAAGTATTCTATGAAACCTCTGAAAAGCGGCTAAATTTAGATTGAAGTCTTTCACCATGGATGCCAGCCTCTTCAGCTAGAGAATCCACATGCCCACCAGCACAGCGGGGGTGGGGGCGAAATCAACAACTTTAAAAAGTACATATAAATGTGTCATCATTGAGGAAGTGAAGCTGGCATGTTTCAGCCCAAAGAAATTTTCTTCTGGTCCCACCAACATCTTAATTCTCAACAAAGAAGGAGCGACTACAAAAACTTTTAGGGAGAGGAACGGTGAACTAAGGGAGACGGGTTTTCGAGCAAGGAATTCCTCTGTATACCAGGATGTCTGTCATGACATCATCTGGCATCAAGGTACTGAAATCAGCATACTGTCTGAAAATGAGTTCTCTACACTGAGTCAGACAGGAAGGAAGAACCATCTTCTTTCTTACCGCTACTATTTCCCCAACACCTTACTCTTCCCAAATGTGTCGATTTAGACCTTGAACTCTAAAATGAGACACATGAAAAAAGAAAACACCCCCCACCCCCAACACACAAAAACCTGGTATGGAACAACAATTAACAGGGAGACAGGGGCTTCCTAGGTGGCTCAGCGGTAAAGAATCTGCCTGCAATGCAGGAGATGCAGGTTTGATCCCTGGGTTGGGCAGATCCCCTGGAGAAGGAAATGGCTACCCAACTCCAGTATTCTTGCCTGGGAAATCCCATGGACAGAGGAACCTGGCAGGCTACAATCCACGGGATCTCAAAGAGTCGGACGTGACTTAGTAACTAAACGCTGACAACAGAGAGCTAATGCTCTTTTCTATGCATTTTTTTAACCTTTAAGAGTGAGCCATTTAAAAGCTAATCTTCTCCAATGTTCCATTTCCAAAATAAAGTTAAAACATTATATATAATTTTAAAATTAACATTTAACAGCCTCATCCAACTTCATGCTCCAAAACTGGTTCTATTCTGCAAGCCGTCTCTTTTAGACAGATTCCAGCAGATGACTGTGTAAGAGACAAATAGTGAGTTTCCTCATTCCTGAAGACTTGTCTCCTCTTCTCCCTGCCCCCCAGCAACTGGGAAACAGTCCCAGATTCTTCCCAAGCTTAGTTTGGAAGTAAAGCTCAGCCTCGATAAACACTCAACCCAGGAAATGCTTTGGATCGTAGACCACTTAAAATACTCAGTCTGTCCTTTCCCAAGAGGTTTCTCTGCAAACTCCGTTTGATAGACGGTTTGGCAGTTTTGTATTTTCACTAAAACCTCCTGGAACATTGCTGAGAGATAAAATCACAGCAGGCTGGAAACTATACAAATGGTGGAGGGGAGCACCACACCCAAGGAAAGCTCCTCACACCTCAAGGGAAAAGTATTGTTCAAGAGAGCTTCCAAAAGAAAAAAATAAAGAGAATTCCCTAGTGGTCCGGTGACTAGGACTCTTGAGCGCCCAATGCAGGGGGCCCAAGTTATATCCCTGGTCACGGAACTAGATCCCGAATGCCGCGCTCAAGATGCCGAATGCCGCAACTCAGTGGTAAAGAATCTGCCTGCCAAAGCAGGAGACACAAGAGATGCGGGTTTGTCCCCTGGGTTGCGAAGATCCCCTGGAGTAGGAAATGGCAATCTGCTCCAGTATTTTTGCCTGGAAAATTACACGGACAGAGGAGCCTGGACCCTACAGTCCAATAAGGTCGCCAACAGTCGGACATGACTGAGTGATTAAGCAGCTGCCTGCTTCATCTAACAATCCCACACGCCAGCCCAGCCAAAATGGACCCAGCCAAAATCGATCAATCAATTGCGATCCCAACAGGACCTGCTCCCTGGGGGAAAGGAGAGCAGAAGCGGGAGGGAAGAGGAGGGGGAGGCAAGGCGAACAAAGTCTACACTCTCAGTGCCACTGGGCATGTTTCTTTTCTCGTGTAACCTCAGCAGCTGCTTGATATTGTTAGGCCACAATGAAAACAACTAGAAAGACCTGTTTTTAGTATTTTTGAAATGTCCTGGTCCTTACACTACTGAAAAGGCTGACAGTCACACTGACACTCCACATGCACCTTTTTTACACAATCACCATTTCACATCCTTTGTCTTGTGTCTGGACCACATTTCACTGTGTTTGGGTGCTGTTCAAACTCTCTCCCAGACCACACAATTATCTGTGCTAGCAAATTCTCTCCTAAACTTGGTTCCTGAGTTCACAGACAGATTACATAGAGCCACAGAACACTCCAGCTCAGAGCAACAGTCGGCTTCATTACACTGAACAGAATGTCAAGTTCTTTCCCAGAGAGACGGTGGTTGGGAGACCTGGTATGGTGGGCTATGTGGGCTGTCAGTAAGTTGTGTCTGACTCTTTGCAACCCCATGGACCTGCTGGCTCTCTGTCCATGGGATTGCCCAGGCAAAAAGACTGGAGTGGAGAATACTAGAGAATACATTTCCTCCCCCAGGGGATCTTCCCAACCCAGGGATCAAACCTGTGTCTCCTGCATTGCAGGCAGATTCTCTACCGCTGAGTCATTGGGTGAGCCTGTGGGGAGACCTAGGGGCCAAACCAAATGGAAAAGCAGCACAGGGTTAACTTATACCAAGAATGTGAGAGCGTCTGAAAGTCACCAAGGTTTTATTTTTTCTGTGGAAGCGTAACAACAGAGTAACATTTCAGTAATACATATGTGATAACAAGGCACAGTTGAATCTGATTTTTAGTAAATAATCAATAGGGGTATAGGCCAAGTAGGAAATAGCTAATACAAAAAAAAAAATCTGAGGTTGGTTAAGAGACGGTGGAAATTTGGGGAGAACAAATATTCTCTTTCCTATTTGTATTGTTGTGCATCGGTGTCAGGCTCACTTCCCTCTCCATGTAACAAGCCTTAAAGTGCTCTCTCTCTGGGAAGGTCGGGTGAACCTGGGAGTTCCTCACAGAATGGCGTTTGATGAAGGCTTTAATTCAGAGACAAAAAGGAAGAAACCAGATTTAGAAACCACACTGACATCAACTTAAAGTAAGATGCAAAGTTAACAAAGCAATTCAACTTTAGTCCATTTACAAAATTTTCAGTGAAGTCTCAGGCAAGGTAGCCCCTACTGTATGCTGCTTGGCGTCTGGTTACTTCATTTATTCCTGGCAACAGCCTTAGGAGATAGGTACTATTTCTGGCAACAACCTTAGGAGGTGGGTACCTTCTGCTGCTTAAAGATGAAATATCCGATTTGCTCAAGGTCACTGGTATGTAGTCAAACTGGGCTGCCGACTCCACTGCGCTCCACGGTCTCCAGGATGAGGACAAGACCAGAACTTCCCTGGTAAGTTTACTGAGAGGAGGAAACAGACCTCAGGGAAACTGCTTAGCCTAGCGTCTGTCTGGCAAGTAGTAAAAAGTCAATAATTGCCAGATACCTGATTATGATTACCTAGGTCACCCAGCTCCTGAGCAGCGAAGCTGGAACTGAAGCCCAGGTCAGCTGTGCTCCAAAACCCATACTCTGCACAGGGATGGCCCTGCATCCACTGCTCAAAGTTGCATATAAAGGGCTACAGGACAGGAGGGGCGCACCAATGAGTGATCTCCCAACACGGAAGCTCGGAAGCCGGCACTTGGCAGACTCCCATTCTAGGGTATTTGGGGAGAGATCCCAAACTTTGGGAATGAAGGCTGCCAGCCCCAGCCTGTGTGATGTGGGGCAGAGTGAAGGGAAGGGAAACAGGGCAGGGCCTTCCACCACCGACTCTGCCTCCCACCAGATGCAATTCCCTCCCATGCATTTAGGAGTGACCTCTTTTGCACGAAAAAGGATTTTAAACCTGATTGTAAATGGAAGGAGGCCTGGTGTCCAAAAGACAAACACCTTTTTTTTAAAAAGCCACTACACAAACACCAGCCTATCATCAAGACTGGAGAAGCCCCCTGAAGCTCCAATTACAACTTGTAAGACAATCTGAAATAAGCACACGGCTGGTTTATCCAACACAGGCTGGGTCTGGGGCTTGGGCTGGGGCAGAAGGGGACCTCCCGCTCTATATAATCATTCAGGGACCCAGGCTGATGGAGGCTCGCCCATGTGATACACAGTGCTGGGTGCTCCACGGCCGAGTGGGAGGTGCTTATAGCAGCAGCCCCAGGGTGGGCGAGATCACTGCTCCTCACAGTTGACCAGCCTGAACCAACCACGCGGTCCCACCTAACTGAAGGGCACAAGGACAGTCACTGAGCTGTTTGCACCACCGCAGAGGCAGCTCCGGAGTGCTGGGGGCGGTGGGGGCACAAAAGAAGTAAGAGCGCGTGGAGTAGGCTATCCTCTGTGTTAACAGGAGGGAGAAAGGGAGAAAAGGGGACAGAAAACCTCTGCGAGACTACTACAGGAGAAACTAGTATTACCGTGGTAAAAACAGTTACGTCTCTGGAAACACAAACCAAAACTACAATGAGGTACCACCTCACACCAGTCAGAATGGCTGTCCTTACAGAGTCTACAAATACTAAATGCTCGAGAGGGGGTGGAGAAAAGGGAACCCTCCTACACTGGCGGTGGGAACGTAAGTTGGGATAGCCCCTGTGGAAAACAGTATGAAGCTTCCTCCGAAAACTAAAACTAGAGCTACCATATGATCCAGCCGTGCCACCCACCCCTGGGCATATGTCCAGACAAAAATATCATTCAAAAGACACATGCATCCCTGTGTCTATAACAGCACTCTTCACAACTGCCAAGACATGGAAATAACCTAGATGTCCATAGACAGATGAATGCGTAAAGAAGACATGATACATATATACAGTGAAACAGTACTCAGCCATAAAAAAGAACAAAGCAACACGGATGACCTAGAGATGATCACAGAAGTGAAGTATGTCAGAGACAAGTACTTTATGATATCCTTTATATGTGGGATATAGAATATGACACAATGAACCTATAGCTATGAAACAGAATCACCAACAGAGAACAGACTGGTGAGTGCCAAGAGGGAGGGGGCGGGTTATCAGCTGCGAACTATTACCTACGGGATGGACAACAAGCTTCCTGCTGTGCAGCACAGAAAAACGTGTCCAATGTCCTGTGATAAACTATAATGGAAAAGAATATTAAAAAGGTACAAATAAATAAGCAGAATTTTTAATGTCACATTAAAACAAACAGCATTAAAAACCAATAAAAAATTCTAAAAGATGTAAAACATTTTAAAAAATAGCTAACGTCTCTGAAGGCAAGCTGGTTGGCAAAGGACAGGGAGGAGGACAGGGCATTTTTAATGGGTACCCTTTTATATCACACACACGTGTAATCTATTTTAAAACTAAAATAATTTTTATGCTGTGATTTATACACTTCAAATTAATAGGTTGTTTGGAGGGTTTTTTTTTCTGAATCAAGTCCAATCTATTCTAATATAAGAAACACCAAGTTCTTGACTCATACAGCCTGAAATTAAACACCTGGAGTAACACTGACATAATCACATCCCTTTGTAAAGCCTCGATGAGAGATTTTGGACTTCTCTCTGTTCCAAATATAAACATCACTACAATTGTAGGTGATGAGAAAAGTACTGAAGCCGATCAAATGTCTGCTCTTCGAAATAATTTGTCCTGTTATTTCAACTTCAGTACCATTTATTCTCTAAAAAAAATGTCCTTTTCTAAAATAAAAGTGTACTTCTGGCATTGTTAAGCTTAATCTTATGTAAAATCTCAAAAAAAAAAAAGAAAAAAAAAAACCAGCAAAGTCTCCTGGGTTCTCCCCAGAAGAGAAATGTTTCAGAATGCATTAAAATATGGTCTGCACTGAGACACAGCCTTTGACAAAATCATGATCAACATCCCTAAACAACGCTTAAATGCTTCATGGCCAGATGTGCCAGGGGCCTGCCTCCAGGCTTGTGACAAGGTAACCCAACAACACGTCTGCTCTGCTCACGCAGCTGTCAATAGAAGTAGAATCCTGCTGACATTCAGCTGATGAAGGAAGCCATAAATAATGCAATAAGTAAACACTTAGGTCAAGTCCCCGAAACCTCTTCCATCATTCATTTCAATTTTATATCAAAAACAGGCCTGAAAAAAAAAAAAAAAAAACAGGCGAATACTATCCCATTCTCAGCACTCTAAATACCAGAAAATTTCCAAGAGAAATAGCACTCTATCGAGTTATGTGATATCCTTATGGGTTTTCCTTCTAAATTTATGCTAAGCACATTACATAGCCACTTTTTTCTATACCAAGTTTGTACTTAAATAGCCTGTGACTATCTCTCAAGTTCTACAATATACTGTCCGCATTTATATTTTAGGGGAAAATCAACTGCCATGCATTTCTTTCAAATGGCAATACCACGCTTTCTAACAGCACACGTTTGGGTGCATCAAAGGCACTTCCCTAAGTGGGCTTTCTGCCAACAACCTGTGCTTTTCTAAAAGGTTATGTGCACTATCATTTAACCTGCTGGGAGCTTCCAAATAGGTGTATTCAACTAATATTAATGAATTCCTGAAATGTATCTCAAGTTTCTTTCTCGATCAGTGAAGAAACGCAAAGAACCCAAGTTTGCGAAGCCTTTCATGGGTCTTACAGGATCCACTACTCAACGTACACAATGAATTAGTAATTATGAAATTGCCAATATTGCGACACATGAGGCCAAATCCAATATAAGTTCAGGACAAAAACACAAAGGAAAGGAAACTGCAGATCCCACTGTGTTATGTTTAAACTGAAGACAGATGGCATTAATTTGTGGGTATGCAAACAATTTCTAGGACTTTAGAGTCAAAGACAGCCATAATACCATGTATCACTGATGCTAAGACACATTTCTCCATATTTTAACATCTCTGAAATTGTCAAATGAATCACATTGCAGTGTAATTACTGATGTTTCTTTTTTATTGGTCCATAAAACAATGGTGTGACTTTCAACTCAGAGTCGCTGAAATATGACAATGTTAATATTAGCTAACAAGTATTGAACATTTACTGTATACCAGACATTGCATGTGGATTATTTTATTTAATACCCACGATACTCTGAAGTGGCTCCAATTATTTACCTCATTTTTATAGCTGGGAAAATTAAAGAGATGAGGTCACTTGTCTAAAGGCACAGGTTGGCTCCAGCCCAGCTCTTAAGCCTACCCTTCACCCCTGCCCACTGACTCCACGGAGGAAGAGACTGCTGGGGGTCTGAGAGAGCCAACTGTTCCTTGGGGCATGAGTTCAAGGCTCAGTCAAGCATCTTCTAAGCACTTTTTTTTTTTTTTTTAAGGAACATAGAAGTAAAAATATAGAGTTTCAAATATCAAGAACAGATATTATTTCATAGCCTTTACTTAAAGGAAGGGTTGGTAAGAGTTTGTTACGAGTTTGCATACCGAAACCAAAAATCCTGCATGCTACAACCAAGACCTGGTACAGCCAAATAAATATTTTAAAAAAAAATTTTTAATTCTATTATGGCTAGAGAAATGATATAAGAATGTATTCCTTTACTCTGTAGCTAAATTGTGTTTAAATCAGTGTTGAAATAGCCCCAAATAAAACAACACTATACATCAACAATGAAATTTATTAGGGTGGTTGTTGTTCAGTCGCTAAGTCATGTCCAACTCTTTGCGACCCCACGGACTGCAGCACGCTAGACCTCTCTGTCCTCTACTATCTCTCGGAGTTTGCTCAAATTCATGCCCATTGAGTTGTTTGTTGGGGTAAGTTCACATAAAAAACTACCATTCCTAACACTTGGTAAAAATGTTTGGGACTTTTACAAAAACACATTTTTTAATTCACACTAGTACAAAGACAGTATTTTTTTTTCTTCAAAAGTTCTTTAAATAGTATCGTCTACTTATTTGTTGGCTGCCTTCCTCGTATTTATTTTCCAGTTCCCTCAAATGCCCCTGTCGTATATGTTGGGAGACTAATACCAGTACTAGATTCCAAGATGGACCCTAATCCCCATCACCCTAGCCAGTGGCTAGTTCAGAGATGGACACGTGGACCCAAAAAGGCCAATCAGACAAGAAGATTCAGCTCCAGGACTTCTACTCCAGGAAGAAGCCGTTGGGGAAGTGCTCTCTTAACATCTCTGCTGATTAAAGCTAGACGCAAACAGCCATGGGAGCTGCTGGTGGCCACCTCCTACCTTCCGAACGCAAGTGGAGGAGGCAGCCAAGAATGGTCTGAGGTCACAACACTGAGAAATGGGAAAATCAGGTCCTTGCCATGCTGCTGGAATGACTTTTGGACTTTTCAGTAAATTTACGAAAGAAAATTCTTTCTATTGAGCCAATTTAAGCTAGGTTTTCTGCTACTTCCATCTGAAAGCATTGTTTTTTTTAAACTAATAAAAAAATTGGCATTAGGAAGTGTGGTATTGTAAATACAAGACAGAAGTAGAACTGTGAAATTGGTTGAAGAAAGGAAACAGGATAAAATTCAATGAATACCTTACGTCCTCAGCCTGAGCCTTTAGTCTTTACTAAGAAAGAAGTCAGATGTGCCCGCCAAGATGACAATACAAGGAGCATGACGGCACTTAATAGGAAGATTCAAGATAAGGAAAGGTTCTGACTCCTGCTCACAGTATTTTGTAAGGCTCCACGAGGAGATAAAATGAAAAGGGAGAAAAATATGCCTTTGCTAAGAGGGCCTTTCTGCTTCAAATTGCAATCCAAGGGTGTGAAGAGAGGAAACAGGATAAAGAGAGGGGAATGGTACCCTGGGCAGGAGACAAGACTTCAGGGTAGGGTGGGCAAACGAGTCCTGACCCCCAGGACACCCTCAAACATGATCATTCAAGATGTAACTGCAAAACACCCCCTAGGCAAGGGACAAATTAATGACTACTTCCATCCAACTACTTTTTTTCCAACAGCCCTGAGGGAGAAGCTGAGGAGATAACCGGGAAACCAAAGGTTACAAAGATGGGCCAAATTCTAGATTTGAGAGTATTTCAGGCTTTGGTTCAAACCTGTGGAACTGCCCAAAGTCCAGGGGCAGACTAGCTCTGGGGTGTCATATGGCCACAGACATCCTAAGCCTAGCCGACCACAGGCTGTGACTGCCCAGTTCCCAGCCCCAGTCTCTCACCCCGTGGCCTACAAGAAGCGGCCCACCCCAGCAAACACCACCTCCAAGAGGGGTGTCCTCCAGTGCCCTACTCACATGCGGCCATGGAACACGATCAACAAGAAGGTCATTAGCTCCCTCAACCAATGAATATGTGTGAACACCACTGTGAGCCAAGCCACCTTCAGTGGGACAACCGATGTAAACAAGACAGCAAGGCCGAAGGCTTCCTGTTGGCAATAGGCTCTCCAGCTCCACCACTGGCCACTCCTCAATCATTAGACCGAGGGAAGCTCCATGTCACCCTGACAAGGACAGCTGGCCACCTCACCAAGGCTCCTGGAACTGGAGCTGGAGGCAGTGAGCACAGAGGCAGGAGTGAAGGAGCTGCAGAAGTGAACGCAGCTTTCCCGTTTTTCTCCTTAGCTTCCCCCTCAGGGCAGTGGGAAATAAGCGGTTGGATGGAGGAATGGATGGAGCCAATTCTTTCCACCCTGCTTGAGGATTTGCCCAAGTGAGAACTTTTTTCATGAATCCTTTAACATCACTGAAAGAGAGAAATAACTAACACTGCAGCTGGATGATTCTGGTTGTAAGTAACACTGAAATACAAAAGGGCAAGCTGCAGCTTTCCAAGCCAGAGCTGATGATGGCAGCTGGAACCAGGATGGGGTCAGTGGACACGAAGAGAAGACACATTCCAGACAAAATGTGGTGACAGAAATGAGGACTTGAGGCTGAATTAGATACGAAGAATGACAACAAGGCTTATTTTTCATTTTTTTTTTTTTGGTTTGGGCAACTGGGTAGATTCAATGAAGTGGGAATGACTGTAGAGAGCAAGGTTTCCTGGGAAGGGGATCAGAAAAGCTTAGTCTACTCGGCATGTTGTAGGGGAGAAGAATGTCATGTTTCCAACCTCGTATAGTTACAGAGAAAAAACTGCTACCTTATCTCCACCCAAAAAAACCTGTCTAATTCTGTGAGTGTCGATTATCCTCAGTGTAGCCTAAATTAAGTCAACATCCCATGAAGACATGCAGGCCTTCTCCTGCACATGACTACTGATTATTGCAAAGCGTGTGTGTGTGTTAGCTGCTCATTCGTGCCAACTCTTTGCCAGGCTTCAGGCTACATGTCCATGGAATTCTCCAGGCAAGAATACTGGAGGGGGTTGCCATTCCTTTCTTCAAGAGATCTCTTTCTGACCCAGGGATCAAACCTGGGTCTCCTGCATTGCAGGTAGATTCTTTACCATCTAAGCCACCAGGGAATGCGTCTATTATAGCTGCTTCTGAGAATTTTTCTATCAGCCCATGAAATGATTAAATTAAATGTGTTTTTAAAGAATAAGACAAATTTCATGATTTTTTTTTTAACCTAGAAACAAAAACACAATTAAAAACAAAAATCAAAAAAAGCTTCTTGCGGCTGGCTTGCATCTTGCCTTAAGTGAGGAAATGCTTATGAGAACTCTGGAAACTATGAGACGCCGTACAGATATAATTACTATTAGTATTATTCATATGGACAAACTCTCATCAAGCAATTCTCAAACCTATGATCTGTAGGTAATATATGTAGAAATACAATATGGTAAAACTTAAGGTTTTTATCCTAAAGCTCTAAGAGAACAAAAAAGCAACAAATTACATGTGGTGATGACTTTTTCTCCATTTACAGAGTCAGCTATCAATATTTCTTTTTTAGGTACCACTAACATTAATAAACAGGCCTTTTTAGAGGTTCAAAATAAATTTATTGATTAGAGATATGTGGGAAAAATACCAAATTTACCAAATTATTACAGCTGGTTTATGCAAGTTAGCATTTTTACCGCACTTCAGGGAGGAGGTTATTTTACAAGAATAGGTCAGTGATAACCCCAAACGACATTCCAAATAAGTGATATGAACCAACACTGTTATTCAGAATCGAGACTCCAGTCTTTCAAAGGACTCTCTATAAAAAAGTAGGTCTAAGGAGGATTAGATTCCTGAATCTGCAAAGAATCATTTGGGCTGGAATAGCTTTTTAATATTATGCTAGAACAAGGGCTTTTGAGCTTCTGCTTTTTTTTTTTTTTGGTTTTGGGTTTTTTGGGGGACTGGGGGACGGGTTCTTAGTATCAGAATGAACATATTCTCTGAGGGAAAAAAATCTATTCAGACTTACAAAGAACGCAATGCATTTTACTCTCTGGGACCCAGGAATCTTCCTAGTAGTGAAATACACATGACGTGAATATATACCCTTAGATGCTACTTCAGCCCTTTAACGTGCATTTGGCACAATTACTTTGAATGTCCAAAACACCCATATTTGAAATAATTACTATTAGCAACTAATGTACTAGTTGCTCTAAAAAATCTTTGCTTAAGAGTTATAGATTCTTTTGTTGTTTGTTTTTACCATTTTTAATTGTTGAAAAGCAATATATGCTCAAAGCGGGGACAAGAACTGGGAGGGGAGGAGATGAAATAGTAAAAGAAACACAGTGAAACAAAGTCTCTGTCTCTCCCGCTCTGATCTGTGCCCTCAAGTCCCAGTTTGCGTCCCCAGCGGTCATCACAATCAATATTTCAACAGGACTCTTCCAGTGATGTCTATACACATACACCATAAATTGCCATTTTGTTTTATTTATTACTCAAACAGTATATACGATTTCCACTCTTCTGAATCACGCTTCCCCCTCTCCCCACTCAATAACAGACCTTGGAAAATATTCCATCTCAGAATATAAACACTAGCTTATTCTTTTAAACAGCTATGTATCCCTGGGGATATGTCATAATTTATTTAGTTTTCTATTAATGCAGATTTAAATTGTTTCTAGCTTTTATAATTTTAAGCAATGCTGTAACAATTTTGCACATAGGCTTTACATAAATGTGTGATTATAATATCTGTAAGAAAAATTCCTAAGTGCAAAATTGTCAGGTCCAAGGGTATATACGTTCATTGCATGTGCTCAGTCACTTCAGTCAAATCCGACTCTTTGGGACCCCATGGACTGTAGCTCACCAGACTCCTCTGTCCATGGGGTTTTCCAGGCAAGAATACTGGAGTGGGTTGCCAAGCCCTCCTCCCCCTGGAGGAGGGATCGAATCCACGTCTCCTGAGTCTCCTGCATTGCAAATGGATTCTTTACCTCTGAACCACCAGAGAAGCCATACTTTTCTTATCCAATATCAAACTGCCCTTCCTACTCGATTGTACCAATTTATATTCTCGACCACAGTGTAAAACAGTTTCTGCTTTTCCACACCTTTGTCATCATGACATGCTGTTAAACTCTGGTCACTGCCCATCTGCTAGACAGAAAACTGTTTCCCCCTTAGTTTGAATCCGTAAATGTTGTTTGGCATGAACAGGACTGCATGTTTTTTCACATGTTTGAAATCCATTTTCATCCTTTTCTGTGAATTGTCCACATCCTTTGCCAAATAGGTCACTGGCCTTTTTCTAATTGATTTTAAAAGCTCTTTATAAGCAAGCTAGACTTTCATAACACACAGACTACCAAGTGTTTTTCCTAGCCTGTCGATTTTTATCCATTTTATTTTCCATGGAAAAATTTTCTATCCAACTACTAAAGTTTTGCTTGTAACTGTTTTTCAGCTGATTCTTTTGGACTTTCAAAGATATAAAATCATAAGCACCTGCAAACAGGGATTTTGCTTTCTGATGTCTTTCTCTAGCTGACAACTGTGACAGTGTGCGTCCCTGCATTGGTCCTGATTTTGACAGGAATGCTTCCAAGGTTTCACAATTTAAAATGATGCTGTGATATCACTTGGCTTAGGATACTGTTTCTCTAAGGAATTTTCTGAATGCATAGAGAATTTAGCAGTTCATTCTTGAGCATAATTTTTCCATGTTTATCTGTAGATTCCATAATTTTCTTCAGTACATTATTAGCTTGAGCACTTACATGATCATTTAAGCACAAGAAATAACAGGAATCTATGACTTTGTATTTACACTGTGCTCCTCTAGGAATAATTCACAACTGCTCATCCAAATATTGAATGCATATCAAGTCGTTGCCTGACAGAAAAAGGCAGGTACCTCCATTACCGACTGGAAAACTGAGTCACAAATGGATGATAATTCCATCACCCCTTTCTTCACCGCGGCACTTCTGTGAGTTAGAAAGAAAAGTCGGACCCGCCAGTCAGGTATTTAAGCCACAAGGAAGCACCAAGGCCTTTAGAGAATTTAGCGGATGCCCGACAACACGAAGAAAGCAAACCAGGCTGCTGTCTGCAAGCCCCGCTTCACAACATGCTCTTCCAGACTCCCTGCAAGCAACCTTCAAGTTGGACTCAGGAGCCTAAAACATCTGAAATGCATCACCCGGCAGCGAGCATAACAGGTCCGCGTTCTGTGATACACGACGCTGCCAACATTCCTCAGCCAATTAGAATTCCTTTCAGCTGCAATGGAGGTGAACACAGCTGGAATTACAGAGTGGGGCCATCACCAGACGCACTGATTGTACATTATTTAAGCCTTGTTTTAAAACAATAAGAGGATTTTTTTCCCCTTTAATCTAGAAATATGGAAACAACATTTCCCTCAGTTTAAGTATCTAAATGGATTCAATTTCATCTATAGACACAACAGGAATTCTAACATTTTAAAAAGAAGACATGCCTGATCCACAAGGCTATGAGCTTTTTTTTAATTCTTCCACAAGAGAGAGCTCGGCAGCTCTTAACTAGAATGGCCTTAGGGACTACGGGCAGCTAGATGTGGCTGACAACAAGACAATTTAAGTGAGGGGCTTTTTCTCAATAAAATTCATTGACAAAACAAGCAAACTAGTCATTTAGGTTGTTCAGTGACAAAAAAAAAAAACACAACACACAACAAACCCACATATTTTTTACATGTTTTTTGTTTAAAGACATTTAACCACTGAAATGGTTCTGAAGTAACAAAAACGTTGATTTGAGAATCCTAAAAGTTAGGGTTTCTCACCCAGAAAATCAGAGCATGGTATGAACACCCAATTATTTCATCCATCTCAGAAGGTTTTTTGAACTTCCTTTTTGCTCTTAGCGCTCAAGAAAATGCACGATTCAGCTATTTTAACTTCTAACCAGTGCCCACAAGCATGTTACAAAACAGCCAGGCTAGTGAACTGGATCAGTGAGCTGATGTTGAAATACTAAGGGGCAGTGTTTCTTTTTTTAATTCATTAGGAAATACTTCTTCACAAGTGACTCAGTCCTCAGGACCTCCCCCTCACCCAATGTTCCACATTAGAACCAGCCAATGTGACCGAACATAGAAAAGGAAAATTTGGAGAAGAGAAAGAAAAACTGAAGTTCAGACACGACTTTCATGGTTGCAGAAAATAGGAGTTCTGAACAGACAAAGAAATAGGCTTGAAGTAAAAAATTGTAGTTTGATAAATCACAACTACAATCAAAATACAGAAAGAAGCAGGGCATATGGACAGGTCCATTTCTCAAGGCACTCAGGTGGTCAAAGTTTTGTTTTTTTTTTTTTAATGGATTTGAGGGAAAAGATTTTTCTTAACACAGCATGGATATAACCAAATCAAAAATAAAGTCAATACGAGAACATGTATTTGGCAGAAGGTGAGTCCTTTTAAAGTGTAACTGCAGTTTAAGTTTTGAATAAGCATTTGATCTAAGCCCACCACTCATCCTTAGTAATTCAATTCAAAAAAGTGCTTTGACTGTACCTTCATGAACCGGAGACACTGTTAGGTAAACTCAGGTGGAGGGTGAATACTGATGACTTAGTCCCTCATCACAGTTTCGGCTGATTAAAACAAGAGTTCTGCCTGCCTTACGTAAGTACAAACTGACACAGGCGACGTCTTCAGATTGCTTCATCTTTAAGAAAAACAACTATTTCGAACCACTCAGGTCACCTGTGGTTGATCAGTTAAGGTTATTAACAGCTAATGACTACAGCTGCTTTTCTCCAAGCTGGATCATCCAAGATACCAAAAAAGTCAGCCTTACATTACACATGCTACAGCTCTAAAAACAGCTTCTACATCCATAGGCTACCAAGGAAGCTCTCTTTCCCCTTCTCTACTTGGAATTAGAATTTTTCTCCCTTTCCAGTACACAGTCACGCTCTGAAAGATATAAAAACACGAGGAGATCTGAGAGTGTTTCAAGGCATAAAAGCACCCAAAAAAATAAAAGTTTGGGCATTTGTTTTTTTAACTAACTGGGCTTTCCAGGTGGCACAGTGGTAAAGACTCTGCCTGCCAATGCAGGAGACACAGAAGACTCGGATTCAATCCCTGGGTGGGGAAGATCCCCAGGAGTAGGACATGGCAACCCACTCCAGTATTCGTGCCTAGAAAATTTCATGGACAGAGGAGCTTGGAGGCCTACAGTCCATGGGCTCAAAAAAAGTCAGACACAACTGAGTGCACACACACCACATTTTAACTCACAAGATAACAGTAGAATAAAATAGAATTTGTTTGAAGAGCACTGTGGAATGGAGAAGGCACTGGCACCCCACTCCAGTACTCTTGCCTGGAAAATCCCATGGATGGAGGAGTCTAGTAGGCTGCAGTCCATGGGGTCGCTAAGAGTCGTGTCACTTTCCCTTTTCACTTTCATGCATTGGAGAAGGAAATGGCAACCCACTCCAGTGTTCTTGCCTGGAGAATCCCAGGGATGGGGGAGCCTGGTGGGCTGCGGTCTATGGGTCACACAGAGTCAGACACGACTGAAGCGACTTAGCAGCAGCAGCAGCAGCAGCAGCAGCAGCAGCAGCAGCAGCAGCAGCAGCAGCGGAACCCTGAGAACTCAAAATTTCCATTCTTTTACCAAAGTGGCCTAAATATCGTATCTGGGATTCATTTGTGTACCATGTAAGAACAAAGTTCTTGCAAATTCTACTTGAATTTAAGATAAAAAGTGTTTCCAAAGTATTTGATTTGTCAGAGGACTCTAAACTATCTACAAAATAAAGCTCTTCAACCAAGATCACTCAATTTTGAACATATTATGCTCCAAGCCTACTGAAACCATTAAAGAATGATTTTCCTGTTAAGATATCACAAAGACACTCATTAAAATCATATTCTTTTCAATATAAAGACTTACATGTTCTACTAGTTTGGGCCTGCTTTCCAAAGCAGGTCAACCTGCGACACAATAGTTTTCAAAAATAAAAAGTGTTCCAGAGAAAGGGGGGGGTGGAAATCATAAATGTAACCATTACACAAAAGTAATGCTTGGCATAAATCAAACAGAGATGCTGTGTTTTAACATAAATTCTAAATATCAGGACTGAGATTTAACAAAAGCAAGTATAAGCAAACAGTAATTTGGAACAAGTAGACAGTCACACTGATACATGCTCAAGAAGGAAAAGAAGACTACTATGGGATTGAAATCTTATTTTATATATTAGGAAACAGAGAACCCAGAAAGGTTAAATGATTTGCTCCATATCATAGTTAATGGTAATCTTACCAGAATCGAGTCTTCTAATTCTAAACCCAATGTTCTACTCAACCACCATATATAACTGTGGACCCCGAAGTTCTAAACGCTCTTTTATAATCCAATTCTTCATGTTTTTCATTTTACTGTGCCCTGTGTGGTGTTCCCTGACTGGTTAGAATAACCCTCATTCTAAAAACAAAATCACTTTTTTCAAATATCACACGGAAATAAATTCTGAAACAGGTAACAAAAGTACACACCTCTTGAAAGATGGTTTCCCAAGTTTCCAGAAGAGATTTTAACCTCCCCTCGACAAGTTCAAAGATGGGGCCAGAAACCTACCCTCCCACTGCCAACAAGATAGCTCATTCCTACGTACATTATGTAGTTTCCACATAATTTACGTAGTTTCCAGGTAAATTAACATTCATCAGACTACTGGCATCATGTGCGTCTGCAATCAACACTAAATTCTCAACCTCTCTGCAGGGAGGACCACAGAGTCCCTCAGATCAGGAATAACATCAGCAGGGGGAAAGGCATAAGTCGTTTTGGAAAGAACATTCATAACTTGATGCTTCAATAGCAAACATGTCCAAAAACTCTGACGCATGTCTGCATCTGCGACATCTAAATTCCTGAAAACTGTCTGCCCTGGTGGCTCCGCGGCCTAGCCCATGTGCCCTAGAACCCTTCCTCCTGGGCTAGAAGAGAAGCCACAGCAATGAGAAGCCAGCACACCGTCAGAACTAGAGAAAAGCCTGCCGAGCAACTAGGACCCAGCGCAGCCGAAAACTAAATAAAAATTATAAATTCCTGAGACCAAAAATAATTTGGGAAGAAACAACCCCCACTCCAGGCGGAAAAGGCTCAGGTCCAGACCTGCTAACTAGGCTTGATTAATACACACCTGACACAAAGTTGTAATTAAAACCTAGTCCTTCTAAAACATTAATCACACTTTTATCTAACTCACAAAATCAGTTACTTCTGCTCTTAACAAGAAACCTGAAACCAATCTCATGTCAATTATAGATTACACTGCAAATGAGAACCAAATGAAAGGTGTCAGTCATTAAAGTTTTACAAGTATTACAAAGTAAAAACCGTGGCTTTTATGTAACTGTAAAACAATGTATATACTTATATCTACACAGTGAGAGTTTCCTACCAGCCCTGGGATAAAGAATTCTATTTCTCCAGAAACAAATCCCTGGGACATATTTGCTATTGACAAAACCAGGGTCTGGATTTGGGTTCAAATAATTATGATCTGATTGTGTTATCTAATCATAACGTGATCTGACATCGTTCTACAAAAAAACTGTCTCCCTTTCCTTGAAACAAAAAATGGATCATGGAACAACTAAGAACTCTCAGAGGAAATTTTAGTTTGAAAAAAATCACTCTCTGTTGTTTCCAGGGATTTCACCAATAATTGAGGGCCATCCCAAATGCTCATTCTCTTTTTTAAAGAATCTGACCAGACCGACTTTGAAGTCATCATCAGACCTGTCACTGAACAGAAAAATCCAGGGGAAAACCCCTAACAGGGATTAGCCTGAACTTTATATTTCCTTTCCAGAGCTGGAAATATTTGCGTTTGGAAAGTCCCCCAGCAGAACCGTATTTGCAACACTACAATCCAGCCTCAGGTGTGAATTTAAACAGGGAGACGGGGCAGTAGTAGTGGGGAGAGCGAGGAAAAGACAGAAGCGGGTGCACACTGGTCCAGGATCTCTGGAGCCCGCCAGCCAGGGGCACGGCCGGCAGACACGACTGGCAGCTACACACACCAGAACCACCACGTCGCAGTCCGAGAACAGAGCTTCGAGCTCACCCTTGAAGGTGGCACTACAGAGCCACCTAGGAGACACGGGCATTTCATTGAAGACTCAATGAGAGTGAATCAAGAAGCCTGCGCTAATGCAGCTGCCAAAGCCTCCAGAGTGTGCGTGTGCGTGCGTACGTGTGTGTGTGTGTGTGTGTGCGTGCGTGCGTGCGTGTGTTGCGGTGGGGGGGTGAGGTGGGTGGGACAGGGGTGACGGTAACGCAAAGAACTGAAGCAGCAGAGTCAAGAGAAGATAGTGGCCTGGCCTGAGAGAGAGGAAGTGTCTCAGACTGAAGAGGTCTGGACCAGAGGGGAAGTGAGGGGACCGGGACCGGCAGAAGCTACGAGACTGGATTGAGGAATTAGAGGCTGAAGGAAAGGGTGGAGGCCGCCAGACAGAGGCAAGGGGGCGGGGCTGGGAGATAAGCGAGGGAGGGACAAGGTAGAAAACGGGTGCGGGATTGGGGGCGGGGCGGTGGGTCGGAAAAACCAGCTAGGGGGCGGGGCTCAAGAGAAAGGGGCGGGGCGCGGAGGGGAGAAGCAAGGGGGCAAGTGGAGGGGGGCGGGGGGAGAGAGGAAGAACACGGATGGGGGAAGGGGCAGAAATAGGTGGGGGGGGGGGTACTAGGAGGGAGAAGCCAGAGGGTAGATGGGGGCGGGGAGAGACAGGGAAACGCCAGAGGATGGGAAAAGCTGGCGAGAAGAGAGGGGCGGGACCGAGAAGGAAAAAGAGAGGGGGCAGGTGAGGAGGGAGGGAAGAAATCGAGGGGGACGAAGGGGGTGAGGGGCGGGCCAGGAGGGGAGAAGCGAGGGCCAAGGGGGCGAGAGGAGCGAGGAGGCTGGGGGGGTACGGAAAGGGTCCAAGAGGGGAGAAGTGAGGGGGAGAGGAGAGTGGGGAGGTTGAGTGGGGGACGGAAGGCGTCCAGGAAGGTAAAGTGAGGGGCAAGGGGGCGAGGAGCATGGAGGGGGGAGAAAAACGGAGGGGCAAGGAGGAGAGGGGAGCGTGGAGGATGGAGTAGGGGGGACGGAGGGGGTCCGGGAGGGGAGACGAGAGGGGGCGGGGCCGGGAGGGGAGAGCGAGAGGCCCGAGTAGGGGGACGAGGAGGGGAGAGAGAAGGATGGAGGGAGTGAGACCGAGGGAGGCCAGGAGGGGAGACGCGAGGGGGCAGGTCGTGGGGGGAAGCAGGGAAGCCGGGGGGCGGGTGGGGGCGAGAAGCGAGGGGGCGGGGCCGGAGGCGGGGGCGGGGCCGGGAGGGAGCCGCGAGGGGCGCCAGCTGAGAGGGGCGAGCCGGTCCCGGGACGGCGGCCGGCGAGGGGGAGGGCCGCCTCCCCGGGGCGCCCTGCGGGAAATTCCGGGGCTGCCGGAGGGGCAGTGCGGACTGCGAGCGGGCGCCGGCGGGGGCCTCCTGCCGGCCGTACCTGTCAGACGGATCTTGATGCTGGAGCCGTTCCTCCGCGTCCCGGGGTTCGACATCTCCCGCCAACGATCGGGCAGCCGCGGATCCAGCGCCGCCGCCGCCCCCCGGCCCGGCCCGGCCCGGCCCCGCCGCCGCCGCCGCCTCAAGGTTACGGCTCCGGGCTGGGCGCCGGGGTCCGAGCCGGGACACAAACTCCGCGGCCCAGGCGTCTGGGCGGCCGGCAGATGGTCAAGCCTGGGGATCGGCGCTCGACCCGGCGCCCCCGACCCTCGCTCGCTCTCAGCCGAGCCCAGTCCGGAGCCGCCGCCGCTACCGCCGCCGCCACCACCTCAGAGCCGGACGCCCGCCGCCCTCGCCGCTTCCGCCGCCGCCGCCTCCCGGAGCCGCGCGCGCGCCCGCCGCCGTGCCGGCCCGGCCCTGCGCGCGCCCGCGCGGTGCGGCCCCGCGCCTGCGTGCGTGCGTGCGCGCGCCCGCGGGGACGGCGAGGCGGGGCTCGGAGCGCGGCCGCGTCGCCGGCCCAGCCCCCGGGCGCGCGGGCTCCCAAAGCCGGTGGTTGGGGCGTCCCGCACCCGGCGGAGGAGGGGGATCGGAGGCTTTCGGGACCCGGCACGAGGTGCAGAGCCTCGGCGGCCGGGAGCGAGCGCCGGGCACGCCCCATGGCGGGCGGGACGGCGAGGCCCGCGTGCGGTCGTTCTCGTTCTCCGCCACATTCTCCCACGGAGTCGGTTTGCAGATGTGGACGTTGAGGTTCAGAGAACGGCATCGATTTTCCAGGCCTCTCACTCAAGGCTCCGAGCTCGTGAGAGCTATTGAAAGCGGGCTTACAGCAAACCGAGGTCTGTGATTACACCAAGGACTTTGCACGAATAGGCGTGCAATTCCAGTTTGTTTATTTACTTTTAGTAAAGAGTGTCTTAAAAAATGCAATTCAAGGGAGGGACTTCTCAGAGACAAAGTCCTCTAGGTATGTTCTGGGCAACTAGTGCTCTCTCTTGACCCGTAACGAAGTTGCCAGAATCGCAGGAAGTGCCGTATATGGGCAAGGTAAATAAGATGCGAGAGGCAGATAAAGAGGTGGATGTTGTCACCATCCAGTCAACAGACACCTGAGCCAAACAAAAAGGTAGCTTCAAGGCCTGCGCTTCTGCTTTCTGCTAACACTTCTCCCAGAGTTTCAGGTTGGAACTAAAGCTCATTATGCTTTCTTCAGCAAACAAACCCCTCTGTTAACCTGTTACAAAGAGGAAATACGTTGATAGTGAAAGCTGGGTTTGTTTATCAGACTTGTCTTTGACCAACTACCTGATTCTCTGGATGCCTTCTTTGGTCTGTGTCTTAAGGAAACCGGGCTCTGATCCCTTGCAGCCATCCCCTGCAGCCTTCCTTGGGGTCACAGTCTTCAGAATAGAGACCTTCCTTGGGGTCACAGTCTTCAGAATACAGCCCTCTTCCTAGGGCCCCTTGACATGCCCACCTGCCCTTGCTGAGCTCAAGACTCCCGAGCTGGATTCAAAGCTGCCTCTTCCAGCCTCCATCGGTGACTTAAGAGGACAGACCTAGATCATTTCTATGGCCCCTTGCACCTCAGACTTTGAATGAGTCTAGTGAAATATCCCGGAGAAGGCAATGGCAAGCCACTCCAGTACTCTTGCCTAGAAAATCCCATGGATGGAGGAGCCTGGTGGGCTACAGTCCATGGGTCGCTAGGAGTCGGACACGACTGAGTGACTTCACTTTCACACAATGGAGAAGAAAATGGCAACCCACTCCAGTGTTCTTGCCTGGAGAATCCCAGGGACGGCAGAGCCTGGTGGGCTGCTGTCTATGGAATCGCACAGAGTCGGATACGACTGAAGCGACTTAGCAGCAGCAGTGAAATATCCAAGAATACAAGCTATGTTGAAGCAACAGAGCAGTGGATCCAGTATCCAGCTCTGTTTCTCTTTGAGACGATTGTCACTGAGTCCCTGGATCTAAATAAATCCGTTTAGAGTACGCAGTGCCTCCGTAATCCCCATTCCGCTTCCAGTGCGGTCAGTATTTCTCCCTTCGCTCAGTTCCCACATTCGAGGAGCCTCTTCTCTGTAAACTACACTAAATGTCTTCCTTTCTCTGCTTACCTTAGTGCTGAACCCTGTTCTTACGCCAGCTGTTTCTGACCTAAAAACCTTTCATTTCTTAACCTCATTGTTTTCTTACCGTCCTGGATGTCTGGGCCTTTTCTTAATTGTTTCCTCAACTCCTGAGTCAGAAGGCTACTTCTGGAGGTTACTGAATTGCATTTTATTTACTCATTAGCAAGTAATACATGACTAGGGACAAGAAACATAAGTCAGAGCTACAGTCCATGGGGTCACTAGGAGTCAGACACGACTGAGCAACTTCACTTTCACTTTTCACCTTCATGCATTGGAGAAGGAAATGGCACCCCACTCCAGTACTCTTGCCTGGAAAATCCCATGGGTGGAGGAGCCTGGTAGGCTGCAGTCCACGGGGTCATGAAGAGTTGGACTCAACTGAATGACTTCACTTTCACTTTTCACTTTCATGCTCTGGAGAAGGAAATGGCAACCCACTCCAGTGTCCTTGCCTGGTGAATCCCAGGGACGGGGGAGCCTGGTGGGCTGCCATCGCTGGGGTCGCAGAGAGTCGGACAAGACTCAAGCGACTTAGCAGCAGCAGCAGCACAGCACTTGCAAGGCTCTGCTGAATGGCTGAAACAGACAAGAACGGAAAAAGATACAGTGTCAGAGGCTAGAAAGTAGATTACAGGACCACTCTGCTTGGGAGGAGAGAGATGGAGAGCTCAGAAGAGTCACAGAAGATCTTGATCTAAGGATTTAGAGGCAAGTTGAAGTCTTTTGGGCCAAGAAGTGGGGAAGGGCACTATAGACAGAGGGAACAGCTTGTGCAAAGTGAATGCATTTTCTAGTGCAGGGTTCAGTGGCATTGCAGTCACATAGCTGCTGAATTTTCTGTCCTTACACCAACTCCATTAAAAGTTGATAAAGATGATAAAAAGATGTTTGCCCACTTAAAAACCATCACCACAGTTTTGTGCTGAGGCTGTAGGCCAGCCTTATATCAAACTTAAGATGTACCTTGAAGGACTTCCCCGTGGTCCAGTGGTTAAGACTTAATGTTTTCAATGCAGGGGGCATGGATTTGATCCTTGGTTGGGGAACTAAGATCCCACATGCTGAGTGGCAAAAAGAAAAATCTTCTCACTATACAAATATCCTCAATGTGTTCAATGTGCTTCTCAGCTCCAAATTAAACCTTAAAAAAAAAAGAAAAAATGTACCCTGATACCCAATCTCTGATTAAAAATACTCAAAATTCCAGAAATTTCCCAAAAGCAGAACTTGAATTTGCCCTCTGTACCAGCAGCTATTTACATAGCATCTACATCTAGAGATGATTTCAAGTCTATAGGAATGTTAGGTAGTTAGAATAGGGAAACAGGTTCCAAGATGGCAGGCAGAGGAAGTGGTAAGAAGCATGCAGAGACGAGACAAAGGAAAGGAAAAAGCCTGAGAAAAGGAAAACCACAGCTGGGGGTGAGGACCTGTTGGGGAAAACATGCCTAACATGCCCCTTTCCCTGATTGGCCTTGAGCATACACCCTATCTGCATTCCCTTCCCTGATTGGTCTTAGGTGCAAACCCCATTTTACGTGGAGAATAGCAAACGGAGCCTCAGGAACCTCCAAAGTATAACCTCCAAAAAGTATAAAAAGGGAAGCCCAAGTGGATTGAGGCCATTCCTACCAGGGTGGGTCTGCTCTAACATCTCAAGCGTGTACTGCATGCCACTTGCTTAATAAATCCTGCCTGTTTGAGCTGTCCTGGTCTGTCGTTTCAATTCTTTGCTACAAGACAAGAACTGAGGGGAAAAAACTGACCCAACAGGAAGATATGCTTAGGTTATATGCAAATCCTATGCCATCTTATATAGTATAAGGGACTTGAGCATCCAAAAATTCTGCTATCTTCAGGAGGTCCTGGACCAGTCCACCACAAATAGGAAGGGATGTCTACTCTCTCCTAAAGCTATCTTGACAAATAGACAGGAAATGCCAAACAATTCTGCTGAGACAGAGACAAAGTTCAGTGACTATCCTTTTTGCAATGATTTACAGAAAGCAGTCTTGATCCAGCTTTCCGTGTAGGATTTGGCAACTGATTTTACTGCCCCAAGATGTATCACTTCCCTGACTCAGTGTTATTGGGCATTTGAAAGGTTTTCCAGTGGAAGAAAAAAAATCTCTCTGGGTCTGACTACAGTAGTTCTTTTTTTGTGTCCCAAACTCTTTGAGAATCTGATAGCAACAGTGGAGACTTTCACCAGAAAAATTGATCTATGCAAATACACACCGAATTTTGCATCCCATTTCTGTGGGTTCATGAACACCTGAAACCAATTTATGGATCCTGTAAGGTCCCATTACTCCTAATCTAAAGGCAACGATCAAATGAACAGCATTGGGAATATCCCATATGTATGTGTTCAAGAAGACTCCCCTGGTGGTTCAGTGGTAAAGAATCTGCCTGCCCTCATGCAGGAGATGCAGGTTTGATCCTTGGGTTGGAAACATCCCCTGGAGGAGGAAACGTCAACCTGTTCCACTGTTCTTGCCTGGGAAATCCAATGGTCAGAGAAGAGCCTGGCAGGCCACATTCCATGTGGTCGCAAAGAGTCAGACACGACTTAGTGGCTAAACAACAAACAACAAAATTAGTGAGTGTAAAATACATGTGCTAGTCTTTGCTCTGAAACCAGCAAGTTCTATGGCCCTAGGGAAATCTGTTTGGAATACCGTGCAGAGAATGCTTGGTGGAAGTAGACAGCTGTAAAACATGCCTCTTGAGAAGACACGTCTAGACCTGAGCCGGTGCCTCTGAGACCAGCGGTTACATCAAACTAACCTTTACAGTCTTTTGTAGATCTAGGATCTAGGATTCTTTTACTTTTCACCTAAACATCAAGTTTTAAAAAATAATTGTGAGACTTCCCTGGGGGTCCAGTGGTTGAGAGTCCACCTGCCAATGCAGGAAACACAGGTTCAATCCCTGGTCCCAGAAGATTCCACATGTGAAAGGCAAGTAATCCCATGTGCCACAACTATTGAAGCCTGTGTGCCTGGAGCCTGTGCTCTGCAATAAGAGAAGCCACCACAGTGAGAAGCACATGCCTACTAGAGAGTAGCCCCTGCTCACCTCAACAAGAGGAAGCCTGCACACAGCAACAAAGACCCAGCACAACCAATAAATAAATAAAAATTTAAAAAACAAGTATGATTAATTAGCACATTCGTCTATCCTTTTATGCCCAGAAGGCTTTAGGATCTTTCTCTAAATTATAACCTAAACTTGATGCAAGTCTTAGTATGTTATTATCATTGGTAAGGCTTTTTACTTTTTTTCTCATTGAAATTTTTATTGAGATAATGCTTTTAAACATGAAGTTGTAAAAAATAATACAGAGAGCTTCTAGATACTTTGCTAGTTTCCTGTAATGGTAACATGTTGCAAAACTGTAGTATAATATCACAACCAGGTATTGACATTGATGCAATCCAATCATGTTCAGATTTTCCCAGTTTTACTTATATAGTGTGTGTGCTAAGTTCTACACAGTTTTACCATTTGGTAGGTTCAAGTATCCATCACCATGGTCAAAACACCGAGCACTTCCAATGCCACAGGGATCCCTCATGTTGCCCTTTCATACCCACACCTTTTGTCCCACTCTCAACACCTGGCAACCACTAATCTGACCTCCATTTTAAATGCTATTCATTTTAAATGTTACATAAATGGAATCATATAGAATGTAATCCTTGGGGATAGATTTTTTTTTTTTTCATGCAGCATCATTCCCTGGAGAATCATCCAAGTAGTTACAAGTATCAAGAGTTCTTTCCTTTTTACAATGGCACCCCACTCCAGTACTCTTGCCTGGAAAATCCCATGGACGGAGGGGCCTGGTGGGCTGCAGTCCATGGGGTCGCACAGAGTCGGACACGACTGAAGCGACTTAGCAGCAGCAGCAGCAGCAGTGTTCCATAATATGGATGTATCACAGTTTGTCTAACCAGTCACCCTTTGAAGGATACCTGGACTAACTCAAATTTTTGGTTATTTCAAATAAACTACTATGAACATTTGTATACAGGTATTGATGTCAACAGAATTTTTCATTTCTCTGGGATAAGATACCCTAGAGTATAATTGCTGAGTCATAAGGAAAGGACAATGTTTAGTTTTATAAGAAACTGCCAAGCTTTTCCAGAGTGGTTATAACGCTTCACTTACCTACAAGCAAGGCTCCTCAGCATTCTTGCCAGCATTTCATATTACTATTTTCCCTTTCAGCCGTAGATGTGTAGTCGCTGTGTTTTATGGCTGTGGAACTATTTGAGATATAGATATTTCTTCAAATAGATGCAGCCAAGTAATTAAGGGAAATCCCAGAAAAATAACTGCTGCTGCTAAGTCACTTCAGTCGTGTCTGACTCTGTGTGACCCATAGACCACAGCCCACCAGGCTCCCCCATCCCTGGGATTCTCCAGGCAAGAACACTGGAGTGGGTTGCCATTTCCTTCTCCAATGCAGGAAAGTGAAAAGTGAAAGTGAAGTCAAAAGCTCAGTTGTGTCTGACTCCTAGCAACCCCATGGACTGCAGCCCACCAGGCCCCTCCATCCATGGGATTTTCCAGGCAAGAGTACTGGAGTGGGGTGCTATTACCTTCTCCAGAAAAATAACTCTAAAGTCTTTCTTTAAGGATCATAGCTGAACCTCACAGTCTGTGTTCAGAAACAAGTAAGGTCATGAGTGAAAATGAGAAAATAATTGAACTGCTATTATTCATTTAAAAATGTAATTTTGTTTATAGAGTAGTTCTCACTTAGATTAGCAGTGTTCTAAGCAATTGATTATCCAAATAAAAGTAAGACACTATTAAGAATATAAGCTTGATTTTAAAGTATCTTTGATATTAATTTTTCATTTAAATGCTTTATTCTCTGCAATTACCCTCTGTGTTTTTTCAGTCTTTTAACTTTATTGAGGTTTTCAATGGCTAAGTCAAAGATCTGTCTTAGTAAATGTTACATTGCACTTGAAAATATGTGGGTTATTTTCAAATATCTTTTGATATTGTTGCTGCTGCTAAGTCACTTCAGTCGACTAAGACTTCAGTTTGACTCTTAGCGACCCCATGGATTGCAGCCCACCAGGTTCCTCCATCCATGGGATTTTCCAGGCAAGAGTACTGGAGTGGGGTGCCATTGCCTTCTCCATTTGATATTGTTATCTATCATAATTCCACAGAGATAAGAGAACAGACTCAGTATGATTTCAATACCTTTAGACCATAACATTTTTGCACTTTGTTTTATGTCCCTGGATATGTTCCAGTGTATCCTGGTTTATAGTCTATGGGAACTTGAATAGAATTTGTATCCTGCTGTTGCGTAAAAGGGCTTCCCTGGTGGCTCAGACAGTAAAGCATCTGCCTGCAATGTGGGAGACCTGGGTTCAATCCCTGGGTCAGGAAGATCTCTTGGAGAAGGAAATGGCAACCCACTTCAGTATTCTTGCCTGGAAAATTCCATGGATGGAGGAGCCTGGTAGGCTACAGTCCATGGGTTCGCAAAGAGTTGGACACAACTGAGCAACTTCACTGTGTGTGTGGTGTAAAAATTGTATAAATCTTAATTATGTTGAAATGGTTCATAGTGCTTTTCAGGTCTTCTATATCCTTCTACTCTTCTGTCTATTCATTCTATTACTTTATGAGAGTCTGATATTGAAACTCCAACTAAAAACCTTAATTTATCTACTTAAATAATTGTAATATATAGTGGAACCATATGTAACTTTGTTCTGTACTTTCCAAGTTTCCTATAAATGTGTTATCATACTTTCATAATTTAAAAGTAAAAAAGAAAAAAAAAATGAGACACAATGATTTTATTATTAGTAAACAAAAGATGTGTCTAAAGTTCTGGTCTATTACTTTTTACAGATTTCATGATTTCTTTGGCCCAGAAAAAAAAGATTAGAAATTCTCTAAATTGGTTATATTTCATCTACAATATATAGGCAATATATAGGCAACCAAGGAAATCAACAAACCAAAGGAAATCTTAAGTCCCCAAATCACTTGTCTGTTGGCTAAATATTTTTGCTAGTCTTACAGCAAGCTTGGAGGAAGCGCTTGTATATTCTAAGACAATAGTTCTCAAAAGTGTGGTCACCAGAGCAGCAGCGACACCTGGGGACTGTTAGAAATGCAAATTCTTTGCTGTATGACCCAAGGAGTTCAAAGGAGGTGCTCTCTGATAAGCTAGAGGGGTGGGATGGAGTGGGAAGTGGGAGGGGGGTTCAGGAGAAGAGGACATATGTATACCTATGGCTGATTCACGTTGATGTGTGACAGAAGTTAGCACAATATTGGTAAGCAACTATCCTCCAATTAAAAATAAATTAAAAAAAAAAAACATCTTTTAGAATAAAAAAATAATAAGAAAGGCAAATTCTCCGGCACCACCCGGCTTACTACAGCATCAAACTCAAGAGGCGACGCAACAGGCTGGTTTTGAACAAGCCCTCCAGGCGATCCTGACGCAAGCTCGGGTTTGAGAACCCCCGTGAAAGGCATCCAGTTGCTTTTCTAATGTCTCAACGAAAGGAAGAGAGCAAGGAAATGCAAAAATCCACAACAGAGTTATGTTGGCCAGAATGTCCAAATCAACGCTAGGTAACCTAAGCAAAAATGAGATCTGTTAGAAAAACTTCAAGGGGTCATAAAATCCTTGCTAGATTTTAAGATAAACCATGGACTGTATCAATACATCTGATCAGCCAAGGAGCAGATTCTTCAATCAGAAACTGCGGCCAGGATGCCACCCCTGCTCCCCTAGGAATTAACGCCATCTGTCCTTGCATGTCAGGGTTATTAACTCTAATAGAGTCACAGATGTAGAAAACAAACTTATGTTTACCAGGGGGAAAGTGGGGGAGGGATAAATTGTGAAATTGGGATTGACATATATACATATACTACATATAAAATATATGACTAATAAGGACTCCCTGTACAGCACAGGGAGCTCTACTCAGTACTCTGTAATGGTCTATATGGGAAAATAATCTAAAAAAGAGTGAATAGATGCATATGTTTAACTGGTTCATTTTGCTGTACACCTGAAACGAACACCAAAACTGTAAATAAACTATACTTCAATAACATTTTTTTATAAAGATTATAAGTTCTAGAAGGAGTTCCCAATTTGTTGCATTGAAAGCAAGCCCCCTGTTTTCACTGTCTGGGGACAGTGAGAAGGACAAATAAAGCCCCTTTTACCTCCATAGAGGGAACTGGGGTGCTGACTCCTGCCTAAACCACACACAGTAGGTTCTTTCTCCCTAAGAGGAAGAGAACTGAATAGCCCCTAAAAGGCTAATACCTGTCTCAGAAACACGATGAGGGAAGGAGAGCCTTGAATTAACATTCCCTATCATTCGATTCACAGAGGAACTGTATGAAAAAGATCTTCACAACCCAGATAATCATGATGGTGTGATCACTCACCTAGAGCCAGACATCCTGGAACGTGAAGTCAAGTGGGCTTTAGAAAGCATCACTATGAACAAAGCTAGTGGAGGTGATGGAATTCCAGTTGAGTTATTTCAAATGCTGAAAGATGATGCTGTGAAAGTGCTGCACTCAATGTGCCAGCAAATTTGGAAAACTCAGCAGTGGCCACAGGACTGGAAAAGGTCAGTTTTCATTCCAATCCCAAAGAAAGGCAATGCCAAAGAATGCTCAAACTACCGCACAATTGCACTCATCTCACACGCTAGTAAAGTAATGCTCAAAATTCTCCAAGCCGGGCTTCAGCAATACGTGAACCATGAACTTCCAGATGTTCAAGCTGGTTTTAGAAAAGGCAGAAGAACCAGAGACCAAATTGCCAACATCCGCTGGATCATGGAAAAGGCAAGAGAGTTCCAGAAAAACATCTATTTCTGCTTTATTGACTATGCCAAAGCCTTTGACTGTGTGTATCACAATAAACTGTGGAAAATTCTGAAAGAGATGGGAATACCAGACCACCTGACCTGCCTCTTGGTCAGGAAGCAACAGTTAGAACTGGACATGGAACAACAGACTGGTTCCAAATAGGAAAAGGAGTACGTCAAGGCTGTATATTGTCACCCTGCTTATTTAACTTATATGCAGAGTACATCATGAGAAATTCTGGGCTGGAAGAAGCACAGGCTGTAATCAAGATTAGATTGCCGGGAGAAATATCAATAACCTCAGATATGCAGATGACACCACCCTTATGGCAGAAAGTGAAGAGGAACTCAAAGCCTCTTGATGAAAGTGAAAGAGGAGAGTGAAAAAGTTGGCTTAAAACTCAACATTCAGAAAATGAAGATCATGGCATCTGGTCCCATCACTTCATGGGAAATAGATGGGGAAACAGTGGAAACAGTGTCAGACTTTATTTTTCGGGGCTCCAAAATCACTGCAGATGGTGACTGCAGCCATGAAATTAAAAGACGCTTACTCCTTGGAAGAAAAGTTATGACCAACCTAGACAGCATATTTAAAAGCAGAGACATTACTTTGCCAACAAAGGTCCATCTAGTCAAGGCTATGGTTTTTCCTGTGGTCATGTATTGATGTGAGAGTTGGACTGTGAAGAAGGCTGAGAGCCGAAGAATTGATGCTTTGAACTATGGTGTTGGAGAAGACTCTTGAGAGTCCCTTAGACTGCAAGGAGATCCAACCAGTCCATTCTGAAGGAGATCAGCCCTGGGATTTCTTTGGAAGGAATGATGCTAAAGCTGAAACTCCAGTACTTTGGCCACCTCATGCAAAGAGTTGACTCATTGGAAGAGACTCTGATGCTGGGAGGGATTGGGGCTAGGAGGAGAAGGGGATGACAGAGGATGAGATGGCTGGATGGCATCACTGACTCGATGGACGTGAGTCTGGGTGAACTCCGGAAGTTGGTGATGGACAGGGAGGCCTGGTGTGCTGTGATTCATGGGGTCGAAAAGAGTCGGACACAACAGAGTGACTGAACTGAACTGATTGATCATTTCATTTAAACAGATACCAATAATTTAAATTAGAGTTTCGTTTTTTACTCCCCAGGCACACACTGACTCATAGGAAGATGGAGACAGCTTAACAGGAAAAAAGGAAGTCTATGATTTAAAACAAACTGGAAAATTCATGAATCACACACCCTTGCACTAATTATCAAAGAAGAGCTGGAGCAAGTGCCTGTCTGCGGAGAATATTAACCAAAGTTTCTGACAGCAAGGAGGTGACCCAATTCCCTACTCCTACAGATACACTGGACTGGTCACGAAAATCATTGCTGTATGTCTTATGCACTGTGTTGAAATCAAACTCAGTGAGAGATCGGGCGGGGCTCTAATCTTACCGTGATTGGGCAAAAATAGAAACAAGTGCAGATGAACGTGAGAGAGACTCCCCTAGTACCAAGAAAGAGGGGTGGGAGCAACGCCTCATTATTTAAAGGCATTAATATAAACAAATTAAGTTAATTTGGGGTTCTGGCTTGTGTGAGGGAAGGATGCTACATAATTACTAGCTTCTATTTCTGCTTGGTGAACTTGATAAAGGTTTTCAAGGATCGCTTCTTCAAATCCAGGTTCAGCCCTTTCGAGTGCCTGCTGCAGCACTAAAGTATGCCGAAAACCGAAGCTCGGTCCATCCCTCCGTCCCTCAAGCCTACATCAGCCCTCTACCTGCCCAGGGCCTCCCTGGATGAATGAGGCCAAGCCCATAGAAAAGATGCTTAGGCTTCCATTTCTCCCCTCCCTTCAACTATGTTTTAAATACACAGTCAGTGGCCCAGACGGTAAAGAATGCACCAGCAATGTGGAAAACTTGGGCTCAATCCCTGGGTTGGGAAGATCCCCTGGAGGAGGTCATCGCAACCCACTCTAGTATTCTTGCCTGGAGAATCCCATGGACAGAGGAGCCTGGCGGGCTACAGTCCATGGGGTCTCAAAGAGCTGAACACAACTGAGTGACTGAATATGCCCACTCTATATAATAATTTAAGCAAACACTTATTAAGAACCCCAGTGTACCAAGTTCTTGTGCTGCTGTGCAAAGATTTTTTTTTTTTTTTTTGCTGTTAGAAACATTTTTATTGTGAAAGATGACATGCTTATGGAAAAGTGAAATTCCTATGTCACCATCACTGGATGAAGAAATAGAACCCTGCCAGGCCCAGGAAGACATCTGAATTCACCTTCCTGATTCCAACCCCTCCCAGGGTAACCGCTCTCCTGACTCTTGGGGTAAAGTATTTCCTGCTTTTATTCACAGTTTGATCCATTAAGTATGAACCCAGCTTTCTTTTGCCTCTTTTTGACCTTTCTAAAAATGGAACCATACAGTTTTTGGCATCTTTTTTTAATTCAGCGTAATGTCTTTGAGATTCATCTATATTTTTGTGTTACGGCTGCAGTTCCTGTATCTTTATTGTCTGTACAGTATTCTATTGTATGACTATATTTCAATTTATCCATTTATGGACATTTGGATTGTTCTAACTGGAGGATAATATGAAGATTATGTGTTAAATTGCATTTTGACTAATATGAATATTACATTAAATTGTGGTGCAGCACGTGTACAGTGCATGAGTGCTCAGTCACGTCCAGCTCTTTGCAACCCAGTGGACTGTAGCCCACCAGGCTCCTCTGTCCATGGGATTCTCCAGGCAAGAATACTGGAGTGGTTTGCCATTTCCTCCTCCAGGGGATCTTCCCGACTCAGGGATCGAACCTGCGTCTCCTGCGGATTCTTTACCACTGAGCCACCCGGGAAGCACTTCCTGATTAATAATAGGTATCGCTTTGGCTGTTAGGAATCCCTTTAGAGATGTGTGTATTCAAGGTTTTGGGGGCTTGAAGGGGGTTGTCCATTTTTCTTTGGGATTTTTTTCTTTCTTGCTATTTGCATCCTTTATGTTATTTGGATATAAGTTTTCTGTTGGTTTTCTTTTTTCCCATCTTTTTGTTGAGGCAAAATACACAAAATGTACCACCTTCACCCCTTTTAAGTATAAAGTCACAGCGCTGTGTTACCTCATCATGCTCTGTCTCTGCAGCTCTTTTCATCTTGTAAAACTGAAACTGTATCCTTTAAGAAATAATGCCCTCATTTCCTCCCTTTCCCCCATCCCTGGCAGCCACCCTTCTACTTTCTGTCTCTGTGAATTTGACTGTTCTAGTTACCTCATGTAAGTGGAATCACACAATATTTGTCTTTTTGTATTTAGCCGATTTCACTTAATGCCCTCAAGATGGAGAACAGTATGGAAGTTCTGTAAAAAACTAAAAATAGAGCTACCATATGATTCTGCATTCCAACTCCTGGGCATCAATCTGGAGAAAACCTTAATTCAAAAAGATACATGGGGGGGCTTCTTTGGCCATCCAGTGGTTAAGACTCTGTGCTTCGAATGCAAGGGGCGTGGGTTCAATCCTTGGGCAGGGAACTAAGATCCCACATGCAGTGAAACCAAAAAAATAAACACTTTTTAAAAATAGAAAGAAAAGATACATGCACCCCAGTGTTCACAGCAGCACTATTTACAGCAGCCAAGACATGGAAGCAGCCTAAATGTCCATTCACAGATGAACGGATAAAAGAGATGTGATGCTGTAATCTGAAACTAACAAAACACTGTAAATCAACTATACATCAATTTAAAAAAATAAAAATCACAGAAAAGATTCATCTTCGTTGTAGAATGTGTCAGAATTTCCTTCCTTTTTAAGGCTGAATCATATTCCTTGGTACGGATGGACCACACTTTGCTTCTCCATTCATTTGTCCATGGACACTTGGGTTGTCTCCACCTGTTAAGATACCATGAATACTGGCACTATGAATATGGGTGTACAAATATCACTTAAAGATCCTTGTTTTAATTCTTTGGGGTAGATACCCAGAAGTGCTGAATCATATGCTATTCTATTTTTAATTTTTAAGGAACCACCAAACCATTTTCTGTAACAGCTGCACCATCTTCCATTCCCACCAACAGCGCACGAGGGTTTCCATTTCACGGCATCCTGGCCATCACTTATTATTTTCTGGGTTACTGTCATCCCAGTCAGGGGGTGTGAAGTGGTATCACATGCGGTTTCGATTTGTATTTCCCTGCTGATTCACGACATTTGGCATCTTTTTCCGTGCTTGTTGATCATTCATATCGCTTCTTTGGAGAAATGTCTATTCAAGTCCTTTGCCGGGTTTGGAATCGGGTTGTTTGGCAAATTGAAAACATCAGTTAGGTATGGTCCTTCACTGTGTCTAGTACTGGAGACCCATCACATAAGCAAATCATTCAAACCATGTATAAATGAGACAGAAGAGCCAAACTGAACGCTCCCCTTTCTCGGTATGCTGTGGGTGTCTGTGGAGAAAGGAACACGTCAGTCGCTTCACCTGGATGCATGTGGAAGGTGACTTGCTCGCTGAGTGTTTTCACCTCGTTATCTTAAGCAGCAAGTTTCTAAAGTGGCTCAAAAATTGTCAGCGATTAATTCAGGAGCATCATTCATTTAAATATACTTGGGAGGTATGGTCGGTAACTTTACCTTTCAGAAGGCAGCCCCCAACCTTTGCTTCTTAAAACGCTTGAGCAGCTTTCTTGACAAGCCCCATCTATTTCTGCTGTGAATTTTCATCTCAGGTTGTCACTTATAGGTATAATCAACGTAGATGTTGCAATTTGCTCAGTCTGTGATGTCTTAACTGAGCTCAGGACAAGGCTGTCACACTTCTCTTTCGTGAGAGTCCTTGGAATCAAGTGAGAATACAGTTTGATTTTCTCGCAGGAAAGTATTCGCTGCATAGAAGACAGACTGTCCTTACTGCAGTTGAACTTATAGGTTCTGGTTAGATTCTCAACTCACGGATGAAAATTAAGAGACTTGAATAAATAAACCAGGGAGAATCCAAGGGGAATGTTATGCTAACAGTGGACTAGTCTTAGGAGAAAGCTTCCGTTGGAAAAAGGGTGGGGCTAAGTAACATTAGAGACGTTTCATGGAACCGGAACAGTCTGGCTGACACCTCATTCCCTGAAGGAGTTTCCACCCCCTGAATGCAATCCTTTGCAGAATACTTCATATCTAAGTGGGTGGGATAAGGGGGTGAGAGGGGGTTGGTGCCAACAGTGGATGACTTAGGAAAGCGATGAACCACCCAACATTTCTTTCCTCAAATCTAGAGACTTGCCACAAATTGTTTAGCAATCATCAGTTTCCTTCCCTCAAATGCAGAGATCTAAAAACTCAAGGCATATAAGAGCCAGGATAAACCCAGAGCGTGAGTCCCTGGCAATCTTCACATTACACATATGACCTAGAGCAGATTTGGTATCAGCAGATCAGTGGGTTTAAGAGTTTCCCTGATGGCTCAGCAGGTAAAGAACCTGCCTGCCAATGCAGGAGACCCAGGTTCGATCCCTGGGTCAGGAAGATCCCCTGAAGCAGGAAACGGCAACTACTCCAGTGGTGGTGATGGTGGTTTAGTCGCTAAGTCATATCCAACTCTTGCGACCCCACAGGCTGTAGCCTGCCAGAATCTCTTTCCATGGGATTCTCCAGGCAAGAATACTGGAGTGGGTAGACATTTCCTTCTCCAGGGGATCCTCCCAACCCAGGAATGGAACCCAGGTCTCCGGCATTGCAGGCAGATTTTTTACCAACCGAGCTACGAGGGAAGCCCAACTACTCCAGTATTCTTGCTTAAAAAACCCCACTGACAGAGAAGCCTGATGGGTTACAGTCCAAAGGGTTGCAGAGAGTCAGACTCGACTAAGCACACACATGAGTGGGTTTAAATACTTCCCTGTTGACCGGCTAGGGGATCCTGGGCAATTCCTTTAAATCTGAGTTTCAACTTCTTCATCTATAAAGTAGATATAATACCAACATCATACTGTTACTATAAGCATTACGGGTATGGAGGATATCTGTAAAAATATTTTGTGTATCCTGTGACTGTTCTGAATCCAGGCGTATTTGTATCTAAACCACCTTCCAGAGAGGGATTTTGGTTTGCGTGTTCATTTAACTGAATGTGTAGGTAGTGACCAGGACTTTGTTAACAATAAAAGTTCCCCTAATTTTGACTTTTTGTTAAATGTTATACCTCTCTGCCCTTCCCCTGAAAAAGGAAACTGTTTCAAGTTTTCTAAACAGTCACATTTCTCAAAGACAAGAGAATCAGGGATTTGGAATATACTGCCAATTATGATTCACCCAAACTGAGTGAAGGGGCGCTTACTTTGTGTTTTCTATTTTCTAAAAAGAAAAATTATCTGGCTGCACTGCCTGTTTTTATTTTTTTTTAATATTTATTTGGCTAATTAGCCAAACCAATTGGCTAATTAAATTGGCTGTGCTAGGTCTTAGTCTCAGCACATGGGATCTAGTTCTAGATTTGTTGCAGCACATGAGATCTAGTTCCCTGACCAGGGGTCGAACCTGGGCTCCCTGCACTGGGAGCGAGGAGTCTTAGCCACTGGACCCACCAAGGAAGTCCCTCTTTTTAACTTTTAATTATGGAGAACTTCAAATATCCACATGGGGAAAAAATACAGAATAGTATAATAACTACCCCTACCATGAACCCATCACCAGCCATCACATTGCCAGACGTACAAAATATCTTTCTCTTCCACTTCCCGTGTCCCATATTAGTTGTTGCCCAGTTGCTCAGTGTCTGAATCTTCACGACCTCATGGATGGTAGTCTGCCAGGCTCCCCTGTCCTTCACTATTACTTTGAAACAAATTCCAAATGTTTCAAGTACATATTTCATTCAGTACATATCTCTTAAGAGTGACATTTTAAATTAACCTTAACATGAAACCTAAAAAGTTAACAATTCTTTAATATAAAATCTCAATTCAATGTTCAAGCTTCCAATGTCTCAAATATCCAATGTATCTTATTTTTACATTTGTTGCAATCAGAATACGAGTAAGGTATCACAGTCTAGCTGGTCCATATGTCTTTTATAGGTTTCCCTATATCTTTGGAAGGACTGATGCTAAAGCTGAAACTCCAGTACTTTGGCCACCTCATGCGAAGAGTTGACTCACTGGAAAAGACTCTGATGCTGGGAGGGATGGGGGCAGGAGGAGAAGGGGACGACAGAGGATGAGATGGCTGGATGGCATCACCGACTTGATGGACATGAGTCTCAGTGAACTCCGGAAATTGGTGATGGACAGGGAGGCCTGGCGTGCTGCGATTCATGGGGTCGCAAAGAGTCGGACACAACTGAGCGACTGATCTGAACTGATATGCAATTTTTATTTGGAACTTATAAATGAAGAAACTGAGTTGTCTGTCCTGCAGTTTCTTACAGTCTGGATTTTGCTGACTGCATATCTAAAGCTCAGCTTAACATTTTTCTCTGTCTTCTGTATTTCCTGTAAATTGATAGTTGGGTCGAGATGTTTACTTTCTTTTTTAAATATTTGGTTGTGAGATCTAGTTCCCTGACCAGGGATTGAACCTGGGCCCCCTGCATTGGACGCTCAGAGTCTTAGCCAGTGGACCCCCAGGAAGTCCCAAATTGCTTCTTCCTCATGTTTTCTCTTCAAGTCTACGAGTTCTTTCCTCCGTCTTCTCCATTCTGCTGTTGGGCGCACCCAGTCAAGTCTTGCTTTCAGTTATTTTATTTTTCAGTTCTAAAATTCCCACTTGGTTCTTCTTTCTGTTTCTTTGCTGAGACTTCACAGGCTCCAGGCCGTCACCGGAACGTGGTCTTTTAACGTGTGGACACATGCAGAGCCTCCAAGGTGGCCCCCAGTGGTCCTGTCTCCTGGTCTACATCTGTAGCCTCTCCCGCTTTCTACGGGGGTTCGCCGGTACAGCCAGTAGCGTATGGTGGAAGGCATGCTGTGCCCTGTCTGAGCCTAGGTTATGAAGGACTGTGGCTTCTGTCCTGGGCACTGCCTCTTTCTCAGCCCGTGCACAGACGCTCAGGTCACTTGCTCTGGCAGAAGCAAGCTCCCTGCAGCACGTGGTGCCCGAGGCCCTGCTCTGTCCTTTACCAAAAGGCGCAGGACAAACCAGACAAGCTTGAGCTCCGACTTCTTTACTGGGAAATTGCTTTTGTCCCCACCTACTTCCCAGAGTTATGAGTCTCATATACGATAAAATGCCTGAAAACATTATATGACTATTAATTTATCTAAACCGACACCTTTCATTCACAGATGAAAACCTGAAACCCAAAGGAATGGGGAGAATTGACAGATGAGACACGAAGGGAACAGAGGCTTTACAGGGGAAAAAAAAGCAGGGCTTCCTTGGGGGTCCAGGAGTGAAGAGTCTGCCTTGCAATAAAGAAGACACGGGTTCAATCCTTGGCCTAGGAAGATCCAAGTTACTACGGGGCAACTAAGCCGGCGCACCTCAACTAGCGAGCCTGTGTGGCGCAACTCCTGAAGCCCGTGCCCAGAGCCTCCACAAGAGACGCCACTGCAGCGAGAGGCCTGCACAGCGCGACTAGAGAGCAGCCCCCACTCAGCACAGCAAGAGAAAGCCCACATGCAGCGACGGAGACCCAGCAGGCCAAAGATAAACAACTATCTTTTCAAAAAAGAAAAGAGAAAAAGCCAGGTCTGGAATCCAGAGCTTGCGACTTCAATCAAGGCCAGCTGTTTTCTCTGCTGTTCCTAAGGAGTCACGGGCTTTAGGTTCAACAGTCGCTGCACATTTCAGAGAAACAGAAGACGGATTATGGATGGCACATGGTCGACCAAGAGAGTGGTATTTCTTCTAGGGCACATAACCACTTGAGGGTAGACGCAAGAGGATCGGAGTTTTTTCGTTTAGCTTTTGCATCACAAATTTTTCGGAGCCAGTTACTGCTTCCTCTCTGTTTCTCTGCCAGTCATCTCAATCTGCTGAGTCCAAGCACACGGGCACCCAGCCAGAAGGTGACTAATACCATCTCTTTGCACCCAAACCATGTACAATAGGCAAATAGTTCCTGGTTTAAAAACCCTGCTAGACAAGTTGGTATCAGAATCTTTAAGCTACAGATACTCCTTTGTTGTGCAATTTAGTAAAAATAGTTGAGAGAAAAGAGGCTAACAGTTGGAGCCAACGTGGTCAGACTATTTGGGCAAATGTAACTAATCTTAACATGACTATGCTAGAATGGTACAATTATCATTTTTTCCTCCATTCTTAGTTTTGTGTGTTTAACCTAAAAATTCAAATTTTATACAATGTCTATCTTGACAGAATTATCCGATAAATCTTTTGAATTTAAATAATAACTAGTCATAGTTTAGTTCTTCACGCTTCATGGGTCTCTGTTAAGATTCTTTCAATTGCAAGCCAGCAGAAACCAACTGTAGCTACTTGAAAAATGACAATCTAGGGAATTCCCTAGCAGTCTCTAGTGGTCAGGACTTGGCACTTTACACTGCCAGGGGCCACGGGTTCAATCCCTGGTCAGAGAACTGAGGGCCCGCAAGTCACATGGCATGGCCAAAAATAAAAGAGACAATCTATGGGAGGGACAAAGGAGAACGTAGGGGACCAAAGGGCAGCCCTGGAGAAGCAGGAAGCAGGCGCCACCGAGGCCACCATCCCACTGAGTGTAAACTGTGGCTGCTGAAGCAAACACTCGCCAATCCTTTGTTTCTGCTGGGCGCAACCCCTGGGTCCCAGATTCAAAGTCCTCAGAGAGTGAAATTCTGTTTGGCCTAAGATGTGCCCAACTAGATGTCATGAACTGATTTAAAAAAAGAGACAGAGAGAGGGAGTTGAGAGGAATCTCCCAGGCCCTCTCCACTTCCGTGTGGGAGAGAACTCTTTGAGGCGCCCATCCCACCAACATAGCCCTCAGAAGCTGGCAGAGTCACCCCAGAAGATAAGGATACCGACAGGAAAGCCCAGAGTCCACTGAATCACAGATTTGTTCTCACCATTGAGTGAGCCCACGAGCTGCCTTCCAGTCATTCCGGAGGGACACCCACATATCAGCTTCCCTGCCCACCTATCAAGGACCAGCGAGAACATGCTTTGGGCATGACATTTGGGGTGATGCTTAAGAGCAAAATATAACTTGATTTCATCTACGCTCACATCAGACAAATCGAGTCTAATCTTGCTTTAAACCTCCTGTATCCATTCCCATACCACCCAGTGCTGTGTCTCCAGGTTCTTCCCATCCTCGTCACTCTCCTTGTGACCACTGCCCACACAGCCTTCCCTGCAGAACGTTCTGTATGAACAAGCCTTACCTGACAAGGAAAAGGGTCGGGGATCCACAAATAAATATAAAAAATACTGGTCAAACCATACCTACGACTCACCCAAGTTTGTCTGGGGAGCTCTAGGCCGCCCTACTCTGAAGATCTTCCTTGAAGATCCTGAAAGGGAACCGCTAAGCCACACGCACTTAGGAGATGGATTCCATGTGGCTTTCGGGCACAAGTGGCTTAATTGCATCTTTGATAGATGGAGGTGAAAATGTGGAAAATTTTATTAACGTTCAGTTTTAAAAGCTTTACGCCTGTGGTACGCCAAGGGGAAGGGGTTTTCTTAAAGAAGTGAGTCTTAGGGTCTGGGTCCCGGTTTAGGAGTTGTGCAGCAGTGGTATGTGTTTGTTAAGTCCTTCAAGAATTTGTGATCTTGGTCCCGGGCTCGCAAGGCTGTGACAGTTTCTTCTTCCTTCGGGGGAGAAGAGACACTGTTATACCTCCAGGCTCTCAGCACATTATCCCTGCACGATGGACTCCTTCACATCTTCTGTGGATTCGCATTTGCTCTGAGTCAGCCTTGAGGCTCTCCCAGAGGAGAGATCAAAGGAGAGAAGCCTTGAACTATTTCTCCAGATGGACCTTAAATGCAGTCTGTGTGTGTGCATCCCATAAAAGGTACCATCTCACACCACGAAGCAGACAACTCAGTGGCTTAGAAATTCACACCCACAGTAGACAAATCACACTGCTTTGCAACCACCATCATCTGTCTCCAGAGTGTTATCATTTCCAGTCAAAACTCTACCCATTAAACAAGGCAGCATTCTCTTCCCCCTCCCAGCCTCTGGCAACCACTGTTTGACTTTCTCTCTGTGAACTGGACCACTGTGTGTCCCTCATGTAAGGGGAATCATATAGTATTTGCCCTTTTGTGTCTGGCCTGTTTACAAAAGCAGTTTGCTATATAGAGCATTAACCTTATAGTGAGTAAGGATACAATAGGTATAGATAGCTATTACTTCTAGATCAGAAGTCTTTAGGAGCCCTTATAGGGCTCCTCAAGAACTGTCTCCTTTTTAAAGGATGAGTTTCCTAATTATATGGTTTTCTTAGGAGCCTTTAACCCAGAAGATGCTAATCACTGTCCCGGGTCATTTCTCCTTTGAGAGCATCCTCGTGGTCCCGAACTAAAATCAGCTACCTCTCATTAGGAAGAACCACTAACCTGGTCATATTGATTGTATAGCTCTGGATTTTGCTAATGATTCAAGTTTGACATTTAACAGAGTGTAACCCCATGTTTACCTGGCCACTTAACGTTGATCTCACATTCCTCAAACGAGAAACATCTAATGCAAAACTACAGAGCGTCAGTGAATCTATGACAAAGGAGGCAACACTATACAGTGGGGATAAGACAGCCTCTTCAATAAATGGTGTTGGGAAAACTGGACAGCCACACACCAAAGAATCAAACTGGACAACTTTTTCATACCATGTACAAAAATAAACTCAAACTGGATTAAAGGCTTAAAAGAGCTGAAACCATAAAATTTCTGGAAGAAATCCAGACAGCATGCTGCTTGACATCAATCTCAGTAACATGTTTTTTTGATAGGTCTCCTCAGGCAAGGGAAACAAAAGCAAAAATAAGAAACAAATGGGACTATAGGAAAAGAAAAAGCTTTCGTGTAGCAAAGGAAACAACCAACCAACAAAATGAAAAGGGCTGACTACTGGATGGGAAAAGATATTTGCAAATGATATATCTGATATGGGGTTAATATCCAACATACACAAAGAACTCAAACACTCAACATTAAAAAAACTTGAACACGAGTGGGTCGAAGACTTGAATAGACTTGTCTTTCCAAATGAGACATACAGATGGACGACAGGAACATGAAAAGATGCTCAACATCTAATCATCAAGGAAATGCAAGTCAAAACCACAGTGAGATATCACCTTATATCTGTCACAATGACTTATCAAAAAAACAAAAAGTGTTGGCGAGGATCTGGAGAAAAGAGAACCCTTCTGCAGTATTTGTGGGAATATAAATTGGTGCAGCCACTGTGGAAAACAGTATGGAGGTTCATCAAAAAAAAAAAAAAAAGAAATCAAAAGTAGAACTACCATATGATACAGCAATTCCACTCCTGGATATATAGCCAAAGAAAATGAAGGACTGATGCTGAAGCTGAAGCTCCAACACTTTGGCCACCTGATGCGTAGAGCCAACTCATTGGAAAAGCCCCTGATGCTGGAAAGATTGGGGGTAGGAGGAGATGGCGGTGACAGAGGATGAGGTGGTTGGATAACATCACCGACTCAATGGTCCTGAATTTGAGCAAACTCTGAGAGATAGCAGAGGACAGAGGAGACTGGCGTGTGCAGTCCATGGGGTCACAAAGAGCCAGACACGACTTAGTGACTGAACAACAACAATCTGAAAAGATCCATGCACCCCGTGTTCACTGCAGCGTTATTTATAATAGCCAAGATACGGACGCAGCCTAAGTGCCCATCAATAGATGAATGGATAAGAAGATGCAGACACTACTCAGCCGTAAAAGGAATGTAATCTTCTAATCTGTGGCTACATGGGTGGACCTAGAGGGCACTGTGCTGACTGGAGTCAGACAAACACGAAGACTGTGACTTCACTTATATACGGGATCTACAACACAAACACACACAACAGACACAGTACAGGTACAGGGAACACGCGACTGCCTGAGGGGGTGAAAGAGATGGGCGAGGGGGATCAAGAGGTACGAACTACTAGTTACAGTAAATGAGCCGTGGGATGAAATATACTAGTTACAATATAAATGAGCCATGGTATGAAATACACAGTGTGGGGAACAGAGTCAGTGACTATGCGGTATCTCCGTAAGGCAACAGATGGGAATTAGGCTTGTTCTGATTTCTATACATTTAAAAATGTATAGGAATATCAAATCACTGTATCGTGTAGCAGGTGCTAACACAGTGTTGTAGGTTAATTACCTTCAAAAACAAACTCATAGAAAAAGAGATCGGATTTGTGGTGACCAGAGGTGGGAGTGAGGGGAGAGGAGAATTGGATGAAGGTAGTGGGGGGATTGGGGGCAGGAGGAGAAGGGGACGACAGAGGATGAGATGGCTGGATGGCATCACCGACTCGATGGACGTGAGTCTGGGTGAACTCCGGGAGCTGGTGATGGACAGGGAGGCCTGGCGTGCTTCGATTCATGGGGTTGCGAAGAGTCAGACACGACTGAGCGACTGAACTGAACTGAGTCTTAAGGCATAAACTTCCCATTATAAGATAAATAAGTATAATGAGTATAATACATATAGATAAGGATAATTAACATGAGTAATGTAATTAGCACTGCCATATGTTACATGTGAAAGTTGTTAAGAGAATAAATCCTAAGAGTTCTCACCACAAGGAAAAAAATTTTCTTTTTCTATTTCATATCTCTGAGATTATGGATGTTCACTAAACTAATTGTGCTAATCATTTGAGGATGTATGTACATCAAACCCGGAGAAGGCAATGGCACCCCACTCCAGTACTCTTGCCTGGAAAATCCCATGGATGGAGGAGCCTGGTAGGCTCCAGTCCATGGGGTTGCTAAGAGTCGGGCACGACTGAGCGACTTCACTTTCACTTTTCACTTTCATGCATTGGAGAAGGAAATGGCAACCCAATCCAGTGTTCTTGCCTGGAGAATCCCAGGGACAGGGGAGCCTAGTGGGCTGCCATCTATGGGGTCGCACAGAGTCGGACACGACTGAAGCGACTTAGCAGCAGCAGCAGCAGCAGTACATCAAATCATTATGCTGGACACCTTAAACTTACACAGTTCTCTGTCAATCACATCTCAATAAAACTGGGAGAAAGAAAACAATGGGATACTACTTCATACACATTAAAATGGCTATGATTAAAAAAAATACAAAGAAAATAGTTTCACAAAAAAGTAAAACCAAAAAGAAGAAATTTAAAAACCACAGAAAACAAGTATTGATGAGAATGTTAAAAAAAAAAAAAAAGGGAAACTGTGTGTGTTGATGTAAAATGGTACATCCACCATGGATAACAATATGGTGGTTCCTCAAAAATAAAAAATAAAGAATTACCATATGATCCAACAATTCCACTTCTGGGTATATACCCCAAAGAAATAAAAGGAGGAATTCCAACCTATCTGTACTCCCATATTCATAGCAACATTATTCACAATAGACGAAAGGATAACCCAAGTGTCCATCCATAGATGACTAGATAAAATGCGGTATATCCATATGATGGCATATTATTTAGGCTTAGAGGAGGAAACTTTGATACATTCTACAACATGGATGAACTTTGAGGACATTATGCTAAGTGAAAGAAGTCCGTCAGAAAAGGACAAATACTGTGCGATTCTACTTCCGAGGTGCTTAGTGCTTAAATTCAGAGATGGAATATGAGATGGTGGTTTCCAGAGCCTGGTGGGGGCAGGGGGTAATAATTGTTTAATGGGGACAAGTTCTGGAGATGGTTGGTGATGGTGGCCGTACAAAAATGTGAAATGTACTTAATGCCAGTGAACCATACACTTAAAAATGATTTAAACAGTCAATTTTATGTTACATATGTTTTACTACAATAAAAAGTCTGTAAAAGTATCTAATGCTATCTGATCGTGATTCCCTGCTCCTATAGAAAACTTAGGAGCCTTTATTATAGAGTTCATTCCCAAACATCCTATTCTGGAAAGAGACAATTTGTTGTTGCTGTTGTTCAACTGCTAAGTCATGTCTGACTCTCTTGCAACCCCATGGACTGTAGCCCACCAAGCTCCTCGATCCATGGAGTTTTCCAGGCACGATTACTAGAGAGGGTTGCCATTTCCTACTCCAGAGGATCTTCCTGACCCAGGGATCAAACCCACACCTCCCACATTGGCAGGTGGCTTCTTTACCACTGAGCCATCAGGGAAGCCCAGAAAGAGACAAAATACAATTAAAGAGCAAAATGGTTGTTCAAAAGCTGGCCTCCCTTCGTTGTTTGAATTTCTCAGTACAAAGTCACTTTAACATCATACTCCTTTACTCTCCCTCCCCCAGAAGAGGCAAGTAGGGAAAAATAACAAAAAACAAGAGTGAGATTCTACACCAGAGGAGGTAGGACAAGCGCCTACGAGATTAAAGGGGTCTGGAAGCTTCCTAGGACCAAGAAGCTGCCACTCAAAGGTGGCCCCCATAACACGGAAGGGAAGAAACTCAGGGCCGAGTCATGAGACAAGCCTGCCTGTCCGTCACCAGCTTCCTAGGAACAGCCCAGGTACCGGCCAGGTGATCACCTGCACAGGAGGTCTGGGCACTTACCTCGGAGAAGTGTCTCTCGATAATGTTCAGCGCAGTCAGGGCGACCTGATGGTTCTCGTGAAGTTGCAGAGCCTCAATTCTATCAAGCCCACCGAGTCCTTCTATCAGCAGACACATGTTTTCCTTCTGAGAAATCTTCTCCGCTGCCTGCAGGTGATATAAGAGTGAGACTCTGGACCGAAGCCCTTAGGACACGGGGCTTTACCTCAGTGGAATCAGACCAAAGCCGCCCAGTGGGCTGCTGCAGTGTTCTTCTCCCAGACTGAATCAAAATTGCATTGTCTTCCTCTCATTTGGGGGTAACTGTCATCTATCTATTGAGATTTGTCTTCATTGCACAAAATTCAGTATTTTTTTTTCTGAATATGCCACCACCCATACACACATGGCTGAACACTATTTTGTAGGTATCCCCTTTCTAATTGGGCTTCTCTGGTGGCTCAGCTGTAAAGAATCCGCCTGCAATGCGGGATACCTGGATTTGATCCTGTTGGGAAGATCCCCTGGAGGAGAGCATGGCAGCTCACTCCAGTATTGTTGCCTGGAGAATCCGCACGGACAGAGGAGCCTGGCGGGTTACAGTCCATGGGGTCGCAAAGAGTCGGACACAACTGAGTGACTAAGCACACCCCTTCTAATTAATGGAGACTGTTTTAAAAACAGAGAAAAGAATGTTCAAGTGATGCTACATAAATGCAGATGTTCTGGCCCTGTGCTCCCTGGAAAGCCTTGAGAGGTCAGGCAGGAGACCCTCGGTAGCAGAAGCCACACCATGGCAGCTAGTGAGGTCCCTGGAAACACGTGATGGGACTGGATTGAAGCCCGTGCTGATCACTGGATTTCTCATCCACGGGCATTCACTCACTCATCATTTGTATGTACACTATGGACAAGGGCCACAAAACTATCAATAAAGGTGAGACATAGAGAAAGCCTTTTCCCAACTCAGACTACCAGGGGAGACAAGAATTGCTATAGTACAGCAAGCCATGATGGGAAAGAACATAAAAAAGGGTGTATATACGGGTATAACAATCATTTCGCTATACAGCAGAAATCAACACAATGTCAATCAGCTATACTTCAATTAAAAAACAAAACAGAAAGGACAATAGAGTAAGTGGTCAGAGGTTTAAGTTATAGAAGATGTGCACAAAAGGCTTGGGAAGTACCCAGTTCTTAATGACCAGCACAGTACCAGGGTCCATCACAGAATAATGGCATCCCCTAGAGAAGGAAGGGAAGGACAGAGTTCTGAGGGAACAAGTGCTGCGTATCGAGAGGAAGCATCACTACAGTGTACGCTCAGTTGTCCGATTCTTTGCCACCCCAGGGACTGTAGAGCCTGCTAGGATCCTCTGTCCATAGAATTTTCCAGGCAAGAATACTGGAGTGGGTTGCCATTTCCTTCTCCAGGGGATCTTCCCAACCCAGGGATCAAACCCACATCTCTTCGAGGAAAGGAGTAGTTCACCTAAGTAGAATCTTTGAGGGAAGCAGACAGAGAGAGAAAGAAACAACTTTGTCATCCTGTAGGACTCTGCTGGCTATTATGTGAGCAGTAATAAACACACACACAAACAAAACTTCCTGTGGATCAAATTAAATATTGGTTAGGCCATAATTTATCTGATGAGAGCCTGCACTTTTGTCTAAGTCTTGATACCTTCTAGTCCTCTCTGTATGTCCAGAGTGAGCTCTTGGCTTTGAGTAAAAGAAACAGAGGCAGGAACCAATGTGCTAGGTTAGTCTCTAAGAAAACTGGGAAGTGGGTGATGACCTAGAGCAGGAGGAGCCCTGGAGAATTCTGGACTTGGACAGAACAGCAGATGGCCCCCAGGTTACTGCAAAGAACCTCAACTGTACTCTGCTGCCCACCTGAAGCATCTTCTATCTTATCCTGATCTTTCTTACTGTCCCATGGGCCACCACTGGATACAGGGGCTTCACTGGTCCTCCAGATGGGACGTGTCCAGACTCCTCCCAAGAAAAAGACCCCAAGTGTTTCATTCAAATGAATGAGATAAACAGATTTCTACAGCTCCAAGTGCGCTTTCACACGTTATGCCCAACCTTGCCTTGTTGTTATTGCTTTTCCCTCATTAAGTCCTGCCCACCTCTCTGTGACCCTACGGGCTGCAGCACCCCAGGCTCCCCATCCCTCACTGTTTCTCAGAGTTTCGTCGGATTCATGTCCAGTGAGTCGGTGATGCTATCTAAGCATTTAATTCTCACCATCCCCTTCTCCTTTTGCCTTCAATCTTTCCCAGCACCAGAGTCAGCTTTGCTACTTTTCCTGCTGGCTGCCAAGTCTCTAATCTGATTTGCTCAAAGTCTTAGTGTCTAATTGGGCTGTTTCCAATCCGTTTTTGACTGGGGTCAGTTCTTTCTGGGACAGTTGCATGAAAAGTGCTTTAAGTGAGCTTTTTAAAGGAGTCCTCTGGTGTTACTTTGAACCTTTTCAAATGGCTCCGTCACATAAAAAAGACCTTCACCAAATGAATAAAGCCAGACTCTAAGATGGCCTGAGATGATCCCTGCCTCCGGGATATTCATTCCCTTGTGTAGCCCCTCCCATGCTGAAATGGGGTCATCTGTGTAACCAATAGGATGTTGTTGACATGACCTCCTTCCTAAGTCCTACAAGACATTGGGGCTTCCACCTTGCTAGAAGGTGGCAGATAGCTTGCTGCAGGGGAAGACAGCAGCCACGATGGAAGGGCACTCAAGCAGTCCCAGGCAACCCATGTGGTAAGAAGAACTTTCTAGGCAGGTAATCGAGTCTTCATGGAAGCTGATTCTTCAGCCTCCATCAAGCCTTCAGATGAGACTGCACCCCCGTTTCCATCTTGAACTTCTAAGACCCTGAGCCAGAACCATCTGCCTCAGATCTAAGCTGCCTCGATCCCTAAACCCAGAAACTGTGTGAGACAATGTTTGTTTTAAGCCACTAGAGGGGTAATTTGTTGTTCAGTATACAACTGACACAGATAGTATGTAAACATTGGCTTAGCTCACCTTTATTTCAGAAATAAGAATTCTCTAGAATTATCTCCCAGAGAAGGCAATGGCACCCCACTCCAGAACTCTAGCCTGGAAAATCCCATGGGCGGAGGAGCCTGATAGGCTGCAGTCCATGGGGTCACACAGAGTCGGACACGACTGAGCGACTTCACTTTCACTTTTCACTTTCATGCACTGGAGAAGGAAATGGCAACCCACTCCAGTGTTCTTGCCTGGAGAATCCCAGGGACAGGGGAGCCTGGTGGGCTGCCGTCTATGGGGTCGCACAGAGTCGGACACGACTGAAGTGACTTAGCAGTAGCAGCAGCAGAATTACCTCAAGGCTTTGTAGTCCATTTTCCCAGCCACGCAGCTAAACGGAAAGGAACTCTAGTACGGTCCCTCAAGGTCTCTCCTTGTTAACATCCTGCTGCTTCCTCCAAGTATATTGTTTCATCTTCTAGAAGAACCAGCCATCTGACTCATTGACTGTTTCTTCCTTGCTTCGAACCTTTGGTTAGTTTCTCTATCTCACTCAGACTAAGTCCACCTTCTCTCACAGACCGTCCGTGCTCTGGCCCCTAGATATCACGAGCCTGTCTCCCAGGACCTTCCACCCTTTGACTCTCTCTGGCCACACCCCCATCCCTGCTTTTTAAGGTCTCCTTCACTTAGAGACCACTTTCCCAGGTGCCCACAAGACTCACTCACTTCTTTCAGGCCTTTACTCAAACGTTCTTCCTCACTGAAGTTTCTCCAAACTATTGCATCTAAGAGACCACCATGCCCTCCCCACTCTGGGCCATCAGTAACTACCCCTCCATCAGATATATTCTACCGGCAACTCTCTATTCAATGCGTCTGCTCCTCGCCCCCCTAATACATAAACTCTACGGGACAAGGACTTTGCTTTGTTGTTTCCTGAGCATCTAAAACAATGCAGGCCACCGAGACACTTCTGGGGGAAAATGCAGATGGCGGACCTTCACTGAAAGGCCTCTTGTCCTGCTATCCATCGGATGTGTGGACAGAGGGTGGGGTGGGGGGTGTGGAAGCGGAGAGGAAAAGAGAATTCTAGTTAGGTTTTTAGAACCAAATGACATGTCTTAATGCAGAGACTGTTATTTAGAAACCACCCTGCTCAGAACAGCTCACCTGGAGGATGAAAAAGAGAACATCGAGGATGATGATAACCATTTTGTTGTCTGGGATGGTGAGGAGATTTATGAGCGGCTCCAAGACTCCAGCCTGGACAAGCTGGATCAACTGCTCCACGGAGCCCCCGGTTGTGAAGTTAGCCACTGTCCAGACAGCCTCCTTCTGGACTTTAAACTCTCCCTGCACAAAGAGAACATTTCCATTCTTTATAGATTCCGAAGAATCTAAATACAGGGATACGGATGTGGTTCGATTCCTAGGGACGCTGGGCTATCTATTCCTGGGACTCTACGTGCAATTCACACCGAGTCCCTTGGTAACCTGCCTTTAGTTTTTGAACAGAAGATATCATCTTTGAGAAGCCAAAAAGGAAGGAAGGGCAGACTCATGTAGGGTCTTCGAGGGAGGTTCTACATTCAGACAGGCTCATTTCCTTGCGTCAGGTTATAGGAAAAACAGAATCAACATCAACCAATACAGGTAAACAGTACCGATCAGGAACGACACCTGGGGTTTTAAGATTATAGTGACTCGTGTCTACATTTCTAGTCTTTCTGCCCCAGTAAAACTTTGCACAAGAAGCTCCAGAGCTGAGCACACCACCCGGTGAGGACACAGGAAAGCCACTGAAATCTCACTCAGTGCATCCCTTCCATTTAAAAAAGCACTTGGGGCTTCCCTGGTGGCTCAGTAGCAAAGAATCTGCCTGCCAAGGCAGGGGACACAGGTTTGAGCCCTGGTCTGGGAGGATTCTATGTGTCAAGGAGCACTAAACCTGAGCACCACAACTACTGAGCCCGTGAGCCGCAACTACCGAATTCCACGCACTCGAGAGCCTGTGCTCTGCAGCAACAACAAAATGAGAACAACACAACGAAAAGTCCTCGCGCTGCAGCTGAAGAGTGGCCCCCGCGCGACACAACTAGAGACGAGCCCATGCAGCCAAACAGACTCAGCAGAGCAAAAAACAAAAAGAAGCAGTTGGCTCAGAGAGATGGGATTCATTTATCAGGGATCCTTCTATCCATTTACAGGAGGAGTTAGTCCCACGTTATGGCTGGGGGAAACTGCAACCTCAGTTTAGACCAAAGCAAAAAAAAAAAAAAAAACCCACTAAAATAACACGGCTGCAAGCAAGTTATAGTTCAAAAGGCACGGTTTAAAAAAAGATCACTCCTTGATTTCCAACTAGATGCTTCTGACTAGAACAGGTACAGACTCTGGGTAGGACGCAGGAAGGAAGCATCTGACAGACTGGAAGATGCCATGGCTTGGGTAGCACTCCTGGCTTAGCTTTCCATACCTAACGCACACCTGGGGACCCACCAGTCAGCCTGACATTAACCTCCCTCCCCAACCCGAGGTCACCACTCCTGACCTGTTTCCCAAGTTGATGGTTTAAACATAGCTCATCCACTAAAAGGTGACAAAAAGAAATGCTGATGGTAGCAGTTGTCTTGGGGAAAGGAAGTGGGAATCAGGAAGAAGAAGGAAGCTTTAGTGTATTTCTCCTAGTATATCTGGATTTACGCTTTCATCAATGGGGTTTTTATACTGAAAAGGCACGCCCTTTCTTCAGTGTATAACATCACCATATCACAACCCGATATGTTTTTTCTCCGAAAACAAAACGAAACCAAATCTCCTCCCATTTTTGCCAAGGAAAGTAGGTGGCACACTTTAACACTAGAGATGAGCCAGTATTTACCAGCTCAATATTTTTCTGGATATTTGAGCTGTGGGATCACCTTTTCATTGACTTATTAAGTCTTCTAAATTTTTAATGGGCTATCCAAAGTGGCATGCCCCCCTTTTTTTTTTCAGGGAGAGTTAGGAAACTAATGTTTTGTAGATTTGTCATGCTCTCAATTAATTTTGCTTCTCAGTCTACATCTGAACACCTAAAGGAGTTGAACACATAGCCCAATGCAAAGTAGCCTTGTGTCAGGGATGCCGCGTGGGCCACTTACGTTTTTTAGCACGGCCACCAAGGGAGGCAGGGCGCCACAGGCGATTAGCCGCTGGATGTGTTGGCGGGGCCCAGCAGCCACGTTGCTCAGGGCCCAGGCTGCCTCCTTCTGGATGGAGGGGCGGGGATGCGTCAGCAGCTGGGGCAGCACACCCAAGATGCCTGCGTCCAGGGCCAGCTGGGTCTGGTGGTCCGTTCCTGTGACAATGTTGCCCACGGTGCGGAGAGAGGGGGTCTGGGGGACCAAGGTGAGACGTGTAACCAACGCTGCAAATTTGTCATCGCGGAAGATAACCATCGCAGCAAACTCCACGCCCTCCCAAACGTTTGTCGCACTGTTCGGATGGTTTTCCGGAAGCCTGTGAATAATGATTCTATCCGTGATCCTCATCCACTCAGTGCATCCTTGGCTGTTCACATAGTTTAAAGGTACTTGTCAGCCTCCCAGTAGTTTCAGCCCAAGTGGGTCAGAGGTCAAGTGATACATTTCCCAAACAGTGCTGTCCTTTTCACGTCCTTATATTGGGAAAGTTGCTAAACTGATGGTCATCTTTATAACGTAATAATCTCTATTGAATTTGTATCTGGCATAAATATCAAACTTCCTTTAATTAGAGCTAATGAAGTCCCAGTGGCATTTTGGGGATGTATTCATAAAGGTCTCTCAGTATCTTTGAAGGTCCCTAGGATGCATCTATGTTTGGACTCAAGACAACCGTCCTAGGAGGGCCATGGGTGCATGTGTGCGTACTCAGTAGCTCAGTCGTGTTCAACTCCTTGTGACACTATGGACTGTAGCCCACCAGGCTTCTCTGTGCATGGGATTCTCCAGGTAAGAATACTGGAGTGGGGTGCCATTTCCTCTTCCAGGGGATCTTCCCAACCCAGGGATCAAACCCAGGTCTCCTGTGGCTCCTGCACTGGCAGGTGGATTCTTTACCACTGAGCAACCTTGGAAGCCCAGGAGGGTCGACTGTGGGTTTATTTTGGTTTCTCTGTACCATGGTGACAGCCCATCAACAGTTCTAGACTCTTCCTAACCTATCACACTAGGTATCTGCTACTCCAGTGAGAGGTGGTAAGTAGTGCCACAGGCCAAACACAGCCTTGCCAGTCTGCTGCATTTGGGCCCCAAGCCCCCATGATAAACATTCTAGAAGATGTCTTCACACCTTCATGCCCTCAACACTATCCCCAAAGTAGCCTTGACTTCTGAGCAACGATACACTCATCTCTGAATGGATGATCGCAAAGATTGCATAATACACAATATTAGGCATAGAAATCAAAAGGGGTACCCGTACTTCAAACTACACGTCCAGTGAAGTACATTACGCAAGTGACGTATGTCACAGAGTCATGTGTTTGATGTTGGCTTTACTTACTTTCCACCCATACCTAACGTAGTCTAAGGGAACCAACTGGGGACAGGATAAGGGGGAACTTTTATACTTGAGTAAGAAAATCAAATGTTACAAGCTTTACATTAAAATGTGCACAGACATACCCCAACTTGTTAACATCTACATGCAGAGACCAGTAGAAGGAAAGGCCATAAAAGACTAGTTCACTAGGGACTTTCCTAGCAGTCCAGGGAGTGTGGGTTCGATCCCTTGTGGCCAAAGATCCAAAACATAAAACAGAATATTGTAACCAACTCAATAAAGACTTTAACAATGGTGCACATCAAAAAAAATTCTCAAAACAGAATACTTCATTAGGTGGAGGGATTATAGGCAATTTTAATTGGTGCTTTTCTATCTTTTCTAGTTATCAGATTAAGAGAAAGTAAGTCATTGAACATCCCCACGATTTTGGATCAAAGTTGATTCAGATCTTTAGTTACAGAGTAGCAGAGACCAGGGAAATGCAGAGGACCAGCTTGGTTCCAGGTGAAGGATGAATATCAACAGGGAAAGACTGGGGGGTGAGGAAGAAGAGAACCTGCTCAAGTGATGACGACCCGCGAACTCTAACCTGAAGGCCCCTATGGAGACCAATGGGACCTGGGACACTTACCAAGATGTTGAGTTCCGAGCTGCTCATAAGCTCAACCAGCCTGGGCAGGACCCCAGTGTCCACCACCTGGCCGATGCGCGCATCGCAGCCATCGGTGAGGTAGGACAAGGCCCAGCAGGTGTCCGAGAGGACCTCTCTGTCTGGGTGCCCCAGGAGGTAGAAGAGGGCAGGCAGCATCTGCTTCACCGCGTGGTCGGAGGGGTACGGGTTCTTGTTCCGGCACAGGTTGGACAGGGTCCAGGCGATGTTGCGCAGGAATGGGACCTGTAACGAGGAGACTGCCGCTAGCACTGGGTAAGAAGGAAGAAGGAAACATGCCCACGGCAACATGTCCCAGCCACCCTCGATCAATAGTATTGACCCGTAGGAACCAAAGCGTTTGAGCTTCAAACAGGAATTTGTTCTAGGCGATAAGCCCTGGAGGGGTGCAGAGGAGGAGCTTTGTTTTTATGTTGTGGTTTGTTTTTTTACACTAGAGAGCAGCCCCCACTTGCTGTAAGTAGAGAAAGCCCTCGCAAAGCAACCAACACCCAGCACAGCCAAGAATAAAAAATTCATTCATTCATAAAAAAGCAAGCAGCTGGCCAGTTTAGACTTGGCTGAACTGTGCTCTGGCTGACCTCGCCGGGCTGGAGGATACATATGTACGCGTCATCTAGACAGGCACAGCTACCTTCCCAGGGTTGCTGCAACGGTGCCTCTCACTGGCTTCAACTTAACCTGTACAACTAAGGCTCCGATTCCTTCTCCCCTTTACCCTCCCCATATCTCTAAAAGGAGGGTCCTCTAAACAACCTAACCTGAAACCTGGGGGCAATCGTCGCTTCCTTCTGCCTCCCGCTTCTGTGCCCATCACAGCAGCAAGCCAGGTCCACGTGCCCCTCCACCTCCCTCGGCTCTAATCCTGTGACGGCAGCCAGGGGGTCTTTCTGGAAGACCAGGTCGCTTCCCTTCCTGCCATGACATCCTCCCAAGGCTTCCTTTTGCCCCCAGACTGACGTCTAAGTCCCTCGCCCCTCCTGCCATCCGTCTTGCACTGTTCTCTGCTTGCAAGCTCCCTTCGTCATGCCAGCCTTTTTCCAGCTCAGCATATCAGGTTCTCTCACCTTGAGGGCAGGGTATGTAGCCCCTTATTTTTTTAAATAGACTTATTTCTCTCTTTCTCTCTATCTGGCCATGCCAGGTCGTTTGCTGCAGGTGAGATCTTTATTGCAGCATGTGGGCTCCAGTTCCCCAAACACAGATCAAACCCAGGTACCCTGCATTGGGAACGATGAGTCTCAACCACTGGGCCACCACGGAAGTCCCTCCCTTGACATTCAGAAGCAGCCTTCTCATTTTTGTTTAAGGCAAATCTAGAACCCAAATTTCATTCCTAACCCAGAGAGTCCTCTACTGTTGCCAAAGCAATCCACGTGGACTCTAAGCTTCGAACCTAGTCCCTATTTTACTACCCAGGAACAGTACCGGGGAGCCACTAATTCTTTCTGTGCCCCTTGAATAGAGAGCTCAGTCATCATCTTTTGCAGGATTGTAAGTTTAGAAAAACTTCCAATGGATCTCTTCCAACCTCCACCCCAACTCCAAAGAAAGATCAGCACTGCCTTGAGGACAAATGTGAATCAGCCTCTCCCCACAGTGACACCCAGTCTGAGGCCTTGTTCCTCATCACCGCTGCAAGGGGCCGGGCAGACCACATGGCCTAGCATTGGTTTGGAAGCACATTTCCCATTTCCCAACTTTGGGAACTTGTGTACCGAGCTAGTGAACTTCATCAAAAAGACACTCAACTGGTATGCTTGACGAAACCAGGGTCAGCAGATGTGGAATGGCATCACTCGCGATAACATTGTCTCTGAATTCTGGTCCATCACCTACAAATAGATAAGAACACAACACTCTAAGAGGGAACAGAGAGAGTCCTGGGGTGGGTGACAAATTCTTCAAAAGGCTCTGCAAGTGGTGAGAAGCCAAAACTCATTTCTGGGTTAGGCAAGCAGATAGTATAACCATGAACTAGACCCCTGGGTCTCCAACATGTTGGTTGAGTAGATGGTCTGATATGGAAAACAGCTACCACACAGCAGGGATTGCTAGGAGCATGGTCTCTGGGCCCATCAAGGAGCCAGCCAACCAGACCCGGGGAAGTGCACTCTAAATGTTGGCGGCATTTCACAGCATGGTTCTCAGGAGACAAAGGCCACTAGAGACCAAACTGTCTTCCCAGAAGGCTTTGGCAACTCCCGAATGCAACTCAAAACAAAGTCTGGGAGACAGATAGATGCCAGCCAACAGCTATCTGCTACTCGGGCTAGAAGATCAACTTTAGACCCTAGACACCTCAGCTCTTCAACCATCAGGCAAGGCATAAGCTACACGACACTACATCACCCGATTTTGCCCGTTCCTGACTGCACCGAGCAAAACGAGAGATGAAATCTCTGTAATAGATGCTTTACTTCTGTGAGCGTTTAAAAGGCAGACTTATTTTATATTCTGTTTGCTAATCCCATCACGCGAAGTCCTTGGAGGTCTAATCACACTGTTTCTGCTGATGTGGTCATGGAGAACTGTTGACTCTCTGAACTTGAAATTGCTAATATTTGGTTGATTTTAATTTGTCAAAACCCTGAGGGGCCCAGTTGAGTTTTTCCCCCCAGAGACATCATATTTATATTCAGCCTGGGATCCTGGATTTTCCACCCCAGCAACCCTCATCCCCAGCTTGTGCTTTCTCGGGCCATGCAGGGAGTACAGCATCCAGTACTAAATCCGTGAGGCCGATCTTAGGATCGTGTTTTCATCGGGAGAATTTTCCCCTACACTGAGCAAACATTTGTGTGTGTGTTCCCTGGGCAACTTTCACTGAAGGTAGAATTCTTTTACGGTCCTGGGTGATGTAAGGGTCTGTCAGAATATCCCCAGCCTGTATGAGCAGTGTCAACAGAGATTTGTCTTTTGTTCCTGAAGCCACTAGGCCCTGAGGCTGTAAGACTCCAGTCTTGGCAGAGGTCCCCAAGCAGCCTGGAGCTCCAGAACACAGCGCGTCACCTAGTCTCAGCTTCAGGTTTTGGCCTCTGAACTTGACTCTGAGTTTCGGTAAAGCCCGTTCTACTCCTGCCAGCGTTGCTAGGTAGTTGTATACTCGAGAATGTCTGATCTACAGCATTCCCCAAAGAGCTCCCCTGGCGTGCCACATGCCCGGCCCACTGTTTTCTTAGCTCCCCGGTGGGGAGAGCCTCACCTGCTATGTTCCCGAGGGCCCACACGGCCTGTTCACACACAGTCATGTGAGGGGAAGACAGGAGCTCAACCAGGGGCTGGATGGCACCCCCGACCACGACGGCGCGAGTCAGCTCTGAGGCCCCTGAAGCAATGTTGGTCAGAGCCCAGGCTGCCTCGAACTGCAAGCGGGGGTGAAGGGACGACTTCAGGAGCTCCACCAGCCTGGGGATGAGTCCCGCGTCCACGATCAGCTTCAGAGGAGGGTTCTTCTCCCGGGACAGCATTTTCCTTTGCAGTGTGAGAGCAAAGAAAGACAAGAACATATCCTGTGAGTCAGGAAGGGAGAAGCCCCTTTATGGATGTTCTTGGCATTCCTAACTATCCAATAAGACAAACGGCTGGGCCAGAGCCCCTTCGGATCCTCATGCTCAGCCTGTGGCGCTTTGCGGGGAGGAAGCAGCATTTTTAGTTATCATCTATGAGCCGCCATTTCTGCAGAGGCCAATTTAAATGAAGCCATTCGTCTCTGACAACACTTGCATATCTTAAGCTGTTCTCAAGGACAGTGTAGAGGAGCAATTCCATCTCACTTTTGGAAGGGCCCGCTTTTTCCTACATCGTGTGGGTGTTTCGCCACTGTCAAGAGACCAAAGAGGCCAGTGGAATCCGGCTAAGAACCCGTCAATGATACAAGTCTGTTTGGTGATACCTGGCTGCTTGGGTGGCCTGGAAACATAGTTCTGGATCTGAGGCATTGACACCACTGATTATTTCTTGCAGGGTGAGGCTGACCTGTATAAGGAGACACAGATTCAAGTCAGAGTCTCTGCCAAAAGGAACCATGGTCATCTAGTCTCGCCATCTATCTGATTAGAAGAAGCTGGCTTGAGCAGTACATCTCAAGCTGCATGCTGGTCTGTATTAGGAGAGGGAAGAACTCTTGGTGGTCTCACAGGTCTCACGGATTCGTGGGACACTTCCCATGCTCTGGGGGAGAGGTAATTCCTAGTATCACTTGGGTCCCCAGAGCCTTTTACTCCCATACGAGCTAGTGGGAAGCTAGTGGGACTTCCCTGGTGGTCCAGTGGTTAAGAAGCCACTTGCCAGGACAGCAGACATGGATTTGACCCCTGGTACGGGAAGATCCGGGCTTCCCTGGTGGCTGGCTGTAAAGAACCTGCCTACAATGCAGGAGACCTGGGTTCGATTCCTGGGTGGGAAGAGCCCCTGGAGAAGGGAATGGCAACCCACTCCAGTTTTCTTGCTAGGAGAATTCCATGGACAGAGGGGCCTGGCAGGCTACAGTCCATGAAGTCACAAAGAGTTGGGGACGACTGAGCAAACACTTGGCACTTTTCTCTCTTCCACTTTCAGGAAGATCCCACATGCCCCGGGCCACTAAGCCTGTGCACGCAACTGCTGAGCCTGCGCGTGCCCTGGAGCACGTGCTCCACAGGGAGAAGCCCGAGCACTGCTGGAGAGCAGCCCCCTCTCGCCACAACTAGAGGAAGCCCATGCAGCGCACTGAAGACTCACTGCAGCCAAAAGGAAGACGTGCTAGGGACGTCAGCAAAAATGGCAGAGTCAGGACCTCAAAATTCTCTTCCACAAAAGCAACAAGAAACCTGAAAAATGGAATCAACTTTTCTACAACTCTGGAAACTGACCAAAAGTTTGCAGCCATTTGTTTTATTCAAGCTCAAATGGGTTTACTCAAGAAAACTGTCTAACTCCCAGGAAGAACAGCGAGGACTGCAGCATTTTGCCATGCCTTATCCCCACCCCTCCTCCCCCAGCTCCGTGGGCACTTTAAAAACCAATAGCCCAGTAGGCACTGGAGGAGGCAGAACAGGCTGGTTCTCCCTTAAAACCTCATTCCCAGAGAGTTATTATTTGATCCTTCTGGTGGTTTCCTGGGAGATCCCATTTGTAAGATTCTATTTTATTGGGCTCAGACCTCACATAAAGAAAAAAGTCTTTTTCCTGGAGGTTATTTGTTAAAAACAATTCAAGGAAGTGGTACAAATTTGCAGTTGCTTGGGGTGAGAGGGGGTTAGATAATAGTTGGGGGCAAATAATAGACTAACTACACATTTTTTTTGTGGGGGGGGGGGTGGGGGGTGGGGTGCTGTGCTGCATGACATGTGGGATCTTAGTTTCCTGACCAGCAATCAAACTGGTACCCTCTGCAGTGGAAGTACGGAGTCCTAACCACTGGACAACCAGGAAATTCCAAGAGACATACATAAGATTCAAAGGCAAAAAAGAGCTGAAAGGAAAGGAACCAAAAACAATATACCATGCAAACAGCAACCAAATGGAGCTGGAGTGGGTACACTAATATGAGACAAAACAACCTTTAAGACAAAAGTTATTAAGGACAAAGAAGGACATCTTATAATAACAACAGTCAATTCACCCATTAAAAGATATAATAGTTATAAAGACCTATTCACCTAGCAACAGAGCCCCAGACTATGCACAGCAAAAACTGACAAAATTGAAGGGAGAGAGAGAGAATTCAACAACAACAGCTGGAGACTTGGAACCCCGCACTCAGTGGATGAACAACCAGATGCACTATCAACAAGCTAACAGAAGACTTAAACATCACTGCAAGGCAATGAGACCTGGCAGACGTCTACACCAGCAAACAGAATGTGCATTTTTTCCCAAGGGCACATGGAACATTCTCCATGATAAACCATATATTAGGCCATAAAACATGTCTCGGTAAAAGACGGAAATCATGCAAAGTATATTCTCTAGCCACAGTGCAATGAAATTAAAAACAAATAATAGAAAATGTGGGGACTTCCAGGGTGTAGTGGTTAACAATCCACCTGCCAAGGCAGGGGACATGGGTTCCAATCCTGGTCTGGGACTATCCCACGTGCCATGGAGCAGCTAAACCTATGCACCAGAACTACTGAAGCCTGCATGCCTAGAGCCTCGGCTCTGCAGCAAGAGAAGCCACCTCAGAGAAATCAGCGCGCCACGACGAAGGGGAGCCCCGACTTGCCGCAACTAGAGAGAGTGAGCTCAGCAACAAAGACCCAGTGTGGCCAAAAATAAATAAACAAAATTTTAAAAAGGCATTAAGTCTTTAAGAAAAAGAGAAGAAAATTTGGGAAAAACAGATTTGTTAAAATTAAACAACACACTCCTAAATAACTGATGGAAAACCACAAGGAAATTAGAAGATAGTTTGAGACGAGTGAAACAGACATACAATAAACCCAAACTGATGAGATGCAAGTAAAGCAGAGCTTGAAGGGAAATATGTGGCCATAAATGCACGTATTACATTGAAGAAGTAGAAAACCGTCAAACCTATGACCTATCTTCACGCTTTAAAATACGAGAAATAAAAGATAAAAAAAAATAATCAGAGAAAATGAAAATTTTTGAAAAATAGAGTGGAAATAAATTAAACAGAATGAGAGAATAGAAAAAAATTAAAACAAAAAGTTGGTTCAAAAGAGCAATAAAGATGACAAATATTTAGCTAGATAGACCAAGAGAAAAATAGGTAGGACTCAAGTGACTAAAACCAGGAATAAAATTGGGAACATAACTACTGAATTTACAGAATTAAAAATATAGACTCGATAAACAGAGTACACCAACAAATTAAATGATCTAGATGAAAGGGACAAATTCCAAGAAATCCAAATCACCAAAGGTGACTGAGAAAATCTGAAGAGACCTATAACAAGAAATTGAGTTACTAATTTTTTTAAATTCCACAAACAGAAGCCCAGACACAGAAAGTTTCACTGGTGAACTTTCACAAACATTTAAAGAAGAAATAACCATATGGGCCTGGAAGTCATCCCAGGATTTGCTTTGAGGGAGGCTGAGATGGATGGAGAATGGAAGAGAGATGACAGCACTCAAGTCCGAGGTAAGACTTGACAAGTCGAGTAACTAGATGCCTCTACTGAGAGAGAATCTTCGTGACCCCTCACTCCCTGTTTCTGGCTGAATGGAAGCAAGTGAATTTTCATTGAGAAGCAGCACCTTCTCTATCTCCTGTTAGAACATAGATCCCAGACTCATGGCCACAAAGATAATGACATTTAGCTTTCTGACAACATCGGTTTAGCTCTAATGACCATCTCTCTACTCCTTTCCTTAAAGGGCCTCAGTTAGAACTTGCAAGTTCTCAATCAAACATTTTAAGGGCAGAGACACTTACTAAGGACATATTTTTACACCCAACTGCTCTAAATGCCATGTTCCCAACGTACCCCTTTGGTCTGCTGATCAGAAGGGTCAAGTGAGACATCAGTGATGTTCCTCCTCTTCAAGGCCTGCTCATCCTTCTTGGCTTTCCGGAGCTCCAGGCTGACTGCAATCCTCTGCTGCCGCCTCGCCTAATGAGGAAAAGAAAGAATGGGAGCCCTTAGAGCTGGGGGTGGGGTGCAGGTTGCCAGCACAACTAGTCTTCAGAACACACTTCAAAGTATCTGATTTCACATTTCAGCAACAGGCTGAAGAGTTCAGATCGCACAGCTGGTCAACAGTCAACTCGGTTCACCTTCTTGGCTTCCTCCTCCTACACCACCTCTAGAGAGTCAGTCTTCCTCCCAAAGTGAAGGAAGTTTATGTCTGCCCATTGACAGGTACAGAGACATCTGAGCTGGACATCCCATTGCCCTAAATCTGAGTGCATCTTCACTGGTGATAATTAGCTCCAGAAAAGCAGGTTTGGGCCTGCCCGCTGTGGGCACCCACGTGGGGCAGGGGCCTGAAGGGAGCACCTAGACCCCAGACGGCCTTGACCATTTCCGCTGCTGGGTATCAGCCTATAGGTCATTCAAGCCTTGATGTAATCCCAAGAGTTCTACTTGGACACCAGAGGAAGAAGGAGATGGAAATTCTAAAAAACAAACCAAAAAACAAATTCTTTTCTTCTTTTATTGGGCAAAACTCGGACTTCACAGTATTCAGAGTCCTGGGGAAATGATCTAATCTTTATGGATAGATGAGTTTGGGGTTGAAGACTTTAAAATATTGATTATAAGGAAGTCAGTGTGTATTAGATACTTGAGGTTCTTTAAAGAAGCTATTTAATCCTTTCTTGAAAATAGGGTCAGGGGGAATTCCCTGGTGATCCAGGGGTTAGGACTCAGCAATTTTACTTCTGGGCCCCTGGTTCAGTCCCTGGTCTGGGAACTAGGTTCCCACAAGCCACATGGTGCGGCCAAAAAAAAAGAAAAGAAACCAGGGTCACTGCGGCGTTCTCTGGAAGGGCGGGGACACGCTGGGGGCCTGGGGAGCCAGTTGCTGTGCTGGCCCATCAGTGGCCCTCTCCCAAGGAGGGCGCTGTACCCTCGGTTTCTATCTTCTCATCTCCTGACCCTTCCCCCTGCTGTCCACAGAGAGTTCCATTCCTATGTCCTAACTGGTTTCCTTTAATCTGCGGTGGTCTTGGAAGACAGACAAGCCACATTTGTTGGAAGGGCATAAGTAAAAAGAAACTGGCTTTTTTGGGATAGTGTCCTAACTGGGGAGCTGTGACCCTGTGCTTTCCTTGTCCCCAGCTGCCTTTCAGATTCCCAAGTCACAGCCAACTTGATACGTCAGTCAAGATACATAGACATAGGACATAGAGCTAGACAGGAAACTTGGAGACCAGAGAAGAGCTGAGTGAGGGCTAGATTCACACACAGCACAGACTCCCTGGCCCAGGCCTCATGCTCAGCCCAGTAGAGAAAGCAGCCTGGACCTTTCACTCCTGAGTCCTATTTCTTTACGAGGCATGCTTGTCGATACTTGTATTTCCAACATCTCAGCTCCTTGGTGAGCCCCCTCGACATGCAGAGCTGCAGGTAAGCATCTATATGCCGGGCACTTGATACTGCTACCCAGACCCTTGGAGGTAGGTTATCAGCCCTGTTTTATACATGAAGAAACTGATGGTCTAAAGTTTAATAGTTTCAAGACCACATGGAAACCCTAATTTGAGACTACAGTTGTCCAACAAAGTCCACGACGCTTGATCCTCCCCACCTTCAATATTTTATTATGAAATTTTCAAACATACAGAAAAGTTAAAAGGATTATTCAATGAACATCCATGCACTTACCCACAAAGAACACTCAGCAATACTTGTTTGGTTACCCTATCTTCTCCCACCCTTCACTCTATTTTTAATGCATTTCAATCATATGCCTTTTCTTTCTTTGTGTGCAGTATGTGGGATCTTAGTTCCCCAACCAGGGATCGAACTTGCGATCCCTATAGTGGGAGGGTGGGCTCTTAACCACCGGACCACCACACTCACCCTGACATATAAGACATTCCTTCATACTCACAGATGCATCTTTGCCCCGATACTTAAATTTTCTCAGCCTCTCTTCCGGAGCATCCAAAGTTGGCATATTGACTGGAAGAAGTAAAGTACCTGTAGGGAGGACAGTTTCAAAGAGATTTTCAGGGCCCAGTATGTGGTTACTATGTTAAAGCCATTTAGACTCTAAGCCCTTAAAGGCCCCGCAGCACAACAGGGAGCAGACTCAGGAGGTCAAGCATCCATAGGCACCACACACCAGCTGAGTAAGTAATGAGCATCATGGGAGTTCAGAGGGGACCAGCCCAGGGTTGCAGGGGTAAGGGAAACGTACTACTTCTGGGGACAGTTTGGCTTGAAGTTTATTCTGACGGCTAGGGTAGGCTGGGAACAAAGCACAGAACCCTTCCACGTGGCTGGGTCCAAGGACTTCTTTCTGTACAGAATATATGTACAGGATGCGGAGGAGTCCGAGCAGGCTATGACATGGAGATGGTCTTCTCCTTCCACACGGGCACATTTAGGACTTTATTTAGCACAACCCACTCCTAATTCTCGGGAAGGCTTCCTCCACCAGGTCCCGCCCATGGTCGTCTCTCACCCACACCCTGGCAACTGCCTCCGCTCTCTTCTCCCTGCTTCTACTACTGCTGTGTTCCACTCTGTTCTCGACACAAAGCCACACAATCTTTGAAAAAGAAACCGACCGTGTAATTTCCCCCACTTTTTTCCCCCTACCCTCTACTGGATGCCCACTGATCTTGGAAGAAAACTCAGATTCATCAAGATGGCCACCCTACACAAGCTGGCCTCAGCCTCCTCGCCCCAGCAACTCTTTCCTATGTAAGAAGCCAAGTATCCTCTCAATCGGTCTGTTTCATTTTCTCCACAGCTTTTACCATCGCCCAGTATTTTCTCGTTTGTGCATCTTCCCCTCCAAACTCCCAAGGACAACAGGACCGTGAGTGTCTTGGGTACAATTCCTCAGCCCCTGCACAATGCCTGGCATGCAGTAATATCTGTTGGATGACAGCAATGAGCAATAAGCTCACAAAAGGAGTTGGCCCTTCATTAGAAGAGGTTATTCAAATTGGGCCAACATTGGACTTTCTACAGGGCAGTATGGAATGACCTTTCTTACAAGTGTGCAGTGGATATCCATCTAAGTATATAGGATGGGCTGGACTACATTATACAGAGAGAAAACCGGACGAAGGCAACCAACAGACTTCTTGAGAAGACAACAGCTGGGGATAATTTTGCTGAGAATGACTAATTTAGTCTTATCAACTTGGATGGGATGGTGTAGACAACTTGGAGAATTCTGTAAGTAAGGAGAGAGCCAAGGAGAGAGAAGAGGAATTCTGAGTGAGAAATGAGCAAGAATTGAGTCTTGGTGACACTGGTATTACAGTCCAAGAGCACGAGGCTGTTCTGCATGGCAGTAAAGAACAACTGAACTGCGGTGTCAGAGAAGACTCAAGAGTCTCTTGGACTCCAAGGAGATCAAACCAGTCAATCCTAAAGGAAATCAACCCTGAATATTCACTGGAAGGACTGATGCTGAAGCTGAAGCTGAAATACTTTGGCCACCTGATGGAAAGAGCCAACCCATTAGAAAATACCTGAATGCTGGGAAAGACTGAAGGGAGACGGGGACGACAGAGGATGAGATGGTTAGACAGCATCACTGACTCAATGAACATGAATTTGAGCAACTCCAGGAGATAGTGAAGAACAAGGAAGCCTGTTGTGCTGCAGTCCATGGGGCTGCGAGGAATCAGACCCAACCTAGCGACTGAACGCACACAGACATGTGTAAGTGAATAACTTTGCTGTATACCCGCAACTAATACAACATTGTGAACGAACTGTATGACAACAACAAAAAAATTAATGAAGTAACATTAGCAGTAAGGGAGAGAGAGCCCTCTTCTGCAAGTGGGGAAATCATCTCAGGCACCATTTGCCAAAGTGCCCACAGCGGGTAGGCCCCGGAGCCAGGGATCAGCCTAGGTCTGACTGCCAGGCCATGGTTTGGTTCACTGAGCTTTGCAGCCGATAATCTGTAACAAAATCAGATTGGGAAACACCAGGTCTCCACCGTGGCTGGCCCCTGACATGTGGGGGAGATGTTGGAAAATAGGAACGCGCACGTTTTAGGCAATGGAAATAGCAGAGGCCGCTTCTGAAACGCTGTGTTACCACCTCATTGCTGCATGTCGCTGTTAACTGAGCCCCGCCAGCTCAGTTCGTGAGGCTGTCTGAATGTGCACAGGAGGCTGGTTTGGTACACGGGGATGAAATGCTTTTGCTTCTGGGGAGACCCAAGGCAGGGCCTCATTCTAGGACTGTTGCCATGGTAACCATGCATCCTTCTGCCACATCCCAGAAGGTATGGCCGTAAGGTACCTGGGAAGTAGCGGGTTTAAGATGGTCACCGCTTTCCTTCACATCAACTGTCAATGGGGATTCCCCAGCAGCCCAGTGGTTAGGACTCCGCTATTTCACTGCTGTGGGTTCAATCCCTGGTGGAGGAACTAGGATCCTGAAAGATGTGAGGTGCAGCCAAAAAAGAAAGAAAACAAAAATCAAGTGGAAGGCCAATATCAGATGGCATAAGGAGATAAAGCTCGACTTCAGATCAGAGTCCTCCCCTCTCCCCAAAGCAGTTTGAAAGTCACAGATGTGGCCACTTCATCTGGGGACGTTCTGCAAAGCCAGCTGCAGAGCCAATCCTTCTGGCTTTCACAAGCTTCCCTCCTCACAGCTCAAACGTGCTTCCTTCCCCTCCCACGGCTATTTGTAGCACCAGGACCGCTGGCTACCCCATCATCCTTCACCAGGAGGAGGAGAACACCAAGCTGGAGGCTTTGAATTAGGGGCCGAAGTCAAAGTCAGTACCTTTCTTCACTCAGTCTCCAAGTTTGAGATCCAGAGAAAGCCTAACTGGTTACTTAGGCAAACATCACCCATTTGGGAGGGGGCTGATACCCCTCCCCTCAACCTTAGGCCACACAGTATGAGACCCCTTCCCTGGATGTCAGGTGGCAGAAGCCCACCTAAGGGACCCTCCCGGGCCATGTTTAATTAATGGCACTGAGTTACTTTCTCTGGTTGGGGCGTTGTAGGCCATTTGGTTTTTTCTATCCTTTCCTAGATAGATCTAGTCAAGCTTTGCCATTGAGCATCTTTTGTGAACCCAGAACCGTTTTAAATTAAGATATGTCTCATCACCCCAGGCTTGGCTTCTGCAAGTACAATTTTTCTGATTCTAAATTAATGCATGTTCACAGCTTCAGAAAATGAAATACTTCAGAAGCATAAAGAGCATTAACTCCCAATAACCCCACTCCTCCCCCAAGTTAACCTTTAAAAACCCACACCACCATCCTCTAAGCACCCTAGCTGCTCTGCTCGAGCCCCAAGGTGCTGACTACAGGAGGGGAGCCAATTACAGACACGGTTAACGACTCGTTCATTTCTCCACTTCATCTGTACCAGGGATGTCTTTTGATGTGTTCAGATCTACATCACTAACAGCTGCTTCTTCAAACAAAGTGGGATTTAAGTGAAAACCATGCATTGGGTTGGAGAGAGGGAGGTTTATTCTCCAGGAAAGACTGAGCCAACCTTGACCCCAAGGTCCGCTGGGGCTGGAGTGGGGCCCCAGGGTCGGGGGGAGGGTCTCCAGTTCCAGGGACCACCCACCTCCGCATTCACTCCAGGCTGGAGGCAGGGAGCCACATAGCCAGGCTTCCCTCCAGGGCCCACCCTGACCAAGATGGAAGGCACGTGTCACAGCAAGGAGGAGGCAAGCGGCCAGGCCTCTCCTGTGACCCACCTCCAAGGCTGCAGAAGGCTTTGTTCCGCAGGTGAAAACTTCTGAGGGGTATTTCCGGGACGGGGACACCAGAATACAGGTCTGCAGGCTACTGTGTGGTTGATGCAACCCCAGGCACCCTGCCACCCTCCACCACCTGAGCTCTGCAGGGTGAGCAGCCCACAACAGTCACCACCCCCTCCCACCCCTTCTGAAAACAAGCCAAGAGCCACTCGCCACAGCATCTGCCAACCAAGGCTGAAGTTCGACAGGGAAAGGCCCCACCTGGGCCTCCTGGGAGCCACCCCTCGGGGCAAACCACCGGCTTGGCAGAGGACAAAACCGCAGCAACCTCTCCAAGGGCCCCCAAACTGCCTCTAGTGTCCCGGTGCCCTCACGCACAGAGACAAGCCTCCAGCCACCCATCACTCACCTGGTAGTGAGCCACGGTCTCCAGTCTGCTGGTCGGCCTTAAATGCCCTCAGCAGGTGGCACGTGTTTAGTGGGGGGGCGTTTGGTCCCGCCCTACAGCTGGTTCCTGACCAATGCCGATGGCTCTTGGAATCACGTGGTGCACTTTGCACCACCCACTCACCAAGCCCCGCCCCAGACGCTGATTGAGCTGGTCAAGGAGGGTGGTTCGGATCTCCAGGTGATTCTCAACGTCCCAAAGAGGTACAGGTGAGAGGGAGCCTCAGCGGCGCCCCGCACCTTCAGGCGCTACAGCCTCGGAGACCCTCAGACGGCCGATCAAGAGGCGAGGAGCAGGGACATCTCCCTCCAGGAAAGGGTTTGCATTCTGGGTGTTTGAGGCTTCCAGGATCTGGCTAGATTGAGTGGCCTCATCCTACAATTGGCTAAAAGCTTAAACTTAAAGCTGCTATTGAACAGTTAACAAATGTTTCTTCCCAAGGCCGGCAAGAAGATTGGGAGGTGGTGAGAATGGGTCTGCTTCATACTGAAATGGAAATAGGAACAAAATTTCATATATTTCTTCAACAAATATTGAGTATTTGTTGCCACTTTGAAGAAAATGGCAACCCACTCCAGTAGTCTTGCCTGGAAAATACCATGGACAGAGGAGCCTGGCGGGCTACAGTCCGTGGGGTCACAAAGAGTTGGAAACGACTGAGAGACTAAGCAACCATGTGCAAGGCCTAGCTTGCAACAGTGAACAAGATGACCTGGTCCCTGACCTTCCAGCAGGAACAGAGATGGGCGCTCCCAGTAGAGTGGGAACAGGGCAGCAATTGGGGTAGGGGCAGTCAGGGAGGGCTTCCTGGAAGAGGTGATGCTCGAGCCAAGTCTTCAGGAAAAGAAGTTAGTGGGTAAAAAACTGGAAAAAAAAAAATCCTCCAGGTCGAACAAGGCACTGAGGCAAGAAAACTAGTCATGGTTCCCTTGGGAACAGAGGTCATTTGGGATGGCTAAAGGGACACTGGGGTCAGGTGCCAGGGCAAAGATGGCCTGGTGTACGGGGGAGGGGCAGAGGGAGCTGTCCTCTCTGGTCCAGGCAAGCGGGGGTTGCACTGTCTGTTGTTGTTTAGTCTCTTTTAAGTTGTGTCCGATTCTTTTGCAACCCCATGGACTGTAGCCCCCCAGGCTCCTCTGTCCATGGAATTGTCCAGGCAAGAATACTGAAGTGGGTTGCCATGCCCTCCTCCAGGAGATCTTCCCGACCCAGAGATCAAATCCATGTCTCCTGCATTGGCAGGCAGGTTATTCACCACTGGGCCACCAGGGAAGCCCTTGTACTGTCTGTACGGGATTTTAAATCAATGATAAAATCAATTGCGTCTGTTTGCTTTTTGAGCCAGGAATTCCAAACAGTGTCCGTGGGCTGTGCCTACCTTGTTACTTACTCTCTGAAGGTGTTTGGATTTCATCCTGAGAGCAGCAGGCAGCCTCTGAAGGCCGCAGCAGGAGGCTGCGTTCTTCTTTGCCTGATTTTTATTTTTATTTTTTTAATTATGAAAGGTTCCAAATTTGTAAATGTGGAGAAAAGGGTACAAATGGATCCTCAGGGACACCCAGGCCCTATAATCACCAATGCCATCTTCTTTCCTCTCCCCCAACCTATTTATTGATTTTTGGTTGGTGTGTTTTAAAGAAAATCATCAGACATCATATCATTTCACCTGTAAACATTCAGAATGAATCTCTGAATCTCTGACAGATAGACTTAAAAGCTAAAACCAAAATATCACGATCACACCTACCAAAAGCAGCCATCATTCTTCAAGGGTCGGTTTAGAACAGTTAGGCTAGCCTCGGGGCCAAGGGGTAAGAGGAGGATGCTTACCCAGGTGGGGCTGGAAAGTGGACGTGTTTGACTTCAGGATACCGGGGTTTCGGCATGGGAGGAAAGCCAAGGTTCTGAGTGGGTAAAGGGGGGAATTCAGGCTTGGACCCACACATCCAGATACCTGGAGAACCTTGAGGTAGGGATGCAGAAAAAGCCAGTCGTCTCAGAGCTGGGACAGGACTTGGTGAGCCATCGGAGGCAGTGGTGACTGACAGTGACAGAGACGTAAGTTAAAATTGTGGTTTCCACTATTATATTCAAAATGCATAACCAACAAGGACCTACTGTCGAGCACATGGAACTCTACTCAGGTGTTATGTGCCAGCCTGGATGGGAGGGGAATTTGGGGGAGAATGGCTGCATGTATAAGCATGCTGAATCCCTTCACTGTTCATCTGAAACTATCACAATATTCTTAATCAGCTATGCCCCAATACAAAATAAAAAGTTAAGTTTGAAAAAAAAACACCTGTGGGTTCAAACCGAGGTGGCTGGTGAGGGATGGTGACAGAAAAGAGGGGTTTGGGATGACTTACAGGAGGCCTGACCCCCTCAGGATCTAAGGATCCAAGGCCTCCCTGTTCTGCCCAAGGAATTTGAGATAACCTACCTCTGTCCACCTGCACCCAGGCCTGATGGTGACCTGGTCACTTCATCACAGCCATCCCCGCCTTGGCCTGCGCCCCTTGAGGCTTTTACACACACACACACACACACACACACACACCCCTGACAGATCCTTTACACATTTAAGTCAAGTTACATCACCTTGCTGCTCAAACACTCCAGTGCTCCCCAGCATCCCTCCAATTGCCTGTGGGGCCCTTCAGGCTCTGTCTCACCCCCATCCCATCCTTCTGGCTTCACCGCCTCTGCACTCCGCCCCAGCCACCCTGGCCTCCTCATAGCCCTGCAGACGCATCAGGACCACACTGGCCTTAGGGCCTTTGCACCCGCTGTTCCCTGTGCCGCCCTCACTTCCTTCAGGTCGCAGCTTTTAGAGACCACTCCTGGTCACCCTATCTAAAATCAAGTTCAGTTCAGTTCAGTTTGGTCACTCAGTCATGTCCAACTCTCTGCAAACCCATGGACTGCAGCACGCCAGGCCTCCCTGTCCATCACCATCTCCCAGAGTTACCCAAACTCATGTTCATTGTGTCGGTGATGCCATCGAACCATCTCATCCTCTGTCGTCCCCTTCTCCTGCCCTCAATCTTTCCCAGCATCAGGGTATTTTCAAATGACTCAATTCTTCACATCAGGTGGCAAAGTATTGCAGTTTCAGCTTCAGCATCCGGCCTTCCAATGGTTATTCAGGACTGATCTCCTTTAGGATGGACTGGTTGGATCTCCTTGCTGCCCAAGGGACTCTCAGGAGTCTTTTCCAGCACCATAGTTCAAAAGCATCAATTCTTCAGTGCTCAGCTTTATTTATAGTCCAACTCTCACATCCATACATGACTACTGGAAAAACCATAGCTTTGACTAGACAGACCTTTGTTGGCAAAGTAACGTCTCTGCTTTTTAATATGCTGTCTAGGTTGGTCATAGTTTTCTTCCAAGGAGCAAGTGTCTTTTAATTTTATGGCTGCAATCACCATCTGCAGTGATTTTGGAGCCCCCAAAAATAAGGTCTGTCATTGTTTCCACTGTTTCCCCATCTGTTTGGCATGAAGTGATGGGACCGGATGCCATGATCTTAGTTTTCTGAACGAGCCTCCCTATCCCTGCATCCATATCTGACTTACTTCATCCTGTGGGTCTCCTGGGCAGCACTTGCTAACATCTGAAATACTATATGTTCCCTTACTTGTTTATTTTCCATCCCCACCCCTGAAATGGAACAAAAGCTCTATGAGGGCAGGAGTGTTGTTTGTTTGCTTCGTCCCCACGGCCCGGAAGCGTCATTGCTGGTTGTATCTGCTGAATGCCAAAGCGGGCATGCTGGCTTCAGAGCCAGGCTCTCCCCCTGCCCATGGTGCTCCGAGTGCCCCCCTCCATCACCCAGGATGTACCCTGGGTGTACCATGGGGCACGCTCAGTATCCTTCCCCAGCCAAGCGCTGAGCCAACGTCCTTTGAATAAATCTCATTGCCTTACCTCACGGAGCCCACAGTCGCCACCCAGAGGGCTGGAAAAACATGAGGAAGATCACTTTGGATGGAAGTGAGTCCTTCAGTGGAGGCCGCTCCATCTTCTCCGACTCCTATTGCTCCAATCGTGTGGAAGGGCCACCGCATCCACCCAGGCTTGGGGCCTGACCTCAGCCTCCCCTTCCATCCCCTTCCTCCACAGCCCCACCCTCCCCTGAGGCCCGCTCTTAGACCCTCTGCTCGGGGCTGACCCCTGGGGCCCGTCGCCCACTGGCCTGGAAGCAGGTTCCTACAACACCTTCCCACAAACTCCTACCTGGATGGGTTTGTTGACCTGTTGGTTTAACCTGCCTTGATGCCTCTAATGTAGGGATTACCAATCCCATTTCACAGAGAGGAGACAGGCTGCCGATGTCGACGTGAATGGCCTGAGGTCACATGATGGGAAGACAGGGTCTGTGTGGCCCCATCTTTGCCCTTGTGCTGGGGTCACACCTGACTCCCCCTTCTTTTATTTCCTTTCCTTTCGTTTCCTTTCATCCCTCCCTCCCTCCCTCCCTTCCTTCCTCCTTCCCTTCCCCCATTTTCTTATGGTTGTAAAATACCATAACATAAAATTGACCATTTAACCATTTTTGAGCTTACAGAGGGGCATTAAGTATATTCACATTCTTATGCAACCATCCCCACCATCATCACCAGAACTCTCTGCATCTTCCCAAAGAGAAACTCTGTCCCCACTGAACACCTGCCCCCCAATCCTCCCCGCCCCCATCCCTGGCCCCACCCTTCTACCTTCTGTCTGTGCGTGTAACCCTTCTGGGGACCTCATATAAGTGGAATCATACAGTGCTTGTCTTTCTGGGACTGGCTTATTTCACTCAGCGTGATGTCCTTGAGGCCTGTCCATACTGTAGCAGAGGTCAGAATTTCCTTCCTTCTGATTTATTTCTTTAAAACAAGAACACATTTTTCATGGTTTTGTAGCATCATTGACACTGTTATTTATAGTAGCCTCCCAGTGGGGGAGACGGGGGAGCATTTACCATTGACTGTGTTTATAATGGCCAGTGCAAGGCAGTAGTAAATGCAGACGGATTTCTACTTGGTTTTCATTTTTGTCTTTAAATCCTGTAAGGTCAGGGTCCTTCCCACTTGTTACCCACATCCTCAGCCACCTGCTCCACCATCCCCCCGACTCTGTACATCACTGGTTATTTATAAATGCCTGTTCAGGTTTATTACTACTGTTGAAAGGGTTTTAAGAAAACCCAGATTGGAGAACTGATGTCACCATTCCTCAGGGGATACAAGGAAGGTTTTGTCCTTGAGGCCGGTCTTTGGGAATCCACGGCTCCTGATGAATGCAGCTGTCACCCTCTTGGCTTCTGAGAGTGCATGTATGTGTCTTGTGTGTGTCTCTGTCTCTGTGTCTGTGTATGTGTCTCTGTGTGTCTGTCTCTCTGGGTGCCTGTGTATCTTTGTGTGCGTGTGTGTGTGTGTGTGTGTGTGAGTGTGTGTCTCTGTGTCCGTGTCTGTGTGTGTCTGTGTGTGCATGTGTCTCTGTCTCCGTGTCTGTGTCTCCGTGTCCATGTCTGTGTGTCTGTGTGTCTGTGTGTGTGTGTCTCTCTCTCTGTGTCCGTGTCTGTGTGTGTCTGTGTGTGCATGTGTCTATGTCTCCGTGTCTGTGTCTCTGTGTCTGTGTGTGTGTGTGTGTGTGTGTGTGAGTGTCTCTGTGTCCGTGTCTGTGTGTGTGTGTGTGTGCATGTGAGTGTGTGTCTCTGTGTCCGTGTCTGTGTATCTGTGTGTGTCTGTGTGTGCATGTGTCTGTGTCTCCGTGTCTGTGTGTGAGTGTGTGTCTCTGTGTGTGTGTGTGTGTGTGTGTCTGTGTGTCTGTGTCCGTGTCTGTGTGTCTGTGTGTGCATGTGTCTGTGTCTCCGTGTCTGTGTCTGTGTGTGTATATATCTTTGCGGCTGTGTCTGTGTGTGTACACACACGTATCAGGAAGTCCTCAGGTCCTAGAGGGACTTCAGCAGCCTAAGGATGCTGACCCAGAATGGCTCATTTCAGATTCCTGGGAGATGCTATCTGACCCAGAACCAGGAGATGAGAAGGAGTGCGGGTATTAAGGAAACAAAACTGGTGGTCAGGAAGACAGAAAAAGGAAACCAATCTGATTATTTCTCAGGTCTGAGGCTCGCCAGTAAAATCACCTCTACACAGTACTTGTTTCCTAAAAGCATGTTCTGTTTTCTGGGCTATTCAGCACCATCCCTCCCAAGTTTCTCATCCACCTGATTGTCCTAAGAATTGGCTTTCCTGGGGTGAGTTTTCTCTTCACTGAGGGCTATGAATAGCAGAAGCACAAACTGTGCCCAGAGTCCAGGGTCCTGGTGGCTTTCTCCTGACACCATGTGACCTCAGGAGCTGGGCCGTGGACAAGCCTCCTTGGGGAGCAGCTCCCGGGAGCCAAAGCTCCTCCTCCTTTGGGAGCCTGCTCTGTGCTGGCCTCCGTGAGCTTCGGGTGTGAACCCAGCAGGGTCCCTGCTGCCGGGGAGCTGAGAACTCCCAGCTGCCATTGCTCAAGCACCCAGGTTATAACGATCACATAGGACCTTTGGTCCCCCATTCCTACCCCTGGTGAGATGACATGAGCACCAACTCAGAGAAGGGAGAGAGGTAGGAATTCAAAGACAGCCTGTGTGTCCAGCACGGTGCTCCAGCTCCCTGTGATGGCTCTGCTAGGTAGTTAGAATAGGGAAGGGAGTCCAGAATGGCGGTGGCTAAAAGACAAGGAAGGGAAAAGCCCACGAAAATAGAGCAAAGGAAGGTCCAAGGACCGAGTGAGGACGTCAGGTAGAACAAATGGCGTTCCTCGCTAGCCCAATTTATATAGGGCAGGCCCAGGGGGAGGAAAAACATATGAAAAGAGGAGCCAAAAGGCTGGGACTCTCTCTCTTCTCTTCTTGTCTTCTGGGTCAGCATGCCCTCACACCTTGAGGATGTATTTTTCTTTTATTCTCTAAATAAAACTGAGCTGTAACACGGAGCTATAACACTGATCTGTCCGAGAGCTATAACATGGTCTGTCCGAGAGCTGAGAGCTATAACACGGCCTGACAGCTGTGACAGGCTGAGGGCTTTAACGTCCATTGCTTCAAGATTTTGTTGTGATGAGACAGAACCGAGGAGATTACACTCCCCTGATAGCTCCGAGGCATAAACGCTGTCCCCAGAGAGTACAGGAGGATACAGACAAGGTTCACACCAGCCCAGTCTGTGGCCCCAGAGGGAGTGACATAAATACGTGTTGAATGGATGGATGGATGAGTGAGTGAATGGATGAACGGATGGTGATGATGGATGGATGGATGAGTGAGTGAATGGATGAACGGATGGTGATAATGGATGGATGGATGAGTGAGTGAATGGATGAACGGATGGTGATAATGGATGGATGGATGAGTGAGTGAATGGATGAACGGATGGTGATAATGGATGGATGGATGAGTGAGTGAATGGATGGATGAGTGAGTGAATGGATGAATGGATGGTGATGATGGATGGATGAACGGTGATAATGGACGGATAGATGGATGGATGGTGATGATGGATGGATGGATGAGTGGGTGAATGGATGATGGATGATGGATAGGTGCATGGGTGAATGAGTGAATGGATGGAGGATGGATGGTGATGATAGATGGACAAATAGACAGATAGATGGTTGGATGGATAGATGAGAGGTTATTCAGCTAAACTCATCTTTGAACCCACCAGCTTTTCAGACACTGGGCTTTGCTGGACCTTGGGAGAGTCACAGAAAGCAGAGATTCTCTTCTTTGGAAAACTAAGAATAAATACTTCTTGACAAAGAGGAATGATGCCAGACAGATAAAAAGCGAAAACGACTTTGAGATATTTTGAGATAATAAAATGAAAACGGCACAATGGTGCCAAATGAAACCAAACTGAGGTACAGGTCTAAGTGCAGTATGAAAAAGAAAGAAACGCAGCTGGAGAAACCTCTGCGCAGCAGCCGTGACCTCGGTATTTCTGGGATTCCATAGACTTCACAACTAATTAGGAATTCTCCAATTGGCTTGGAATCAGAGAGTTTTCAAGCCGGGCTGGTTTTGGAGAACTCCTTGCGTAGGTCCAGCTTGCATCGGCCCCGATGCAGAACGCTGTGTTAGATGGGCCTCATCTTCCATTTCAGAGCCTGCAAGGACGGTTCCAGCAGTAGCCTGCTCAGCTCTCCCCTCCTGAGACGACACTGCAGGATTCCAGGGGTCTCTGGAGCGAGGAGCTACTTCTGGGCCGAGACTCCGTACGGGTGTTTGGCCTCCAAGGCGCACACTGTGACTGTACTGCACCTGCGGAAGCCTCACCCGGCAACCCTCCTGGGAGGGCACTGCTCCCCTCCCCCACTTCCCCCAAGGAACCAAACAGAAGCTGGGAATGCAGCTTCTGGAGCTGCCAGGAAGGACCCTCCAACCACCACCCAGGGGCGAAAAGCCAAAGGGAAACTCGTGAGACACCTCTGATGAACATTCGTTACATTTTTTACACTAAAGAATAATTTCCAATCCTAAAAACAGTCCTTCTCATTGAAAAAAAGAAAGCTTTGGGCAACACTGATAAGTTTAAAGAGGGTTTAAGGAAAAAAAATCACCTGAAATCCCACCGCCCAGAGCTAATGGGTCCGACCATCTGGCTGACGATCCTTTCAGATAAGCTCTTAGGGCCTCTGTTTACAGAGGTGCCATTTTGCAAAAATGGGCTCGAGCTGTTCTATAGCCTTTCTTAAAAAAACAAAAACCAACAGTCTGCTGTCAGCCTCGTTCTATGCCAATGAATGTGAATTTACATCGTCAGTTTGAAACCCATGCATTGTGCCTTTATCCCACTTGATTTATAGTTCATAATTAGATTATGAACGAATCCCCTATGGACATATAGGTTGTCTCCTGCTTTTCATCCTCACAAGAACATCCCACTAGCAGTCTCCTGCAGAATTTTCCCTTCTGCTCCCTTCATGGAAAGCTAGCTCAGAGACGCCTGCAAGGAGAGAGGGAGAGAGAGCTGGAAAAAAAGAGAGGAGGAAGGACTTCCCTGTGGTCCAGGGGCTTAGGGGTCTCTCTGGCTCTCAAGACAGGGGGCTTGGGTCAGGGAACCAGATCTCACTTGCCACAACTAAAAGATCCCACGTGCCATATCTAAGACCCGGTGCAGCCAAAATGAATGAATGAATAAGGAAATAAATGTGTGCTGTGCTAAGTCAGTTCAGTCATGTCCCATTCTTTGCAATCCCATGGACTGTAGTCTGCCAGGCTCCTCCATCCATGAGATTCTTCAGGCAAGAATACTGGAGTGGGTTGCCAGGGGATCTTCCTGACCCAGGGATTGACCCCGTGTCTCTCGCATCTCCTGCATTGGCGGGCAGGTTCTTTACCGCCAGCGCCACCTTAAAAGAGGAGGAGAGAAGAGAACAATGGTGTTTGGGCTTCTAAAGAGGTTCCCTGAAGGAGCTGAGGTGGCAGCCTGGGTGGGAAGTGCCTGGGGAGGGGTTGCTCCAGGCCCAAGGTGGGAGGGTGGGGCCAGAAGCCTGAGGCTTGACTCAGCTGCCCTTCGCCTGATCGGAAGGTTCCAGAACCTGGATCCCTAGAGGCGTGGGTCCAGCGTGCCCCGGCCCCAGCAGCTTAACAATAACCTGTACGTCCAAACCGTGTGGAACACAGAGCTGGGGTGATCAGAGAGGCTGTAATGAGCTGCTTCCACAGGGGTGGAGATCGGGTTGCTGAGGACATGACTCTGCTGACACCTGTGGAAACCGGCCGAGGGTCACCAGGCAGGATAAATATATTCCTACTCTGGCCCTACCCCCTCCCAGCCCCAGCCCTGAGCCAAGTCCTCAGAACTCACAGCTCCAACACTTGACCTTGCTCAGAGGAGCCCAACGTGCCCGGGGTATGCTGCCCAGGAGAGATAAGCAGAGGTACATGGAGGGAGTTTCTTGGGGTCTCCATTCTGAGTCATGTGAGAACATCCTTAATATGTAGGCAGCCTATTACCATTCAACAACAATTTAAAGACAAGCCACGGCCTAGGAGAAAGTATCTTCATAGCATATATCCAACAACAGCCTTGGGTCTAGAATATACAAAGAGCTCTCAAAATAAATTAATAAGAAAATAGGGACGTCTTAGGACTTCCAGTGTTTAAGACTCCATGCTCCATTGCAGGGGCCACGGCTTCCATCCCTGCTTGGAGAGCTAAGGTCCCACATGTGCTTAGTCGCTCAGTCATGTCTGACTCTTTGCAACCCCATGGATTGTAGTCTTCCAGGCTCCTCTGTCCATGGCGATTCTCCAGGCAAGAATACTGGAGTGGGTTGCCATGCCCTCCTCCAAGGGATCTTCCCAATCCAGGGATCAAACCCAGGTCTCCTACATTGCATGCAAATTCTTTACAGTCTGAGCCACCAGAGAAGCCCAAGATCCTTCATGGCATGGCCCAAAGAAGAAAGGAGGAAGGAGGAAAGAGAGAAAGAAAACTATCTGATGATGAAAAATGGGCAAAAGACCTGAACAGATGCCTCACTGCATCTGCTATCTGGGTGACAGATAAGCATGTGAAAAGATGCTCAGCATCATTCGTTGATGATGATTAGTTACAAATTTTTAAAAAGCATTTTTGAGTCCACAACTGATCATTTCATCAGCTCTGTGAAGTTAGTGGTAGTTATTGTCATTATTATTAGTCCCATTTAATAGTGAAGAACTGGAGGCTCCTGGAGGTGAAATGACTTACCCAAGGTCAAAAATGAGACTCAGAGTCACGGAACTCCTTCCACTTAAGAGGCCTCTGTGGTTTAAGAATGTTCTAGAAGCCGACACTTTGTATCCAACTGGACAAGGTCACATTTCTCCTTTTAAGTGAGGAGAGAAGACCGCACCCAGCCGCATACCCTGCCATCATGGATGGACGGACCAGCTTCATAGCAGGAGGCCCTGGTACAGGGCTGGCCCCTAGGGGAGTGTAGGACAGAGTGACCACTGAATGCCCAACAGCAGGGGCCCTCATAGGCTGGAAAGGCCTGCCCCGTGGACCTTCCAGAGCTGGCGTTTGGCTTCACAGGAAGGGGGCCTATCCCAGGAGCAGCTGGCTCCGATCCAGGGTCTGGCACATGGTAGCAAACCTGTAGGTTTGGCTTCCTGGCTGTGGATATGGACAGGAGTCCAATTAAAAAAAAGAAAACTTATTTATTTAATAATTTGGCTGCATCGGGTCTTAGCTGTGCCATGCGGGATATTTCATTGCAGCGCATGGACTCTCTAGTTGCCACACGCAGGCTTGGTTGCTATAGGGCGTGTGGGATCTTAGTTCCTTGACCAGGGATTGAACCCTGCACTATAAGGTGGATTCTCAACCGCCGGATCACCAGGGAAGTCATTAGGGGTTTGATTTTCGTCAACTCACCTTGACTGAGAACTTCGCTCCATCCAAAGTTATGGATGGGCCCTGGTCCTGGCACTCGGGGACCCTGCAGGGGGCACTGCGGGGGTTGGGGGTGTGGTCCTCAGGGTGGAGAAGGAGCAGAAGGCAGAGGATGGATCAAAGTGCCGCTCCCCCGCCTTCATCTCCTCAGCTCCCCTGCCCGCCTCAGTCTGCCTCCCGCTCCAGCACTCAGCACAGTTCTCCCCCACCGGAGGCCCGTAGACAATAGTGCAGCCTCCTTGGAGGCAGAGAAAGAGTCCAGTTAACTATCTGTCCTTGCTGGGGTCTAGTGAAGAACGTGCCGCAGAGCTCCAGGGACTGCGGAAAGGCAGGCAGGCAGGCGAGACTGTTGCATAAGGAGGAGCAGGCCTGTTCTGTTGGGAGCAGAGCCCAGCCCTCTGTGTATGCTGAGCCAAGGGGTTTCCAGATGCAGACACCAAGAACAACTTCCACTTCCCTGAATAGAGTGCTGTGCTTGGAGTCATTGGTCCCATCAAAGGGCTCCAGCTTTCATTCATTCAACAAATATTTTGTTGATCATCTACTAGATGCCAGGCACTTTACAAGTATGAACTCAATTCTCCCAACAACCTATTTAATTTCATGGCTGCAGCTATGAAATTAAAAGATGTTTGCTCCTTGGAAGGAAATCTATGACAATCCTAGACAGTGCATTAAAAAGCAGAGACATCACTTTGCCAACAAAGGTCTGTCTATATAGTCAAAGCTATGGTTTTTCCAGTAGTCAGGTACAGATGGGACAGCTGGACCATAAAGAAGGCTGAGCACCAAAGAATTGATGCTTCTGAACTGTGGTGTTGGAGAAGACTCTTGAGAGTCCCTTGGACTGCAAGGAGATCCAACCAGTCCACCCTAAAGGAGATCAGTCCTGAATATTCATTGGAAGGACTGATGCTGAAGCTGAAGCTCCAATACTTTGGCCACCTGATACAAAGAGACGATACACAGAAAAAGACCCTGATGCTGGGAAAGATTGAGGGTGGGAGGAGAAGAGGATGAGATGGTTAGATAATATCACTGACTTAATGGACATGAATTTGAGTAAACTCCATGAGATAGTGGAGGACAGAGGGGCCTGCAGTCCTCAGGCGTGCTGCAGTCCCTGGGGTCACAAAGAGTCAGACACGACCTAGAGACTGAACAAGAAGCCTAATTGGTAATCAGTGTTATCCTCATTTTATGGGCAAGAAAACTGAGGCAGGGAGAGCAGTAAGGGGCAAACCTCATGGAATCTGGTTTCTGATTCTAGTTCTTTTATTAAAAATAATAATAACAGCTGTCTTTTATTAATTTATTTTGCCCATCCCTTGGGGTATGCAAGATCTTAGTTCCTTGACCAAGGGTGGAACCCATGCCCCCTGTAGTGGAAGCAGGGAGTCCCAACCACTGGGCCACCAGGGAAGTCCCATGAGTCCAAGTTCTTGACCACCACAATGCAGTACCTCCCAGTAGAGAGATCAAGCCCCTGTCATCACCACGCTCATGTTCTATGAGGACAAGACCCCCAAGTCACCTAGCAGATCTATAATGCATGGTTGGATAGTGACAAGTGCCAGGAAGAAAAACAAAGCCATGTCTCAGATGCTGACTCGCTGTGTGCTTTCTTGAAAATTGCTTCGTCTTTCTGAGCCTTGGTTTTCTCATCTGCTAAAAGCAGGTCATTCAACTCATTCACCCTACCCACCTGCCCAGGTTGTTGGAAGGATCAAAATGAGCTCATGGACAAAGGAGCCCTTTGTTTTCATGGTTGAATCAACACCAACCCCTGACTCCACGAAATTCTCCCCCAGGGGATTCAGGTCAGCTTACCTCCTACAGAAAGACATCACTAGACTTCCCGCAGGTACCTTTAGGAGCCAGATGACTCCAAGCCCAGTGCGATTCTTAGTGTATTTTTGTAGGCAGAGAACAATGCATTCACCTGTTCTTGGTTACCTTGTGGGCCTTCCCCAGACCAAGCACACTTACTGAAATGGAACTTTCTGGCATGCTGACCATTAAAAACTCCCCCATGGAGACGTCCCTGGTGGTCCAGTGGTTAAGGCTCCACGATCCCAATGCAGGGGGAACGGGTTCGATCCCTGGTTGGGGGACTAGGGTCCCACATGCTGCATGATGGGGCCAAATAAATAAATAAATGAAATGAAAAAAAAAAAAAAAGATGGCCTTTTCAATTAAAAAATTTAAAAAACAACCCTTCCCTGTGAGAAAGACAAACCACAAGAGACTGTGGGGGCAGATGCTGGATGCCCTACGTTTGCTTTAGGTCTGTCCCGTCGGCCACCCGATGGTAAGAGCTGACTCATTGGAAAAGACCCTAATGCTGGGAAAGATTGAGGGCAGGAGGAGAAGCGGGCGACAGAGGATGAATGGCATCCTCTGTCTGTTGAATGGCATGGCCATCGTGTCTGACTCGATGGACACAAATCTGAGTAAACGCCGGGAGTCGGTGATGGTCAGGGAGGCCTGGTGTGCTGCAGTGCATGGAGTCACAAAGAGTCGGACACAGCTGAGCGACTGAACAACGACAACAGCAGTTTGCCACCCATCACCACCCTGTCCGGTGTCCCAGGAGGCTGGTCTCCCCTGGCCTTCCAGGTCCCTGCTCTCCCACTGGGTCTGGCTGGGCAGTGGCTGTGTCAGCCCTGAGGGCCAGGCTTTCCCTACAGCTGTATCCAGGTGGGGTGGCTCTTCAGTCACCTCTCTAGGGATGGGGGCGGCCCCTCACCATCCTCCGTGGGTTTCCCATGACACTGCCCCAGTTAGCTTGTTGTCTTTTCATCAAACTCTAGGCAGCAACCCTACAGCAGTGTGCTCTTTCTTGCTGGGCACCACCCCGCCCTGAAGAACCTCCTGTTGGGGAATATCCCTTCCCAGAATCACGGCAGGGCAGGGGCCAGGCTCTTCTCACTGGCCCCCAACTCATTAGCCAGAAGATGAGAATCACGAGGGAAGAAGCTGGAAGCGCCCCGGGCTCTGGGTGGGGCACTGCACTCCGAGGATGGACTCCAGGCCTCGGCTGGTGGGGGAGGGGTGGAGGGCCCCCCCCCACTTTCCTCTCCTGGATGTCTGGGCACTGTCCTCAAAGGCTCTACCCAGAGAAGCTCCACTTTCATCGTTCACAAGCCAGACTTCTGCACAAAGGTCTGCCCTTTAGAGAAGCCCTACTGCTAGAGAGATGAAAAACAACCCCGTCCCGTGAACAGACTCTGAAGAGCAGTAGGTGGGAGGGAAGGGCACCTCGGCGGCAGCATCGCAGACAGCCCTGCAGGGAGGAGTCTCAGCCAAGACCTGATTTTTACCTTTGGGGAAACTGAGGCCCTGCTCAGGAGAAGTGAGGTTCATCCTCAGGTGTGCAGTATTCAGGCTGAGCGAGTGCTGGTAAAAGACCACTTGCCAATATGAGTCTTCATTGTGGGATTCCAGTTTTCAGAATACAGGGACATGCTCTAGGGATCAGATGGTAATAGAAAACATATGCAAGACATTACTATGTGCTAAATAAAAGGTTCTTTGGGTCTTAAGTAGTTGGTTCCCAGGCCCAAATCTAGAGAGAAAATAGGGAAATTAGCTCTGTCTTAAGTGGGTTCCTTTTTCCTTTAGGAGTGGATTCAGGGATTTCCCTGGTGGTCCAGAGATGAAGGCTGTACGCTTCCAGTGTAGGGGGCCCGGGTTCGATCCCTGGTCGGGGAGCTAAGATCACACATGGTACACATGGTGTGGCCAAAAAATAAATAAATAAGAGTGAATCGAGGCATCAACCCTAAATGTAAAAGTTAAAACTGTACCACTCTTAGAAGAAAATGCTGGACAAATCTTCATGACCTTGAGTTTGGCAGTGGGTTCTTAAATATGAAACCAAAAGCACAGGGTGGCAAAATTAAAAAAAAAAAAAAAAAAACACAGATAAGTTGGACTGCATTAAAATTAACTTTTTGGGGGGTGGGGGAAGGAAATTTTGGGAGTTTGGGATTAACATATGCAAACTAGTAAATATATTAATAGGATTGATAAACTACAAGATCCTATTGGATAGGGCTTCCCGGATAGCTCAGTTAGTAAAGAATCCGCCTGCAATGCAAGAGACCCCGGTTCAATTCCTGGGTCGGGACGATCTGCTGAAAAAGGGACAGGCTACCCACTCCAGTATTCTTGGGCTTCCCTTGTGGCTCATATGGTAAAGAATCCGCCCGCAATGCGGGAGACCTGGGTTCAATCCCTGGGTTGGGAAGATCCCCTGGAGAAGGGAAAGGCTACCCACTCCAGTATTGTGGCCTGGAGAATTCCACGGACTGTATGGTCCATGGGGTCACACAGAGTCAGACACAACCGAGAGACTTTTACTTCCCTCACTGTATAGCACAGTGAGCTATACTCAATATACTGTGATAAGCCATATGAAAAAGAACACGAAAAGGAATATACATGTATAACTGAGTCATTTTGCTGGACAGCGGAAATGAACGCAATGTCGTAAATCAACTACACTGCAAAAAAATTTAAGATAGATAAAGAAGAAAAAATAAATAAAATTAACTTTTGTGCATCAAAGGACATTATCAAAAACTGAAAAAGCCCACAGAATGGGAGAAAATATTTGTAAATCATATATCTGATAAGGGTCCAGTATCTAAAATATATAAAGAACACTTCCAGCTCAACAACAGAAAGACAAACCAATTTAAAAATGGGCAAAGGACTTGACATTTTTCCAAAGATATGCAAGTGACCAACGAGCACATGAAAAGATGCTCAACATCATCAGGCATCAGTTCAGTTCATTCACTCAGTCGTGTCCGACTCTTTGCAACCCATGAATCACAGCACGCCTGGCCTCCCTGTCCATCACCATCTCCCAGAGTTCACTCAAACTCACGTCCATCGAGTCAGTGATGTCATCCAGCCATCTCATCCTCTGTCGTCCCCTTCTCCTCCTGCCCCCAATCCCTCCCAGCATCAGAGTCTTTTCCAATGAGTCAACTCTTCGCATGAGGTGGCCAAAGTACTGGAGTTTCAGCTTTAGCATCATTCTTTCCAAAGAACACCCAGGACTGATCTTTAGAATGGACTGATTGGATCTCCTTGGGGAGTCTAAATAAAAACCAGAATGAGATACCACTTCCCACCCACTAGGATGTCCATAGTTTTTATTTTTGTTTTTAAGGAAAATAACAAATGTTAGTGATGGATGTGTATTAGCTGCTCAGTCGTGTCCGACTTTTTGTGACCCCATGGACTGTAGCCCACCAGGCTCCTCTGTCCTTGAAATTCTCCAAGTACTCTTCAAGTACTCTTGAAAGAATACTGGAATGGGTTGCCATTTCCTTCTCTAGGGGATCTTCCTGACCCAGGGATTGAACCCTGGTCTCCTGCATTGCAGGCAGATTCTTTACCACCTGAGCCACCAGGGAAGCCCAAATGTTAGGGAGGATGTGGAGAAATTGGAACCCTTGTGAACTGCTGGTGAGAAGGTGAAATGATTTAGCCTCCTGTGGAAATAGTTTGGGGATTCCTCAAAAAACTAAACATAGAATTACCAAATGGCCCAGCAATTCCATTCCTAAGGAAATATCCAAAAGAATGGAAAACAAACACAGGCGCACGTTTGTTCAGAGCAGCACAATGCACAGCAGTCAAAAGGTGGAAACAAGGGACTCCCTGGTAGACCAGGGGTTACGAATCTGCCTTGCAATGCAGGAGACATGAGTTCAACTCCTGGTCAGGGAACTAAGATCTCCCAAGCTGCGGCGCAGTTGAGAGCCCCACACACCACAACCAGAGAGCCTTCGAGCCACAGTGGAAGATCCCGCGTGATGCAACGAGGATCCCATGTGCCCCAACACAGAACTGACACAAACAAAAAAATAAATAAAATAAAATAAAGGTGGGAACAACCCAGATATCCATCAGTGGATGAACAGATAAAGAAACTGTGGTCCAACAAATAGAAAGAGGATTATTCAGCCCTAAAAAGGAGTGAAGTGCTGATACATTCAACAGTGTAGATGCACTTTGAAACCGTTATGCTAAATGAAAGAAGCCAGGCACAAAAGTCATTGTATGCCGTCGTATGGTTTTACTTCTAAAATTCTTAGAAAAGCTAAAACCATAAAGACAGAGAGCAGACTGGTGACTGCCTAGGGCTGGGTGAGAAACTGTTTGATGGTTTGTAGATTTCCTTTTGAGTTAATGAAAATGTTTTCAAACTGTTAATAGATAGAGGTGGTAAGCAGCTACAGAACACTGAGAATATACTAAATGCCACTGAGTTAGTTACTTAATATGGTTAATTTTATGTTACATTAAATTCTTTATCAATTAAAAGAATAGTGAATTAGGGATCAGAGGGTGGAGATGGGGTGATTGCAGAAGGAAGTTCCCTGGGCAAGTTTCTCCCTCCAGACCCAGAGGCTGTCTCTGGGCTTGAGAAAGTCACAAAGGACTCCTGCTGTGTTTAGTGGCTCTGACTCTTTGCGACCCCAGGCTCCTTTGTCCATGGGGATTCTCCAGGCAAGAATACTGGAGTGGGTTGCCGTGCCCTCCTCTAGGGGATCTTCTCAACCCAGGGATCAAACCCGGGTTTCCTGCATTGCAGGTGGATTCTTTACGATCTGAGCCATCAGAGAAGGACTCTTAAGGTCCTTCCATCCTCTTTTATGGATGGAAAAGACAAGCCCTGAGAAGACAGGGACTTGCTCAAGGCCTGGAGAACAAGGAAAACCACAGAAGAATTAGAGGTCAAGATTCAGAACTCAAAGCTGCCATTGTACCATGGTGCCCCATGGGCTCTGCTGGCCATGGTGGGCTGGAGGGGGCCCACAGCCATGATCAGATGAGGGAAGTCCAAGCTCACACTTCTGGCCTGAGCATGTGAAAGGGACAGAGTCATCAACCAGCTGTTATCCAGGCTTATCCATGCCTAGGGCCTTGAATGAGCCCACCCATGTCTTCTTCCTTGAGCGTAAGCCCCCTGCATGGTGCAATTACAGTTTTAAGAGGAAAACTCATTAGCCAGCTCTTTGATTTCTGCCCACAGCCTACACCCCTGGGCTGGGGTCATCAGTTTTCCCACAAGGGCATTGGGAGGAAGGCAAATGTCCTAGCAGCAGGGCATTCACTGATCCCCGCAGAGGGACCTGGGAGCATCCAGTCAAGCCCCGGAAGGGGAGGCCTACTGAGCCCACTGGAGCCCTGGAGGGGTTGTTTTCTTCTTTTTTAAGTTTTGCTGGCTCAGACCTGCTGGGCAGGTATAAAAGGGAAAGGCCAGCCTCTGGGGGGACCCAATCTCTTCCAGTGTGACCTCAGGTGAGTACCACAGAGGGGGCTGGGGGAGGTGGGGAATGGGGAGGGGGTGCCATGGAGAAGCCACCCAAGGAAAGGAGATGTAACAATGAGAGATTCACAAGGGGGAGCAGAGAGGAGGCATTTCTTGAGGGGCTGCAGAGTGGGCACATCACTCAATGCTCCCGGGGCTCTGGACCTAGGGGACAGGAGAGAGCTGCCTCGTTCCACAGCGAGACAGGAACAGAGGGGCTTGAACCCAGATCAGCCCCACTCCACTGCACCATCTGGCTCCCACCAGGGGATGGCGGGGATGTTGGACTTGAGCTGGGTTCAATCCCCGCCACCCACTTCCCACACTCTGCAATGCATCTCTCCTCCTCTTAAGACACTTTAAGCGTTTGCATCCCATGCACTGATTTTTTTCTCTGTTTTGTGGTTTGTGGTTTTGAAAACTGGATCTTGTTATCAAAGATGACTGGGAAAAGCAGTTGTCTGGGAGGCAGGGAGCAGGAGTTGTTTACATGCAGGGAGCCCTGGAAGATGCGGTCACAACTGAGCAGGAGGCTGGTGGCTCCTGAGAGGGGTGGTTCCTGGTGTCAGAGGCCTGCATGGCCCTCAGGGTTCCTGGTCCCAGGGATCTGTGCCCCAGGCCACCAGGCCAGGACAAGGGCCACCTGTGGTTTGTGGCAAAACCACCATTAAAAAAAAAAAATACAAGCAACTTAATTGGAATAAACAAAGGAGAATTTCTGGCCCCTCCTCCCTAATTAGGACGATTGAAAAGGAACCCAGCACAGAGACAGGAGAAGTTGTTCTGTTTTCAAGACAAATCTAATGCATTTTAAAAATCTGACCTTGTGGATACTCACGTTTTCTTTTCATGTGGATTTTGGTCTCATCTCCCTGGTGACTTCCATCTATGTCAATCAGAACCACTAAAATGAGACCGCAGAAAGGCAGTGCGATCATCCTGCCAGGGACAGCAAATGGCAAGAGAAAGTTTATGAAGAGACAGTGTCTCTTCCAGAAAGGGGGTGGGGGACGCCCAGCGAGGCCACTGAGCTGCCCAGGGTGACTGTGGCAGAGCTGAGAGCCTGGTCTCCTAGATGCTGGAGGAAGACAGTCCAAAGCTACCGGGGACCTCCCAGCCCCATGCTCTCCACCAGAGATGGGACTCCGGGGGGATCGGGTAGGGTTCCTACCCTGGGCTTGGGGGTCTTCAGCAGGAGAACGATTGCATCATGATGTTCACCACCTTTACCCGAAATGTACCATCTCCTCCCCCTTTTTAACACAGATGACAAACCACAGTCGTATTAGCAGTACCTGTGACTTTGTCAGCAAAGGAAATCACCAGTATTTTCATATATCACAGTTATTGCAGAGAGCTCAAAAGATTAATTCTCACGGCTGCTTTAAAATGAAAGTTACTAGACCTGCTGTTGTTGTAGCCACACATTCCGGGAAACAAACTCACTCAGACGGACAATGCAGATAGTGGAGTGCAGTTTATTACACCGGCGGGCCCAAGGCAGAGTCTCCTCTTAGCCAAGGACCCCAACCAGTTTTTGTGAAAGTCTTATATACCCTAAGTGTATAAGGTTCCCTGAAACTAGTCTGAACAAAGGAAAAAGAAAGATACAATCAAAGTTAACCCATGATCATATGCCTTAAGCCTAGGTAGTTAACAGTGGAGGAGGGATTATCAATAGGCCTGTGGTCATACCCCAATAAGCATAATACAATGTATGATTCTATTCGGTTACACAGATAATTAGGGTATTCTTTAGGCAACGGAGATCCCCGGGGCTCTTCCTTCTGGGGGCCAGATGTTCCAGTTGGTATGTCCTTTCCATAGATATTGGGCATATAGCTCAAAGCCCACAGTCCGGTCCAAGATAGAGTCCTGCTTTCGAGATGGAGCCTGTTCTATTTCCTCCTTCACTGTTAGATCGTGTTACCAGATACCTTCATAAAGAAGTGCGTGTATTGCCGTATCAGGCATGTTTAATACTGTGTTCATTACATGTCGATGTCATTTGTTTCCTTGGTGATCTTATTCATTTTATTACCTGAATTTAAAGTTTTGTCCAATGAGAGCACAGACATCGCCAGATGGACAAAGAAGTCAGTGGGCCACAAAGGCACAGGACCCCTGATACCCCTTCTCTCATTCTCATTTTCTGTGAAATGGACCAGCTTAAGGGTTGGAGAACCCAGGCTTTGGTCAGAACTCTCTAACCTGGACACCACACTGAGATGAGAAGAGGAGAACGCGTCTGACTTTGCCTCCATCACTTTCCTGTTCCGACTCGGCCTCTTTTGGAAAACTGGCAGGGAATGCTGGAGCTCCCCCAAGGATACTTCAGTGCAGTAGGAGGCCCAGGAGCACCACTGTGAGAGCCTCCGTCTCCAGCTTAAAGGTGAAGGCTGTCCCCTTGGCTTGAGAACAGCACTTCTGGCAAAGGGGCTCAGAACCACCTGCTCCCCCAACCTTCCAGAAGGTCCTTCACCCTCAAGACAGACTGGGATGCCCCTGACTTCTCTCTGCTACTAAAAGTCCCCGGTCCTCTGCCTTCCTGAGAGACTGTCTGCATTTGGAAACCAAGAGGCCCAGCCTTGACTCCCGGCTGGCCTCATCTTTTTTTTTTTTTTTGGCCTCATCTTAAGAGAGAGAATCACTGAGCCGGGGCGATTATTCAGCACCAGGGACTCACTTAGCATCTGACAAAGCCTGTGGCCCTCTGCTCAGGTTAGTGTTTTTAAATGCACAAAATAAACTATGCAGGGTCACAAAGGAAACCAGGGGTATTAAAATTCAGTTATCAAAATATTTTCAAAAATCAGTTTTTGATATAGCATTTCAAAGTAGACTTTACTGTTAGTAGATTTAAATAATAACTTCTAAGTGAGGGTCTCATGAGACCATCATTTTGAAGCTGAGATGAGTGTAAGTCGTATTTAGAGATGCCTGCAACCATGCTACCGTGAAAGGAGAATAGTGGGATTTCTGTTGGGGACAGGCCACAGTAGAGCAGGACTGTGGTGGCTTGTGGCCTCTGCTCAGACCTTACGGGAAAATGAAAACCAAATGGTAATTGTTTTCTCGTCCCATTTCATGGTTAAAAGTCCATGCTTTAACCTCTCTTGGTCTTTATCTTCTCCTCCATAACATCAAATCCCTGAACCCTACCTCACAGCCTTAGTGTGGGGGCATATGGAACTACAGACGCAGAAGCATTGTGTGGTGGCTGGGGGTACACAACTCTGAGGAGCTATCAGTTTATTTGTTATTCTCAGTGGTATGTGTGTGCTTAGTCACTCAATCGTGCTGGACTCTTTGCAACCCAGTGGACTGTAGCCCACCAGGTCCTCTGTTTATGGGGTTTTCCCAGCAAGAATACTGGAGTGGGTGGCCACTTCCTACTCCAGGGGTTCTTCTGACCCTCGCCTCTTGCATCTCCTGCATTGGCAGGTGGATTCTTTACCACTAGCACCACCTTGGAAGCCATTATTCTTAGTTATTAAGACCTAATAGCACCAAGACAATGAAAGTGGCATGAGAGAAGCAGCCCCAGCCTGTACTACAGTCTTGGCAAACCATCCTGTTTTTGCTCCGGCACCCAGGGAAGCCCTGGCTCCCACCGGTGGCTCCTTCCTGCTCCTCCCTCAGCTGAGCCACGATGCCCGGTGCACACAAAGGTGAATGTGGGGCTAATGTGGACCAGATGCCCTTCCTGGCACCTCCCGATAAGGGGAGGATTGAAGGCATGAACAAGCCCTATGACATCAAGAGTTCCTGCTGGGTCAAGGATGAGAAGGAGGGCTTCATCGCTGGGGAGAACCAGTCTGAACAGGGTGACCAAGTCACCATGAAGACGATCACCAACAAGCTGGGTGGGAAATGATCCTCAGGATGAAACTGAGCTTGAGTCCTGGACCCCCAGGACTCAAGAGGCACCGTGGCCAGAAAAGCTGATGCCTCTGAGTCCCCTGTGCTGGGTTCAAGTGCAGACTCAATGACACTCAACCTGTGGGGCCCTAAGCAAAATGCTTTCCCTCTCTGACCTTTGGTTTTCTCACAGTAGAGATTCCAATGTGATATGACATGAGAGTATTTTGTATGCTCTGTAAAACAGTGAATGTGTGCAAGAGATCGTAACGAGAGTTGTGTGTGTGTGTGTGTGTGCGCTCAGTGGTTTCAGTCGTGTCCAACTGACTCTTTGCGACCCCATGGACTGTAGCCCACCAGGCTCCTCTGCCCATGGGATTCTCCAAGCAAGAATACTGAGTGGGTTGCCATGTCTTCCTCCAGGGGATCTTCCTGGCCCAGAGATCAAACTTGCATCTCCTACAGCTCCTGCATTTGCAGGCAGACTTTTTACCACTTAAGCCACCTGGGAAGCCTATCATGAGAGTTACTTATCTTTAAAGCCTCAGACAGCTCTCACATGGAATCAATTTTCTAAGAGTAAGGAGGAGCATCCCATCAAGAGTGAGAAGGAGCATCACATCCATCAGGAAATTGTGCTACGTGCCCATGATGGTGTGAGGGCTGTGAGACAGGACCTGGAATACCCTGGGCAACCCAGGTGAGTTCTCCAGTGTCATGAGCTACAGATGGTGGCACTGAGCCCATTGCTGCGTGGTGGTGCTGAGCTGGGGCTGCCTTGTCCTGGCTTGTAAGGATCCAACTCTAAACATTCGGGGGCTTTGCAGGTGGTCGTTAAACCTTTGGCATCCTGGTGTCAGCCATGGTGGAAATGACAAAGGGTGCAAATCATGGATTTTTTCCCCCCCCGTATAGCTGGTTTACTACCACAGCTCTCTGTGTTGGTCCACACTCTGTCCAGCTACAAGGATTGACTTCAGAGAGTGGCTAGAAATTTTGGTTTAGGAGACCCCTCACCTGGAGCAAACTCCTGGGGGAGGCACTAGATATTTTGCTTAATGCTTTTAATAACCTTATGGTAGTAGGATGTATGAACCCTGTTTTGCAGAAGATTAAAGAGATTTTAGGTAACTTGCCTACAGCTACAAAGACAGTGAATGATGAATTCAGATTCAAAGCTTGCTGCATCTGGACTCACAGAGAACAAACTTAGGGTTGCCAGGTACAGGAGTCGGGGGAAGAGACAGGGAGTTTGGGATCGACATGTCCACTCTGCTGTGTTTAAAACAGATGACAAAAAGGTAGGTCCTCCTATACAGCACAGGGAACTCTGCTCAATGTTACGTGGCAGCCTGGATGGGACGGGAGTTTAGGGAAGAATGGATACATGTATATGTGTGGCTGAGTCCTTTTGCTGTCCACTTGAAACTATCACAGTATTGTTAATTGGCTATACTCCAATATAAAATTAAAAGTTAAAAAAAAATAAAACTGATAAATCTAGGGGAAAAAAATACCCCAGAGTTTACTGTATCTGGCTCCAACGTCCATGCCCCTTCTACAGCATCACCTCATTTTCCACGTGGACTGTGGGGGGTGGGGGGTGTGTGGGATCAGTGCTTGGTTAATTTCAGGGATAAGGGGACAGAGACCTTCCATGATCAGAACTTGCGATATCTAAGCTTTATTCTGTGCCTCGCCCCTCTTTGATAGGAGTGGCCATAGGAAAACAAGGCTACAGCTGGGGTCCAGTGGGTTTGAATACGAAAGTCAAGATTAACGTGCAGGAGAAGCATCCTTCTCAGAAGGGCAGGACACTGCAGTGCTGCCAGGAATGATGGATGATGAGAGCGAAGCGCCAGAGGCCCCAGTTTGGGTACAGTTTAAGGACAACACAACTTCTGGGAGCATCTGCGGTAGACACGCATACAGCAGGGTTTGGGACAGAAAAGATCGACTCATCTGGCTCTTAATGATAAAGCCACAGAACTCCATTTCTCTGCTGGGGCTGAAAGACAAGTGTTTGCCTGTGGGCGAGGCCCAGAGATCAGGAAACTACCAGAAATGGACCCTGAAAGAAATCTAGCTGGATTTACTGTGGGCGTGGTGACCATTACTGGGTGTATTTTCCAGAACCGTCAAGATTTCAAATTATCTGCCTGTTGAACTCATAAATTATTAAAAGTCCCAGAAATCCCAGTTGGTGTTTGAGCCTCACATCTCAGGCTTCAGGCAGCAGAAAGATATTTGTTTTCCTGATCACATGTCTCAAGCTTTGGCCCCAGTCGCTGCCACACAAGAGCTGGCGCTAGTTCACATTTACAGGGGAAAAGCTGGGGTGCAGAGTGGGGATGGGAATTTGTTGTATTATTTTTACCCTAAAATATATGTGGCTCATCGTTGTTGGGTTGTTTTTTTTTTTTTTTGGTCTTGTTTGCTAGCTTGCTTTCAATTTTATCCTTCAAGGTGGTTTACTGGGAGCAGGGGAATGTCTTTTTTTAATGGAAATGTTCACTGTTATTTAGAAACCACCACTAATTCTCAAGGCAGAGGGCAAGGGTCACATCTCTGCACAGGGTCCCTGGGATCAATGAGCAAGTTCAGCTACCAGAATGGACTTGGCTGAAAGAGAAGCACTGGTCAGAGATGGTCTGAATATAGGGAGGGAACATCAAGGTCTTTTTACTTGATGCCGCTTCAGCCCATATAATCCTCCCAGCAACCAGCCAAGGAAGCCATTGCCGTCCCTACTTCAGAGGGGAGGCACCTAGAGCTCAGAGGGCCGTGGATGTTCCTCCCCGTCCCACGTCGACGGGACATGGCTGCACCGGGAGTTGGACCCACTGATCCAGTTTTTTTCTTGAAGCCAGAGAGCGGGTGGTACTCTGCCCGACGCTGCCGTGGTGTTGAGACAGTTCTATGTCCTGATGCGCGTGCTGTGTTTTGACCCTCAGACGCTCATCGTGAAGGAAGATGACATCCAGCAGATGAACCCTCCCAAATTCTACCAAACCAGCAACCTGGCGGACATGACCTTCCTGAACGAGGCCAGCATCCTGGACAATCTGCGTCAATGCTACGTCAACACGAGGATCTGTGTAAGTGTCAGGGCTGGAGGGAGAGGAGGGGGTGGCTGCGGTTCTTCGGCCCCTCTCGTCCCCAACAACCCACGTGTCTGCCTCTCTAGATGTCTTTACTAGAAAGGAAAGAGGCAATCTGGTAGGACTGGGTGAGCTGGGGCCCCACTTCAAGGTCAGGGGACTTCCCTTCCCTGGGTTTTGGTGACAGTCAAGAGAGCTGCCGCTTACTTCTTCCCCTTGCCCTACTTCAATACTGCTTCAGTTCCAGATTCAGACCTTCGGCAGCACCAGAGCTACAGGCGGTGCTGGAGGATCTCTGGAAAGCTCTTGGGGTCATTTGCTAGGGCCACAGGCTGGTGAGGCATCACTGGATTTCACTCTGGGAAAAGCCACATCCGCAGCCTGGCTGCGCCTTGAGCTTGGGCAGAGAATGTCCATGTGGGCTCAAGGCCAAGCTCAGGGCCTGGGCTTGCTCAGAGCCCCTCTGCAGCTGAGCCCTCGCTCCCAAGGGTGGCCACACCATGACTCTGGGCTAAGGGACTGCAGGCTCTGTGGACAGTGGCCTGAGGTACCAGGGCAGGAGTCTCCTCTTAAATCCAACACCTCAGTTGAACCACTGACTGAAAACCTGGGGTAGGCAGGGCAGCCGCCCTCTCATGTCCCTCCTGCGAGGGTGGTGGGGGCTTCTCCTCTTCATTCTGGCCCAAAAAGGGACAGAACTCGCTTCTGTTCTGCTCTCTCTGCCCCACCCCAACCCCCAGGACAGGGCTGGAGGGAAAGAGCGACTCGGTGGCTGGATCCCGGATGAGACACAGTGCATCATCCTCTTACGTCTTTGCGTGGGTTCTCTGCCTCTTCTCTTTGCTCCTCTTTCTTTGGGTCGCTTTCTATTTAATAAGGTTCCTTTTTAAAATGCAATATAATGCAGCTCTGCTAAGGAGAAGCTGAGGGTGTGTATCCCCACTTGGAATACAAAATGGAAACTTTTCGAGTTGACATGAAAAGAGGCAGAGAGTGGAGACACAAGAGGTCAGTGTGAATGTCTGCCAGGAGAAGCTTGGGACCCACGGATTTGGCCATTTTCTGCCCTCACCTATTCTGCCCTCAAATAATTTCTTTCACTACTTCACTGGTTTTTCTGATTAAAAAAAAAAAATGGAATGATTTCCTGAAAAAAATTGCCATAGGGTAAAAGAGTATCTTCTTAAGAGTAGACCAATCCCTGTTGCCCACCAGTTGGCAGATCGTGTCCATAAAGAACTCCATGAACTGTCATGGAAAACCTCTCCCATGAAGAAAATCCAAAAATCAAGATATAAAAGAGTATCATGTATCATTTCTATGTGAAATCTAAAATACGACAGAAATGAACATGTCTACAAAACAGAAGCCGACTCAGACGTAGAGAACAGACTTGTAGTTGCCAAAGGGGATGGGTGCGGGGCGGGACAGGGAAGGAGCAGGACTTGGGGATTAGCACATGCAAGCTATTATCCATAGGACGGGTAAACAACACGTTCCTACCGGACAGTATAGATAACTATATTCAATATTCTGTGATACCCATAATGGAAAAGATGATGGAAAAGAATATATACGTATAACTGAATCACTTTGCCGTACAAAGTGCCGTACAAAGTGCCGTACAAAGAAATGAACAGAATGTTGTAAATCAACCATACTTCAAAAAAACTTTTCCGTTAAAAAAATAAAAAATAATCTGTATCATAGAAAACAATTGTTTGCTTTAAGAACAAGGTGAGGGGACAAGAACATATCTCTGGGTTTGTTTGTATACTATGAGAAAGGGATATTAGAAACCAACATGGTGCTTCCTTCTGGGATGAGGGGGCAGGCACTGAGCAGCTGGGGGACTTTTTGCTGTGTATTTGTCCACAGAAACGATTATGTTATCAAGTCAGATCCTGGGGTTGGCCAAAAAGATCGTTCTGGTTTTTCCGTAAGATGTTACCAAAAAAAAACCCTAATGAAATTTTGGCCAACCCAATAATTAAACCAAAAGAAAATGAAACAGATACATATTAAAGAGAAGCCTGGTTTTGCCTACTGGATAAAGACTCAGACATAGATTCTGCCCTCAGAGAGAGCATCACGGAATCTTTCCAGGACGGCAGGATGCTCCAGCCAGGATGCTCTGCGATGGGCCGGGGTCCAGAGGGAAGGGGGTGTCGGGAGAAGGGCCAGATAATCCTCTTCTTTTCCTCTCACCAGACCTACTCGGACTTGTTCTGCATGACACTCAGCCCCTACCGGTGGCTGCCCATCCACGGGGCCCACGTGGCCAACATGTACGAAGGCAAGAAGCGTGCACGGAGATGTCACCCCACCTCTTCTCCATCGCGGATAGCACCCATCACGGCAGGCTCATGGGTGCGTGTAGGGGTGGGGATAGTACGGGGCCGCCGGGGCAGTCATGGCAGGGCTAGAAAAATCCCTTTGCCGCTGGAGCTCCAAATGCATAAGACCCCCATGCTACCCAGTCCCAACCTTGATCCCTCATCACCCACTGAAGATTTTTTTTTAATATTGCTCAGTGAGTGCGCTTGCTAAGTACCAACCCTACCTCACATCCTGTCTCATTTAAGCATTACAAAAACATGGGAAACAAGCTAAATAATGTCCAGAACTCAAGTCAACCCTTAACCATTCCCTATGCCATCTTCACCGTACAGTACAAAGTGATTTTTATTAATGTTACTATTTATCTTTATGTTGCTTACGACTAGGCAGTTTCCTGAGATGGGGCTGGTAAATTCTTGGGCCCTTTGGCAAGGATGTGGGCTTCAGGGGCAGGTGTGTAGCCTCGGACCTGACGGGATCCTAGCTCTTCTTCATCTGCGGGCCACTGCAGCCGTGCTGCAAGCCGGGCAGGATGCAGGGAGATGCAGGTGTCACGGCTAGGGTGTTGCCAAATGTTGAGTTTCTAAGTGTTTTCTAATTACATCTTCCTGTTGACAGGTCCCTCCCTACAGAGCGTGAAAATCAGTCTATGCTAATCACATAAGTGTCCCTCCTGCCTCTCAGTCTATAGACATGTAATTAGGTCTGTGTCTTACACATGTAATTAAGCCTTCTTAGAATTAATTGGGGGGACTTTGTATGGAAATCTGCAGTCTGCGAACGAGTGGGCTTAGCAGGGTAAGGCTGCTGCTGCTGCTGCTAAATCGCTTCAGTCGTGTCCCACTCTGTGCGACCCCATAGACGGCAGCCCACCAGGCTCCCCCGTCCCTGGGATTCTCCAGGCAAGAACACTGGAGTGGGTTGCCATTTCCTTCTCCAATGCGTGCAAGTGAAAAGTGAAAGTGAAGTCGCTCAGTTGTGCCTGACTCTTAGCGACCCCATGGACTGCAGCCCACCAGGCTCCTCCACCCATGAGATTCTCCAGGCAAGAGCACTGGAGTGGGTGCCATTGCCTTCTCCATGGGTAAGGCTGCATCTGCTAAACTGAGTCGGGGTGAGGGGTTTCGGGGCCCAAGTCCCCTCCTGCCCCACCCTGCCGGCCCCGATGGCTGGGACCTTTCATCACTGCAATGCCTCTCTGCAGCCACTCCCCTCTCTGCCCATCACTTGTCTGCACCCGCTCTCCACCTGCAGTGGAGAATCTGGTGCCGGCAAGACCGAGAACATGAAGAAAGTCATCCAGTACTTTGGCGACATTGGAGGAACTGGCAAACAGTCCTCGGATGGGAAGGTAGGGCCGTCTGGGGACACTTGGGGCCTAGGGTCCACACAGCAGAGCCCTGTGACCCTCACAGCTGCTCTCTGGGTTAGGGCCACTTTATAGATGAGGAGATGGTAGCTGAGAGATAAGCGACTTGGGCAGAGTCCCATAGAGAGAAGGTGGCTGCAGACCCGGATCTGACCCACTGGATGGACTCTGATGCTCCAGGCCACGTCTGCCCCTAGAAGTGCTGTGCCAGAGCCCCTTGTGCTTGGCAGGGGAAAGAGGGAACCGCCAGCTCCTGGTTACGCTGCTTCTGCAGGCCCTGGCAACCCCAGGGCTCAGGGAGCACTAGCTGGGCCAGTGGCAACTGTAAAAAGCCAACAGAGAGGAAAGGAAGACTTTGCAGGAGCACCAGGGGTGCCCAGGGAAGGGTTTCAAGGTTCACATAGGAGTCTCTCCACCAAGAGCAAAGGAAAGAAACAGCAGCTAAGAATCAAGGCCTGCCATCTGGCAAGGGTGCTCTGACAGGGACTGCAGGGGCACAGTCCTCAGGCGGCGGCCCTCCTCCCAGGTCCCCTCCAGTCCCGCTCTGCCCGCCTCCCCAAGGCCGTGCCCCTCCTGGGTTCCTGGCACATACACCACTGTCATTTGAAAGCCCTGGCTTCCCAGGCAGCAGCCGACAGGCCACCCCACCTAGTGTTTCTCTCTGGGTCAGGGGTCCCCGGAGGATCAAATCATCCAGGCAGCCCTGAGCTGGAGGCTCCAGAAACAACGGCTCCTCCTGCTTCGTCAGTGTGACGGCGGCAGGGTGGCCCCAGGGTGGCGGGACAGGCTTTACCACCCCGCCCCAGGGAGGAAATCAGGGCTGACTGACACTCACCAATGGGATGACCCAAGTCCCAGCATCTCCTTCCCAGAGACTGGTATCAGTCAGGAGCTTCCCCGGCGGTCCAGGGCTTAAAACTCCACACTGCCAATGCAGGGGACATAGGATCAATCCCTGGTCAGGGAGCTAAGACCACCCACGAGTCGTGTGGCACGGCCCAAAAATATTAATAAATAAAATGGTTCATAATAAATAATGCTTTAAAAAACAAACAAAAAGAGTCCAATTCAGTATTTAAATCCAGGGGCTTGAGTGCAGAGAAGTGGGCACACGGTGATGGAAGGACTAAGAAGTCAAAACAGGAACCCAGAGATCGCAGCGGCTGGAGGCTGAACCGCCTCCCCCCCCCCCCCCCGCCCCACTGAGGGGCCCTGGGGCTGGCAGGATGCGGGAGAGGCGCTGTCCCCAGGGCCCTGGTGGCCTGAAGCCTGTCTGGTGGGAGCTGGGTCGTGGATGGAGCTCAGTAGATCTGCTTCGCCTTTCCCTGCTGACCCCGTATGTCCTGCTGGGGCCTCTCACTGCCTGGGGAAGAGAGCTGGGCGGGGAGGAGGTGAGGATAAAAGGTGATGGAGACACCGAGACTCCTGTTCCAGGAGAGTTTGTCCTTGACTGATCCGGCGTCTCTCCATAGGAGGCACGGTACAGCGCCCTCTATGTGTCACTTCAGTTGCTCAGTCGTGTCTGACTCTTTGTGACCCCATGGACTGCAGCACGCCAGGCCTCGCTGTCCATTGCCAACCCCCGGAGCTTACTCAAACTCGTGCCCATTGAGTCGGTGATGCCAACCAACCATCTCATCCTCTGTTGTCCCCTTTCTCCTTCTACCTTCAATCTTTCCCAGCATCAGAGTCTTTTCTAATGAGTCAGTTCTTCGCATCAGGTGGCCAAAGTATTGGAGTTTCAGCTTCAGCATCAGTCCTTCCAATGAATATTCAGGACTGACAACTCCCACCACGCCTGCCTAAGGCGGAATTCCAGAGGGTTCTAGCCTCTCCTGCAGGGCACCCCTCTGCTCCATTAGATGCCCCCAAACTGCAGGCTACCCCCAGACCCTAGGTTTAGCTCCAAGACCTGTCCACTTCCTTCTCTGCCTGTCCAAGTGGGAAATCCACAACTCCACGTACAGCCACCTCTGGCCCAGTCACCTTTCTGCAGTGCCCTTAGAATTCGGGGTGGGGGGCTGGGGGGAGGGAGGGTCAATGAGTGACCGAAGCCAGTGAGTGACGGAGTGACAAGCTTGGTCTACAGTGCCACACGTGCTCCTTCATGACCCTCCCCGCCCAGGACAACTTCATCTGGATCCACTTCGGAACTCCGGGCAAGCTGGCAGGAGCTGACATCGAGAGCTGTGAGTCAGGCTTTTTTCAGAGAGTTCTTGGGGGCAGGACCAGCTACCGTCATGGGGTGCAGCGCACAGTGAAAGCACGGGCCCCTTGTTCCAAAAGTACTGAGAAGTTCCAAATAGCAGCAGAGGGACTCAAGCGTGGGGCCCTGCTGAGCACAGCCTGGATCACACGCGGGAGGTCAGCCCTACTCCCAGGCCCCCCTCCCTCAGGAGCCAGCCCCCTGCCCTGGCCATGGGTCTGGGGGAGAGGGAAGAGGACTCATGCCTGGACATGGCACTGGGCTTTATGGGGAGGGGATCCCTGCACTCCAGGGAGAATGGGCTGAACTCATGGGCACATTGGCTTCTTCTTTTCCAGATCTCTTGGTGAAATCTCGTGTCATCTCACAGCAAGCAGATGAGAGGAGCTACTACGTTTTCTACCACATTCTAACAGGAAGCCTGAGCTTGTCAGTAAAGATCTTCACGTCTCTCTCATTGTCTCTTAACTGCTTTTCCGCTATTTCCAATAATGAAAGAATCTCCTGTGTGTGGAGGGGTTCTGTGGTTCTACACAAATCTGTTTAGTTGAGAATTATGTGAAGAGGTTACAGGAAAGTTTCTCAAAGTTCTACTCACACCCACCTTCACAATAGCCTATGAGGTTTCACAGCATTGCTGGCCCATTTCACAGATGGGGCTTTGAGATGCTATGGTTGAGATACAGACCTAGGGTATAGGATTTTAGATCCACCTGCCTTCTCCCCTGACTCCTTGTCTGGGTTTCCCAAGTGACTCAGTGGTAAAGAATCTGCCTGCCAATTCAGGAGACACAGAAAACGCAGGTTCAATCCCTGGGTTGGGAAGATCCCCTGGAAAAGCAAATGGCCAGCCCACTCCAGTATTTTTGCCTGGAAAATCCTATGGACAGAGGAGCCTGACAGGCTACAGTCCATGGGGTTGCAAAGAGTCAAACACGATTGAGCAACTGAGCATGCATGCATGCCTTCCATATCTTGGTCAGACAGCAGCAGAGAGGTCAGCCCAGGACCACTGCACGTGGACATAGTCCTGTGAGCAGTTCAGCAAGCAGACTGCATTCATGCCCTCAGTGGGATGCCCTTGTGCAGGCAACAATCTACTCAACTGTCCATGGCAGACCTGCTCAGAATCTAAGGTCCAGAGTGAGATGAAGACTCGGTCTTCCACATACACACCTCTTTTCCCAGCCAGAGACAAGGGCATTGAATACCACCCCCTACCCACACACATGGGTTTTATTTGTGTTGGAAATGGTGTACTTTTTAATTAATATATGCCATTTTGAAATTGGAAGGTGTCACATAAAAACCAAACTTCTGGTTTCTCTGGAATAGCAGGACATCTGGTAGGCATGGCCTGCCCTGGCATGTGGCACGAGTCAGGGAAGTTGAGTGGTAGTGGGCCCTTCGGATGGAGCTCAAGCTCTCCTGTTTACCACACTCCCCACCAAGCCCTACTGCCTGCCTGACCCTGGAGCAGAGTGGCAGGCACCATTCATCTTCCTTCTTGGGCTGTAGTTTTTCTTAACAGTAGAGAGAAAAGGAAAGGACAATATGTCTCGCACCCATGTCTCTTCCAAAAGCGAAAAAGACAGAACAAGAGGGGCACATATTTGAAGAAAAATAGAAGCGAGTGTATTTCTTTGCAAAAGTGACAGCATCCCAGGCATCCTATACGCAAGTGATTCCTACTGCCTGCTGCAGTCTTTGGGTTACCTTCTGCCTTTGAGCATGACCTGCTTTTTACAGGAGAGAGAATGGAGAAAGAGGTGCATTCATTTATTCCAGAAACACCTACTAGTTATCTACCAGGTGCCAGGTCCTGGGCCAAGTGACAAAGGGCACAGCCACATTCCTGAGACCCTCCTGTCTCTCCAAAGTTCCTCACGTGCCTCATTCAAGTCCCTCGATGAGTCCAGGTGACCTCAAGGGGCACAGAGCACGTTGTATTCAGCTCTGTAACCGCCACAATGACACCATCATACCTGGCACAGGGGAGGCATTTAGAGATACAGGTTAAAAATGAAAAAGAATGGACTTCCCTGGCATTCCAGTGGTTAAGACTTCGCCTCCCAATGCAGGGGGTGTGAGTTTGATCCCTAGTCAGGGAGCTAAGACCCTGTATGCCTCAGGGCCAAAAAGCCAAAACATAAAACAGAAGCAATATCGTGACAAATTCAAAGGACTGAAAACTGGTCTACATCAAAAAAATTAAAACTAAAAAGAAGGAAACCACGCGTCACCAGCCTGCTAACCTGCTTTCTTGCAGAAAGCCTGCTGCTGGTCCCCAACCTGAAGGAGTACCACTGGGTGAGCCGGGGCATCACTGTGGTGGTAACATGGACGATGGGGAGGAACTGCAGACGTGAGTGAGTGGGCATAGCCAGCGAAAGACGGGGGAACTCTGGGGCCCTGCAGGCACTGCCATCTGAACTGGGTGGGGCAGGGTCAGAGGGGACACGAAGAGTTGCCAGGCAGCAGCCTGGGTTCTCCCGTGGAGATTGCTGGGGTTGCAGCCAGTGTTTTCCCCAAGCCTGTCATAGAGAGCAGCGCTTCTCTGCAGAGTTGAACTGTTACTTGACAGGGACTTGCGGGGCGGTCTACTCCACATTCCTCCGCCTCCCCAGCCCAGCGAGACATCACCTTCTAGTCCCACCAGTTCCCACAGCACCTCTCTCTCCTCCTCTGTGACGCTGAGCACCTGGGGCTTCCATTAGAATACTGTGTAACTCTCTCTTTTTTGACAAAAGAATCAAATCCTGATGCATTTTTGCCTTCCCTTTCTCTAAGGACCTAGCAAGGAGCCTGTACAGTAATAATGGTGGGGATTATAACACTATTTCCCATTTGTTCCTATCACTGTGGTTTATCTTTATGATCACCTGCTGCTTCTTCTGCTGCTGCTAAATTGCTTCAGTCGTGTCCGACTCTGTGCAACCCCATAGACGGCAGCCCACCAGGATGCCCCGTCCCTGGGATTCTCCAGGCAAGAATACTGGAGTGGGTTGCCATTTCCTTCTCCAATGCATGAAAGTGAAAAATGAAAGTGAAGTCACTCAGTCATGTCCGACCCTTAGCGATCCCATGGACTGCAGCCTTCCAGGCTCCTCCATCCATGGGATTTTCCAGGCAAGAGTACGGGAGTGGGGTGCCATCGCCTTCTCCGTTATGACCACCTACAGGCCCCATTTTGCAGATGACTTCACTGAGGCCAGAAGGTTAAATGAATAATACAAGGACTGCCTTGCAGAGCATCTGGCCTGGGCTCCTTGGAGGAAAGACTCACCCTGGTCAGGGTCTGTCTGGCCCATTGGTGCCACCTCTGGCACCAAATGGTGGCCTCCACTCTGAGGAACAGGAAGCCAGGAGCTCCTTGGTGTTCCTCCCCCGGGAGCCTTGCAGAAAGCCTTTGATGTGCTGGGTTTCAGCGCCAAGAAGATCGGCGTGTATAAGCTGAATGGGGGGCATCATGCACTTCGGCAACGTGAAGTTCAGGCAGAAGGCCAGAGAGAGCAGGCCGAGGTGGGCACCAGAGAGGATAGGCGCAGGGCGGGGGCTGTGCGGGGAGGGGGTGGCCAGCAGTGGGGGCAGGGGAGGCTCAGGACTCTCCAGGCTTCCTGCACATGTCAGAGACCCTCGGTAAACTGAGGATGCTCCTTTAATACCAGACATCAAGAGCCGCCAAAGGCGTGACAGTCAGAGACATAATTTTGGTTTCTATATCACCCTGCCGCGTGACCTTGAGCGAGCGAGTGTGGAAACTGTTATCAGACTTCTGTTTTCTTTCTTTCCCCAATATTCCTAAATTTTTTAAATCAAAATATAGGTGATGTACAATATTATATGTTACAAGTGTACACTATAGTGATTCACAATTTTTACACATTATACTCCATTTATAGCTATTATAAAATATTGGCTATATTTTTTCTGTGCTGTACAATAGATCCTTGTAGCTTATTTTATACCTAATAGCTTGTTCCTCTTACTCCGCTACTCCATCTTGCCCCTACCCATTCCCTCCCCACACTGGTAGCCACTAGTTCGTTCTCTGTATCTGCGAGTCTGCTTCTTTTAGGTTATACTCACTAGTTTGTTTTATTAGATTTCACATACAAGTGGTCTTTAGCTGTCTGACTTATTGCACTGACCATAATGACCTTCCAGTCCTGCCAAACTGCTGCAGATGGCGAATTTTCGTTCTTTTTCATGGCTGCATAGCATTCCATTGTGTATCTCTGGCACAGACAGCTTCAGACCCCAGTTTTTTCAATGGCAACATGGGCGGTCTCCCCGTCTCTCCCCATAACCCCTTCTCTAAACACAATAGACAGGGGCTATGGTTCTCCAGGGCAGGGCACCATCTTTCACTCCCCTGCTTTTTCTTTCCCTGCTCAGTGGCTGACAAAGTTGCCCACCTCATGGGTCTCAACTTCAGGGAGCTCCAGAAGGGCATCACCAGGCCGCAGGTCAAAGTAAGCAACAAGTTTGTGCAGGAGGGCCAGAACATGGAGCAGAGCCAGAACCCCATCGGGGCCCTGGGCAAGACCGTGTACGACAAGATGTTCAAGTGGCTGGTGGTCAGGATCAACAGGACCTTGGACGCCAAGATGCAGAGGGAGTTCTGCACTGGGACACTAGACGCTGCCGGCTTCGAGATCTTGGAGGGGTATCTGGCCTCACTTTGCCGTAGCCACCCTCCTTTGATAAGAACCTTTCCACCAGGGTTCTCTCGCTTCTCACCTTTGACCTGGGGCCAGCCAGTTTCAGTCTGCTCCTGGCCTCCAGCTTCTGGCCTCCAGAAAGTTCCATCTTCATGTATTGGCGCCAAGTCACAACAGGTAGAATGAGCGGTGCGCTGGCTGGAGCTGGCCTGTCCCAGCTCACCAGAGCTGACTGGAGGAATTTTCAGGAATTCTGAGAGCCGGTCAACACCCTGTTGCTGACATGTCCATGGCGCATTTACATGGCCAACACTACAAACCAGGAGCTTTTTTTTGAGAGAGAGCTGATTTATCAGCACAGTACTGGTGGTCCCTGTTTCTTGCCCAGACAAATGAGACTCAGGTCTCATCACAAGACGAAGGCTGTGGATCAGGAAGATTTTGCCTTCATGATTATGAGTTAGGAGGCCCGGTTCTGGACTCGGGTTGGCCACCAACCAGCTGTGTGGCCTTTGGACAGTGGCTACCCCTGTCTAAGCCTCAGCTGTCTCAACTCTAAAATGAGTTGGCCGGAGGTGATGACTTTTAAGGTGCACTTCTGCTCTGCTCTCCTATTATTCCAGGACTTCTGTTAGCCACAGCTAGGGTTTTAAAAAATAATTTAGCCCCATTTCTATCAGGCTTCCCTAGTGGCTCAGCTGGTAAGAATTCACCGGCGATGCAGGAGACCCCAGTTCCATTCCTGGGTCAGGAAGAGCACCTGGGAAGGGATAAGCTACCCACTCCAGTATTCTTGGGCTTCTTGGTGGCTCAGCTGGTAAAGAATCTGCCTGCAATGTGGGAGACGTGGGTTTGATCCCTGGGTTGGGAAGATCCCCTGGAGGAGGGAAAGGCTACCCACTCCAGTATTCTGGCCTGGAGAATCCCATGGACTGTATAGTCCAAGGGGCTGCAAAGAGTCGGACGCAACCCAGTGACTTTCACTTTCAATTTCTCTCAGGATCCAAAAGGCTAATTTGGCTGCTGTCTACAACAAAATCATTTAATTCCATAGGTGGAAAGGGCCTTAGACAGAGTCTCAAACTGTGCTGCCTGGAGTCCTGGGCAGCTGCCGATGGCCAGCCGAGTGGGGCTGGAAAGGGAGGAAAGCGCCTGCGCCAACAGAGGGGTGTATGCAGTAGACAAACAGGGCTGGACTCCCAGCTCCGCCACTTCCACGCCATGAACCTCCAGGTCCCCATCTTTAATGGGGTCACCGATCATTCTTGCAGATGCAGCTTAACCATGTACGTCTGACACACGTACATGCTCGATGCAGGTGACTCTGTGATCAAAACAGCCCCTCTCCCCTGACTTGTTTTTCATAAGAGCCTTCCATGTGGGCTTTCATTCAGAGAAAGCAGTCTCTGGTTTTAAAAAAAAATGAATAAAAAGGCTTGCAAATCCCTCAAACCCCTTCATCCTCCAGATGAGGATGAGAAAAACTAGACAGAGAGACCTATCCAAAGGCACACCAGGTTGGGGCAGGGTTCAGACCCACAAAGCATCTCAAAGGATTTCACTCCCTAGAAAGGAAATGATTCCTCCCACGTTGGTGTTCACGCACCGCGTGAGGCTGGAGTCTGAGTTTCGGGTGCTGCAGCAGCAGTGGGGGGCTTGGGCGGGCATGGGGCAAGGCGCTCTGTGCCTGCATGGGGAGGGGGCCGAGGGGCTTATCATGGGGCCTGGGAGCACCGACTGGCCAGTTGGTGTTACGGCATCTGCGGCTGTGCCAGACACTGGCCAGCTTCAGCTCTGCTGGAGGCCCAGCCCTCCGCCCCTCCCGGGGGAGGCTCTGTCTGCATCTGGGCTGCCCCTCTTTCTATTTCCACCCCACAGTTCAACAGCTTCGAGCAGCTATGCATCAGCTTCACCAAGAAGAAGCTGCAGCAGTTCTCCCAGCACCACATGTTCGCGCTGGAGCAGGAGGCGTGCAAGAGGGAGGACATCCAATGGGTCTTCACAGATTTTGGCCTTGACCTGCAGGCCTGCATCTACCTCCTGGAAAAGGGACCCCGCTTCTCGAAGGAGGGGCTTAGAGAGAGGTCGGGACCCTGACTGGGGCATGTCTCAGGAGGGGATTTCACTGGGGCCAGTGCTTTTGGGGGAATCAGCAACACAGCTGATGGCTCTGGTTTATCTGACCTCAAGCTTCCTCTCTAAAACGGCACAACACCCACTGCAGTGGCCACTGTCAGCTCAGCTGTATTATGCCTTCACTCATCGGATCATCACAAGCTCCTGTGTGCAGGGGGTAATTTATTATAACCATTTCACAGATTCCCAACACTGAGGCACCAAAAAATGAAGTTGCTTGTCCATGGTCATCCATCCTATGAAAGGCAGAGTCAGGTTTTAACCAGGCTGTCTAATAGCCTCCCATGTAATCACATTATAGGCAATGTTTTAGCAAATGGTCCTCACTGGAGAATATATAACATTAGTAGATGCAAACTATTTTATATAGAATGGATAAGCAACAAGGTCCTACTGTAGAGCACAGGGAACTATCATCAGTATCCTGTGATAAACCATAATGGAAAAGAACATGAAAAAGAATATACATGCATCAGATCAGATCAGTCGCTCAGTCGTGTCCGACTCTTTGCGACCCCATGAATCGCAGCACACCAGGCCTCCCTGTCCATCACCAACTTCCGGAGTTCACCCAGACTTACGTCCATCGAGTCAGTGATGCCATCCAGCCATCTCATCCTCTGTCGTCCCCTTCTCCTCCTGCCCCCAATCCCTCCCAGTAGCAGAGTCTTTTCCAAGGAGTCAACTCTTCGCATGAGGTGGCCAAAGTATTGGAGTTTCAGCTTCAGCATCATTCCTTCCAAAGAAATCCCAGGGCTGATCTCCTTCAGAATGGACTGGTTGGATCTCCTTGCAGTCCAAGGGACTCTCCAGAGTCTTCTCCAACACCACAGTTCAAAAGCATCAATTCTTCGGCGCTCAGCCTTCTTCACAGTCCAACTCTCACATCCATACATGACCACAGGAAAAACCATAGCCTTGACTAGCCGGACCTTTGTTGGCAAAGTAATGTCTCTGCTTTTGAATATGCTATCTAGGTTGGTCATAACTTTCCTTCCAAGGAGGAAGCGTCTTTTAATTTCATGGCTGCAGTCACCATCTGTAGTGATTTTGGAGCCCAGAAAAATAAAGTCTGACACTGTTTCCACTGTTTCCCCATCTACTTCCCATGAAGTGGTGGGACCGGATGCCATGATCTTCGTTTTCTGAATGTTGAGCTTTAAGCCAACTTTTTCACTCTCTACTTTCACTTTCATCAAGAGGCTTTTGAGTTCCTCTTCACTTTCTGCCATAAGGGTGGTGTCATCTGCATATCTGAGGTTATTGATATTTCTCCCAGCAATCTTGATTCCAGCTTATCACTCTGCCCCGTACAGCAGAAAAAACACAACATTGTAAATCAACTATACTTAGCAAAATAAATTTTTTAATTGGAAAAGAAAATAAAAAAGGATATGTATTGTTTGATTAAATGCGTAAAAGTGACAGAAAAAGGACATTAATGAGGCCAATGACAAAACGTGAACAGAGTCTGTTCACAGTATTGTACTGATGTTGATTTCCTAGTTTTCATTATTTTACAGAGTTTACTGTAACATTTGGAGAAGTTGGATGAAGGATGTATAGGAATTCTTTGCACTAGTCTTGCAAGCCTAAAATTATTTCAAAATAAAGAGATAAAAAATAAAGAATATACCTTGTCTCCAAAGTTCATCCTCGGATCCATCATAGAGAAGTTATCATCAAGGAAGCCAGGGGTCTTCAATGGGAGGCTTTCCTCCCTGGAAAAGTCACCAAAAACAGTCTGTGGGGACTTCCCTGTGGTCTAGTATGCTCTGTGAGATGGCCTAGTTAAGACTCTGTGTCCAGCTGTCACAGAACCCAAAAGGCCCTCATGCTTGAGCTTTGGGAACAAGCATTGCCCTCTTCTAGGAGTCTGCTTCAGAAATCCAGACCTTCCACGGGAGAGGGCATATTGCATCACTAAGGGCATTTGTGAGCTTCTTTTTCTGGTGGGAAGAAACCTAGAACCACATGAGGCCCAGGTTGCCAGGAATGTCACTGAGAAGGAGGAACAGATAAAAGAGAATTAAACATGGGGAAGACAGGTGTCATTGACGTCACCATTTTTCTGAGAGGCAAGTCTGCCTGGCACCTGGGATTAGCATTTGGGGAGCTACGTAGCACCCTAGAGATGTCAGTCTTCCCTTCTCTTGGACCTGATGAATTCTAGCCTCTTTCAAGTCTAAATAGCCATGGCATTCGAAGACCACGGAAAACCAGACCACGCTCAGAGGTTGCTGCCCAGTTCTGCATCCTGGCTGGCCACATCAGGTGTGGGGCACCCCTCCCACCAACCCCAGGCCAGTGCCAGTCACCTCGCTGGCCTCCTCTAATGCCATCCACTCCTTTTTCCTTCCAGCCCACGGGCATCTTCTCCATCTTCCCCAAGGCCACAAACGCCACATTCAAGGCAGCCCTGTTCCTCAACCACCCGGGTAAGTCCAGCAACTTCCTAAGCCCAAGGGGCACAAGGGCAAGGGGCCCAAGGCCCACCCTGAGCTCGTCCACTGCTCGGGCACCGTGAGTACCTCCCCCGGGGCCACCTGCCCAGTACCTCCACCTCCCACACATGGAAGTCCATCCTGCCATGCCCTCTCTGAGGCTTCCTGCCTTCTACTAACATGGCCATCATCTAACAGGGCGACCAGCTGATTGAAATGACCTCCCACTCCTATTTCCTCCTCACTTCTCTCTCTGGGAGACAGAGACGTTCCCTCTTGGAACTCTCTTTGGGAGTTCCAAAGCAACCTAGCCAAGAATGCCCTCAGACCTGCCAGGGCCATGCCATTGTCTACGGCCCTCCATTTGATCTTGGTCAGAAATGGTAACACTTGCAGGGGATTAAAACTCTGCCCTTCCAATTAACTGTGGAACATTCTGAAAGAGATGGGAATACCAGATCACCTGACCTGCCTCTTGAGAAAATTGTATGCAGGTCAGGAAGCAACATTTAGAACTGGACATGGAACAACAGACTGGTTCCAAATAGGAAAAGGAGTACGTCAAGGCTGTATATTGTTACTCTGCTATTTAACTTATATGCACAGTACATCATGAGAAATGCTGGGCTGGGTGAAGCACAAGCTGAAATCAAGATTTCCAGGAGAAATATCAATAACCTCAGATATGCAGATGACACCACCCTTATGGCAGAAAGTGAAGAACTAAAGAGCTTCTTGGTGAAAGTGAAAGAGGAGAGTGAAAAAACTGGCTTATAGCTCAACATTCAGAAAACTAAGATCATGGCATCCAGTCCCATCACTTCATGGGAAATAGATGGGGAAACAGTGGCAGACTTTATTTTTTTGGGCTCCAAAATCACTGCAGATGGTGACTGCAGCCATGAAATTAAAAGACACCTACTCCTTGGAAGAAAAGTTATGACCAACCTAGACAGCATATTATAAAGCAGAGACATAACTTTGCCAACAAAAGTCCATCTAGTCAAGGCTGTGGTTTTTCCAGTAGTCATGTATGGATGTGAGAGTTGGACTGTGAAGAAAGCTGAGCATGGAAGAATTGATGCTTTTGAACTGTGGTGTTGGAGAAGACTCTTGAGAGTCCCCTGGAGAGCAAAGAGATCCAACCAGTCAATCCTAAAGGAAATCAGTCCTGAATATTCACTGGAAGGACTGATGTTGAAGCGGAAACTCCAATACTTTGGCCACCTGATGGGAAGAGTTGACTCTTTTGAAAAGACCCTGATGCTGGGAAAGATTGAGGGCAGGAGGAGAAGGGTATGACAGAGGATGAGATGGTTGGATGACATCACCGACTCAATGGGCATGAGTTTGAGTGAACTCTGGGAGTTGGTGATGGACAGGGAGGCCTGGCGCGCTACAGTCCTTGGAGTCGCAAAGAGTCTGACACGACTGAGTGACTGAACTGAACTGAACTTCCATTGCAGGGGGCATTGGTTCAATCCCTGGTTGAGGAACTAAGATCCCACATGCCTCGCACCATGGCCAAAAAAAAAAAAAAGAAAGAAAAAGAAATAACACTTGTAAAAAGAAGAAAAAAATTCCATCAGCCCAATAAAGCAGTGCTGCAGTCAATGCCACTGCCTCTGGTGCCACAGCATCAGGTGATCCTCTGTGAATTTAGCTTCGGGGAAACGGCAGGCTTAGGACCGAGGTGTCAGGAAAGCTGCTGTTTGACTGGGTATTGGAGCCAAGCTTTTATGGTCTCCACAACCATGATGATGCCCATTACTGCCCAGAGCGGGCTTGGGGCTGAATTGCAGTGCTCCACCTCAGCCCCTAAGATGAAATGAAGAGGGTTCCGTGTTTGTAGCAATGGTACATCCCAAGTCAAGGGGGGCCTGTGCACTTCCAAGAAGGCTCTAAGAAGGGGCCTGGAGGTGATGAATGTCATACACCATGTAGCAGAAGGAGAGCCCAAAGGTGCTGGCTTCTCATCTGCATCCCTAGGTTCTCCGTGCTCAGGGGAAGGATCTGAAAGGTGCCTTCCTCTGTACCTCTCCAGCTGGGGCCACCTGGCAAAATGGGAACCAGACATCAGTGTGTGTCCAACGACTTGGGCCGTTGGTGCTGGATGAATGGAGCCCCCCCTCCCACCAGGCAATGTGGCAGGGAGCGGGGGTGGAGCTGTGCTTCTCAGCTTCTCAGCAAGGAGAGAACAGATGCCTTTGTAGGGAGTTCTTTACGTGGCTCGGGATTCCATGGGTCAAGCTCAATAGCTAAGACTGAAGTAAGATCAGCCATCCTGGGTAGAAGGAGACCCAGGTGTTGGGGAGGCTCAGGGTGACCAGCAAAGCCAGACATTCAAGAGAAGGTCACACTTGGCAGAGAGTAACTGGGGAATCCTGGTGTGTGGGCACAGCTCAGAGATGGGGTGCACCACACAGGCAAACTGCAAATGCCCAAGACGTGGGGCTTCTGGGCCATCCCAGGACTCCAGGCAAGTCATCAGGACAAGAACTGAAGCCCCGGGAGACGCTACCGAAGATCTGGCTGTGAGGTGGCCCTGGGGTTGAAATGCAACCACTGGCGTCTGCCCCCCTCCAGATGGGTTACAACATCACAGGCTGGATAGAGAAGAACGAAGACCCCCTGAATGAGTCAGTGGTGGGCTCGTTCCAAAAGTCGAGCCTGGGGATCCTGGCCCTTCTCTTCAAAGAAGAGGAGGCTCTGGGTATGGCTGCTCCCTCGTATGTCCAGTCTCTCTGTGCTGATGCCCTTTAGTGACCAGGAGAAGAAGAAAGAAGAAAACCAAACTCTTGTATTCAATTATTGTTGAATAAATGAATGAATAATGAATGAATGAATAACAAGTTGCTTGAGATTGTCTATGAATGCTAGTGCAATAAAGTGATGCAGAAGCATCCTGGGAGCTTCCATCAGCTGACTTGATCACAGGGCCCATACCACCTCTAAGGGGAGCAATATTGCTTTGGAGAAGCGGACACCCAAATGCGCTGTGCTTATTTTCTGCTTCCCGCTCTCCTGTCTGAGCCAAATGTCAAGCCCAGGCCTGCCTTGTACCCTGCTGAGGTTCTGTGGCCCCAGGGGAACACCCAACAGGGTCATCACTCAGAGGGACAAGAACTGCAAATATTCTTGGGCTCAGAGGTGTGCTCGCCACCAACATGCAATTCCTCTGGATGGTCTGTGGGCTCCTCTCCCCAGGCAGTGGCAGCAGCAAGCGGCCTCGGGCCAGCCCTAAATCACACAGGGCCACAGACCCTCCAGGGCGCACAACACTCCCTGTGAGTTATGCCACAGGCAGCCCGTTCACCCTCTCCTTGGTAGATCTCAATTACCTGGTGTGGAGGGCCCCCCTCGGTAGTCCCCAGACAATCCTTTTTGAAGCCAGAGAACACACATCCTTGTCACAGAGCCTGCCCCTCTGATGGCCACTGACGTGAAGCAAGCTTCTCTCTCTTCCTTAGCTGGAAGCAAGAAGCAGAAATGAGGGTCCTCCTTCATGACTGTCTCCAGCTACTACAGCGTAAGTAGGTAGGTGCTGCCCCAGAGGCCGCCTGGTGGCCAGTACCCCCAACTCTCCCTTTCACTGGAGACGTGGTCGGGCTGCCAATTCGCAGCTCAGGATAGGATGAGTCCACTTCTATGCCTTTGGTCGCCTCTTTCATTCAAGGGGTCTGTTTCCTTCTGCAGAGGCCACAAAAACCACAGACCACAGGGCAGGAAAATCCCTTAGAGATGGTCCAGTCCAACTGCACTGTTTCGGACTGAAAACCCAGGGGATGATGGGACTTGGCCAACATAACAAGTGGAAATACCAATGCATAAGGTCTTGTGCCAGTGGGTCTTCAGGGCTGGTCACAACTTCCACAAAGTTTGGGCATTACTGGAAATATGTTCCGAAGTGCAGAAATGCAGCCAATGGGGAGACGTTGCACATAGAATGGTTTCAGTGCTTCACAAGGATCTGGCTTTCCCAAGGCAGAATGGGCCACCCCACTGCATCCCAAGTGGAAGAGGAGGGTTCAGTAGGGAGGTTTAGAATGGGGAGGGATTTGTCCATACAGGCATTACGATTCCTTCTAGAAGCGAGATTCTACAGTGAGCTGGCACTGAATTCAGAGGATCCCTCTTGTAAAACCTGTCACTCTGGGCAAGTCCCTGGACCTCTGAGAGCACTGCTATCTAACAGAACTTTCCACAATGGTGGAATGTTCTCTTCTGTCCAATATGGTGCCGCTGCCCAATATGCTGTCCAGTACGATAGCCACCAACCACACATGGCTCGTGAGTGCCTGAGAAGTGGCTGGTGTGACCGAAGAACTGAATTGTAATCGTAGTTAAATTAATTAAACTCTAAACAAATACCTCTTCTGAGCACAGGTGTCCTGTCACACCAACACGGAGCTAATGCTTCCTTTCTCTCCACCCCCAGGAGCAGTGGAACAAGCTGATGACCACCCTGCACGGCACCTCCCCACATTCTGTCTGCTGTATCGTCCCCCATGAGTTCAAGAAATCAGGTACCTCACAGGAACATGCCTCCCAGCTGGAAGCTTTCAGGATGTGTGAAGTTGGGGTTCGTGCCACATTAAGTCCACTTGTAGTCACTGGGGTTGACTGGGGCAGGACAGGGCATTGAAAGAACCTCCAACCTCCATGGATCACCCAAAGAGCACGTTCTAGCTGCTACTCTGTACAGCTGAGTGCGGCTGGTCTAGCCAGAGTCACACTCAGGAGAGCTTTTGGTCCTTGGCTGAATTGTGGGGAACCTGGGACCCCCCCCCCAGGGCAGTGACAGGAGGAGATAGGACATGGATATGCAGGTCAGCGTCTTTGAGGGACAAGAAGTGGCCTCAGATACCCCAGGGTAGTAACTCCCTGTCCTGTTCCTCCCTCTTGGCAGGCGCGAAGGCCGCCCACCTGATCATGCACCAGCTGGCTTGCAACAGAATCTTGGAAGGCCTCCGGATTTGTAGGAAGGGCTTCTCAAACAGGCTGCAGTACCGAGTTCACACAGAGGTGAGCGGTGTCTTCCTGATGCCTTGAGCACAGTTCTCGGTGTCCGCAGTTGGCTCCTGATAAACAGTCCCGTTGGAGCAGGCACTGTGGGCACCTGATGGACAGTGTCTTATTGTCACTACTTCTGTACACAATGACACAACTTTCAGTGGCCAGCACCCCGTTTCTTTGCCTGGGTGCTCTCTCTGGCTGCGAAAGTTGCTTCGCTCTTGGCAGGCTGAAATGATCAGCAATTAATGACCCCCACCCCAGCCCAGGAGCAGCTCTCAACCAAGAGGACTAAGGACAGTTGGCATATAAATACTTCAGCTCCCCAACCTTGGTGATGGGCTAACTCTGAGGCATCTTCTATACTGGCTGTCAGACAGCTGTGTGTTGGTAAATGTTTAACAGGGCTCCAAGTTAAAATTTAAAAAGAAAAAGAAACGAAGCCCTGATTTTTAGTATCTACTGATTTCTAAGGTATAAATACTCCCACCATGTGGTAATTTCAAGCTACTAATGTGACATCACTCTACGCGGGGTTGGTAAGAGATGCACAGAGGCTCTTGTGAGCTAGGGGGAGCTGGTCCCGCACACCAGGGTCCCCCAGTAGCATGAAGCCCCAGATGCCTGTGGTGATAACTGACTTGATAACGTGCTTTTTGCTGGCTCCTCTGCCCCACTCCCCAGCTCTGCCACCTCTCAGATAAACTACTTGCATTTGAACCCTGGTCTCAAGTTCTGTTTCTGGGGAGCCCAAACTGAGACCTCCACCTTAGGGGTTCTTTTACTTCCTAACTGTTAGAACACATGGTCACAGATGATGGTGCGGGAAGGGTCACTAGAGGTCATCCTGTCCAAGCCCTCTGAAGTCCCTAACTGAGGAATGACTAAAGGGGGCTGCTGGCAGGTCAGGAAAAGGAGTGGTTCTGCCAGGTGTGGAAGAAAAGATCAGGAAGGAAAGGTTTTGGTGTCTTCTTGCAAGGCCCCTCCCTCTGCCTGCCATGGGCCTCGGCAAACCAAGCCTAACACCTGACTCAAAGGCCATCTCACAGATGGACGGTGACCATGCAGGCAGACTTCCTGGGCTGCCAGCTTGGGGAGGATGGGGACTGTCATTGTCTCTCCCAACAGGTACCAAGTGCTGAACCCCGACGTGATTCCTCAGGGGTTCGTGAACAACAGGGAGGCCTCAGAGCTGCTCCTGGGGTCCATCAACCTGGATGTCAATGAATACAAGATTGGACACACCAAGGTAGGGTCTTCTCCCTCAGCCTTGTCCCAGGAAGGTCGGTGGTGACATGTGAATTCCAGCTCAGCTGTGAACCAGTTGCGTCAAACTGCTGAGAGCTTCTGTTTCCTCTTCCGAAAAATTGGGGCTGCTAAATCCAATCTCACAGGATTGGGAGTAGCGTACGTGAGAACTCAGCTCAGACACAGCGGTGTTCAGTCAACAGGAGAACTTTCCTTAGGACTGCACGGGCCCCAGATTTCTAAGAATAAAAGGAGCCAACCTGAATCAAGGTCCTGGATTGGACCAGGGCACCATGGCATGTGTATGGGCAAGGTCTGGGGGTGAAGCACCGAAGCCCAGCCCACCCACACCGCGAGCTCTGGCCCTGAGCTGGCAGGTGAGTTGGGGTTGACTCAGACTGAGCGAATGCCCGACCCTGACTCACGGGGCCTGTGTCTGCTCCACTTCCTTGCCCTGCAGAATCCTGTCGGGATTGGAAGGGCAAGGCTGAGGGTGGGTGGTGTCCATCGACAGCTGCCCAACCTGCCTGCACCCCGACGTGACAGCCAGGGCGATGTGGGAAGGGCACTGGCTTTGCATCAGGCTCAGCGTGGGCCGCCAAGCAGCCCTGAGTGGGTCGCCTGCCCGTCCAGGTCTCATGGGGGGTGCAGGCAGGTGCAGCTTCTCAGCTGGCCTGGTGTGGCTGGAACTCCGGGGAAGTTCCAGGTTGCATGTGTGTCCAACACGTACAGAGCACCTCTTGTGTGCCAGGCATGGTGCAGGCTTAGGGATATGCAGGTGGACAGAACGGAGAGCCCCTAATTTCCTGCAGCTTGCTCTGTAGCCAGCGGTGTTGGCGGGATTGTAACACTGTTCTCAAATCTGCCAGCACCATAAGCTTTGGCCTCCTGCACCATTGAACTAAACTGACTTATGGGAACTTGGTCACAGAACTGCTGAATACCTGAGCCAGAAAGAACCTCGGAGTCTAGCTCCTTCCCCTACACCACCTTTGATGGGTGGGAAACTTAGGAAAGCCTGGAGAAGGTGTGGAGGTCATGTGCCTAATTTCACAGAACTAGGGGGGCCAGAGCAGGCCTCACGCCCCCCAGCTGCAGGTCCTGTGATCAGGCAGGCCGGGGCTGACATCGCCTGTGTCTGACACAGCTGTCTCTGGGCAGGCAGACTGCACCTTGCTTAGTCCAAGGGTTGCATTGGGCACCTCGGGTCCAGGTAAAGGCCCAGGGCTGCCAGGGACAGCTCCGCTCCCTGGGGGCCAGGCCCACTCTGGCAGCAGGGGCAGAACAAGGGACATAATGACTCTGCCTGTATGCGGTGTGCCCGCCTGTGACTTTGGCTCACGTGGGCTCTGCCCCGCCAGCAACATGCTCACCTCACTGTCCCCAGAGACCAAACCTCAACCACAAGTAACTTGGAAATATCAAGCCCAATGTCTCTACCCTATAATGGCTACTCTGGGGTTTTGGCGGAAAGAGGGCAGGGGGAGAAGCATCCTTTTCCACCTTTTTCCTCTCAGTATCCAAGCGAACACATAGAGGATTCATCTGAGGGGGCCCCAACCCCATATCCAAGCGACTGTGACTGTCCCAAGCCTGCTTTGTGAGGTAGTAAAGAAGAATTGATGCTTTTGAATTGTGGGGCTGGAGAAGACTCTTGACAGTCCCTTGGACAGCAAGGAGATCAAACCAGTCCATCCTAAAGGGAATTAGTCCTGAATATTCATTGGAGGCCTTACAAATAGCTGTGAAAAGAAGAGAAGCGAAAAGCAAAGGAGAAAAGGAAAGATATAAACATCTGAATGCAGAGTTCCAAAGAATAGCAAGAAGAGATAAGAAAGCCTTCTTCAGCAACCAATACAAAGAAATAGAGGAAAACAACAGAATGGGAAAGACTAGAGATTTCTTCAAGAAAATCAGAGATACCAAAGGAACATTTCATTCAAAGATGGGCTTGATAAAGGACAGAAATGGTATGGACCTAACAGAAGCAGAAGCTATTAAGAAGAGATGGCAAGAATACACAGAAGAACAGTAGAAAAAAGATCTTCACGACCCAGATAATCACGATGGTGTGATCACTCACCTAGAGCCAGACATCCTGGAATGTGAAGTCAAATGGGCCTTAGAAAGCATCACTACGAACAAAGCTAGTGGAGGTGATAGAATTCCAGTTGAGCTATTCCAAATCCTGAAAGATGATGCTGTGAAAGTGCTGCACTCAATATGCCAGCAAATTTGGAAAACTCAGCAGTGGCCACAGGACTGGAAAAGGTCAGTTTTCATTCCAATCCCAAAGAAAGGCAATGCCAAAGAATGCTCAAACTACCACACAATTGCACTCATCTCACACGCTAGTAAAGTAATGCTCAAAATTCTCCAAGCCAGGCTTCAGCAATATGTGAACCGTAAACTTCCTGATGTTCAAGCTGGTTTTAGAAAAGGCAGAGGAACCAGAGACCAAATTGCCAACATCCACCGGATCATGGAAAAAGCAAGAGAGTTCCAGAAAAACATCTATTTCTGCTTTATTGACTATGCCAAAGCCTTTGACTGTGTGGATCACAATAAACTGTGGACAATTCTGAAAGAGATGGGAATACCAGACCACCTGATCTGCCTCTTGAGAGATGTGTATGCAGGTCAGGAAGCAACAGTTAGAACTGGACATGGAACAACAGACTGGTTCCAAATAGGAAAAGGAATATGTCAAGGCTGTATATTGTCACCCTGTTTATTTAACTTATATGCAGAGTACATCATGAGAAACGCTGGGCTGGAAGAAACACAAGCTGGAATCAAGATTGCTGGGAGAAATATCAATAACCTCAGATATGCAGATGACACCACCCTTATGGCAGAAAGTGAAGAGGAACTCAAAAGCCTCTTGATGAAAGTGAAAGTGGAGAGTGAAAAAGTTGGCTTAAAGCTCAACATTCAGAAAATGAAGATCATGGCATCCGGTCCCATCACTTCATGGGAAATAGATGGGTAAACAGTGGAAACAGTGTCAGACTTTATTTTTCTGGGCTCCAAAATCACTGCAGATGGTGACTGCAGCCACGAAATTAAAAGACGCTTCCTCCTTGGAAGGAAAGTTATGACCAACCTAGATAGCATATTCAAAAGCAGAGACATTACTTTGCCAACAAAGGTTCGTCTAGTCAAGGCTATGGTTTTTCCTGTGGTCATGTACGGATGTGAGAGTTGGACTATGAAGAAGGCTAAGAGCCGAAAAATTGACGCTTTTGAACTGTGGTGTTGGAGAAGACTCTTGAGAGTCCCTTGGACTTCAAGGAGATCCAACCAGTCCATTCTGAAGGAGATCAGCCCTGGGATTTCTTTGGAAGGAATGATGCTAAAGCTGAAACTCCAGTACTTTGGCCACCTCATGCAAAGAGTTGACTCATTGGAAAAGACTCTGATGCTGGGAGGGATTGGGGGCAGGAGGAGAAGGGGACGACAGAGGATGAGATGGCTGGATGGCATCACTGACTCGATGGACGTGAGTCTGGGTGAACTCCGGGAGTTGGTGATGGACAGGGAGGCCTGGTGTGCTGCGATTCATGGGGTCGCAAAGAGTCGGACATGACTGATCTGATCTGATCTGATTCATTGGAAGGATTGATGCTAAAGCTCCAATACTTTGGCCACGTGATGCTAAGAGCCAACTCGTTGGAAAAGACCCTGATGCTGGGAAAGATTGAAGGCGGGAGGAGAAGGGGATGACAGAGGATGGGATGGTTGGATGGCATCACAGACTCGATGGACATGAGTCTGAGCTCTGGGAGTTGGTGGGCAGGGAGGCCTGGCATGCTGCAGTGCACGGGGTCACAAAAATCAGACCCGACTGAGCGACTGAACAACAAAGGAAGGCAGCTTGGTGTCCCACTGCCGAGCAGTCACCTTATACAGCAGCGAGGATCCTAACAGTCTGCCACATTGCACTCAGAGCTTCACAGTCTGCAGAAGCGCTTCCCTCCTGTTACTCCATTTGTATAGTAACCCTCTAGGATTACTCTAGGGGAGGGATCAACACCCCCACTTCCCAGATGAGGCACGGAGGCCCTGAGATGTAAGGGGACGTGTTCGAGGTGACCCAGTTAGTAAGTGCCAGGCCAGGCTGGAGCCCGTAGGAAAGTCCACGAGGAGCAAGAGGAAACAGACGCGGGGCCGGCGCGCTCTGCTGGGCAGGTTTCCAGGCCGACGCCAGCTGTTTCCCAAGGGCCTCAGACGTCGGCACCGGGGTCTCCAAACGCCGAAGGACCCTTCTAAAATATCGTTCTTTGCTTCTGAACTGCCACCCCACATCCACCCCCCAAGCCTCTGCCACTGGTGAGCTGGGCTACTCTCGGATCACTGTGTCTTTCCCTGAGGTGTTCTTCCGAGCGGGCATCCTGGCCAGGCTCGAGGACATGCGGGACGAATGCCCCACCGAGATCATGACCATGTTGCAGCATCGGCTCCGCGGTTTCCTCATGAGGGTCCAATTCAAGAAGATGCTGGAACGAAGGTAGCACCAAGCGGGTGGGCCCACTGGAGCCTCAGCAGTCACATGGAGCAGCTGGGACCCCGCCCACACACGGTGGTCAGCCCCACCAGTGACACTGGGCAGTGCGGAGGGAGGCTGACAGTGTCTCTGCTGGCCCGAAGAACCCTCAGCAGAAACTTGGTTTCCCACAGTCCTGGAGCTCAGGGGCCTGACATGAAGGTCTTGGTAGGCAGGCCCCGCCAAGGCCTGCAGAGCAGCCTCTCCTGCCTCTTGCAGTCCTGGGGGCCCAGGCCCCCCTTAGCCCATGGCTGCCCCACTCCAGTCTCTGCCTCCATCCTCACAGGGCTGTCCTCACATGTCTCCCTTCTTTCTCTAAGGACACCAGTCCTCTGAGGCTAGCCACCCCCCACTCCAGGATGGGGGCTTCCCAGGTGGCATTAGTGGTAAAGAACCTGCCTGCCAAAGCAAGAGATGCAAGAGATGCAGGTTTGATCCCTGGGTCAGGAAGATCCCTTGGAGAAGGAAATGGCAACTCATTCCAATATTCTTGCCTGGAGAATCCCATGGACTGAGGAGCCTGGAGGGCTAGAGACCACGGGGTCACACAGAGTCGGACGCGACTGAAACGACTTAGCGCACACACATGCACTCCAGTCCGACCTCATCTTAACCTCAGTCATTCCATCCGCAAAGACTCTATTTCCAAATACGGTCATAGTCACAGGTTCTGGGAGGCAGGACTCCAGCCTATCTTTTAGGAGGGGACACAGTTCAACTCCTGACACGGACCACCTAATACAAACCTTTCTCTTTACAATTGACAAGTCACTCTCACAGCCTTCTCCTTACTTGATCCTGATAATGACGCTGAGAGAGGGGTGTGGCAGGACAGCAACCCCATTTTACAGATGTGGAAACTGAGATCAGAGGGTGGTTAAGGTACTGGGCCAGAGAAAGTCACAATCAGAACCCAAAAGTCTTCATTCCAAGTCCCTGCCCTCAGAATCGTGTTTTTCAGCCATCTCCCTAAAATGGTAATCTGAGAAAAGCTCTGGCGGCCCTGTGGTGGACTCTGGCTCTTTGTGGTCACAGTATAAGTAATAAAAACAGTAGTGAAGAAATAATAAGAGTAGTGAAGTCCGGAAAGCCACCAGCAGGACCCCTGTGACCCGGCCAAAGGCAGGGACAAAAGTCAGGGGCTAAGTGGTGGGACTCAGTGTCCAGAAGCCCCCACCAGATGACCGTTGAAAGAAGCTGTTAGGGGCCAGGAGGGCTGATTCCAGAGACTGCAGAGATGGGATCTGAAGACTAAATGGATTTCCAGTGAGGGAGTGGAAGGAGGGGCAATGCAGGAGGAAGTGAACTCAGCCCTAAGCTGTCTGACAGGAGCTGGTTCCACTGGGGAGGCCGGTCCCCTATCACCCTCCCCAACAACGCCTGCATTTTAACCCCTGGAACCCTAGATTCTTTTTTGCAGAATGTGCCTGCAGGTCATCCAGAGGAATACACGCAAGTTCCTGCAGCTGCGTTCCTGGGGCTGGTGGAAGCTCTACATCAAGGTGAGGGCCTCGGGGCCTCGGTTCCAGGCACAGGGGCCTCTTGGGGGTGGGAGGCCTCTTAGGGATTAGGGAGGCTGCAGGGACAGTCTGGAAATGAGGGCGCCTTGGAGGAAGAGTGCAGCCTCCTTTCAGACAGGGGTGGATTCCTCCCTGAGAAAAATGATGGTGTGTCCTCCCAACTTTCAACTTATCCCTCAAAATAAAACCCTCTGAGGATGCAGAGAGTGCCCCCCAAATGTGGGCCTGATGCTCAGTGCCTCACCCCTGGGCATGCTGAAGCCCCTTCAACCCCTTCAGTGATGTCCTCGGCTTTAGGAAACCGTGGAATCCCGACTCTCCTTTCCCAGGCTGCTCTGAGGCAGTGAGGGTGAGTGAGTTAGCCGGGTGGTGGGGCTGCAGGTGCCCAAGCAACCAGGCCACTCTCAACCAATGCAGGAGTCCACGAGCCACCTACTACATGCGGGTCAGGTCATACTGGGGCCTGGCATCCTGGGGCCCCCCGTTATGAGGAAGCACGCCACTGGACACCGGGGACAGGGCTGCTGCATTCAGGAGGCTGGAGGACGGGGTTGTCTTGAGGGGCGGGGTGTTCTGGGCAGCTACATGGAGGGGTGGACAGGCCACAGGTCATCTCTGGGGGTCCTGAGCCCCCCACAGCTCACGCAGAAGCTTCTTTCTCCTCCCCGTAGGAAAGGACTTTCTGACAATTGGTGCTGACCACAAGTAGAAAGGTGGGGCGGGGGTGAGGGGCGTGGATAGTAAATTCTGCATGGCCAGAGGTAGCCATGCACAGGCCAGCCTGCTGGAGGGCTTGAGATCGCAGAGGGAGCTAAATAAGAATTTCTCAAATTTGGATATCATGGTACTCTCCCCGCCTGTTCTATGTCTGACCCTCTTTCCTTAAATCAATTCCCTTTTTTACTTTGAAATTTTTATTTTAAAAGGAAACTTCACATCCTTACCTGTCTCATCCCAAGCAGGTTGTCCATAAAAACTGAAGATTTAGGAACTTCCTTGGTGGTCTGGTGGTTAAAACTCCATGCTCCTGATGCAGGGGTCACAGGTTCAATCTCTGGTCAAGGAACTAAGATCTTCGCATGCCTTGCATGCATGGCCTAAAACAAAATAAAACAAAACAAAAAAACCCCTGTAGATTTAACAAGAAAGGAGGGTCGCCTTCCAAGAAGCCATGTCCATCCAGGCCATGGGGAATTCTCAGACTTACCTTTGCTTCATTGCCATGTCACCCTTGACCCAGCTACCAAAAATCTCCATCAAATTCCTGTTTGCCCACAGCACCAGGCTGGGCACACACACATACAGTACATGCTGGGTCTGAGGGATTATCCAGACATGGGGGCGGTCACAAGATGGTGGGAGGAGTGCCCCTGGCTCCCCTGAGAACCTTGGGAAGTTGCCCTCTTTTCTCTGATTCCTTTTCCTAGCCCATCAAGTGCAAACACAGTACGGAGAACAAATGACCTAGTTTCTGTGGGAAGCCAGACTCCCAGCACAATGAGTGGGTTCACTGCCATGACCCTGCTGGTTTACCGAGGTCCTTCTCTGATTTGACCTTCACAACCACCTCTTGAGACACCCAGTTCTCATATGTATTTTCAGGGTATAAAAGTCCATTTGACTGAATTTTGGAGACTTGATCACGGTCCCAAGGCTATCAGTAGAAGACCCTTGACTGGGAGGGGCCCAGTGCCATCTCGACCCTCCCTGCCGTCACGGCTGTGTCTCCTTGACCATCATGGTGTTAGCACTTGAATCATCCATCCGCTTTCCCTGAAAGTGAAGTCGCTCAGTCATGTCCGACTTTTGCGACCCCATGGACTGTAGCCTATCAGGCTCCTCCATCCATGGGATTTTCCAGACAACAGTGCTGGAGTGGATTGCCATTTCCTTCTCCAGGGGATCTTCTGACCCAGGAATCAAACCCGGGTCTCCCGCATTGCAGGCAGACACTTTATCGCCTGAGCTTTACCGCTTTCCCTAAGCTGTCTCTAACATGGTTTCTCCACAGTCTGGAGGCGTTGCTCCAGCTGGGACCCTCATTCAATGTTTGGGAGGCTGAGACCGAGTGAGACCACAGGGATAAAACGATCTTCCCCTTACAGAAGCACCTTCATGATGACCCTTTCCCTTATTTTGCAAAGAAGTGAATTTTAGTAAATTTATACCACAAACTAAAAGTCATCTAGCTGGTCTGGTCTTCTACCCACATGGCCCGTGACCTCATCTCAGGGAGACCCCAGGGGGCACCCCCACTTACTGCCTGTGTGCCTTCTGACAACTCCACCCCCTCTGCATGTTGGTTCTCTCAACGCCTGCCTGGCTTGCTTCTCAGCATTGTTAAAAGGAGGAACTGTGGACAACGGAACCGGATTGTTAACACAAAAGTGCTAAACCGATGCTGGGAGTCATTTGGGTGGAGAGGCCCCTCCCCGTGGGTGAATGGAAGCACTGTCACACCCGGGGTCAGAGGACCAGATGGCACAGCCTGGACTTCTCCTAGACCACTCTCCTAACACCTCGAGGTGCACCTGATCACCTGGGATCTTGTTATGATGCAGATTCAGATGAACAGGCCACAGGTGCGGGCTGAGATGTCGCATCCTAGAAGCACTGCTCGAGGTGCACCTGATCACCTGGGATCTTGTTATGATGCAGATTCAGATGAACAGGCCACAGGTGCGGGCTGAGATGTCGCATCCTAGCCAGCTTGCTGGTGATGCTGCTGCGGCTGGTCTGGGGACCGCACTCCTGGACGACGCTTGGTCCCGCCCATTGGCAAGGAGCTTGGAGATGGCCCAGCTCTCTATCCAACCCCCAGGACACGTTTGCTTGGGGCCCCAGGCCTGTTTGCATTTGTTGTCCCCTGTAGGTGCTGGGACCCTGCCTTTGGCCAACGCTCTTTCCTCCACCAGGAGCATGAGAATCTGCTGGTCGTGGAGGAGCGCCTGACCCCAATGATGAAAGCCAAGACAGGGCTGGAGAGCCAGATCTCCAACACGCGAGAGCGGCTGGAGGAGGAGGAGGGCCTGTCAGCCTCATTGAGCACTGATAGGCGCAAGCTGGAGGGGGAGCTGAGCGACCTCAGGCGGGACCTGGAGGGCCTGGGAGACCATGCTGGCCAAGATGGAGAAGGAGAAGCAGGTGGGGAGGCCCCAGGCCTGACTCTAGTCCTCCCAGGGCCAGGGAACCCCCTAGTTGGCTCACCCTGCAGGAGCCACACCCAGCACTGCCCAGCAGTGCTGCCCAGGACTGAGCTGCCAGCCAGATGCAGCTATTTTAACTTAATTCAGCACAGTTTCAGAGGCAGCTCCTCGGTCGACCTGGCTGCACTTTGAGGGCTCAGTAGCCATGCACGGCACTTGCTACGATGTCAGACAGAGCAGTTGACTCAGGGCTGAGGGCTGCTCCCCTCATGGGGACACCTGGGCCTGTCTGGGTCTCCTCGTGCCTGGGTTCCTGGGTGTCTGCCTGGCCCACTGCCCACTCAGCGTCAGCATCCCTGGGGCCCCTCACGGAACACCCCTCTGCACCACCAACCATATCCACACCCCTCTTCCCAGAAGAAGCAACCCTGTTGTAAGGTGGAGTCACCTTTAGCTGCTCAGTTTCTGCCCAAACAAGCAGTTGCTGCCCCTGCACGCGGCTCCCCAGCTCCTGGTACTGGGTGGCTGGCCCTCAGCCCCAGGCCCCCTTCCAACCTCACATAGGTGGGACCCCCCAGCAAGGGAAGGTGGACCGGGGTGTCTCCAGCGCTGAGGTGCACACGAACCACCAGGACCTCGATAAGACGCAGACTCTGGGCCGGCAGGTCTGGTGGGGCCGAGGGGCTGTGTTCCCAACAGTCCCGGGCGATGCCACGGCTGCTGTCCAAGGACCAGGCGTTGAGTAGCCAGGGCCTGACAGTGTCCTCGTTGCCTCCTCACCCCGAGATCCTGACTTGGTTGGGTATTGGCATCTCCAAGGCCCCCAGGTGACCCTGGGGTGCAGCTATGCTGAAGACCTTCTCTTGGAGCATGCACCCCCTCCCCCCTGCCCCCAAAGATATTCCCAGCCTTAAAGTCCCCCACCCCACCTCCAGGCCCTGGATCACAAAGTCTGTTCGCTGACTGGGGACCTCTCCCTTCAAGAAGACTCCATCGCCAAGCTCTGGAAGGAGAAGAGGGAGCTGGAGGAGCTGCATCAGGTAGGTATTGCCTGCCTCTCCCCTTGAAGTGGGAATTCAGAGACAGGAGACCCCTGTTCAAACCCCAGCTTTGCCACCCCTCAGCTGGGGCCCCTGGGAAGTCACCGAATCTCCCTGAATCACGGTGCCTTCGTCCATCAAGTGGGCATGGTCACTGGCAGCCTCCCTTCCAGGTTTGCTGTAGTGGGGTGATCATGTCATTTATCACCCAAACCAGGATAGGTTCAGAGTGAAAGGGGGCAGCAGGTGTGGTCAGAATGGTCCAGGCACCAGGGAGGGATGCTCCTAGCATCGTAGGGACAAAGTGGGCCCATGGAAGTGCCCTGGAGTTCTAAAGCACCAGCAAATCTTGATTCACCGCAGCAACAACAGACGTGAGCTCTTGAGATCACAGGGCTCTGAGTGCAGAGCCAGCTCTGAGCACACATCAGTGCCGACAGTGGCACGGAACGCCTCCTAGCCCGGATCAGGCCCCAAGAGCAAGCTGAAGCCTGGAACCAGATCAGTGGACCCACATCCCTGTGTTTGCTGACATCATGGGTCTACGTTATGTCCCCAGAGCGCCTCTCTCTGCTGCCCCGGCAACACCTCCCCTTAGACTGTGACTCTCCATCATATCAAACCCAGAGCCCTCTTTTACAACAAACACACTCAGTTCTCATTATTCGAGGTGATGAAGTCACTGAATTCAGCCTGAACCTCTGCTCTTGGGGAAATACAGGATTCAGTTCAGTTTAGTTCAGTTGCTCAGTCGTGTCCGACTCTTTGTGACCCCATGAACTGCAGCATACCAGGCCTCCCTGTCCATCACCATCTTCCGGAGTTCACTCAAACTCACGTCCATCGAGTCGGTGATGCCATCCAGCCATCTTATCCTCTGTCATCCCCTTCTCCTCCTGCCCCCAATCCCTCCCAGCATGAGTCTTTTCCAATGAGTCAACCCTTCGCATGAGGTGGCCAAAGTACTGGAGTTTCAGCTTTAGCATCATTCCTTCCAAAGAACACCCAGGACTGATCTCCTTTAGGATGGACTGGTTGGATCTCCCTGCAGTCCAAGGGACTCTCAAGAGTCTTCTCCAACACCACAGTTCAAACGCATCAATTCTTCGGCGCTCAGCTTTCTTCACAGTCCAACTCTCACATCCGTACATGACTACTGGAAAAACCATAGCCTTGACTAGACAGACCTTTGTTGGCAAAGTAATGTCTCTGCTTTTAAATATGCTATCTAGGTTGGTCATAACTTTTCTACCAGGGAGTAAGCATCTTTTAATTTCATGGCTGCAATCACCATCTGCAGTGATTTTGGAGCCAGAAAAATAAAGTCTGACACTGTTTCCCCATCTATTTGCCATTAAGTGATGGGACCAGATGCCATGATCTTAGTTTTCTGAATATTGAGCTTTAAGCCAACTTTTTCACTCTCCACTTTCACTTTCATCAAGAGGCTTTTTAGTTCCTCTTCATTTTCTGCCGTAAGGGCGGTGTCATCTGCATATCTGAGGTTATTGATATCTCTCCCAGCAATCTTGATTCCAGCTTGTGCTTCTTCCAGCCCAGCGTTTAGGTTCCTGCAAACCTTTGGTCATAGTGTTTTTCTCAACCCATCGATATATCATACATGGTTTCGATTTATACATTATCTTGTTTTATGTGTGTTTCTGTTGAAAAACACACAATATTTAATACATATTGTTGATTCCTTGACATTGAACTCACGGTCAACAGTCACTGTATCTCAGGCCTGAACAAAGCTCATCCAACACACAGATTTTCTCTGCAAAGCACTTCAGAGCCTTCTTGCGTCAGGAACACCAGGCAGCATGGTGGCACTGTGCGTGGTGGCATAGTAAGCAATGAAATCACCAAAAAAAATCACCAATGTAAAAAAACCCGGCACTAAACAGACCAGGAAAAGGACACTTGTTTGCAGTAGGAGCTGAACTGAGATGATAGAGCATCATTTATCCAACCTCAGCTGGGAAAAATGTGCTCCTCAGGCAACTTGACATTTTCGCTGCTCTGCGTGTCCATGAATGACCACAAAAGCACCATGAGTATTGATTTGGGGATTACAAATACACTTTAGTGAGCAGACAAATTGGCAAATAGATAACTCACAGACAATGAGGATCAGCTGTATTTTGGAAGGCCCTCTTACATCCCGAATTGAAGACAACAATAATGTAACTAATACATAACTTCAGGAAAATCAATTGGGTGCCCTTCCATATAATGGAGAAATGAGTGACATTAGTTCATAATAAATAATGAGACTGTCAAACTGCAAAAGCTCAGGTGGATCTGAGAGTGCTGCCTGCCCGAGGCCATCTATGATGGCTGCAGATGGGCACTGGAGGGGGTGTTGGTGACTCAGGTAGCCAAGTGTGGGTGCTGCCAGTGATGAGACTTTACGAAACAGAGAATAATTCTCAGGGAAGTTTCAACAAGTAAATCCTCTCTCAGTTTTCATGGTAGATCATTCTTTTAAAATGTAGTGTATGCTAAATGAAAAAAAAATTTTTTTTTGAGTTAAATGTGCAGAGGTGCTGAGTTCTAGGTTCAGAAAAGCATAAATAGTTGTTTACTTACATGAATGGCTGGCTGGACTGCAGAATTATTCACAGCCTATTGTCCAGAGCACAACCAGACATCCAGTGTCTCTGGAAACACCCACATAGTGCGGACCCCAAATGTTGTGACAGCCAGAAGCCACACCCCTGCAGATTTCCTATGTGCCCCTTGGAGAACCAGAGCCCCCAGCTGCCCCTGGGGTCCACCTGTGGCTGACAGGAGATCGTTCTGCCCTGGGCTCACGTGTCTCTCAGGAGCAGGCGCTCACATCATCAACTCAGCCCAGAAGTGATGGCAGAGAACCAGCTCTGTTCAGCTGCTCCCACCCGCCTTGTGGGACACACACATGTATCTTTCCAGGAAACCCTTGACAACCTGCAAGCTGAGGAGGACAAGGTGAACCACCTGACCAAGACCAGCAGCAAGCTCAGCAGCCAGATCCACGAGGTAATGCCCCATCCCCAGGCCTGATTCTACACCCTGATGGCCAGGTCTGTCCATTCTGGGAAACAGGAAGCGAGGGTCTTTCTGATGCCACAGCTAAGGAACCTGGCCCAGTCTGGTTCTTTACTGCATTCTGGCCTCAGACACCCCGTCCCCCGCCACGCACACAACTCTACTTTCTCTTGTATTTTTTGTCTCTGCAGCCAGAGGATAACTGGAAACAGGAAAAGAAAATTTGGGCGGAAGTGGAAAAGGCTCGCCGGAAAGCTGAGAGTGACCTGAAGATTACCACCGACCCTCTCAATGAGATGGAGCGGTCCAAGCTAGATCTCCAGGAGGTGGTGAAAAAGTATGCACTCTTTCATTTCGCCTGCAGCAGTGTTAGCAACACCGAGCACTTCCTGGATAGTCTGTGCTCAGGGCTTTGTGTACTAAATGCACTTCCCCAGCACCTACTCTGTGCCAGGCATGGAGGATTAGGGAGGAACAAGTAGGTGCTCCCTGTGCTCAGGGAGCTCCCAGCCTCACACAGGGCCATGGACACTGGACAAGAGGCTGATAGTAAGCAAAGCAGCCACCCCAGAGGGAGGGAGTCTGCGCAGAAGCCTACAAACTGAGCTGTCCAAGATCACGAGGAGTGGAGGGGGTATGTTATCAGCGTCACCCTGGGAATAACGCGGAGGACAGGTGGGGTGAGAAAAGCTGGCAGCAGGAAGACAACTGGGAGGCTACTGCAACAGTCCAAGCATAAACCAGAACCAAGTCAGAGGCCAAGGGGAAGGGAGAGAAGGAGGCAGGTAAGGAGGGCCCTTGTGGGGCGGAAGCTGCACTCTGTGTCTTTGAAGCACATTCTGCCTAAGGCAGGTCTAAAGCACCACTGGCTGCCCCGAGGGCGTGTGCATCGAAATCCACCTCTTAGCATGGATCTCGGGAGGAACACCCAGAAGGTGTGGGAGACCCTGATCTATCCTCCCCATCCATCTGCTTAGTCTCTAGCCTCTTAGTTCTCACACGTGGCTCCTGACACATGGGACTCACGCATCAGGAGGAGACAGCCTTTTGCGGCAAGTTTTGGAAGGAACGTTTTCCCTAAAAAGGACAAGTGTTTTGTGCGATTCTGGGGTCTGTAGACTGTAAGCTGCACCAGAGAAGGGAGTTCTGTCCGTTTCGTTCACTGATGAGTCCCTGGAATCCCAGGTGATGTCTGGCACCAGGAGGGACTCAGTACGTAAGAAAGAAAATAATAAATGCACGAGGGAGTGAAGGAATGGGTGGGTCCGTGAGAAGCCAGTGAAGGGTGACTCATCTGCAGGGTGAGAAGGCCAGGGGTCGGGGTGAGGGGGTCTCAGCAGGGTCAAGGTCTCCCCCGGCTCCACTCCCACGCCAACCCACTAGCCCAGCCTCAGAGCTTTTCCTCAGGAGGGCAAACCTCCTCCGGCAGGAGGGATATGGAAATCAACTCTGTCAACTCTAAGGAGAGGACGAGCAGTCTCTGAATTCCACACTGCAGCGGAAACTGAAGGAACGCCAGGTCTGTCTGGGGCGGAGGAGACCCGACTCCCCTCCTGAAATGCACTGGCCTGGGCCTCGGCCCCCATCTGCTGACCGGCCACTACCACAGTCTTCGGAGACTACCACAGTCTTCAGAGACTGACTCACGTCCACCTCACGCCAGCTTCAGTTCCAAGTCCTCACGGTGGCCGCAGGGCCCTCCACGAACTAGCCCTGCTCCCTCCCTTGCTCGTCACCCACTGTCCCCGCACCACTCTGTCCAGGCCAGCCAGGCTGGCCCCCTGGCGGTGTCGTGCACACCCCTGCCTCCCTCCTGCCTCCCATCGCACACTCTCTGTGCCCTGCTTCCTTCTGCTTTTGACAGTGTCCCATATAGGCTAAGCTGCCATCCCTCATTTCCATCCTACAAGGCCAATGGGTAGGTCTCTAACCTCACACCGGAGAGAGAAATTGCTCTGTCTGCTTATTTGCCTGCTAGGCATGAATCGAGGAGCTGAATCAAGAGCTGGAGGCTGAGAGGGCAATGAGCCAAGGTGAGTGAAACACATCCACTCTTCCTGGAGTCAAAAGACCCAGGGAAGCCACAGTCCAACCAGGCGCAGAAACTCCTCCGGAAGCCAACAGAGAGGAGGACAGGGTTCCAGCTGGAAAGGCCTTGTTAGTTTCTTGAGTGCCTCCCGTGTGCCCGGCACTGTGCCACACGTGCACACTGATGTTGCACAGATGCTCTCTGTGCTGCCGCCCAAGGGGAGGCGGCAGCAGCAGCCTGGGCGCCTGAAGACTGAATTCAACAGGCAGAGGTGGGGAGGAGGTTCCAGGCAAAGGGGATCAGATAGCACCTGCATGTGCAGGCACAGAGGTGTGAAGGGGAGAGCGGGAGTGGAGGGAGGCTTGTGGGGAGGGATCCCACAGGGAGATGAATCCAAACACACACATTCCAGCTTCAGCCCGGTGCGGCTGGGGGGCAGGACGGGCACTAAGGCCCCCAGACAGCTCCCTTTGCTGAGGGTGGGGGGCGGGGGGCAGAAGACAGACCCCCTGCAAGTGCAGGCCCCTGACCTCACAGATGCCACTCGGTCATCCCAGTCTTTACTAGAGGAAACGGGGGCTCTTGGACAGTCAGGGTCAGCGTCATTCACCTCCCCCAGGTGGAGAAACAACACAGCAACCTGTCCCGAGACCTGGAAGACTTAAGTGACAGGCTGGAAGAGGCTGGGGGAGCCTCATCTGCTCAGGTGCCATCCTAAGGGGCCCAGGACCCCCAAATCCTGCCCACCTACTGGACGATGAGCAAGGGGATAAAGACCAGTTAGTCCTTGCTGAATTTCTGGGGCTACCTAGGGGAGAAACCAATCAATAATAGAGAACAGGCAAGAGGGGGCTGGTTCCGTCCACTTGCTCTGGGCTGCTCAGTTCAGTGGGTACAAGCGGGACTGAGACTGAACGTCTCAGGGAGGCTGGTGCTGGCCTGCCCATGAGCCTGCCTCTGCTCTGCCCGGTTCGAGCTGAACCACAAGCGGGAGGTTGAGCTGCTGCAGCTGCGGCAGTGGGAGCCGGAGGAGGCGGCCCTGCAGAGTGCAGAGTGCAGTGTGCAGGAAGCACACGGACTCCATGGCCGAGCTAACTGAGCATGTGGAGAACCTGCAGAGGGTGAGGTCCAAGCTGGAGAAGGACAAGCAGGGCATGAAGGCCGAGATGGACGCCAGCGTAGAGACCATGCAGAGGTCCAAGGTGAGGGGGAATCCCTGCAGAGCCTTCTCGAATAATATCCCCTGAGGAGCCCCCCGACAGACCTGAGGTGCGATTTAGATGCTGTGAAGGGAACCAAGATGGACCCATCACAGACCCCACACGCCGGGGATATAACCTTGGCCAAGGTGCACCACCCAACTGTGCCTTGGCTTCCCCATCCATAAAACGGGGGTAAAGATAATCCCCGCCTCACATTGCTCGTTAGGGCTACAACAGTCCCTGGCACATGAGGAAGAGCTCCGTAAATGTGAGCTACTAGGATCTCCACGACATTAGGAGGACTGTATCCTTGAGGAGCTGGAGACGTAGGAAGAGAGACAAGTGCAGTCACGGCCACGCTGAAAAAGCGATACATGGGAGGAAAGAAAATGAAGTCAGTCACTCAACATGCATTTATGCAGCACCTGCCACAGGAAGAGTCTTCATGTGACATGAAGGAAGTGAGGGGCTCCAGGGAAGTGGGGGGCTCCAGAGGTGAGCAGGGATGTGGCTTCAGGGGCCCAGGTCCCAGCCAATAGGTGTCTCCAAACTGTAGACACTCCAGAGAGACCACAGTAGCGCCTGTTTTATCCTGCTCTAATGCGGCATTTTCTTAGTGGGTGAGGTCAGCCGGGGCCCACAAGCGAGGGGCTGTGTGCCAACCCAAAGGCTCTGGGTTTATGTTGATAGAAAACGGTGAGCTGCTGAGATGAGGGTGTTCTAAAAGGATGAGGCAGGTGGCCAGGGAGGCTGCAAGAGGGCAGCCCAGCTGGGAAACAGGGTGGGCCTGGCCTGGGCCTGCTCGTTCCCTCACTGGGTCCATTCTCGCTGCCCAGATGAATGCTGAGGCCCACATCCGAAAGCTGGAGGACAACCTGGCAGAGGCCGACGCGAAGGTGGCTGAGCTGGAGCGGAAGTGGGTGGAAATTAACGCCATCTGGACCCGCCTCCAGGGTGAGCTCGCCCCTCCCTGCAGCTTCCTGAGAACGGAATAGGGATCCTCAAGGAACCTGAAAGAGGAGCCGGGTCCCCTCCCGGAGCCTCCCTGACCTTGGAAAACCCACATCCCCTGTGATGAGACAGGGATGTTTTCTTCTGCCCGCTGAGTGCTTGCTCCAAGTCACATCTTTACAGCCTAAAACAGGGAACACAATTCAAAACATTTTCATGTTGGTTCTCTCAATCTCTCTGTGGGATCAGCGGGAGGAGCAGTACTACTGATACAACACAGTTTTCAAGCATTTTAAAACATGATCAGCCTACAAACATAAAGCAAACACGGGTCACTAATGAGGGAACTGGAAAGATGGTAGAGCCACCTTTGAAAAGCATCTGAGGGACCAAGGTTTACACAGCCAGTTGGGAAAGGAACGCTTCAGTAACTCTGACAAGTTAGATGCAAAACTGGTTCCTGTCCAACAGGGCAGTAACACTGCAACCTCTGGGTCTGATTTGGGGTTTTTTCTATCAGAAGAAATTCTTTACATATCTAGGTCAAAAACGATTTGCGACTCATGCATATGCAAGTTAACATCCAACTTCGCAGAGTCTGGGCCCTAGACAGGGGTCAACAGTTGGGTCAAGCAAAAGTGTAGTTCCTTGGAGAGCTTCACACTCCTTAGGTGTGCCAGTTAGACACAGCTCTCGAGCACTGAAACCAGAGAACCTGAAGCATCATTTGGCCTTACTGCCGCATCAATACTTTTAAAAATCAATTTCCCCACTGGATGGATAAGAAGAGTGAACAGTGAGGTTGGGGGTGACTCGATCACAAAACTGAAGACTTACAGGGCAGAGCTGGAAACCCTTGCCGTCCTCTGGCTCCAGAAATCAGTCCTCAGATGACAGGAGTGGGTTCAGGGGCTGTGACGAATGGATTTTTCAAAGTAAACATTCTTGGCCTCACTGTTGTCTCCAAACTTGTGTGTCCCCTGCCAGGGGCTGGGGGCCTCATTATCCAAAGCTACTTGTCCCACACACATCACCTGGACAGTGGGGACCCTTGGGCATTGCGCCCCTCCTGGGCCCACTTGATTTGGGCAGCTGAGGTGGGGGTCACCGTGCTCCCCATCCCAGCCCTGCCGGCCAAGCCGTCATATTGATGGGTTCTCCAAGAGCCCATCTGGCTCCACATTTCTGTCTCCTCACCCAGCTGAAAACGGTGAGCTGACCTGGGAGTATGAAGAATCCCAGAGCCCGCTCAACCAGATCCTGGGGATAAAGACATCCCTGACGTCGCAGGTGGACGATTACAAGCGGTAGCTGGATGAAGAGTCCAAGGTTGGCTTGCGGGTGAGGTCGGGGGCAACAGTGCCGCCTCCTTGAAGAAAGTTGTATGTTATGAAGATGCAGAAGGAACATGAAAATTATCTGATTCCACAGTGAGTAAAAAAGTTAACTACAAAGCCAGAGCATGCGTGTGGGCGCACGAGGCTAATTAAATGAAAGAAATTATGTATCCTTGTGGACGGTAATGGGGAGAGATCAAGGAAAATTAAACCTCGGTGGTTTGGGTTGCAGACTCCTATGTCTTTTCGCCTCTTGCTGTACTGTTGATCAACATCACATATCTTTAAGTGATGGTCCCAGGTGCCACAGAGACCAGGGGGACTCTGACAGGCCGGTCTGGCCCCCACAGGCCCGCAGCACGGCCAAGGTGAGTTTCGCCAACACCACGCACGACCTGGACCTGCTGGAGGAGCCCCTGGAGGAAGAGCAGGGAGGCAAGTCCCCGGCCCCCTCAGGACGTAGAGCTTTGACTCTGCTGCCATTCACTGCCAGCTCTGGGCCCACCACGCTGACTCCATCAGTCACCCAGGCACCTGCCACCCTTCCCAAAAGCCTGGCTAAAGGTCAGGCTTACAGGAAATACGGTTCTAACTAAAACGACACTATGGCTCCACTGGGAAGACGAGGTTATGGGAAATGAGGGACAGAGGCCAGAGAAAGCGCCAAAACCACACCTTCCACAGCAGGGCTGCTGCTGCTGCTGCTGCTGCTGCTGCTGCTGCTGCTGCTAAGTCACTTCAGTCGTGTCCGACTCTGTGCGACCCCATAGACGGCAGCCCACCAGGCTCCCCCGTCCCTGGGATTCTCCAGGCAAGAACACTGGAGTGGGTTGCCATTTCCTTCTCCAATGCAGGAAAGTGAAAAGTGAAAGTGAAGTCGCTCAGTCGCATCCGACCCTCAACGACCCCATGGACTGCAGCCTTCCAGGCTCCTCCGTCCATGGGATTCTCCAGGCAAGAGTACTGGAGTGGGGTGCCACTGCCTTCTCCGCCACAGCAGGGCACCAAGAGCTAATGCCTAAAACCACACAGAGCACATTTCATTTAGAAACATGGACATCAAAGCCCAAAACCATCAGCTAACAGTGCTGAAGGCGGGTGTCCGTGATGACCTGGAGTGTGCCCCTGACCCAGGACTGCTGTGTCTCCTAACGAGCCTTACAGAATGACTGAACTCTTAGGATGTCTGGGCAGAAGCAAAAACAACGCACATTTAACCGAAACAAGCCAGCTTTACGCCCCATTTTCCACCGTGCGTTGGTCACAGGAGGAGCAGGCCAACCAGATGCTGGCCTGCTACAGAAGACGGTGCACGAGCTGGGTGATGTCGAGGAGCGGACGGGCATGGCGGAGACTGCCCTCAGCAAGCTGTACTCCAGACACCATGAGGCCGGCAAGGGCATCACCTCCTGGAGGTTGTCCAGGCGTCCGGGCTCCTCCAAGACACCATCTGAGGAGTGAGGGCCTGTGGCCCCAGTCCATAGCTGGTAGGTGTGGACTCCATGCTCCGCAGTGAAGGCAATGGCACCTCACTCCAGTACTCTTGCCTGGAGAATCCCATGGATGGAGGAGCCTGGTAGGCTACAGTCCATGGGGTCGCTAAGAGTCGGACACGACTGAGCGACTTCACTTTCACTTTTCACTTTCCTGCATTGGAGAAGGAAATGGCAACCCACTCCAGTGTTCTTGCCTGGAGAATCCCAGGGACGGGGAGCCTGGTGGGCTGCCGTCTGTGGGGTCGCAGAGTCGGACATGACTGAAGCGACTTAGCAGCAGCAGCAACCGTGCTCCAAACTCACCTGCTCTGCTTTGCTCTTTCCGACTTCTCTTGGGTTCAGGCTAAGCCTTTTCTTACCATTTACTTAGGGAGGGGATAAAAAAATAGGACACAGAATCTTTGTCTTAATTCTGACTCTTAAATAATGATTCTCTCAGAAAGTTAAGGAAACCAGTGTCTTGCCTCTGGATGAGTCTGACGATTAACATGTAACCTCCTTTCAGGGCAAAAACCTCAACGGGGTCCCTTCTGTTGAGCTCCCCTCTCTTGGTGGGGGTTACTCCTGAGGCTCCCTGCACCACCCAGACTCAGGAGGCATTGCAGCCCCTTCCACCTAGGTCTTATCTTCCAGGATCAGGCACCATGTGAAGCAGATCCCCCGGTTATGCCTGGGGTCTGCTGGCCCTGGTCCAGTTGCCCTGTCTTCATGTTACCGTCCTGTGTCACCATGGCACAGTCCTGCCAACAGCATCCAGAGGTGATGAGGTGGAGCCCCTGGGGTCTGCTCTCTGTGTTCTGGTTCATTCTGTCTTTAACCCCATATCCCAGGCCTATCCAGGCATGCCAGGCCCAAAGAAGGTGTCCCTAAAGCCTTATGACCTAGAAGAGAATGAACCAGGTATGACCTGGTGATGCTCATTACAAGGAAGAAAAAGCAGCCCACGCACCTGGCGGCACTGTCTTTCTAGCAAGAAGGCGACAAAGACGTTAGAACTCCCAGCTCTGGCCCACAAGGATCTTCTCACCCTCTCTCTCTTTTTCCTGCCAGGGTGATACATATCTCAACAGCAGACCACTGAGAGGAAAAAATATATGAAAAATGGAAAACTGGGCCTATCCCAAGACTACTATGCAAAGGAAAGTGCAAGCCAGAAAAAGACAGGTGCAAAAGAATAAAGATAGCTGTGGGGGCGAGGGGCTTGAGGATGTAAATACCTGGCCATCAGAGGCAGGAAAATTAGCATGGCTTCTCTGAGAGACAGCATCAAGCACAAGCGCTTGGATAACAGTAACTGTGGGTCTGCTTTAGCTGAGATCCTACATGTTCATGTCAAGGATGGAATGTGTAATGTCTGTGGGACCTGGCTGTTCTCTAGGAGTAATTTCTCAGGTGGACAATTTTAATACCGTGTCCCCATGAATCTTAAATAGAAGAAACATGAAAAATAGGCTGACTGAAGATTGTTTTTAAGTGAAGAAGTTTTTCCTGAGACTCCCAAATCCAAAGGCAATTTTACAGTATACCAGGGTCCTGTGGCGACCCTGTGTCCTCCTTCACAGGCTTGTGTCTCAGGGATATGAAGACAGAGAGCTGAGATAGTTACAGGATGCTCTGGAGGGATGGCAAGATCCATCCAGGCTGACGACTCAAAGGCCCCCCACACACACACCCTGCCTCAGTGTCTCCCCCGATGCTCAGACACAGGCAGGTCAGCTCTGTGAGGGCAGATGGTTTTGGGTATTGTATTTTACTGCTGTTAATCAGCAGTGAGAGAGTGCCAGACCCGAAGGGGCAACAGAGTGAATATGGTAAACACATATGGAGTGAATGCCTCCCAAAGAAATGCACTGCTTTCTGACACTGCACAGAGCACTTCCTAAAATCAGGCTGGGGACTTCCCTGATGGTCCAGGGGTTAAGAATCTGCCTTGCATTGCAGAGGATGTGGGTTCAGTTCCTGGATGGGGAACTAAGACCCCACATGCACTAAGCCCCCGTGCTGCAACAACTGAGCCTATGGGATGACCTGAGGCAGCCAAATAAATAAATAAATAAATAAATAAATAAATGAACATCTCTTTTAAAAAAAAAAAAAAAGAAAATCAGATCCCTGCCTCCTGGCGGAATCCACTTGCCAACCCTGGTGTTGATACCCAGAACCCTGCAGAACCACCTGAATGGAAGAGAGGTCTCACGGTTTCTTCAAGTCACTCTTCCGTTCCTGGGTCCTTCAGTCTTCCCAAGTTTCCTTCCCAGATTTCCTTTGTCATCTTCTGGCACTTCTCAACCCCATTCCTTCCCTTTCTGTCCTAGTCTTTGGGGTACAGGGGCAGAGCCCTCAGAAAGACCCACGCCCCAGCCCTCTGGAGAAGGGGGCTTCCCTTTGAATCTCACCACCTGACCTCTCTCCAATGCACTGGCAGACAGAAGTCACTGTTCGGACTGGTAGAGGAAGGGATAGTAATATTCTGTTGGTGGTGCCCACATCATGCTTGTGATGTTTCTAAACTTGGCACTCTACAGCTCTGGAGGGAACCTGGTTTGGGTCCTTGGGTGCAAATACACCAATGTGAAAACACTGCCCTCTGGTGGTGGGGTCTCCGAATGCTGGGTGTGACTAACAGGGGAGACCCCAAATCACACAATCTAAGAATTATTATATATTAGAATTTTAGGGACTTCCTTGATGGTCCAGTGGCTCAGACTCCATGCTCCCAGTGCAGGGGGCCCGAGTTTGATCCCTGGTCAGGGAACTAGAGCTTACACACCACAAATAAGTTTCCACAGGACACAAAATCCTACATGCCGCAACTGAAGACCCTTTGTGCTGCAACAGACTGAAGATCCAGAGTGCTGCAACTAAGACCCAGCACAGCCAACTAAGGAAATAAATATTTGCAGGGGAAGGGATTTTAGAACTGGAAGGGACATTTAGAGGGTATCAAGTCCAGCTTTTGGCTAATTTTGGATTCCCTTCCATAGCATCCCTGAAAAATAAATGGTAATCCAACTTGAACTCTTCCAGTGGAAAAAGGCAGCCCATTGCGGTTCTGGCTGACAGTCATGGTGCAAAAGTCCCACTCAGTACTGAATCGCAATGTCTCCCCTATTTTGACCTTATTCCGATCTAGTCTTCACTTCTGTAATTACACAAAATAAGTTTAATTCTTATGCATTGAAGTCAGACAGATAAGGTTTCCACTTTCCCACGAGTATGACCTTGGGCAACTTAACCTATCTTACCTCCTGCTTTCTTGACTATTAAATGAGGAATAATAACAGCATCTGCCTCGTAGGAATGCGAAGTTTAAACAAGAGAACTTGGCCCAGCGCCCATTATGCTAACGCTGAGCCATTTGCCAAGCTCCTTCTAGCATTCCTTATGACTTCCGCAGTTGACCTTCCCGGGGAGGCTCTCCCAGGCTGTTAGTCTGGTAGCTGATGGCAGCGAGCCTCTTGCTGGAGAGATGCCAGGGGCATCCATGAGGTTTAGACCTGGAGGACAGCCCACACGTGGAGAATTCTCCAGAATTCCACAGCAGCTCCTCACTCTGCTGGGGAGAGTGGGGGCCCAGACAGAGGCAGGCTCAGTGACTTGCCCAAGACCATTCGGTTAAGGCAGAGAGAGAAATAATTCTTCGTGGCAGGAGATGAGATGAAGTTTCTGACCCAGTATTTATTTAAAACACACACACACACACACACACACACACACACCAGACTTCAGTTAGCCACATACGCTGTTTTTGCCTGAAAGTGTTAGTCGCTCAGTCATGTCCGACACTTTGGGACCCCATGGACTGTAGCCTACCAGGCCCCTCTGTCCATGGGGATTCTCCAGGCAAGACTGCTGGAGCAGGTTTCCATTCCCTCCTCCAGGGGACCTTCCCGACCCAGGGATTGAACCGGGGTCTCCTATATTGCAGGCGGATTCTTTACCAGCTGAGCCACCAGGGAAGCCCACTGTTTTTGCCTAAGGACATGTAATTTCAGAATGACTTAAAGATCTAAGAGGGTATAATCCACGCAGTCTTGCAAAATAATATTAATTGTTATCCATGATGACTGAAACCAGGGCATTGGCACCATGTTCTGTAGAGTAGTTACTTCCCTGGCGGCTCAGATGGTAAAGCGTCTGTCTACAATGCAGGAGACCCAGGTTCGAGCCCTGGGTTGGGAAGATCCCCTGGAGAAGGAAATGGCAACCCACTCCAGTACTATTGCCTGGAAAATCCCATGGACAGAGGAGCCTGGTAGGCTACAGTCTATGGGGTCACAAAGAGTCAGACACGACTGAGTGACTTCACTTTCACTTTCTGTAGAGTAAGTGGAGCAAACGTTTATTTACATGATTTTGGTAAATGTTTTGGGATAGTTTTTAAGACTGCTAAGTTTTGTATCACTGGCTATATTAAACACATATGTTTTATTTCCTATATTCTTAAAGCTCTGGCACCTGGGGACTCCCTGGCTGGGGAGTCACGGCCTCTCCCAGGGCTGCTGAGGGACAGCAAATGGCTCTCCTACACAGGCTCACCAATCCAGAGCCCACACTCTGAACCACCTCCTCTGCCCTGTTCGTGTACCTTGGGAGTACTTTCCTCCCTAATCATCCCAGGACCAGGACCAGACGAGGGACCGCCCCTCTGCCCCAGAGCCCACTGAAGTTACTCCACCAGCCAATCCTAACCCTGCTCACCCAGCCGCCCCCTTTCCTTCCTGTGGGAACCATAACGAAAGCTCGTGCACCTGCTTTCCCCTTGCTCCTCTGGCTCCTGACCAACCCTGGGGCTTCCCCACAAGGCCCTGCGTGGCATGTCATGGTGTACCTTCTGCTTCCAGGGACAGGTCTCTGAGTGAATAAACTTTCTCCTTCATGACAATCATTTCCACATCTGTGTATCTTCCCATATCTGATTAAAGCAAATCCCAGGGACATTTGAAGGTACATATACCAATTAGCTTCCTCGTCCTCCTTTCACATGTGATCCAATCCTGGGTCCTTATAGGGAACCCAGCAGGTTCTGGGTCAACCCCCAGGGAGCACAACTTTGGGTATTTCCAGAAATCACAGACTGCTGCCCTAACACCCACACGCTACCAGGAACTGAGGTTGGAGATCTGTTGTGAAAAGGCCAACCTTGAGGTACGGTAAATCCGCAAGACTGGAAGGGAACTTGCTGGCTATTATAAGGGACTGTTCTCTCTTCTGAACCCTGAAATCTGGCTTAGGCTAATGAAAAATGTATCCTGAGGTTTTGGAGCAGTGATCCTGTAATACTTTTTTTCTACAGACATTTTTAAAAAACCAACTTTCAGGAGCTTCCCTGGTAGCTCAGTGGTGAGGAATCCACCTACCAATGCAGGAGACATGGGTTCGATCCTGGTCCACGGAGATCCCAAATGCGCTAGAGCAACTAAGCCCGTGTGCCACAACTACTGAGCCTGTGCTCTACAGCCTGGGAGCCACAGCTACTGAAGCCCTCATGCCTGGAGCCCACACTCCACAACGAGAGAAGCCACTGCAATAAGGCCGTGTACCGCAACTAGAGAGTAGTCTCTGCTCTCCACAACCGGAGGAAAACCCCACGCAGCAGTGAAGATCCAGCACAGCCAAAAATAAAATAAATACAATTAAAAAAAAAGATATCACTAAAGACCTTCTAAACACCTATAGAACAATTCTTTAAACATCACTAATTATGTAATTATTTAATGCTTAATGACCTCCATAGTGATTACATTTGTTGAGCCGTACAGGACATGCACTATATTTGATGAGAATTAAATATTACCTTTAATAGATATGTACCATAAAGCAAATAAACAATGTAAATGTGTAAAAGACATATCATTAATGCACTAGGATTTAGCAAAATAAATATGACAAATTGGGTAATTTTTTTTAATGGTTGCTGGGACGTCCCTGATGGTCCAGTGGTTAAAACTCTGCACTTTCACTGGCAGAGTTAAGATCCCATATGCCACACGGGCAGGGAATCCATATGCCACTTAGGGAACTAAGATCCCACATGCCACATGGGGTGGCCAAAATTGTTTTAAAAATGAATCCAAGAGAAGACCTGAGAACTATTCTCCTTATTTGATGGAAACTTAGAGAAGTTGACTGACTTGCCCAAAGTTCCATACGTACTGTAGCTGGTAAACTGCAGAGTCAGAGTTTGAACTAGATAAATAGATAAATAGAGTTCTATTTATCTCCAAAGTTAATGAACTCTTTTAAGCTATCATACTTTTTTTTTAATAATAGATTGCATAAAAAACATTTTAAAAATGTGTTAGAAATAAAATGTGTAAGAAGTGGCCCTTCAGGAGATTTACAGGCTGGTGACTACAGATTTCACTTACCAAATTAGGAAAATGATACTTTGTATTCATAAGTATGCTTACATGCTTGCTCTTCTAAGTATGGTATTTGTGACAGTATGCTATTTACATACATCTGAGACTATCTTACATCCCTAGATACCCCATAAACTGGCCCCATCCCTGCGCTATGGAAATAAACTGGATGATCAGCCTTTGAACCACTTTGCTGAACACCTGAAACTAACACAACACTGTGAATCAGCTATGCGTTACTTGCTCGGTCATGTCCGACTCTTTGTGACCCCATGGGCTGTAGCCGGCTCCTCTGTCCATGGGACTCTCCAGGCAAGAATACTGGAGTGGGTAGCCATTTCCTTCTCCAGGGGATCTTCCCGACCCAGGCATTGAACCTGGGTCTCCTGCATTGTAGGCAGACTCTTTATGGTTTGAGCCACCAGGGAAGCCATCTGAGACTATCTTACTTCCCTAGGCATCCCATAAATTGGCCCCACCTCTTCCCTACGGAAATGAACTGGATGATTAGCCTAGAGTGGAAAAATCTGCATGCATTTTTCAATCCCTCCGCACTGAATTGTATAAGACCTTTTCTACAGGAAATTTTCCCTCGTTAGGACCACACCCAGCACTTGGGACAATATCTAAATCATAGGCATTATTAACAAAGAGTATGCATTTACGGTTTTGTCCTTTTGTTAATTTTTTTTTTTTTTTTTTTAACTTTTCGGCCACATCACATGGCATGTGGGATCTTAGTTCCAGGACCAGGGATCAAACGCACACCTCCTGGAGTGGAACCACAGAGTCTTAACCACTGGGCCACCAGAGAAGTCCCTGTTAACTTGTAAGTCTTATAGGTATTGATTCAATAATATTTTCAAGAGTCTTGTGGGGAATAGGTAGCTAGCATTAACCCATACAAGAGACAGAAGTGGAGGCAGACTGGTGGTAAGTGCTCACTGTCATTCAGCTGGTGGCACAAACAAGAACCAATCTTCTTACTCTCCAAATCCACATTCCAGATACTATATCAAAGGTTTCCTGAACAGAATGAAATTCTTAGATCTTTGCAAACACATAATCTTTCCAACGTATGATTGGTTATGTTCTGGATGTTCCTATCTGTACAAACCCCCTTTCCCATTCACAACTGGGAGTGACCAATTGAAATCTCCAGACCGTTTCTTTTATTCGTTTCGTTCAACAGACATTACCTAGGCACTTCCAAGTTCGAGGTATTATGCATTTCCTTCTACTTAAGACATCTGTGAACTTGTTTCACCCTAGTCTCAAAGTTCCTTGAGGACAGTGGAACTTCACCCAACTCTTCTATACACTGCACAGAATGCCTGACAATACTTGGCACTTGGTGAATACTCATTGTTTCATGACTTGAAGCTTGACCAAAACTCCAATCTAGTCCTATTCCAATTCCAATTGAGGGGGATGGGACAAGATGGCAGAGTAGTAGGACCTTGAGTTCACTGCCTCTAAAGAGCTCATCAAAATTACAACTAATTGCTAAACAGCCATCGATAAAGAAGACTGGAACCTACCAAAAAAGAAATCCTACATCCAGACATAAAGAAGAAAGCACAATGAGATAGGAGAGGCACACTCTTGATAAAATCAATTCCAAATGAATCAATAATGCAAATAAAATCATCCACAGCAGTGTCCAACCGCTTCATTCCTCCTGTTTCCCATTTCTAAGTACCAACTTCCCTGGAATTGATTTTTTAAAGGGCACAGTCCTCATATTGGATACTAGATTAGGGTCATCACAGTAGTCTAAAAAACACACACGAAGAATAACTTGATTTCCTTGTAATTCCAATGTTCTTACACCAGACCATGATGGGATAAGGGGGCAATGTTCTGGACTAGGAATTATGTCAGCATTGCCACTGACTTCCATCAAAATCTTCCTGGAGTCTCAAAAACCTCTGGCCCTGTTTCCTCAGTTATAGAATATGATGGTTTCACTTAAGAGCCCCTGAGGAACTAAGAGTCTACCATCCAGAATGCCTCATAAAATATGAAAGAAAATGCATCGAATGGTAAGCTTTGTTTAGGCTGAAATGCAAAATATTAACTCAAAAGATAGAATCAGTGATTAACGTTAAAATGCTCATTGTTACTCTTCTGGGGCTAAATTATTTCTTACCTTGTCATTTATCATAAAGAGTTTGGTATTATTGATTTCTATGTGTCACTCTCATTTACCCAGACTATAAATCCCTTCAAAGAAGGAACTGTCCTTTGTAAAGAGGTGGTATCTAAGTTAAGCACTTGGTATTTTGATTCTGGGTAACAACTCTACATACTTTCGGATTCGTTCATCTGACTTGGAGACACAGGAGGAATCCTCGCTTCCACGTGCGGTCCTTCCCATGCCAGGATGCTGTCTCCAGGAAGGAATAATTAACTGAAAATGATCTTTCCACTCTCAATGTGCCCTAGAACGCCCTAGGACCAAAGACCTTGCAGCCATGGGACCAAAGATAACCAATTATTCCAGGGCATTAGCACTGAATAAACAGCCCCAGAGAAGACAGTATATGTGGCTGTGAAGTCGGGAATCTGACAAGTTCACTTTGGTGAACATCACCTGACAAGTTTCTGGGTCAATCACCCCTGGGCCAGGAGAGCTGGTCCAAAATTTCTGAGTTCAAGGGCAGCCAGTCTGGTGGAAAGAGGGGTTCAAGTCACTGTCTTCCTGAGTTTGAGGGACGGCTGAACTCCCCCAACTCCTAGGTCCTGTGGCGCCACCTCGGGAGCAGGGAACGATGCTGACCCAAGAAGGGTAGAGAACGTTCCTTGGAGAGACCTCCACAGAGGGAGGGCGGGCTCTGAAGAGGCCTCCTCACAGAGGGAGGGAAAAAAAGTAGGGATTTGTTGGTCCGTTTGGTTCAAAAGGTCCCAATTCTCAGGAATTCATTCCGTGACCAAAGCACTTGTGAAAACGCCAAGGCCCCACACTTCGGTCCGCGAGTCTCAGGACATTTTGCGAGGAAAGCACTAAGAGGTCCACGTTGTCCCGCCACCAGCTCCCAGCACTCCCTGGACGCAAACTCCTGAAGAGCCGCCCGACCCTTCCCCGCGGCGCGCGCGCCCCAGGGCGCGCGTGCGCCGACAGCCCGCGCCGCCGCGCCGCGCAGGCGCCGTGGCCACTTCCGGGAACTGTCAGCCGCTCCCTCTGGGCCTCGGTCCTCCGCCCGCGCCCGCCGGAGCCTGTTCGCGTCGACTGACCAGAGTCCGCGAATTCAACGCTCCGAGCCCGTCCGTACGGCCCCGATCCCAGGTAAGGGGCAGCAGGGGCGAGCTTCGGGCCCTGCTAGCCTCCCCTGGCCCGGCCTCGCTCCCGATCTGAACCTGCGGGGGCAGTAAGGCGGGGGCTTAGGCCGCGGGGCCCGGAGGCGGAGGGGAGGGGCGGGCCGGGGGAGGGGGCGGGGAGGCGGTGTTCTCTGAGGGGCCTGCCGAGCCCTGGGGTCCCCACATGCCCAGATCCATTTCTCAGCGATTTTCAAGTTCCGATGCTCCTCCAATGCCAGAATGAAAGACTGCTTCTCCTGCGCTTCCTTCGTGGGCATTTATCACAGGCGCTAAAATTGTAGTGAATGGGATCACCACCCTCACCCCCGATCGCGCGTCGCGAGGCACAGTTCATTCCTTTCTTCAGCGTCTAGAATAGGTCCCTGAGCGCAGTAAGCGCCCCTGGAATGTCTGTTCCTGTCTAGGGCAGCCCTGTATCCTTCAGCTATAGGGGGAACCTTTCCGAACCTGCGAAGAAGCCTCCGCCGAGTTCTTTAAGAATCTCCCCGCTTGAGTGCCGCCTTCCCCTAAGTCATGGTCGACCCCTGGCGCTCCGAGTCCTGCGTGCAACCTTTTTTTTTTTTTTTAAGCACCTTTCTCATTTCTAATCCTCGAGTCGGACTGCCCAGCCTCCCTCCCATCCCGGCACCACCACTGCTTGGATGGCCCTGGGAAGGTTGCTCGTCTGAATCCCCGTTTTCTCATCTACATTAATAAGATCCTTAAGGGGTTTCTGAGGCTCCAGTGAGCTTGTTTGCATACATTGCTTAGGATAGCCCCTGTCCCTTAGTATGTGCTCAGTTAAGTTTTATTCGTGCTTCTTACATTCTCTGTGTGTCTTCCCTTCCTCTTCTACCCTTCTCTCCCCAGATTTGTGGACCAGAGAAGTGTCAGATTTATGTTTCTGGCCCCAACCTGGTATTGCTCCACTGCTGGGAATATGGTAGGCCCTTTAATACATTGTGGGCTTTCCTGGTGGCTCAGATGGTAGAGCATCTGCCTGCAATGCAGGAGACTTGAGTTTGATCCCTGGGTTGGGAAGATCCCCTGGAGAAGGAAATGGCAACCCACTCCAGTATTCTTGCCTGAAAAATCCCATGGTCAGAGGAGCCTGATAGGTTATAGTCCATCTGGTCGTAAAGAGTTGGACACGACTAAGCTACTTCACTTTCTTTAATACATTGTAGTTTAGAATCTTTTATTATAAAGCCATCTGTTCTCATACTGGGGCTTTGGAATCAGAAGGCAGTGCTAACCTACTTTTATCTAATTCAACTCCTTGCTGAAATTACCTAAATTATCCTAGTTCTGCCCTCTTTCTTTAATCAGTTTTTAAATCTAACCTTTTAGTATCCAATAGACCCTGGGTGTTTCAGGTATCTATAAAAAAAAAAAAAAAAGGAGAGGTATCATTCAGGAGGATATTTTTGCCAGGTGAGGGAGTAGGTAGATGTAAGTGGCTGCTTCTCCCTCAAAGTATTCGGAGACCTTCCAAGGTTAATTCATCTGCTTATCACAGTTAAAGGAGGGGATCATCTTGGAAAAATAAATCTCCTGCTAGGAGGGAGAGGATCAGTAATTCCATCTACTTAACTAATCCTAAACAGGTTCTCCCTAATGAGGTTTAGTCTGCTGGTCGAGGCTGGAATTGGAACCTGTCTCTGAACACTGTAGAGGGTGTGGTGACCTTGTCAGAGTACCTGGTATTGCTGGGTTGGGTGATGAGAGCAATTAAAAACTGGATGAATCACAGTCTCAAACACTGACCTTAAGTAGGAAACTGACATCCCTACTGTACAATTACTTTAAAGCTCCAGGGCCAGGAAGGTAAAGCCTGTGTAGGTGTTTCCAATTGAGAGGGTACTCCCTGGGGTGTATTTCTGGGGCAGGTTCAAAAGCCTTGGGTCAGAGGGAGAAAGGGAACTCATTTTTTGAGTATGTCTTTGGGGGTAGGCTTTGAACCACATGTGTTCACGTGTTCTCTCATTTAATCCTCCTACCACTGGCCTTGCTATGTCAGTTCTATGTCCATTTCACAGATGAAGAGAAATGAGTTTTGGAGATAGCAAGTGACCTGCCCACGGTTTCCTGGCTAGTGTGTGTCAAAGCCAGGATTCAAACCCAGGTCCCCTTCGCTCCACCACCCATGGCTAACCAAACATTAGGATGACTCAAGTGATAGGTAGAGAAAGGAACTGAGGGATGGACGGGTCCCCTGGAGTCATATTGTGCTACAGAGAAGTCATTTTCTCCCTCTCCATGCTGGCCATTAAAAAGTCATAAGTAGAAGTTTGTTAATATCATCACCTTTTTTGTCTGTCCCTTTTTCTTCTCTCTATCCTCAATAAGACAAGCTTTCCAGTTTTCACTTAAGTAGAAATCACAGTTTAGAAATGATAGTTATCACCCTAGGACAGAAGGTTTCTTTTTCCTAGTGAAAAAAAAAAAAAAAACCCCAAGCTGTCATTATTCTCCTTTCACTGAGTTTCATGAACACATGCTGTGTTCACTGGTGGTGTCTTATGAATTGGACGAACATGAATGTTGTCTTGGTCTACAGACTTAAAATAGCCACATGATTATAGAAGTACAGGTCCTGAGTGTAGGTCCAAATATGGAACCTGAATGATACAACAAAATTAGAAGTGCAATTTTAGAAGTTAATTATGCCATTGAGTAAATGTTTACCTCTTTTGAAGGCTTTGCTCCATTGCTTATAACCCTGAGTTTTCGAATGAGAAAGCCTTTATGTTATTTTGAGTAACTGAGTAAAGCCTTTTGTAATGGCTAAGCATCAGAGAAAAAGAATTACGCATTGAGCATCTGGAAATTTATTTTTCAGAAGAAATTTAGGCGGTTTTACTTGAATTCATTAAAAAAAAATTAATTTTCAGTTAGAGACTTCACCTGTGAGTTGCAACTTGCAGAACATGTACAAGTAAAAAAAAAAAATTAATGATCTTGAGCTTCCCCTGTGGTCCAGTGGTTAAGAATCTGCCTGCCAATGTAGGGGACATGGGTTTGATCCCTGGTCCACAGAGCAACTAAGCCCAGGCACCACAACTACTGAGCCTGCTGGCCGAGACGACTGCAGCCTGTGTGCTCTGGAGCCTGTGCTCTGCTATGACCCTCTCTCCTCAGCTAGAGAAAGCCCTCCTGCAGCAGTGAAGACCCAGCGAAGTCATAAATAAATAAATAAATAATTGTTTGATTAATTACCTAAATATCGTCATTCTTAGAATAGAATGGAAAACACATTTCTCAGCCAGTTCAAGATATCAGATGTTTTATTTAAGGATATATTTATCTCTTTTTGACTCTTGGATTCCTTTACAACAATTAGCAGAGGCATTTCCTTTGCTTTCCACTGAGATTGATTTCTGCTTTGTCTGCTGAATTCTTATTGTTCACCTCATAACCTTCTGGTGGCCTTCCCATTCATTTCCTGCTTACATCAGAATTCCTGTCTCACATTTCTGTCTCCACCCTAAGTTGACTTGTACTTAAAGCATAGAATCTTCAGTGCTGTGAGAATGCCTCTTAGAAATGATTTTAAGGGGAGAGGTGGTAAGGGTGGGGGGAGGGCACCTGGCTACTTTGAAAACATTTCTCCTATTTCAGGTAAAGGTTGCTTCATCAGTCTCTCTAGATTTGGATGCCTGTAAAAATAGAGAATTTGATAGGATTTTTTATTTAATGAGTTTCACAAACTCTGCTTTTCATTTAGTTACAATAAGTTTAGAGGATAAATAACAAACACCTGCCTAATCTTCACCACTTGTTAACATGTTGCCACATTAGCTTTTATACATCTACTTTGTTGTCCTGAAGGAATGAAAATAAATTACAGGGGACTTCATCCCTAAAGCTTCATCTCTATCTCCTAAGAGTCGGAACATTCTCCTACCTATGGCCAACCATTATCATAGTTGGGCTTCCCAGGCAGCGCAGTGGTGAAGAATCTGCCTGCCAGTGCAAGAGACTCGGATTCCATCCCTGGGCCAGGAACGTCCCCTGGAAAAGAGAATGGCTACCCTCTCCAGTTGGAGAAGGCAATGGCACCCCACTCCGGTACTCTTGCCTGGAAAACCCCATGGATGGAGGAGCCTGGTAGGCGGCAGTCCATGGGGTCGCACAGAGTCGGACATGACTGAGCGACTTCACTTTCACTTTTCACTTTCATGCATTGGAGAAGGAAATGGGAACCCACTCCAGCGTTCTTGCCTGGAGAATCCCAGGGACGGGGAAGCCTGGTGGGCTGCTGTCTATGGGGTCGCACAGTCGGACATGACTGAAGTGACTTAGCAGCACCCTCTCCAGTATTCTTGCCTGGAGAATCCTATGGACAGAAGAGCCTGGCGAGCTACCTTCCATGGGGTCTCAAAGAGTCAGACATGACTGAGCGACTAACACACACATTATCATAGTTAAGAAATGGAAAATAATTCCATGTTATGTGATAGGTAGTCTAAATTCAAATTTTTCCTATTTTACAAAATATATTTTTGATGGCTATTTAAAAAATGTAGATTTACAGTCAAGTTTCATTTATAAAATTTGGTTTTTATAGCTCTTTTAATCTAGAACAACCTCCCCCAGGGACTTCTTTGGTGCTCCAGTGGTTAAAACTCCGAGCTTTCAACAGAAGCAGCAGGAGTTCAGTCCCTGGTTGGGGAACTAAGATCCCACGTGCAGTGCAGCGAGGCCAGAGAATTGAAAAACTAAGTGTACAATTCAGTGACTTTTGTAAGACAGCCACCCCACCCCGACTCCCAGCTTTTCTGAATGGTCCCGGTCAGTTTTTTTATAGGATGGCACACATTTCTGGTTTTAACTGTTTCCGCTTTATGTTATGTAACTAAGGCCACTCTCCTTTATTTCCTATAAACTGGAAATTAGATCTTGAATGGATTTAGCATAAATGTTTGGCATAAATATTTCATAGGTAGGTTCACCATCTCTTTTATTACCAAGCTTCTTCATAGTAGCCCTGTGTCCTGTTTTCATGGCACAATTATTAACAGGGCCCGTTTTGCTCTCTTGGAAGTATTAAGTGGTCACTACTTATAAGCGATGATGTGCACTTCAAACTGCCTCCCTTCAGGAAGCCCATCAGATTATTGTTCCACTACTTAATGATATTAAGATAGATTACTTGGCTAAGGTGGTGACAGATTTTTTTTTATGGTAAAGGCATGTTTTTTTGTTTGTTTGTTTGCAGTTAGTAAATAATCTGTGGGTGGTTCTTTTGAGACTATGACTATCTCATACCCCAGCAGTCCTTAACTCATGGTTTTAGAGTCCTTTGATGACCTTTGACAGAATAAATTCCACATTGGTGGTTACAGTGCTAACTGTATTTAAATGATTAAGATTTGAAGTTGAGATTGATTCTCTTTTAATGAGAGAATAATGTTTTATTTATTCCCCAAACATTTCAGGATCCCCAGACAACTTAAATATGGGTTGCCTACTATTTTAAATGCTTTTTTCTATCTCTTGTTGCAGCTTCTATCCTTTGAAAACACTAAGAATAATGTCCCTGCATCAGTTTTTACTGGAGCCAATCACCTGTCATGCCTGGAACAGGGATCGTACCCGTAAGTATGCCAAGTATCGACTTGGCTCCTTTATCTCAGTACCACTGATTCTCTTAGATGTTGGCATTTTTAAGAATCACATATTTCAATGTCATATGTAAACAGGGACATAGCTTAAGAGAACTAGGTCAGTCAGCTGGGATTTTGATAAGGATTACTTTGAATCTGTAGCTTCACTATCTCTTTTAAAGCAATTCAGACTTGGTTTACTTTTTTTTTTTTTTTAATGAATTAATTTATTTGTCTGGGCATGTGGGATCTTTAGTTGCCACACGTGGGATCTAGTTCCTTGATCAGGCATCGAACCAGGGGGACCTGCACTGAGAGCACAGTCTTAGCCACTGGACCACCAGGGAAGTCCCAGTTTGCTCTTATTTTTGAATAAATCTTTGGCACATAAACAGTGTACTTAAGGTTGTTGTTGAATAAAGTGAAAACCTAGATATGGGCCTCTATGTGGATATTTCAGAGAAGGTGATGGCACCCCACTCCAGTACTCTTTCCTGGAAAATCCCATGGATGGAGGAGCCTGGTAGGCTGCAGTCCATGGGGTCGCTAAGAGTCAGACATGACTGAGCGACTTCACTTTCACTTTTCACTTTGATGCATTGGAGAAGGAAATGGCAACCCACTGCAGTGTTCTTGCCTGGAGAATCCCAGGGGCAGGGGAGCCTGGTGGGCTGCCGTCTCTGGGGTCGCACAGAGTCGGACACGACTGAGGTGACTTAGCAGCAGCAGCAGCAGATGGATATTTGAACCATGGCAGAATGGTGAATCCAGAGCTTCTACTTTGTGATCACGTCCTAAAGCTTCATAGCTTAGTTTCCTATAATTCTGTCTCTACTGTCCCATCTAAAAATAGGGTTTTAGAATATTTCCAATTATGCTTAATAGAAACATAAGTTATAATTTTTCTCATTTAAACTAGTCGATATACTCAGTATCTTAAAAGTCAAATTTTTTTGTTAGGCCGCATTCTAATCTGAAACATAGTTTTCAGGTTTAAATTTAGATTTGGATTTTGAAATCCCTACACACATCTTGGAGATTTAAAGAAATATGTAACTGGTTTCCAGAAAGCACTTAAAGTCTTAGAATTTTAGAGCTAGGTATTTATTCCGTAGTTTCATCTTTAAACAGATGTGGCTTTCCTAAGGAGTGAAGAAAAGGGGATATGATAGATGAGGGAGCTGTTAAATGATTGACCTAAAGTTTGGGTCATAGACTTTAATTTTAAGAAATCAATTTTTATTTTTTAAAAATGGATGAACTAGAAAGGAGAAAAATATCATATAAGTTCAAAAAGTCCATTATATATGTATATTCTTAATATTTTAGATTGGTTAAAGAGATTTCTCTTAAAAACAGATTTGTATTTTGTGATTTATATTGGCTTTATTGTAAAGAAAAACTTCAATTTATTTTATCAGTAGAATCAAAGTTATTTTTCCTTAGTAAACAAGTGGTTCCTGTTTCGGTTCGTGATAGCAATAATAAGAACCTACAAGCTATTTGCGGTGTTTCAGAAAGTCTACAGAAATTAAATATTTATCATTCGTAACATCGGACAGTAAACTAAAACGTCAAATATTTTACTGTGGCCCAAAATCATGTCAGTTAAGTATAGCTGTGTTGTTTGTTTGTTACTGGTTAGAATCCTTAATTGATAGTTGTGTATGTTTCTAATAAAATGAAATTTTTAGTTTCTCTTTAAAACGCTTTAAAATATGGGCTCCAAGTAGAGGTAAAAATAATAAAGGAATTCTTTAGGAGCCAAAATTGGAAACCATTTTCTAGAATTGCCTTCCTGTTCCTTCCTTCAATCTGTTTTTAAAATGCTCACTGTAGGAATTCCCTGGTGGTCTAGTGGTCATGCTCCAATTCAGGAGGTGCAGATTCAGTCCCTTCGGGAAACTAAGATCCCACATGCTGCCTGACATGCCACCCAGCGAGGCCAAAAAAAATTTCTTTTAATAATTAAATAGATAAGTAAAATATCCACTGTGGGAATTCCCTGGTCATGTAGTGGTTAGTACTCCATGCTTTCACTCCCAAGACCTGGGTTCAATCCCTGGTCAGGGAACTAAGATCCCCACGAGCCATGCGGCACAGCCTGAAAAAAAAAAAAAAAGCCCGCTGTAACAGATACCTTTTTTGGTGACAGGTTCAAATATTAACCTTTGACTTTTTTTTTTCCAGAGATCGCCCTTAGCCCCAATAATCACGAGGTCCACATCTATAAGAAGAACGGGGGCCAGTGGGTGAAGGCCCATGAACTCAAGGAACACAATGGACACATCACAGGTAAAGGGAGTGGGCTCAGTGCGGCATTTCCCAGCACTGCACACTCTTGTAGACAGACAGCCTAGTAAAGAAGTCAGCCACCCTACTCAGAGTCGTGCAGCACTTACTGAGCTGTCTTTAGAGAATTTGAGAAAATATCCTAATGTTGACCTCGGTCTTGAAGTGTGTCTCTGAGCCCCGCTGGTACACAGAACTCTGCTAGTGTTCCTGAAAACACAGCCTCTGGGGACTAAACAGCTTAGATGGAGATGAGACATGAAAGCCAGAACCAGACAGCACGTCAGCTGGGTGAAACTGCCAGCCAGGCTGGGTTCGCAAGTCCTGAGGGAACACCGTGTCTCCCAGAACTTTCCTGTATGTTGTTTTTGGGGCGAGGAAGACATTCCAAAATACCGAAAAGGACAAAGAGGAGTGTAACCAAATACCCATATTCCTGCCACCCAGAATTAGCCGCTGTTTATCTTTTTTCCTGTGCCAGAAAATTTGGGAAATGAAAGATTGGATTATAAGGAGTGTTATTCTAGACAATGGTAACGAACCCTCTCACCCCCGTGCCCATTCCTGTCCCCCAGAAGGCGGTCTGAAGTTTGGTATGGTACTGTCCCCGTCTGCTTTTTATAGTTTCACTTGCATGAATATGTGTTATCGTTCAGTCACTCAGTTGTGTCCAGCTCTTTGAGACCCCATGGACTGTAGCATGCCAGGCTTCCCTGTCCTTCACTCTCCTGGAGGCTGCTCAGACTCACGTGCATGGAGTTGATGAAAGTGAAAGTCACTCAGTGGTGTCTGACTCTTTGCGACCCCATGGACTAGTCCATGGAAGTCTCTAGGCCAGAATACTGAGTGAGAAGCCATTCCTTCTCCAGGGGATCTTCTCGACCCAGGGATCGAACCCAGGTCTCCCGCATTGCAGGCAGATTCTTTACCAGCTAGGCCACCAGGGAAGAAGTATGTAGGTGGAGGTAGATCCAGCTGATTGCTTTTACCCACTGGTTAGCATTTCATGCCTCATTTGTTTATTCATTCCTGCACTGAAAAACATTTATTTCCACTTTTTCCTTGTGACATTGAAGTGCTAAATTGAGCGTGCCTAGGAAGATCTCCCGGAGAAGGCAATGGCACCCCACTCCAGTACTCTTGCCTGGAAAACCCCATGGACGGAGGAGCCTGGTGGGCTGCAGTCCATGGGGTCTAGAAGAGTCGGACACGACTGAGTGACTTCACTTTCATGCATTGGAGAAGGAAATGGCAACCCACTCCAGTGTTCTTGCCTGGAGAATCCCAGGGATTGGAGAGCCTGGTGGGCTGCTGTCTATGGGGTCGAACAGAGTCGGACAAGACTGAAGCGACTTAGCAGCAGCAGCAGCAACAGGAAGATCTCCGTCCAGGAGTGAATATTTGTCTCTGGGAGACTTGCTGTACCCCAGGGCTATGCAGATCTCAGCCTTGCCAGGCGTCGTCAGCTCGCCTTCATCCCACCCACCCTGACAGGAGAGCTGGCCTTCCCAGGCTTGATAGAGTCAGACTGGCCCATGAGTGAGTGGTGGTCTCTCTCTGAGTTGCATTTCCCTGGTTCATAGAAAGGTTGCTGCTGCTGCTGCTAAGTCGCTTCAGTCTTGTCCAGCTCTGTGCGACCCCATAGACGGCAGCCCACCAGGCTCCGCCGTCCCTGGGATTCTCCAGGCAAGAACACTGGAGTGGGTTGCCATTGCCTTCTCTGCATAGAAAGGTTGAGCCACTGTTTATTAGCCACCTGGGTTTTCTTTTTCATAACTTCACTGTTCATAACTCCTAACCACTCTTCCACTGAATTTTTGTGTCCTTTCTTCTTGTCAATTTGTAAAAGACTGGATCTTAAAGCGGTGGTTCTGAGGCAGATTCCTAAGTGTGCAGTAACGTTCATCTTTGACAAAAACCCTCAATGAATAGCTGGGGAAGGTAACATCAGAGCAGTGTTGTTAAGAAAGCGTCAAGTAAAGGAGAGAGAAAAATGGAGCATTTTTACAAAGGTTTTCAGAACTTGGTGAACCGTTTCTTGATGCCAGATTTCAAGAGAATGTATTACTGTGCTGGGAAATCCTATCTGACAGCTTTTTTTAAAAAAAAACACACTCACTTATTGCTGTGTTCGGGAAGAACTCTTTATTCTTTGACCCTTAACTACTGTAGTTTCTTTTTTATCCTGTTTTCTGGCTGAGTGATTGAGCCTCTTGCTTTCAACAATTTGGCCAAGCACATCAAAACTTACTCTCCATAACATTTCACTTACAAATTTCTCACGTCTGTCTTGGGTCTCCCTTCTTCTTGAAGTAATTTTTGCACTTAAGTGGGCAGCACAGGGACTGATGGTAAATGTTTTGTTTTTTTTAATTGGGACCCTTGAGTTTTGCCTCTGATGTTGATTAGCATAAAGATATCTTTCCCGCATCAGAAAAAAACAGCATATTTTGACCTTCTGCACCCCTTAGATTGTGTCCCCAGCAAAAACTCATGACTGTCTCTTCTGGCTTTGACCAGTGATTTGTGTGTGATGCCAGTCAGGGGCCAACTGGCTGTATTACCAAACTAGCATCAAAGACATAATTTCTATTTTGGTTGCTGTTTCTTTCCCACGGCCTTATTTCTATGAGGTTTGGCCTATTTCCATCAAGTCCCTTTGCCGGTGGCCTTGCAACCTAAAAATAAGCACCCTCATATTTTAAATTGGAATTTTAGCATTAGGAAATACTGAAAAAATGAGAAAAGGCCAAGATGAAAGACCAAAGAACTAGCCAAGAAAGTGAAATAGTTTTGTCCTTTCTCTCCCCTGCTTCTCCTTTGGAATCCTTTGTACTTGGGCCTGTTTTCTGTCCAGATGCTCAAATGACATTTTTCTTTTTTAGATCTGAAGAAAAAACTGTTGTTGGAAAAGTCTAAATATAACTCTGTGGCAGGAGACCAAAGATCAGACATACTTTCTCAGAGAGATAGTAACTATGGAAAAAGCAAACACCCCTCTGAAGTTTTTTAGAAGATAAATCTGCTCAGTAGTACAGAGGAAAAGAATATGGTGTGCATCAAAGGACAGCAGAGTCTGGTGCTTTTCTTTGACTTTATTGTTGTTAAATATTTGATCACCATCTCTTAAAAAAAAAAAAAAGATTTTACTGTGGAGTTTTAAACAGATGGCATATAAAAGAGTAATGCAATGAGCCCAGCCCCTATATACCCATCACTCAGAGTCAACAATTACCAATTGGTAGCCAGTCTTGTTCTCAACTCACTTTCCTTCTTCCTGTTCTGTTTTCAAGCACATCCCAGACATTGCCTCATCTCACATTTTCAGTTCCTGTCTCTAAAAGATAAGGAGTCTTCAAACAGTAACCAGTACAGTTGTCAGTTGCTTTAACTGGCATCCTCATAAGGTACACACATGGTTGGGATTAACTGATGTCTCTCCAGTTCATGGGTTCCTTCTCTTTTCCTTTGCTATTTGCTTGTTAGGAAACTGGAGAGATCGGTTGTCGGTCCTGCAGTGTCTGCCAGAGCCTGGGTTTTGCAGACTGCAGGCACTCAGTGCGTCACAGGTTCCTTCATGCTCTGTTTCCGTGACTCGCTGGTTGAGGTTAGGAGATGGCAGGTTCATGAAGGAGGCACGTAACGTCAGGTCATCTTTCTCTCTGTGATGCTAGCAACTGTTGATGATCTTTCCCCTACCCGTTAATTTAGAAGTGGCTGCACCATGGTAAGACTCTCTAGCATTTCCTCTCTATTAATTGGAATGCATTTATAAAGAACACGCTTACCTTCACCTACCGTCTGGTTATCCTGGAATGCAGTTTGTAAAGGAAAAGATGGGACAGACGCTCGAGTCCTTTCCTTTTCTTTTGAAGTCTTCTGATGGCAGGAAAACAGAAAAAAAAAAAAGATGCAGCACTAAATTAGCAAGAGATGAGAACTTGCCTTTTACTGACTGTCTGCCTTCCTCACTTTTTAACAAGTATGTGCTTTTGCATTACATTTCTGGGAATGCATCATAGATCATTTTAACCAAAGCAAGAAGGTATGTGCCTTAATGTTCATGCCGATTTTATCTATTCTGTTAATAATAAGTGATTGGAAACCAAACATACAACAAAAGGATGTTTTGGGAAATTATTGTGATGAGATCTGTGTTCTAACATAATGTATAACCACTGCTAATTTACTGAAAGCAGAAGAAAATGTTTGCCATGATATTAGTGTCATTTGAGGGAGGAACATGTGTAGATATGAGATGGAAGTAGAGCTTTTTTTACTTTCCTGTATGTCCCATTGTGATGTGTATCTTGTGATAGTATGTGGGTTTGCTGTTGTAGTTAAAAATAAAAATTTAAATCTAATAACAAAGGCTGCAAAGCTATCCTGTAATGAATGGTTTTAAATAAAAAATACACATCACTGAGAATATACTCCCCCATCTTTGTCCCTTTAGTGGTATGAATAATTGAGCTGACTGCTCCGGTAGGTGAATGAATATAAACTCCTCACACTCCTAAAGTCACTGCAATTTATGACTAATGGAGACTTTGATTCCTATTTTTTTATATAAATGTTAAGAATGTTGATTATTTTTAAGGAAACACCTATAATAAAAATTTCTTAGTGGTATTTCTATAACTTTAATGTTAAATTATATTTATGGAAAATACTTCATCAGTAAGTATAAAATGACTGAGTCATAGCAGATTTTACTCTTGGTGTATAACAAACTGCCCTTGACTTTGGGATCCTTCAGAGAGGCTTCCCAGGTGGTGCTAGAGTTACGTTAGTGGTAAAGAACTTGCCTGCCAATGCAGGAGACTTAAGAGAAGGGGGTTTGATCCCTGGGTCAGGAAGATCCCTTGGAGGAGGGCATGACAACCCACTCCAGTATTTTTGCCTGGAGAATCCCGTGGAAAGGGAGCCTGGCGGGCTACAGTCCATGGGGTCGCGAAGAGTTGGACACAGCTGAGTGAGCACCGGCAGTACTGACTCTGTTTAGGTCTCTTCCTAGTTTAGATACAAAGATACTCAAAGACTCTCACAGAACCTGTATCATATAGGAAAGGCATTTTGTTTAGGTTAAATAGCAGCTACCTTCAGAAGAATCACAATTTATATTTTACCCTCTCTATACTGAAGGTCGTTCACCCTGTACATTGCTATATTAGACAATGGTCTTCAGATCAGAATTCTAAAGCCATGGGAGTGGGTGGTGAGAATGCCCCTGCTTGGTTTGGAAGCTCCACAGTTATAAAGCTCTGTTCTGCCTGGCCTTCAGAAGATCCTGAATTACAGAACTTTGCAGAGGAGCGTCCTTGCCTTGGTGATCAGGACCATCGGTGGGGAAGGACGGGCTGGGGAGGAAGGTCCCAGGCCCACCTCCAGCCCGGCCCACCTGCCAGTGCCCCGTCTGTTGCAGCTGGCCAGGCGGAGCTGATGCCCACCACGTCTCACTTGCAGGTATCGACTGGGCTCCCAAGAGTGACCGCATCGTCACTTGCGGGGCCGACCGCAACGCCTATGTCTGGAGTCAGAAGGATGGTGTCTGGAAGCCAACCCTGGTGATCCTGAGAATTAACCGGGCGGCCACTTTCGTCAAGTGGTCCCCGCTAGAGAACAAGTTTGCCGTGGGCAGCGGAGCACGACTCATCTCCGTCTGTTACTTTGAGTCTGAAAATGACTGGTGAGCGCCATCCGGGTATTTTTATTTCTGTCTGTGGAGTTGTGTGTTTGGACCGCTGTGTCCTCGGTGACTTCTTGAGGCGCTGGGTACAGGCTTAACTATAACTTGAGCTCTTCCACATCCAGAGATGTTTTTTTCCTTTGAAATTCTCCAATCTCTCTGAGCATTTTTTCCTTCTTCTGAGTACAAGTCCAATCTCACATCTTCCTCACATTAATATCGAGCTGTAGTTTCCATGTTCTGATCTCCTAACTTGTTTGTTCTTTAAGATGCTACGACTCTTTTCAGTCTGCACTGTCTACATTGCTGTTTTCTTACCCTGATGTATATAAATCATAAACTTGAAAGAGTCCCCATGCCCTAAGGAATAGTTTTTTTTCCCCTATCTCTATTGACTAAAATATCTAGAATTCCTACAGAGAGCAGTATTCTCCTGTCTTTAAAGTTTGCTAACGAAAACTGTGTCCTGGTATAACATTTTACTTATCTAAACTGCTGAAGTAAAAATTGACCAAAATCTCAGAAATAAATCAGCCTGTTGTACATGCTTTATACTGTAAACCACTCGTAGCTGAGCCTGTCAAAATACCCAGGTGTATTTTATGGCTAAGTAACTGATTTTAGCTACTCCTTCCTGCTCACTTTGATAAGGAAACCACTCTGCTCTACCCGGCACGTGTTCAGAAAGGGTGGTAAATGCCCTCCAACACGGAATTGTCATTTAGTGCGAAACTGGCAGTGTTTGTGTTTGTACTAAAAATAGCCGAGTACACAGTATTCTTCCTGTGTCCCTGTCTGAAGCAAGGAAAGGAAGGGATGGTCATGTTACATTATGTAGTTTAGTAAAACCTCAGAAATTTTGATCATCTGTGAATTTGCAACAAGACTGAATTATGAATTAAAGACTGGTGGCCTTTCTTTCAAGCCCCTGTTAAAATAAGGATAACAAAATACTGCCCGCAAGAAATTGTTCAGAAGGTCACTGTAACAGGAGAAGCAGCTTTTTTCCTGGGTAGCCTTCAACCTCAGTGATTTGGCATTTTTATTCATTGAAAAATAGTTTCAGTACAGGTAAATTGGGCTTAACTGTGGGACACAGTACTGTCCCTTGAACAAGACGTGTGTTCAGTGGGATGTCTCAGCTATGGCACGGTACTTCGTTGGTGGGATGCAAGGACTCTTAAAAAACCTCTAAAGGCCTTTAATGTCAAATAACTGGCACAAAACACATCAGACTGCTGTCTGTTTTCCAGAAAGGCCCCTATGAGAAAGATTCTCTAGAAAAGTGACCTAGCATTCAGCTCAAGAGTGAGTCTCCCAGCTCCTGAGTAATAGAACGGGACTGGTTTTTAAGCAGCAGTTTAAGGACAGAAATTGAATTAGGCCAGAATGATGACTGATCTTAGATATAAATAAACTATTTTGGGGTTGTTGTTGTTGTTTTTTTTTTTTTTTTTTTTTGGAATCTTTTTTGGCATGTGGAATCTTTGTTCCCTGACCAGGGGTTGAACTCATGCCCCCAAATTGGCAGGAGGAGTCTCGATCACTGGAATACCAGGGAAGTCCATAGGCTTCCCAGGTGGCTCAGTGGTAAAGAATTTGCCTGCAATGCAGGAGTCTCAGGAGACCCAGGTTCAATCCCTGGAACGGGAGCAGCCCCTGAAGAAGGGCATGGCAACCCACTCCTATGTATTCTTGCCAGGAGAATCCCATGGACAGAGGAGCCTGGTAGGCTACAATCCATGGGGTCACAAGAGTCAGACACGACTGAAGCAACTTAGCATACATGCACAGAGAATTAGCCAGAGGCTCATATTCAGCGAGAGGTTCTCATTTCTTGACTTTTCTGTGAAAAAATAAATTTGCAGCTTCATAGAGACTTAGAAAGGGAATTAAACTATTTTACAACCAACCCAAACTTAACCCAAAACGAAGGAACATATCACTGAGTTATTTGTAATAAAAATTTAAGTGATGTCAAACCTCCATTTTTATTCCTAAGGTTAGGAATCTGAAAGTCCATGGTGGGGGGCGGTGGTACCAGAATTAATCTACAAATACACTCCCTAACGAGGATCCCCTGGTAGCCAGGAAAGTTCAGAACCGGCTGTTCTGGTGAAAATGTCAAAGGGTGAAAAGGAGCAGAAGGGCCTCTTCGGGTCCCCCTTGCTCTTTTCCTTTATAGACGCACCTCCTCTCCAGCAGGAGCCCCGTGGGGCTGGTTTCACGTGGCGCACATCTGTGGGTCACCTGGGGACGGTTGCTTGATGCGTGGGTAAACTGAAATGGGTTTTCTCCTTTTGTAGGTGGGTGAGCAAGCACATTAAAAAGCCCATCCGCTCCACGGTCCTCAGCTTGGATTGGCATCCCAACAACGTCTTGCTGGCCGCGGGATCCTGCGACTTCAAGTGCAGGTGGGAGCAGGCGAGGGTTGGCAGCAGCCTTCAGCTCCTCGTTCTCCGTCCTTCAGCAAGTGTTTGTGTGGTTCCTTTCTTTTGTAAGGGACTGTGCCGGGCCCCACGAGGGACTCAAGAGATGAAAGGAGCTTGTGATCTAGAAAAGGAACGCCAGCATGTGCGGAAATCAGGAGGCAGAAAGAAGAGGGCGAGGAGGGGCAGGTGGAGGGGCTGTAGGGGCCAAACCAGGAAGTGTCCTCTGGCGGGGGGAGGGGGGCGCAGGTGCAGGGTCCCCCACCCCCACAGGTCATTTCTCATCTCACAACCCTGGCAGCGGACTCGGCGCGTTCCAGAGTGAGGCTGAGATTAGCAAAACAGAGCTGAACAGGGCGCTGCTGGGTTCCTTCTCAGCTGAAGCTCTTTATTTGTCATGAGCATGGGCCTGGAAGAAACAGGGCCACTTTGCTGAGCGCTTTAAGGATCATACGATATAATTGCTTTTTAAAGCTGTTCTTTATCAAGAAGGTCCCCCCCCCCCCACGCCTTTAGCCAAAAGAAAAGCAAATATATGTTGCTTCATTATTCGCTGGTTCGTGGGTTGGGAGATGGGGGTGCAAGCTTTCTTTAGTAAGCTGTGTGGAGACATTCCAGAAAACCTGTCTAATGATTTATATCCAAGAATACCCAAGTTCTTTTGGTTTGTTTTTTTAAGGATGTGTGTAAGAATTCAGCTGTGGGATGAGAGGAGGGTAGCATTAGGTGCTTTGGGGAAAATGCTGACCCTTCTACTTGAGCAGCAGTGTAGCAGTTAGGGTTCAGAAGTTTTCAAAGCGAAGCCGTACAAAGAAATAGCACTGGAGGGCCAAGGGACTAGAAGGACCGACTCCCAGCTGTTCTCCAGCCCTTCTGCTTCTGTCTGGGTCAGAACAGCCTCCCACAGAATTAAGTCTTGGAATTAGAGAAGAAGACCGATGACCCGAGGGTGTAAAGGACCCGCCTTCATCCCAGGCGAGCCCTGCTACCCAGGCTGGACATTGACACTAGGGAGAGCCTGCCCCCTCAGCCTCCCTGATGCCCTTGGCTTTCTCTTGGGATGTCCCTTTCAGTCTTCAAATGAGTTAGTACCCGTGGTTTCCTGCAGGGCGGCAAATCGTTTCCTCTCTCCTGCTGTTTGTCCCTGTGGGCTTCCTGGACCCCACTGTTATTGAGAATAATGGCGGGTAGCCTCGTTTAGCAGAGACCGCCGTGGCCTGGGGAGGGGCAGGCAGGACAGCATGGTCCTCCTCCAGATGCCCTCCAGGAGGGAAGGGGAAGGGCTTCTGTGTCCATCACCTGCAGATGCTGTGCCCGAAGAGCGATGCCTCATGGGCCGTAGGCCACACTTGAACTGACGCGGAGGCAGCCCGCCGAATCTTCTCCTTCTTGAGAGGTGCATGTGGGAACTTGCCCGTCGTCAGGTTTTGGTTTTGCTGAGTCGGTACCTTTGCGTCTTGGGACGCCTGCCAGCAGCTGCCCGTGGCCTGTTTCTAGTAGTACATATGGATGTTTTCATTCCCTTTTTCCTTCTCTCCCTGCCCTTAAACCACAGAGTGTTTTCTGCCTACATTAAAGAAGTGGATGAGAAGCCAGCCAGCACGCCCTGGGGCAGCAAGATGCCTTTCGGTCAGCTGATGTCCGAGTTCGGGGGCAGCGGCACCGGCGGCTGGGTGCACGGGGTCAGCTTCTCAGCCAGTGGCAGCCGCCTGGCCTGGGTCAGCCACGACAGCACCGTGTCCGTTGCCGACGCCTCCAAAAGCGTGCAGTGAGTATTAGCCTTTGTCTGGGCTTACAGAGGAGCAGCATGGGGTCTCTCCGCAGCTGGCCTGAGGCCTCCCAGCCCTGGTGGAAGTACAGGACACGAGCGTAAAAGTCCCAACCTGGCTGCACAGCAGCCTTTAAAGTCACCTTCACACGTTTAGATGGTCCATCTGGGGAGATTTTGAAGATTCAGGTTTCCTTTCCAGAAACACTTGTTAATGGAAATACCCATCATGAATCCTCCGAAGGAGCCTCCTGGTTTGCTCCTGGTCCCAGAGTTCCTTCAGGTGGCAGTTAATCCATCCCTGAGAATCCCTCACAGCATGTGAGCGTCATCCCACAGCTTTAGATGAAGTGGGGGATGTGTTCTTCCTCTCTGTGGTCGGTGAGCAGAGCTCCATTCACCCAGGGCCTTGGTGATGGCCGACCCCTGGCAGCCAGCCCACCCGGGGTGCACACTGGAGGGGCCAGGGTTGCAGGGACTCAGGGTGAGGAGGCCCCAGCTCAGCCCTGAGAAGGGCGGAGGGCATCCTTCAGAGCTCAGAGCTCGCATCTGCTGCTCGTGCCTGGAGGGCAGAGGGGGCGACCGCAGTCCTTGCCACTTATGAATCTCCGTTCTTTCCTGGCGCATCCTTCCACTGGCAGCTAGAGGGAGCCCACCTGTAAGGGTCTCCTGACCTGGCACCCTGTTCCGGGAAGCCCTCACATCTGATTCCCCCTGTCCCATGGGGGGAACAAAGTGACATTTCAAAGAGAATGTCTTTTTTACTACTTGGATTGAACTGGTTGGTTTTTGTTTTTAATTTTTTTTAAACATTCCCCCCAATCCTAAATTACATCACCTTCGAGATGATTTTTCTGCACATATATAGACACACACATCTTTTCATTTTCAACGCCAGTGGGATTATGCTGTGCATCCTGTACAGTAATTTGCTCCTTGTCCTTCAGTCATGTTCTGATGTCATGGCTGCTTGCTTTCTGTAGAGTTTACTATAACGCATAATGAGCTCTGAGCAAATGCTCACAAGCCCCTGTCTACCGTCCTACTGATGTATTATTTGCCTTTTCCAGTGCTGCAAGTCAGATTACATCCTCCACCCTTCACCATCTCAGACATAAGTATTTCATGTAGTAAGAGCTAGGTAAGCCACAGGAAAGCCTCAGATGAGGTGTTAGGACTTTAATCCAATGCCAGTCATGCTGGTGGAGGAGGCAGTTGGAGGTTGCAGGGGTGACTTTCACATGGAGCCATGTGAGCCTTCCCTGGCGGCTCAGTGGTGAAGAATCTGCCTGCCAGTGCAGGAGATGCAGGTTTGATCCCTGGGTCGGGAAGAGCCCCTGGAGAAGGAAGTGGAAACCCACTCCAGTGTTCTTGCCTGGAAAATCCCATGGCCAGGGAGCCTGGCGGGCTTCAGTCCATAGGGTCACAAAGACTCAGACATGACTGAGCACAACCATGACGCATTTCTGCGGCATATGAGCCTCCTTCATCCATCAGCACATTTGCTGCTGCATCTATCATTTCTTGGCAGGTGACCATGAAGCATACATGTACCCACACACATGGCCCATTCATGTGTGAGGTCCTGGCTGGCTAACACTGTGTTTTGTTCGTCAGTGGCCATAGCTGCAGGCCCAGTGCCTGACGGGCACAGACTAGACTTCCATGAGTGTCTGTGGTCCCGGCCCACTAGGAGCCCCTGTGAGCCCAGACGAGAATGGTGTCAGAGAAGGGCCTTCGGTCGTGAGTGACAGTGACAGTCAGCTCTAGGAGGCCAGAGAGAGGGGAAGCCCTGCAGGCTGCAGTGGTGCAGGAAAGCTGCTTGTGGGGGTGATGAGACCCAGGCTGAGTTTCAGAAATCAGGGTGGACTTCAGGTGGGCAGGAGGAGGGCATGTGGGTAACGGGGCAGGGGGCCAAGGCCAGGGCAACAGAACCAGGAGGGGTGGGCACAGCCAGAGGAGCAGAGGCCCCTGCTGCTGCAGGTCACCTCAGGGCTGGCCCGTGCTGGAGATTGCTGGAGGTCACAGGGCTTCTCTTAAAAAAAAAAAAAAAAGATTTATTCACTTTAATTATTTGGCTGCGCAGGGGCTCAGCTGCCGCATGTGGGATCTTTCGTTGCAGCGTGTGGGACCTAGTTCCCTGCAGGGACCTCGTCTGGGACCCCCTTCATTAGGAGCACAGTCTTAGCCACTGGACCACCAAGGAAGTCCTCACAGGGCTCCTCTTGCGAAGTGTCTGTCCTTCACGCTATGATGCCCCTTGAGAACATGTCCTCTGTCACCCCCGTGTCTGACGAGGCTGCATGGCCCCTTCCAGTGCGTGTTAACCGGGTTCTCATGTTCAGGGTCTCAACTCTGAAGACAGAGTTCCTGCCCCTCCTGAGTGTGTCATTCGTCTCAGAGAACAGCGTCGTGGCTGCTGTAAGTATTTATCTTATATTCCCGCACGTGCCCTGCGTTTCATTCTTGAGACCAGAACAGGCCGTGCACTGAGGCTGTGTGCCCTGAGGCTGAGGCACAGGGAACAGCAGCCTCGTGGAAGGAACGGATCCAGAGGCCTCTGTGGTGGGACCGTCCGCTGGGGGAGCTGGTGGGCACCCCCGCAACCCGGCCTGACAGTTCCCCCATTTCAGGGCCATGATTGCTGCCCCATGCTTTTTAACTACGACGACCGCGGCTGCTTGACTTTCGTCTCCAAGCTGGACATCCCCAAACAGAGCATCCAGCGCAACATGTCGGCCATGGAGCGCTTCCGCAACATGGACAAGCGGGCCACGACCGAGGACCGCAACACGGCCCTGGAGACGCTGCACCAGAACAGCATTACGTAGGTGCCCCGCCCGGCCGCCAGGGGGCACCGCTCCCCTCTGCTTCCTGCCGGTCCCGTGATGGTCTGTCTGTGCCCTCCAGGCCCGGGCGACCCTTCAGGAACGGGGTGACAGGAGGCTGTAGCTTCCCCAGTGCGGGCCCTTGTTTCCAGCTTGTCACAGAGCCAGCTCCACCCGCACCCCGTAGTCAGCCTGTCCTCCACACGCAGAGCACGGGCCCTGCCCTCAGGCAGCCTCTTCTGAGTCTCGCTGTCTCAGAAACGTGACTGAGAACAAAAGGAGACCGTCTTGAACGGCGTGTTCCTCTCGTAGGGAGCATCCGGCAGGAAGGTCAGTCAGACCCTGTCTGAAAAGTGACCGTAGTTGTCACTTCAGTCCTAGATTTCAAGTAATATGTACAAGTAAGATCATTCAGTTAGATTTCTCAGCAGCATCACGGTGCACACGAGGAGCCAGGTGGGTTTCAGCCATGCTTCACGAGGCCTCTAGTTTGTTCAGAAAGCCTGTCCTGACTGGCTGTGCCCGCCCCCTGCTCCCCCAGGGCCGCGCTGTGTGGCCCGGATCGCCCTGCTTCTCTTTACATCCCTGAGGTTAATGCCCATCCTTAACTTTTCCCTTTTGGCAGTCTCTTTTCTGGATACCTGGTAATAAAATTCATCTGAGCATTTTCTGAGTCAGGGTGCCCCAGACTACTATCCACAGACACCTTAAAGGAACTGGTGGACACTTGGTTTCCTGGAAACGCCGATGCGAGTCTAGGAAGGCTGGCGTTCGCTTCCGCCACGCCCCTCACTGTCTCTCGCTTGTGCTTCCTTTCAGTCAAGTGTCTATTTACGAGGTGGACAAGCAAGATTGTCGCAAATTTTGCACTACCGGCATTGACGGAGCCATGACCATTTGGGATTTCAAGGTATTGTCTGTACCTCTCAGAACACATCTCTTTGGTGCTTAAATTCTTCTTGTGAGAAGACTGTTCCCCGTGCCCTTAACCCAACCGTCACCTGTAACGCTGGGCAGGAGTGTGGTGCGCTGGGCTGCCCCCAGGGGCTATTAGCAGGAGAGAGCCGCTCTGTCTCACTGAGGTGTCCGCACAGTCCCCGACGGGGAGCCGAGCGCTGCTTTCGTGGCAGGCCCGGGGTTGGGTCCAGCCCGGTCGAACTCTGTAGCTATGTTTTTATGAGCCACACCAACTCCTCTGACCAGCTCTGGCTGCCGGCCTTCGGGTGCCGGGCCCGGGGGCTGGCCCTGAGGATTGGCCATGAAAGGCCCTGGAAGGGCTCGTCTGGCGGGAGAGAGAGGAGGACAGGGTCGGGGAGCTGGGTGAGGAGGAGTCAGCACCTGTTCTCCCGTTGGGGAGTGTGGGGTTGGGGGGTGCTGCACAGACTGCCTGAGCGGCCTCTTCAGGCGGGGTGGGTTTCAGGTAGCAAGTGGTCTGGGCTGTGGTGGTCACCGTGGGCTGGGCAGAGACCCCTGGAGGAGCCTGGCATGTCTGTGGGCAGTGGGGGCAACTCTGGAGCCCACTTGGAGAGGCGCCCGCCATGATGTGTGGGCGGCCTGGGCTCCAGGCCTAGTGAGCAAGTGACCAGGACGTGCCTCCAGCTATGGTGGGGGTGGCCAGGAGGTTCTGGACCAGCGAGACTTAGGGGGCCGGATGGAGGGGTGTTGTGAGTGAGGGACAAACCCCGGAGGCTTCTGCAGCCTCCAGCTTCGGGGTCGGGCGGGTGGCGGGGGAGGAGAGGCGGACCAAACCTCCAGAAGTGAAATGTTCACAGAACTCTGCCTCTGCCTATAGGGCTTCCACGACGATTGATGTTTCTGCCCCTACAAGTCTCTCCCCCTTGTTACTTCGCCGCTTTGGGGCATCCGCACCTGTGTAATTAGCTCCACCTGGGTGGGTAGCGCCGTCCTTCTTTGATCCCTGCGGCCAACCTGCCTCTCCTTTTGTGCGCTCGTGAGCACGTCCTCCTCTGTGATCCGTCCCCCTGTGAGCCCACGCTCGGTGTTGTGGACCCGACTGGCTGCGTGGGGGTTACAGACGTGGGAGTGCCTGCCATCAGGGCACTAGAGTGCGGGGCCAGCGACACAGATGATATAAGCACATAGGAGCCTTCCCTCCTGGGGTGTAGCTCCCGGCCTGGGGACAAGGCAGCGCACAGCCTGGAAGGACCAGCAGGGGGCGCCCTGTCCTGGCGAGTCCGGGTCTCCGAGGCAGGTGGGGTAATGGGTGAAACGCTGGGCTGGCCAGTCCCTAGTGATGATCCGTGTTCTCCCCGCTGCTCCGCAGACCTTAGAGTCTTCCATCCAGGGTCTTCGGATAATGTGAAGCTGAGCGAGCCTCCAGACCCAGCATGAGGACGGACCGGCTGCGCTGGGGCAGCGCTGCCATTCGCACCGGGAGGGGAGCCCGCCGCCAGGAAACACTGAAGATGCACGTGGCGCAAACCTCGTTGTGTGTTTTGTTTGAATATAATTGGTGAAAATGTTGTTTTTTTTAAAGCAGCAGTGATTTGGGTTTTGTTTGGGGGTTGTTTTTGTTTTGTTTTGCAATTTCATTCCATTCTTGACCAAAGCTTCTCTTTAAGTAGTTTATTATGGAACGTTGTCAACACTAACTTAAAGGAAGGGGTGGGGAGGTATGTAAATTGTCTGCTAAAAAAAAAATAAAAACACTGAATATGTTTTGGGTTTTGTTTTCCCTATACTGTTTGCATTTTTAATGGGGAAATGTGGGTGAATTCTTTGTCAGACTAGTGAATTTGGGGGGCAGAATCTTAGACTTGGTTTCCTGAATCGAGCCATCTAGTATACCCTTCAACCAAAAGAACCATTTCTCTAGGGCAGTCTTTAACCCGGCAGGACTTGGGCAGAGGAGGCACCCTGTTCCCAGCTTGTTTAGAGACGACAGACAGATCTCTGCCGAGCCGCCTCTTCCCTGTGGGTGTGGTGGGGGGCAAGGTGTGCAGTGGGAGAGAAAAAGCACATGTTGTCATTTTGGTTTAGAGATGATTATACCCAAACTCAGTTATCTTCATCATAAGGAGAAGCCAAGTTTGACATTTCAAGGCTAAGACTCCTGAGAGGCGCAACAAAGAAAAAGTGACTGGTGGGGAAAATGAATACAGCACGGCCTTGAGCGTGGCCTGGCCGCGTGCCCAGAAATGAGCAGTGGTTCCCACATGACTCTAGTACTATTAACGCGGGTAACTGCGTTCTCAAAGGACATCGTGATGTTCTGAAAAGAGCATATTTTGCCCTGCTGCTGACCCACGGGAAGTACCACTTCCCTCCCGGAGGGAATCCCGGCCCCTGGCACCTGCCTCTGTCCGTCTGCTGTAGCGTCTGCAAATGGTGCAGACGCTGAGAGCTGGAGGAGGAGCCTGGTTCTCCCCTGGGGCCTCCAGAAACCTCCAGCACCCATTCAGGTACTGAGGCGGGCTGTGGGCCTCTGACCTCCAGCGCTGAAAGAGAAGGCACCTGCGTGGTCTCAAGGACCGCCCCCCTGCCTCCCCATCTGTGTGAGTTCCAGCAGTAACAGAGAAGGAGTCCACAAGGTCCATTCAGGAAAGGGGAGGAAGGAGTTCCCTAGGAGTCTGGTGGTTAAGACTCGCACTTCCATTGCCGGGGGCATGGGTTCGGTCCCTGGTCGGGGAGCTAAGATCCAGCAAGCCGGGTGGCACAGCATAAAAAGAAAGGGAAGAAACAGGATCGGGAGCAGTTTTTCAAATAGGGTCAGAGCCCATCCAGAGGTTGTAGGAGAAAGCATTCTGCACCACGTGGAGTCACTTCTGTTTCAGACACATGGGGGAGTGTGGAAAAGGCCACAGCGTGTACCCATGGGGATCGTGACCACAGTACAGTTTGAAAGCCACTAAGGTAGAGTCACTCACCTGAGTGGGGGTTGACGAGGAACCAACACTGCTGGTTCTTGCTCAGTCCAACACGGCAAGGTGTGCCTCACACCAAGGTCCCCGTGCCAACACCAAGGGGAACGGTCGACAGGCATGCACTCCTCACAGCGGGCTTGAAACTGGGACTGCCACATTATAGAGATGAAAAAACTCAAGTCCAGAGAGCAAGTAAGGGCTGGCATCTCCAGAGCCCAGGGGGGGAACCGCCAAGCATGCTCCCTGCTGGGCCGGGGCAGGGAGGGGAGCTGCCTGGCCACCCAGCACCACATTTGGGATATGGGTGCTGTCACTGAAACCAGGAAGGGATCTCCACCCCCCACGCCCCACCCCTGGCAACACCTGTGGGGTCTCCTGGTAGACCTAGGTTTCTCATTGAGCCATGTTGATTGATAGGGACAGAATAAAGAGACACAGTAGGTGATTATTTAAACAGTTAAGCGACCCCATGGACTGCAGCCTACCAGGCTCCTCCGTCCATGGGATTTTCCAGGCAAGAGTACTAGAGTGGGGTGCCACTGCCTTCTCCAATCCCATGAGGAGACTAAGTAGAAAAAAATATGGGACTGTAAGTAGGAAAAAAATACAGCTAGCTGCTGTAAGCTAACGAGCAGGTTTGCTTAACCACAGAACCAAGCAGGCTTGCTTGGCAACAAAACCATGCGACAGACGCACGAGATATGCCCCCAAAACAATGAGACAATGGTGGCACGAGCCCCACATCCTGCCCAGTGAGCTCAGAAAGGTAATAATCCCTCGGACATGCTGTCTGCTCTCATGAAAAACAGTCATTGGTGGCTATGTCAGGACAAGCAATTCCCCCGCCCAGCCTGGAGGGGGAGCTGATGATGGAAGCATGACGTCTACTCAAGAAACAGGTGTTCTCCCCCTCCCCACTTTTCCTTTGATTATAAACCTGTAGCCCACCAAGTTCTCGGGCTGCAGCAGCCCTTTGCCCACCTGCCTGTAAGCCTCACAAGCCCCCTAATAAATCACTTATTATCTATCACTTTGTGGAATTCTTTCTGCGCTGAGACATAAAGGGGTGGTATCAAACCTGTTCAGAGCCCCCAGATGACACCACATGGGTTCAGCGTGGCTTGGGCCGTGAGCAGGCCCAGGTTGAGGCGCACTCGGCGTGTGTACCTGGCCTCCATGCGGCATACCTCGGCCATCCCAGGCTTACCTTGGAAGGAGGCTTAGGGTCTCTCCTCTTTCTTCCTCCCCACAGGGTACTGGGTGGCATCCTTTGATCTCAGGGAGAGACCCAGTGTCCCCATCTGGGGGTGGGCACGGGCTGAGACTGAAGGAGACCGGGGTGGGCGCTGCTGGAAAGACTCGCTCCCTGGCCTCCTGCTGCCCGGGCCGGCCCACCACCGCCTGAGTCCAGAAGCCCAGAGTGAGGCTGCCCCCTTGTGACCGAGAGGCAGTAAGGCCAGTGCAGCGAGGAGGAAGGCGCAGAGAGCCGGGGAGGAAGGAGTTGGTGAGCCTGAGACCCTGCACCAGGCCTGGGCCCACAGCCCTCCCCAAGTGGGCCGGCCCTGAGAAGTCGGCAGGGGCGCGGGGCTGTCTTCCTGGGAACCCTGAGAAGGCAGAAAAGAAGGGAGTGTATCGCATTTTCATCCCAGGGAACCGGGGGAGGCAGATTCCAGGAAGACACACATCTTAGTTCTTGGAACTCCAGGTTCTCCCCACCCAAGGACTTGCTCCACTGGAGGCTTAGAGCACTGTCCCCCAATGGAGCCATTTCAGATAACACCCCCCGTCGCTTCCCAGCTTGAGGTGTGTTCCCTGTCGCTTGGGTCTTCCCACAAGGACTGCAAGGCCTGTGAGGTAGGCGAGCAGGGCTTGTTAGGACTCAGCCTCACTTTACAGATGCGGAAACCCAGGCACTGCAAGAAGAGTGGTCTGAAGTTACACTCCAGGTTAAGCAGCTGAGTCAGAGCTGGGTTCAAGATTCTGACCCCACGAGTTCCTTCATTCATGATTCATTAGGCAAATGCCTACCGAGTGCCTCCTGAGCGAATAACACAAACACGCTTTCTAGCATTGGCTAGCCAACTGGCTAGCCATTGGCTCATCAAATCAGCTCAGTTTCACAATGAGGGAAGGGGAGGCCTTGGATGTGCATATTTGTTAGAAAGCTGCTGGGGATGAGTAACAGAGAAACAACTCAGAAGTGGATTCCCCGGCTCATGGCTCACGTATCTGAAACCCCTGGAGGCAGGCTGAGCTCAGGCTGCCGTTGGAGGTTGACCAGGGAGGGCTGTGGTCATTTCCTGGGACTTTCTGCATCTCAATCCCCACCACCCTCACTCCCCCACTCCCCGTGTCATCTGCTGCTGGTAAGTCGCTTCAGTTGTGTCCGACTCTGTGCGACCCTGTAGACGGCAGACCAGGCTCCCCCATCCCTGGGATTCTCCAGGCAAGAACACTGGAGTGGGTTTGCCATTTCCTCCTCTAATGCATGAAAGTGGAAAGTGAAAGTGAAGTCGCTCATTCGTGTCCGACTCTTAGTGACCCCATGGACTGCAGCCTACCAGGCTCCTCCGTCCATGGGATTTTCCAGACAAGAGTACTGGAGTGGGGTGCCATTGCCTTCTCCGCCCTGTGTCATCAGGCTTCCCAAATTCCAGAAGGTATTGCTTTCCTCTCTGTCTTCATCCGAAGTCCTGGGCTTTGCTTTGACCAACTCTTAGGTCACAAGTCCAGGACTAGGGGATCGGGTGAGAGCGTTGCAGAGGGAGGAGGCCACCATCAGAGGTGGGGCTCAGTCCCACCTGGGGGAGTTCCCTGGGCATCTGCAAAGCTGGGGAGAGGTAAGTGGAACCCAAGGATTCAAGTGTCACCTCGGCATTGAAGTGCACTTGTCCTTATGGGAGGGGGGGTAGCCGGTACAGTTCACTTGAAACTTTTTTCTGACTAAAGCCATCACTTATATTTGCCACGGCTGGATGTGGTGGTGTGGAGTTGGGGGTGGGGGTCCTGCTAATAGCCCCTCAGTGTCTGCCCAGAGCCAGGAAGGAGCTAAAGTTTACCAAATACCCTGTGTGCTCATCTCAAAGTGCTCCTCACCTTTGACGCATTTCCTCCTCCCGGCCACCCGCAGGTTGGGATTGTGTAATGGGAGCCCGGACTGGTGAGCCCAGGACTCTGTTGAGGGGGTCAGGGACAAAGTGACCTAAGAGACACTGACTCCTGTCCTGCAAGATAAAGGTAAGTGGGCCAGGTGTGGACATGACATGACATGACAATGTTCCAGGCAGAAAGAACAGCAAGGGTCAAAGCCGGGAGACATGTGGGTGCCTAGAACCTCCTGAGACCCCACACCATCCGCCCATGCCACTTGGTGTCTGGCTGAGCGAACGCTGAGGGAAGGGCCACCTGCCGGTCATCCCTCTTGATGAGGCAGGGGGCAGGGATGGAGAGACCCTCCTGGACCACCTGGCCCAAGACCCACCACATTCAGGCGGCTGCGAGTCCGCTGTAACTTAAGGACGGGAAGCGGTCTGCGGTGGAAAGAGGGTCAGGAAGTGGGCCCTGGGAAGGGGCTGGACCAGCCGAGGGCGGCGCCTCCGTTTTGACGTGAGGACCCCGGCGGCGGGCCGGCGGCCCAGACTGCCCCTGATTGCCCACACGCCCCGCACATGAGGCGACCCGCGGCATCCGCTCCCGGACGGAGGTCTGGTCCCCGCTGGGAGGGGGCCCGAGGCCGACAGAGACGGGCGCCCCTCGCCGAAGCTCCGTCTCCCCGACAGACAGGCGGAGAGCAGAGCATGCCTTCCGGACGGCCCGTGTGGGCGCGGCCCCAGGCCGGGAGGGAGGGCAGGCCCGGGGCTCCCCGCCCGCCGCCCGGCCCCGCCCCGTCCCCACGGGGCTGAGCCCGGAGGCCCCGCCCCCCGCCCACGAGGAAGTGGCCGCGCAGCGCGGCGCCCAGAGCCGGTTCGGCGCGTCGACTGCCCAGAGTCCGCGGCCGCGGCGCCCCGAGGTGAGGGGGGCGCGGGGGCAGCCCGGAAGGGCGGGATCGAGGGGAGCGCGGGGAGGGGCGCGTGCAGGTGGGGAGGGCGTTGCGGGGGGGTCGCCAGGAGATGGGGGGCCGCGGGGAGCTCAGGGACGAGAAGGGGCACTGAGGGCCCCCCTGGACGTGAGCGGGCGCGCTCGGGGCGCGGGGTGCTGGCGGGTGAGCGACCTCCTTCGGGCGAGGGCGCCGCAGCGCTCCCCACACTCCGTGCCTTCGGGGCGCGCGGGCTCGCGCGTCCACCTCCGCGCCCGGCCCTCTCGGCCTCCCCTCTGTCCCGTCCCCCCACCCCTGACTCTGCCCGGCCGTCGGTGGTCCCCGTTATTTCGAGCCGGAGGGCCCCCACGCCCAGTCACTTCCCCTCCATCCTTCAGCCTTCCGGGTTCCTCCAGCGGGGAAATGAGCTGGCGCCCCCGCCCGCCTCGCCCCTCCCCTCTCCCTCCTTCTCTCCCGGCCCCAGCCCGCCCCCGACCCCGGGGCCAGGTCGAAGGGGTCCGATGCGGTGGGGGGTTGCCCGGGTCCGGAAGGCGGACCTCCTGAGCTCGCGGGCGCTGGACCGCCGCGTTCCGAGCGGCCCCTCTCTCTCCGGCGGCCCAGGGGCCGCGGCCAGGACTGGGGCAGGGCCGGGACCTCAGGGCGGCGACGGTGACACTGAGGTTTACTGGCATGAAGCAGCCTTAGCGGGCCCGGTGCAGTCGCGGAGCTGGAGGGCTCTCCGTTTCATCTGGGCTCTCCCGGGAACCCCTCCCGCCTGGCGGCCACTGCTACCCGGTGATTAAGAGCACCCTGGCTGGCAAGGTCTTCCAGACCAGAAGCTGCTAAGAGCGCCAGGGTCTTCCTTCACTGGCCACTGACCTTAGCAAGCCGCCTAACCGCCCTGGGCCACAACTTTACTTACCTGGAAAATGAGGAACTTTCAAGCTGGGAGGCTTACATGTGATCATGTGTGTAAGACACTTGGCAGCGTGCCAGACACACACACGGGCTAAATGTGCGCTGTTACTGTCCTTGCTTTTATTATAAGGCCTGCCTATATGCTTATCACCTCTGAGATTTAGGGTCAGAATCCCACACGGTGCCATTTTAGGCGCTGGGTGACTTGGCGCAGTTTGCTTTTTGTCTGCATCCATTTCCTACTCTACAACATGAAGGTTAAAACAAACACTAGAAGAGTTCTTGGGCTTCTCTTAGGGCATACAAGAGAATGTATGTCAAAGTCCTGGGTAAATTCTGGGCATTTAAAGAAGCCAAGTAAATTAGGTATGTGTATGTAATCCACATACATCTTATCCCAACGTGTTCACTGTTTCTCTTTCCATGTTTGTAGTCATCTGCATTTTTCTGTCTTGTGACCATTATAAAGAGAGTTACTATGAACATGTTTGCTTTAAAAAAAAAAAAAGGCAGTGGCTGTGTTTTTTAGCATTGAAATGAATTTATGCCACAAAAAAATGTTAACAATTTTTAAGTTCCTGTTAATGTTATTTTGTTCCATTTGTTTCCACCTGGTTGGTTTGGAATCGGATGTTACCAAACTGCCCTTCAGAGAGACTTACAAATCAGCAACAAATGAGAATTTCTCCATAGTCTTGCCAGCATTGAGTTTCATGTGTTTGGGGGTTTTGTTTGGTCTGTATTCTTTTAGCTAAAGTTTTATGGTGCCTTAGGATCATTTTCACTTGTCTTGCTTGACTTGACTTTGCCTGGCTTGTAAGACCTCAGCAGTGGAGTTGGGGAGGAGGGATCGGTTGGTCTGTTGGGGTGACTAGGGTTGTTCCACACACAACAGGAAGTTGAGTAACAGCTCAGCACCAGTGCAAAATGGCTTGCTGGCAGCTCCCTCGGGTGGCTGAGCTGGGTGGGGACTTCCCTGAGTGTCTGTAGAGCAGAGTTCTTTGCTCCAGGCAGCTCCTGCCTAGTTCAGCCTCAAATGCAGCCAAACCTCTGGATGCAGAAAAGGCCGGGCTGGCAAAGCTTCTCTGGAAGCAAGACAGGATGTACACCCAGTGCCTTGTCCAGCCCCAGCCTTTTCTGGACAGAGATGTGGGGAAGCATTGGCAGGGAGCACCCCGTCAGTATCGAGAGAATCGGGATGTGAACCCAGTGTGTAGGGAAGAGACGTGAGGCTTGAGACCCTTGGCTGAGCAGCTGGGAGCTTCACCTGGTTTGCTTTGCTTTGGAAGGGAGCTGTATTCTCCCCAGATCCTCACAGAGGACCTTTTAAATGAAAGATCCCCAAGCTTTTCTGATCATGGACCCTATCAGGAAAAAGCCTTGAGCACATACTCCCCAGTAAATATTTACAAGTTGCATATATGTACCAGTGAAATAATAGGGCTGGTCTGTAAGGAATAAACTAAGATAGATGTGATTCATTCATGCAATCACAGTCAAGGAATATTTACTGAGCACCTACTATGTGCTGGGCACTCTGATTGGTACTGGGGAAGCACTTACAAACAAAACAAATACCCCTGTGCCCATGGAGTGTATGTCCCCACCCTGGTATGTGGTCCTTGGCACCCCCTGCCTGGACACCCAAAGCTCCTCCAGCCTTCAGGCTGCTGTCCCTTCCCTGCACCCTCAAACCCCAGCCCTGGGTGATTCCCCCATCCATTCATCCTGAGCACCACCATATGCCAGACACGGGGGAAGTGCTACCTGGAGCACAGAAAGATCCTGGCTCCAGTTGGTAGCGGGCAGCTCGGAGCCAGTGGGGTAGCGGTGGAGTAGGGGGAGTCTGTTGGGGTTTGGCCGTGCTCCCCCAGACTCACTGTTTCCAGGGTGATGGGGGCACGGAGCACTAGTCATGGGGTCCCAGTTGCAATGCCATCCCCAGGGTCCTCTCCTCTCTCTTTGTCCTCGACAAGCAAGTGGGTCCACAGAGCTGGCTCAGAGGCAGGGTCACAGGGATAAGTGGGTAAGTGTCCCCGGGGCCATGGCCTCATCCCGCCTTAGTCTCCACCAGAAGGCAGCACTGCAGCATTGCCTTGTCCACATCCTTGGGCAGAGCAGCCCCCAGGGCACTTTCCTCTGGGGTGACTGGCGAGCAGTGGCACCCACCCCCAGCCCTTTGGCAGGGCGGAGATTTCCCTGGGAATGATGAAGGCACAGTTCCTATGGCTGGTGGCCTGGTGTGAAGGCTGCTTTCCTGGGTCTGATCACACAGAATGATCCCCTGACCCAGGAGCCAGGAGGCTGAGCCCCAAGGCTACAGTGGCTGGAGAAGCCACACCCCTCCCTGGGCTCCCACTTCCTCAGTTGTAACATGTGGGGGTTGGGAGGCCCTGCTGGCTTCAACTGCTTTGCAGAAGTTATGAAAAAGGGGAAACACGTCTGTCTTCCTCTTTCCCACTCCTTTCAGCTGCACCCCCTCGCTGCTTTAAGGTGTGGGTTAGTAGACGAGGGAGTATCCCATCTGAATTTATACTGAGGTGTGACTCGCTGACAGGTGTGCTCTGAGCCTGCCTGTCCCACTGCGCTACCGTACCTCCCTCTCACACTGAGAAATTTTGGGTCCCAGGAAACAAATGGCCAGGGCTCCCCGAGTCCTCTCAGCTGTGTTATCCGTCCTCTGCAGACCCAACCTCTCCATCTTCATAGCCTGAAACCCTGAAATGTCACTAGACTGTTAGGAGTCTGGCCCACAGGTCTGGACACTGTCACCAAGAGCCCACAAGGGCAGAGGTACCCGGCCACACAGCAGGACTGGGACAGAACCAGGAAGTCAGGTTCTGCTCTGAGTCCCCAGGACGCCTGGGGCTGCAGCCATGAGGCTTCTTTCCTTCTGGGCCACCTAGGGTGAAGGGCTCCGGGATGGTCAGCCTCCCCTGGAGTCAGGGGCCAAGAAGAACCCGGCTGGCGTTTGAAAGTGGGCATCTAACCTTATACCTCCACCCCCCACCACCACCACTGGTGACCTAGGGGAAAGTAGGGCAGATAAGCACAGCTTAGCGGACAGGCCTGGTGCACCCACCCTGCATCTTGGCATCTGCGGTGTAGACATGGATGACCCCCTGCCTGCCCAGCCCGGATGCAGCAGAAGCACTGGGGAAACCCCGTCTGGCCCGCTGACCTAGGCCTGTGGCTCCCAGGCACCACTTCCGGGGTCTTTACTGTACACAAAAGAGGCCTTATAAGGAGACAGAGGCTGGGGAGGCAGCCGCCCTGGGAGCTGCATGTTCGTGTTTGTGTGTGCAAGGCTGAGTACACGTGTGTGTGGGAGCAGTCATGCGTGTGCAAGGCTAACCATGCACGAACGTGTGTGGCCTCAAGCCTGGCTGTGAGTGTCCACTTTCTTTCTTAGCAAAGGCTGCCCGAGGACCCACTGGGTCTGGGGCTGAGGGACCAGGCGGGCCCTGCCCAGTCCTGTCTGTGCACCTGTGCGCGCCTGGCCGCTGCTGCCTTGGGAAATTTGCAGGACTTCCTGCTATAAATTAAAGTGGGATTTGTGGTCGCTGAGCACCAGAGTCCCCAGCAGCACAGTGGGTGACACCGCAGCTCGATAGGCCCCAACTCAGCGCTGTTCCTCCCTCAGGGGTCTTGGCTGAGACCCCTGCTGGGGGCAGAGAGAGACCCCAGGGTTCCAGCAGCAGCCAGGGCCATCAGGGCTCAGGCCTGGGCTGAGAAGTGGCCTTCCCAGGGCCCAGCCTTGGGCCACAAACCTCCCGGTCAGATGGGGGAGGTGGCTGAAGGCCTGGGGACACCCAGACATGGGGGGGTGGGGGTGCTGCAGGTCTGGGCAGGTGGCCTCCCCCCCTAAACCACCGCCTCCACAGCCGTCATCTGGGGTTCAAGTCGAGAATACAGGAGGGCTTAGAGCTGGTGAATACAGAGCGCTCAGGAAATGTTGCTTGGCCTTTTTTTTTTTTTAACATTTAAAAAAATAACTTACTCAGGCTGGATGCTAATGGCAGTAAACAACTGTGTTCATCAAATATTTATCGAGCACTTATATGTGCCAAGCATTTAGGCGCCGGGGATTGCAGTGCGAACAAGATGGCCAGAAGTATATGTCTCCATCAAGCGAGTTACAGTCCAGCAGAGGAAAAAGACACCGCAGAATAAAGGAGGACAATGCAACCTGTGCTCAGTAGGGTTATCTGAGGGGACAACGAGGGACTTGAGAGTCCCTGGGACTGCAAGGAGATCCAGCCAGTCCATCCTCAAGGAAATCAGTCCTGAATATTGGAAGGACTGATGCTGAAGCTGAAACTCCAATACTTTGGCCACCTGATGTGAAGAGCTGACTCATTGGGAAAGACTGACCACGGGAGGATAAGGGGACAGCAGAGGATGAGATGGTTGGATGGCATCTCTGACACGATGGACATGAGTTTGAGTAGGCTCCGGGAGTTGGTGAAGGACAGGAAGGCCTGGTGTGCTGCAGTCCATGGGGTCGCAAAGAGTTGGACACAACTGAGCAACTGAACTGAACTGGGAGAGTCTGGGGCTGGGGCGGGCGGCAGCCTGGCTTAGAAAGTGGCCTTGGACCCAGACTTGAATGGCAGTGGGGAGGGCGGGAGCCATGTGGGCATCTGGGATAAGAGCTTTGAAGGCTGAGGGAACAGCCTATGCAAAGGCCTGAGGTGCGTGTGTCCAGGATCAGCCCCCGCTGGGAGGCCCACCCTACGCAGGTGAAGCACGCCGAGGGCCAGCACATCCATTCTAGACCAAGAGTTGCTGTTTCATGAACACCTACTATGTGCCAGGCATGATGTGTTGTCTTATTTCACCCTCTTAAATCTCCGGGAAAGCGGGGGAGGGCAGGATTCCTATTTCCATTTTGCAAATGTGGAAACCGAGGTTCAGAGAGGGCGAGTGACGTGCCGGGGTCACACAGCTGGCAAGCAGCGTGGCTGGGCTCCACCCAGGGCTCCCTGTGACTCTGGGAGGCTGAGGCGGGGAGGGAAGGGGTTCAAGTTCACTTTGGGTCTTTCCAGATGAGTAGGAGTTTGCTGGACAGAATGGGGGGAGCATTTGGCGGCATGGAGAGGGTTAGCACGTGGAACTGGCCTCCCAGGACCATCAGGCTTGACCTTCCCTGCAGAGGGAAAAGAGCACACGCGAAGGCCAGCAGGCCTGGCGTGCTCCTGGAGGGGGACGGCGCTCCACCCGCAGGGAAACTGAGGCACAGGTGATGACACCCTCCCCCGAGGCCAGAAGGGATGCTGACCTGCATTCCCTCCCTGTCTTGGGCACAGAAGCCAAGCAGCCATGGCCTATCACAGCTTCCTGGTGGAGCCCATCAGCTGCCACGCCTGGAACAAGGACCGCACCCGTGAGTCCCCGAGGCTCCCTGTGCCAGCTGCACCCCTGCTTCACCCCTGACCCTGAGATCCTGAGTGTCAGGAGAGAAGGGACCCCAAGCAGGGCAGCCAGGCGAGCGGGCCTTGAGGGTCAGAGACCAGAGGGCAGCCCCGCCTGTGCTGGGCACTACTGTGGGCGCAGGGCAGGTAGCCTGTCCTCTGCTCGTGAGGGTTTGGGGGTGGGAAATGTGGCCTGCAATGAATTGAGCTCTAAGGGAACAAGCAGAGTAAGGGGAAAGCGAAAGGGTGGCCCGTGAGGCCTTTCGGGGGAGGTGGCATTTGCACGGAGACCCGAAGGAAGTAAGGAAAGTCAGCATGCAAAGGAGGTGAAGGAAGTCAGCGTGCAAAGGCCAGGGTGGGTGCAGCGACCCCAAGGGTCATCAGGAACAGCCCAGAAACCGTGGCTGGAGCCTAGTATCCCCAGGGGGCAGAGCTGGGTGGGGGCGGGGGGAGGCAGGGAGAGCTGCGTGGCTGGAGCCTAGTATCCCCAGGGGGCAGAGCTGGGTGGGGGCGGGGGGAGGCAGGGAGAGCTGCAAGACTGCCTTAGGGATGTTGGGGGTAGTGGGCACAGGTAAGGAGTGGCCAAGTCCTGGGGAGGTGTCCCAAGGAGGAGGCCGTCCAGCGGGACCTGAGGCAGAGGAGAGGCCAGTGACGAAGGACAAGGTACTGCCCAGGTGGCCCGTGAAGAGGGGGACTCGTGGCAGGGAAGGGGAGTCTGAGCACGTCCGCCCGTCTCTCCTGCAGAGATCGCTATCTGCCCCAACAACCACGAGGTGCACATCTATGAGAAGAGCGGGAACAAGTGGGTCCAGGTGCACGAACTCAAGGAGCACAACGGGCAGGTGACAGGTGGGTTGGGCTGCTGGGATCACCCTCTTGAACGAGGGCAGGGCAAGGCAGAGCCAGGCCGTCCACCTACTCTTAGGTAGGAGAGTTCGGGTTGCAAGCATTGATGACAGAACCCTGATTCAGACTGGCTTAAGTTATAAAGCAGTTACATGGATGAGTTCATGTTACTGAAAAACACAGAAGTTTGAGGGCTTCAGGAAAGGCTTGATCCAGCACATCAGCATTACCAGGGACCCATTTCTATTTTTGTCTCTTGGCTTGGCCTTCCGGTGTGTTTACTGATAGCTGAGAGAGCTGTAACACCCCCAGTGAACTCTAGCAGCACTCCCTGATTCAATCCTGATTGTGACCTCGAAGCCCCTCTGTGGATACTGTCGAGCCACCTCTGCTTGGATGGCCCCAGCCTAGTCCTTCCTCCCACCCCACAGGCATTGACTGGGCCCCAGATAGTAACCGCATCGTGACCTGTGGCACAGACCGCAACGCCTACGTGTGGACGCTGAAGGGCCACACGTGGAAGCCCACGCTTGTCATCCTGCGCATCAACCGCGCCGCTCGCTGTGTGCGCTGGGCCCCCAATGAGAAAAAGTTCGCTGTGGGCAGTGGCTCCCGTGTCATCTCCATCTGCTATTTCGAGCAGGAAAATGACTGGTGGGTGCCTGGGCGGGGTCAGAGTGGGTTTGGAGGGACCTGGGGCTTCAGACCAACAGGTGGTGGGACAGGAGGGTCCCACAAAGCCACTAGGCGGGGAGTCAGGACCGTGTTCACAGGACCCGAGAAGGGTGTCCTCTCCAGCCCTTGGCAGTGAGGCGAGGGGCTCTCTGCACAGCGCCTGGCCCTCCCCCAGCCCCCTCTAGTAATAAGGGTACAAGCCACACCAGGGCCGCCTCTGCGGGCATCACACTAAGCCCTGTACGCGATGACCCTGCAGCTCCCCGGACTGGGCGTCTGCTACCATCCCTGGTGGTGGTGGTGGTTTAGTCGCTCAGTCGTGTCCAACTCTTGCGACCCCGTGGACTGTAGCCCGCCAGGATCCTCTATCCAGGGGATTCTCCAGGCAAGAATACTGGAGTGGGTTGCCATTTCCTTCTCCAGGGGCTCTTCCCAACACAGGAATATGAACCTGGGTCTCCCGCACTGCAGGCAGATTCTTTACCGACTGAGCTATGAGGGAAGCCCCGCTGCCATCCCCACTTTCCAGCAAAGCCCTGAGGCAAATCATCTGCCCACGGCACCAGCCGTCATGCTCCAGGGCCCACTCACGAGTTCCAGCCACGTCACGACCTTCTCCCCTGGGTCGCTGAAGCAGAGGCCGGGCGGGAGCTCGGACTGGGGTCCGAGAGACTCGAGTTCAGGTCCCACCCTGACCAGTGAGCAGACTTCTCCTTAACCTGGCGGCCCCAGGGTAGTTGCGAGGTTGAAAGGTGACCAGCGTGGTGCTCCTATCCAGGGAGGGACCCAGCTGGCCTGGGCCCTTCCCTCCTGGGACCTCTGTGGTCTGCAGGGCCCAGTGGGAGCCGGGAGCCCGAGGCGCTGAGGTCCGAGGGCGCTCACCTGTCTGTCCCTCTCTCCCCTGACACCTGTGTGACCGCCGCCGTGTCCAGGTGGGTGTGCAAGCACATCAAGAAGCCCATCCGCTCCACCGTCCTCAGCCTGGACTGGCACCCCAACAGCGTGCTCCTGGCCGCTGGCTCCTGCGACTTCAAATGCCGGTGAGAGTGGGGGCCCCGCCGTCAACACAGGATTCATCGGGGGTCGGAGGGTGGTGGGGAGCCCTGTCACAAGAGCCCCGCCTTCCAGACCAGCTCTGCTGCCAGCGGGTGACCTGGGCCTCAGTCCAGCTTCTGTGAGGTTTTGCTCTTTGAAGGATTGTTCCTGGGTCCTCTGTCTGGCCTATGGGGAGTCTTAGAAGGACATATACCTTTGCCACTTTTTAATGTCAGCAGGATCCCTTTTCTAGGCCCTCCTGTCCTCATTAGAACCTCCCACTCGTTCAGCTTCCTGATTTCCATCTGAGGGAAAAAGAGTGGGTGTTTTTATTCACACTGAGATATAAATGACTGAGGCTGGGACGATCTCTGCCTTGTCATCTTAAGACCTGGAACACAGAGACTCCAACTGCCACTGGCTGTTTCTCATTTTGGGCCCAGCACCCCTGAGTCTCCCAAGGCCTCTGGCTCCCAGCTCCAGGCAAGATGGCCTGCGTTTCTGAATCGCCCCTGGGCCGTGAGGCTACAGCAGGCACCAGAGGCCCCGGGCACGGAGCGGATACGGTCCTGAGAGCTCCCAGGACTTGGAGCTGGGAGACGTCCTGGCCCCACTCCATTGCACAAGTGGGCACTGAGGCCCAGACTTCTCCAAGCATGAAGGCGCAGGTCGTGAAAAGCCAGCCCGGGTACCCACAAACTCAGCTAGGTGCTCTGGCCTCAACAGGCCAGTTTGGGAGAACGGGGCAGTGGGGGGTCCTTCTTGGGTCCCTCTCAGATCCCATCCATCCCCTTTTCTGCCTCTCCCGGCAGGATCTTCTCAGCCTACATCAAGGAGGTGGAGGAGCGGCCAGCACCCACCCCGTGGGGCTCCAAGATGCCGTTCGGGGAGCTGATGTTCGAGTCCAGCAGTAGCTGCGGCTGGGTGCATGGCGTCTGCTTCTCGGCCAACGGCAGTCGTGTAGTCTGGGTCAGCCACGACAGCACCGTGTGCCTGGCTGATGCTGACAAGAAGATGGCGTGAGTACGGGTCACCCGAGTTGGGGTGCGCCCCGGCACCGAGAACCAGGAGCCAGCGTGGCTGACATTGCGCTCTCTCTCTCAGCGTCGCGACTCTGGCCTCTGAAACGCTGCCGCTGCTGGCCGTCACCTTCATCACGGAGAGCAGTCTGGTGGCAGCGGTAAGGAGGGGGCCTGGGAGAGGGGCTGGTGACAGCAGGTCTCCCAGGGGCCCCAAGATGCCCAGGCAGCCCTCAATTTGTCCCCGCTCGTGCCTCTCCTGCCTCCCTCCCTCCCTCCCTCCCATCCATCCATCCGTCCATCTATATCTCTATGCGGAATAGGTGGGGTTACACTGGGGTGACAACAAAAATTCCCAATGGCACCAACTGCAGTGGCCTAACACGGGAAATGTTTGCTTCTTGCTCACTTTGTTCGGTCTGGGTGCTGGGAGCGGGGCTCTGTCTCCCATCTGGAGACAGGGGAAGTGGGGAGATGTGCCCTGGGCCAGACCTTCCTGCTTTTACATTTTATTGGCCAATGGAAATGACAGGGCCACACCGCACTCAAAGAATGGGTGTTTGTGGTGGGCAGGGGCGGGTGGGGGTCCTACCGTGTGTCCAGAAAGGTGCCACTCTTCCTCCGTCCCTCCTGCCCAGCTCTGTCAAGTCTCTCTTCAGGCCTCAGCAAACTTACTGGGGTCCCGGAGGGATCAGGCCCACTTTGCCTAGGGAAGGGTCCCGTGTCTCCCCCAGAGCACATGTGACTGGATGGAGCGGGGCTGCTGGCCTCCCAGGGGAGTCCCAGACCAGCTTTCTCAACCGGATGCTGGCCTTGCGGGCAGAGGGGGCCGCTCTTAGGTGCTCAGCCCCAACATCTGGCCCCTGTTACTATAGCCGGGGTCCCTGAGCGGGCATTGGCTGCCTGGCGCTACACCCACGCCCTGCCTCCGGCTCCCCCTGGATTGGTGGCCAGGGGTGCCTTAGCCTTGCACCTCCCCCAGGGCCTGGGGTTCCCCTAGAGGAAAATGGGGGCGCTGCGCCTGCCCTGGCCAGCGCTCCAGTGGCACCCCGCCCTGCCCTTCGCCGCAGGGCCACGACTGCTTCCCGGTGCTCTTCACCTACGACAGCGCCGCGGGGAAGCTGAGCTTCGGTGGGCGGCTGGACGTGCCCAAGCAGAGCTCGCAGCGCGGCCTCACGGCCCGCGAGCGCTTCCAGAACCTCGACAAGAAGGCGAGCTCTGAGGGCAGCGCGGCGGCGGGCGCCGGCCTGGACTCGCTGCACAAGAACAGCGTCAGGTGGGGGCGGGGCCTGGGGGCGGGTCCACTTAGGAAGGCGGGTCCGTCTCTTCCGGCGGCGGGACTAGCATCAGGCGGTGGGCGAGCAGGCAGCCTCCCTCTGCGGCCCCGGGACGGTGTGGGACTGTCGCAGGGCCGGGTGTGCGGGTCTGGGGGGTGGCCGGGCAGCGACCCACGGACTCCTAGCGGGCGGGGCCTGAGCCTCAGCGGCTCTGGGGGTAGAACCTGGCGGGGAGGCGCGGAATGGAGAGTGTGGCAGCGGTCTCCTCGAAGAGCTAGGTGGGATCGGAGCGAGAGACCCTGAATCCTGCCAGCCGTGGGTGTCCGACCCGTGGCAGATGAGAGAGCACGGCCAGGCCTTGACCCTTGTCTGTTAAGCCCTCCTGTGGCCGCCGGGTCCCATGTCTTCAGACCAGACCGCTTTGCCTGCCTTCCAAGGCTCTCTGGAACTAGCCCCGCCTCCTCCCAGCCCCACCTTTGGCTGCTTCTCATCAACAACACCGTGTTGTCACTGACTCCCTGGGCGCACGTCCCCTGCCCACGCCACCGTGTCCCTTGCACACAGGCTGCTGCTTGCCCCTAGAGCAGACTCGGGAGCCCTGTCCTCTGTGATCCTTCTCAGCTGGGCGCACACACCTCACAGAAGCGGGCTCCCCCAGCAGTCGGGGGGCTCCTGGAGGGCAGGGTGGGATCTGTAAAGCCCTCCTCCTCTTTGCAGCCAGATCTCGGTGCTGAGTGGGGGAAAGGCCAAGTGCTCGCAGTTTTGCACCACCGGCATGGACGGCGGCATGAGCATCTGGGACGTGAAGGTGAGGCCTGCCCTCCACCCCTGCCTCCCCCCAGGTCCCCAGGGCGGGCCCCCTACCCCCCACCTTCTCCCTGGCAGCCACCTGGACACTCCAGCCCTTCGTCCCTGCAGAAGGGCCCCTCAGTGGAGTGAGGACCCCTTGGCACCCTCTGCAGCACCTTCCTTCAGGGCTGGGATTCAAACCCAGATCGCCTGACCCCAAAGGCCAGGTTCTGTGTCTGGCACCAGGTCCCTGCGGGTGGTGGTGGGGTGTCTACAGGACAGCTGAGAACCAACCTGTCTGTCCTGCTTGTCTCCTCCCAGAGCCTGGAGTCTGCCCTGAAGGACCTCAAGATTGTATGACCTGCGAGCAGTGTGCTGCCCTTGGCCCAGGCTGAAGAAGCGGGTCGGGGAGGCTGAGGCCGCTTTGCTGAGTTTCTAGGGTACTGGGTGGGGTCCCCACCGGGGCTGTTCCCGCAGGAGGGGAGGGACGGGAGGCTGCTTCTTGGCTCTGGAAGGAACGATTGTCTTTTTCTTGAAGAAATGCTTTAATTGTAAAAACTGTTCTCAAAGCACTCGTGGTCATGAACTGCTTCAGAACATGAAGGTAATAAAAACGCAACTGTAGACACGCTGGCCTGTGTGTCTGGAGGAGGGGTCAGTCTGGGCAGGGCACTGGTAGCTTCCTGCCGTTTGCCAGCACAGCTGATCTTCACACAGAGGCGGCTCCCCTGTGGTTGCTTCCCGCTGCAGTCCAGCTTGGGAGCTGCCAGGGTCACTCACTCAGCAGTCAGATGCCAAGAGTGGTGACTGTACACTCTGGGCTGGTTCTGGGCTTTAAAGGAAATTACTGTTTCTCTATTTGATGTTTGAGGTTGGTTTCTAATAACTGCTCATTTTTTTAGGACCTATTTTACTGGGTTTTTTAAATCACATGGTTTTTAGTCTAGGTAATGCGTTACATCAATAGATCTTCTAACGGTGAACTAGGCCCACATTTACAGGAAAAATGGTACCTAAAGGTGGCTTCTCTCCCACTGTCCTGGGGCCTCTCTGTTCTCAGAATAACCTCTGGAGTTGGAGGACACCCACGGATTTTTTAAATCAGGAAATAAAAATCAGGCTATATGGTTCCCCATGTGCCTGTGTGATCAGCCGCATCTGACTCTGTGACCCCATGGATGGTAACCCTGTCCATGGACGGCTCCTCTGTCCATGGGATGTTTCAGGCAAGAGGACTGAATGCGGCTGCTATTTCCTTCTCCAGAGGCCCTTCCCACCCAGCAATCAGACCTGCATCTCTGGCATCTCCCACCTTGGCAACCAGGTTCTTTACCACTGCACCACCTGGGAAGCCCCCCAGCTCCCCATTATTCTTGAGCAAACCTGTGCCTGGCACCTGTTCACCACTCAGGAGGCTGCTGTTTGGGAAGTGGCGCCCCTTCCAGAGGGCTGGCCACATAGTAAGATAGGCACTGTGGAGGAACCCACGTGACTGAGCCAAGCCTGGGTTTCCCGACCGCCACCCACCGCGAACGAGGTAGTAACAAGTAAGGCCAAGCAGTAGTGCTGGGTGTTGGGTCGCTTCCTCCCAGCACTGAAATCCTGGGGCTGGCACCACCAGGGGACACCAGGAGGACAGGACTCAAACCTGCGTGCAGGCCCCGGCCCCTCTGGCTTAAGGTCCCTGGGTGGTTAAAGAAGAGACGGGTGGTTCCTGTATCCTGTGGTCCTTCCTGGCTCGGATGCCTGGGGTCCAGTCCCTGTACCCAGGACTGGTGGCACTGGAACCCCGTGGGGTGGGTCTGAGAGGGACACTGGGTCCTGCTGGGTGAAAACAGCTCAGGCATGGGGGCCCCCAAGAGCGACCACAGAACCAGGATTACGATAATGTCAAGTTTAATTTGCCAAATATACAAGTTGGATTTGTGGAGCGTGTTGTGCCTGGGTGCTGCACAGTAAACAGGTTTCTCGAAGTGATCTGTGGGCAAGGTTACGAACAGGCGAGGGCCTGGCCAGAGTAGGGGGCAGGGAGTGGGGTGGGAGGGGCAGGGGAAGCATCTGTCAGAGGGGACTGGCCGGGATGAGCCGTGACCCTCAGGGACCCATGGGCACGGGCTGCCAGCTGCCAGCCTCTCTGAGTGAGCACCCAGGGAACACAGACCGGGGAGGGGTGGGCAGACAGGCCATCACAAACTTGTCAGCCCCTACTGCAGCCCCAGCTGCCCCCTGCCCCGCAATCTACCAGACAAACGGAAGCTCCTCTTAACCTACCTCCCAGGTACCCCGCAACAAGGGTTCTGAATTCTAAAAACAGCCAAAACATTTGAATGGTTACATATGAAATGCTGTCCTGCATCTTTCTGTCTCAAAGATAGCAGCTGCCCCTCCCCCAGCCCCCCACCCACCATCCCCCCAAACGATTTCCGTGCCAAGATGAAGAGGAGGTCCCAGGCCATGGGGGGCTCCTCGCCACGAGGGGCTGCTGCAGCGGCGCCAGGGCACAGGGCGGGTGAGACGCAGCAGAGGTCCTGGCAGCACGGCCCAATTCCCTGGTCTCTCCTCGCACAGGTTCTACTTGTTCAGGGAGAGAGACTGCATTCGTTTTCCTGACAAGGTCGCATCATCTTTTGCTGAGAAATAGGAAGAGAGAGAGTCACAAAAAGACGAAACCACCCTTCCACACACACAGCCCCGCACACCCCAGAATCAGCGAAATGTAGGTTCAGGAGGCCTCAGAGAACAGTCTGTGCAACTGGCTCAGCTGGCAGATGAGGAAGAGACCAAGAAGGGCCCTGCCTGACGCCCTCCCATGGAAGCCACTGGACCCACGTGTCCAGACATTCTTGCTGAGTTTGGGTGGTTTCCCCCCTCCACAAAGGCCCACCAACATGCAATCTACTGGGCAGATAGAAACTCTTCTTAGCCTGCTCCCAGAAGTCTGTAATTCCAACCTCTCCCTGTGGCTTCTGAAGTCTGAAATCAGCAACATTCAAGCAGTCACACACACAGCCCTTTCCTGCTTGGGGTTTGTGAAACAAGCGACTGATGGGCAGCTGAGATCACCTGGTATCTCCAACGTGGTGATAATGCCCTGGGGCATCTCTGCTGCTGCTGCTGCTAAGTCACTTCAGTTGCGTCCCTGTGCGATCCCATAGACGGCAGCCCACCAGGCTCCCCCGTCCCTGGGATTCTCCTGGCAAGAACACTGGAGTGGGTTGCCATTTCCTTCTCCAATGCATGAAAGTGAAAAGTGAAAGTGAAGTCGCTCAGTCATGTCCGACTCTTCGCGACCCCATGGACTACAGCCTACCAGGCTCCTCCGTCCATGGGATTTTCCAGGCAAGAGTACTGGAGTGGGGTGCCATTGCCTTCTCCGGGGCATCTCTTGGCCTCTAGAATGCAGGACAGCAAGATTCCCAACACTCATGGCTCCCCCACAGATGGAGAAAGGAGTGCACAAGGCCAGAAGGTCCTGAGACAAACACTCCTTTAAACCAGACCAATTCCTCACAGCCAACCTGGCCTGGAAGAACCCTACCACCTTCAGCCCCACTGGAAGGAAGGCATGGGGAACAGGGACACCTGGGCCAGATTTCATCTGGGAAGCCCAGCCCACCACACCCTCCCAAGCCCCTGAGACATACAATGGTGATGCCAAGCAGGTCTCCTGGCTATACGAGGCACCAGAGACTTAGTGGAACCTTCTAGCCTCCAAAGTAGGTGCATTCTGAGGCCTCCCTCAAATGCTGTGGACATTGCTCTGCTGAGATTCAATTCTCCTGCTGCTGGACCCTTCCAGAATCCTGGGAGGTGGCAGGCAGGAACGCCCACCTCCATCTGACAGAAACACACACACACACACACAGCCTCCTGAGCAATCTGGCCCAAACCCACCTCACAGCAAGACATCGAAGTACAGGGCTTCACTCCATCCAGAGCCAGGGTCAGGCTGCCACGCCAGTGGCTCAGACTTACCTTTCCTCTCTTCTTCCTTCTTCCTGGCAGCCTCTTCCCGCTGTTTTCGGATGATCGCCAGCCGGGCAAGGTCAGCCTTGGCTTGCTCTGTCTTCCCCGCTAAATGCATCTTCATGTAACGCTCTTTTGCTTTCTGCTTCTCAATTTCTTCTCTGTTTGGGTAAAGGGGTGTCACAGGGGACATCTTCCCCACCAGTCAGCTGAGCTGGAGGCGGGAGCCAGAATCAAGGCCAAACACTGGGGCCGAGGCCCAAGTGGAGGAGGGGCTGTGGCCAAGTGGCCCCTCCCTGACAGACACTCACAAGCAAGTTAGTAAAGGCCGTCTGTCACTCTGCTACCTTGGGGGGTGGGCGGTCCTCAGTGGTGAGAAGGCAGTTGGAGGGGGAGGGTCTCAGGCAGCCTTCAGTCACACCCCAAGCTGGTGGGCCTTCCCCGTGGGGTTTACAGAGACCCTATTCAGCTCTCATGGGGTCAGCACAGCAAGGTGGATTTAAATCAAAGAGCACAATCAGGAGAGAAATCACGGTGGCTTTTCCTAGTGGCCCACAACCTCCTGTGAGGCCCCAGACACCACTAGGTAAGCATGAAAACAGAGACGAGCCATGTGCAGGGCACTTTAGCCCTCAGGTGCGAGCCTCACACCGCCCACAGGGAGCTCTCTGAAGCCTCGTTTTCATCTGAGACGAGAGAGGACTGGGCAACTGGTGGGTCTCCCCACACTGCCCATCAGTACAGGCCCCCAACCCCACAGCCATGACGTCAAGGACGGACGCAGGTCAGGAGGGTCTGATCAGGCTGGATAAGGGAGGTGACCCTGGAGCAGAGTGTCCTGAGGGAGGGGCTGTAGCATGTCCGCATCCCCAGGGATTACCTCAAGTGTAACGCTCAGGTCTGAATCTGCTGTTGCATTTTCCCTATGTTTCCACTGGTGAAAAAAACTCTTTTTTTTTTTGTTCCCGAGAAACTTCTAAAGGGCCTTTGGGGAATGAGATCATATAGAAATAAACACCATAACTGGAGCCCCCATCCGGCCACTGGAGACCTCAGGGCCCAGAAGTGAGGGCAGAGGAGCTGGGGCCTCAGCCCCCAGCCGAAGCCACGAGGCTCAGAAGCAGCACTTACCTCTCTCTCCGTGACAGTTCCTTGGGCCCGTCCAGGTCCAGCTGTGTGACTTTTTTGGTTGTCTGTGCCACCCGGTTGGGGTTTTCAATGTCGATGAGCCCTTCCACGCCTTTGCGCTTTTGCTAAGATAGGACAAGAAGCCGGACATTGGAGAAACTTGGTCCTGCAGTGCCCGAGGGCCACCCCCATCTCCACAGCCTGCCTGGACTAGAACAAACTGCTCCTCCCCAGGCCGTGTGACGCTCAGATCACACGGTCACGGTGGGAACAGAGCTCAGGCGTGTCTGAACCAGCCCAGGAGATGCAGCGGGAGTGCGGGTGACCAAGTCCAGCCTGTGCCGTGTCCAGGCCACCAGGGACTGTCACCCTAGTTTCACAGGCAGCAGAGCAGAGACACAATAAAATGCCTGACATCAACCAAGAAGTAGACAGGAGATGTGAACCCGAGCCCAATTCACAAGCTCTCAGCAGAGGTACTCCCTCACTTAGAGCTCAACCTCTGAAAGCCGTTTCCATGGAACCTCACGCCTGGCTGCTAGCCATGCTGGGTCCCCAGAGCAGTTGCTTGCGGGGAAGTGGGACCTGGGAACGAGCTCAATGTCTGCAGGTTTGGGAGGCGGACCTGCAGCTTGCACCTCCCAGCTGCCCAGGGCAAGTGCAGAAAGTAATGAGAGCACAAGTGCTTGATGCAACAGGTTTGATCAAAGTTTCAGGCCCTGTCAACCCAGCTGTTCTCTTTAAGAGACCAGGGAGAGTCTCCGGCCTTATCAGCCTGAAGGCGCCCGATCTCGGCTGATCTCGGAAGAGACCAGGGAGAGAGCTTCCAAACACCTGTTCATCAGAGCACTGCACAGAGCTCCAGGTACCTCTACCCAACTGGTACGTGGACATACCTTACCTAGATACCTGACATCCCAAGTTTAACTCATCTAAAACAGAACTGCAGACTCAGCCCGTTCTTCCCCACAAGCCCGAGCAAGGCCTTGTTTCTCTTTCCCCTTAGTCCCACCACCCCAACCCCGGACAAATCCCAACGAGTTCATCTTTAAAACACAGCTTGAATCTGCCCACTTTTCTCCACTGCTAGGCTTCAGCAATATGTGAACCGTGAACTTCCTGATGTTCAAGCTGGTTTTAGAAAAGGCAGAGGAACCAGAGATCAAATTGCCAAAATCCGCTGGATCATGGAAAAAGCAAGAGAGTTCCAGAAAAACATCTATTTCTGCTTTACTGACTATGCCAAAACCTTTGACTGTGTGGATCACAATAAACTGTGGAAAATTCTGAAAGAGATGGGAATACCAGACCACCTGATCTGCCTCTTGAGAAATTTGTATGCAGGTCAGGAAGCAACAGTTAGAACTGGACATGGAACAACAGACGGTTCCAAATAGGAAAAGGAGTACGTCAAGGCTGTATATTGTCACCCTGCTTATTTAACTTATATGCAGAGTACATCATGAGAAACGCTGGACTGGAAGAAACACAGCTGGAATCAAGATTGCCGGGAGAAATATCAGTCACCTCAGATATGCAGATGACACCACTCTTATGGCAGAAAGTGAAGAGGAACTCAAAAGCCTCTTGATGAAAGTCAAAGTGGAGAGTGAAAAAATTGGCTTAAAGCTCAACATTCAGAAAACGAAGATCATGGCATCCGGTCCCATCACTTCATGGGAAATAGATGGGGAAAGAGTGGAAACAGTATCAGACTTTATTTTTCTGGGCTCCAAAATCACTACAGATGGTGACTGCAGCCATGAAATTAAAAGACGCTTACTCCTTGGAAGGAAAGTTATGACCAACCAAATAGCATATTCAGAAGCAGAGACATTACTTTGCCAACAAAGGTTCATCTAGTCATGGCTATGGTTTTCCCTGTGGTCATGTATGGATGTGAGAGTTGGACTGTGAAGAAGGCTGAACGCCGAAGAATTGATGCTTTTGAACTGTGGTGTTGGAGAAGACTCTTGAGTCCCTTGGACTGCAAGGAGATCCAACCAGTCCATTTTGAAGGAGATCAGCCCTGGGATTTCTTTGGAAGGAATGATGCTAAAGCTGAAACTCTAGTACTTTGGCCACCTGATGTGAAGAGTTGACTCATTGGAAAAGACTCTGATGCTGGGAGGGATTGGGGGCAGGAGGAGAATGGGACGACAGAAAATGAGATGGCTGGATGGCATCACTGACTCGATGGAGGTGAGTCTGGGTGAACTCCGGGAGTTGGTGATGGACAGGGAGGCCCGGCATGCTGCGATTCATGGGGTCGCAAAGAGTTGGACACGACTGAGCGACTGATCTGATCTGATCTGACTGCCACCCCCTTAAGTCAAGTTACAATTTCTTATCTGGATACCTGCTACCAGCTCTCGGCTTCTACACTCAACACTGTACAACTCACTGTGCAGATATAAGCAAATCTGGCCCGTATTCTTGCCTGGAGAATCCCATGGACTGAGGAGCCTGGCAGGCTGCAGTCCACAGGGTCACAAGAGGCAAACATGACTAAAGTGACTAAGCACGCACGCACGCACTGGTGCTCTCTCGCCCACATCCCACTTTACCAGCTGCCCACTACCTGCTACGATTAAACCAAAACCCCTTCACAACCGCACACGTGCTGCCTTGCCAACTGCTCCTCCTCCATTCCTAACTCCACTTCTTACCCACCAAGTCACAGCCCCACTAGCCTCTCTGTTCCCTGGACCTGCCTAGGTTATTCCGACCCCCGGACTGCACTTGCTAACCTGGCTGCCTCAACGACTCAGCCAAACAATTTTCATGTGACTGGCTCCGCCTTGTTTTTCAGATCTCAGTTTAAAAGTCACCTTCTCACCACGCACCAGTCCTCAATCATGTATCCTCAATCATGGATCATCTTATTCATGATATTTCTGGCTACCTGAAATTATACTGTTCACGGACTTCCTTATTGTCTCTATCTTATTTCAATGCAAACCCTTAAGTGTAAAGACTCTGTCTGCATGTACCACGGGGGCTGCGAAACCACTGATGAACATTTGCTGAATGGATGAGTCTAGAACCCAGGTCCCCATCAGACTTAGTACCTGGTAATCATCTTCTTCATCCTCGCTCTCATCTGAATCTAGGGATTTCTTCTCTTTTTTTGGGTCACCTGCAGCCCCATCTCCACCTTCTTCTCCTTGTTCCTCTTCTTCCTGTTTCAGAAATGGGTAATCTGAGGAATCAAAAGATGAAAACCAAACTCCCAAGACCATGATCCTCCCATCCCTCCTGCCCCAGATTGTGAACCTTGAGAAATTAAGCCCCCAGAAGGCTGGGACCAAGTATGGTAAGAGTCCTACTCTGCTGCGCTGGCCCCACGGGGGACCTGGGTCACAGGCAGCCTGTTCACTTGGCTCCACAGCCTAGAAGCCTTTCCCAAGCCTTTGCCAGGGGTTGTGAACCAACCCCTCACACAGCCATACAAGGCCCTGCTCCTCTTTTCAGCCCAGGTGCCTGGGACCGCCTTGGTACACAGCTTGTCTCCCAGAGTCCACAGGACTTGGCTGTGGGGCTGGAAACCACTGTCCCGCTCGGTTTCCCTCCCACTGTCCCTGCTGCCACACGCAGCTGCCAGTTTGTACTCGTTTTCCCAGGCAAGCCTCCTCCCTCCCCCACTTTCCACTCCCACAGTCAGGGGCGGGTCAGTCACTCCAAACTGCCCACAAAGATGCCCTGCTGCGCCGCCTCCCTCTACCTTTCTTGCCTCCCTACTAGAAACATCCCTGACAAAAACCGTAAGCATTTCCACCCCCTTAGCTCCTGCCCACACATCCTCCAAGGTCCTGCTCAGCCGCAGGCTGCTCCATCAGACCCTCCCCGACCGCGGCTTCTTCCTCACACGTCACACTTCAGTCATCCGCACTGACAGCTCCCTGTGGCCCTCATCCAGGTGAGGATCTAATGGTGTGGGAGGGTCACGGACACCAACGACGGAAACATGCTCTGTTTCCTGACAGTGGGCTGGAAAAAGCACGGAGGGACAGAGGGACCTCCTAAGCTGAGACTGGAGGGGGAAGGGTGGGGAGCACCAGTGAGGGGAGCAGGCAGGAGGGGGTGCTAAGCACGGATGGCACTCTCGCCAGTGGCGGGAGGGGGAAGGCAGGGTGTCAAGTCCCAGCAGGGCTGGCGGAGGCCGGATCACACAAGGTGGGTGTGGAGCGCCCGCGCTGCAGATGTGCAGGGCCGTGGTAAGGGAGAGCCCCCACAACACAGGAGCAGGGACCCAATGCTGAGAAAACAAAGCTCTAAGTGGTCAACCAAAGGCCTGCCGCCCGCCCCCTCCAACCACACCCCAGGTGTTGGCTTCCTCCAGAGGATGGGTGGTCCTTGCCCGGCCTCTCTAGGTGCCACCCTGGGCCACTGGAGTGGCCCGAAGAGTCGCGTACTCACCCGGGCCTTCTGCTTTTCAGCCTGGAGCTGCGCATCAATCTCCTCAGGGCTCGTGTATTGCCGGGCCCGGCCTTTGTGGCCTCCCTTTCTCCCTGCACAAGGACCGGAAGTTTAGGAAGGCAACAGGAAGGCAGCTAGCTCCCTTGATTGCCCTGAACTTCAGACTGTGTCCCGCTTGAGCTGCTCTCAGCAGAGGCTGCCGACCTCCCTTGCCCCTCACCAAGACCGCCCACCCACCTGTACCTCCCCCTCACCTGTTCAAAGGGACAAAAGAGGGGACATGTGATCACCTGATGCAGCCCCAAACCGCCTGCTGGATGCGGCTCCCACCACTGAGGCCTGAGGGGGGATCCGGGTGGGGGGCACCACAGGGAGGGACCCGCTAAGTCCCCTGGTCCCTTCATCCACACGCAGAGGACTCAGATGCAATCACGAGAAGGGGTAACCCTCACCCCTGCTGTCACTACAGTGCTCTTTATTTGCAATGCTCTGTCACAGCCAGGGGCTCATTTGAGTCCCAGATTAAACCTAAGGTGCACATCACGGCTGGTCACATTTTATAGACAAGGAGACTTAAAGCTAAAGCAGAGTGGTGAAGAGCACAAATGTTGGGGTCCAATCCCTGGGTTCAAATCTCAGCTCTACCACTTAATAGTTTTGTGACTTTGGGTAGGTACTTAATCTTTGAGTCTCAGTTTCCCTACCACATAGGATTGTTGTGAAGATGGATTTGTTAACGTATGTGAAGATGTTGGATCAGTGCTCGGCACTAGACGAGCACTACAAAGTAAGTTTGCTATAACTGTTACTCTTCTAGTGTGTATATATATTGGGTTGACCAAAAAGTTCAATCAGGTTTTTTGGTAAGATATTACATACCCACCCACCTCCCAATAATACCTGGTGTGGGGGGAAAAGAAAAAACAAAGCTACTGGTCACAATGACAATTTACTACAGATGCAGGGAATATAAGCTACTTAATAATTATTTAAGTGGTATTTATGGTAGAAAGGGAAAACTTAAAACCTATATGAGAAAACTTTCTGTGCTCGGAGTAGAAACACAATTGCCAAACAAAGGTAAAGTTGAAAATAAAACTGACTACCTTCTAAGAGTTAAAAATGTAACTAGCAATTTAAGTTCATCACAGAGAATCAGTCAATTTTATAGCCTGACTCTCTCAAACCAAGACACTAGACTGACCCCTGCCACAGGCTTCCCAGGTGGCTCAGTGGTAAAGAATCCACCTGCCAATGCAGGAGACACAAGAGACACAGGTTCGATCTCTGGATTATAAAAATCCCCTGGAGGAGGAAATGACAACATGCTCCAGTATTCTTGCCTGGAAAATTCCATGGAGAGGAGCCTGGCAGGCTACAGTACATGGGGTCGCAAAGAGTTGGACTCGACTGAGCACACACACACAAAGCCAACAGCCAGTTTCATAGCAGGGCGGCACCTTCTCAGCTATTCTGGAGGATGCTGGTGGCTGTGGCCTGGATCCATTTCACCTCTCCTGGAAGCTGCAGCCCACCTGGTTTCTCATGACCCTCTCACTGAGAGCAGAGAATCTATAATGAGGTAGCCAGAGCTGCTCTGAACTCCAGAGACAGCAGCAGAGATACTAGCCTCCTCTAATTTCCTAGACAGCAGCTGCAGAGCCATAATTGGGCTGCTACAGACCACACCACCCATTTTTAATGACTACCTGGGATTCCCAAGGGTGTCTCAGTCAAGGATCATCAAAGTCCTATTGTGAGAGATCAAGTTTGCCATCCAAAACCCCAACATTTCTTGCCCTCTTAATGGTCTAAGGAATAGAAACAGCTCAAAATTGACTACTACAGGCTCTGACCCTGCATGTCTGGCTATGGGACACTGATCTTAACTTGGTCTACAGTAACTTTTATTAGAAGCTCTCCACACCTTTGAAAATGTTTCACAGGTTTCATGACAAAGACAAGAGTTGGTCCTTGGCTCTTAGAGAATTTTACACTTTTACATCTTCATGTTCTCTCTTACTTTTCAAGCAAATTAACACCAGCAAAAATGTAAATGTTATCTGCCCATAAAGCTTTCACAAGCCAAAAGGCCAAGTCATTTAAACAAGTATCCCTATTTAGGATTTTCTAATTGTAACCGCCAACCTTGGCTCAAAGCACCTATTAAGTAGGGCTCTTAGAATTCTGGCACCAGAAGTGAAAGTTGGCTCAGTCGTGTCTGACTCTTTGCGACCCCATGTACTACACAGTCCATGGAATTCTCCAGGCCAGAACACTGGAGTGGGTAGCTTTTCCCTTCTCCAGGAACTCTTCTCAACCCAGGGATCGAACCCAGGTTGGTACCCCTAATACCCCTCCTTTTGCAGAACATAAGACTGAGAGACACAGAGGAGACAAAGCTCTTCCTACCACAGAATAAACCACTAGAAAACTACGTTTAAAGAGATTCAGCTCTGAAAACCCCAGCATCTCTGGGAGCAGAGTCAGGAAGTCATTTAGGTTTGAAAAAGCTCCAAGCAGATCTTCCTGTGGGCTGAGACATCTTAACCAACATGTCACAGGAGAGACCAATATTAACTGAACACCTCTTCTGCGCCAGGAGTAGTCAGGCACGGCGAGGGCTCTATGTAAGACCCCGATCCCAACTCTCCAGGCTAAGGGTTATTAGCTAGGTGTTCCAGATGGGGAAAACAGGCTGGGAGAAGTTAAACAACTTGTTCAAGGCCATAAGGCTAGACAGTGTAGGGGAAGAGGATGGAGAACGGTGTACAAACGTACCGGGGACGCCATGGATTCTTTACTTTCTTGGCCAAGGAACTGGCAAAGTCTGAGGAGTAACAATAGATAATGCTTACTGGACACTTAGCGACTATTAGCAGCATACAGCGCCCTCCACGTGGATCGCCTACTTCAAGACTCGCATCAGTATTATGAGGTAGATACAATCATACCCCTATACTTGCAAACACACAGGGAGGTTATGCGGCTGGCTCAAAGGCCCACGTCTAGCCGCTCGAAAAGGGCAGTCAAAGCTAGGTCGGCCAGGCTCAAGAGCATCCAGCTAGGTCGCAACAGGCAAGCCTAGCTCGCCCAGAGCCCGAGAAGGCCCACGTTTTACGCGCGAGGCAGGCGGGCCCGCCTCTGGCGCGGGACGCGGTGACTCAGTCCCCGGCGAGCCTGAAAGGGGTAGGAAACTCCAGACCCCCCCAGGCCGAGAGAACGCGCCCTAGATGGGCCATCCGGGTGGGCGAGGACCCAGAGCCTCCAAATCTCCTCAGCCCCCCGCGGGAGCGGCTCGAGGCCACTACTACGGTCCTCAGTTTCTCCAAGCGGGACAATTGGGCGTCGAGGCCCAGCCCAGGCCCTCAGGCGGAGCGGACGCTCTCCCTCCGAGTCGCTCTCTGAGGCGCCCGCGGGCTGACTGGACGGCGGGAGCCGGACTCGGGCCGCTCCTCGAGGCCCGCGGGCGACACGCGCCCGCCCCTCACCTCCTTTAGGCATCGCGGCTCCGGCGGCTGCGGCGGCGGCGCCTCGAGCTGACACCGGAACCGGAAATTCCTCGGGCTCGACTTCTTCCGCCAGGCCAGTTTCCCGCCCCCCCGCCCGGCCACCCGGGCCCTTCTCAGCGCGCCGCGCCGCCGCGAGAACCGCGGCCCTCAGGGAGGCCGGGCGGGCCCACGCACCGCCTGAGCCCAGGCTCGCCGCGCGCTGCTGGGCAACAGAGCCCCTCCCAACCCCCGCCGCGGGAGGCGCGGGAGCCTGCTAGCCCACCCCGCCGGGCAGTGCGGACGAAAGGAGACAGCGGCGCTGGAATTCTACCCAGGCAGGGCTGCGGACACCTAAGGTAACGCAATCGCCGCGCTCCATGGGGCGGGGCTCCGCGAGGACCTCATCGTGAAGAGATACTTGGGGAAGCTGAGGCGGTGGATACACAAGGGACGTTGTATCGCGACGGAGGGCCTAGTGAGTGTTTCCCTTCTCTTCTCTAGGACCTTGGTAACGGCTGGGGGCCAGGGATCAGACGTCTGCGTTGGCCCAGAAGGCGATCTGAACAGCCGAACTGGGACAGGTTCGGGCCTCTGGACCCGAAGGTCGAAGTGAGTTCCCGAGACTAGGCGGCGTCTTGCTGGGTCCGTGGAGGGCATGGGAAATTTGGGGGTTCCCTTGCTTCTAGGCTTCCCCGCCCTTACTTTTCGCGCATTTCCCTCCTCGCCTAGAACGTTTGTTGTCTAAATATTGCTTTTCCTTGTAATCCCGGTTCAGATGCCGTAGTCTCCCTGAGCTTTTTTACAACCGGGGTTGTAGCGTCTTCACTCAGCTTCTTCCGAACGCCTTTCTGCTCGCCGCCCTTCCCGAGCGCTTCCACTTTTCTAACACCGCCCCACATCTCGTTCTTCCTGACCAGGTTGCTTCTTAGCTGTTACCTCCCATGGGAGGCCTCCACTGACTCCCAAGCTGGGCCAGGCCCTCCACTCTCCGTGGGTCTTAGTTAGCAGAGTGGTCATTCCCTTTTCTTTGTCCACCCAGCCCGTGCTCCTTGGGACAGGGACCAGATTCCATTCGTCTCTAGCTTCAGAGCAGGGGAGACAAGTGTAGAGACCTCAGATTTGGGAGTCAGGAGCCCCTGGTGAGTCAAACTCTGCCGGTTCCCAGCTCTGTGCAACCCTGAGTTTGATCTTCTGTAAGGTTGTTGCTGAGAATTCACGATGGGGCGAAGAGGGCGGGGCTTCATAAACATATCAGGAGGGAGGAACTGAATGAGCGTGGGAAAGGAGGAGTCTGCCCTGCTTAAAGATAATTAACATGAGTTCTCTTTTAGTGTATTTTAAAAAATATTTTGAAAATATTTATTTGACTGCACCGGGTCTTTGTTGAGGCATGTAAACTCTTAATTGCGGCATGTGGGAACTAGTTCCCTGACCAGGGATGGGACCCAGGCCCCCTGCATTGGGAGCTCAGAGTCTTAGCAACTGGACTACCAGGGAAGTCCCACCCTGAGTTCTCTTTGCTAGCTATGAAATGCCTTGCGGTTTGAAAAATGACTTGCTATGTAGGTCTGGGCTGGTCTTTTCTTTGGGCTTTACATGACTTCCTTTATATAGTATGTTTGTTGGGTTTAAAAGAGACCTTGGCAATCCAGTTAATACACTGTCCTCACCTTATAGACAAGATTGAGGACCATAAAGGGAATGTGACCTCTACAAAGTCATAGCTGGACAAGAATCCTAACTGAAGAGACCTGAGATCTTTCTATTATACTCTTGGGAAGCAGACCCTAAGGTACTTTGGTTTCACTCTTTTTCCTTTTTAAACACTCATCTTTGCTCTCCCAGTCAGTCTCCCTCACACTGTGTTAGAATTCCCTTTCCACTTTGCATTTCCTTGCTAGAATATCACCTTCTCAGGGACAGTGTGTGTCTTATTCTTTGTATGATAATAGCAAAACCCTACTAAGCAAACATTAAATACCAGGCACATTACATATAATCAAGGCCTCACATGGCCCCATAAGTAGATTCTCTCCGTTACACAGATGAGGAAACAGACTTACGGATATTAACGTGCACCAGAGTTGTGGCTTGTGAAGTCCTCTGGGGATCTTGAGGCTCAGAAACCAATTCATTTTAATTTTTTTCCCCCACAGATTTTTGCAGACTATCTTCTGGGAAAAAATGCCTAAAGTCAAAAGAAGCCGGAAAGCTCCCCCAGATGGGTGGGAGTTGATTGAGCCAACACTGGATGAATTAGATCAAAAAATGAGAGAAGGTGAGTTGGAGAGTTTCTGTCTGGGTGGGCTGTGTCCCACAGATAAATGGGAAGAGACAAGCTGTACCACCAAGGCTGCCTGACACTGACATGTTTTGTTTGCTTTTTAACTGATAGGAATACCATAAATGCCAGAAAGTAAGATAATACAAATGAGAAGGTCCTCAAAAATGTTTTTGAGTATATAAGACCTTTAGGGAGTATAAATCAAATAGTCTACTTAGAATTATTTACAGTCAGTCAGTTCCATCGCTCAGTCATGTCTGCGTCCCCTTCTCCTGCCCCCAATCCCTCCCAGCAGCAGAGTCTTTTCCAATGAGTCAACTCTTCACATGAGGTGGCCAAAGTACTGGAGTTTCAGCTTTAGCATCATTCCTTCCAAAGAAATCCCAGGGCTGATCTTCAGAATGGATTGGTTGGATCTCCTTGTAGTCCAAGGGACTCTCAAGAGTCTTCTCCAACACCACAGTTCAAAAGCATCAATTCTTTGGTGTTCAGCCTTCTTCACAGTCCAACTCTCACATCCATACATGACCACAGGAAAAACCATAGCCTTGACTAGACGAACCTTTGTTGGCAAAGTAATGTCTCTGCTTTTCAATATGCTATCTAGGTTGGTCATAACTTTTCTTCCAAGGAGTAAGCGTCTTTTAATTTCATGGCTGCAGTCACCATCTGTAGTGATTTTGGAGCCCAGAAAAATAAAGTCTGACACTGTTTCCCCATCTATTTCCCATGAAGTGATGGGACCAGATGCCATGATCGTAGTTTTCTGAATCAACAGTTGAGCTTTAAGCCAACTTTTTCACTCTCCTCTGTCACTTTCATCAAAAAGTATATTTAAAATCATACAAAATATATTTACTTGGAAAATCCTGTTCTTTTCGCTCCAAATTTTCTGAAATGTTTTTATTTGGATTTTTCTTGTGGGTTTGCATCATCATCACTTTATCTTTGCATCATCTACCAGTTGTCCAGAATGCACAGTCTTCACCTCCCCCTAAGTGTTATATGATTTTGCATTTGGTGTATCAGTGTAGTGTGCAGTTTTGGGAAATTTAACCTGAAGCCACAAGCGTTGTTGGCCCTGTTGTTGTTCAGTCCCTAAGTCGTGTCCTACTCTTTGTGACCCCATGGACTGCAGCACACTGGGCTTCACTATCTCCTGGAGTTTGCTCAAATTCATGTCTGTTGAGTCGGTGATGCCATCCTACCGTCTCATCCTCCGCCATCCTCTTCTGTTGTTCCTGTCACAGTGTTAACTACTTACTGAATTGCTTTTTAAAGCAATCTTTTTTTCTTAAAGGTTTTTGGTAATTAACGCTTGTTATTCTGAAGTTATCCCTTCAGCAATAATTAGCAAGTGGATGTTAACTTTGCTTCCTTTTTTTGAAGCTGAGTATATCAGGTAACTTCTATTAACTACCCAGAACTTGCAATAATCAAGGTCATTTGGGGCTGATTTTTTCCTCCAAACAGATCTTTATTCAACATAAAGGAATTTAAAGAGATTGCTGTGATAGAAGAGGTAATTTGTGAGTCCTTGGAAATAAACCTCTTTTTTTTTTTTTTAATTTTTAAATTTTATTTTATTTTTAAACTTTACAATAGTGTATTAGTTTTGCCAAATATCGAAATGAATCCGCCACAGGTATACCTGTGTTCCCCATCCTGAACCCTCCTCCCTCCTCCCTCCCCATACCCTCCCTCTGGGTCGTCCCAGTGCACCAGCCCCAAGCATCCAGTATCGTGCATCGAACCTGGACTGGCGACTCGTTTCATACGTGATATTATACATGTTTCAATGCCATTCTCCCAAATCTCCCCACCCTCTCCCTCTCCCACAGAATCCATAAGACTGATCTATACATCAGTGTCTCTTTTGCTGTCTCGTACACAGGGTTATTGTTACCGTCTTTCTAAAGAAAATAAACCTCTTTTTAAGGGATGACTTCTTGAAGGGATAGCATTTAGATAGATAAGATGTTCTTTACTGTCAAAAGTGTTCTTTTTCTTTAACCATCTAGTTCTTCTTGGCTTTCCCATTTTTAATATGCAGGTTTTAAGCCCCAGTTTCCTGTTGCTTTCACTTCCACTATAAAGAAAAAGAGTGGCTGGCAGGTGGTGGCAGAGCTGATGCAGTGTTGGGGACAGCAGCAAGCTCTGGGGTGGGCAGAAGCTGCTGCCCACCCAGGCCCTTTCTGCCACGTCAGATGCAGCCTCAGCTTTTCCAGATTTGCTGCTTTTTTTCCCCCCAAGATGAGCAAGAAATCAGGTTTTCTATGTGAACTCTTCCAATTTAACATTCAAACCTAAAAAAAAGCATCTGTGGGGGAACCAAAGCCTGCCTCCAGGCCGGCAGGGCTGCCAGCCTCCAGTTTGTTGCCTTCAACTCACGTTTGCCTTTGGGATTTGCAGCCACGCTCTGGGCCGCCAAGGACCAGAGCTAGTGGCACCGCTGGCCTGTCCCTCTGACTGAGCTGTTTTATAGAAGAGCTCACACTTGTTGAAGCAGTTGGCACTGTTACCTTAGAAAGCAAAGTTGCTGTTTTCTCTTTTAGTTTGTCCCTGTATTTCCTAAGCTCAGCACAACTGCCCAGCTCTTTGTATATCTCCTAGCTTACTACTCAAGTTTTTGTACAGCCACTATTACCCTAGAAGTTTCTAGACAAACAGAGCCTGATTATAGGGACTGAGGAACAGAGAGGGGTGTGGTGGGGGGGTTTATGTGTGACTGAGAAGTATAGGCACTATTTCTGTGGACTATAAACAGGACTTGTAAATAACTTTGCTTTTACAAGTACTTTGAACTAGTTGAAAGTCAAGCATAATCAGTACTTGAATAATGAACATGTATTTAGACTTTTTAAGAGTGGCACTTTAAAAGAATTGTTGCTTAGGTTCTGGAGTTAATAGGCCATTTGGGGCATTAACTAAGAGGCAGAAACCTGAGTCTACCCTGAGCCACGAGGGCCCTACCCCTGGCCTCTTCATACGTTCCCAGGGGCAGGACTCCACATTGCCCACTGCAGGCTGCCTTCCACTGTGTGTGTGGACCTGTCCAAAGTGATATCCAAGAATGTTCACACGACCTTGTGAAAACAGGTCCAAAGAGAAATGCTGTGATTAAAACCTTAAGAAATGATTCTAAGCACAGGAGCTTCTCTGGTGGCTTAGTGGTAAAGAATCTGCCTGCAATGCAGGAGATGTGGGTTCCACCCCTGGGTCAGGAAGATCCTCTTGGAGGAGGCCATGGCAACCCACTCCAGTATTCTTGCCTGGAGAATCCCATGGACAGAGGACCTTGGTGGGCTACAGTCTATGCGGTCTCAGAGTTTGACATGACTGAGCAATTAAACACCACCACCAAAGCGTGGGAAGGTTCCAATTCCAGGACAGCCAGGCCTGAGGTGCTCCGTGGTCCCCACCGCCACCTCCCTATCATCCCATCCGGCTACATGGCTTTCCACACTAGACTCACCACCCCCTTCCATGTTTCTTTATTCTCCGTGGCCGTTACCCTGCACCACCAGGGGCTGGTCTGCCTCCTCCTCCACAGACCTTGGCTCTGTGGTCTGTCTTGTTCACTGCTGTACACTGGGTACCCAGAGCATGCTCTCACCCACAGCAGACACGTGGTGTTGCCGAATCCTCGTACCTGCCTTTGGCTTAGATCACAGAATCCTGTTTGTTGAGCTGAGTTATAAATCCCCGGTGATATGACAATACTATATCCTGTGCAGACTAACCCTAGTCTCCAAAACAAAGCAAACACCCGTGTTTTCTCCACAGCTGAGACAGAACCTCACGAAGGAAAGAGGAAAGTGGAATCTCTGTGGCCCATCTTCAGGATCCATCACCAGAAAACCCGCTACATCTTTGACCTCTTCTACAAGCGGAAAGCCATAAGCAGAGGTAACTGGCCGAATGTTCTCTTGGCCTTTCCAGCTTGAGTGGCGTCCGATTTAAATAATTCTTGAAACCTCAGCAAGTATCATGATGTTTGCTGTTTCCAAAAAATGAAAAGGGGCCAGTGTTGACTCAACATTTTTTCTCAGGGTGGGCAGTGATGGGCTGCGGGCCGGAGAGCTTTGTTACACTGTGGTCTGATGGCCTTTCCCCGTCTTTTTGCAGAACTGTATGAGTACTGTATTAAAGAAGGCTATGCAGATAAAAACTTGATTGCAAAATGGAAGAAGCAGGGGTATGAGAACCTGTGCTGCCTGCGGTGCATTCAGACTCGGGACACCAATTTTGGGACAAACTGCATCTGCCGGGTCCCCAAAAGCAAGCTGGAAGTGGTAAGGCCACCACCCCCCTCCTGTCTGACAACTGAGTGTGATGCTAGCATAAGCAGTTCAGCTGACCACAACAGGTTTTATGTTCTGTCCTGTGGCTGGGTGTTCTGCTGGCCCTCCCTGTGAGAGGGAGCCCCTCTGGTCAGGGATCCATGCCAGGCAAGTTACTGGTTCCTACCCTCACACAGGAAATGCGGGTGATGGGAGGCTAAGCCAGGGGAGGGTGGGCCAGGCAGTAGGGGTTCATCCCTCTTTTTTCCCGGCCTCCTGTTGCTCCCAGTGACACTTTAACTTGAGCCTCACTGCATTTTGCGCCAGAACTCTCGGAGCGGCTAGGGAACGGTGCTGGGGTGCAGTGGTGAGCTCCGTGCGCAGGCACCCCTGAAGGGGAGTGGCAGCAGGCGCAGAGGAGGGTCACTGGGCTGTTAGCGGCCTGTGAGTACAGCCCCTCAGCTGCCCATGAGTGAGGTCAGGCCAGATGCCCTCTTTCTCACAGTCCCTTCAGGCTGCAGCACTGGTTAGCTTCTGTGGAGAGCCTCGGCTCTGGCCCATGGGCTTCAGCTCAGCAGGCAGGTCTGTCCCTGAGTCCTCTGGAAGCTCAGGATGGGCGTGCGGAGCAGTGGAGGGCAAGCACAGTCTGCCCTCCGAGGAGGCTCTGTGCAGGTCTCGGGGGGCGGGCGCGGGGCAGAGCTGCAGGAGCCCCACGGTCCACTGCCCAGAACAGGTTTAGTTGAGTTTCACCACTGGATCCTGTTTCCTTAGACCAGTCTTGCTTCTCCAAAAAAGAGGGAAATGGAGAATAAACCCCTTTTCTGTACTGGGCAGGCCCTCGGCCGGACACTAGAGCACACACCTGGGCCGGGGTACAACTGTCCTGCCGCCATACAGATTCAAGGACACCCTGTTCTCCCCACACCCCTATTAGAAAGTTCCCAGACCAGAGGAGACCGTGAGGCCCCTGGCACTGAGCCCCGAGAGCAGCAGCACAGTTGCCTCCAGCTCATTGAAGGGTGTGTCATGCTTGCTTCACAGAATAACAGGAATCACTCAGAGATTTTTTTTTCCTTTTTGGGGGCAAGTATGTACACTGAGTTTGTATAAGTTAAATCCTCATAGAAATTTAACTGTTAACAGCAGCTGTTCTCATCGTCACAAGGGAGCTGAATTTTCCCCATCCCACACCATCATGGAGGGTTTCTGAGGAGGGTCCAAGGGGAGTGGGTGTCCCATGGTCACGCCTCCCTCTGGGGGGCTCCTGCATGTGGGCGCAGGGTCTCAGGTCCTCTGTCCGCAGGGTCTGTGGGGAGTGGGTGTCCCGTGGCCACACTTCCCTTGGGGGGCCCCCATATGTTGGCACAGGGTCGCAGGGGTCCTCTGTCCACAGGGCCGGATCATCGAGTGCACACACTGTGGCTGCCGGGGCTGCTCTGGCTGAGCATCAGGCCCCAACCTCCACCCACCCCGGACTCTGGGCTGCGTAGGACTCTGCCCGTCACGCCACCCTTCCTGGGAGCAGCTCTTCCTCAGAGTGGTCCCCAGGCCCAACTAGGAGCATGGTCTCTCTGTGGGAAGGTTTTGGTGTTCATCAGCTGTGATTTGTAAAAATAAAAAAAACTAAAGCTTTTGGGCTTTGCGTCCCTTCTTAGAGCCAGTGGTCTGGCACCCAGGGGACATCACCAGGCCCCGGAGACTAGTCGCCCTTAGGACTCGATCCCGACTCCTCATCTGTGTTATGTGACCTGGAGCAAACTCACCCTCCTCGTTGTCACCCTCAGATGGGGATGGCCTGAGATGACAGACCAAGGTGGCTCATGCTGCTCTGGCGCTTGCCATGACCTTGTTGGGCACCTGGGCCAGCAGTTGTCCTCAGGCTGATGCCTGAGCTGGAGCCCTGACCCTGGACTTGCCCTCGTGCTTGCAGCTGCCCCGGCACGCTCAGTGTCTTTCACGTGAAGGGGACTCGGGGTTCCCACAGAGCCCCATGAAGGCTGTGCACGTTGTTCCGGCTCTGCTGGGGGTCCCCTAGGACCTCCTCCTCACCTGCCCCCAGGGCCTTTGTCCATATCAGCCTCGGTGCTGGTGTCCTGGTCTCCTTTTGGTTTCGTCTGGAACTTCTGCCACGGGTGGGGGGTTTCCTCCGCTGGCATCCCTTTCAGCCACTGCTTGTAATAAGCCCGGAAGCCATCAATCTTCTCCAAGTAGGTGTTTTTCCCTTTGTACTGTAATTGGAAAAGCATGGAGTTCAGAGGGGCCACAATGAGACTCACTGCCTGCTACCTACAGCAGACCCCAAACCGCGGCAGGTGGCTCAGGCCTCAGGGAAGCTGTTCTTGCTTCCAGTTAGTCAAAAGGAAAAGGGCAGAGAAGCTGATCAACACAGAGTAGAGACTTCCTTTAAGTCTGTGCTGCTGAGCCCCTCTAGCCAGCGATGGCACCCCAGCCCCCCAAAGCTAGACTCGCCGGGTGCCACTGCTCTGCCCCCACTGCTGGGCACCTCCTGCTTGGCGCAGGCACTGCCACCCTCCCGTCACCTCTGCACTGCTGCAAGGGTCTCAGGAAAGGTGGGACAAAGAAAAGGAAACAAGACGTGCCAGGTAGATACCAAGAGAAAGTTGACACAGGAGCACATAGATAAAAAGACAAAGATGCATGAAATAAACACTGCTACCACATGATGATAAACGAGTTGATTCAAAAGGTTGAGCAATTGTGAGCTGTATCTGATAGAGCCTGAAAGTTCCTGCAGCAAAAATTTGACAACAGACACAAGCTCCACATCGTGAGTGAATACAATAAGGTTTAGGCCTGTGGTAATTGGTGACTCTTGGTTGAACCTGAGAAGACCCCTAGTGGGTCTTCCATGGAGGACTTTGCAATATGGAAGGACTAGAAGACACTTGCAATATGGAACCAACAAAAGCCTAGTCTATGGAGTATGTAAAGCACTCTAAGCAATCAATAAAACAAACCATCGGACGGTCAAAGATGCCCAGCCCCGCCCTCTGCCTGGTACACTCTCCATGGTCGTCGCACTAATTCTTACTAAGCCTTCTTTTCAGTGGCACTCAGTGTCCTTCCTGCACAACCGTCCCTGACCCCAGCCCCATGGCTTGGTGTGTCCTGGCTGACTTGCTCCCTACCCATCAGGCCACAGAGCCTGACGAGGTAGACCTCAAAACCAGAACCCCAGAGCCTGACACCTTCGGAACAGCAAGGAGACAAGTGGCCGCTACAGAACATTCTGTCACCACCCTCCTGCCATCCCCATTCATTCAACAACAGTCTGTGCCAGGCACCCGACGACGGGCAGGGACCCGGGACCCCGGTGAGCAAGACAGACAGTCCCGTCCTCTAGGGGTGTTCACTCTCCTTACAGTGAGGGTCACACATGAGTCCGTGTGAGTACGGGCCGTGAAACAGGATGAAGAGGAGCCGTGATGTAAGGAGGGGGCCAGCGGGGCCCTGCTGAGGAAGAGCCACCTCAGCTGGGACCAACGGGATGAGAAGGAAGCAGGAACATGAAAAGCAGGGGAGCCTGCTGGGAAGACGAGAACCCTGAGGCATGGAAGAGGCCCGTGTTATCTAGAAGTGACCACAGGCCAGGGGTTGACAAGGTACCAAGGGGAGAGCGGCCTGACGGAAGATGAGTCACGTGGACAAGGAGTGGCCAGCTATGGTCTGAGGAGTGTAGGATCCTCCCCAAGGGAAGCCGTGGACAGTTTAAAGCAAGAGGATGCCAACCCCAGGAGGTCAGCATGAGGGTCGGGTGGACGTGAGGGTGACGCTGGCCAGGGAGATGATGGGCACGTCAGAGCCAGGTGCACTCACCCGGTCAAAGCTGGGTGGGTACTGGGCCGCGAACTCCAGCTGGCGGATGACCACTTCATTCACGGGGACTCTGTTCCGCCTCATGTCCTTCAGGATGTCAATGAGATAGGCGTAGTCCAGCTTCTTGACAGCCGCGTTGATGAGAGTGCTGTAGATGTGGGTGTTGGGGCTCATCTGGGACTCCTGCAACATTCAGCGAGAGGATGGCGGTGGTTGGGAGAGTGCGGCCCTGTGGGGCGTCATACTTGGGGAGCCACCCTGCTGCCCAGGACTGCTCTGCAGACCAGCCCCCAGGGGAGAGAAGGGCAGGCAGGACCTCGCAGCAGCAACAGGTTGTATTCCCCACTCCACACGCTCCATCCCAAGCAGCTGGAGGCCCTGCCCTCTCAGCCCTGAAGAACTTGGAGACAGAGCAGAGGGTTGTTCTGAGATCAACACACTCAGGCAGTAAACCATGGGCAGGAGATGCCTCCTGGGGGTTCACTGCACACCTGTCCCCCGAAAATTCTGGCCCTCCCTGCTTCCATCACGGCCTCCATGCCCCTAGAGGGTTGGCTCCCCTCAATCACCCCACGGCCACACTTCAGTGAGAACACCCCTGGCTCAGTGTTCGTGTCTGCGGCCCCTCACCAGGGTCTTCTTTCTCCCAAACTGGACTAATGACCCTTCTCACTGGAAGCTCGAGACCCCACTCTCCCTACCCTGCTCCCCCGCGGCTTACCCTGAGGACAGAGGCCTGGGGGGTTCGGGAGGCCCCCACACCCCCAACCCTCGCTCCCGGGGCCTGCTTGGGCAGGGCCCACTCACCCTCATGTCCGAGAGCAGCCGCAGGCCATCATCTGGCCTGCGACACCCAATGGCCAGGCTGCAAAACGTCTGCAGGTTGGGGACGATGCCCCTCTTTGCCAGGACGGGCAGCAGGGCCTGTGGGGACAGAGGCAGCGTCACTGTGAACTGTAACCCACCAGCCCAGTAAGAGCCTTCTCTGGTGAAGCCCGCGGCTGGATGCTGGAGATGCCAGGGCACGGCTCTTCTCCAAGGCCTCGCGGCTCCCCCTGCTGACCACCCTGGGCGCCGGCCTCGGCCCAGCACTCAAGGCTGGGGGTCCTGCCCAGCACCTCACTGCTCGGCTCCCCGGATTCAGCTGCTCTGCGAGGACACCCTGCCTGCCAGCCTGCCGGTCCCCAACAGGCCATCTCTCCTCCGGATCCTGCATGTTCCTGCCCCTCCTGCTCCTTGACCAGCCACCATCCACACTGCGCTCAGGACTTGGACGTGGCTCGAGCACCAGGGGCCTCGGGATGGCGGTCCTGTGGTCCAGGGCTGGAGACCAAGCCGACAACAGTGTGTGCAGTGCAGGCCGAGGGAGCCCGGGGCAGGAGGAGAGGAAGATGCCTGCTCAGGCCGGCGGGGTCAGGGCGGGTCCGGGGAGGGGCTCGAGAGAAAGCTGTGATGGGCACAGAGGGCCTGAAGGCAGAGGCTGCTCTGTCATCTTTGATGCTCGTAAGAGCCCAGGTCAGAGCTTCTGGCAAAAAGGGCAGCACACAGAAACACGTATGAACAGACAAAATACCGTGAGGACCCTGGTGTCCCCATGTGTGAAATGGGTAAAGCCCCGGGCGGCAGAGCTTCCTGGTGTGGTCAGTAAAGACACAGATGATGCAAAACTCTCAGGACAGCATCAAGCAAAGTGAGTGTGACAATGGACGATGTCATTGAGGCTGGCGGGGGGAGGATGTGGGGGCTGAAGGGTGGGGACACTCAGGAACCACCAGCCTCTCAGGCCACACGTCCCCGAATGCTGCGTCAGTGCGAGGACTTGTTTGGGGTCTGCCCCCATCACTGGGGGCCCCCCTGGGAGGGCTGGCGGTATGGCTGGTCCACCACTCGATTCCCAGTTGTCACCCAAGCCCAGGCCTGGAACAGGGGCTCTGGGCAGTCTGCCCACCTCTGGTGAGAATGACACGCCTGCAGGAGAGAGTCCAGGGAAGAAGGAGAGGAAGGAGCCCTGTGCCTCCTTATCCCCGAGCCCCTCACCTTTGCCCCCTCCAGGTCGCCCAGCTTGCTCTTCTTCTTCATCAGCGTGTTGAAGAAGGTCAGGTCGGGCTCCACCCTGTGCGCATCCAAGACGCTCAGCAGCGAGGACTCTGCGGGGCTCCCTGGCTCCACCACCTCCGCCAGCAGCGTGAGGGTTTTGATGTCAGGGCGAAGCCCATGCTCCGCCATCTTGCCGAGGAAGCCCTCCAGGCCCCCCATCAAGGCCAGTCTGTCGGCAGGGGTGCTCACGGTCCCAAAGGAGACCACAGCCAAGGGGGCCGCCCCCGGGGTCAGGAGGTTGGCCTCCAGCCCCCAGGGAGGCGGCTCTGGGGCCACAGAGGTGAGAGCCACCGGGTGGTCAGGCTCTGCCTTGGTCTCCATCCCAGACTGGGCCTGCTTGGGGGCTCTGGCCTCCTCAGGCTCCTGAGGCCCCTCAAGTGCCTGAGAAGGTTCCAGAAACAGCTGCCTCTCCAGGGCCTCCACGTGCAGCTTGGCTGACAGGCTGCAGTCTGCCCCGACCTGGGCTCTCCTCCTGGTCTGCCGCCCCCCGGCCAGGGGCTGGAGCAGGGCTGTCTCCTCCCTGGGCCTCAGGAGCACCGCTGAGGCCACCACCGGGTCCCCCAGCCCGCAGTCCCGAGCTGCCGCCAACAGCAAGTTGTAGCCATGCCGGCTCGGCTGGAGCCCCAGACTCAGCATCTGCCTCCATACCTGCCAAGGAGAGGCAGACCTCAGCCCCCAGCCCCTTCTCCGACGAGCCTTCAGCAGAGCAGGCACCGGGGCAGCAACCAGTGGTCAAATGGGGCATGGGAAAGACTCCAGGCTCTGGGCAAATGAGGACCCAGGAAACTGAGAGCCCCAGGACCCTACACAGGCACCCTCCTCCCCTCCTTCATATGTGTTAGTCGCTCAGTCATGTCTCACTCTTTGGAACCCCATGGGCTGTAGCCCGCCAGGTTCCTCTGATTCTCCAGGCAAGAATACTGGAGTGAATAGTCATTCCCTCCTCTAGGGGATCTTCCCAGCCCAGGGATCACACCCGTGTCTCTTGTGTCTCCTGCAGTGGCAGGTAGATCACTAGCCCACTTCGCTTCCCCAAACTGTGTCCCACTTCTACCCCTCTGCTTCTCCCAGCCCTTCTCCCTACTCCCCGGGGAGGAACGGCCAGAGAGGTCAGGTTCTGGAGGAGTCCAGGCCAACTTAAGGGTTGGCTTCAGTTGCACTTTCTGAGTGCCTGCTGTGCGCCCATCTGTAAAACTCCAGGAACAGTGTGCTCTGGGAAGGCTAAAAGATCACAAATATAAAAACACCCAGCACAGGGCAGGAGTGGATGCTCAAGAAGTGCACCCAGCATCATCATTCGCCCCCAGCACAGGCACAGGGTGGCGGGGCGAGCAGCGCAGCAGGTGACAGGAAGCAGAGCCGGGGGACGGACCTGCAGGGCATATCGGAAGCCAGTCTTCTTGTCTTGGATGCAGCCCATTAGCAGGTAACTGAAGGTCTCCTCTGTGACCACGTGCCCTTTCTGGATGATTTCCTGGGGGAAGGAACGAAGAGGGCCTGCTGAGACTCTGCAGGAGAATCGAGGCCCAGACTCAGGCCCACTGGGTCTGGCTCAGGACCAACAGACACCCCACGGCAGGGCCAGGGCTGCATATCCTCAGCAGTGGGGCCCGAATCCGGCATGGGCCAGCTCAGCACCAGCCTCGGAGCAGAGCTCCCCGGGGCCTGCACTCCCACTTTCCCAGGCCTGTCTTCCAGGCTCTGCTCCTATCACTCCTGTGCAGCCCCTCCGCGAAGATCTGCCCAGTAGCCACTCAACCCGTGCACATGAGGCTTTGGAACTGACCAGAGCTGGCTTCATGTCCCGGCTTCACCGCTAGCCTGCTGTACAAATGTGGGAAGCATTAAGCACCCATCTCAGTTTCCTCATCGGTTAAACGCCCATCTCAGTTTCCTCATCGGTGAAGCAGGGGCCACAGGACTTGCCTCGTAAGATCTTTGGAACGATGCCCCGGCGGGCACCGATTCCTCTTCAGCGCTATGCATCTCACCAGCGAGTGCCCTCAGCAGGACACAGCACACGGCAGCACACACGACCCGCCCCCCCCCCCCGCCCTCACAGGGCGGGGGCCTTCCTGTCCCACCCAGGACTCTGACCACAGGGACTCCTCGGTGAGTCCCAGAGGCCGACAGGGGGCCTGTCTCATCAGCATCTGAACCTTCCCACACGAGGAACACAGAGGGCAAAGCCTTAGCCCGGCCTCGCAGGACTCACTCTGAGTGGGGAGCAGGAAGGAAGGGATGGCCCCACCTTAAACACATCCAGGCACATCCTGAGGTCCGCGCACAGGGCGGCCATCTTCAGCAGGGCATGGTACGTTTTCAAGTTGAGTTGGAAGTTTCTGGCCTGAAGCTGCTGCCGTAGCTTCAGGGCGCTCTGCAGTGCGGAGTCCTTCCAGGGGGACTCGGCGCACACGTTGAACAGGGCTGTGTAGGTGGCGTCTGAGGGCTCCAGGTCCCGCTTCTTCATCTGAGGAGACAGGGAGAAACTTGGAGGTGGCTCTGGGGTCAGCTGGATGCATGGGACATGGGGATAGGAGGCTAGAGAGGACTCTGCTAAGAGGCAGAGCCGACTGACACACAGAGCTGGGCTCTCCAAACCCAACTCAACCTGAGGGGCCCTGAGAGCTGGCCTTGCTCCCCAGAGGCACCAAACAAGAAAGCATCCTCCCCAAGGCACTCAGCAGCCCACCCTGGGCCTGAAGTGCTCTTACGGCAGGCCGCTGTAACTGTTCCTGCCCTCTGGCCGCCCAGGTTGCCCTAACTGTTAAGATCTGTGGGATAGATCTGATCTGGGAAAGGGCAGGAGGGGTAATCAAACCCCAGCTCCAATGTTTAGTAACTGAGGGGTTGTGGGCAATCAGCTTGTCATTGGAAAAACGGGGGTGATACGGTCACACTGGAAGGCCGTTACCAAGGAGACCGTCTTGGGAGAGTGGCCCCTGGAGCGGCAGCCGGGAGCACAGCCCTGCAGCACATCTCAGGCCTCCCCAGCCCTCCTCCTGCCCGGCTGACACTGCTTCGCAAGCCCTCCCGGTGATGAAGCTTGAGAAGCTCCTGGTAAAGCCAAGTGCTCTCTATTTCCCAGAGAAGGGCCACCTGACCGAGGGCAGCAAGCAGCTGCCGCAGAGCGCACAGAGCCCTGCTCTCAGGCCGTGGCTGGGCTCAACTCCAAATCAGCACTCGAGACAGGTAACCTTAGACACAGCACTTCATCTCTCCAGGCCTCAGCGTCCTCACTGGAGAAACAAAGACAGTGATCCCAGCTTTGAGGATGGGGGTACGCTCTGTATGTGTTCACATATTCCACAGACGCATACTAAGGACTTAATACAGGCCAGGTACTGGCCACTGGGGTTACCAGGACAGGCAAGGCCTGTCTTCACTGAGCTTACTCTCTGGAGGGGAGACACACGACAGGCAAATAGGTAATCAACAACAATGATAAAGATGTGAAGGACACTCAGTGAAGAGCAGCTGGAAAGGGCACCTTCGTGATGGATAAAGCACTCTGGCCTAGGTAATGTCACCTGTGCTAAGACCACAAAACTGAGGCTGGAGAGGCAAAACTGGCCACCCAGGGTAATACACTAGCAGGGAACACATTCAGGACCGGCACCCAACTCTTCTGGGGCCCAAAGCCCGTGTTCTAGGCCGCCTGGCCTGCCGCCCCCCTGCCCCATGCTCACGTCGTTGTAGAGCCTGAAGGCCTTCTTCAGGTAGCCGGCCCGCCCGCAGCCCCCGATCAGCACTGTGTAGTTGCACTCGAGGGGCTGGAGGCGCTCCTCCTTCAGCATCTGCCTCTCAAACAGGTCCAGGGCCTCGGCCAGCTGGGGAAGGGGTTGGGGAAGGGAGGACACAGGGAAGGGGGCTCAGCAGAGGGAGGGAGACCGAGGCTAAGGGACCCTCCCTGAGCTCAAGCCCAGGCCAGCCCAGGAGCCAAACACGCACCCTGGGCCTCTGCCACCAGCCTCCCAGTCCCTGTGCTCCACTGCAAGGGGACTGCGTGGTGGCCAGGAAGGAAAGCCCACCAGACTCCCACCACCTATGAGCGCTCTTGGCCCCACGACTGTGGGGGAACTCTCTGAGCACAAGGGCAATGCCCAGGTAAATGAAGATCTGAAGGAGGTGAGGGAAGGAGCCAGGTGGCTCACTGAGGGAACAGCCGGCGCAAAGGCCCTGAAGCAGGAGTGTGCTTGGGAGCTAGGGGGGTGGCTGCGGGGGAGAGAGTAAAGGAGGGGAGGTGCAGGCAGACAGGGAGGGGAGGGTCGAGCGGGAGAAGAGACAGTTTTTGCAGGCTTCATATGCTATCATGAGGACTCTGGCTTCTCTTTATTTCTCAACTTTTCATTACGGAAAATCTCAAATACACACAAAAGTAGAAAGCTGTAATTACAACGACTATTAATGTTTGGCCAATCTTGATTCATCAATATCCTGCGCTCCTCCTTCCAACTCAATTTTTTTTAAAGCAAATTCCAGACATTGTATCACTTCATTCACAAAAGCTTCAACATATACCGCCAAGAGATTTTTAAGCCTAAATGGAATGTCATTATCAACACCTAAGAAAATGAACACCCCCACTGTCACTGAATACGTGGGGAGTGCTAGAGGAAGGAGAAAGCCCACCTGCTCTCTGCTCACGGTTCCGTGTCTAAGGCCACATCGGGGTAAGAGGTGGAGAGAGCCTCGGGGAGACTAGTGACAAGTGTCATAACAGCTGATGGGGGTGGGGGGTGGGGAGGAGAAGGCTAGGCCTGGGCATTCAGGGGGAGGGTTGTGAGAAGTTAGGATGGGAGACACTTTGAAGGCAGAGTTGGTGGGAGAAAGAAGACTAGGGGTAAAGGGATTTGGCCTAGACGGATGGAAAAACCGGGTTACCAATTAGGGAGATGAAGAAAGTGTAGAGAAATTGAGGTTGGGAACAAGAATTCCAGGCCACTAAGGGTAAGTGTAACGGAGATGGTGAGGAGGCAGCTGGACACAAAGATGGGGAGCCCGTGGGATGGCTGGGTTGGTAACAGGAAGATGAGAATGGCATCGAGGAGAGGGCACGGGAAGCCAGGGGGCTAGAGGGTCGCCTGAGGCAGCACTGGGGGGAATGAAGACAAAGAGGGGAGAGAAGCCCTGAGCACCCACCAGGACAGCAGGATAGCCCCTCACAAAAGACTGGCACCGCGGAAGCAGGAGTTGGGAGCAGCAGAGTCCAGAGGTTCCCTACCTTTCCTTCCCTGATCAGGCGTTTGCACTGAAAGAAGTACCAGTAAGGGGTGTTTCTGGGGCCCCGCCATGGTTTTGGTTCCAGCTCCCCTTCCTCATCTTCTTCAGTATTCTGTTCCTTGAGCCGCAGGTTATACAGCTGGGCCGTCGATTTGTGGAACATTCTCCGAGAGGAGTATTTGTCGGACAGAGTCCCAAAGCTCTCTTCCTCCCCTTCCTCCTGGGTGGCCGTGGGGCTGGGCTGGCCGGGGTCAGAGCTGAGGCTGCCTGTGTTCTTCTGGCTCTGCGAGCCAAGGGGCAGCTGAGAGAGAGAGCTGGAGAAGGCTGCTGGCGCGGGCGAAACCCACCCTGCGGCCCTACCTCCAGCCCACCTGGCTCTGAGAGGGTCAAGGTGGCGCACAATGGACAGTCCCACGGGGCAGGGGCTGGAGAAGAGCCGGGCAAGCCTCAGGAAGTCCATTTCCGGCGTTCTCCTCGGGGCCTGGCATAGGTCAGCAAAATAATGAAAGTCAACTTCGTTGTCCCAAAAGGCAGAAAGACCGATAAGTGGTACAAGCACGAGTCCTGAGGTCAGAAAGCCTAGGTTCAGATCGCAGCTCCACCAAAGCATCCTCGCGTCCCTGAGCACTGGCTGCTCTGGCCTCAGTCTCCATGCTTGTAAACCAGAGTTACCTATAACATCACCCACACAGCACCATGGCAACGATCCAATCTCAAGATATCAGGGTGCAGGCACAGGACGGTGAGCACCGAAAAAACTACGGATCTGGACCATTCTGCACCTGGTGAGGCTCCAACAGAAACACAGTGCGAGCCTGTATGTAATTTTAAATTTTCAAGTAGCCACATTAAATAATGGGTTTACACACATTAATCAAAAGACAGAGAATTGTAATTACTGATACTGAAATCGCTACCAGAATGCTTTTAAAATAAACTCATGCTATATTACTATAGAGTCTTCTTTTCCAAGTATTAAGTAACAAGGTTCTGTCGATCTGATGAAGCAGCGATGACTGTAAATGAGTTTGTAGCAGTTGTGGATACTGTTATCTCCATCATTTACACTCATCCCTATTTGCAATCAAGACTTCGTTTTGGGCACAGACAACGTCAGGTGAGGAAATACTTGCTAAGTTTCACTTATAAAGGTGTAATTTCTTCCTCCCCGAGTTCTTCCACCCGCCCGGGGTTAATAATCCCTGAATCAGAGACCCGCTGCCGCCGTCCTCCCCCGGGGTACCCACCCCTGCCCAGACCCTCCCGGGAAACCTCAGGCCGACCAGAGCCCTCTCTCCACCGGCCTACACCGGTCTCCTCAGCAGAGGCCTACACCTCCGACCCTTGCAGCGATCCTCGCAGCCCCTCTGGCCCGCCTTCGCTTGGCGCCCGGGCTCCTGAGAGGGTCAAACGAGAAACTCACTCCAGGAGTCCGGCCCAGTGAACACGCACCTCGGCCCCCGAGCCCGCGCCACGCCCGCCCCGCCTCGCGTCACGGCCAGTCCCGACCCCGCCACGCCGCACCGCGTCCCCAGCTCCGCGTCCCCAACGCGCTCTCCCAGGTGCGACCCGGCCTACTCGCGCACGCGCACTCCGCGTCGCGAACTCCCGGCGCGGTTTCAGGTCGCGCACTGAGGTCGGCGACGGGCCGGGGGACGTTGTCGGGGCGGGGTGCGTTCGGCGAGCGGCTAGTCGAGCCTAGCGGAGCGGCCCGCACTCTGCGCTCCATTGGCCGGGCCTGAACAGGCGAAAAGGACCGGCGCGGGCTCCGGGAGCTCCCGGCATCCTTCGGGCGGCGGCGGCGGCGGCGACAGCGGCGGCAGCGGCTGCGAGGCGAGGCGAGGCTGCGGGGCGCCGTGTGCGGCTGAGCCGGCGGCGGGTAGAGGTGTGAGGGCGGCCGGGGACCTGAGCGGGAGCCGGGCCGGTGTGGCCGTCGCCGCCACCATGCAGGAAATCATCGCCAGCGTGGACCACATCAAGTTTGACTTGGAGATCGCCGTGGAGCAGCAGCTCGGGGCGCAGCCGCTGCCCTTCCCCGGCATGGACAGTGAGCGCGGGGTCGGGGCGGGCGGGCGAGGGCGCGACCCACTCAGCTCCGGGACCTCCCCCACTGGTTCCCGGACGCCTTCTCCCTCCGCCGGGGAGCTCCTCCCCCTCTGTCTTGGGACTCCTTTTCCCCCCGATCTTGGGACAACCCTCCCGTCGTTATTTTGACAAGGGAGCCCCCGTTCCCGGGGGCTTTTCTAACGCAGGCGTCAGAAAGGCAGGGCGACGTCGGGCAGTTAGAATAACTCTTGAAAGAAGGCGGGTATCCTGGGTTGGAAATCCTGCCCCCACTGGCACACACTCCCCAGCTACAGAGACGTACTAAGATAGCCCGTTTCCCCACCTCCAGCTCCACTTTGAGCGCCGTCTTCTTGCTTTCGTCAAAACTGGGCCGTTGGAGGAGTCTTGCTGAGGGAAGGACCCACCTCCCCCTCTCTGTAGGAGACCCCCTACAGAGACTCTTTCCTTCTGCAGTTCCCGGGCTGTCTCCCGTAACTACCTTGAGAAGACTCAGGTCCATTTTTCTCTTAGGACTCGCGCTCCTGGGAACCCATCCCTCAGTGTTTTTCTGGACCCCACCTTTGGGTCTTTCATCCACCCAGGCAGCTACTTAAGTTCCCTTCACTTCAGTCTCCCCCATCACACGGTGACTCCTGGCTTTCCCTGCCCCACCCCCCAACTCAGGTGGGATGTCTAGCACTTGACTTTTATTTATTTACTTTGGTCACTCCACCGGGCTTGCTAGGATCTTGGTCCCCCACCAGGGATTGAGCCCTGGCCGTGGCAGTGAAAGCGGGGAGTCCTAATCACTGGACCACCAGGGAATTCCTTGAGAGGTCTAGCACTTTAAGAGAAAGGAGCAGTTTCCATTCTCCTTTCCAGACGTACTTGAAATCTAATGCTATAACATTACATCTCAGAGGGCTCTTAAAGATCATTGAATTCAAGCCACAGATGGGCCAGCTGAGGCCTGGGGTTGGGGAAAGGACTTGCCAAAGACCACTGAGCTCCAGATGGAGCAGGTGAGCTCACCAGGGCTCTTGATCTTTCCATCTACAGTTCCTGGGCTGTCTCCTGTAACTGCCAGAGGACATGGGCTTCAGGGCCCCGTTCTTCCGCCTGTCCCTGGGCTGCTCGAGTCTGCTTGCAGCCTCATTCCCCTCAAGAGGCCACGCTTCCATGTGAGATAATGCTCACACCCCAGAGACATAATCCAAACAGCCTTACTTTACACTGTCTCCACTGTACATGGCTTATAAACTGCTGCTCACATTCAGATACTCTTAAACATACTTGTCCAAGCACGTGATCACTTCCTACTTGTACATTCACTCACACATGTGGCCTTTTCCTGGGCCGATGGCACTAGCTGGAGGCCATCCTCCTCCATGCAGGGCAGCTCTCTCCCTCCCGCCCCACTCCAGCTTGGAAGCAGATACTTGACTCTGTGTGAGGGCAGGTGCAGAGGTGAGAACAAACGTGTTCTTAGAGAGGGTCCAGGACACACCTGGCCATAGGTACTGCCTCCGACTGGGGAAGCGCCCTCGGCACTTGCACCGCCTGCCCAGCTTCACGGTCAGTGTGTTAGAGTCCAGGGAGGCCACGGCCCTTCCTCTCTCATCCCTACACCTCATTCTGTCTTTTTTTTTTTTTTTTTAATATTATGTAGCTGGGTCGGGTCTAGTTGTGGCAAGCAGAATCCTCATTGCAGCTCTCACGCTCCAGAGCACGGGCCTAGTTGCTCTGGGGCATGTGGGATCTTAGTTTCCTGACCAGGGATCGAACCTTTGTCCCCGTATTGCAAGGTGGTGGATTCTTAACTACTGGACCACCAGGGAAGTCCCCATTCCCATCTGATGTGGAGTAGACATATCAGTTCTGTCCTGAAGGCAAACTCCTTTATGCTGTCTGCCTAAAACCTGACCCCCAGGACAGTGGACTTTAAGGAATGAAACAAACTTAACCTCTGTAAAGGATGAAGGCCCAGCAATACTCTTAAATGGTACTTTTCTAATGTATTGATAAGACTTCTCAGACTTTCTTGAAATGCAAACAAATGACACCCCTGTGACTCCTACTACTGTAACCTTAAATCTGTCCTAGCAAAATCTGCCTGCTTCCAAGAAGCCAACGAGTCTCTTGCAAGTTAGCAAGCAGAGGCGTGCAAGTGGTCTTTAGAGATAGTGTCGGTGGGTTTCCTGAAATGCCCGCTGATAGAGAAAACTGAGACGCCACAGACAGTTTGTTCTGGTGGCCGTGGCAGGTGAAATCTCGGGCTCCTTGGGACAGCCCTGGACCCCACTGGCTTCTCAGTGCTCAGCTTTTATTCTCCTGCTCCCCTCACCTGAACCCACTGCATCTGTGGGAGCGGAAGTCCGTGCTCCTTTAATTATTCCATGTTGACGTTGCACACCAAAAGCAGTCCTGCTCTGGTATCTTCAGTGACGCTCTTCCCTCCAGAATAGCGTCTCTGAGGCACCCACCTCTTCTCTTGGGCAAGTTCTTCCTGAGAGTCCCCATTGGCTTGTTCTTCCTAGGAGATCATTCCATCCCTCTGCCCTCAGGTTAAAGAGCCCCTGAATCAGCCCTCTGGAAGGTCTGGGCAGGGAGTAATTAATCTCTGTGACCTTGTGCTCCGTCCGTCCTTCTCCCATCCACTTCTGACTCCTGGAAAGCATCTTGCTTATAGGAGGTCCTGGATGTTACAGTGGGGAGCTTTTCTCCTTGCTCGACCGGGTTTCTGTTTCCTGTACTTTGACTCCTCTGTGGGTTAAAGGCCAGAAGGGTCCCCACCCCCGTGTTCAGATGTCACACCTCGCCCTGTTTGACACTTCTCATTCTTTGTCCAGAGTCAGGGGCTGCTGTCTGCGAATTCTTTTTGAAAGCTGCCTGTGGCAAAGGTAAGAGACCCAGACTCCCCATATCCCACTGAGGTGTCCTCCACCACCCTGTCCCTGGGCAGACCACAGGCTCTCGGATCCCTGGTTTGCCCTGCTTTCGGCAGACTCACAGTGTCCCTAGGTGTGTTTCCCCATCCCCAGTGTTTACTGCTCCTACAAATGTTGACATGTCTTCATATCACCAGAACACTTCTTTAAATTAAGAAAAATGCCCCCCCTTCTCCCCACCTCCCTTAGGCTTCTTAAGTTTCTGTCTTACAGAAATATCTGTGATACCTCGATTGGATATTTTAGATTTTCCCAGTTACAATAAAATCCACAACTATTAAAACCTGAAGCGTGTGCTCACGTGCAGCCTGAAATCACACTGCCTTCTGCCAGGGCAGCTGCCACGTTCCAGGACACGCGGCCCGCGGGCGCACCGGGTCTTCACGCCCGTCTTCCCCGGCAGGGGGCATGTGCCCGTTCCGCCACATCAGTGGTGAGAAGACGGTGGTGTGCAAACACTGGCTGCGAGGGCTGTGCAAGAAGGGGGACCAGTGCGAGTTCCTGCACGAGTACGACATGACCAAGATGCCCGAGTGCTACTTCTACTCCAAGTTCGGTGAGGCGCGGGGCCGGCCCGCCAGCCCGGCTCCCCCGGGGTGGGGTTGGGGTGGGGAGCCCCCCTGAGGCTCCACAAGCACAAGAGTCGGGGTGTGAGCCGTTGCTCTGGCGCCCGTGGTGCCTGCCGACCTCAGTGGGCCCTTTAGTTGTGGGAACTTAGGGTGATTCTCTCATGACCCCCGCGTCTCTGTAGTGCTTCCGTTTTCTGAGCACTCGCGGGTACTTTGGGAGGTTAAGGCAGATCCGGGTCTCATGGTGGGCACAGGACCAGGGCAGCTGGCTGGGGGCCTTGTTTCTGCGCCAGTGAACCTTCTCCCTTAGTCAGCCGTTGCTGCCGGAGTGGTGACTAGAGGCCTCTGTGGAAGTGTGATCCCAGGTAGGAGCTGGTCTGTCCTCAGTTCAGCTCAGTCGTGTCTGACTCTTTGCGACCCCGTGGACTGCAGCACGCCAGGCCTCCCTGTCCATCACCAACTCCCAGAGTTTACCCAAACTCATGTCCATTGAGCCAGTGATGCCATCCAGTCATCTCAACCTCTGTCGTCTCCTTTCTCCTCCCACCTTCAATGTTTCCCAGCATCAGGGTCTTTTCCAATGAGTCAGCTCTTCGCATCAGGTGGACAAAGTGTTAAGAGTTTCGGTTTCAACATCAGTCCTTGCAATGAACACTCAGGACTGATCTCCTGAAAATACTCTTTAAGAATAGCCGGTGGGGGGCGCTGTCTTCTGGTGGCAGGAAGCCCTCCTCTTTTCATGAGAAACAGAGATTGCCTCCGTCTCTGCTCAAGGGACAGTGGCCTCCGCTGAGCTGAGTGAGCTGTGTGGAGAAGCCAGGGTGGTAGGGCCGGCTTAGGGCCTGGTGGAGCTGGCATGCTCCCTGACGGAACTAGACTCCCGGTTCTACCCTGGGCAAGGCTGCCCAGGAAGAAGCCCTGTTGGTCAGGATGAGGCTGGGCTCTGGCCCCAGAACTGCTGGCCTCAGGCAGGGGGCTGGAAGCCTGCTGTGCACTGTTGTCTGAAGAGACTTAATTCTTTTAGCAGCCCGACAGGTATGCCTGCTGGCTTGTTAATGATAGTTGTAGCTTTTTTTGTAGAGGCAATATAAGCTGGTTTGATTCCTGGCGGGGGGAAGATCCCTTGGAGAAGGAAATGGCAACCCACTCCAGAATTCTTGCCTGGGAAATCCCATGGACAGAGGAGCCTGGCAGGCTACAGTCCACGGGGTCACAGAGAGTCGGACATGACTGAGAGACTAAACGGCAACCAGAGGGCCCCAGCTGTGAGTTCCCAAACCTTCCCTATTGTTGTCCTGAGAGGCAGTCCTCAGACCTTCTTCCTGTCCCAACATGAAGAGCGCATCAAAGCAGACCGGTAATTTCCTGCTGGTCTCAGCTGGTGCGTTTGCACATCTGGACCCCCCCACAATGCCCAGGACACCTCCTCTGGGTGAGGGGTGGAGCCAGGAGCTGTTTGACGAGTTTGATGAGGTGTGTCCCGTGCCCGTCTCTGTCAGTGTCTGTGACCCTCAAGGCAGCACAGACTGTGGGGGAAGGACCATCCCAGCCCAGGTACAGGCCAGGAGACTGAGGCTCCGAGACCCACTGCCCTGGGTCTCAGGGCTTGCTGGGCCGGGACAGGGCACCGGAACCCCCGGCCCTCCCTGCTGTTCTGCGGCCCGGGCCTCCGGAGAATCAGGGGTGGGTCTGGGTCCAGCTCCCCCAGGTGGATGCCTGTCTGGTCCCCGCAGGGGAGTGCAGCAACAAGGAGTGCCCCTTCCTGCACATCGACCCCGAGTCCAAGATCAAGGACTGCCCATGGTACGACCGCGGCTTCTGCAAGCACGGTAGGTGTGGGGTGGCGGGGCCCCCGGCCAGAGGCCTGTCCTCCCCGCCTCTGCCCACATCCTGCCCCTCCTACAAACATCGTGTTAGGCATTTGGGAGCTGGTGAGGCTTTGTCACACCCTTAAGTCCCTCCCCAGGCCAGGCGCCCCTGGAACGCATCCTCACCTGGATTTCTGACCAGGAGACTAGTGTTTGAGAGGCTGTGTGTCCTGCATGCCAGCCCTGCTGAACATGAGGCAGAGCCAGCATCTGAAGCCCTGTTTTTGCACTCTGACCCCCGGGCGGTGGTGTGGGCAGGGCTCTGACCTGCCAGTCAGAGGACGGTCTGAGTGGCCCTGTGCTCGGCTCTGCAGGCCCCCTGTGCAGGCACCGGCACACGCGGAGGGTCATCTGTGTCAATTACCTCGTGGGATTCTGCCCGGAGGGGCCCTCGTGTAAATTCATGCAGTGAGTACCAGGCCCTGTGCTCCCGTGTCTCTCCTGGGCCCACTTGGGCTTTGATCACTGGGCAGTGTCATCAATGGGTCTGGGGAGGGGTGGAAGGCGGGGAGGGGCGGGCCACTGCTGCTTCTGAGCCCAGAGGTGGCTCTGCCTAAACCAAGGTTTGACCTTTACTGGGTCACAGTCCATCTTGGCCTCAGATAAAAACTCCGGTCCCTGTACTCCAGAAAAACTCAGACACACATGACCTCAAGCCAAGAACCTGTGCCCTCAAGGAAGGGAACTTCAGTTTCCAGCAGGGCCTCCTGCATGAAGACACTGAGCTCAGGCTTCCCTGGACAGGGGTTCATAAACCCTCGTGTGAAAGAATGTCCCCATTTCACACATGGGAACACGGAGGTTCCGAGCCCCGCCACTGGCCAGGGGCAGGTGGGGACGGGTGGGGGCGCTTGGTCTGAGGCAGGTCTGTGGCCTCTAGAGCCCAGTCCTCCTGCCAGCAGGGCCCAGTGCCCCTCCCCTGGGCCTCAGTGCCCATCTGTCACTTTGGGTGGTTGTGGGTGACGGCACTGGGACCCAGAGTAGTGTCAGCCCACCCCCACCCCTTGCTGCCTCCATCCACACTGCTGACACCCACATGGCAGCTGTGTCCTGCTCGCTGCCACGTGGTGGGCAGGTGACTGGTGCTGCTGACTTGGTCCCCCTCCTGAGATGCAAGCCCGGCAGCCTACAGGTGACCCAGGGGTTCCTCTATATGGGCAGGGGAGTGGGGGGGCATGTCCACCAGGACTCTGTGGGCAGAGGTCTAACGCTGTCCCTGCAGCACAGGGTATGTGCAGGGAGGGCCTCTGTGCCCGCCAGCCCTGTTTCCTTCCTCTCTCTTAGCACCGCTCACCGGGGCTCACAGCTAGGTGTAGGCAGAGCTGGATCTGAGTCCAGACACCTCAGATCCGTCCTGAGGCCCGGCGGAGCTGAGTGCCAGCCCCCGCCCTCCGTCCAGGTAGCTCGTTGGCCCTGGGCTCGGCGAGAGGCCAGCTGGGATTTTTCTGGGGCCAGAACTTGGGAGCCCCGCCCGCCTGGCTCCTCTCTCACCTCCTCTTCTCCTCTCGTGACCAGCCCTCGATTTGAACTGCCGATGGGAACCACTGAGCAGCCCCCACTGCCGCAGCAGACGCAGCCACCCACGAAGGTACCGTGCCCTGGGCCCGCGGTGCTGCAGGGCCTGGCAGCGCACTCACTGCCTGCCCCAGTGCGGGGTCTGTCTGAGAGCTGGCGGGAGACCGCGAGAGGAGGGTGGGGGCGGGGGCCGGAGCGGAGGGGAGTCACCTGCGTTCCAGCAGAAGCTCCAAGGGGGACAGAGCGGCCGGCACCTTCTCGTGGTGGAGGGCGGCCTGCTGCAGCCAGACGCCTGCTGGGCTCCTCTGCCCGTCTCGCCTGCGGGCCTGGGAGCGTCCTGGGCGCCCCATGTCTGCTGCGCTGGCTGCAGGCCCTTCCCTCCACAACGGGACTCGCCTGAGGGGCCCGGCAGGGCGGGAGCAGACCTGGGAGCAGAAGCGAGGCCGCCTGGTTCTCTGGCCGGGCCCGACCGTGGGAAGGGATGCTGGGCACAGAGGCTGAGGGACCAGATGGCTCCAGTCTCCTAGGTGAGGGGGCCCTACTCCCACCCCGCAGCGGGCCATTCCCCTCAAGCAAAGGAGAGGGAACTGCCCTGAACGCATGGGACTCTGCGGCAGTGCCCCCCAAACCAAGGGCACTTTGGGTTTGGTTACGGACGGTGGGCGGGTCCCAGAGGAAGGCCGGGCGGGTGTCCCCGGCAGGGTCTCAGCAGGCTGATGAGCTGCCCGCTGGTTGTGAAGCCTCACCTCTCACCTGGTTGGACTCTCAGCCCGCTGTCCAGGCCCAGCCTGGCCCTCCATCTGTGCTGGAGGTCGAGCAGCTGGGAGGGGATGCGGCCACCCTCACCACCCTGACCCCCACCCTCCTGCGGGTGTGGGATAAACTAGCAGAGCTGGGCGTTCCCAGTTCCCAGCTCAGGGCTCCTGCGATGATGGGCCCAGAGGCAGGGTCCCACCGGGTTGGGCAGTGGCCATGCTGTCCAAGCCCTGCCGAGGCGCCCCGTCCCCCTTGCTCCCTAGCGGAGGGCCCTCTCAGCCCCTAGACCGCAGGTCAGCGTGTCAGCCTCCGACTCTTTTCTGTGACTTGCCCGCCGTGTAGGCTCTAAACAGCTGGCTGAACCAAGCGTTCATCCTGACCTGAAGCTAGAACCTCACAAACAAAAGTAAGGCCTGCTCATGCCCTCGCCCCGCCGCCCCGGAGGCCACCTGTCTCTCTGGTGTTTTGTTTCCACTTTTATTTTTCGTTTCTGTGTGTCTGCATGGTGTTTTCGGGCAGCGGCTCCTGCCATCGTCGCCAGGCGTTTCTCTCCCGCCTGCTCTCCTGAGCGGGGCCGCCGCGAAAGCCCTTCTTCGCTGGCCACGGCCACGGTCGTGCGGGAGAAGGCCCGCCCTCTTTTTTCCTCTCCCCATCGGTAGTCTGCCTGCACGTGTTTTCCGCAGTAAAACCGTGTTGTGTAACTCTTTCCAGCAAAGTAACAATCCGCCATTACAAAGGTCGTCCTCCTTGATCCAGTTAACGAGTCAGAACTCTTCTCCCAACCAGCAGAGAACTCCGCAGGTCATCGGGGTCATGCAGAGTCAAAACAGCAGCGCAGGCAGCCGAGGACCCCGGCCGCTGGAGCAGGTCACATGCTACAAGGTGAGTCCCGGGGCCGGCGGGGGCGTCTTCCACAGGCCACGGCCATCCCCTCCTTCCCCAGAGAGTTAGCTCATGTTGAAGAACGAAGACATCTTTGTTTTTGCTAATTGGAAGAGAAAAACGGGGCCACTCCGGTGAGCTAGACCATGCCACTTCCACGACACACTAAGGCCAGGTTAACAACTAAACATCTGCTGTTGAATGAACGGATTGCGCACGCAAGAAAGGGATGGCAGCCTTCCAGAGCCCAGGAACGGAGTGAGCCCTGAACTCTGGGGGAGGCGGGGTCCTCACACGCCACACGGCACCCCCGAGGGAAAGGGACAGAGCTTTAGATCTGCCTGGTGAGGAATCAGATGAGGACACACACACGCAAAATGGGATGTTCAGGGAAAGGGCGCGCTTTTAAAAAACACTTACTAGAAAACTGGTCTCACTCTTGGCTCTGGGTGGAAAGTGGGGGAGGAAAGTCCTTTCAGAGTTGGTCGTCACTGGTGGGCAAGCTCTTCCTCCTTGAGTTTGAGCCTTGGTGAGGGCCAAAAAGCCACAGGCTGAGTTTTCTAATCTAAAACAGCCCCCTGGTAACGTAGCTTCGAGATATTTATTCTCAACCCAGCCCACACAGAATTCCCACAATGAGGTTTCCCTAGAAGAGAGCTGGTGACTAAGAAGTATAGAAGGAAACCAGCACCTGCGAGTGAGCGAGCAGGGACGACCAGCAGAACTAGGTTCACAGAGGCTTCAGATCATCTGGGGGGTCAGATGGAGTACGGAATTAGTGCAGGTTTCTTGTGAAGACTTCTAGAGGACGCAGAAGTGTGGGGGCGCAGTGGGTGCTGTCCTTCATCCCCGCCCTTCCTGAGGGCAGCCACTGTGCTTGGCCATTCGCCCGCCACGCTCCGTCTGCTGTGCCCTCTGCACTCGCAGTGCCTACAGGGGCTCCACTCGGAGACGTGCTCTTCTGAACTTACTCACACAAGGACAAGACGGATTTTAATGTAAATAGGGCCCTTGGGTGGAGTGTCCTCTGATCCCTTTTACCTTACATTCTGAGTCTGTGTCAGGATAAGTTACTCCAGTGTATTTCACTGGCTGCATAATTTTATCAGTTCTCTGTTGGTAGTTATAGTTTTTGCTACTAAAAACAGCGCTGCGCCTGACAGACATTGGTGAGCTCTTGTCTGGTGTCTGGAGCACCCACAAGTAGAAGGGTCGAGTCAAAAACTATATGCTTATATTGTCCCTAGAACTTGCCTTCAGGAAGGGCTGAGCCACTATGGCCGTCACTCACTGAGCACCTCCTCTGCTGTCGCTCCTTCCCAGGAGGGGTCTCTGTTCTGAGGGAGGGCAAGGCAGGTGCCCAGACATCAAAGTTAGGAGTGCCCACGTGTGTAGGGAAGGCCTCACAAATTTATGAGCCTGAGCCCTGACCAGTGAGGAGAATGTGGAAAGGGGGCTGTGGAAGCAGGTGAGTGGAGGCGGGGGCGGGGAGTTGTCAGATGGCTTCCAACCAGGCAGTTCTCAAGTACAGCGAGGAGCCTTGGGCGTCCTGGGTCAGCTGTGCTGTCACCTTGCCCCTCCAGGACTCATCAGCAGGGCCTCTGAAGAGCCAGCTTCCGTAGAAAGACGGGGCTAGGGGACGAACCTAACCACCCCTTCCTGCCGCGGGCACAGTTGATATTAAAGCCACCTCGGGAATCCTGGAGGCCAGTAGACATGCCAGGTGCTATAAGCGGAGGTACTCAGTCCCTCCCTCTGGTTACGATGTCTACCAAAGGCCCAGCTGGCGGCTATATGGGCCACTTGTGCACACAATGTACACCTGCAGGTCAGACAGGCGTGAGAACCTGGGGACTGTGGGGTCAGGGGATAGAACAGGCCAAAGCCCTGAGTTCGACTGAGGAAGTAAGGACTGAGAGAGCTGGTGTAGGGTGGGTGCCCCTACCTGTCTCCCAACCCCTTGTTCAGTGGTTGAGGCTGCCTTTTCCTTCCTTATAATCTCCTTCTGCCCTCTGAGGAGTAACGAGAATGAAGAGAAACTAGGGAAGGGTCTGGATCATCAGCAGGGACAGGAAGCCAGGGTCAGTGCTAGGTTTTTGAGGAGATTCTACCAGATCTGGTGATCCAAGTCTAACCAGTTTTCCCGTCTCTCTGATCCCATGAGCAAACTTGGCCCAGGGGTAGCTTAGGCAAGTACGCAGGAGACAGGAGGGAGAGCCCTTTGGGTGCAGCCCACCCTCTGTCCTCGCAGTGAGTCCCTGAGTTGGGGGAGGAGCCTGGGGGCTTCTCCCACGTTGCCGCCTCCCTGTCCCTGGGGAGTCCCAGAACTGTGCCTCAGAGGTAAGTGACTGGCCAGTGCAGAGGGGCTCGGTCCCTGCTCAGGCAGGGTGCTCTGGTGCTGTGGGCTTTTCTTCTGAACCCGAACACCAGAGGCTGCCATGGCCATGTACTTTCTTATACCTGTGGTTCCTGGGCCACTTGACCTTCTGGAACTCCCTTTCCACCTGAATGAGTCAGTATACCCCGGAATTTCGGCGTCCCTGTCCCCAGCCTGGGGCTTGGTGGGTGCTGCCTTAGTTGAGAACTGCATCTGAAACGATGTTTTTGTTTGTTCCCTCCCTCCCTGCTGTTCCCAGTGTGGTGAAAAAGGACACTATGCCAACAGATGTACCAAAGGGCACTTGGCCTTTCTCAGCGGACAGTGACAGCAGCTGGACCCAGCTCAGAGCAGCCTGGGGGGCCCCGTGCTGGGGGCCGCCCTCGGCCATTCCTGGGAGTGTGTGTTTAACTGTTTCACACCAGCGCTGGTGCGGCTCTGGCTGGAGCTGGTAGGCAGGCACGCTGGGGTTTATTCTTACGGGCTACGTCTTGTCAGTATCCCTATTTTGCTGTAATCTCTTTTTTAAAAGGGGAATACGTGTTCCAGTCTGGCCCCTTGGGTTGGCATCATGTTTGTCGAGCTATCAAAGCTGCACACCACCCTCAGGAGGGAGGAAGCTGTGGGAAAGGGCTTGTGCTTACAGCAGTTGTGTATGGAGGGCAGCCCTTCCCCTTGGGCCTCCTTAAACACTGGGGGCTGGTGGACCGTTTGAAGCTGCAGCTGGGTCACGCCTGCTTCCTCCCTGTCCTGCTGCATCAGAGGCTGTATCTGTTGGTGGGATTTGAACAAGGTGGCCCTTCAGGGCAAGCTCAAGTGTGCTTGCCACCTCAGCCGGGTCCTGCTCCCTGGTGGCCGTGGCTGAGGAAAGGTGCAGGGCCAAGGCTGTCACGTGTGATGGCCTTTTTCTTCTGGCCGTATCTGCCTGACGGTGTTTAAGGTATACCTTAAGCTGGAGCTGCCACCAGCCTTTCCACAGACACGCAGTTCACCTGTGCACCTACCTCCCATGCCATCAAGCATCTGTACTGTCACACACCTTGGGCCCAGAGGAGAGGCCTGTCTCTGAGCCTGGAAATGTGAAGCTGGCACCTGCAACCTGCAGGGCAAATGGGCCTATTTGAGTTTAATTACAGGAACCATTTTTATGAAGTTGATTAAAGCTTGTTTTGTAAGCTGTGTTTCATTACGTCAGGACTCCATGACAAGAAGGTTCTTGCTGCCGGCTGCATAAGCTTTGACGGTGCTCCCTTTTCCCCTTTTAGTGAAAGTAATCTCACGACAGGAAGTGACGCTGGGGCGTCGGGGTGGCATCCTGGAAGCCTAGTCATGGACACAGTTGCCTGGCAGGTGTCCGTCATCTCAGATGTCGGGAGACTGGTTCTTTCCACTTCAGATCTTGCAGGAGGTAATCAGCCACAGGATCTCCACCCTTCACACTCCACGCGTGTGTATGCTCACTACACACCCCTTAGGAAGAAAGGTTCTGACCTTGATGCCACTTTACCTCTGGTGGAGTGTAAGGAAGAGGCTGCTGGACACAGCAGCCTGAGCTCCTGTCGGGACTTCTGCTTTCCCTTCCCACCGGTGTCATCCCACTGACCTTCCTGCAAGTGAGGCTTACTCAGCAAGACCAGACGAGCCCACGCACCTGGTCCCCTGAGACCCCAATAGCCCAGGATGGTGCAGGAAGATGGGGGAGGGGAGAACATTCTTAGGAACCAGGGCATCTGCCTTATACTGTGAGTCTGTCAGCTGACAAAAGACCAAAAGTGAGGCAGAGAGAAGGAAAACACCTTAGCACTGTTGATGGGGCACTAGGTGACCTCCGGGACACTGGGGCAAGATCCTGAAGCTCAAGGTTCGCAGTCCCCTCTGGAAGCTGTAGAAGCACCCCACCCCAGCTCGTGCAGCAGGAGCTACAGGGCAGGCAGTTGGCTGAGCCAGCGAGGCAGTCCAAGTACCAGTCATTTTTTATTGGATGTTAATTCTCCATTAGGATGTGAAAGGATTCAGGGGTGCCGGCAAAGGTGATGGTCAGGAATGCAGAGTGCGCCCTCTTCAGTGGTACTTGCGGAGCCGCTCGTGTTCTGGAGTCAGAAAGGCAAAATGGTAGAGAGTTCTTCACAGGTGTGGAGAAAGCACAGGGCGACAGGGAGGGCAGCGGGCCAAAACCGTGAAGCCCTCCTGAAAACTTTCAGGAGATGCCCCACAGCCTGCTTGTGGAATCAGGAGCTCATCTGGCCCCTGAAGGCATTCCCACTCAGAAAAACCACCCACGCGCCCACCCTCAGGGCCAGCACTGCTCAGGATGCCCCAGGCTGGCAGGGAGCTGGACAATGGCGCACACTGTCCATGGAGCCCGGTCAGTGGCCACTGCTGACACTTCCTGGCCTCTCCAACAGATAAGACTCCTCTCAGATCTCAGAATGGGAGACACCATGCTTTGCAGAGCCCACAGATAGCGGACTGCAGCCTGCAACCCACTGCCCTCTTCACACTGGCTGCTAGGAAGATGAAGCCAAACTTCCCACCAACCTGTGGCAGAGCCTGCAGTATCTGACAGAATGCTGCCTAAATGCTTTCACCTCACGTTCATCTTACTTTTCCTTTCTCTTTGCCACAGTTTTCTACCTTAAAACATGCCATATTCTGGTAGGTCCCTCCAATTCTTCAGCTGTCTGTGGGGTGACTTCTAAATGAGACGGTGAACCAATCCCACCCTGTCAGGGGAGACCCCACCAGAGGCAAAGCAATCCAGAAGACACTCACTGAGCTCCTTATAAGAGCGGCAGTAGTTTAAAAACACGTAGGCCGCCAGCACCATCGAGAGCCCCGCGATGCTCCCTTTCTTCACATTCACGTACTTGTTGTAATACCGATAGTAACCTGTGAACGGGGGAGGCCACGCCTCTGAGGACACATTCTAACGGGAGAGGGCAAAGCTGAGGACAGGCCTCAGTGCAGGAGCAAAGAGCATGCAAAAGACAGCAGAGGGTGGTCAGCATTAGAAAGGAAAACAGAATGAGCCCCCCGCCCTGCCCCCCGGGGGGCTGGCGACCACACAGGTCCCATGACATGACGACACAGGACTGATCTGCCTGGTCACGCACTGTGACCTGAAAGGCAGACCACTTCAAATGTCCATCCTGGAAGGCCGGGCTCGCAGGGAGGCGAGCATCGCAGACTAGCATCCCCTGTGCTTCTAGCTCATTTTCCTCTTAAGGCTTAATGACATTTCTTTAACACAGAGGCAGTGGTACACATTCCAGACAAGAGAAAACATATCCTTATCTGAAATATTTACAAGCCAGCCTTTCACAGGACCCATCAAATGCGGAAATTTGAGGCCTAACAATCTGACTCTGTCCTCTACATAACTTATAGGTCTAAAACTGGCCAAGTTAACTCAGGGCAAAAAAAAAGACCTGAAGACCCAGAGGCCTGCTCTTATTTACACATGCCCATAAGGCTCTGACCTCTTTGAAATGCTCCAGCGATGCCTGAAGGGGTGAAATCCCGCATCAGTATCCAGCTTGGCAACTCCCCTAGTTTGACTTCCAGGAGCTTCTTCTCCTTCAGTGGTACTGAAAAGGACAACACAAAAACACACCCAGTGAAAGGGTCTCCCGGGAACACAAACAGCATCTGTCTGTGTCACGTCAACCACTCAATAATGATGCATTCAGTAACATCACTAAACAGAGGCTGCACATAAGTAATACTACAGGTAAACATATCACACCAAATACATTATCTTAAGCCAGAGTCTATATATCGCAGAACAAGATCCTGAATAACAGCCTGCTAGGAGTAACTATAAAGAGAGAACTAAGGGCCATGAAGAAGAGATAAAAGTGGAGGATGGATGCCTTTATTTTATGACGAAGAGTGCGGAAAACTGACTCAGAGAAGCTGGCGAATCCTGAACAAAGGCAGAGAGCCTGCAGGCCGTGGGGGCACAACTCGACCTCAGGTCTGGTTCCCATGCTCCTGAAGCCAATCTGACTCCTACCTCAAGCATCCCACCTCAGACCACAGACGTCAAATGACTTAGTAAAAGCCATTCCCGAGGCCCCATGGGCCCCAGATCATTTCCCAATGAGAATCTGGACACAGGAAGGGCTCTTGTTTTAGGCCATACTGTATTCATCTCTGGGCTTAAGAGTAAAACAGGAAAGTGGCCAGGGAGAGGCTGGCCCTGTGAATGCTCATAAAAGGAGGGAATGGCCTCTCCGCTGTCCTCTTCCCAGACGTCAACTTTAAAACATTGTTTGACAGGCGCACTCTTCAGAGCAAGGAGTCAAGGGCGCTGCTGCTTCTTAAAGATGACCAAGAGGAGCTGGATTTCACCATTCCAAGGTTTCTTCTCCATTTTCAGGATCTAAGGAAAGGCTTGGGCTCCTTAAGGACTAACCTTGAGAGTTGACTGGGGGAGAATCCCACCGTGAACTCTTATCAAGGGCAAGGGCCATCATCAGGCTTAATGGCACATTCACACAAACTATGAAAACATTCACATTATCTTGCATTCTCGTTCAGGGGCTGACAAGTGCCTTGGCACATCACGGGAGAAAAAAGCCAACCATTAATTTTTCTTCATATTCATGTCTCTGTGGTAATGGTTTAGTCACTCAGTTGTGTCTCTCTCTTTGCAACCCCATGGAGAGTAGCTCCAAGAGTTATGTATCTGTACTATGAAGAAAAGAGCATTTCTGTAACCAAAACCAAGAAATGTATAAACACAGAAACACACACACACACACACACACACATTAGCCTTAAGGAGAGCCAAGTACAGCACCATCACAAAACTCCAAGAGACCATCAGATTCATCAGAGATGCATGTACACTCCCTCACTCCAAGAGTTTCTCTCTCTGCAGAACACAAAGGCCTTAGTCCTTGGCTGCATACTGGCTCTCCCCCAACACTCCTCTGCAGTGGCTGGTTCATACCAGTAGAGCGTGGTGATGAACAGAGCAGACTCTACCATCAAGTATCCTGGGTTTAGTGCCACTTTGAAGCTGTGTGCCCTCAGGCAAGTTACTGCCCTCTTTGTGCCTCAGTTTCCTCTTCTGTAAAATAAAGTAGAAATAGTACCTACCTTGCTACTAAGCTCCAGGTACTATGTAAATAGGAATTATTATTATCTGTCTCCCTGATGACTGTGAGCTATCTGAAGGTGGGAGTTCCCCACACATAGTTCCTGGTCATGACAGAATTTCACTGAAGGTTAAGAAAGGACCACAGGTTCTTGGGAGGGCAGGTGACTACCTGACTTGATTTTATGACTTCAAAAAGCATACTGTCCATCTATACGGAGGGACACGGAGAGACACAAGTGTCTTCTGTGTGCTAAATCCAACCAGAGAGTGAAAGGTTTTGTTTTGCAGGTCACACAAGGTCTCTGTAACATAGTCTTAACAAAAAGAAAAAACAAAAAACAACTATTTATGCACACATGCCACACTGCAAGTCAGGCAAGATCTTAGTTCCCTGACCAGGAATGGAACACAAACCCCACCCCTTCCCCACAGTGGCAGCACACAGCCTTAACCACTGGACCACCAGGGAAGTCCCTGAACAAATATTTTTTTAAAAACATAAAAACTATTCTTCGTTCACAGACCATACAAAAAACAGGCCCAGGAAACCCAGCCGACTGGCCACTCTATCAACCCGGACCTCATCTATCACTGTCGGTACTCCCATCACTTTATCTGATACTGAATTCGTGGCTTTATGCTCTGGTGACAGGTATCACCTAAAAGCTCATCAGTACATGAACTCCAATTCCTTCACCTGGGTAACACCACGGGTCAGACGTGACATGACCTTACCCAAAGGTCACGCAGGGAAAGCTGGATGACAGCACTCAACAGTGGCCCAGGCAGTGTTCCGAGCACCTTACAAACTTCAGGTGTTTAACCCTTAGTTCACAGTGCTCTCCACAACTCTCTGCTACAATAAGAAACCAAGACTCAAGGTTTCCTTTTCACACGCTGTCCTGTTTACACAACACAACCACCCTGGATATATATTCTCATGCCCGTTCTTACAGATGAAAAAAAGCATCGTTATCATCTTTTTTGACCCCCCTTTACACGTCTCCAGACTGAGATTTAAGAATATAGAAACTGAGGGAAGAGACAGACCCGTGAATCAGAATTCTGCCATTATCATGCAGTGTGACCACAGGCAAGCCATACCGCATCTCTGACCCGTTACTTTCCTCACCTTTAAAATGGGATCAAAAAAAAATAAAATAAAATGGGATCAACGTTCCCGGCACTGACCTCCTGACAAGGTTACTGTGACGATCCAGAGCTAAAATACGGTGGTTTCAGTATTTCTTAAAAAGTCAAAGTGGACAGTCTGTTAAGTGTAGAGATTATACCCGCATATCATCGAAAAGGCTGATGGTCATACGGTCACTTGTGTGATTAAAAGCTCAGTTTACCACAAGACCCCAGAAGCCTAGGCTTGAATCCCAGCTCAGCCCACTCACCCCCAGTGACCTTGAATAGGTCACTTCACCTCTCTAAGCCTATTCCACACACTCAAGCGTCGACCCTTCCGTGGTGTCAGGCTCTGTCCCAGCATAGCTCCTCTGGGAACTGAATTTGAGCTTCCGCTTAACACTGAGGGCTCAGGTGCAAAGAAACTGCCAGAGCATGGATAAGAGTGCCATTCCTCAGCGAGGAGAGGAGGGTGGTCCGAGGCGCGCATTCCCAGGCCCCGAGGCGCGTCGCTGGGATGCCGTCGCCCTCCCCGCCGCAGCCGAGCGGCGCCCGCTCTGGGCAGCCAGGAGGCACCGCTGGGCGAGACGAGGAGGGTCGGGCGGCGCTGGACCCTGAACAGAGGGTCCGGCAGGCCTCAAGTGAGGGCGCGGCGAAGGTCCTGAGCGAAAGGGAGGCGGCTCCTGCACTCTGTCCCTCTCTTCCCTGTGCGACTCTGGTCACTGGGCCCCAAACTCCGACTCCTGGCTCCACCCGAGTAGCCCTAAATGGACCCGGAGACTCACCGACTGACGCCATCTTGGAGTCCTGGCCGTCCGCTCGGCCGGGCCGCGCAAGGACTGCTGGGTAGGGAGCATGCCCTCTGGGGACCAGAAGCAGAGGCTCACGGGAAGCAGGTCGAGACTGGGAGGAGGCTGGGCTTGCAAGTGCGCCATGAGTCGAAGGGCGAAGTAACGAAGGCAAAGCCCAGCGACCCCGCAGTGGGGAAGCCGGGCGGGAAGCGGGCGCTGGTGACGGGGTGGGAGTGGAAGTGATAAGGCTCACCTTGGGCTTCCAGCCCCAGGAGGAGATTGGAAAGGACCAAAAAGGGGGGGTTGGAGGAATAGGGGGGTTGGAGGAATAGGGGGGTTGGAGGAATAGGGGAAGAGCATCTTAGCTTTCTTGCTCTGTCGCCTTAAATTTGTTGTGAAGGATGACAGGGGCATATTAAGATCTTTGTCCCAACTGTGCTTGATGGGAGATTCAAGGAATCCCCGGTTACCAGGAAAAGTCGGTGTCCAGGCTTAGATTCCAAATACGTTTGATTACCTCATAGCTGAGTCGGTAAAGAATCTGCCTGCAATGAAGGAGACTCGGGTTTGAGTCCTGGGTCGGGAAGATCGCCTGGAGGAGAATCCCATGGACAGAGGAGCCTGGTGGGCTACAGTCCAAGTGGTCGCAAGAGTGGGACACGACTGAGTGACTTTCACTTTACTTAGGTTTGATTCCAGAGTAACTATGTGTCCACCCTCTGGGACTGCACCCTAAGGTCGGAAATAAGCAATACTCTCAGATCAGATCAAATCAGATCAGTCGCTCAGTCGTGTCCGACTCTTTGCAACCCCATGAATCGCAGCACGCCAGGTCTCCCTGTCCATCACCAACTCCTGGAATTCACCCAGACTCACGTCCATCGAGTCAGTGATACCATCCAGCCATCTCATCCTCTGTCGTCCCCTTCTCCTCTTGCCCCCAATCCCTCCCAGCATCAGAGTCTTTTCCAATGAGTCAACTCTTCTCATGAGGTGGCCAAAGTACTGGAGTTTCAGCTTTAGCATCATTCCTTCCAAAGAAATCCCAGGGCTGATCTCCTTCAGAATGGACTGGTTGGATCTCCTTGCAGTCCAAGGGACTCTCAAGAGTCTTCTCCAACACCACAGTTCAAAAGCATCAATTCTTCGGCACTCAGCCTTCTTCACAGTCCAACCCTAGGGATACACAACTCCTTCTTTCTGCCCCTTCTCCAGGGGCAATGATGATGCCTCACCACCATCTTGTTCTTTCTGGAAAGGTGGCGATAACCCTTTCTGGTTAAGCAATTCTGACTTGGGCAAGATGCTTCAGTGGCCTGAATCCTAGTTTCTTCTCTGTAAAATAGGGATATAATGCTTACCTGGCACCATTGTAGGATTTAAATTAAACAATGTGTGTCAAAATAAAAATAAGAACTGAGTGGATAGGAGGCATTGGACCAGGGAAATGATAGCTTCCTCAGGAAAGTGACTTGGGAGGAGTTGACTATCAAACTCATTTTTATCAGTCACTTATTCATTCACCAAATGTGTATTGCTATGTACTGAGCACTAGAGACACTGAAGTCAGACATGGAACTTCTCCCGTGGTCCAGTGGCTAAGACTTGGAGCTCCCAATGCAGGGGGCAGAGCACAGAAGATTTTAAGGATTTTAAAATATTCTTTATGCTGTTATAATGATGGATATATGCCATGATACGCTTGTCCCAAACCCATAGAATATACATTGAGTGAACTCGAAGATAAACTGTGTACTTTAGGTGATCATGATGTGTTGGTGTAGATGCATTCTTCATAGAAAATGTAATAGTCTGCTGAGTGGTGTTGAGAATCAGGGACGCTATGCATGTAGGGTGGGCAGGAAGTATTTGAAAAATCTCTGTACTCCACTCTCAGTTTTGTTGCAAACCTAAAGCTGCTCTAAAAAATGGCTTTAAAAAGATGCATCACTCATAGCCTGTGCTCTGGGACAACCCAGAGGGATGGGGTGAGGAGGGAGGTGGGTGGGGTGTCCAGGATGGGGGGACACATGTACACCCCTGGCTGATTCATGTCAATGTATGGCAAAAAACACGATATTGTGAAGTAATTAGTCTTCAATTAAAATAATTAATTTAAAAAGGATGCATCAAGTGCCAGCCACAAGGTTATAGCTTGTAGCATCTCCCTAGAAAGAACTTGAGCTGCAACATAGAAGCCATGGTTTTCTTCCTGAGTTCAGTTCAGTTCAGTTCAGTCGCTCAGTCGTGTCCGACTCTTTGCGACCCCATGAATCGCAGCACGCCAGGCTTCCCTGTCCATCACCAATTCCCGGAGTTCATTTTCTGGTACTTATTTTTTTTATACAACTTCACCTCCTTTGATCGTCATTACTCATTTTCACCCCATTCTTTGTTATGGAAGGAGTCTTTTGCATGTTTCTCCTCCAAAAATGATTTTTTTCTTCTTTGACTTCCATTAACATTCCATTAATATTGTAAAGACCTCTTGCAATTCATGGATGTATTTTGAACTAAATGCTAGTTCCAGTGTTCAGTTTTAATTGGTGTCTTCTCGTCTTGAGAGGTAAGTTCCTAAGAATAAACTAGAGTCCTGGAAAATTTCAAGTTCAAATTCTGGCACAGAACGGAATCACCCCTCACCCTACCCTACCATAGCCATTAGCCTTTGAGTCCATCTTACCATGTTTCCTTAACAGAAAAATCTTCACTTTCCACACCTCTAAACCTGGGGCTCTTTTCTAAGCCATGCCCTTAAGTTTTAATGATTCTTAGCCAACACTAAATCCAACAGACTGCCTCTCTGCGCCTGTGAAAACTGTCTCTAGACATTCATAAGACGTAGTTTCTCATTCTCTATTCTAATCTCCCTCTGTGACTTGCATTTCCTTCAGTCACAGTTATCTACAATACTGGATGGCTTTTTTTTTTTTTTCAACATGGCACAGTATCACTTGATATAAAATGATTGCATGAAACAATACACATTTGCAAAAACTATAGAAACACAGAGAATGACTGTCACATTCAGGATGGCTTTAAAGCTGTCTTTTGTTCATTTAATCTCAAACATTATTCTCCAATTTTTCAGAAGTCTTCACTGGGACACCTTACTTTTCAGGAACACCAAGGCATCGGATACACACCTCATTTCTCAACCCTACACCTGAAGCCCCAGTCCCAGCCCGGCTTCCAGCACTCAGCAGCTCCCTCTGGTGGCCTCAGATGTATATGCACAGGAGCCCAGGATCTGCAGTTGTTACCACGACCTCAAGCCTGGTACTGAGCCAGGCTGGACCCGGGAGATGTGAGCGCCGAATGCAGCAGCCCCAGCCCTAGACAGAGATGGGGAACAAGGTGGAGGAGGGGACAGTGGGCGCAGGAAGCCCAAGACCTGAGTTTGTGCCTGTAAGATGAGTTGGGGCTTGGGGTAAGGGCAGATTCCTCAGCAGGGTCACCTTTACAGAGCTTCTGGAAGGGATCAGCAGAAGGCACAGAGCCAGAGACCCGTATCTCTGCGTCCAGACCCTCTCTGTTTAGTATCTGGCCTGCACCTGGGCTTTTATCGTTGTCCCCCCCAAATCTGCCCAGTCGGAGGTCATGGCTTCCAGAGCATCACAGTGGGAGTCTGGTCCCCATCTCCCATCTTGACATGGGTTGAAGGCCCTCCAGAACCACCCCATCCTTGTCCCTGTCCCAGGCCCTGTTCTGCCACATCCTGCCCCTTGCAGCTTCTGCCTCAGTCCCCTGGTCCTGCCTGTTCTCTCTCCAGTCCTGTCATCTCTCACAGAACCAGGAGATGCCTCAGTTACCAGAGAAATTGCAGCAGCTCAGAGACAGCGACTTGCAACTATCATGTCTGGTCAAAGAGGGGAAACACCCCCAGGAAAGCCAGGGTCCCCAGGGCCACGCTTCCTCCCAGCACTGGCTGATTTTGAGGGAGAACAGGGCACATGGTCGAGCCTGAGCAGGGAAGCCAAGCAGAAGCACTTCCTAGAGTCACCCTTAGGAGACCTGGGAGACTGCCTCTTCCATCTGCGTCCAGGACCCTGACTCCACTGGCAGTTTCCATGGTGACAGTGAACAAGCCTCAGTGTGGTCCTGTCCCCCTACCTTCATCTGCACAAATGAAGTGACCCGGAATGACAACGGAGAGGCTCAAATGGGAGGGACTGGGACCTTGAGAAAGAGAACCCACGTGGGGGCAAGGCCCTTGGATGGGTGGCCTGGGGTTGCGGGCATTGAGACCTGGGGCTGTGCTGGGAGGTCTGAAGACCTGGGCACCAGCTCCTGGGGGAACCAGGAATTGGGCTCCAGAAAGTGCAGATGGAGCCCAGATGTACACATAGCACCCCACAGCAGAGCTGAGGCAAGTATCAGAGGCGTCATTCGCAGATGAAGCATCTCAGCCTCAGAGGAGCAGTTCAGAGACTAATCCACTCAGGAGGGCAGGTTTTGTCTTGAAGAACATTGTCACCTTCTCAAGTTCCTCTAAACCCCTCTCCCCAAAGCAGTCTCATCAAGTGACTGAATTCTAGGAAGTTGCAAACAGTTCAAATTGGTCTCTGCAGATCCTCTCTTCACAACCATTGAGTTTTGCACAGATGTAGAAAGAAATCTTAGGGTTACCAAAGGGGAAAGGAGGGAAGAGGAGTAAATTAGAAGTGTGGGATTAACAGATACACACATTTATATAACAGATATACACGTAATTTTGTATCAACGACCTCTGTATAGCACAGGGAACTATATGCAATAGTTGTAATACCCAATACTGGAAAAGAACCTGGAAATATGTATCTGAATCACTTTGTTAAACACCTGAAACTAACACAATATTGTAAATCAACTACAGGTTAGTCGCTCAGTCGTGTCCAGCTCTTTGTGACCCCATGGACTGTAGCCAGCTCCTCTGTCCATGCGATTATCCAAGCAAGAATACTGGAGTGGGTTGCCCTTTCCTTCTCCAGGGGATCTTCCCAACCCAGGTATCGAATATGGGTCTCCTACATTGCAGGCAGACACTCTATGGTTTGAGCCACCAGAGAAGCCTGTAAATCAACTATACTTCAGTTTTTAAAAATGGGGGAATAAAAACCCGTTGAGTTTTGTAATTGGAAGTGAAGTCCAACGAAAGGGAGAAGTGAGATGAGAGTCTAAAGCAAGCTCTGCCAAGTGGCTAATAGGTTATCTCAATCTGTCGCCAGCTCTCTGATCCCATTCCTGTGGGTGCAATTAAAATAATCTTTTCTCTTGCTGTCCAACAACACGACCTGCCTGCCATTGAGTGCTCTGGGTCTCCCTCACCTGGGAGCTTCCTGCAGCTTCTCTATGAAGGTGAGGAACAGGGTGGACACAGCCAGCACAGAAGGGGCTCCCTGGGCCTAATCCAACACATGCACGGGACTACTGACGTACCGTTTACTGATGTCTGCAGTTTTCTTTGAAGTGGATAAAAATAAGATGGGTTGGTGAATGGGGGATGGATGGATATGTGCTAAAGTTAAGTGCCTTTAAATATTAATGATAAATGTTTGCAGGATACAGGTATAAACTGTAAAATTCTTTCAGCCATCCATTAGATTTCAAATTTTTCATATTTAAATGCTGGGGAAAGCTTTATGAGGTCTTTCCTCCTTTCATGTTTTGCGGAGGTCCCCATGCAAAGGATGTGAATTTTCAAGGTAGCTGGACCTGGTGGGATGCTAAGACAATGGGAGGGGGGAGCCTGTTCAAAACAAGACCATAATTAACCATTACCCAGATTCCTTGAGGGATTGCCAGAAACCTCTCACCCTCAGTTCCTGGACAGGTGGAAGGAGGCCTCCCACAGCTCAGAAGGGAGCCACGGGGTGCAAGGAGCGTGGACCTCATCCCACGGACACACTGCTCTCCAAGTGTGCCTGGTAGGAGTACATGTTAATGTCACAGGTGGGACAACCATTGTGCTGGCAACTCCCCCATGAAGAAGTCGTTAGTAGGGACTCACATGCTCACTCATCTGCTTTGATGGAAAAGAAAATGCACTAAATGAGGCTGACTGCTCAGCATGCCTTCCCTTTTCTCCTCCTGCAGACCCTGAACCCGACGATGGTGGATGGTGCTCACTCGGCTCTGATGTGTTCCAAGTTTCTACCCACATCTTCCTCTCCGGCTGGTGCTCCAAGCAGTGAGCACCTGTCATGATTCCGCCTCCTCCAAGCATCCAGTACCTGCCCATCTGACCTTTTCCATCTCCCTGGTCAAAGAAGTCTGCAGATTTTTCGACACTGGAAACGACTTGCTGTGACAAGTACCTGACATCTATCCCTTCTGAGGTTCTCTTTTGCGCTCCAGTGTCCTGCAAGTGGATCTCACTGCCCACGGTACTTTCACACTCTCATGTCTCTTTCCCTTGTCAGCCAGAGCTCCTGAAGCTGGTTGAGATTTCCCATAATCTTGTGAGGGTCACTGAGCTCCTGGTGTTTATCCTGGTGGTGGCATCCTGTTGCCACAATTCCGCCAGCATCGGAATAATAGTTTTTCCTTCCAAACCCAATGGCTTTTCTGTGTTTCTCTGCCTTTGTTTTTAGCTTCCCCAAGGGGTGAAGAAATGGGAGACCAGAGTCCATGACCGAGACTCCGAAGAGGAGCTGGTGCCCTAAGTGGTCACCTCGGTAGCGTCAGCTTTAAAAGGTGCCTGGATGAAAGGGGCCAGCAGAAGCAGCAGGAGCTGAAGAGCCTCCTCTGGGCACCAAGACTGTGTCCAGTGCTGGCCCTGGCGACCAGGGCTTTATACCCACCCCACACCCCACGTCCGCCCGGCCAATCCCCGCTGAGGCTCGGGACGTGTCACAATGGGGCGTGGTGCCTGTCCCCGTCCCCACCCCCACCTGACTCCCCAGGGGGGGTCACCCGAAGCAGCGCCTGCGGGCCCCGCCCCCGCCGCGGAGAGTCCCTCCCCTCCTTCACCCCACCTACTGTCTGCGCAGGTGAGTCACAATACGTCCCACAGTTCGTTGGTGGATTTTTTGGAGCTCAGAGACGCTGGTGGTTCCAGGATCACTGCGCTAGCTGGAAATGAAAAGCCTGCTGAACCCAGGACCGCCCAGCAAGGGTCTTAAAAGCCCGGCAGAAAGCTGCTTAGGGATTGGTAGTCATTGGGCGGGGCCACGGAAGCCCCGCCCCGCACTTGGTAGCCTTCAGATCAGATCAGTCGCTCAGTCGTGTCCGACTCTTTGCGACCCCATGAATCGAAGCATGCCAGGCCTCCCTGTCCATCACCAACTCTCGGAGTTCACTCAGACTCACGTCCATCGAGTCAGTGATGCCATCCAGCTATCTCATCCTCTGTCGTCCCCTTCTCCTCTAGCCCCCAATCCCTCCCAGCATCAGAGTCTTTTCCAATGAGTCAACTCTTTGCGTCAGGTGGCCAAAGGACTGGGGTTTCAGCTTTAGCATCATTCCTTCCAAAGAAATCCCAGGGCTGATCTCCTTCAGAATGGACCGGTTGGATCTCCTTGCAGTCCAAGGGACACTCAAGCGTCTTCTCCAACACCACAGTTCAAAAGCATCAATTCTTCGGCGCTCAGCCTTCTTCACAGTCCAACTCTCACATCCATACATGACCACAGGAAAAACCATAGCCTTGACTAGATGAACCTTTGTTGGCAAAGTAATGTCTCTGCTTTTGAATATGCTATCTAGGTTGGTCATAACTTTCCTTCCAAGGAGGAAGCATCTTTTAACTTCGTGGCTGCAGTCACCATCTGTAGTGATTTTGGAGCCCAGAAAAATAAAGTCTGACACTGTTTCCACTGTTTCCCCATCTATTTCCCATGAAGTGATGGGACCGGATGCCATGATCATACTTTTCTGAATGTTGAGGTTTAAGCCAACTTTTTCACTCTCCACTTTGACTTTCCTCAAGAGGCTTTTGAGTTCCTCTTCACTTTCTGCCATAAGGGTGGTGTCATCTGCATATCTGAGGTTATTGATATTTCTCCCGGCAATCTTGATACCAGCTTGTGTTTCTTCCAGTCCAGCTTTTCTCATGATGTACTCTGCATAGAAGTTAAATAAGCAGGGTGACAATATACAGCCTTGACGTACTCCTTTTCCTATTTGGAACCATGTCCATGGTTGTTCCATGTCCAGTTCTAACTGTTGCTTCCTGACCTGCATACAAATTTCTCAAGAGGCAGATCAGGTGGTCTGGTATTCCCATCTCTTTCAGAATTGTCCACAGTTGATTATGATCCACACAGTCAAAGGCTTTGGCATCGTCAATAAAGCAGAAATAGATGTTTTTCTGGAACTCTCTTGCTTTTTCCATGATCCAGCAGATGTTGGCAATTTGATCTCTGGTGCCTCTGCCTTTTCTAAAACCAGCTTGAACATCAGGAAGTTCACGGTTCACATATTGCTGAAGCCTGGCTTGGAGAATTTTGAGCATTACTTTACTAGCGTGTGAGATGAGTGCAATTGTGCGGTAGTTTGAGCATTCTTTGGCATTGCCTTTCTTTGGGATTGGAATGAAAACTGACCTTTTCCAGTCCTGTGGCCACTGCTTAGTTTTCCAAATTTGCTGGCATATTGAGTGCAGCACTTTCACAGCATCATCTTTCAGGCTTTGGTATCCTTGGTGATGGAGAAGGCAATGGCACCCCACTCCAGTACTCTTGCCTGGCAAATCCCATGGAAGGAGGAGCCTGGTAGGCTGCAGTCCATGGGGTCGCTAGGAGTCAGACACTACTGAGTGACTTCACTTTCACTTTTCCCTTTCATGCATTGGAGAAGGAAATGGCAACCCACTCCAGTGTTCTTGCCTGGAGAATCCCAGGGACAGGGGAGCCTGGTGGACTGCTGTCTATGGGGTCGCACAGAGTCGGACACGACTGAAGCGACTTAGCAGCAGCAGCAGCATCCTTGGTGATGGTAAACAAGCCTCAAGATGCCCCGTCTTTTTCTTTTTTTCACATTTTGCATATTGGTATTTAATGAAGACTGTCTAAGAATTAGAAGTTTAACTCCACCTGCAACAGCGCTGAGGCTCCTCCGTGACTTTCGTACTTCTGTCATCATTTCAAGACCACCCGGGTGCTGGGGCCACGTGGCCGCCAAACCTATTCCCTACTGTCCACGCCGGCCTCTCTGGCCCACAGGTGACAGTCTCCCCCTGTCCCACCTGGCGCCCCCAGGATGGGGAGAGGAAAGCGGGACGTGGGAAGTGTGGCCACCCACCCCCAACCCCCTACCCCACCCTCCCTGGGTAACAGAGGCTAGGGTGAGAGCCAGAGTGTAATTTGGGCACTGAACACCAATAAATTAATGTTTCTGTAATGTCATTATTTTCCCTGAAACCCCGACATGTATAACCAACCTGCTCTGTGTTCATCTGGCTTCTAATCCCCCTTCTTTAACCTGATGTGCTCAGTCGCTCTCCCCATGGCCTGGGCAGCTCGCCAGGGCTCCTCTACACATGTAATTTACCACTACTGCCACAGACCTCATTGGGTGAGAGAGGAGTCATCCTCTCACCACCCAGAAGTGAAATAAAATTATCCATAGTATCCCTGTTTAATGCATTATGGGAGCGCGTCTGTCCCCCCTTCTCTTGCTAGAAAAGTCAAATCTGAAATAAAAGACTTAGGATGCCTCCTTTGTGGTTCAGCTGGTAAAGAATCCGCCTGCAATGCGGGAAACCTGGGTCTATCTCTGGGTAGGGAAGATCCCCTGGAGAAGGGAAAGGCTACCCACTCCAGTATTCTGGCCTGGAGAATTCAATCCATGGGGTTGCAAAGAGTGACTTTCACTTTTTACTTCAGTCTCACTGTATATACATCTATGGTACAGTGATAAAGAATCCACCTGCCAGTGCAGGAGACACAAGAAACACAGGTTCGATCCCTGGGTTGGGAAGGTCCCCTGGAAAAGGAGATGGCAACCAGCTCCAGTATTCTTGCCTGGGAAATCCCATGGACCTAGGAGCCAGTCTCACTGTGAAAGGGATTTGCTTCATTGGTTATATGGTTATATCTTTCTTTCTGGCATCTTCAAATTCTATCTTTTCAATTAACCCTTTCTTCAGCATGCTGACATACATTGATCTATCACCTTAAACAGTCTGTTTATGCCACATTGCCCTCTTCAAAACTGCTATTTCTCTGGGCTACTTTGGAGTTATTAAACTTCTAATTTTTAATGGAAGTATAATTGATTTACAATATTTCAGGTTGCAGCAAAGTGATTCAGATATATATACATCTATGGCTCAGTGGTAGAGAATTCTCCTGCCAATGCAGGAGACACAAAAGACACGGGTTCAATCCCTGGGTCGGGAAGATCCCCTGGAGAAGGAAATGGCAACCCGCTCCAGGATTCTTGCCTGGGAAATCCTATGGACAGAGGAGCCCATAGGGTTGCAGAGTCAGACATGACTGAGGATGCATTCTTTTTCAGATTCTTTTCCATTAAAGAATATTGCTAGATATAGCAAAAAATATAGTTCTTTGTGCTATAGAGTAGGTCCTTGTTATTTATCTATTTTATATAGTGTGTTTGTTTTAATCCCAAGTTCCTAATTTACCCTGTCTCCCATGTGTGAATGTTATTTTTTTAAAGCAAAAAAATTTCTAAGCCCCTTTTTGTTAAAGAGAAGTTGTGTTCCTCCGTAGGTGTGACACCACCACCACCACCCCCCCCCCCCCCCCCCCCCCACTCCCCGGCCTCAACATCCAAATCCTCGTGGCGTGCCGCCTGCAGAAAGACTGGGAAAACAGAAAGCACCCGGAGCGCCAATCACCCCACCCCGCCTTCCCTGACAGCCGGACTTCTCGTTTTCCAGTCTCTTCCCAAACATCCCTCCCTAAAAAAAAAACCTCTGTAGGGAGAGTGGGTTTCCCAGAATGAGGGGGGTCGAATATTCTTTGAGCCCTAAGCTCCTGACCCTGCTTCATTTACATCTCACTTTGAATAGACTCATTATAAAAGGGACAAGGAGCTTACAGTCATTCCTAAATGGTAGTAAGAGCAGTAAAAGAAAACAAAAGCAGAACAGAACTCACACCTGACAACCTCTGAAGTTGTCCCCCTAAGGCATTACAGGAGGAGCCACCACCAGGACCTCGTGGCGCAACGGTAGCGCGTCTGACTCCAGATCAGAAGGTTGCGTGTTCAAATCACGTCGGGGTCAAGGTACCTTTTTCTCTTGCGCCAAGAGATAAATTCGGTAGTGAACCAAACAATTGTCTGTCCGCGGGCTCCCAGCAGGAGATTTTCTCCTATCTTTTCCTTAGTCCAGAGAGACTTCTTGTGAACCATTCAGCAGTAGACAGGCACTAACTGAAAGGTAAGAAAACCCAGGTGAGCCGAAATGTCAGTTGTTTGGTTCTTTTCCTTATCAGGACTAAGCTTCAGAGGGGACATCAGATGACCTCAGATGGGACAGCAAAACAGGGGGTGAGGAGACTTCGCTAATGAATTCACCCTGATGTGAACAGTTTTATTTGGTCCCCACACAGATATGGTATAGTCTCCCTGGGTTGATATTTGTGTCACTTTGATGAAGTCAGGTTCTCTGCCCTCTCACCCCACCCCAGCCACCACCACCCCACAAACTTCATGGTTTGAGCTTCCTCTGTCAAAAGCCCCGTGAACATTGTGGTTAAAGACAATACACTGTGAAGCTGATTAAAAAGTTACTATGTTGATGACGGAGTTTTTGAACTCTACTGGAGTGGGGAAAAAATTACTCTGGAATTTACCATGCTGTTACTTAGATTTCATTTAAATGCGTATCTCCCAGAGGGATGTGATTCAATCAAGTTCCAGATACATGACCTGAGCAAGGAAAAACCCAAGTTAAAGGAAATGGAGACTGTTGTAGACTTACCAGGATTTAGCTTTCACTTAATGAATTAATTAAGCCGGCCCCAATCCCTCTTCAGTTTGAAAGTCTTTCTGTTTCTGAGCTTAATAAATGAATAGATAGGTAAACAGTGGTTAGGGCTCTGTGCTCTCAGAGCTGAGGGACGGGAGCTGAGGGCCGGGTTCCATCCATGGTGAAAAAAAGTGTTAGTCGCTCAGTCGTGTCGGATTGTTTGTGACCCTCGTGGAGTCCGCCAGTTTCCTCTGTCCATGGAATTCTGCAAGAATATTGGAGTAGGATTCTCCAGGCAAGAATACTGGAGTGGGTAGCCATTCTCTTCTCCAGGGGATCTTCTCCAGTGATTGAACCTGGGTCTCCTGCATTGCAGGCAGATTCTTTACCATCTGAGCCTCCAGGAAAGCCCTCAATCAGTGATAGGGGAATTAAAGTGTCATAAGCCTTGCTGCTGGGCAGGAGGAAGAAAAAAAAAACCCTACCTACAAATTGTGGGTGGGGGTTTTCGCTTTTGAATGTATATTTATTTGGCTGCGTCGCAGACATTAGTTTTCGAACGAGGGATCGAACCTGTGTCCCCTGCATTGTAAGGCAAAACCCTTAGCCGCTGGCCCACCAGGAAAGTCTGCAGGCTGTGACTTTTAAAAGGTTAATAGTTAGTGAAATCTCAGGATTGAGGGTATAACAGTTACCCGGATGACAAGCTAATGTGTTTTATGTATTAGTCTGTTTTATATTTTATGTGCTAACTTCCTCACTTCTCCGTTGCAGAATTCAATATTTGTGATCCATTGCGTCCAGAGGGTTTGGGATGTATTAATAGTACAGGGAAGCAATCCATACGGTTTCAAAGAGTCGGAAACGACTGAGCAACTGGATAACGAACAAGCAAGGTGGAAAGGTGGAAAAAGTAGAGATAGACAGAGTTAGGGGAAAGGGGCTCGGATAACATGAACCTCGCCTGCTCAAAGAACCTGCGGTCCCTGGACTTTTGAGGATCCGCCCATCCTCAGAGCAGCGCTGCTGGTCCGGCCCCTTCTCCCGGACCGAGGTTCCCATAGCGCCTAAGCCAGAGGAATGTGTGTGTTTGTGCGGGTGAGGGTGGGTGGGTTCCCACTGACACAGTAGCTGCCTAAGGATCAGCAGGTGCCAGGGGGAAGTTCCACCATCCAGGGAAAGAATTGTTCTCCCTTCCTCACACTTTTAGCTGGAGCTAGTCCTACTGCGAGGGCACGAAAGCGGCTTGGGGACCAGACCTGTGTTCCCCCTCCTTAGGTCCATGTTCCTGCAGGACTGGCTCTCCGTGCTACCTGCCTGGGGCCGGTCATGCCTGACGTTTCCTCCATCCCTTCAGTACCTCCAGGTGCCTGAAACTTACTCACCTGCCCCACTGGCCATGCGCCGGCTTCTCTAAAGAGAAACGGGCGCTGCTGGGGGAGTCCGCTGTCTATGCTGGTTGCTTCGCTTCTGAAGGTTTTCTCCTCTTTAGAGTTACTCTAAAGAGCGGTTATGGTAATTTATTTCCCAAACATTTGCAAAATCATAACAGGATTACACTCACACCCACACACACCCACATAATGTTCCAGGATGTCCAAGCCCCCTTCTACGAGCTGTGGTCGAGAATAAAATAAATTGGGCTCTCAAGGAGGTCCCTGTCTCCTAATCAATCTGAAGAGATTTTGACATATGAGAAGCAAAACACAAAACAGAGACTGAAGAGATGATATGATCAGAATGGAGACCCTCTCCCTCCAAACCTTCATGTACTTGAGTCACAACTCTAAGAGTTTTTATTTTGCCCCAGTTTGTAAAGAATGCAATTACTAGTTGTTGTTTTTAAGAGTAAAATATGTTTTTTAAAAGAAATTTTGTCAAACACAGGACATTCTGATGAGAAAACTTAAAATGACCCAAATTCAAACATCTCAGAGAAAAATCAAGGCTCTTGTGTGGATGGACAACTTTGCTGGGATTTTTCTGTCTCTACATCCTTACACATCTTATAAAAGTCTTCCTGTAAAACAATGTCCCTGGTTATACCACTATAAATTTAATGTGTTTTAAAATAGCTCTACTGAGATATAATTCACTCTTTTAAAGCATATGGTCAGGACTTCCCTCGTGGTCCAGTGGCTAAAACTGTGCTTCTGCTGGAAGAGATTCAGGTTCAATCCCTGGTCTGGAAATTAAGATCTTACATGCCCAGTTCAGTTCAGTTCAGTAGCTCAGTAGTGTCCAACTCTTTGTGATCCCATGAACTACAGCACGCCAGGCCTCCCTGTCCATCACCATCTCCCAGAGCTCGCTCAAACTCATGTCCATTGAGTCAGTGATGCCATCCAACCATCTCATCCACTACCCTCCCCTTCTCCTCCCGCCTTCAATCTTTCCCAGCATCAGGGTCTTTTCAGATGAGTGGGTTCTTCCCATCAGGTGGCCAAAGTATTGGAGTTTCAGCTTCAGCATCAGTCCTTCCAATGAATATTCAGGACTGATTTCTTTTTAGAATTGACTGGTTGGATCTCCTTGCAGTCCAAGGGACTCTCAAGAGTCTTCTCCAACACCACAGTTCAAAAGCATCAATTCTTTGGTGCTCAGCTTTCTTTATAGTCCAATTCTCACATCCACACATGACTACTGGAAAAACCATAGCTTTGACTAGACAGACCTTTGTTGGCAAAGTAATGTCTCTGCTTTTTAGTATGCTGTCTAGGTTGGTCCTAGTTTTTCTTCCAAGGAAAAGGGCGGGGCAAAAAAGTACACAGAACTGCTTTGGGTATGTTCACAGACTTGTACAGCCTTCACCATAGTCAACTTTAGAACAGTTTTTTATATATATATATCACCAAAACAACCCTTTACCCATTAGCAGTCACCCTTCATTCCCTTGTGCCCCTGTCCCCTCCAGCCTTAGGCAATCACTATTTGAAAAATCACTATATGGAAAATCACTGTTTCCATAGATTTATCTATTCTGAATACTTGCTATAAATGAAATGAAACAAAATGTTACCTTCTGTGTCTGGTTTCTCTCACATGTTTTCATTTAATTAAGGAGTTTACATTTTACTCCAGGGCAGAAGGAGTTATTGAAAAGTTCTGAGAAGAGTGACAAAATAGATTTAATTTTTAAATCTTCATCTTGGCTGCTTTGAATAGCACGGATTGAGGAAAGGAAAGATTAGGGGTGGAGAGTGTTTAGGTGACTATGGTGATTTGGACTACAATGCCAACTGAGATGCAGTGGGTTTCTCTGGATTTCTGTGAAGAACTAGACCTAGAGCCTCCAGTGTTCCTGACACTGAGGGTAGAAGTATCTTTTGCCTTGTTTGATCTTAGACTCCAGGGAGTGGCCCTCCCCATACTGACGTTCCTCAGTTCAGTTCAGTCGCTCAGTTGTGTCCGCCTCTTTGCGACCCCATGAACCGCAGCACGCCAGGCCTCCCTGTCCAACACCAACTCCCGGAGCCTACCCAAACTCATGTCCATTGAGTCGGTGATGCCTTCCAACCATCTACTGACGTTCCCAGGGCCGCACAATTCTCCCTGTTTGCTGCTTTCTCACATCTTTTCCTTGCCAACTCATACTTTATTCATTTATCAGGAGAACGGCTTCTCACTCCGTCCAATGCTTTTTAAATCAGCCAGAATGCTTTCAACCAAATCAGCGTTTGCATTCGGTTTCCAGAACTGAGACTATCATAAGAAAGAAATACTAGCAAAAAGACTTTGTGTCATAGCGCCGCATCGCCCACCCCCAGCGAATAATCAAACGCTAAAATCGCTCGGAGCTTCTCAGTTTATTCATAAAAGAGATCAAGTGGAGAATGATCTCCACTTCGAGGCCGACTAGGAAGGCCCGCAGTTCTCTCCCCTCGCTCTGCAGACGCCCCAGAACAGACACCGCTGTCCCCGAGCCCTCTGGGAAGTGGAGTCCTTCCGCCGGGACCCCCGACCCGGCGCGGTCGCCTCCAAGTGCGCAGATGCGACTCCAGACAGAGCCTCGGGCTCGAGCCTTTTGTCTCCCCGCAGCTCGGTGGGTCCAGAAGGCGACGGTGTCCGCCGCCCCCGCCCCTCCCAGAGCGCTGCTCGGAGGGGATCCAGCCCGGGAGCCGGAGCCAAGTCCGCAACGAGTCCGTAGGTAAGAGAAAGCCGGGTCAGAGGCGCGAGTCTCCGCGACCCGTCCGTCAAGCGCGCCGCTCTAACGCCACCTGCTGCGGCGCCGGCCAGGCTCTCAGGTTCCGGCCTCAGCGGGAGAAGGGCTGGGCCTTGCCTGCCTCCCGGCCCCACCCCTCGGGCGCTCCGCCGGTATTTCCGGCTGGGTAGCGAGCCGGCTACCCTTGTTCTGAGCTAAGGGGCGCCCCGGAAGCGAGGTTGCCGCTAGGTACTCTGGGAAATGGAGTCCGGGAGCCTGAAGGGGGCATGGCCGACGGGGGATTTGGGGAAGGGAAGAGTGAGGGTTGGAGGGCTCAGCTTCCGAGGTTCGGAGAGCTAGAGCGCCTCCCGCTGGTGTTGGCTTTAGGTCCTGTCACTCCACTGAAACACTGCAGGTTCTGAACTTTGGGGACAGATAGAAAAGAATGGAGTCCATGTCTTACTCATTTCTCTTCTGTGCTTGAGCTATGAGAGTTTGGTGGTTTAGCCATTAAATCGTGTCCGACTCTTGTGACCCCCATGGATCATGGGGGCTCTGTCACCAGGCGGCTCTGTCCTTTGCATTTCCAGGCAAGAATACCGGAGTAGGTTGCCATTTCCTTCTCCCAGTGATCGAACCCGAGTATCGTGCATTGCAAGCCAACTCTTTTAACAACTGAGCCACCGGGAGTGGGGGTTAGGGGAGGGAGGGTGTCTGGATTAAAGTTTTCGGGGCTGCCTATATTTGGGGTCCAGAGTAAGGGGTTCGACTCTGAACGTGCAAAGGAATCCCGGCCTGTTTTATTTTCAGGGTCTTAAAGAGCGAGTGAAGAATCACATGTATAAGGATTCCACCTATCAACTACCTTGTGTTTTATGAGTAGGAAGGATTGAGTAACTGTGGGAGCTCTACTTTTAGTTACTGCGACGTTAATCAGAGGCCAGCTTATAACCATTTCTGTGCTTCAGGGTCTTAGGAGAATTTGTGCATCATACAGAACCGGTGTGTGACTAAGGCTCACAGTCACTACCCTGGCTCTCTCCTGTTTTTGCCTTGGTGTGGAACGTAGGTGACTGACCTGGGGACTCCAGAGAAGGGTCTTCCAACTGTGAAGTTTAATCTAGGCTAAATTATGAAGGTTCTAAGTAAAACAGAGTTACTACTGAGGCCCTAGGACTTAAATGTGTAGGAATAAGCCTCCTAGGAGTAGAGGTAGAGGGAGATGCCCCAGGGAGTGTAATCAATTTCACAGTGGGGCAAGGCTAACCCCAGAATCTCTCCCTGAAGCTTCAGAGTAGAGTTGAATGATTTATACAAAGAAGTGGATTATATATTGCTGAAAAGTCCATGTTTATCTCATCTGAAACAGTGAATTAGGAGGAAGTCCTAGCAATAACAAGAGGACAAGGAAAAGCTGATCATGGATTATCTGACCATTGAAGTTGAGGAAAATGGTAAGAATTACGCAAATAAACATGGAGTTAAAAGTGGGGACAAGTGGAGGAAATACCCTGGATAAGAATGAAAAGGTTAGGTGCCCCTGCATGATGGGAAAGGGAAACAGACACATGTCAGGAGAAGACCCCAAAGTAGAGAAACTCAGTAAGCCATCATGTTGGGAAATCACTAAGAAGGCTCCTTGGAAGGAAAGTTATGACCAACCTAGATAGCATATTCAAAAGCAGAGACATTACTTTGCCAACAAAGGTCCGTTTAGTCAAGGCTATGGTTTTTCCAGTGGTCATGTATGGATGTGAAAGTTGGACTGTGAAGAAAGCTGAACACCGAAAAATTGATGCTTTTGAACTGTGGTGTTGGAGAAGACTCTTGAGAGTCCCTTGGACTGCAAGGAGATCCAACCAGTCTATTCTAAAGGAGATCAGTCCTGGGTGTTCTTTGGAAGGAATGATGCTAAAGCTGAAACTCCATTACTTTGGCCACCTCATGTGAAGAGTTGACTCATTGGAAAAGACTCTGATGCTGGGAGGGATTGGGGGCAAGAGGAGAAGGGGACGACAGAGGATGAGATGGCTGGATGGCATCACCGACTTGATGGATGTGAGTCTGAGTGAACTCCGGGAGTTGGTGATGGACAGGGAGGCCTGGCGTGCTGCGATTCATGGGGTCGCAAAGAGTAGGACACGACTGAGTGACTGAACTGAACTGAACTGAATTGAAGAAGGCTCCTTGTCATACATTCCCCTCTCTCATCTTCCTCTTTCAGTGCTTCTATGCTCATACACATTCCCTCTGATGCTGTAGAAGGGAGAATATTCCACAGTGCTTGTTTTTGTGGTAAAGAACAGGTCATGCTTTTCCACTCCCATAGGAGTGTACCAAAATATTGACATACTATATGTGCATTTAGCTTTTTGGTCAAAGTGCTTTCATGTTATTATCTTCGTCTATCTGTATCTGATCCTTTTGAGTTAAGTAGAGTAGGTCTTGTGTATATAATTCCTCTGGCTTGTGCTAGCTTTTGTCCTTGCGAATTTGTAAGTGGGAAGATAGAGTTTATCCCCTTCATGGCTTTACTTCTGCTCTTTCCAGCTATGACTACAGAAGATGTTTCTTTGTCCCAAGAACAGAGCACAGAAGAAATGGAACCTATTGGAGAGCTTCTTCCTGTTGAGTTCCAGGCAAGTTTGAGTTTCATTTCCCTCCTGTGAAATCTCAGTTTGGTGTTCAGAGTGTGTCCTCATTTCTTCCTTTCATCTCACTTCGGAGGTTCATGGAAATCTCATCTGGAGAACTGAACCAAAGTAATTTTTCCTTGAAGACTTGAAGCTCTGGGGGGAGCTCAGGCTGGAGCTTTAAATTTGGGAGGAATCTGTGTGAATGGTATTTCAAACTATGAAGCTGTAATCACTAGCAAATAAATGTAGGTAGAAAAGAGATGAGATCTTATTACTGTAGCTTCCAACACTTTGAGGTCGGGGAGATAAGAGGAAACAGCAAAGGAGACTGAGAAGATGTGGCCAGTGAGGCAGGGAGGGGAGGCCAAAAGTGGCATTCTGGTAGCTTTACAGACTCACAGATGTAAAATTAGTGGTTACCAGTGGCAGGGGTGGGGGGCGGGATACATGGTTGGGGAGTGGGAGGTATGAACTATTGGGTGTAAAACAGGCTCAAGAATGGATCATACAGTGTGGTCCAGTGGATGAGACTCTGCCTTGTAATGCAGAGGATGTGAGTTCAATCCCTAGTCCAAGAATTAAGATCTTTTGTGCCTCACATAAGACCCTCAGCTAAGACCCAACACAGCCTAATAAATATTTGCAAAAAGAGAATGTGTTGTACAACATGGGGAGTATAGCCAATATTTTCTAATATTGGCTGCTGCTGCTGCTAAGTCGCTTCAGTCGTGTCCGACTCTGTGCGACCCCACAGACGGCAGCTTATCAGCCCCCCACCCGTCCCTGGGATTCTCCAGGCAAGAACACTGGAGTGGGTTGCCATTTCCTTCTCCAATGCATGAAAGGGAAAAGTGAAAGTGAAAAGTGAAAGTGAAGTCGCTCAGTCGTGTCCGACTCTTAGCAACCCCATGGACTGCAGCCTACCAGGCTCCTCCGTCCATGGGATTTTCCAGGCAAGAGTACTGGAGTGGGGTGCTATTGCCTTCTCCGAAATATTGGCTAGTAACCTGTATTAGTCTGTGTTAGGGAAAACAGTAATAATAGCTAACATTTATCTTTTTTTTCTATGTATTAAGTCCTTTGAACAACCTCTTGTAATAATAACTATGTTAGGTAAGTACCATTATTAACATTATCTACAGATGTAAGGACAGATCTGAGATTTGCACCCAGGCAGTCTGACATCAAAGTTAGACTCTTGTTTTAAATTTACTTTTTATACAATTTTTACAGGTTACTAGCCAATATTTGTATAAAAAATAAATTTAAAACAAGAGTCTAACTTTGATGTCAGACTGCCTGGGTGCAAATCTCAGATCTGTCCTTACATCTGTAGATAATGTTAATAATGGTACTTACCTAACATAGTTATTATTGTTCGCTATTACTGTTTTCCCTAACACAGACTAATACTTAGAATATTCCATTAAAATGGTTAAAATAAAGTTTTAACGCTCAGATTAAAAAGAACTTCCTATTCCAGATTGTTCTCTTCCCTCAAAGATCACCAAATCCTATAAGAATGTACTTATTCTTCCAGGAATTGACGACAGTCAAGGATGAGGAAATGGACTTCACCTGTGTGGAGGAGGAACAGATGAATTCTGCCCGAAGGCACATGGGCATGGATATGAAGGTGGAGAATTGTGGGAACCTGGTGTTTTGGGGTAAGAAAGTTATTTTTCAGTACTTTATTGAAAAAAAGTTATTTTTCATACTGTTTACTGTGACATAAAACTTCCACTGTGACTAATGACATCAAATGCCATAGTTTTGCTTACGATCCAGAGAGCTCTGATCCCGTAGGGGATCCCTGATGACTTTGAGCTCAGAATTGGGCTTCTTTTCTCTCCTGGCAAATCAAAGTTCACCATCTGTGGAAATGAAAAAGGACAGCTCCTTTACATACATATGTATAAGTATATAATTTTGTTTATTTATTATTTTTATCTTTCTGGCTGTGCTGTGTCTTTGTCGCTTCTCGGGCTTTCTCCAGTTTCAGAGAGCAAGGCCTACCTTCTCCTTGCGGTGCGTGGGGTTCTCCTCGCAGTGGCTTCTCTCGCTGTGGAGCGTAGGTTCTAGGGTGTGTGGGCTTCACTAGTTGAGGCCCATGAGCTTAGTTGCCCTGCAGCATGTGGAACCTTCCTGGAGCAGGGATCAAACCCATGTCCCCTGCATTGGCAGGTGGATTCTTAACCACTAGACCAGCGGGAAGTCTGGGATGATGTCTTTAAAGGAGACAGTGGGGGGCGGGGGGACAGGGACCAAAGAGGGGAGCCTAAGACAGAACACTGAGAAGCATCAACACTTCAGAAGAAGGAACAGCAGGAAAACTTCCAAATAAGTAGGGATCAGGAGAAAAAACCTGGAGAGCTTAGTAATACAGAAGTTAAGAGAGAATGTTTGTTAATTCTCTCTCAATAAGATGGGGAGAAAAGCACCAGGAAAATGTTGTTAGGAGGAGCACATGGTGTCAAGTGCTGTTGAGAGGCCCAGGTGATCTACAGATGAAAAGGATCCACTGGATTTAGGTGACATATAAATGGTTAGTGACTTTAGTGAGAGCAATTCCAACTGAGTGGTGGGGAGAGAAGCCAGACTGTGGTGAGTCAGGAGCAAGTGTGTGATGAGATGATATCCAAAATCTGAGAAATTTGACTTTGGCAATAAAGGAAGGAAGAAAGAAAGGTGAGAGAGAGGGAAAGAAGGAAGGGAGGAAGAAAAGAAGGGAAGGAAAGAATGGAGGGAGGGAGGAGGCAGTGGTTAGTGGAGACACAAAATCATAGGGAAAGCATACACTAAACAAACAAACAAAAAATCTGCTTTTAAAAAAGGACTAAAGGTAATGATTTTAAAAATCAAATGTGGTTGTTGCCGGGGTCCAGCCCCGGTGGATCCAGGGAATTTGAAGCGGGGACGGCGTCGGCGAGGATCAGGAAACAAATGCTTAATTAAATGTTAATTAAGGATATAAAGAGTAATAGAATAAGGATAGCTCAGTAGGAAAATTCAGTGAAGAAAAGAGGCTGAAATAAGGATAGCTCAGTGAGGAAATTCAGTGAAGAAAAGAGGCTGAATAATTCAGCCAGAAGGTGAGAGAAAGAACGACACAGGGAGACCAAGTTTCGGTGAACAAGGCCCGCACTTTATTTTCCAAAGTAGTTTTTATACCTTAAGTTATGCATAGAGGATAATGGGGGAAGGGGTAGAGTCATGCAGCAAGCCAGGCTTTCTTCCTGCAAACTAATCATATGCAAAAGCTTAGGTGATTTGCATCATCTTCTGGCCCCGAGGCCTGTTAACATTTTAAGACCCTTTCTTCAGAAAACTAATTTTTCTCTAAAGGTGATTGGTCAGGAGCCACCCTCCAAAAGCATTAGATAAAGTTGCATTCCTACAGAGCAAAGGTGTGGTGGGCTATAACAAGAAAAAGAATTAACTCAAGGGTCCCAGGTTACAAACATTAAAGCTACTACTTACACCAAATATATTAATCAATACACTGCCAGGGACACAGCAGGTAAGGGATATGGAAATTTAGCAGCAAACATTGGCCCAACAAGTGAAAATCCCTTCACCAATACAATTTCTAATCAATCTTTTAACTGCTCAAAGGAATGTGTATTTAGACAGTTTAGAACATCTCATGCCTCTCACAGTTGGGAGGCTCTGAGCAATCACATATGGCCTGAAAAACCTATTCAGGCAGGCTAGAGGACTTCCAAAGGAGCTTGTAGGTTGAAACACTGTCACACCCAGGAATTATTAACTGGAGCTGTAAGCTAACTCTTTTTTCAGAGAGAGGTAGTGGGGGACAGCCCCCCGTAAAGTCAGAGGTGTAGGTGAGAGCACAAAGCAGAAAGTAGGCAGACTCTGGTTTTGGGGGCTAGATGCTCGAGAATTTCCAGGGGGACTCCTGAGGCTCGATCCCGCCTTTGCGTCTGCCGAGCTTCCTTCCTCATGACCTTTGTCATGGGTGGAGCTCCTCACGCTTGCTCCCGGCAGTGATAGAATTCCAGTTGAGCTATTCCAGATCCTGAAAGATGATGCTGTGGAAAGTGCTGCACTCAATATGCAATATGCACTCAATATACATTATGCCGGCTCCTGGCAGGTTGTCACTAATATATGTCTTCATGTAAGCGATTTTTTTGTCCAATACTTTTTCAAAATTGCCCAATTTCAACCTGTGTTTTCATCCCCCCACCCCGCCCACTTCCTCAGTTATTTTGTTGACATTTATTTTCATCCTGCCTGCTTATCTTCTTCCCTGGCTAGTCTGTTCAGTTTCCCATTCTTTCAGGTGTAGCATCATCATTATCTGACCTTGTATTGTGCTTCAGCTTCATCATTTCCCCATCAGTGTTATTCACTGAAACTTTGTCACCTGCCATTGCCATGAGGCTTTTTCTGAGAACATTCAAACATTTTTAAAGGACATCAATTTAATTTTCTTTAACTTCTTGCCACCTCAGCAGTTTTCTTTCTCTCCACACAGAGAACACAAATATCTGTACTCTTTATTTATTTCAGATTCTGAATCTACACCTGAAACTAAAGTGTCCCTTTCAATGCAGGAAGGTTCTGAAGGAGTATCATCAGAAAGGGAGCTGATAATAGAAAGACTTATAAAGGATGATTCCTGGGACTCCAGATGGATAAAAACCTGGGAATGTGGAGGCATGTTAGAAAGGCAGCAAGGAAATCTGAAGAAAGATTTAAGGCAAGTCATAATTAAGCACAAGAGAAATCCTATGGAGGATTGTACTGAAATCGGGGAAAGTTCGAACCCAATTAAACATCAGAACATTTACTCAGTGAAAAGGCCTTGGAAGTGCAGTGAGTGTGGCAAGTCCTTCAGCTACTACTCAGCTTTTATCCTACATCAGAGGATTCACACAGGAGAGAAACCCTATGTATGTACTGAATGTGGAAAGGCCTTCACCCGGAGCTCATCCCTTATCCAGCATCAGAGAATCCACACTGGAGAGAAACCTTACGAGTGTAATGAATGCGGGAAAGCTTTCAGTCACCGTTCAGCGCTTATTCAACATCATATCATTCATACTGGAGAAAAGCCCTATGAGTGCAATGAATGTGGGAAGGCCTTCAACCAAAGCACGTACCTCATCCAGCACCATAGAATACACACTGGAGAGAAGCCCTATAAATGTAAAGAGTGTGGGAAAGCTTTCAATGACACCTCCTCTCTTATTAAACATCAGAGGGTCCATACTGGAGAAAAACCGTATGGGTGTAAAGAGTGTGGGAAGGCCTTTAGTGACAGGTCAGGCCTTACTCAACATCAGAGAACTCACACAGGGGAGAAGCCCTATGAATGTAGTGAATGTGGGAAGGCTTTCAGTTACTGTTCAGCTCTTATTCAACATCAAGGAACCCACACTGGGGAGAAACCTTACAAATGTCATGAATGTGGAAAAGCCTTCAGTGATCGCTCAGCTCTCATAAGACACCAGAGAATTCATACTGGAGAGAAACCTTACAAGTGTAAAGAATGTGAGAAAGCCTTCAGCCAGAGCTCATCCCTGACAAAGCATCTAAGAACTCACACTGGAGAGAAACCATATAAATGCAATGATTGTGACAAAGCCTTTAGCCAGAGTTCTTCTCTTATTCAACACCAGAAAACTCATGCAGGGGAAAAACGCTATAAATATAAGAAATGTGAGAAAACTTTCAGTATGTGTTCAGCCTATCATCAACATGGAGAAATTCATGGTGAATAGAAGGCAGTGAATTGATGAAATAATTATGCACTATCTCCTTATTATACAGAGCTCCAAATATTGGTCTTCCCAGGTGGCACTAGTGGTAAAGAAACTGCCTGCCAATGCAGGAGACATAAGAGATGGGGGTTCGATCCTTGAATTGGGAAGATCCCCTAGAGGAGGGCATGGCAATCCACTCCAGTATTGTTGCCTGGAGAATCCCTTGGACAGAAGAGCCTGGTGGGCTACAGTCCAAAGGGTCACTAAGAGTTGGACATGACTGAAGCGACCAGGATGGACCTAGAGATTATCATACTAAAGTAAGTCAGACAGAGAAAGACAAATATGATATGATTTATATGTGGAATCTAAAAAATGATTCAAATAAACTTATTTACTAAACAGACTCACAGTCATAGAGAACAAACTTCTTACCAGAGGAAAAAGGTCCTGGAGGGGGATAAGTTAGGAAATCGGAAATAACATATCCAAACTACTATATATAAAATTGGTAAACAAAAAGGACCTACTGTGTGGCACAGAGAGCTATGCTCAATATTTTATAATAACCTATAACAAAAGAATCTGAAAAAGTGATAACCAAATCATTTTGCTGTCCATGAGAAACTAACACAATATTATAAATCAACTATACTTCAATAAAAATAATTTTTAAAATTCTCGTGTTAATCAATGTGCAACCAGGATGAAAAGTAGCACTGACTGAAATTCTTTCTGCACGAGGATCAACCTAACGGGATAAGAGGGTTATAGGCAGCCGAAAGGATATTAACAATCTACATTAGCTGACAAGAGCTCTTTGTGTCCTTGTTTCTGCTTTATCTTTCTCCTGCTAGTAACATCACCTTTTAAAATTAATTAATTAGACTGCATTGGGTTTTAGTTGCTGCACACAGTGTCTTCGTTGAGATGTCGGATCTTTCATCACGGTGCACAGAATCTAGTTGTGTCACAGGGCTTAGTTGTCCCAAGGCAGGTAGGACCTTAGTTCTCCGACCAGGGATCAAACCCCTACCTCCTGCAGTGGAAGTGCAGAGCCCTAACCATTGGGCCACCAGGAAATTCTCTGTAGGCTTATTAATGATGGCCATTCTGACTCGTGTGAAGTAGTACCTCATTGTAGTTTTGGCTTAAATGTTGCTATGACTAGCAATATCGAGCATCTTTTCATGTGCCTGTTGGCCATTTGGATGTCTTCTTTGAAGAAATGTCTATTTAGATCATCTGCCCATTTTTTTGATTGGATTGTTTGGTATTTTGTTATTGAGTTGTATGAGCTGTTTGTATATTTTGGAAAGTAGGTCCTTGTTGATCACATAATTTGCAAAAATTATATAGCAGTCTGTCTTTCCATTTTTCTTATAGTTTGCTGTGCTAAAGCTTCTAAGTTTGATTAGGTATCATTTGGGAGACAGCTAAAAAAACATTGGTCTGATTTATGTAAAAGATACTTTAAATACAGAAAATTCAAAAGATGAAAAAATATACAATGAAAACACTAATCATAAGGAAGCTGGAGTGGATATATTAATATCAGATAAAACAGAATTCAAGAACAGGGATATTATCTTAGATATAGAAGGATTTTACAATGATAAAAGGGATCAATTCACCAAGGTGAGTAATTGTTTAATGTGTAATTGGGTTACAATTATGAATGCGATTTTAGTGTTATACACAAAATTTAGAATTCTGGATTATTAATATATTATGTGCTTAATATCACAGCCTCCAAAATCACAAAGTAATAACTGACAAATTTTTAAAAAGTGGGCAATTTTATAACTGGAAATTTTAACACTCCATTTTCAGAAGTTGATAGAACAACTAGACAAAATATTAAAGACATAGAATATCTGAACCACACTGTCTACAATCTTGAATTGATTGACATATACATTATAGAAGATACAACAACTGCAGAATGCATACTACCTAAAAAAAACATATTTGGCTGCATTGAGTCTTAGTTGCAGCTTGCAGGATCTTTCAGTGTGGCACCCGTCAGAGCTTAGTTGCTTGAAGGCATGTGGGATCTTAGTTCCCTGACCAGATCCCACTGATGCTAGAATGGCTCACAGAACTCGGAAATAATAGTTTAGAGACTTCCCTGGTGGTCCAGTGGCTGAGACCCCCACAGCTCCCAGTTCAGTGGGCCCCGGTTCAATCCCTGGTCAGGGAACTAGATCCCGCCTGCTGCAACTAAGATCTGACGCTGCCAAATAAATAAATATTTGAGAAAAACAGTTTACTTATCACTGGTTCATTGTAAAAGGATAGAACTCAGGATCAGCCAGATGGAAGAGATGCTCAGGATGCAGGGGACAGGGTAGTAGAGCTTCCAACCCTCTCCGGGCATGCCCCCAGCACCTCCACCAGTTCAGCAACCAGTGTCTGCATTTTCATGGGGGTTCCTTGCGTAGGTGTAATGGGCGAGTCACTGACCTCTGGGGACTGACTGAACCCCAGCCTGTCCCCTCCCCTCAGGTGCTAGGGGTGAAGGTTCTAACTTGCTCACAGGCCTTGGCCCCTGGCAACTAGGTGTATCCTTAGGAGTTTTCCTCATTAACATAAAACTCAGATGCTGAGGGATTTGTTATGATAACAAGATGCTTATCTCACCTGTGAGGCTGTGCAGCTACTTCAGAAATTGAGGAGGACTTCCCTGATGGCTGGTGGCACAGTGGATAAAAATCCTCCTGCCAATGCATGGGACACAGATTCGATCCCTGGTCCAGGAAGATCCCATATGCTATGGAGCAACTAAGCGGGTGCGCCACAACTACGGAGCCTGCGCACCTAGAGCCTGTGCTCCGCAGCTAGAGAAGCCACTGCAGTGAGTCTGCACACCACAACAAAGAGTAACCCTTGCTTGCCTCAGTTAGAGAAAGCCCACGTGCAACAATGAAGAGCCAACACAGCCCAAAATAAATAAAAAACCAAAGAGAAAAGCCCAAGTTAAAAGATACTCCTCTGCACTTATCCCCTAAGAAATTCCAAGCACTTTAGGAACTCTGCCAGAAACAGGCAGGAAGACCAAATATACATTTCTTATTTAAATCACAATATCACAATGGGGAAAAGGGAAAAGACTCATTTGCTTAAGACCCTGGAGGAGACGAGAGAGAATGACCTCGGGGCCCAGGGGGAGAGGACAGGAGGGGTGAGGACCACACAGGGGAAAGTCTTTGCCTCCCCTGAGGCCCGGGCTCAAGTCTTGCTCCTCCAACAACTTTCTGGATCCCAGTGAGCCCTCCCTTCCTCCCTCTTCAGACCTGGCGGATAGTGGTACCCACGACAGCCAGCCCAGAAGCTTCTGCCAGTGAGTCCCAGTAGCCTGTCCATCCCTGTGGGAGCAGCCCGCACGCTGCCCCATTCTCAGTGTCCTCCTGGGAGGGCGCCATCTATTTCGTATGAGAACTGGGCAGAAGAACCGTGTGATGAGGAAGGTGGGAGTGCACAGAGCAGGGTCAGCGAACTCACCTGGACCCGGGAGTGGTTTTATGGGGTCACAGCCACAGCTGTCCACTCTCCTGTTGTCTATGCTGCCAGAGTAGAGTTGAGTGACCACAGCAGAGACCAAACGGCCAGAGAAGCCTTACATACTGACCATGTGTCCTTCCAGAGAGAACACGTGTGACTCTAGTGTGGAAGAAAGAACATTCGTGACCTGAGGGTTGGAGACGAGTTGAGCCCTGAGTCTGCAAATTCACTGGATGAGCCTCGGCTGTAGGACAATAATACTGTGGCCCACAAAGCTGTGGTAGGAGCTGCAGCTATAATGAGTCTGTTTCCAGGGGTTGCTGTCCTTTCAGGACAAGGCTCTGTACTTCACCAGGCAAGAGTGGGACACACTGGACTGGGCTCAGAAGGCCCTCTACAGGGACGTGATGCTGGACAACTACAGACGTCATCTTCTTGGGTGATGAGTCAGCTTGAAGGTGAGGGAATGGGATTAGGGAGGGCTTGTGAGTATACATGGTATTTATTACAAGTGTGTTATTTCCTTAAAAATGATATGAAGCAAATATGTCCTACTCAAGAATTGATTCATCTGTGTGGTGTATTTGTGAATGTTCTTTAAAATTGTTCTAGTCTACGCTTGCCTATATGTTGGCAGTACTTCACAATAAACTTGTTCATATTTTTTGGTGGAGTATCACAATAAAAAAGTATATAACTAGGGACTTCCCTGGTGGTCCAGCAGTTAAGTCTTCACCTTCCAATGCAGGGGGTGCGGGTTCGATCCCTGGTCAGGGCACTGAGATACCACATTTCTAAAGAGGTAAATAAATCCCATGGAGATCAGTACTAAAAAAACAAAGGACTCACTTTCATTTAAAAAAATATTTTGAACTTATAAAACAGAGACTCACAGACACGAAACGAACTTATGGTTACTGGAAGAGAGGGACAGTTAGGGAGTTTGGGAAGGTCATGTACATGTTAGGGGAAGCACACTGATTGAAACCACCCACCCTGGCCAGGCACCATAGTAACCATTTGCATGAGTTGTTTTATGACAGGAGCTCCTGATAAGGGATACAGAACTAGTAAGCCACCACCAACTGGAAGAGTTCGGGAAAGGTCAAAAGGAGACACTGCGTGTCCGTCCACTTCCCAGAATCCCTCTCGCTAGCATCCATCTTGGCTGAGTGATGCGTGCGCCACCAGGAAAGACTCTGAATTAGAATGATTGGCCAAAGACCACCCGGAAACTAATCCCATCACCATAAAACCAGCCACCCTTACCCTACTGCTCCCCACCCGGATGTCCTTTCCCAATAAAATCTCTTGCTTTGTCAGCACATGTGTCTCCTTGGACAATTCATTTTCGAGTGTTAGACAAGAGCCCAGTTTCGGGCCCTGGAAGGGGTCCCCCTTCCTGCAACATACACACTGCTATATTTAAAATGAATAACCAACAAGGACCTATTGTAGCACATGGAACTCTCTCTGTTTAATGGTATGTGGCAGCCTGGATGGGAGGGGAGTTCGGGGGAGAATGGGTACATGTATACGCATGGCTGAGTCCCTTCAGTGTTCCTCTGAAACTATCCCAACATTGTTAACCAGCTATCCCCCAATACAAGATAAAAAGTTCAAAGGAAAAAAAAAGGTTTGGTCCAAAAGTGGAGGTCCTTGAAGAGTGACAAGGGCACAACTCTGATGGGTCATCTTTGCTCTTGCGGAAAGTATGTTCTGGGGAGAGGGGGGTGCTCCTGACTCAGACCCTCCTCCTTCAGGGCAACAGGCTCTCAAAGGGCATCCCGAGACTAATTGAACTCAGTCTATCTTGGGTGTGATGGCAAAAGGCAATACAATCCATGATTACTGAAATACTCCAAAGAATATAGTTTCTGGAAAGAGAAAGAGAAGGAGGGAAAGAGAGAATGGAATAAAACGACTCATGCAGAAGCAGGTCAAAATGATGGGACTTTATTTCTGTGGATTCTTTGGTGTCGGACGAGGTGTGAGCTCTGTCTGAAGCTGCCCCCACAGTCGAGACATCTGTAAGGTTTCTCTCCGGTGTGAGTTCTCCGGTGTTTAATGAGGGTCGCGCTCTGACTGAAGTGCTTCCCGCACACAGAACACCCGTAGGGCTTCTCACCGGTGTGGATCCTCTGGTGTTTGGAGAGGTCGGAAGAGCGTTTGAAGCTCTTGTTGCACTCCTCACACGTGTGGGGTCGCTCTGCCTTGTGTGTCCTCTGGTGTCTAAAACGACTGGAGGCGCGGCAGTTCTCCCCGCACTCCTTACATGTGTAGTGCTTCTCCCCTAGGTGGGTTCTCTGATGCCGGCTGAGGTGTGAGCTCTGTCGGAAGCTGTCCCCACACTTGGGACACGTGTAGGGCTTCTCTCCGGTGTGTGTCCTCTGGTGTTTAATGAGGGTCGCGCTCTGACTGAAGCGCCTCCCACACACAGGACACCCGTAGGGCTTCTCGCCAGTGTGGATCCTCTGGTGTTTGGAGAGGTCGGAGCAGCGTTTGAAGCTCTTGTCGCACTCCTCACACAAGTAGGGTCGCTCCTCATTGTGTGTCCTCTGGTGACTAAAATGGCTGGAGGTGTGGCAGGTTTCCCTGAAGTTGTTACAGGTATAGTGCTTCTCCCCCAGGTGGGTTCTCTGATGTCGACTGAGATTTGAGCTCTGTCGGAAGCTGTCCCCACACTTGGGACACGTGTAGGGCTTCTCACCGGTGTGTGTCCTCTGGTGTTTAATGAGGGTCGCACTCTGACTGAAGCGCCTCCCACACACAGAACACCCATAGGGCCTCTCCCCAGTGTGGATTCGATGGTGTTTAAGGAGGTCGGAACGCTGTTTGAAGCTCTTCTCACAGGTGTCACATGTATAAGGTCTTTCTTCATGGAACCACCTCTGAGTCTCAAATAGGCCCGAATGATGGCGATTTTCCTCACTGTTGAGAGATTCATGAGGTTTCACCATGTCTAACCTGTGTTGGCAGTTGTTCCCATATTCATCCCCAGTGGCGGGTCTCCCTGCTGTTGGGACATACTGACCAGGAACAAAGTCTGAACTCTCAGCACTGGTCCTGAATTCTTTGTTTCTGACGTCTCCTTCTTCGCTGGGACCATTCCTGAGATCTGAGATGTGGGTGACTCCCTGATCTTCAGGAGAATTTTCACGTTTCAGCGATGAGGGGTCTCCCAAGGACTTCTCTCTCCTGTCCTGGGCATCACCACACTCAGAAGATAGGGGAGCCTTCTCCTGAAATCCTTGTAGCTGCCCTTGAAGCTCCACTTCTAGAATTTCTTGCTTTGGAATCAATTCTTTGTTCACAATTATGGTTTCCGAACCTGAAATATTAATATACGAGTTGCTGACATTTCATCCCCTGGCAGGAGTGATTAAGAAACTGCTAGCAAAAAAAAAAAAAAAAGAAAGAAACTGCTAGCAGAGAAACAACGCCCCCAAAGCCCTTTTCATGTTCTCTATGAAACCACTCCTGAAGTTAAATTATTTTAATTAACCTGTCAAATGTGCTTACCTGTACAAATCTTGTTTCTTTCCTTTTATACTTGTGTCTACACCCACCAACCCATCTCTCTTCCCCTAACCCCACTTCATAAGAACACAGGGAGAAACAGACAAGAACGATTGGCGTAATACTCTGTGTAATAGTGAAAAACTAGAAGCCTTAACATCTGTTGACAGAATGGATAAGTGAATATTAGGATGAAATATATAGAGATGTTAAAATGAATAAACTAGAGCTACACCTATCAACATGGATAAAAATCCCAAAAATGTGGAGAAAAAAGGCAAGGTGCAAAAGAACCATACAGTAATACAATGTATGCTGAGGCTGCTGCTAAGTCGCTTCAGTCGTGTCCAACTCTGTGCGACCCCACAGACGGCAGCCCACCAGGCTCCCCCGTCCCTGGGGTTCTCCAGGCAAGAACACTGGAGTGGGTTGCCATTTCCTTCTCCAATGCATGAAAGGGAAAAGTGAAACTGAAGTCGCTCAGTCGTGTCTGACTCTTTGGGACCCGGTGGACTGCAGCCTACCAGGCTCCTCTGTTCATGGGATTTTCCAGGCAAGAGTACTAGAGTGGGTTGCCATTGCCTTCTCCGAATACAACGTATATATACCATAAAAACATGTCAAAATACTATATATGTTTACATACATTTATATATATGCATACACAGAGTGATATTGAATGGTTTGCCTTGGAAACAAACAGAGATCATTCTGTCGTTTTTGAGATTGCATCCAAGTACTGCATTTAGGACTCTTTTGTTGATCATGATGGCTACTCCATTTCTTCTGAGGGATTCCTGCCCGCAGTAGTAGATATAATGGTCATCTGAGTTAAATTCACCCATTCTAGTCCATTTCAGTTCGCTGAAATCCTAGAATGTCGACATTCACTCTTGCCATCTCTTGTTTGACCACTTCCAATTTGCCTTGATTCATGGACCTGACATTCCAGGTTCCTATGCAATATTGCTCTTTACAGCATCGGACCTTGCTTCTATCACCAGTCACATCCACAGCTGGGTACTGTGTTTGCTTTGGCTCCATTCCTTCATTCTTTCTGGAGGTATTTGTCCACTGATCTCCAGTAGCATATTGGGCACCTACTGACCTGGGGAGTTCCTCTTTCAGTATCCTATCATTTTGCCTTTTCGTACTGTTCATCCCTTATGATTATAGAGTGGAAGTGAGAAATAGATTTAAGGGCCTAGATCTGATAGATAGAGTGCCTGATGAACTATGGAATGAGGTTGGTGACACTGTACAGGAGACAGGGATCAAGACCATCCCCATGGAAAAGAAATGCAAAAAAGCAAAATGGCTGTCTGGGGAGGCCTTACAAATAGCTGTGAAAAGAAAAGAAGTGAAAAGCAAAGGAGCAAAGGAAAGATATAAGCATCTGAATGCAGAGTTCCAAAAAATAGCAAGAAGAGATAAGAAAGCCTTCTTCAGCGATCAATGCAAAGAAATAGAGGAAAACAACAGAATGGGAACGACTAGAGATCTCTTCAAGAAAATTAGAGATACCAAGGGAACATTTTGTGCAAAGATGAGCTCAATAAAGGACAGAAATGGTATGGACCTAACAGAAGCAGAAGCTATTAAGAAGAGATGGCAAGAATACACAGAAGAACTGTACAAAAAAGATCTTCACGACCCAGATAATCACGATGGTGTGATCACTCACCTAGAGCCAGACATCCTGGAATGTGAAGTCAAGTGGGCTTTAGAAAGCATCACTACGAACAAAGCTAGTGGAGGTGATGGAATTCCAGTTGAGCTATTCCAAATCCTGAAAGATGATGCTGTGAAAGTACTGCACTCAATATGCCAGCAAATTTGGAAAACTCAGCAGTGGCCACAGGACTGGAAAAGGTCAGTTTTCATTCCAATCCCAAAGAACGGCAATGCCAAAGAATGCTCAAACTACCGCACAATTGCACTCATCTCACATGCTAGTAAAGTAATGCTCAAAATTCTCCAAGCCAGGCTTCAGCAATACGTGAACCGTGAACTTCCAGATGTTCAAGCTGGTTTTAGAAAAGGCAGAGGAACCAGAGATCAAATTGCCAACATCCGCTGGATCATGGAAAAAGCAAGAGAGTTCCAGAAAAACATCTATTTCTGCTTTATTGACTATGCCAAAGCCTTTGACTGTGTGGATCACAATAAACTGTGGACAATTCTGAAAGAGATGAGAATACCAGACCACCTGACCTGCCTCTTGAGAAATGTGTATGCAGGTCAGGAAGCAACAGTTAGAACTGGACATGGAACAACAGACTGGTTCCAAATCGGGAAAGGAATATGTCAAGGCTGTATATTGTCACCCTGCTTATTTAACTTCTATGCAGAGTACATCATGAGAAACGCTGGACTGGAAGAAACACAAGCTGGAATCAAGATTGCCGGGAGAAATATCAATAACCTCAGATATGCAGATGACACCACCCTTATGGCAGAAAGTGAAGAGGAACTAAAAAGCCTCTTGATGAAAGTGAAAGTGGAGAGTGAAAAAGTTGGCTTAAAGCTCAACATTCAGAAAACGAAGATCATGGCATCCGGTCCCATCACTTCATGGGAAATAGATGGGGCAACAGTGTCAGACTTTATTTTTTTGGGCTCCAAAATCACTGCAGATGGTGACTGCAGCCATGAAATTAAAAGACGCTTCCTCCTTGGAAGGAAAGTTATGACCAACTAGATAGCATATTCAAAAGCAGAGACATTACTTTGCCAACAAAGATTCGTCTAGTCAAGGCTATGGTTTTTCCTGTGGTCATGTATGGATGTGAGAGTTGGACTGTGAAGAAGGCTGAGCGCCGAAGAATTGATGCTTTTGAACTGTGGTGTTGGAGAAGACTCTTGAGAGTCCCTTGGACTGCAAGGAGATCCAACCAGTCCATTCTGAAGGAGATCAGCCCTGGGATTTCTTTGGAAGGAATGATGCTAAAGCTGAAACTCTAGTACTTTGGCCACCTGATGCAAAGAGTTGACTCATTGGAAAAGACTCTGATGCTGGGAGGGATTGGGGGCAAGAGGAGAAGGGGACGACAGAGGATGAGATGGCTGGATGGCATCACTGACTCGATGGAGGTGAGTCTGGGTGAACTCCGGGAGTTGGTGATGGACAGGGAGGCCTGGCGTGCTGCGATTCATGGGGTCGCAAAGAGTCGGACACAACTGAGTGACTGAACTGAACTGATATACAAGTGTATATGTGGCTACATGTATATGTAGAAAGAATATAAAACAGGCATAGAAATGGTAAGTCAGGATATTGATCACTTCTGGAGAAGGAGTGAGGGGATAGCTTTCGAGGGGGTACACAGAGCTTCACCTGGTGCTATGGCTGTAATATGCAGCAAAATAAAAAGCTGAGTCTATCACCTAACAATATAGAACAGAAAGTCTTGCCTCAGTCACAAAAGGGGCTTGAAGGCTCTCAATCTCTGTGAATGGCAGCCTGGCTCAGGGATTTTCTGAAGCAAACCCTCCACCAGTCACACCCAGCTGGAGACAGGCAGAGGCCCAGCACTTACTTGGTGAGACTGCGTTTCCATGATCCTTTGGTGCACTCTCCCTGAAGAAGTGCTTCTGTGCTGGGTACAGACGCTCCCACTCCTCCCAGGTTAGAGACACGGCCACATCCCGGACTGTCACCAACCCCTGTAACAACATGAGACCTCCCCTCAGCACCTGCCATCCCAGTGAGAGAGTCATTTCCTAGGCAGGTTGATAAGAAGTCTAGGCATCTGAAAGGAGAGAGGGGTCTGGAATTCTCAAGGAGGAAGAAAGGACAAACTTTTTTTTCTCTACATTCCTTAAGATTATATAACAATAATGTATCCTGCCTGAGGACAGTCTCTGGATTAAACCTCCTGGCTAATCCTGTTATTTTAAAATGTAAATTATGGGAGTAGGTCTGGTCTTTACAAGGACTATATAATAATAATGTATCTTGCCTGAGGACAGTCTCTGGATTAAACCTTCTGACTAATTCTGTTATCTTAAAATGTTAATTATGGGAGTAGGTCTGGTGGGTCTTTACAACCTCCAGACATTCTTTGGATTCATTGGAGAGTATTTAACTCCATTGCTAAGGCTAGCAAGGGGGTACTCTTTCTACCCCCTTCTCATGTCTATGTCAGAAGCTTTCTCTATCTCCTTTATACTTTAATAAAACTTTATTACACAAAAGCTCTGAGCGATCAAGTCTTGTCTATGGCCCCGGATTGAATGGATAGAATTCTTCTCCAGAGGCCAAGAATCCTGGCGTCTTTGCGTGATTCAGCAACAACCTTTCATCTTGGGGGCTCGTCCGGGATTCTTCAGGACAAGATGGGAGCTAACAATTCTAGCCTCATCCTGTGAACTGTATCCTGAAAAACTGGGATAGTTTTGATCCCCAGAGCTTAAAGAAGACACACGTGGTCTTCCTATGTGATACTGCATGGCCACGGTATCCATTGGAGGTTCTCTTAAGTATATATAATTCTGTTTTACAATTAGACTGGTTCTGTAGAAAACAAGGGAAATGGGTAGAAGTAGCCTACTATTGCCCTTTTTCTCTCTGCGAAATATGCCAGACTTATGTCCTAAGGGTATAAATTTGGGTGTGACTCCTTCAGCTCCCTCCAGTCCTCCTAGTTTGCTAGATGAGAAGGAGGACAGGAGACAAAGAGATAAAGAAAAGCAGGTTTCTCCAATCTATTCCTGGGATCATATGCACAGAGCAGCCAGAGAGACTGAGGAACAGCCACACAAGCTGTTGCCTCTTCATGAAGCACCCACCAGGAGAAATAATCAGTCTACAAGAGTTAATATTAATAAGCCTTTTCTTATCAAGAAATGCAAAGAATCAAGGAGGATCTGGGAGACTATTTAGACGACCCAGAAAAATATACTAGAGCTTTTAAAGGTGTTACTCTTGTTTATGACCTTACTTGGAAAGGTGTATATCTTGGGACAAATGCTGACTCCTGACTCAAAGAGTCGAGTTTTGGGAAAAGCGGTTGCTTATGGAGATGAATGGCTTGGTAACTAATCAGTAGGGAAGAGGGAGGACAAGATAGCGGTCCTCCCCACTGGGAATCAGGTGGTCCCAACTACAGAACCAGACTGGGACTACAACACAGCTAAAGGAAGATGGGGTCAGAGTCATTTTGTCAGATGTATTCTTGAAGGCCTCAGGCAGGCACGTGCTAAGCCTTTAAACTATGGCAAATCGGCAAACACAGAACAGGAGAAGGAAGCTCCTGGTAAATTCCTAGATAGACTGAGAGAAGCCCTTCGCAGATTCACTGAGACTGATCCCAAAAGTGAAGAGGGAAAAGTGATCTTAAAGGATAGATTTCTCACTCAGTTGGCTCCAGATGTCCGCTGTAAGCTATTAAAATGGGCGTATGGGCCAAATCAGTCTTTAGATAATCTGTTACAACTGGCTCAGTCTATTATGGTAGGGAATATGAGGAAAAGAAAGAAAGGTAGAAAAGGACAAAGAAGCCCTCACAATAGCTATGAGAACTGTTCTTAAACAGCCTGAGAAAAATGCCCAGAGGGGCCCAGGTGAAAAGGGATGGGCTTGCTATTACTGTGGAAAGGAGGGGCACATCAAGTGGGATTGCCCGCAGGCATCTAAGCTGCCCCTGGCTCCATGTCCGGTCTGCAAGGGACCACACTGGAGGAGAGACTGCCCCCAGAGGCGTAGGTTTCAGGGGTCAGATTCTCAAGACAATCAGGACTAAAGGTGCCCGGGGGTCCCCACACAAGCTCCCGTCCTAATTACACCTGAGGAACCCTGGGTATCAATAACTGTGTGTGGGGGCAATCTGTCGATTTACTTTTAGATACTGGGCAACTTACTCCCTGCTTACTGAAGCCCGTGGCCCACTTTCTTCCCGATCTGCTTCCGTAACGGGACTGTCTGGATGAGCCAAAAGGTATTACTTCAGTGTTTCTGTCAGTTGTGACTGGGATTCTTTGCTATTTTCACACGTGTTTCTGATCGTGCCAGAGTCTCCCTCACCCCCTTTGGGGAGGGATATACTGAGCAAGGTCCATGCCTCTGTTTTCACGAATATGGAGCCCTCCCTTTCTCTCCCTTTAATTGAACAAAATATAAATCCTAGAGTGTGGGCTGATGGAAAATCAGTGGGTCGAGCACAAACTGCTATTCCTGTAGTTGTCAAGCTCAAAAACCCGCACTTATTTCCACATAAGAAGCAGTATCCAATGAAACCTGAGGTTAAGGAAGGGTTAAAACCCATCATCGAGAATTTAAAGGAGCAAGGGCTATTGATTCCATGTAACAGTCCATGCAACACTCCTATTTTGGGTATAAAGAAATCAAATGGTAAATGGAGACTAGTTCAAGATTTACAAATAATAAATGAGGCTGTAGTTCCTTTACACCCCTTGGTGCCTAATCCTTGTACTCTATTGTCTGAAATTCCTGAATGAGCCAAATATTTCTCAGTAATTGATTTGAAAGATGTCTTCTATTCAGTGCCTTTGGCGGAGGAAAGTCAATTTCTCTTTGCCTTAGAAGACCCTACGCAGTCAGCTTCTCAGTTAACCTGGACAGTTTTGCCCCAGGGATTTCGTGACAGTCCTCACTTATTTGGACAAAGTTTGTCATGGGATTTACAAAACTTTTAATAGCTCAGAAGCAGTGATGTAACAATATGTAGATGGTATTTTGCTCTGTGCTGAGACAGAGGAAGCTTGTTCATGAGCCTCAGAAGATTTCTTAAACTTTTTGGCAGGCTGCAGTTACAAGGCATCAAGAGAAAAGGCTCAGCTTTGTCAACAATCTGTTAGATATCTGGGCCTAATCATATCAGAAGGGACTAGGGCCATAGGCTTAAACCTATGAGACTTACACCTATACTAAATCATCCCCTACCTATGACTTTACAACAAGTGAGAGGAATTTTGGAAATCACAGGCTACTGTAATTGGATTCCGGGTTACGGGGAAACTTGCCCAGCCTTTATAGAGCCAGACATCTTGGAATGTGAAGCCAAGCGGGCCTTAGAAAGCATCACTACGAACAAAGCTAGTGGAGGTGATGGAATTCCAGTTGAGCTATTCCAAATCCTGAAAGATGATGCTGTGAAAGTGCTGCACTCAATATGTCAGCAAATTTGGAAAACTCAGCAGTGGCCACAGGACTGGAAAAGGTCAGTTTTCATTCCAATCCCAAAGAAAGGCAATGCCAAAGAATGCTCAAACTACCACACAATTGCACTCATCTCACACGCTAGTAAAGTAATGCTCAAAATTCTCCAAGCCAGGCTTCAGCAATACGTGAACCGTGAACTTCCTGATGTTCAAGCTGGTTTTAGAAAAGGCAGAGGAACCAGAGATCAAATTGCCAACATCCGCTGGATCATGAAAAAAGCAAGAGAGTTCCAGAAAAACATCTATTTCTGCTTTATTGACTATGCCAAAGCCTTTGACTGTGTGGATCACAATAAACTGTGGACAATTCTGAAAGAGATGGGAATACCAGACCACCTGATCTGCCTCTTGAGAAATGTGTATGCAGGTCAGGAAGCAACAGTTAGAACTGGACATGGAACAACAGACTGGTTCCAAATCGGGAAAGGAGTATGTCAAGGCTGTATATTGTCACCCTGCTGATTTAACTTCTATGCAGAGTACATCATGAGAAACGCTGGACTGGAAGAAACACAAGCTGGAATCAAGATTGCCGGGAGAAATATCAATAACCTCAGATATGCAGATGACACCACTCTTATGGCAGAAAGTGAAGAGGAACTCAAAAGCCTCTTGAGGAAAGTCAAAGTGGAGAGTGAAAAAGTTGGCTTAAAGCTCAACATTCAGAAAACGAAGATAATGGCATCCGGTCCCATCACTTCATGGGAAATAGATGGGGAAAGAGTGGAAACAGTGTCAGACTTTATTTTTCTGGGCTCCAAAATCACTACAGATGGTGACTGCAGCCATGAAGTTAAAAGACGCTTACTCCTTGGAAGGAAAGTTATGACCAACCTAGATAGCATATTGAGAAACAGAGACATTACTTTGCCAACAAAGGTCTGTCTAGTCAAGGCCATGGTTTTTCCTGTGGTCATGTATGGATGTGAGAGTTGGACTGTGAAGAAGGCTGAGCGCCGAAGAATTGATGCTTTTGAACTGTGGTGTTGGAGAAGACTCTTGAGTGTCCCTTGGACTGCAAGGAGATCCAACCAGTCCATTCTGAAGGAGATCAGCCCTGGGATTTCTTTGGAAGGAATGATGCTAAAGCTGAAACTCCAGTACTTTGGCCACCTGACGCAAAGAGTTGACTCATTGGAAAAGACTCTGATGCTGGGAGGGATTGGGGGCAGGAGGAGAAGGGGACGACAGAGGATGAGATAGCTGGATGGCATCACTGACTCGATGGACGTGAGTCTGAGTGAACTCCGGGAGTTGGTGATGGACAGGGAGGCCTGGCGTGCTGTGATTCATGGGGTCGCAAAGAGTCGGACAGGACTGAGCGACTGATCTGATCTGATCTGATCTGATAGCTGCAACTCAGCAGGCCCGAACCAACAAACTGGTTTGGTCTCCAGTTACTCAAAAGGCTTTTAAGGTTCTTCAGACTGCTCTCCTGCAAGCTCCCACTCTGAGCTTGGCCACAGGGTCAGAATTTAATTTGTTTGTCACTGAAAGAAAAGGTATGGCCTTGGGAGTTTTGACACAACCCCAAGGGCCTCACCAGCAACCTATTGCTTATCTAAGCAGAGAATTAGATGTAATTTCACGTGGGTGGCCCCACTGCCTAAGAGTAATTGGGGCAGCAGAAGCTTTAAAAATAATTAGTGGGTGAAACCTTACTGTACTGACTTCTCATGTTGTGAATGGAATCTTAAATTCTAAGGTTAATATTTGGATGACAGTAGGCTTCTTAAATATCAGACATTGTTATAGACCCTTAAGCCTTGGAATTAACTAGTTATGTAACTCAGCTCTCAGCTTTTCAACAGGCATTAACAGAACTCCAGGAGAGGGCTCCTGACCCAGTCTCTGAGTCAAGCAAGCCTCTATTTGAGCCAGGAACCGAGGTCCTCATAAAAACATTGGAATCTGGGGGCCAATCCCACAAGTCCCTCTGGGAAGGCTGGGCCTGATAATCTATGTGAGCCTACTTCTGCTGACTCCAAAAATCCTGAGTCTGCCATTTGACCCTCAAGACAATGCCTTCCTGTCCTGGGCTCACTCCTATGCAGCATTTCACAGTCTAACTGCTGGGTCTGTGGAGCACTCCCCTCTTCATCAGTGGAAGGATTCCCAGGGTGGACATCTCCACTTCAAGGAAAAGACTTTCTCAAAGTCTGCAAATACCTTCAACAATCGCACGTGATGCCTCTTCTTAAACTGATGACATCTAACAACCTTAACATGGACTGATTTAACTATGGACATAATGTGACTTTTCATTTTGATTTTAACTTGGTTTAATGACTATTTTGCCTTACATCTGTAACTGTATAATGGAGTTTTCTAACCATCTAAAAGCTTTTAAGTTACAAATGGTTGTCCAAGCTCCTATGAGTGCCACTGCCTCCTCCAACTATTACTTGGGGCCCCTGGATCAGAGACCCTCAATACGAGGGTTAGAAGAATATGTTGCCTCAACTATTTAGGGACCACACCCCTAAACAGCAGGAAGTAGTTATGGAACAAAAACGATGCCCCTTTCCCTTGGCAACATAATTCTCCTAAAAGAAAAGAGGGGAATGAGAGTCATTTCCTAGGCAGGTTGATAAGAAGTCTAGGTGTCCGAAAGGAGAGAGGGGTCTGGAATTCTCAAGGAGGAAGAAAGGACAAACTTTTTTTTCTCTACATTCCTTAAGATTATATAACAATAATGTATCCTGCCTGAGGACAGTCTCTGGATTAAATCTCCTGGCTAATCCTGTTATTTTAAAATGCAAATTATGGGAGTAGGTCTGGTCTTTACAAGGACTATATAATAATAATGTATCCTGCCTGAGGACAGTCTCTGGATTAAACCTTCTGACTAATTCTGTTACCTTAAAATGTTAATTATGGGAGTAGGTCTGGTGAGGTCTTTACAACCTCGAGACATTCTTTGGATTCATTGGAGAGTATATAACTCCATTGCTAACTCTTTCTACCCCCTTCTCACGTCTATGTCAGAAGCACAGCAACAGTCAGATGGAAGAGATGCATTGGGCAAGGTCTGGAGGGGGGTCCTAAGCTCAGGAGCTTCTCTCCCCTTGGAGGTGGGATGGGGGAAGGGTTGTGTTACCCTCCCACTTAAGTAGATGCGCATACCAACTGGGAAGCTCTCTCAACCCCATACTCTTGTGGTTTTATGGAGGCTTCATCATGTAGGCAGGATCAATTATTAACTCCATTTCCAGCCTCTCTTCCTTCTCTGCAGTATCATTATCAATTGAGGGAGGAGGGAGGTAGTCATCCAAGCCGTTAAAAAGTAAAAGGATGCTCACATTCAAAGTGGTGGGGAACTGCTGTTCTTATACATCGTTTAAGGACACTTTTCACCTTGACATCTTTCGTTCCCAAACAATCTAGTTAGACACGAGGGTGTCTTACACTGAATAAACAATACTTCTGTGCCAATTTTGTGCGGAAAGGTCTACAACTCAAGGACCTCTTCCTAGACGGATTTGTTACCGCTTCCTACAAAGGAAAGAATGTTTCATGCACATACTAAAGTTCACGCAAAATGTAATAAGGAAGTAAAGAACTTCTGAAACCCATAGCATCCCTCACACCTCCATCCCCACTCCCAGAACACTTGACTCCTCACCTGGCGTGAGGTCCCAGCAGGCTGCCTCTGAAGAGACCGCACCACGGCGGCCGCCTCCTCCCCGCTCTGCGGGCAGTGCTTCCGCACCCAGGCTTGGATCTCCTGGGGCAGGATTGTCAGGAACTGCTCCAGCACCAGCAGCTCCAGGATCTGCTCTTTCGAGTGCACCTCTGGCCTCAGCCATCGACAACAAAGTTCCCTGAGCCGGCTCAGCGCCTCTTCCGGTCCAGCCACCTCCTGATAACGGAACTGCCTAAAATGACATCGGAAAGTTTCGGGATCCGGACAGTCCCAGGGCCGGTCGGACTCCCCACTTCCGAAGGAGTCTTCCTCCACTTTCACTGTCCAAAGTCCATCACCTAGGGCCGGAGGGGCGATCGTGCTTTGACTTGCGGTCCAGCTCCAACTCATCCTTCTCTCGCTCGTGCGCACTTTCCCGGAGTTCCACCTTCAGCTGAGGTGACAGTAAACCCAGCAAGAAGCCGCAGAACACATCGGATCTCCCCGAAGAAGCGGCTGCCGACTGTCGGGTCTTAAACGAGATCCCACCTCCCCGGGCCCCTCCCAGACTCCTCCTACCCAGAAACCGCTACCCTACCTCAGTTCAGTTCAGTTCAGTCGCTCAGTCGTGTCCGACTCTTTGCGACACCCTACCTGAAGCTGTCAAATCCCGCGACAAAAAATTACGAACAGCCCGAGTCGGAAGCGCGTCACCGGCTCCCTGCGGTGCCCACCCCTCGGGGCATTTCCGGGGCCTCTCTAGGCTCCTGGGAAGAGTGACGTGCATCTCTGTGGTTTGTTATCTTTAACCTTTTCCAGAGGTACTCTTGGTGGCTCACACGGTAAAGAAACCGCCTGCAATGCGGGAGACATGGGTTCAGTCCCTGGGTTGGGAAGATCCCCTGGAGAAGGGAACGGCTACGCAGTCCAGTATTCCGGCCTGGAGAATTCCATGGACAGAGGAGCCTGGCCGACTACAGTCCATGGGATCGCAAAGAGGAGGACACGAAGAGTCGGACACGACTGAGCGACTTTCACTTTCACCTTGTAGTGTGGAGCTTACAGTCCTTAAGGTTGCAGAACTAAAGGACATTCCTCCTTTAAAAATAAATGTCATTCCTTTTGAATTCTTGACAATCTTTCATCCTTAGATTAAGTATGAGAAGGAATCTTATTGTTTCAAAGAGGAAAAAAAAAGAAAAGAAAAATATCAAACCTGTTTTTCACTTGCATTCCTTTGTATGAAATACATAATCAAAATTTTGCAAAAAAAAAATCATTCAAAAGCAATCACATGCCTTAGCTTTGTAGCAACTTTCTTCTCAAAGTTGGCTCATTACCATGTTAAACATTTATACTAAGCTGGAGAATATATTTGTCAAATTATATGTCTTATGTTATAAAAGTATGTTTTATATGATAGTAAAATAAATTTAAAACAATAACTGTATATGAAAAATTGTATATGTGATAAAAATATGTACCATTCAATTGTTTCTACGTTTAATAAACATCACTTTTATTTGAGAATAACCAAAAGAAAGAATGTCATTCTTAACAAATTATCTGTGAAGAAAGTTGTATAAATTTGGTTTCAGGGAAAGTTAAAAGTTCCAGGTGTACAATAAAGTGGTCATTGATCCATCGGTTACACTTAGGCAAGAAAGGTTTGTAGAGTGTCTTCTACATGCTAAGGCATCACGGTTGACACTATAGATGCAAAACTGGGAGGATATATTCCCTGTCCTCAAGTTGCTCACAGTCTCCTAATGGAGACAGACACTTAAATTACAGGACAGTGTGGTAAATGCAATACTTTGAGGTGTATGCAGCATCTATTTGTATAAGCAGAGATGGAAATAAACAACCATGCCTGATGGGGAGTGTACAGTAAAAGGCTTCACAGAAGAGATTAAGTTTAAAAAGTCCATGTGGACTGAAGACATATTTTAATTTAAAACTGGGTTAAATATATGGGCAATAGTTGGACACAACTAAAGCAACTTAGCACACGCATACTTTAGTTTAACATTTATATTAAATCATCTGCATTATTTAAGAAGTGAAGAATTATCTAAGCTACATGTGTGTGTGTTTCGTGCTCAGCTGTGTCTGACTCTTTGTGATCCCAAGGACTGTAGTCTGCCAGGCTCCTCTGTGGGATTTCCCAGGCAAGAATACTGGAGTGGGTTGCTATTTCCTTCTCCAGGGGATCTTCCCAACCCACAGATCGAACTGGCATCTGCTGCCTGGCAGGTGAGTTCTTTACCACTGAGCCACCAGGGAAACCCTATGTAAGTTACATTAAGGGTACTTTCATTTAAAAAGCATTTAATACAATTAATGTCCTGATTTATGAATGCAAATTCCTAAGCAGGGTCAAGATTTCATACAACATATTTATATGGATTAAAGCTTAAAATATAAACTTTAAAAATTATTTCCAAATTATTTCCTGTGCAAAAGCACAGGTAGTCAATTCCTACTTTAGGTTTTAGCAGTTGTAGTGGCTGTTCTAGTCTGTTGTGATCTGTTTTGATTGGACATTAACAGGACATGAAACAGGCAAAGGCAGATTTTTCAGGATTATTTTTTATGTTGAACGTGAAAGTGTTAGTCGCTCAGTCCATGTAAATATAATCAAACATCTTGAGAGCTTGTCAAATATCTTATATAATGCACATATACTACACCAGTGTGTGAGCTAAGTCACTTCAGTCCTGTCTGACTCTGTGACCCCATGGACTGTAGCCTGCCAGGCTCCTCCATCCATAGAATTCTCCAGGCAAGAATATTGGAGTGGGTTGCCAGTTTCTTCTCCAGGGGATCTTCTCCACCCAGGGATTGAACTCGGGTCTCTTGCATTGTAGGAAGATTCCTTACCATCTGAACCACCAGGGAAGCCCAATTTTTACGTTAAAAATCACTTAAAGAGAAAACAATTCACTACTCTCAAGGCTCATCTTTGTCATTTTACAAATCTGGAGCAACATGTGATAATTTAATGAGATAACTTGTTGAATGTTTACATCTCATCTCCCTAGGTGGTTTGAAAGTCTCTGGAGGGCAGAAATTTTACACAAGTCTACTTCTTCATCTGTGTGGGAACGCTATCATGATCTGGCAGGAAGTCAAAAGTTCTTTTTTGCAGGACAAGGCTTTGACTAGGATCAGGTTATCAAGGATGGTAAGGGAATTAGGACAATGCAAATTCACAAATAAAACTCTATGGCACAGGCAAATCTAGCTCCAGAAAATATCCATCTACGTAACTAGTAACAGAATCCAGAAGAGAATATCATGTACTATGAAGACAGTACAAGCATTTTTCCTCTTCTCCCAGAGAAAGGAGATGTATTAATAGGTCTTCTTTCCTGTTGATTACCAGTTTGGCTCCAATAGTTTCAGTGTCTGGGTTGTATGACTGGTTTCTTATCATGATTTAGTGATTTGCTTAGCTCTTTCCTCCCTTTCTCCTGTAATGTAACTTTTGTCTTCACTTGCAGAACATCAAGTGCTTTCATCTGCTCCCACTGATACCACTGAATGATATATTTTTGTGTTCCCAATGCCTTTTCTGGTGCTTTTTTCATAGAAGTTAACTGAAGAGATGTCTCATCTTTTAAAAAAAACAATTCAGTGCAAGTAAATAAAGTGAGAAAAGGAAAAAAAGTAGGGATAAATAAGATGGAGCCAGGGATAGGACAGGATTAGAACTTACCCACTGTACACTCCTGTATACTCACAAAAGATAGCTCATAGTTCTGCTTTGAGAAACCTCAGCAGCCAATTCAAGAAGAAAACAAGATCAGTTACATGAGCAAACTATTATAATGGCTTAGGAGAAATCCAGCTATTCTTAGTATCAAGAGGGAAGAGAAATTTATAGTCATAAGGGTCGCAAAGAGTCGGACACGACTGAAGCAACTTAGTACTCAAGCACGCCTCCACCCTATATAAGATGCTTTAAAACAATATACCTCTGACCCTCTTTCCACGTTTTGCTTTGAGTGCTCCCGGGTTGCTAACTTTTTAGTATGTACACAATAAACTTTCACTAATTACTACTTCAGCGATTCAATGGTTTCACGTCTTTGTTTGTTTGGTTTTTTTGGCCGGAACTTTTGACGATTCTAAATATAAAAAGTGAAACCATAAAAATACATTGCACAAACCGCAGTGTCAATTTAAGCCTCTCCAGCTATAGATCTCTTTGACGATAGTAGGAATTTTTTGCATTTTTTCATTCATAAGGTAGACCACGGCACGAGCAAGCCATTCTCAAAATCCCATCTCTGATCTGAGTGAAAATTCACAACGTACTATATAAAAATAAAACTCCTGAGAGTATAGAAGGATTTGCTGTTGTTCAGTCGCTTAAGTCGTATCCGGTTCTTTGCGACCCCATGGACTGCAAGTCAGGTTTCCTTGTCCTTCACATCTCCTGGAGTTTGCTCAAACTCACGTCCGTTGAGTCCGTGATGCCATCCAACCATCTCGTCCTCTGTCGTCCCCTTCTCCTGCCTTCAGGAGGATATATGCCTTCTAATTCAGAGTGGAGTCCGTGAGCCTCATTCACTTCGTGACTTGTAAGACAAAGACTCTTGTCCTGTCTGTAGAGTAACTTCGCAAATGGATACAAAATGAGACTAAAGATGGGACCCCTCTTGGCTAGAGAAGCCCTGAAAACACCGCTCAAGAATTTCTCAAGAACGCGGACCTTCCGCCTTCTCTCCGCAGCCAGGAAGCGAGTCTCCCGACACACTCAAGCCTCCACTGGGGCCTCTGAAGAAACGCCTCCCAGCTTCCCCGCACCGTGAGACTGAGGCTGCGAAGAGAGCCGCTGCCTTATTGGCTAGGGGGCGTGGCCCGCGCGGTGCTTCCTGGGAATTGTAGTCCCCGGAGCCGCGGGGGCTCGGGTCTGACGTTGGGTGTTTCCGCCGGCTGAGCTGACCGCTGCGGTAAGGAGGTGGGTGTGTCTGGAGACGGGGTGAGGGGAGTGGCGAGTGGATTCGGGTGTAGAAACCGAAGGGTCCATTAAAGAGAAGTGAAGGTTGCCGATTCGCACAAAGGTACGGACCTACTTCGAACCGCGGCGAAGAGCGCCGGGGGTGAGGGATCGCAAGTTCCACGGCCAGTCAGACACTAGCAACTGTGGCCAAGCAAGGGCTTTGGACACCTAAGTCCCGGCCTCTGCCCCTATTCCAAGGAAAGGGGCGGACTCGGACTGCTTAAACGGCTGTGGCGTTGAGTAGGGGCAGAGAGTGGCTGTGTTTCCCACCCGGCTCTAGCGTTGAAGTATCTGCGTCTGGGTGGGCGGGGAACGGCCGGGTTGCTGGAGGTGGGACTGGGATCTATCTCCCAACCGATTGGCCCACAGCCCTTCCGGGGGCGGGTCTTAGGGCGGAGCCTGGGGCGGGCACTTTCCTCCTGTGGCGAGGCAAGGACCTCCGGGATTCCTAGAGAGGACTCGGAAGTGCTCTCGTGGGGGGCGGGGGTGGGATTTCTGGCTCTACCCCGCTGGTCAGGAACGCTTGGACATGCTTACTTCCGGCGAGGAAGTGTTGCGAAGTGTCGGCTTCGGCTTTTCTCTCCGTCTGTAAGAAGAAACCCGTCTTTCCCCACCCTTGGCTGCGGGCGCTTGGTCTTCCAGGAGAGCTCCCAGGGACGGGGGCCTTGAGCAAAAGGAATGGCCTTTGTGTCCAGTTGAGGGTCCTGTCCCTAACCTTGACCAGGCTGGTTTCCGTGGCTCGGGGGTCAGGGGCGATGTTGCGCAATCCAGGTGCAAAATCTGTACTTAAAACCCTGGTTCTCTTCGGGACCCATGAAATCTTCCGTTGGTCAATCAAGCTCTTATGGCTTGAGGGACAAGACCAACTTTGACCACTGTAACGTTTTTGACCTCTGTTCCGACTTAAGTTTGGCTTGTGGTAGAGAGAAGGAGCGGCTGCGTCTGGACTAGTTAGTAAGTCGTCCTACTATTTATATGAATTATAACGTTCTTCACCACTAAAATTGTATTTGATGAAGCCATAGGTCAGATTTTTATTGCTCTCCTGTACACTTTTTAAATATTAGAAATATTCTGTGTTGATCATTTTGTGGGTGGAGTGATGGCTGTTTTGTAGTACACGTTGTGGTCAGTTACTCTGCTGCATGGTCATCTTTAGGATAGATGACCTCTTTGTCATCTCTTTGATAATAACGATTTCCAATATATCAGTAGGTTGCATAGTAATGAAAGTGTCCTTCAGAAGATCTCAGAGAGCAGAGAAACGGATTCGAGTACTGTAACCCAGTTTACCTGGAGCGAGATCCCGCTGAGTTGGAATGATAATGACAGGATCTGGGGAAGTTATAGACCTAGACCCTCCCTCGGAGATTTCACCAGAGCAAGAAGACCTTCTGATAGTGAAGGTGGAAGAAGAAGATTGCACCTGGATGCAGGAGTACAGTCCGCCGGTGTTCGAGACTTTTTATCAGCGCTTCAAGCACTTCCAGTACCACGAGGCGTCAGGCCCCCGGGAGGCCCTCAGTCAGCTCCGGGTGCTCTGCTGTGAGTGGCTGCGGCCGGAGCTACACACCAAGGAGCAGATCCTGGAGCTACTGGTGCTGGAGCAGTTCCTGACCATCCTGCCTGAAGAGTTCCAGACCTGGGTGAGAGAGCATCACCCGGAAAGCGGAGAGGAGGCTGTGGCCGTCGTAGAAAATATACAAAGAGAACTAGAGGAACGTCAGCAACAGGTGAGTGAAAGAGGAGGCCTTAGACCAATGAGGAAGGAGAGGAAGAGAGTTCAGGAGCAGCTGAGCAGGGGTGAGGTCTTGAGCGCCCTGGTGCTTCATTCATATTCTTTTGTTCTCCTGGGATTAGGTCCACTGTGGAGATTTCCTGCCACTCCAGCAAAGAGAAGCAGTATCCATGTGTTAATCTGGAGAAGAGAGTCTGCGATTTTGTTTGTTTTAAATTACCCTGTTTGTTTTTTGAGTGACATGATACAAAATTCAAAAAGTGCATAAGGTTGTAATGAAAAGTAAGTGCCCCTCCCACCCCTAATTCCCCAGCCGCCTGAGTTCTCACCAGAAGCAACCATTGTCCCATGATACTTGTCTGTCCTTACAGAGGTACACTGTATTCTGTATATTGTTAGCATCTACGTGTATGATGTTTTAAAAAACACACACAAACGTTTTTTACATCACCTTGTACTTCTGCCTCTTGCTTTTTTTTCTCTTTAAAATGTATTTCCTGCTCTTTAAAAACTTTTTTGTTTGACTGTGTTGGGTCTTCACTGGAGCACATGGGATCTTTTAGTTGTGCATGGACTCTCTAGTTGTGTGATGTGGCCTCCAGATAGTGTGGGCTTAAGTAGTTGTGCCCGGTCTTAGTTGCTCCTTGGCATGTGGGATCTTAGTTCCCGGACAAGGGATTGAACCCATGTCCCTTGCATTGCATGACAGATTCTTTAACCACTGGACCACCAGGGAAGTCCCAGCTTTTTTTCTTATAATGTATCCTGGCTTGTTCTATGTCAGTGCATAGAGTGCTGCCTCACTCTTTGAAACTGCATTGTGTTCCATTGTATGGATGTACAATAATTTAAGGCTATTTAAGTTGTTCCTTTAGACTGTCTCTGAATCTTTAACAAACTTTGCTACCACGAATATCCTTTCCATCCATCATTAGTTGTAGAATCAAAACTGAGAAGTCCGTTGTTGACTCAGAGGCCATACGCATCTGTAGTCTGGATAGTTGTTGACAGATTGCCCTCTGTGGAGGTTATACCAATTTATATCCCCAGCAGCCGTGTATCAGAGAAGTTTTTTGCTCAAAGCCTGGTATCACAGTGTTATCCAACTTTGAGATTGTTGCCAATCTGAAAGACGCAGTATTCCATTTGCAAGTTTACCATGCATTTTTTTCTTACTATGAGTGAGCTTGATCGCTGTACATATTTTAAAAGGCTGTGCATATACCCTTTTTTGTGAACTCTCTGTTTATATTCACCTATTAGAAAAAGCAAGCACTGGATCTGCCATCTGAGTTGCAAGAGTTATTTCCTCCTTTTGTTGTTTGTCATTGCTTATGGAGATTTTTTTGCTTTGCTGGTTTTTCTTTTTCCTTTTTATGCAGTCAGTTTAAATCTTTTAATTTATGATTTCTGGATTTTGTACCATAGTTAGAAAGGCTGTCTCTGCTACAGTATTATAAGAAACCTTTCTCATTGTTTCTTCTCCATTGTGTGTTATTGTTTTTGTTTGACCCTTTGACATGATTGATCTTTCTGGAATTCATTTTGCAGTGGTGTGTTTGCGGTGTTTATAGCTCGGTTTTTTTTCCCAGATGTCTGTCAAGTTGTCCCAGCAAGCAATCCCTTTTTTTCCTTGATTGATTAAAATGTCATCTTTATTAAATACCAAATTTTTCCATGTATTTGGGTCCATTTCTGTTCTTTTTATTCTATTTTATTGTCTTACTGTCTGTTCACATATCAGTATTTTAATTATTTGAGCTCTGCAAAGTGTTTTGGTATTCAATAGGTCTGCCCTTCTCCCTTCCAAATTTTTTTTCCCAATGTTTTCTTTTTTCCATGTGAACTTTAGAATACTTACCTTCTACCACCCCAAAAATCCTATTGATATTTTTGTTGGGATGGCCTGAAATCAATTGTTCATTTAAGGGAAGATCTGTATCTTTACGTTGTTCTTCTCTTCCTTTGTCATTTCTTACCCTTTCTTACTCATTTATCACCTGACTTTCTACTTCCCTCCTGTTGGTAGGCCCACATTCTCTGAAACATTAATTTTTCTTTTTTGATAGCAAAGAAACAAAAATTATGGGATCCTAGGTCTATGAGTTTGAAGCTAGAGAAGCTGCCTCATTCTTCATAGCCATTGCCCTTCATTGTACAGGACCAGCCTCTTTCTTCTTCTCTTCTGGGTCAGGGTGTTTCAGAACCTTCAGGTGTCAGTGTTCCAGAGCATCCTCAGGTTCTTCAGATCGTGGGCTGGCTCACCCCATGAGGCAAGGGGGCAGCAAAGGGGGCTACAGTAGACCCTCTGCCAGACCCTGCAGCTGAGCTGAATGTTTGTCTTGCAAACAGGAGTGTTTGAATCTTTTTATTGCTTCTGTTAGGACAGGAAGTAAAGATTCTTGGTGCCATTTGGTTATTCCTTTGGTGCCTGAAATGGTAAAGAGTCTGCCTGCAATGCAGGAAACCTGGGTTCAGTCCCTGGGTTGGGAAGATCCCCTGGAGAAGGGAATGGCTACCCACTCCAGTATTCTTGCCTGGAGAATACCATGGACAGAGGATCCTGGTAGGCTACAGTCCATGGGGTCTTTAAGAGTCAGACAAGACTGAGTAAGTAACACTAACTCAAGACTGAGTTAGTAACACTAACATTGACTTGCGGACAAACTTTACCCTACTCTTTTATAGTAATAAATATTCAAAATCCTAGTTTAAAGCAAAAAGCATTTTTATTTATTTTAAAAATACTTATTTGGCTGTGCTGGGTCTTAGCTGCGGCATATGATATCTTTAACTGTGGCATGTGGGGTCTAGTTCCCTGACCCGGGCTCAAACCCGGGCCCTGCATGCTGGGAGTGCAGAATCGTAGCCTCTGGACCACCAGCGAAGTCCCCCAAGAGCGTTTTTAAATGGAGGATTTACAGCAGGTATTACACATCGACCTCTGTCATTGCGACATGCACCCCATCTGTGAAAGGAACACTCAGATCACTTCTGGGTGGGAATCAGGGATTTGAGGCCCAGAGGTGCGGGTTTTCCTAAGAGCCTGCTCAGCTCACTGTGTTTGCCTTTGTCCCTTCCTGCCCTTTGTATCCCCGACATTGCTCCTCATCTTTATCTCCAGGTAGTTCTTGTCTCTGGCAAGCCTTTTCCCAGGCTGTATCCTCTGTCCCTCCTCCTGGGTTTCTCTGTCTGCTTCTCAGGGGACCTCTGGGGCTGCTTCGCTTCTCTGGTCCCCAGGTACCCTTTGACCTACTTGGCATTTTCTTCCCTTGCCTGAGCAGGTCCGAAAGGAGACACACACTTCCATGCAGAGTCATATTTGCCACAACTGTGTTGCAGCCGTCTCTTTTTTTTTTCCCTTTCTTTTTTTTTTTTAAACTCTGCTTGTCCTCTCTGTCTTGGAGCAGCCTTTTTTTTTTTTTTTTTTCCTGGCTTTGCAGCATGTAGGATTTTAGTTCCCTGACCAGGGGGCGAACCCTCACCCCTGCATCGGAAGTGCAGAATCTTAACCTCTGGACCCCCAGGGAAGTCCCTAGCCACCTCTTAATGTAATTCCTGTGCTGTGTTTTGTCAGGACCAGGAGGGTTAAAATTGAAAGTGCTTTTGAAACATAAGAGAAGGTGAGAGGCGAGGAGAGCAATTCTATGTCAAAACAGGATCTGATTACCTGCTTCGATGCCATTGAGCTAGTACTTTCCAGAAGAGACAGATTGTAGAGAGACTGGCTATGGATATCCTAAGGTTGTGTAAGAGCAGAAAGATACACACCAGTCATGCACTAGCCCCAGTCTTGGCATTTGTCTGTCCCACTTGAACCTGGTCTTCTGGGTCTCTGAGTGTGATTGTTGAGTCCTGTATTGATCTTTCCAAGCTCATTTCTCTTTTTTTTCCCACTTGACTAAACTTGGCCAACTCTGGCTTTCTGCCTGACGGTCTTTGAGTATGTCACTCTGTCTGCCTGGGTCACTCCTCACTTTTCTCCTGGCTGACTCCTTTCATCCTCCAAGTATTGCCTTCAGTGACCCCTCCTCAGAAAAGCCTTCATTGGCTACCCAGTCTAACATAGGTCTCATCTGTTTTGCCTCACGGCCTCACATTCTTCTCCTTTCTGACATGTAACACAGCTTATAATTGTGTATTTATTTGTGTGTCAGTGTATTTAATGGAAGTTGTCTTCAACTAGACATAGGCCATGTTTATTCAGCCACTGTGTAATTAGTCCCGGATGGTTGTAGACACACAGGTAATACTTGGGCAAGGAGTGAATGAAAGAAGAACGTGAACTTGCTGGGCTCTTTCTTCAGTTCAGTTCACTTTAGTCGCTTAGTTGTGTCCGACTCTTTGCGACCCCCTGGACTGCAGCACGCCAGCCCTCCCTGTCTATCACCAACTCTCGGAGTTTACTCAGACTCACGTCCGTTGAGTCAGTGATGCCATCCAACCATCTCATCCTCTGTCGTCCCCTTCTCCTCCCGCCTTCAGTCTTTCCTAGCATCAGGGTCTTTTCAAATGAATCAGTTCTTCACATCAGGTGGCCACAGTACTGGAGTTTCAGCTTCAACATTAGTCCTTCCAGTGAATATTCAGGACTGATTTCCTTTAGGATGGACTGGTTGGATCTCCTTGCAGTCCAAGGGACTCTCAAGAGTCTGCTCCAACACCACAGTTCAAAAGCATCGATTCTTAGGCACTCAGCTTTCTTTATATGTATGGATATAGTCATATCCATACATGACTACTGGAAAAATAGCCTTCACTAGACAGACCTTTGTTGGCAAAGTAATGTCTCTGCTTTTGAATATGCTGTCTAAGTTGGTCATAACTTTTCTTCCAAGGAGTAAGTGTCTTTTAATTTCATGGCTGCAGTCACCATCTGCAGTGATTTTGGAACCCAAGAAAATAAAGTCTGTCACTGTTTCCACTGTTTCCCCATCTATATCTCATGGAGTGATGGGACCAGATGCCCTGTCTTCGTTTTCTGAATGTTGAGCTTTAAGCCAACTTTTTCACTCTCCTCTTTCACTTTCATCAAGAGGCTCTTTAGTTCTTCGCTTTCTGCCATAAGGGTGGTGTCATCTGTATATCTGACTCTTAGCCCTTCCTGTAACATGCTGATTAATGTGGTTGTGATTGGCAGATTGTGGCGTGTCCTGAAGGGCTTCCTCCGAAGAGCGTGCCACCTGGAGCCGGGCCCGAGTCCTTCAGTCACCAGCTTCTGCCTGTGGATCCCCAGGCCGAACATGAGCCACAGGAGCCTCGTCTTCTGGAGGAAGACGGTTAGAATCTGGGCTTCCGTGGGATGGGTGTGGGCATCCCGGCTGTGTGGGTAAGCTGTTTTGTAGCGAGAGACCTAGGTCTGGGCAGCCTCTCCGCAGTTAGCATCATCTGGAGGTTGGGAAGGGTGGGGGCGGGGAATCGAGTCCTTGGTCAGCTTGGAGGCCGGCTAGGAGCTGTACTAATATCCAGGGCCATGTGAAACCTATATTGCGGCTGAAGACAAGTCTAAGTACAGGTACTGTTAAAAGATCTAGAAGTCTTTTATGAAAGTATCATTGTGGTTTTGCAATGGTTTTCCAGCTCTCCCTCATTCATTTTGTTGTCCTAAGGCTCATGTTGACAAAGCCCTCCAGTTCCTAACTGCACTTCTGGCTGTTTGGCCGTTCATGTGAAAACTGATTTTAAGCTGTGTTTCACAAGGACCGTTAGAGCATCTGACCTCTCTTTCTCTCCTTCAATCCCTCTCACCCTCACCTCATTGTTACTAACCTCTATGAGACACGTCAAGGAGGAAAAGTGCATACCTAGTATCTCATTTATGAGGATATATGTCCACAAGTCTGTCATCTCTAATCAGAATCTCTTGATATGGGATATAGTTTCTTTCTTTTTTTATTTGGCCAAGCCCTGTTGCCTATGGGATCCTTGTACTCCAACCAGGGATCGAACCCATGTTCCCTGCATTGGAAACACAGAGTTTTAACCACTGGACCATCAAGGAAGTCCCTGGATATATTTTAGAATTTAGAATTTTTAAGATTTAGTAAGATGATCTGATTTATGTACCATCCAGATTGGAGGTGGGACCCCATATTGGTTGTGTTGTTTAGTTGCTAAGTCATGTCCAACTCTTTTGTGTTGCTTCTCTTTTCTGCCCTATTGGCCAGACCCAGCCAGTTTGCTTATTCCAACAGAAAATACTGGATTGGGTGGTTGGTTTGACGCTCTGGGGCAGGCTGCACCCTCATGCCTTTGATAGCACTGAGGGCTAGTTTTCTGTCCCTGGGACTCACTTGAGCTTGAGAGGGCCAAGGTCATTTTCTTAAAAGCTAGAAACAGTGGGTTTCACAGGAACTTCAAAAAATATGAGTGGACTTATTTAGGATGTAGTTATTCTAATTATTCCAGTTATATTGGAAAGTAGTCTATATTCATAATTACTGCTTCAGTATAGACTATGTTTATCCCTTTCTTTCACGTCTCACTTTGACTCTAGCCACACTGCTGGGTTCAGATCCAACTCTGTTTCTGGCTTTCATCTCTAACCATTGTCTCCTCTTTTTTGAGTCTCTGCTCATCTTCCTAGTCCTTGGACACAAGCAGGCTCCATATGCATATGTTAATACATCTCTAGGACCTGGGACACCACAGGAAGGTCTGAGTCAACAGGTGAAAGGTTGATAGCAGGTGGATCTGTCCAGGTCAGGGTGCACGAGGCAGGTCCGGATGCACCATGAATCTCAGACAAAGGAGCAGCAGAGGTGACCGCAGAGGGTCAGATGGTCACCAGGATCTAGAGACCAGACCCTCCAGGCGTTGCACGTATGGGTCACTGTACTGGGAAGGCACCTCTATCCCACCTCGGTCCATCCCACCCCTCCTTCCAGAGTCACTTCCTGCTGAAAGGCTTTCCTGCTGCTCCCACCTCCTGCTGTCCACTCTGCAGATGCCCCCACTCTGTTCCTGCTGGAACTTGGGTGAACCTTGAGGATAATGCTCTCTGCCCTGTGCTGGCAGTAAGGCTTCCAGTCAGCCCTGCCCATCAGACAGTGAGGTTTCGCAAGGCAAGATTTACTTTATCTGCCTGTTCTCATAACACACAGAGTAGACTTACTTGTAGACCAACTAGGACGCAAACTAGTCGGCTGTCTATAAACCAACCACAGTCATGTTTTGAAGGGAGTGTGGACTAAGGCCTTGCTGATGATCCAAGTGTGGTCCCAAGAGCGGCAGTGCCAGCATCACCTTCTGGCTAGTTAGAAATGCACAATATGGGGAACACCCCGTTACCCTTGAGGCAGAATCTGCCCTGTGCCAAGACCCCCAGGTGATGTGTTTGCACCTTAAAGCTCGAGAAGCCCTGGGCTCTTGGCGGTGCTTCAGCTTCATGGCAGATGTGGGCCTGTGGAGATTCTTCGAGGTGACGAGGTCTGACCTTGGCAGGGCAGAGAGCATCCTTTCTAGGGGAATGGTCCCATCCCCAGTCAGCAGCGGGACTATCTACACTCTATCCAGAGTGTAGAACGTCTTGACGGCCAAGCAGAAGAATGTGGCCTCAGTGCCATGGCACCATGGTGGTTTCTTGAGAAAAAGCAGAACATCATGGCAGTCGGAACTGGGCAGAGATTCTCACAGACTCCTCTTTTTCTCCCCTCTCAGTGCTTCCTGCTCTCCAAGTTTCCTCCCTTCCCCTGAAGGACAGCCAGGAGCTGACAGCCTCTCTCCTCTCCACTGGGTCCCAGGTGAGCCGGCGTCCCTGTGCTCATGTCAAGGGACCACGTCGGTTCTTGGGCATGTAGCTGCCTTAAGCCTGACTGTATCAGGGTTCTATCTCTTTAACCAGAGACGGGGCTCATCTGGGTTTGTGGTCACTGTCTTTTCCTGTTCCGCTCCCCCCACCCTCCGTGAAGCACAGTCCCTCCCCTCTGAGCCTAGGGAATAGAGATTTAGTGGCGATCTCGTGTTTCAGAAGTTGGTGAAAATTGAAGATGTGGCTGACGTGGCTGTGTCCTTCATCCTGGAAGAATGGGGACATTTGGACCAGTCTCAGAAGTCCCTCTATAGGAATGACCGGAAGGAGAATTACGGGAGTATGACTTCCATGGGTAAGAATGATTTCGTTTGTGTGGTGTAGGACATCTTCATTTTGTTATCCATAAAGACTATTTCTAGCATGTCGAGTAAAAGCATGCCTGTTATATTTATTTATTTAAATTTTATTTTATATCGGATATAGTTGGTTAACAGAGTCGTGTTAGTTTCGGGTGTAGAGCACAGTGGTGGTTATACACGTACGCATGTAATTGCTATGACTTTGGTTATTTTGTTTTTCTGTGAGAGTAAATCAGCTTTCTCCGTCTCTCTCTCTCTCTTTTTTTCTTATTCAGCTTATTCTGATTATTTCCATCATAGTAAGAGTATGATTGGAGTAGGAAATGGCAACCCACTCCAGTATTCTTGTCTGGAAGATTCCATGGACAGAGGAGCCTGGCGGGCTACAGTCCATGGAGTTGTAAAGAATTGGACATGTCGGAGCATGCCAGGAGAACAATGGAGAACTGATAGTGCTTTGGGGATAGTATTTGCAATTGGGCAAATATTATGTTTAGCTTAAAACTACAAAATTGGATCTTAATAGATTTGTAGTAGTGATCATTCTCTGTTCCTTGACAAATTGAGTCCTTGTTAACTGAGTAATTCTCATTTGAGGAGCATCTCAGACTTTGCTGAATAACCGTTTGGTGAAGTAGTTATTAGAATTTTTCAGTAGCATTCTTTTTCTTCCCCGTCATGTATGGTTGGCTATTTCACTCCATTGGGCTTCCCTGATGGCTCAGACGGTACAGAATCTGCCTGCAGTGCCAGAGACCTGGGTTCAATCCCTGGGTTGGGAAGATGCCCTGGAGGAGGGTGTGGCAACCCACTCCAGTATTCTTGCCTGGAGAATCCCCATGGACAGAGGAGCCTGGCGGGCTACAGTCCACAGGGTCGCAAAGAGTTGGACATGACTGAGCAACTAAGCACAGCACAGCACATGCGTGGATGGCTCACTCACTCCATTGCTATTCTCAGATCACTCGTACCTGTGTTACATTCGCCTTGGCATCTGCATTTCACATGTCTTATTTCTTCTTGAATTTTGTGCCCCAGGTGAGATTTTCAACCTATTTCTGAGTTAATGATCTTGGAAACTAATATTTAGCTGTGCTGCCTGGAGCAATTATAGAATACCTCAGCACTATGGTAAATATTTTGAAGCTTATGGCTTGTAGCCTCTTTTGAATGAATTCTTTTGGAAGAGTACTGTCAGGCACGCTGGTGGACTTTAGATGGAATCCATCCACTATAAGCCCAAATTTCTTTTGAAAAGCATTATCCCAGTTTACATTGTCTGAGGGTTTAGTGCACTCACAGGCTTTTATTTAAAAAGGAACATTTCCTACTGCTCTTTCAGATTTTCTATTTCCTTTATTACTATTGATACATATTTGTATTTTCTTTGAGTTATTTGCACATGCCCTCTGCTTACTTGTCTATTGGGATCTTAGTGGTAGTCTCAAGGAATTGGTTATGTAGTATAAATATTATATTCAATGCAAATTTCTTTCGTTCCCTACTTTTAAAATTAATTTCTTGGTCTAATTTGAGTCAGAATTGTTTTATCTTTTTCAATCACTTTATAGGTATTTAATGGGTTTCAGAGTTGCAGAACTTGGCACAGTTCTTCTGCATATTATTTTCCAAGCTGTTTTGAATTCCTTTTTTTTTTTTTTAGTTAGTTAATTCATTCATTGTTTGGCTGTGCTGGGTCTTCATTGCCGCGTAGGCTTTTCTCTAGTTGCTGCTCTCCAGTTGTGGTGTGTGGGCTTCTCACTGCAGTAGCTTCTCTCATTGCAGAGCACGGGCTCGAGGGCACAGGCTCAGTAGCCTGTGGGATGTGGGATCTTCCTGGACCAGGATCAAACATTTTGATATAGCTGTTGAGAAGAATGAGTAGGAAACTAGCCAACCTTAGAAACACAGGATGCCAGACAGGGTGCCAGGAAGGTTCTTTATAATGTTTGAAAACAATTTTTCTCTTTACAAAAAAATCTTTTTAGAAAGTTCTCAATGGGCTATGATCTATCTCTCTAGTCTTTAAAGAAACATTCCTATTTTTGTTAACCACTGAAAGTTTATCTTTGCAGACTCTATTAAATTCCCATGTTTTGAGTGAAATACGTGTTGCTGATCCAGTTATACAGGGAATGGACTGCAGCCTTTTAAGTGTCTCTTTCATCAACGACCACCTAATGGTGACCTAGCTCTCAACAATCGTAAGGCCTCTCCGGGTGTAGAAAGAATGCTTTTTTCCCTTGAGACTGATTCACACCAAACTGAGATTCTTTGGGGACTGAAAAAGCTAGAGAGATCCTTTTTCTTCTCCAGGCTGTGAATGAATAGGAAGGGGAAGGTGAGGACTGGGTTAGCAACATCACCCAGCATCAGATTTTACTGAGAATAGTTAACACAGCACAGGTGTTCACAAACAGCTACTGGACGGAAGTCCTGTACCAAGAGGAAGTCATTTTCTGACTGCTCTTCCAATCTCATCCCATTGATCCATTCCTGCTGGCTCTGTCTTCCCTTTCCTACCTCAGTTTCCAACTTCATTGATCCTCATCCCATGTCTGTATTGTGAAGTCATTTTGCAGATGGCTTTACAAAGTTGTGCCTTGCTTGCACTTGTTGGTTTCATGTAGTTTTCTTCTATTCCTGAATGCAGGGAGTAAGCTAACGTTTTCATTTTCCCTCTGTCATCTCAGATTATGAGTCCAGAAACGACAACGTGGAACTCACAGTAAAGCAGATTTCTGATGAAGCTGAGTCATCCTGGATGACTTCAGGAGGCCCTGAGAGAATTATTCCCCCGAGTCAAGAGTTTGGAGAAGTTAGCGACCTTCACAGCATGGTAGAAAGGTGGCAGGTCCACCCGCCAGTGGGGAGATCAAGGCAGACCCCTCCCCAGAAGAGAGAGCTCAGGGCTATCACCGACGTGACCCGGAAACCACCCACCAGCGGTGAGAGGGGGCACAGGTGTAATGACTGCGGGAAGTTCTTCCTGCAGGCCTCCAACTTTATCCAGCACCGGCGAATCCACACGGGCGAGAAGCCCTTCAAGTGCGGCGAGTGTGGGAAGAGCTACAACCAGCGCGTGCACCTCACCCAGCACCAGCGTGTCCACACCGGCGAGAAGCCCTACACGTGCCAGGTGTGCGGCAAGGCCTTCCGCGTCAGCTCCCACCTGGTCCAGCATCACAGCGTGCACAGCGGTGAGCGGCCCTACGGCTGCCCTGAGTGCGGGAAGAGCTTCGGGCGCCACTCGCACCTGATCGAGCACCTCAAGCGCCACTTCAGAGAGAAATCCCAAAGATGTAGGTGTGAGGAGTTGGTCTTCGGAGCGTAAACAATGCAGGAATTGTTTTATCAGCTTAGAACCATCAGACAGACCGTGTGGGGATGGTGGCAGCTGTAGTAGGCAGGGACGGAGAGTTACCCTCTGTTTTATTATCACTTGTACTGTATGTTTTTTTTTTTTTTAAATATTTATTAGGCTGCTCTGGGTCTTAGTTGTGCATTTGAACTCTCAGTCTCAGCATGGGGGGTTTAGTTCCATGGCCAGGGACTGAATCTGGCCCCCTGCATTGGGAGTGCAGAGTCTTAGCCACTGGACCACCAGGGAACTCCCGACAACATTTCTTCTGGCTCATTTCTCTTTTTTCCTGGCTCCTAATTGGATATTCTTCCAACTCCATGTCCCCCTCATATACCTTTGCTTTCCATTCTTCAGGTCTTCGTCAGTTCTCACCATCTAGTTGTGTATCTTTGTTCTGTCTCATTCTCTCTCCATGACTTATATTGGGGTGAGGATCCCTTCCACATTTCCTACCGCCTCTCCTATGTCAGAATTCCTTTCCTCTCTGTGTAATAACGTGTTTGGCTTTTCCCTATGACTATCTGTCCTCAGTCTTTCTCATCACCCTCCAAAGTAAGCTCTCTATCTTGTTCACTGAACAGACACCAAAACACACACATGCTCCCCTCCTCCTATTACATTACTCCTCCATTACTTCTGTTACATCATAGTTTCATTTGATTATCCTCTTTATCCTTTTCTTCTGTAAAAGGACCGATAACATTTTCATTTCCTCTTGACTTTTGCAGGTGGCAATAGAAGAAATAAGAATACAAAACTGAATGTTAAGAAGAAAATTTCAGAGTTTTCAGAAGCGGACATGGAACCCACAGGTAGACTCCAAAGAAATGTGTCTCCAGTTCAAGATTTTGGAGAAGGCCACGAGCACCAGGGCAAGTTGGAGAGAAAGCAGGGAATGCCCATGAAAGACATACTAGGACAGCCCTCTTCAAAGAGGATGAATTTCAGCGAAGTCACCTACACCCACAAAAAGCCCTCCACCGGAGAGAGACCCCATAAATGTAACGAATGCGGGAAGAGCTTTATTCAGAGCGCACATCTTATCCAGCATCAGCGAATACACACTGGGGAGAAACCATTTAGGTGCGACGAGTGTGGGAAAAGCTACAATCAGCGTGTGCACCTGACTCAGCATCAGCGGGTCCACACTGGGGAGAAGCCCTACACCTGCCCCTTGTGTGGGAAAGCCTTTAGAGTGAGGTCCCACCTGGTTCAACATCAGAGTGTGCACAGCGGGGAGAGGCCCTTCAAGTGTAATGAGTGTGGGAAAGGCTTTGGGAGACGTTCACACCTTGCTGGGCATCTGAGGCTCCACTCAAGAGAGAAGTCCCACCAGTGTCATGAATGCGGAGAAGTCTTTTTTCAGTACGTTAGCCTCATTGAACATCAGGTGCTCCACATGGGCCAGAAAAATGAACAGAATGGTGTTTGCGAGGAAGCATACAGCTGGAACTTAACAGTGATCGAAGATAAGAAGATTGAGTTGCAAGAGCAGCCTTATAAGTGTGACGTGTGTGGCAAAGCCTTTCATTATAGTTCAGACCTCATTCAGCATTACAGAACTCATACCGCAGAGAAAACCTATAAATGTGATCTGTGTGGAGAAAGCATTGGCCAGTGTCCCCACATCAAACAACATCCTAAAAGCTATTCCAGCCTGAAAGCCCATCAGTGTAATGAATGTGGCAGAGGCTTTGCTCTGCAGTCACATCTCAATCAACATCAGAGGATCCACACTGGTGAGAAACCCTTTCAGTGTAAAGAATGCGGCATGAGTTTCAGTTGGAGTTGTAGCCTCTTTAAACATCTGAGAAGTCACGAGAGGACAGATCCCATAAAGACCTAAAGTGTCTAGAGGTTCCTATCATAGAACAGCTCTTACACAATTTTAGAGACGCCTTTCTGAAGAGTAACCCTATTCCTATAACTAATGTAGTCACAACCTCAAGCATCTTCTTCAGTGTAGCCATCAAACGTACCACATATGTTGAGATCCTTCAGTTAGAACTTAGGACACTGGAGCATCCACAGCAAGTACAGATCTGCTTTCCCACTGGGAAATGCTTTCATTTACATCTTCATGTGCGAGAGTCTAGATGAAAGAGAACGATACAGTGGGTGGGGGGAAGCCTTCAGAAGGCACTCATTCTTCACGTGAATCTAAGAACATTGACACTGGGAGAAGCCTCATGAACTCAGAAATAAGCTTCATTTGTAGTTTCTGCATTGACAGCTAATCTATTCAGGGAAGAGCACACTGAAAGAGAGAAATTTCAGCATGATCTTGGTGTTGGTATCTCAGCAACGAACCTTAGCGGTAATGCCAGCCACTGGAATGCTCCAGGTGTCATTCCCATCTTGAGTATTTTAAAACCTTTGGAAATAAATTGATTTTTAAAGTATTTATATCTGGGCAAAAACGAGGTTCAGAGGCTGGATGGTATGTGTTCTTACTGCCTTATTCAGTCAACAAATTCTCCATGAAACACACTCTACCTTTTTGTTTGTCTTTGATTCTCCTGGCACCATGGTTAGCTAGTAGAAGAGAAGTTATGTTTGTAAATTCAAGAGAAACTGTTGGTCTGTCACGTCTTAGGGAGAGGGGAGTGGGACCTTTGGGTAATAGAGCTGACAGGCCAGGCTGTGGACTGGTTTTTACTCTGTTACCAAACAAATGAGGGTGGCTTTATCCACAGAAGGAGTTGGACCAAATCGAATTGAGAATTGAGTTGTGGTCCAAGCAGTATGTGTGCCAACTCCCAGTTGCCCTGAGATGGATCTCCCCCATAAGATAGTGGATAAAGAATGAGTTTCAACTTGGGTTGCCACTGGATTTGAAAGTAAACATTCATAGAAGCAGGGAGGTCCTGGTCTGGTGTGCCCTGCCTTTCGGAAAGCTCTCAGAAGGAGTGGTGGGGAAAAGATGATGACATGGAAGAGGGTTAACCCGAACATGTTTGCTAGAGAGATGGTGAGAGGCTTTGGGGCACCGCTGAAGTCCTGCTTCTGCTGATGGCCTGAATTACAATAAACACCTAATGAATACCTGTTCATTGTGTGTGTGTGCACTGGTGCCCAGGCCAGGTCCCCTTTACCAGGCTGCCATACCTGTCTCCCAGCTGCTCTTGAGTTTTGGCCGCCAGGTGCTAACAGCTCGCCCAGTTCTCTGGAGGCTCAGGTGAAGAGAGCTGCCCCACCTAGGACTCAGCTGCCCGCCCTTCCCAGCCAATGACTGGCTGATACAGGATTCAGTTCAGTTGAGTTCAGTCGCTCAGTCGTGTCTGACTCTTTGCGACCCCATGAATCACAGCATGCCAGGCCTTCCTGTCCATCACCAACTCCCGGAGTTCACCCAGACTCACGTCCATCGAGTCAGTGATGCCATCCAGCCATCTCATCCTCTGTCGTCCCCTTCTCCTCCTGCCCCCAATCCCTCCCAGCATCAGAGTCTTTTCCAATGAGTCAACTCTTCGCATCAGGTGCCCAAAGGACTGGAGTTTCAGCTTTAGCGTCATTCCTTCCAAAGAAATCCCAGGGCTGATCTTCAGAATGGACTGGTTGGATCTCCTTGCAGTCCAAGGGGACTCTCAAGAGTCTTCTCCAACACCACAGTTCAAAAGCATCAATTCTTCGGCGCTCAGCCTTCTTCACAGTCCAACTCTCACATCCATACATGACCACAGGAAAAACCATAGCCTTGACTAGATGGACCTTTGTTGGCAAAGTAATGTCTCTGCTTTTGAATATGCTATCTAGGTTGGTCATAACTTTCCTTCCAAGGAGTAAGCATCTTTTAATTTCATGGCTGCAGTCACTATCTGCAGTGATTTTGGAGCCCCGAAAAATAAAGTCTGACACTGTTTCCACTGTTTCCCCATCTATTTCCCATGAAGTGATGGGACCGGATGCCATGATCTTTGTTTTCTGAATGTTGAGCTTTAAGCCAACTTTTTCACTCTCCACTTTCACTTTCATCAAGAGGCTTTTGAGTTCCTCTTCACTTTCTGCCATAAGAGTGGTGTCATCTGCATATCAGAGGTTATTGATATTTCTCCTGGCAATCTTGATTCCAGCTTGTGTTTCTTCCAGTCCAGTGTTCCTCATGATGTACTCTGCATAGAAGTTAAATAAGCAGGGTGACAATATACAGCCTTGATGTACTCCTTTTCCTATTTGGAACCAGTCTGTTGTTCCATGTCCAGTTCTAACTGTTGCTTCCTGACCTGCATACAGATTTCTCAAGAGGCAGATCAGGTGGTCTGGTATTCCCATCTCTTTCAGAATTGTCCACAGTTGATTATGATCCACACAGTCAAAGGCTTTGGCATAGTCAATAAAGCAGAAATAGATGTTTTTCTGGAACTCTCTTGCTTTTTCCATGATCCAGCGGATGTTGGCAATTTGACCTCTGGTTCCTCTGCCTTTTCTAAAACCAGCTTGAACATCACAAAGCTCACGGTTCACATATGGCTGAAGACTGGCTTGGAGAATTTTGAGCATTACTTTACTAGCGTGTGAGATGAGTGCAATTGTGCGGTAGTTTGAGCATTCTTTGGCATTGCCTTTCTTTGGGATTGGAATGAAAACTGACCTTTTCCAGTCCTGTGGCCACTGCTGAGTTTTCCAAATTTGCTGGCATATTGAGTGCAGTACTTTCACAGCATCATCTTTCAGGATTTGGAATAGCTCAACTGGAATTCCATCATCTCCATTAGCTTTGTTCGTAGTGATGCTTTCTAAGGCCCACTTGACTTCACATTCCAGGATGTCTGGCTCTAGGTGAGTGATCACATCATCGTGATTATCTGGGTCGTGAAGATCTTTGTTGTACAGTTCTTCTGTGTATTCTTGCCACCTCTTCTTAATATCTTCTGCTTCTGTTAGGTCCATACCATTTCTGTCCTTTATCGAGCCCATCTTTGCATGAAATGTTCCCTTGGTATCTCTAATCTTCTTGAAGAGATCTCTAGTCGTTCCCATTCTGTTGTTTTCCTCTATTTCTTTGCAATGATCGCTTAAGAAGGCTTTCTTATCTCTTGCTATTTTTTGGAACTCTGCATTCAGATGCTTATATCTTTCCTTTGCTCCTTTGCTTTTCACTTCTCTTTTCACAGCTATTTGTAAGGCCTCCCCAGACAGCCATTTTGCTTTTTTGCATTTCTTTTCCATGGGGATCGTCTTGATCCCTGTCTCCTGTACAATGTCACGAACCTCATTCCATAGTTCATCAGGCACTCTATCTATCAGATCTAGGCCCGTAAATCTATTTCTCACTTCCACTGTGTAATCATAAGGGATTTGATTTATGTCATATGTGAATGGTCTAGTGGTTTCCCCTACTTTCTTCAATTAAATCTGAGTTTGGTAATAAGGAGTTCATGATCTGAGCCAGTCAGCTCCTGGTCTTGTTTTTGTTGACTGTATAGAGCTTCTCCATCTTTGGCTGCAAAGAACATAATCAGTCTGATTTTGGTGTTGACCATCTGGTGTCCATCTGATGTCCATGTGTAGAGTCTTCTCTAGTGTTGCTGGAAGAGAGTGTTTGCTATGACCAGTGCGTCCTCTTGGCAAAACTCTATTAGTATTTGCCCTGCTTCATTCCGTATTCCAAGGCCAAATTTGACTGTTACTCCAGGTGTTTCTTGACTTCCTACTTTTGCATTCCAGTCCCCTATAATGAAAAGGACATCTTTTTTGGGTGTGAGTTCTAAAAGGTCTTGTAGGTCTTCATAGAACCGTTCAACTTCAGCTTCTTCAGTGTTACTGGTTGGGGCATAGACTTGGATTACTGTGATATTGAATGGTTTGCCTTGGAAATGAACAGAGATCATTCTGTCGTTTTTGAGATTGCATCCAAGTACTGCATTTCAGACTCTTGTTGACCATGATGGCTACTCCATTTCTTCTGAGGGATTCCTGCCCGCAGTAGTAGATATAATGGTCATCTGAGTTAAATTCATCCATTCCAGTCCATTTGAGTTCGCTGATTCCTAGAATGTTGACATTCACTCTTGCCATCTCTTGTTTGACCACTTCTAATTTGCCTTGATTCATGGACCTGACATTCCAGGTTCCTATGCAATATTGCTCTTTACAGCATCGGACCTTGCTTCTATCAGCAGTCACATCCACAGCTGGGTATTGTGTTTGCTTTGGCTCCATCCCTTCATTCTTTCTGGAGTTATTTCTCCACTGATCTCCAGAAGCATATTGGGTACCTACTGACCTGGGGAGTTCCTCTTTCAGTATCCTATCATTTTGCCTTTTCATACTGTTCATGGGGTTCTCAAGGCAAGAATACTGAAGTTGTTTGCCATTCCCTTCTCCAGTGGACCACATTCTGTCAGATCTCTCCACCATTACCCGCCCATCTTGGGTTGTCCCACAGGCATGGCTTGGTTTCATTGAGTTAGACAAGGCTGTGGTCCTAGTGTGATTGCTGCTGCTAAGTCGCTTCAGTCGTGTCCGATTCTGTGCAACCCCAGAGATGGCAGCCCACCAGGCTCCCCCGTCCCTGGGATTCTCCAGGCAAGAACAGTGGAGTGGGTTGCCATTTCCTTCTCCAATGCATGAAAGTGAAAAGTGAAAGTGAAGTCACTCAGTCGTGTCTGACTCTTAGCGACCCCATGGACTGCAGCCTACCAGGCTCCTCCGTCCATGGGATTTTCCAGGTGAGAGGACTGGAGTGGGGTGCCATTGCCTGATTAGATTGACTAGTTTCCTGTGATTATGGTTTCAGTGTGTCCGTCCTCTGATGCCCTCTTGCAACACCTACCATTTTACTTGGGTTTCTCTTACCTTGGGCGTGGGGTATCTCTTGATGGCTGCTCCAGCAAAGTGCAGCCGCTGCTCCTTACCTTGGATGAGGGGTATCTCCTCACCGCCGCCCTTCCTGACCTTCAACGTGGGATAGCTCCTCTAGGCCCTCCTGCACCCGCGCAGCCACTGCTCCTTGGACGTGGGGTTGGTCCTCCTGGTTGCCGCCCCTGACCTTGGATGAGGGACAGCTCCTCTTGGCTGCTGCCCCTGACCTCGGACTTGGGTAGCTCTTATCAGCCGTTCCTGTGCCATCGCAGCCTGGCACTCTCGACCGCTGCCCCTGACCTCGGATGTGGGCGGCTGCGACCAGCGCACTTAAGTGCGGCCAAGAGGAGCTACCCCACATCTGAGGTCAGGGGCAGAAGCCGGGAGATACAGGGTTACAAAGGCTGATTCACTTGCCTCCGGGTGGGAAGCAGGTGCAGTATGCTCCAGACCCACCCTTTGTGGATTGGGCAGAGGCAAGACTTTGGTTGTCAGACTCCATCCATTCTTTTGTCCTCTGTGCTCCCATCCCCTCCTGCCCTTCCTGTCCTCAACAAATCACGTGGGTCTGAATGCTTGTCTCAGGCTCTGCTTTAGGCAACCTGATCTGAGATGTATGGTGCCATGAATTGTCCTGAAAGAATGGGCTGGCCACCCACCATGAGGCAACAAGGACCCATCACCAATGGTGGGCGGAACACTGGTAGTCCCAGGCATGTGGTGGCCATTCAGTTGGGAGACACTCACTTTGGTGAACTGGGATGGAATACAGATAAGAAGGGATACACCAATTTGGGTAAGTTTTGAGGAACAAAATGAAAATGTGGAATTGAGTGGCTCTGGCTGAAAGCCACTGATTGCTTAAAGAGAGAAAATGACACTCGGGGCAAATATCCACCAACTTAATGTAATGTATGAGTGTCAGAGGGCCTCCTTGGAAGCATTTAAGGAGACTTGTCACCTACAAACGATCACACAGCTAAAGGTGATTAAGACTTAAAGGTGATTTAAGACAATTGAGAATGACAACTTCAGTAAAGCCTGGTGTTAATGTCCACCGTGCTTTAAACATCATGCTAAGTGCTTTATGTGGATCACCTCATTTAATCCTCACATTATGCAATGGTTTCACTTAATAGCACCCTCATTTTACAGTTGAGAAAAACTTGACATTCAGAGCAGTCAATTCATTTGCCCAAAGTCACACAGCCAACAAGTGGCAGAGTGAGTATTTGAACCACGGTCACTTTGCCTCCAAAAGCTAAGCTCTTAAGCACCAAACTATACTGTCTTAGATGATTAAACATTACGAAGTGATGAAACTTCTTGTCAGTTTATGTGAAAAAGATTTTGATCCAAATGGTAAAAACATTAATAGAATCTTGTAAAGGATTTGATGGGACTGTCAAACTCAACCTCCCACTCAACGGAGGAATCACCATTCAGTTGTAGACATGTGCATGCAGCAAGTGCTTAATAACTGTGTTGAACTGGAGAGAACACTTCCTGGCAGCTTCTTTTCTACATGAAACCCTTCCACCGATGGGTTCATTGCATCCCGAGGCAGCCTCTTCCCTTTAAAAACACCTCTGATTGCCAGAAACTCCTTAGTGAGCTGAAAACTGTGCCAACCTGGAGTCTTACATCTCTTAGTTGCAGAAAAAACTTAAAAAAGAGCTTTATGACCTGAACATTTGTTAAGTTTTTTTTGCTGCTACTCAATCATCACATCCATCATCATCTTACCTTGCAAACCTCCAAAAGTGAAGGGAAACAGACCACTGGGGTCATATATTTTGTCTGGTCAGTTTGACGCAAGTTAGAGCAATCTGGATCAGGACAGTAGAACCTGCATCCATTTACAGCAGTAAATTGGTGCATGGAGCACACAGGTTGAATTCTACAGAAATGTTTGCCACAGTACTGGGGCAGGGAGGAAGACTGTGATTGATTCAGTCAAAGGTTTTTTGTTTTCTTTCCCACAAAAGTATCAGAGCCATCTGAGTGTGACCAGGTCCAGGTCACCAGCTTGCGGTCCTTTCCCTGCAGAAAGAGCCGTTAGAAACAGGGACCATGTGCTATTAATAGTTCTCAAAACGTAGGAGCTGCACCTTCCGCCCCATCAATTCCTCACTTCTTTCTCAGTAGTGAGGACCTGCTTCTAGGTATTTCTTAGACTGAGGAAGAGGTTTAAATTCCCTCAATTTATAGAGGAACCACGGAGACCGAAAGACCTCCTAGATTCCTAGAGAACGCCTATGGGGGTAGAGCTCCCGGTAGTTGGGGGGCGGGATGGTGACGCGCTTCCGGTCATCTTTCCGGAACCAGTTCTGTTTGTCCTACAGGCGTGTGGCGTCTGCTGCCCTTCGGTTCCCTGAGGAGCTGTGTGGTTAGTACCCCCGGCAGGTTGTGTTTCTCTTCCACTTTTCCCTCCTCAATTTCCAGCCCAACTTACTGATTTGACTTACCCTGAATTTTGAGTTCTATTAGGAAAGGCGTTGAAGACAAGACGTCCTGAGGTGTCCATAGGGTGGGTTTCTCAGAGCTCTCAGGGCTTGCCTAAGGCTGACTTCTCACTGTGGTCTTTCCTGTCTCCATGCCCCTGCACTCCCGGTGTCTCTCTCCTCTTCTTAAAAGGGTACTAATGGCACCCCACTCCAGTACTCTTGCCTGGAAAATTCCACGGACGGAGGAGCCTGGAAGGCTCTAGTCCATGGGGTCGCTAAGAGTCGGACACGACTGAGCGACTTCACTTTCACTTTTCACTTTCATGCACTGGAGAAGGAAATGGCAACCCACTCCAGTGTTCTTGCCTGGAGAATCCCAGGGACCGGGGAGTCTGGTGGGCTGCCGTCTCTGGCGTCGCACAGAGTCGGACACGACTGAAGCGACTAAGCAGCAGCAGCAGCAGCAGCAGTCTTAACCTTGAGGAACCCAACCTCATGACCTCATTTAACCTTAATCACCACCTTAAGGGCTCTGTTGCCATAAACGGTCACACTGCGGGGTAAGGCGTACAGTGCATGAATTTTGTGAGGGGCACACAGTTCAGGACAGTTGGGATCTTGTTACTCTTTGTATTTTCCCGTAGACCCTAGCACAGCATCCGGCAAGATGGTAAATCTAGATTTTTGTTAACAAAGTGATCGAAGACCTGATCGGAGCTGGAAGAGGAGTTATAAAGTCATTTACATCTAGTGTCTTAGCTCATCTTTGTTTATACATTTCTGAGTCCTATTCTGGAAGATCCGAAGGCCTGCTTAGAACTTCAGGGTCTAAAAGGCAAAGGCACAGAGGTACAAGGGAAGCTCCTGGGGGCCTCGGGGGTGGGGACTGAAGGGACAGGGTTTGTGCCCTCCCATTAACCTCCTATCATTGCAGATGGTGACTGCAGCCATGAAATTAAAAGACGCTTGCTCCTTGGAAGGAAAGTTATGACCAACCTAGATAGCATATTCAAAAGCAGAGACATTACTTTGCCAACTGTTGGGGGCCAGAGTGAGGTACTCCGCCCGTGACAAAGGTCATGAGGAAGGAGGCTCGACATACGCAAAGGCGGGATCGAGCCTCAGGAGTCCCCCTGGAAATCCCCGAGCGTCTACCCCCATAACCAGAGCCTGCCTACTTTACTACTTTGTGCTCTTACCTACACCTCTGACTTTACGGGGGCTGTCCCCCACCACCTCTTTCGGAGAAGGAGTTAACCTAGAGCTCCAGTTTATAATAATTCCTGGGCGTGATAAGAGTGTTTTAACCTACAAACTCCTCTGAAGGTTCTCTGGCCTGCCTGACAGGCTTGTCCGGCCACATGTGATTGCTCACAGCCTCCCAACCGTGAGAGGCACAAGATGCTTTAAACCTTCTAAAAACAGGTTCCTTAGAAAAGTTAGAAAACTATTAGTGTAAGTATAATGGGCTAATTAGAAATTGTGTTGAAGGGTTTTTCATTTGTTGAGCCAATGTTTGTTGCTAAGTCTCCATATCCCCTGCCCTTACACACATTAATGAATATATAGAAGAAATAAGTATTAACCTTTGATATTAATCACGTTAGACCTTAGGCTAAGTAAATTCTTTCCTTAACTAAAACCCACTACACCCTCACCCTGTAGGAATGTAACTTTACTTGGGTGGCGTCTGTTTTGAGAATAATCAGCCCTGGAGAAATAAGTGTCCTGATTGACTGACCGCTGTCACAAGGAGAGGGTCGTAAATTGTCAGCAGGCCCCCCTGGCCAGAAGATGATGTAACACCCCTAAGACCTCTGTATACATTTGTGTGAAGCACCTGACTTTAATAAAAGTCAGGACTGCTGTCCCCACGTGACTTTTGTATAACATCTTAGTGTATAAAAACAGACTCTGGAAAATAAAGAATTGGGATCAGTTTCTCGAAATACTGGTCTCCCCATGTCGCTCTCTCTCTCACTCTGGTTGAGTCTCCATCTGGAGCGCGGAACCCACCATGCTTACTAATTATGCCTGGGCTTCTAAGATCCGACCGGGGAGGCCTCAGTGTCTCCTCTCCTTCGGGAGAACGGAAGGACGCCTGCGGCCTACGTAAGTGGTGCAAGCTTCTTGTCTTGAAGTTTTATTGGTCTCCCGCGTAAACCAAGCTACTCAGCCTCTTTTCTCCACTGAATTTTCCTACTGAGCTATCCTTATTCTATTACTCTTTATATCTTTAATTAATATCTAATTGAAGCTATTGTATCCTGATCCTCGCCTATGCCGTCTCTCCTTCGAATACCCTGGATCAGCCGGGGCTGGTCCCCGGCAGCCAACAAAGGTCCATCTAGTCAAGGCTATGGTTTTTCCTGTGGTCATGTATGGATGTGAGAGTTGGACTGTGAAGAAGGCTGAGCGCCGAAGAATTGATGCTTTTGAACTGTGGTGTTGGAGAAGACTCTTGAGTCCCTTGGACTGCAAGGAGATCCAACCAGTCCATTCTGAAGGAGATCAGCCCTGGGATTTCTTTGGAAGGAATGATGCTAAAGCTGAAACTCCAGTACTTTGGCCACCTGATGCAAAGAGTTGACTCATTGGAAAAGACTCTGATGCTGGGAGGGATTGGGGGCAGGAGGAGAAGGGGACGACAGAGGATGAGATGGCTGGATGGCATCACTGACTCGATGGACGTGAGTCTCAGTGAACTCCGGGAGTTGGAGATGGACAGGGAGGCTTCGCGTGCTGTGATTCATGGGGTCGCAAAGAGTCGGACAGGACTGAGCGACTGATCTGATCTGATCTGATCTGATTAACCTCCTAACTACATCCTTGCTTCCAACCCGGGCTGTCTACCAGGCAGTGCATTGGGGTTGGGGAGGTGGAGTCTGTGAGCCCTTGCTTCTCACAAGCTTAACTTCTGGCAAGATTCTGAACAGTCTGTGGTAATCATTATTGCCCCATCAGGTGTCGCAGTGGATGTGGCATCATTGGCACATGATGACAGCAAGGCTTGGGGGCCTCTGTGGCCATTCATCTTGGTGAGCAGAGATCACATTGCCACTTCGAATGATCAGACTAAAGCATCTATCTTGGCACCCTGTCTCCTTCAGGACCCACACTGGAATCATTTTGGTGAGCAAAGGGTTTATTTTAATAATTTTAAATTGTCCGAGGCCCATGTGCCAGACTGTATGGCTTAGCTTTTGGTCACAGCCTAAGGAAAGCCTTTACGGCAGGTAGCTAGTCTCCTATAGTGAAGCCTGTTGCCTGTAATTGGCTCTTCCTCAGGGTAGATTCCCATAGAGACAGGAATACGAGACTACCTTACCTGCCTCTTGAGAAATCAGTGTGCATGTCAAGAAGCAACAGTTAGAATCGGACATGGAACAACAGACTGGTTCCAAATTGGGAAAGGAGTACGTCAAGGCTGTATGTTGTCACCCTGCTTATTTAACTTACATGCTGAGTACATCATGCGAAGTGCCAGGCTCGATGAAGCACAAGCTGGAATCAAGATTGCCGGGAGAAATACCAATAACCTCAGACATGCAGATGACACCACGCTTTTGGCAGAAAATGAAGAGGAACTGAAGAGCCTCTTGATGAAAGTGAAAGAGTGAAAAAGCTGGCTTAAAACTCAACATTCAAAAAAGGAAGATCATGGCATCTGGTCCCATCACTTCATGGCAAATAGATGGGGAAATAATGGAAACAGTAACAGACTTTATTTTCTTGGGCTCCAAAATCACTGCAGATGGTGATTACAGCCATGAGATTAAAAGACACTTGCTCCTTGGAAGAGAAGCTATGACCAACCTAGTCAGCATATTAAAAAGCAGAGACATTACTTGGCCAGCAAAGGTCCGTCTAGTCAAAGTTATCATTTTTCCAGCAGTCATGCATGCGTCTGAGTTGGACATCCATACTGATGGAGCTGAAGAATTGATGCTTTTGAATTGTGGTATTGGAGAAGACCCTTGAGAGTCCCTTGGACTGCAAGGAGATCCAACCAATCCATCCTAAAGGAAATCAGTCCTGAATATTCATTGCACGGACTGATGCTGAAGCTGAAACTCCAATACTTTGGCCACCAGATGTGAAGAACTTACTCCTTGGAAAAGACCCTGATGCTGGGAAAGATTGAAGGTAGGAGGAGAAGGGGACAACAGAGGATGATATGGCTGGATGGCATCACTGACTTGATGAGTCATGAGTTTGAGCAAGCTCTGGGAGTTGGTGATGGACAGGGAAGCTGGGTGTGCTGCAGTCCCAAAGAATTGGACAAGAATGGGGTCACAAAGAATTGGACAAGACTGAGTGACTGAACTGAACAGGTGTGGATTGCTGATTTCCAGATTGGTTCTTACCTGTATAGAGAGTTGCCATCAGGAAACCAAGCTGCCTTTTACTTTTTGTCTTACCAGGGCTTCTGCTTGGCATTTGGAAAGTTCTTAAAGTGGGGATGTTATTTATTGTCAATCCAATAGTTGTACTGTTACTCTTCACTGATGTGACATGTGCCTCTCTCAAAGCCCCAGATCCTTGATCCTTGGGGCATAAATGTTTCAAAAATCAGAATTTTTCAGTTTGTAGATAGGTATTTTACATAAAACCGCTGAGGGGTTTGCACTAATACTCCATGTGCCGTGCTGTGGTTAGTTGCTCAGTTGTGTCCGACTTTTTGCAACTCCATGGACTGTAGCCCACCATGCTCCTCTGTCCATGGGGAATTCTCCAGAGTCCTGGAGTGGGTTGCCATGCCCTCCTCCAAGTGATCTTCCCAACTCAGGGTCTTCAACATTGCAGGTGGATTCTTTACAGTCTGAGCCATCAGAGAAGCCCAAGAATACTGGAGTGGGTAGCCTAACCCTTCTCCAGGGGATCTTCCCGATCAAGGAATTGAACCGGGGTCTTCTGCATTGCAGGTGAATTCTTTACCAGATGAACTACCAGGGAAGCCAGCACTCCATTACTGAACACATTGGAACAAAATGTGTGAATATGTACACTAATGGGGATAAACAGTCTTTACTTCACCAGCAAATAAATTCAGGTCATCTCAGGTTTGGTAGCCAAACGGAGCATAAGAAAACATGTTTGCTCTCACATTTTTTAAATTGTAAAATTAAAAAAAAAGGAATTGTGGACATATATATATACATAGTCCTTAGAAATTTATATATAAGGATAAATGTGTAAATAGATATCTTTGTTCTTGTTTAGTCACTAAGTTGTGTCTAACTTTGCGACCCCGTGGACTACAGCCTGCTAGACTCCTCTGTCTATGGGATTTCCCAGGCAAGAATATTGGAGTGGGTTGCCATTTCCTTCTCCAGGGGATCTTTCCCACCCAGGGATCAAACCTGCATTTCCTGCATTGGCAGGTGGATTCTTTACTGCTGAGCCACCTAGGAAGCACCGTGTGGTATGTGGAACTTTCCTGACCGGGGGGACCAGGGATCAAATCCGTACCTCCTGCAGTGAAAGCACGGAGTATTAACCCCTGGACCACCAAGGAAGTCCTCTATTAATTACTGCAGCCAGAAGGTTGGCTACAAGGAGAGGGTCCCCCCAGAAAAACCAGTTCTTGTTTATTAATTTTCATGAAACAATCAGGTTATACATACTTGCCATAGCGGTTAAGTTCTGGACTTTAAATGATAGCTTTTCCAGTTAATATCATGCAGATACCTGCTCTCTGTGGGTACCCTGATGCTTAATAAAGCTTGTGCGCCAACTGAAAGACTTTCCACATTTGTCACATCTGTAGGGTCTCTCTCCAGTATGAATAACCTCATGTCGATGAAGATTTGCCTTAAAGCTAAAGGTTTTCCCACATTCTCTACACTCAAAGAATTCCTCCTTCGTGTGGATCCTTTGATGCTGAATGAGATCGACATTGCGACCAAAGGATTCTCCACATTCACTGCATTTGTGGGCATTCTGTTTATTGTGAATCTGTTGATGGCTCATAAGGGTTGAGTGCCGGCCAAAGGCTTTTCCACATTTAGTGCACTTGTGGGGTTTCTCTCCACTGTGGATTAACTGATGTCGAATAAGCGTTGAATTCTGACTAAACGTTCTTTCACATTTGCTGCACTTATAGGGTTTTTCTTTGGTATGGATCCTCTTATGTTCAACGAGATATGCCATCTGACGGAAACACTTTCCACAGTCGTGACATTTATATGGCTTTTTTTGTGAGTGACACTGTTTGTGGATGATCAGAGTGGACTTCTGTTTGAAGGCCTGCCCACATATGTCACACTCAAAAGGATTCTCTGAACTGTGAAGTCTTTGATGTCGAACAAAATTTGCCTGCCGCTGGAAGGCTCTTCCACATTCGTGGCATTCATAAGATTTTGCGTTTGTCAGAGTTCTCTTATGCCTCAAAAGCTGTGATCTCTGATGGCAGGGTTTTCCGTACTCATCATATTTGCCCTGCTGTGTCCATGTCTGAGCTCTCCGACTGTGAATAAGGTTAAGGCTTTGAAGGAAGTCCTTACAGCACTCATCACCAGTAGCAGGGAGTGAAAATCCGTAAATGTCCACAAGTTCATTATATTCACATAACTCTTCTGAAGGCTCCTTGGCTGTTTTCTGCTTTAGTGCTGACATCTTCCATAACATTAAATCTTCAGAAGTGTTCTCCTTTGGGGTGAGCTCTTTCGTCTGGAATCTGGCTTCCGAATCTAGCCAAATAAAAAGAATATGCAAATTACCTGACTGCTACAGAAGAAAAGGAAAGAAGCAACTGTTTGTGATATGAGACACTCAAACGAGGCTAAGAAGTGCTCACCTGGTTCCATCGCCATATTAAAAAGCCAGTATTCTGATTTTTGTAGGACCCTCAGCTTTCATATCAGAAAGAGCTCTTGACATCACGAACTAACCAACTAACATATGCACAAGTGTGTCAGAGAATGTGAGAACTGAACACACCCTTCTCCACTAGTGGGGAAAACAGCTTCCTGTTGGTACCCAGCAGAGTCACATAGCTCTAGGAGAGAGGGAGCATCTTGTACTTTCTAGAGAAGCATGTTTTTCACAATTCTGGGAGAAATGACTGCTTTAAAATGGAGGCAGTGTGTCAGAAAAGAAAAGGAACCTGAGAAACAGCACAAAAGCCAATGGAACAGAGCAGTGACTCTCAACCAGGGATGGTCCTGCCAGAATGTAGTAGGCGGAGGCCAATGATGCTGCTTGACATCCTGTGAGGCCCAGGATCAAACAGCCCAAAACGTCAACAGAGCTGAGGCTGAGAATCCAAGGAGCAGAGGGATGTGGTAAAGGGTAGAAAGAAGCAGCCATCAGGACACAGTAAGTAGGAAAAGGCAGGAACATCAAGAAACACCAAGGGGATGTGGAAAACAGAATGAAAGCAAGGGAACAAGAGAAAGTACAGAAAAAGGGTAAGTGATGAGGGTAGAAAAAAGGAGTATCTAGAATGGCCTGAAAGCTGTCAGAAAGCACCAGCCTGCCTCTAGTAGAAGTAGAATGAGCTTTATTGCAGGAGAAAGAGGATGAGCTTTGCAGACTTGAAATCCAGCTGGGGATTATCTCTGGGGAACAGGGGCAACGATCATACCCACCACCATCAGGGGACAGTAGGGATGAACAAGCAGAACACAAGCCAAACTCCCGGCTTGGTATCCAGGTGCAGGCGGGGTCTCCTGGATGGTGTCACCAACTCTGCATGACCCCCAGGGGCCAGGTCTGCTCCTCACCCACCTGGGCAGGCACTACCGGAAGCCTTCCTAGTCCCCGCTCTCGGCAGATCCAGGATCCACGGCTCTTCCCACTGTTCCAGGTGACAGATCACCTCAGGTTTGGGAAACTGAAATCCTACTCGTGGGGAAGTAAATGGGATGTGGTGGTTAGCAAGTGGCAGGAGAGGTCCCAGAGCTCAGTCTACCCCTGGGGGTCTGGGTGGCAGGGCTGCAGCAACAAGCAGAGATCAGGACAATAATCAGAAGGATTATCTGAGGAGAGGAATCAGCACCATCTTTGCGAAAGCTCGGCATCTTGATTGAAAGCCTGAACAATATTCACACTCGTGGACATGGTCATTTCACTCTTAAGAATAGAGCCTAAGGGAAATGAGGGCAAAGGTTAATGGGCAAAGGTTAATGCACCCCAGATGTTCAGCAGAATCCTAACAGTGCAAACTGGAAATAAACCAAATGTCAACAGGGGAAGGATTAAAGTGTAGCCAGATACAATGAAGGCAGAATATTAGGCTAATATTGAAAATCCATGAATTCAAAGGACATTTCTTAAAACAGGAAAAGGCTCCCCAGGTATTTTAAAGCAGAATACAAAACTCACATGTAGCATGATTCAAAGTTCATGTAAATTATGATATGAATTTGTTTCTAAAAACTACGTGTGTTGGGGTGTTCCCTGGTGGTCCAGTGGTTAAGAATCTGCCTTGCAATTCAGGGCTCACAGGTTTCCATTCCTGGTCAGGGAACTAAGACCCCACATGGCTGCAGAGCAGCTAAGCCTGTGAACCATAACTAGAGAGTCTGTGTGCTGCAATGAAAGATCTTTCATGCCGCAACTAAGACCTAGAGCACCTCCCTCCCAAAAAACTACATGTGTGAGTGTGTATATACACACATCATCCTCTTCTTAGGACAGGGTAAGTGAAAGTCAGTCGTGTCTGACTCTTTGCGACCCCATGGACTGTGCAGTCCATGGAATTCTCCAGGCCAGAATACTGGAGTGGGTAGCCTTTCCCTTCTCCAGGGGATCTTCCCAACCCAGGGATCGAACCCAGGTCTCCCACATTGCAGGAGGATTCTTTACCAGCTGAGCCACAAGGGAAGTCCAAGAATACTGGAGTGGGTAGCCTATCCCTTCTCCAGCGGATCTTCCCAACCCAGCAATCAAACCTGGGTCTTGACCCAGGAATCAAACCAGGGTCTCCTGCATTGCAGGCGGATTCTTTACCAACTGAGCTATGAGGGAAGCCCATTTACAGGATAAGTGAAGTCGCTCAGTCATGTCCAACTCTTTGCGATCCCATGGACTGTAGCCTACCAGGTTCCTCTGTCCATGGGATTTTCCAGGCAATAGTACTGGAGTGGATTGCCATTTCCTTTTCCAGGGGATCTTCCCGACCCAGGGATCAAACCCGGGTCTTCCTCATTGTAGACAGACGCTTTACCGTCTAAGCCACCAGGGAAGCTCCCATAAATCCATCGAAAATATTGTAAGTTAGAAGTGCATTTAATATAAACAGTGCTGCGATGAACATTGGGGTACACGTGTCTCTTTCCCTTCTGGTTTCCTCAGTGTGTATGCCCAGCAGTGGGATTCCTGGATCATAAGGCAGTTCTATTTCCAGTTTTTTAAGGAATCTCCACACTGTACCCCAATGTTCATCGCAGCACTGTTTATAATAGCCAGGATATGGAAGCAACCTAGATGTCCATCAGCAGATGAATGGATAAGAAAGCTGTGGTACATATACACAATGGAGTATTACTCAGCCATTAAAAAGAATACATTTGAATCAGTTCTAATGAGGTGGATGAAACTGGAGCCTATTATACAGAGTGAAGTAAGCCAGAAGGACAAACACCAATACAGTACACTAACGCATATATATGGAATTTAGAAAGATGGTAACGATAACCCTGTATATGAGACAGCAAAAGAGACACTGATGTATAGAACAGGCTTATGGACTCTGTGGGAGAGGGAGAGGGTGGGAAGATTTGGGAGAATGGCATTGAAACATGTGAAATGTCATGTATGAAACGAGATGCCAGTCCAGGTTCAAAAAAAAAAAAAAAAAGAATGCATTTACATTAATTTTCTGATAGATGAAAAATAGATAGGATTTCATTAGGTTGAATGATGCGAAAGGGCTGTTTCTGTAGGCCAAAGCAATAAAATATTGGCAATTTCAAAAAAAAAAGAAGTGCATTTAATACACCTAAACTACTGAATATCATAGCTTAGTCTTACCTACCTTAAACATGCCAAGAATAGTTGAATTAGCCTGCAGTTGGGCAAAATTGTCTGACACACAGCCTATTTCATAATAAGAATGATGAATATCTCATGTAACTTACTCAATACTGTACTAGTGAAGAACAGAATGGTTTTAAGTGGACTGGTTGGCGACCCTTGTGATTACACAGCTGTCTGGGAGCCCCTGAATGCTTTCCAAACAAAAATAAACATTAAAGCATCCAGTGGTGGGTGGACAATCCCACAAAGGTGGTCAAGAATCTGCCGAGAGTGTCAGCATGGGGTCAAACATGCTCCACAAAGAAAAATCCGTCGAGGAGCCTCCCTCTGTAGGAGACTCTGCATTGAATGAGACAAGGGTGGGCTCCCAGGAAGGTGGAAGCTGAGGAGGTACAGAAGTGAAGTCAGTGAAGAATCATCTCCTGGGCACCCGGTGATGGTATAAGCAAAGAAGGAAACCATTTTCAGACAGAAGAAAGAAAGACTTTTCAAGAGAGGAAGAAGGTAGACTTTGGAATCTGCATGGGCCACAATCTTTTCAACTCCTAGAAGTCTTACAGATGTGGAGGATTCAGGCTGGGGGATGAATGTCTTCAAACTCTAAAACAAAAGGAAACTACTCATTATCCACAATCCCTTACTTGAAAACTTTAAGGCCTGATTTGTTTCAGGACTCAAAATTTTTCCAGATTTCAGAAAGGTGACTTGAGTGTGGGTATAGTTTCTATTATGTACCACCCTCAACAGGGGTTGAGCTGAAACCTTAGAAAAACTTTCTGATATTTATTATGCTATACATATATATATGGAGACCAAATGAGAAAAAGGATGATAAATAGCTTCCTACAGGATAAAATCAGGTTTAACCACCTGATGACTTCAGGTTAGGCCTTATAGCCAAATGAGTTATGATAAAACTGGTTTTCAGAGCTTTTTCTGCTTTGGGCATTGCACGGAAGAAACCAAGGACTTGCGTAGACACTCAAATCTTAAGCCAGCTCATTACCCAAGGAGACGACGTCTCTGTAGTTGTCCAGCATCACGTCCCTGTAGAGGGCCTTCTGAGCCCAGTCCAGCATGTCCCACTCTTCCCTAGTGAAGTACAGAGCCACATCCTCAAAGGACAGCAACCCCTGGAAATACAGAGACTCATTACAGCTGCAGCTCTTATCACAGCTCTGTGGGCCACAGTATTATTGTTGTCCTACAGGCAAGGCTCATCCAGTTAATTAGCAGACTCAGGGCTCAACTCAAGCTCTGACCCTCAGGCCATGCATGTTCTTTCTTCTGCACTAGAGTCACACATGTTCTCTCTAGAGGGACACGTGGTCAGTGTGTGAGGCTTCTCTGGCTGTTTGGTCTCTGCTGCGGTCATTCAGATAATCAGAACTGAGTCAAATCATGGGGCACCCAGCTGGTGTCAGAACTGCTCCATGTGTAGAGACACCCCATATGCCTGAGGGCAAAGGTGAAGTGAGGAAGCAGAGAAACAGCCGTGTCCTCCCTAGGCACGTGCTCTTCCTCTGCCTCCCTCCCCGAGGCTGGCAAGGATGCACACTCTGTTCCTGTCTTTACAGAGATGCTCCCATGCCTGCCTTCCTCTTGTTTCCACTCTCTCCACCCCTAACTGGACCAGTTCTGTAAAGAAAACCTACACACACATCTGCAGTCACCCCACAAACCCCCCTCTGACTTCAGTCTTCATAGCTCCCCTGGAGTGTCCTTCTGAGCCTCGCGCCAGCCCTCTGCCCACGTGTGAATACAGGGGAGAGCAATACAGTTACCGCAGGAAATCAGAGATTTCACAGAAACGATGATCTTTGAGCTGAGTGTTAACATATGCAGAGGTGAGTTTGCCTGTAGGCGGGGAGAACAGGATACACAGTGGTGGGGAGGTTGGGGGGTGGGGAAGAGCGTTCACATCCCCACGTGCAGGTCCTCTGTTTCAGGGAAGGCAGGAGATGACACCAGAAAGGCAGGCAGAGCTCTGTGTTCCCTCAGCAAATGTGGACATGCTGGGCCAGTGGGGTCAAATTGTTCCCTTTGAACTCCCTCCTGTCCACGACTGGTCTTTACAAATTGTCACAATGGCTTCCTCATGTATCTCCTGACTTTTCACTGACTTTTCAACTTGACTTCTTAAAATCACCCTCCCTCTTGTTACCATCAGTACCTAAACTTCTACTGTACCTTTTAATCCAAGGGATCAGAATTATATGAGCTTGTTTCCATATCTCCTTCCCTAAACGGCTTGTAAAGTCCTTAGGGTAAGAGTCTCTCTCCCAGCACAAAGGACATATCTATCTTGCACACAGTAGGTACTCAAGAATGCTCACTGACACAAACACGGAGCAACTGTGGTGACGGCAGCTAAAACTTACAGGGCGCTCGAAACATCACTAGATCCTCTGCCAAGCACTCCAAGAGCCTCACTTCACTGAATCCTCATGACAGCTACTGTCATGACCCATTTTACAGATAAGGAAACTGTGCCCCAGAGAGATTAGGTGACATGTCTAAAACAGAGCCTGGATTTGATCCTGTCTGACCCCAGAGTTCAAGCTCTGTGCATCATATCATCCACGAAGGAAACACCCCCCAGCTGATAAAGATGGCTCAACCCCAATGGCCATGTGGAAACCACTGCCTGGCTGCTGAGACTACACTGAGGAGGTGGAGGCAGGGGGAACCAGCTCACCTTCCATGGGACTGGCAGGAACATGGCTTCCATGGCCTGGTCTCCAAAATGGGGCTGGATCCTGGCCATCAGGCTAAGCTGGAGAAAGAAAGAAAACAAGGTCAGCCCTGAATCAAAGCTCTCTCACTAGACAGACTTTAGATGGGGAATGCCAATGGGGCCAACAAAGCTCGAGTAGTACAAAGTCACAGTGTTTGGTGTTGGAATGTGGGATTACAATGAAAGCAGCCGCTAGAATGGTCTTAGGAATTTCTGATGCTAGATCAATTTCTAATTTTTATCCTAGGAAACCTGTGCCTCTGCCCTCGCCCTCTCTCTAGAATATATTCTTCAGCACCTCAGTGAGAGACTCAATATATCAAGGGACCAGACTATAGGAAAAAACAGAACTCTAACCTGCAACCTGTAGCTCTGGCCTGGAACCCAAACCAGAAGCAACGTGGCAACAGGCGCCCAATCAGGACTTAGGTGGCAAGTGTGAACTTGTCCCTAACATGTGTCCCCCTCCTCCATCCAGGACCAGTAGAGAAAGTCGGGTGTGCTCCCCTACCAAATCACATAGGATGTCCTGCCCCTTTTTTTTTCCCCCCAAGCAAGGTTTTACTGGGGCCGATACTGCAGGAGCGGGGAGCAAGAACAAAGAATAGGTTCCCCTGCTTGCTTGCTCCCTGAGGCCGGGTGGAAGGGAGTCCTGCTTCTTTTACTTAACCTGCCTCCAGGTTTTCCAAGTCGATCTCCTCAAAACTCAGCATAGTTGAGTTTTCCCTTTTTTCCACTCTAAAGTTTCTCCTGCTTGCTTTTGAGTCTCTGCCAAACGTGATAGTGGCCAGTTCACTTAGTATAGCAAGCTCTGCCTGAAGAACCTTTGCCTGCTCTCATTTGGGCGGTCTTAGTTTATTTCTTGGAGAAGGCAATGGCACCCCACTCCAGCACTCTTGCCTGGAAAATCCCCTGTACGGAGGAGCCTGGTAGGCTGCAGTCCATGGGGTCGCTAAGAGTCGGACACGACTGAGGGACTTCACTTTCACTTTTCACTTTCATGCATTGGAGAAGGAAATGGCAACCCACTCCAGTGTTCTTGCCTGGAGAATCCCAGGGATGGGGGAGCCTGGTGGGCTGCCATCTCTGGGGTCGCACAGAGTCAGACACGACTGACGTGACTTAGCAGCAGTAGCAGCAGCAGTTTGTTTCTACGTCACACAGAATCAGCTCAGAGAGTATAACAATGATTTTAGGGAAGTTATCAGAGATTTTAGGCTACATATGATATATAAAGAGCTAACTGTTGTCAAAGGGGCTTCCCAGGCTGCTCAAGTGATAAAGAATCCACTTGCAATGCCAGAGATGCAGGAGACTCTGGTTTGATCCCTGGGTTGGGAGATCCCCTGGAGGAGGAAAAGGAAACACACTCCAGTATTCTTGGCTGGAATATTCCATGGACAGAGAAGCCTGGCAGGGTCCATGGGGTCTCAAAGAGTTGGACACCAACTGAGCGACTGAGCAGGCACAGCTGTTGTCAAAAGAAAATTCAGAGGACTTTACTTGATATGAACAGTTTATGGAGTGAAAACCAAACTGCTAACAAGGGGGCTTCAAAATGGAAAGTCTTAAGAAGTTAGTTCCTCCGCACTTACCCTTCAGTTTATAAAACATGTAAATGGGCGGCAGAATAACCCACTCCCTAATATACCACTTTGGAAAACTGATTATTTTGAGCTGCAGGCACTTAAAACAGCTGTTTTTTTAAAAAGGTTGGGGGGGGGGGGGGCAAAAGGAGAATTCCCTGGTGGTCTGGTGGTTAGGACTCAGTGCTTTCCTTGTTGGGGATCAGGTTCAATCCCTGGTTGGGGGAACTAAGATCTCACAAGCCATGTGGACTCACTTGTGCTAAGCCCCATGTCAGCAAACCGACACCTAATACTTAGCCTAACTGCAGTTTCAGCCTCTTCCAGGTATAGAACCTCCCTCCCCTTGCCCTAGGACTTCCCCAGTGGCTCAGTGGTAAAGAATCCACCTGCAATGAAGGAGACGTGGGTTCAATCCTTGAGTTAAGAACATCCCTTGGAGAAGGAAGCGGCAACCCACTCCAGTATTGTTGCCAGAGAAATCTCATGGACAGAGGAGCCTAGTGGGCTATAGTCCATGGGGTCTCAAAAGAGTCATGAACTTTCAAGAGTCTTAAGAGATACAACTTAGCAACTAAACAACTCCCTTCCCTATGAAGACTGCATTTACAATAGACCTGAATTCTAAGCCATCTCAGGGGTTAATCATTTTTCCTTGGGAATCTCCATGTTTATACAAGGTAAGCGTGTGTGCATGTGCAGGCGTGTCCAACTCTGCGACCCCGTGGACTGCAGCCTGTCAGGCTCCTCTGTCCATGTAATTTTCCAAGCAAGAATATTGACCCAAGGTTTGAACCCATGTTTCTTACATCTCCTGCACTGGCACGTGGATTCTTTACCACTGTGCCACCTGGGAAGCCTCTTACCTGAGGTATACATGTTAAGAAACTTGTTTGTCTTCATTTTTTATTGCAGGAATCTCAGCTAAGTACTCAGAAGGGTAGAGAGAAAATTATTTTCCTCCTGTGCACAGGAATGAGGAAGTACATTGTTTTCTCTTGGGACTGGTTACTAGACCTGACGGTCCTTTCAGAAGAGTACCACGGTACAAGTTTACTTGTTTGTAGCTGCTAGGAAGCTGCAAGGTTACCCAGACGTGAAGAAAGCTTGTTTCCTTTAAGGACAGAGCCAGCTCTTCATGGGAAATTAGGACAGTTAAAGTTTTGGTTCTGCAGCTCTGGGTAGCTGGCCTGGGAGTATACTTAAACTGTGGCCTCCACTTTGGTTCTTCTTTAATATAATAAATCTAATGTTTCTCTCAGGGAATACACAAATGATGAGATACAGAGGATTTCCACTTTTTTCTGGTGCCTTTCTGGGCACTGGCAAACCTTGTTTCATGTAACTGCATTTTTAAGAAAGTCTGTTACATTCTGGTCTCCTTCTTTAAAAACACTCTTTGTAAGCCCTCTTGCCTCTTAACCAAGGAGGCACTTGTGATCAATAGCTCCATGGCTGGGGAAGGGACATCGACCCTTTCACTATCTAAAGTAGATTACCTGCTGTGAGCACTGTGCATTTGGAAGTCAGAATCCATAATTCAATTTATAACAAAATCTGCAATGCAGGAGACTTGGGTTGGATCCCTGGGTGCAGATGATTCCCCTAGAGAAGGGAATAGCTACCCATTCTTTTTTTTTTTTTTTAATGTGCATTTAGTTGGCTGTACAGGATCTTAGTTGCAGCATGTGTGATCTGGGATCAAGCCCTGACCTGGGATCCCTGACCCAGGGATCAAGCCCAGGCCCCCTGCATTGGGAGCGCAGGGTCTTAGCCACTGGACCACCAGGGAAGTGCCACACTCCAGTATTCTTGGCTGGATAATTCCACGGACAGAGAAGCCTGGTGGGCCACAGTCCATGGGGGTCGCGAAGAGTCGGACAGGACTGAGCGACTAACAAACAAAGCCAAAGCAAACAATAGTATTAACCAGCCATTCATTCATCGGACTCTGAACTTCTCTAAAGCCAAAGGACCTGACATGATACTCAGAGGCTGGCCTCTTCAGGAAGTCTCTCGGTAAATGCCCTGAAGACCGGGGGTTTGGAGGGACGTGGTGGGGGGCACGGGATTCGAGGGAAAGGGGGTTGTCTCTCCAGCTCTCACACCTGTGGCGGGGCCACCGTGGCTTCCCCTGGCACCCCACTCCGCCCATCACACTAGCTCTTTTCTCCCCAAACCTCCGCGCCTCCGACCCCCGCCGTGCCTCCTCCTCCAGGAAGTCCTCAGGATGCACCTGCGGCTGCCATGGAGCTGGCCTCCATTATGGAGGCGCCAGGCCAGACTCGGAATTAGGTCGGGACCTCGGCTAACCTCCACCTGAGGTGTCCATGCGGAAGATCTTTGTGCCTGTCGCCCGATCACTAGCGCAGGCCGAGCAGAGCGTCCCCACCCGAGGACCTTCTAGGAAGCTCGGAGGATTCACAACTCTCTGATCGGGTTAAGCGCTGTGGCCGGTCGCGGGGAGTTTGCGAGTAAGGGGGCGGGGCACTCACGTCTCATCGCAACTGCCGTTCTGGTCGGAGCCAATCAGCCGCCGCAGATGGAGTGGTCTAGGCCACGTGATTTCCAGGTTGGTTACCCCAAGCACTTTCCTTTCCCACAGATTGTAGCAAGATCTCCACGGGTGAACCTTTGTGTAGCTGGGTATTTTTAAACCCTCCTTTTGGGAGTTCAGAATGACTTTTTAGAGAGCCGACCCTGGACTAGGCAAAAAAATTAAACAAAAAATTAAATATAATGAATAATACACACATATGCTATTAGCATAAAAATATTCATCTGATATTATGTTATCCGGAATTTACTTTTCTACTTAATGCTGTTGTTTAAAGAAAGAGAAGACTTAGTGGTAATTAATTGTAATTGATAGTACGACTAATTAATCTTTGATTCCATATGTTCAAAGAATGTTCAAACTACAGCACAATTGCATTCATCTCATACGCTCAGTATGCTAATGCTCATACAGTAAAGTAATGCTCAAAATTCTCCAAGCCAGGCTTCAACGGTACCTAAACCATGAACTTCCAGATGTTCAAGCTGAATTTAGAAAAGGCAGAAGAACCAGAGATCAAATTGCCAACATCCGTTGGATCATAGAAAAAGCAAGAGAATTACAGAAAAACATCTACTTCTTTTATTGATTACGTCAAAGCCTTTGACTGTGTAGATCACAACAAATTGGAAAATTCTTCAAGAGATGAGAATACCAGACCACTTTATGTGCCTCCGGAGAAATCTATATGTAGGTCAAGAAGCAGCAGTTAGAACCCGACATGGAACAACAAACTGGTTCCAAATTTGAAAAGCAGTATGTCAAGGCTGTATACTGTCACCCTGCTTATTTAACTTACATGCAGAGTACATTATGTGAAGTGCCAGGCTGGATGAAGCACAAAGTGGAATCAAGATTGCTAGGAGAAATATCAATAACCTCGGATACGCAGATGACACCACCCTTACAGCAGAAAATGAAGAACTAAAGAGCCTCTTGATGAAAGTGAAAGAGGAGAGTGATAAAGCTGGCTTAAAACTCAACATTCAAAAAAGGAAGATCATGGCATCCAGTCCCATAACTTCATGGCAAATAGATGGGGAAACAATGGAAACAGTGACAGACTTTATTTTCTTGGGTTCCAAAATCACTGCAGATGGTGACTGCAGCCATGAGATTAAAAGACACTTGCTCCTTGGAAGAAAAGCTATGAACAACCTAGACAGCATATTAAAAAGCAGAGACATTACTTTGCTGACAAAGGTCCGTCTAGTCAAAGCTATCGTTTTTCTAGCAGTCATGTATGCATCTGAGTTGGACATCCATACTGATGGAGCTGAAGATCTTCAATCTTTCCCAGCATCAGGGTCTTTTCCAATGAGTCAGCTCTTTGCATCAGGTGGCCAAAGTATTGGAGTTTCAGCTTCAGCATCAGTCCTTCCAATGAACACCCAGGACTGATCTCGTTTAGGATGGACTGGTTGGATCTCCTTGCAGTCCAAGTGACTCTCAAGAGTCTTCTCCAACACCACAGTTCAAAAGCATCAATTCTTTGGCACTCAGCTTTCTTTATAGTCCAACTCTCACATTCATACATGACCACTGTAAAAACCATAGCCTTGACTAGACGGACCTTTGTTGGCAAAGTCACACCTTAGTTTTAGACATAAGTGGCCCACAGAATTGTATGCTTTTATCTTAAACCTGTTCAAGCCAGGAGCTTAAATGAGCACTTTAGATGTACAGGAAAGAACCCTTCCCTGTCCCGGCCCAGAGCTCCCAGTTCAGACCAGGGCTTTCCTTGCCCCGCCCCTCCCTGGAAGAACCTGCTCCAACTCCATGGGAATGCACAGTTTCTTTAGGGACCTGAAACAAAGTGCTCAGAGTTAGGATCACATGCCCTTCTAGTGTAAATCTGTGCTGCACTGTCCACCTTCTTCCCTCCACCATCCTGGTGTGGGAATCACTGCGGACCTAAAATCTCAGCATCTGGCCCCCTGCCCCAAGTAAATCCAGACACCCCTGTTACAGGTCAGATAGCTTTTCCTTTGAGTTTGAAATAGCTCAGAAACTTCAAAGTTCCCTTGGAATTTTCTGACTTCATTCCGGGGAAAACACTGCCTTTCTCATTTTCCTGCTTTAAATTCTTTACTACCTCTGCCTCCCCCTGTAAAGTCCTCTTGCAAGGGGTGGATTTGAGGCAGTAGGTAGATGGGTACCCCCCCACCCCAGGGTGAGCAGTTGAAAATTCATTTCCCGTGCGCCAGTACTGCAAGATGAGAATCGCAGGACAATTGAGAGAGGAGGCTGGGACCTGCCCAGACAGAAGGTAAGCGACCACATATATCTCATTCTCTTTGTCAAGGAGACTTTCTGACTAGAAAGTTCCTTGGAGGTTAAAAGGGGAGTGATGCCAAGCTACCAATAGGCCTCTTTGCTGGAATCCATCTTGGCTGAGAGATGCCTGTAAACATGAGGGAAGACCCTGAGATACACCAAATAAGGACTCTGAACCAGGCAAATGAAAATGATTGGCCAAAGAAAAACTGGAAGAAATGTCCCATAAAAGTGATTTAAACTACACAAGGGTGTGACTGTCTCTGAGCCCACTGTGAGTCTACCAGCATGTACTGTACTCTTTCCTCCTAATAAACACTACTTGTTTCACTGCTTTCCCTCTTTGTGGCCATTCTTTTCTGCAAAGCCAATGGCCCAGGGCCTTGTCACCAGCCACTGGTCTAGTGGCCAGGATTCAGCTCTGTCATTCCATGACCTCAGGAGCTGAAACCCTGCTCCAAGCCTCTGCAGGCTGAGGCCACCTGAGATCAGATTCACCCCCTCAGCCTCGCTATCCTGGCCCCTGGAGGGCAGTGCCGGCTGCCCAGCTCCCAGGGAGGCTGCATCCTCTCCCCGGTCCTGGGATTCTAAAGAGCCCACTCCTCACCTGCGACCCTCACCCCCGGCCCTGTGTACTCCTGTCCTCCTCTGGCGGGTCCTTCTGCTCCACAGGCCCCCTCTTCGTAGTCAGCCCTTCCCCTCACCCCTTGTAGGGCGGTGTAGTTTCTTATGACCAAGGTAATCTAATTGTACAGGTTTTTTCCTTGTTGAACCATTCTGGAGCTGTGAGTTTTCTGGTATCTCAGGTAAAAGACCAAACCTCTTCTATGCCTGACGCTGATGAGTTTCCTCACCCAGGTAGGTTCTGTAGTGTAAAAGTAAGCTGGTGCCATACATCCAGGATTTGCAGGGTTTCTTTCCTGTGCAGCCAAAAGTTATCCTGAGGTTGGAAGCTGCGTCACACACGCTGCACTCTAGGGTCTGTCTCTCCTATGATTGGTTCCTCTGGTGCTCATCCAGGTGTGAGCTTTACCTGAAGCTTTTCCCACATTCTCCGCAAGAACTGGGCTTTCTCCTCAGTGCTGTCACTGGTGGTGATGAGAATACTGAGCTCTGTATGAAGCTTTTGCCACTGCCACTACGTTTTGTGCTTTTTTTTTAGTGTGGATTTTCTGATGCACCTTCTGGGTGGTGCATGAAAGGTTTTCTGATAGTCAAGGCAGTGATGTGGCCTCTCCCTCATGTGGGGCATGATGAGGCATGATCACGATGAAAGCTATTCTTGCACTCACCACCCACTTGGAGTGTCTCCTGGCTGTGGACTCCCAGGTCTGCTCTGGCTAGAGCTTTCCTCACATCCCTTACACTGGTAGGGCTTCTCTCTGGCTTGTGTCTTCTGATGGCACAGGGACTCTGCCAGAACCCTTCCCATTCTCCCCTGTGTCGTTTATGAAGACAACAGAAATGTTGTTTCTGGGTTATTTTCCCAGGTGTCTCTCTAAGCATTTCTTCATTGCCTGAATTTTCACAGCCTTGCCATTATCACTGGCATGCTGTTTGGTTTCTCCTAGTAATGTCCTGGAAGTTTCACTCCCCACACACCCCCTCCCCTCCACCATTTTCTGTCTTGAAGCCTTTTCATTATTTTTTTCTTTCATCTTAGAATCTAAAGGAAAAAGTAAGAAGTAAAGGTGTTAGTCTTGAAATGGGATTTGCCACTGGAGCGGGGGATGGTTGGAACAATTACATTAGGCTAGGCTGAAGCACAAGTATGTCTGAATACAGGACTTTAGAGAGGTCAAAGGCAAAGACAGCAGAAGGGATGCTTGAGTGACTGTGTCTAAACAACCCATAAGTAAAGTCTTTTCATAGGCCATGTTCATATGGTCAGTTCTGAATGTTCACTTTATAGTCTTGTATTCAGCTCTTCTGTTAAGCCTTATTTGGTTACTTCTGCCTCCCTCTGCTCTACAACCCCTCATTTAGTTGAAATCACTCATTTATAATCCTTCCTTCTCTTTCTTCCTTTCCTACTTCTTTCACAGACATGTGTGTAGCACTTCCTATATGTGAGGCACTCTTCAAGGTGCATTTCACAGATACATGTGAAATATATATGAAGGTCCGTTAGACGTTCTGCCATCACTCACCTGTAATCCATCTCTCATGTCAAAAATCCTCAATTTCAGGACCTCCAAGCCAGGGCCAGGCACCTCACCACCACTTCTGTGTGAGTCCAGGTTGGGTGCATGTGAGGCAGGTCCGGCCACGCTTTGGGCAGCCCTTAGCAGTGATTCCTGCCTTGAGGCCAGGGGAGGGGGCGCAGGGAGAGGGCAGTGGGAGGGAGGAGCGCCAGGCCTGTGTGTTTACTGGATGCCCCGCCCCTATTTGTGTTTACCAGACTTGACTGGGATCTTGATGTAAAGCCAGCAGACCTCTGTTAGGTCCCTGGGGGGTGGGCGTCCATTTTGACAATGGACTTAATTATGTCCTTTATAGCTTTTTTTTTTTTCCTAGTGAAAGATTCAAGCCAAAGTAATACATTGCATTTGTCATGTCTCTTTAATCTCCTTTAGCCATTTACAAAGATCATTTCAAAATGCATTATAGACCTAAATGTAAAATCTAAAACTTCTATAAAACAGTTGGATGAAAACAGAAATTTGTGACCGTGGATTAGGCAAAGATTTCTTAGGCAGAACACACAAAGAATGAACCATATAAGAAAAAAACTTGATAACTGAAGTTGATCAAAATTTTAAAATTTTGCTCTTCAAACACTGTTAAGAAAATGAAAAGAGAAGCCACAGACTGGGAGAAAACATTTGTAAAACACGGGTGTGATCATTTGAAAACAATATATAAAAATAATTCTTATTCATAAGACACTTGAATTTTTAAAATGTGCAACAGATTTGAACTTCACCAAAGGAAGACATGCACAGCCATAAATATGTGAAAAGATGCTCAAATGATTGTCCATTAGGGAAATGGAAATTAATGCTATAATGAGATATTATTAAACTTAATACAATAGCTAAAATAGAAACCTGACAATACAAAATGCTGACTCAGATATAGAGGAACTATAAATTTCACACACTGCTGGAGAAAATGCATAAAATTAAATGTATATTTACCATATGAGCCAATAATCCCACTGCTAGCTGTTACCAAAGAAATATATGTCCACACAAATTCCTGTATACAAATATTTATAGCAGCTTTGTTCATAAAAAACAAATAAAAAATTTGAAAAAACTAAATGTCTATCAACTGAAGAATTGATAAGCTAATTGATACACATACATACAATGGTACATTAGTCACTATTAAACTACCAATGCATACGATAATATGGATAGATTGCAAAAGCATTATGCTAAGAGAAAAAAGCCAAATACATGACGTTCTGGAAAAGACAAAACCATCAGTAGTACAAGAGAAGGACTGACAACAAAGCCATGAAAGATCTTTTGGGGATGAAGGATATGTTTTATATCTTGATTGTAGGGGTGGTTCCACAATTGTATACCTCTGTCAAGACTCAACAAACCATATACCAAAAGGGGTGAATTTTACTAGAAGTAAATCATATCTCAATAAAGCTGAATTTTTTAAAACAGAAAATAATAGCAAAAACGAACTGTGACTTCCCTGGTCATTCAGTGGTTAAGAATCTGCCTTGTAAGGCAGGAGACCTGAGTTTGATCCCTGGTTAGGGAACTACAATCTCACAATCTCTGTGGCACTACCCAAAAAAACACCCCAACACAGCCAATAAACAAAAATCAGATAAGGAAGAGCACATAGGCACATAGATGGTGAGAAACTGAACCTGAAAGGGGTTTTGCCTACAAGAAGCAAGGCAGCAGCAGTAGACAAGGTGACAGATTTGAGTGTAAAACTAAGAGTGTTAAGAGCACTATTTTAAAAAATTGATGGTAATTCGTAGAAATATATTTTACATCATTATCCTGCATACACATACATTCATGTAACAAACAATGTCAAAGAGCAATACTTACTATATAGGAAAATGAAACCTAGTAAATCCCAATCACAATCTTATTAATACTTAAATACAATACACAAAGGATACCTATGAAAGTACAGAAACCTGAGTTCATAAAGATAGTATTTAATGTGATGGGTGTGCTTGCCTGTTCATCAGTTCGCTCCAGTCAGGCACACTCGAGGATAAGGCCACACGCATGTCAGGTGCGCTATTAAGCCTATTTCTTTTTTTTGTTTTTAATCGTGTCAAGATCGAAAATCCTAGTTCACACAAATAGGTAGATGTGAATGGTAATAATAGCAATATACTCTTTCTACTTAGCAGTGGAAATTCCTCTTTAATCTTAATCCAGAATGCTGATAAACTTAATGTCTTGTAATAATTCCTCAGCGTGAATGACGAACTGAGCTGCAATAATTCATTCTCTTCTTCAGGCACCAAATTTAACTCAATGATTGATTCTGGGGTTTGAAAAGCAAATGGATCTTTTATCCAGATATTTTCCTTTAATGATGCAAATTTCTCTTCTGGAAAGTAATGATGAAAGGTTTGAGACAAAGAAGTGAGATGTATTAATATCTCTGATTTTATTACCTTTAAGCATTCTTCATTAATAATGTTCTCTTCGATGTGTTGCAACAATGTAGGGAACATATAGTAGCTAGGACGATTACTTTTAAGTCTAGTTTGCCATGACAATAACATCTTTTGGAATCCTTGAATGTGTTCAAGATACTGAAATATATGATTGTTTTTCCCTTGTAGTTTCAAACTTAATTCATTTAAAATGCCAAAAATATCACTTAAGTATGCCAATTTTGATACCCAAACATCATCTTCAAAAATATTTGCCAAATGAGATTGCTTTTCAATGAGAAAAATGTAAATCTCATGCCTGAGTTCATATACTCTGCTCAATACTTTTCCTTGAGACAACCAACGAACTTCTGTATGAAATAGTAAGTGGGTATGGTTCTCTCCGATCTCTGAACAAAATATTTCAAGAAGTTGGCTATTCAATGAGCTTCCTTTACTAAAATTAACAATTTTCACTGCATTTTTCAACACGTCCATTAGGCTTGGCGGAATTTCTTTGGATACCAAAGCTTCTCTGTGAATAAAACAATGATTCCAAAGAGCGTTGTTGTGGGTGGCTTCTAACAAGTTTTCAAGAAGTCTGCTATGTTTCCCAGTCATATTTGCTGCTCCATCACTTGAGATTCCTTTACAGTTTCTCCAGTTTAATTTATATTGACCAACAACACACTTATCTAATTCAGTGAATACATCTAATCCGGTTACCTGTGAATTTAAATTTAAACAACACAACAGATCTTCTATAAAATCATCTTGCCACATATATCTGACATATACCAAGAGTGTAGGACCACTAGCCGTATCAGTGCTCTCATCGAGTTGGATTGCAAAATCGATACCAGACTGTAGCCGTGTCATAAGCATTGCTTCTAAATGTTTTGCAATAGTACAGATTCGACGAGATATTGTATTATCACTAAGAGGTATAGTTCTTAATTTGTCAGCTGATTTATCGTCAAAGATGGTACGTACCATACCCATACATGCTGGGAGAATAATTTTTTCAGCAGCTGTGTGAGCCATTTTTTCTTTGGCCACTCGATATGCCACTAAATATGATGATAACAAGGCTCTCTCGTTCGTAGTTGTGGAACGACTAAGAAATTGGGGTGATAACTCTGTGTTACTTCTGTTGGAAAACGGTCTTCTTCATCATCTGTCCCTTCCTCCTCCACTTTTACTATCACTATGCCTTCCATCTCTCGGGTATCCTTAGGAGACAAATCTGCAGCATTCCTGGATTCAGCAGTCATTGGTCAGGTTCAAAGAACTGGGTCACTTAATCCAAATAGGGTCTGTCTGCAGGACTTTCCTTTTTGTCCTACATGTTTTATGAGCTCCATTTTTGCTATCCTGCAGGGTTGAAAAATTTAATAGCAGTATTAAAAGGTAATATTGTATTGCTATGGGGCTAACACCTCATCCATGAAGACAATTCATGAAATCCAGTGGTGTGACATGTCAATGCTGAATAACTGTTATTCATGTTAGCTGTGTACCAGGCAGTTTTGGTACCTTGCATACACAGCTCATTTAATTCTCATGGAAACCTAATGAAGCACAGTTATTATTCCTATTTTAAAAGCTGAGAAAGATTAAATAATGTGTCTAACAACATAGTGTGGTGGATCCAGTACTCAAACCCAAGTCTGAAGCTCAGGGTCCTAACTATGCCGCTACACTGCCATCTAGTCAGTCTTACAAAGTGATCACCAAAGTTTGGTGTTCAAGACCACCACTGGAGCACAGAGGAAAAAAATTAAAATGTTTATTTATTTAAAAAGAAGTATTGAAACCCATTAAACTTTCCTGATAGTCATCTTATAGCATTTATATTTTCTGTCATCATTTGTGTTGCTGCTCTTCATCCTCCAACTATTATATTTTCTTTGTTCACTTTCTTTCAGTTTTAGTGATCTATCATCTGAAAAATCTTATTTCCAGTATTTTAAGATCAAGGAAAAGAAATCTTGGTTTTTGAGATAGGATCAAAGATTTAAAAGTGGGGTATGTGGAATAACACATTCCTAGAGGCCTTCCCTCCCAGTGAATCAAAATGAAGACTACAAGCAAGGGAAACTCAAAAGATACAGGGCCGAGATCAGGACCTGGTCAGGCCTTCCTGGAGTGTTTCCCTGCTCGTATTCTAGGCAAGAAGCAGCAGAAAGACTGGGCTTTATTTTGCATTTCTTGAAGTTGCCCTTAACATAGTTACTTGCAACCAGGAGATATTTTTTAAAATATTTGTTTAAGTGAATATAATGTCAACATTTTTTGCCTATTTGTAGAATGTTCAACAAATTCATTATAGGCATGGCATTTCAATACTTGGAAGGGCTTGTCATTTAGAAATTAAAGAGATTCCATTATATTGTCAGGTTATTTAGAAAATATCTGAGTAAGAATAGGAGGAATGTTACAGAAGCACAGATTTAAAATAGAAAAATAAATTATGTGTCCATGGTAAGTTATTTATATGTCTCCCACCACTGTGTGTAACCAACCTATTTCTCCAGCAAATATTAAGGTTTCATTGATTTGCTTACAATGCATTCTCCATAACTTATTGATTGCAAATGATCTGTTTAGCACAGGCCTGTACAAGTGTTTTCTTTGGTCCTCTGCCACTTAAGTGTCTCTCATTAGTAACAGTGCTTTTGTGCATACTGGTGGTGCTTCAGGAAATGGAGATGGGGCATTAGGTTTGGTCAAGCTGGATTTTTCAGTTAATTTCCCTTTATCAATGAATGTCCTAGTTGGGTGGGCCCTTGGAGACAGTTTATTTTATTTAGGATCAATACCAGAATTCGTGTTTGTCTAAGCTGCTGCTGCTGCTGCTAAGTCGCTTCAGTCGTGTCCGACTCTGTGCGACCCCATAGAAGGCAGCCCACCAGGCTCCGCCGTCCCTGGGATTCTCCAGGCAAGAACACTGGAGTGGGTTGCCATTTCCTTCTCCAGTGCCTAAAAGTGAAGAGTGAAAGTGAAGTCCCTCAGTCGTGTCCGACTCCTAGCGACCCCATGGACTGCAGCATACCAGGCTCCTCCGTCCATGGGATTTTCCAGGCAAGAGTACTGGAGTGGGTTGCCATTGCCTTCTCCAAGCATCCTGCAAATCGGTGGCAGAGAAAGGCTGGTGGTGACCAGTCTTCAAGTGACCCAACGCATTTTCCACTGCACCACCACAAACTCCCTTCATTACTCAGCCCTCCAAGTCAAGCACATTTTCCTCCCACAACTGAAAAATTCACCTGGTGTTCTATCAGAAATCACTCCTTTTAAAAAGCCTTCAGAAACTTCAGAAACTGAAAGGAAGAGGGTGAAGTGTATGTATGATCTGTAAACACGAGGCTTAACAAACTTGTCCGCTAAACAACAAAACAAAACGTGGATCTTGGTAGCCTCTGGGGTCTTCCTCATTTTACACCTCGAGATCACCAGGGAAAAAAACCCTCACCAGAAGGAAAGGAAATGGGGTAAGCCCGGGAGCACAGAAATTAGACTAGAGTCATTGGTCCCCGACCCCTTGGGGGTGAAAACCAGGGACGAGGACGGGGCACGCAGGCTGCCGCCTCTCGGACCCATAGGTATCTCATCCCAATGCAGAAACCAAGGATCCGCGGCTGTCTCTGCAGGGAGACGGCACTTCCTACGGCGGAGGCTGGGACCAAGGACAGGGACACGACCCTCCACCCCGTTCGGAGACTCGCGTGGTGAGCGGGATCACGGAACACGGTTTTACACGTCCACCTACGTCCCCGCCCCTCCGCCCCGGCCGGACCCGCCTCTCACCGTGAACCCCGGAGAAGCCCGGGGTGCTGGGATAGAAAAGGGAGGTGACTCTGGGGATCAAAGGGCAGTGGACCCGTTCCCAGTCCCTCCGTTCGCCAGAACCCAGAGTGTCACAAAAGCCGGAAGTGCGTCAACACCTGCCTTCCGGGTCTGCGCTGCGCTTTGCGGGGGGTACGGGGGGTGGTCCTCGCTAGGAAAAACGGAGGACTTTGGTCCTTGTTCCCCAATTCATGGTTCGGGCTTTGGGGATGTCTTTTCTAAGCTCAGTTTTTCCCGGCGGGGAAAACAGGGGTTAAGTTTCACTCAGTACTTCCTGTTCAGAAACTTACACAGTTCTTTTTCTTATTGATGGCAGGTATCGTAATAATTCTAGGTATTATCAAACAGTAATAGTGATCGTGTGTCTGTATCTATGGCAGAGGAACTGAACCAAAAATGTAGACAGATCAAAGTGAAGTTGAGGATGAGTGGTTTCTCAAAACCAAAGTGGTTGCTTCTCTGGGTACCGTGATTGGGTATTGCTGCTTGAATGGTCGTGGCGCAAAAGGTTGCTTGCCAGAGCAGTGAACAAAAGAAGGTGTGGCCAGCAAACCTGCCGCCACAGCAGCCACCCCCAACTGTGCACCCTGAGGGGATTTGGGATGGACAAAAATTAAGGTGGCCTTGTAAAGTTAAGGTGCATATCAAAGTAATGATTTCAGAGTCCAGACTCCTGCATCTTCTCACATATAGAAAGGCACTAAAATCATTAATGTGAGATGTCTGGTTTTAATTAACAGTATTTTGATGTTCTGGCTATCTGGTTTTTGTTGCAAAGTCCTACATAATCTGGCTTCTTCCTAACATCTTTAGAGCAGTCCCTCAGAGTCACCTGAGAGGCTGTTTTCCAGGCTTTAAGTCCCCAGTTTTGTCCATCAAATGAAACATAAATCCCAACTTTTAAGTTGTGCATTTTTTTCAGTCGATGGTATTTTCAAATATTTGTTCATTGGGGAGCAATTATTCTTTCCAATACTAAATAGTTATAAGATTCTGAGCTTGGCTAATGTATCCAGGGAGTTTTCTGAGTGATAATAGTGGAATTACAATTTGAGGCATTTTGGCTGTCAAATGCAATCACAGAAATTACATCTTTTACTATTCACCTAAAAAAACTTTTTTATTTGTCTGCTCCAAATCGTAGTTGCAGCTTTTGGGATCTTTAGTTGTGCCATTTGAACTCTTGGCTGTGGTATGTGAGATCTAGTTCTCTGACCAGGAATCGAACCCAGGCTCCCTGCATTGGGAGCAAGGAGTCTTAACCACGGGACCACTAGGGAAGTCCCTAAGTGCTTGTATTTGGTAACATGCATCCCATTATGAACCCTGTAACTGATAGGCCTGTGTAGAACACTGATTACCTCACTTTTCCCCACACCTAAGACCTCTGCTTCTTTATCCCATAAAAATCTCATGCCCTTCACCTACAGGGAGGTAGATCTGAGATTTGTTCTCCTATGTCCTCACTCGGCTGTCTTGTGGATAAACTCTCAGCTGCAAACCTCACTTTCTCAGTGTTTGACTTGTTGCCCATTGGGCAAACGACCTAGTTCTTACTAAGTTGTTAATGACAAGCAGGAAGTAATGTGTCTCAGAGATCTCAATAGGAACAACAGACATCAACAGGAGGTATAGTTTTGTTCAACACACAAAAAGTTTTCAACTGGAGCTGTCCAACAAGCAATTGACTAAGCAGTGCTTTACTTTTTAAAAAACAATGAATTTCCTATCTATGATGCTGACTCCACTGTGACAAATACTGTAGGCTAGAAAGACTATGTCATAGAAAGTTGTTTTAGATCCCTGAAATACTCAAGGAAGAAAGGGAAGGCATATAAGAGTATTCCAGAGGCTCATGTAGTTTGAAAAAGCATGGAAACTGTCACACTTGATTTTTCATATTTTTAATTGGAAATGCCAAACATCATTAAAGGGTAATACCTGATTTGTGAGCCTAAACAAAGGAAAAGTATCTAAAGTCTCTTTCAAATCACTGTTTATATTCTCTAGGAAACTTGCCAGTTCCTGGTGGACCTAGCTCAACCACAGGACATCACATTCCCTAAGGATCCAGGAGATTACAATGCCCCAGGCGCTTTTGTGCCAGCCCTGGGACTGCCTGTTCACATGCTCCTGCTCTATCAATCCTTGCTGCACAGCCCTTTCCATCAGGAACACAACACTTTCCCAGTCTCTCTCTCCCACTCCAGCTTGCTCAGTGCCCCTACCTCCCCCCAAGAACCGTGTTATGTTTCAGTCCTAGGATTTTCTGAGGTCCTCATATCACCAAGGCGCCTTCAACACTGGCTTTAATCAGCGTGGTTTGTACCCTTGCTAGCTCCCTACCGGCTGATTCATGGAAGTCGGACCACTAGGTGGGCCATTCGTCCTCATTCCTCATACCCACCCACCCCCAAGCGCAAGGGCCACCATCCTGCGATGAGTCTTGAGGGTTGGCTGGAGCCAGGGATGGGCCAGCGGGGGCGCCTTCCCAAATCCGGGTCGGCTGCGGTCACTATTGTGTACTGGCTAGAGTGGCCAGTCAGGGTCAGCAGGAGGGTGAGACCGGCAGCAGGACATGTAAAAGCCTAGGAAATGAGCCGGGGCCCTCATCCGGGGCCCTCATCCGGGGCCCTCATCCGGGGCCCTCATCCGGGGCCCTCATCCGGGGCCCGCCCTGTCCTCGCTGGCGGACTCCGCCTCCGGAAGTGCCAGAGAGAAGCGCAGCCTCCGAGCAGTCTAGAGCGACCCCCCCCTCCTCTGCGCGCCCCCCCCCCCCGCCAAACCCTGGGCCGGCTTCTAGAGCACGGGTGTCCGCGACGCGATAGCTGCCCGGCCCTTCCCTCCACCCTGGTGAGTCCCCGGAAGCCGTCCCGAGGTCGCGTTGGGTCGGAGCCTTGTTTAGCCCTTCTGGGGCGGAGCAGGAGTCTCCTGGCTCCGGCTGACGGCGGTTCCCGTCTCCAGGAGCGCGCAGGGCCGGGGTGCGACAACCAGTTTCTCTTCAGTCAGGGTTCGCCCCGACGCCCGGCGGACGGAGGGCCCGGCCATCAGGACCCAGTGACCGTGGCCTGCTGTGAGATGGGTTTCCGGGGCCCGCTTCTCTCTTTTGGGACCTTTCCTTGACAGAGCAGAGAAGTGGGAGGACGGTAGCGCCGGGCGAGGCCTTCTGAGGGCCCTTTCTGAGGGTGTGGAAGGGGGACGGGGCCCTGCTGCGTCCTTGGGTGTGAAGGACAACGAGTCCGACCTGTTTGAGTCGCAGCCCTTCCCTGTTCCTGTCAGGGTCATGGGAAGAGGTCTGCCCACCTAGTCTGAGTTATCGAAGGGTCTGACCCCCAAAGTGGAATTTAGTCGTCAGTCACGGCTTCCCTTGTGGCTCAGCTGGTAAAGAATCCGCCTGCAATGCGGGAGACCTGGGTTCAATCCCTGGGTTGGGAAGATCCCCTGGAGAAGGGAAAGGCTACCCACTCCAGTATTCTGGAGTGGAGAATCCCATGGACTGTAGGTCATGGGGTCAGAAAAAGTCGGACTCGACTGAGTGACTTTCACTCACTCATTCACTCAGGGTTACTCAGTAATTCAGAATGGGCTGACAGTGTTTACCAAATAATTCCTCAGGGTCTTGCTTTAAAAAATAACGAGTAATAATGTATTTCTCAAGAATTAATGTATTTCTCTCGGTACACACTTGATCCTTGAAAGAAGTTTGTAAATTTCAGGTATTTTGAATTTCAACAGATATCTCTGTACTATTAAATTGTCTTGTCTTTATTTTAAAAAATTCCACAAGTTCAGAATTAGTGGAGTTCAAATAAACCTGCAAACTTGGACCATATGACATGGTTCTTAACTGTCTGAAAGTGAATGACGTCCATTTTTCTTTCTGCTCTATATTTAGGTGGTTAATTGTTATTAAGTATTTTCACTGTGTCTGCAGTGTGTAAGATACTTGGTTAAGTCATGAGGGTGTCAAATGATGGGCTATTTTAACTTGTTACAATAATTTCTCCTCATCTCACTCCGCAGTGATGGTCATTGTCCTCCAGAACAGGGATGGAGGAGGTATCAGCCCAGGAAGCAGCAGAATCTCCAGTGGTCCAGTTTCAGTCCTTGGAGACCCACTCTGAGGGTCTGTCCCCAGAGCCTCAGTTCGTGCAGGACACCGACATGGAACAGGGACTCACTGGGGGTAAGGCAGAGAGAACACTTCCATCCAGGAGAATGGGAGTGTAGAGGGGCTCCTGGGCCTGGGATGAGAGAGACCAGGGGCTTCAATGAGAGGATGGCCCCTAGAGGGAGGTCTGGAAGGGAGGGACAGATGTGGCTCAATTCAGTCCTGATCGGGGCCCCTCTGTGGAGGTCAGCCTGTCCTTTAATAGGCAGAGTGGTCTTCACTCACTCTATTCAGGCTTTTTTCTTTCATGTAATTTTCACTTCATGCCAGTTACCACATAAGTTAGAAGAAATGCTGCTTTTGCCACCCCTCACAGTCCTTGCCTCGCTTTCACTTCCTCTTAGATTTAGGACCTGTCCCTACCCTCTGTTTCTTTAACTTAGTTTCTTCCCTCCTTGACCTTTTGGGCTTTACCAGCTGCCATTATGTTGCAACTGCAGTGTTTTTGACTGCTCTAATTTTGATCAAGAAAGCAACCATTTAATTCCTTGGTTGAGCCCAGGGCTTGGAGCAATGTATACATATCACATACAGACTGTAAAATAACATTTTTATGTGTTATAGAGATAGGTTGATCTGCCTTGTACTCCCTTTGTTTTGTATGAAGTTTGTCTGAGATTTACTTGTGGCCAACTGCAGTGCCTGAAATAACCTGTGTGTCATGAACACCGACCGAATGCCTTTTAAGTGCTGTGGGGCATTGTGCTAGTGTAGAAAGGATTATGAGGAAACAGATGACCATTCCTTATTCTTGGGGGCTTTACACACTGGTTGCAGAGACAGTGCTCATTCTCAAAAGTTTACAGAGCAGTGTCTGAGAGAGGGTCAGAAGTCTACTAAATAACCATGGCCTTGGATGAGTCACTGCGAACCTTTATGCTTGGCTTTGCCATCTGCAAAACAGGTAATGGTGCTCACTTTTTTGACATGACATTCATGTCATGACATGGGGGTATAGTGCAATATGAGATTTCATAATAAAATCCTGAATCATGGGTCTAAACACGTGGAAGGAGGGCATGCAGGTGTTGAGATGGTGCAGGACAAACTCAGTATCTGATAAACATTCATTGGTTTTGCTGTAATGTCGATGTGAAGAAGGGTCCCACTGACTCTCTTTTGTGAGGGCACCCTGGGAAGGGCTGCTCTCACTCTTGGCTCCTTTCTCCTCCCTCAGCTCCACCTGTTCCCCAGGTGTCTTCTCTTCCCCACGAGGGAAGCCCAGGAGACCAGGCAGCTGCGCTCCTGACAGCCAGGTACCAGGTGAGCTGAGGAACCCTCTGCTTTTCCTCAGGGACTGTTGCTGCTGATTGAGCGTGGCCCTTGTCCTCATCCCATCCATGAGCCTTGCCTGGAGATCTTTTTTTAATAGCAGATCCCGGCTTGGGTGCCTGTCTTCCTCAGAGACCCGGACTTCACAGAAACACCTTTCCATCTCCCCAATACCACCAGTAAACACTGTTCCTTTATCCTTGGTGCTATCATGGGTGCTTAATAGATGTTAAAAGGTTGTGGAACCTATTCCCAAGATGCTCCTCTGTTCTCCCTCCTTTCCAACGTAAATGCACACTGCAGACCCTCTGTGTCATCTTTGTCCTCTGGCCGTGATGCTGTGGTGGCCGCCTTCGCCAGAGCAGCCAGGCTGTGTTATTTCAGGAATTTGTGACATTCGAGGATGTGGCTGTGCACCTTACTCGAGAGGAATGGGGATGCCTGGACCCTGTTCAGAGGGCTCTCTACAGAGAAGTGATGTTAGAGAATTATGGGAACCTGGTCTCACTGGGTAAGGATTGCCTTTCCTATTATTCAGTTTACCTATTAGGGTTTCTTTACTTCCTTGTTTTTGAGTAGGTATGAGGTCTCTGAGTGGGGCTCAAATTCCAGGTCTTAGAACCTCTTGAGACCTCAGTCTTTAAGGTCATCTCCTCTGGGAGTGGGTTTCCTTTGGGGATGTCAAGAGGAGACATTCTACTCCTTATCCTCAGTTAACGTTTACTGCTTTTGTGGGACATCTGTTCCCTGTTACTAAAGGGAAACTTGCTGGTGCTTTGCGAGTTCTCAATTTCCGTATCTTTCCCTTTTTTATGAGAGGGACTCTAGGGCCTCCCAACCCACAACCAGACACTTTTCTTCCTGGTAATTCAGTGCCCCTGTATCTGAGAGTTTCCCATTTTTCTTGGAAGAAGAAACGCCTTTTTTTTTTTTTCAAGATAGGCTAAAATCTTCATTGAGTAATCCCTCACCTCTTAAGACCCCTTAATTCATCTGCAAGCAGGCAGAATTTCAGAGGCTTGATCTCAAGGCATGACTTACTGCCAGTACATTTCAGTGAGTCATCCAGACAGTAATCCCTGCTTCACCCGAGCAGTAGCGTCTCACACTTAGACCAAGTCTCTCCTTTGTCATTTGGATGGTGCAGTTGGCAGCTGAGATGAGGCAACTTGTAGTGCTCTAGAGAAGCATCAGGGGGAGCTGCCAGCACCCGCCTTGGTGTGAACATTGCTCCTTCTCCTCTTTCTTTTTTGGCCTGTCTCTGCTACTCTTTTCTTTGTTATGTAAGTACTTAATCACACTCTTTCTTTTCTTTCTCTTTTTTTTTCTTTTTTGCTTTGCCTGTGCTGGTGGCATCCAGGGTGGTGTTTTGTCTCCTTGATTAATTCTTGTCTGTGGGGAGGCAGCCTGCCCGCTGGGAAGGTTTGTAGTGTGTTTTCCATTCCTGGCTCTTTGATCTTTGTAGGCATACTTCTCCGCCTTCCCACCACCCGGATTCATAGTGTGAATTCCTGCCCGGCCCTGAGTCATACCCAGGCAAGTGCTTTCTCTGGAGAAACACTTGCCATCCTTTCAGCAGGAATCTCCAGGAGATGGCCCAGGTGTCGGCTTCCCATCGATAGTGCTCGTCCCCGCTCGGAAGCTCCTTTTCCACGATTGTGAGATCTTACACTTGATTGATGGAGTAGATGTTTCCCAGGAGGCTACCACTGTGTAAAATTGCAGCTCCTCAAATCACCTTTGATAAATTTCCAAGGGCCAAGGATGCCCTCCGTTGCAACCAGAATTTTGAACCTTGAATTTTGAGTTCATTCAGAAGCCATGGTTGGTGGTCATCGACTTGTGTTCTCAGAAACCACAGAGTTCGACTCCAGCTCTTCAGTTATGACCTTTCCATGTTATTCTAGACTGTGGAACACATGCTGTGTGCCCCTCCTTTTCCATAGTGAACACAAACTGCCCCATCTGTTGCGTGAATCTCCTGAGACCCCTGGGCCTTCCTCATGTTTAACATTCTAGTCTTTTCCTTCCTTTAAATCCCTGTGACCCCCTCCAGGGTCCTGTCTTTGTCTCCTTTATTCTTTACAGTATTGTATAGATTGATGCATTTATATAATCCTCCTGGATCAAGTGTTCCTTAAAGGCTCTTTGATGGAGGGCAAATGGGAGGGCAAAAGAATTCAGGTTATTTCAGGCTATTAAATCCAATGTATATTTAACAACTTGTAAATTACAAAGTGATATGTAATTGTAAATTACTGTTAATTTTACCTAATAATTACATAATTTCCAACAGTTTACCTGTCTACTTTTTGAAGTAAAGCATCTTCTTAGTACTTCATTCAGCCTAATAACACAGCTTACTATTAGGCTGAATTTGATCCCATTTCCTCTGTCATCTCTGCACATGCACAGGACACGTTTGTACACTCGCACATGCTGGGCACAATTACATTCAAGAAACCCTACTACTCAACTTGCTCTTTGACCAAGTACTCAGCCTCTCCTTGAGGCTGTCTTTTTTTTGACTATTTTTGACAGTCTTTGGGAAGTCATTTTCATATTTGGGGATTCAGCAAACTCCACCTGTAGTTAGCTTAATGTTTGGCATTGTAAAATAAGCACTTTATAACTCAGCCTCTGACTTAGCAGCTGTGGGTTCCAATTCATATCTTTTTCCCATGACAGTACCTCTGAGCTGTATTTGTCACAGATATCAGAGCCTTGGTCTTTTGGTTAAGTGCTTCCACTACATAGTGTAAATATACAGAGTAGGAACAGAGTAATAAAATACTAGGCAAAAATTTTCGTTACTTAATCTTAAAAAGAAGCATATACTATTGACAGTGAGTGAAATACTGGCTGGGGGGTCATGCCCAAAGGGAAATTATCTGTGACTTAGTGCTGGAGATTAAGATCAGGAAAAAGACATGGATTGTATTTCACATGGGGCAGTGTGGCAGATGCCCTCTTAGACGACAGCATTAGAAACCTGCTTAACAGAACTGCTGGGTGATGAGGGAGTTGGTAAATCAGGAATGTTTGGCACATAGCCCTTCCTTTTTGAAGTCAATGTCATGAGGAGAAAAATGATTTTGTGTAGAATGTTTCTCACTGCCACAGCTATTCACTGATACTAGGTACTTTATGTATCTCTCACTTAATCCTTACTGTAACTCTTTCAGCAGATGTTATTCTGTTTTTTACCTGAGGTGGTTGAGGCTAAGAGAAGTTAAGTGATCCACTCAGGGTGAAAGCTAGGTTAGGGGCTCAGATCTGACTCTGAAGCCCATGCTTTTTCACTGTTTATACTTTAGGACAGTCAGTTCAACCACATGTGGTGTTTTGTATATTTTTATGGCTCAGTATTCTGATGATAATTTAAAATAGGCACAATAAATTGGACAGACAAGCGTGAGTTTATACAGTTTGGGAGCAGAAAGGGCATGGATTCAAGAAAAAGTAAAATTGTTGATACATTCCATCGTAAATAGATATCTACACAAGAATGTATTCCTAAGGAGAGATTTTGTGTGTTAACCATCAGGAAGAGAAGCATGAAGCTTTCAGATGGCTAAAATCTTAGCACAACACTGGTACAGGCAACAAACAATGAGGTCAATTTTAAATGTTGTTTTTAAAGATCAGGTGAAGTTAAAAATTAGAACACTATCAAGGTTGCAGTTTAAAAAATCAAAATGTTTTAATAATTTTAGATAGGAAAAACTTAAAGCAAATGCATATTTTGAAAGCATAGATTTTTGACTTAAATCTAGGAAAAAAGCATTCAGGCCAGTAGTAAGAAAACCTGCTTTAGTGCTCTCTGTGACTCTTATAGATTGGAAAGAATATTAACTGTGAGGTCCATTTGCCTGTGATTGAGGAGATTATTTGTAAATGGATTATAATGATTTTTTTCATCTATAAAACATGAAAAATAATGTCTGCTTTCTGAGTTATGCCAAGGATTAAATTAGTTTATATATGTAAGTACGGGGCTAGTGGTAGTTACTTAAATTTTTTTTTTTTTGGAAAGGACAGTAAGAGAGAATGAGCTATGGATAAGATTTCTTAATACAAACAAATTTCAGGAGAGTGTTCAATTATTTCTTTATAATGCTATTTTCTCAAATTGAATATTGCTCAGACTGTGCCCAGTGGTTTGGATTTTTATTATAAAGAGATTTTCATTTCTTGGACACTAAATGTTCTCTTACATCCCTTTTAATTAAGAGTCATGATTCTCAATCTGTTGGATCCTGACTCTCTATGTATTGTTCTAATTACAGGTTCTCTGTTCTTTTTACTGTTTTCACCTTTTGCTTCATTGTCACTATGTTGGTCTTCTGTTCTCTTTCTGTACATATTTAGAGGAAGGGATAGATATCATTCACAATCATTATTTATTTTACTAGCAGATTATTTAAAGGCCAGTTTCTGAAATAAGAGTGTCTGAGCCCTAGCTTCACTGGTTATCATGACCTTGGGTGAGTTACTTAACCTCTCTGAATCTTAGTTTTCCAAATCTTTGTTTGTAAAATTGGCACAGTAATAATTCCTATCTCATGAAGGTGTGGTGAGTATTGAGTAAGTGAAAGTTTATAAGATTCTTGGAATGACACTTTGCACCTACCAAAGCTTAGTGAATCTTAGCTTAATATTTTGATAATACAAGTGACTTTTAAATTTAAGCCTGTATATTGGATCCTGTTTTCTTTTCTAAATTGCAGTCTTGTATCTCTCACTGCTAGGCATTCTCTTTTATACCTTCCTGCATATTACCTTAAACACATGTCTAAAATCAAACTCCTAATCCCACACGAAGATGATCTTTTTTATTCTGTGTAAGTGATTTAAGTGTACATATAGAGTAAAGAGGGGCTTCCCTGGTGGTTCTAATGGTAAAGAATCTGCCTGCAATGCAGGAGACCTGGATTTGATCCCTGGGGTCAGGAAGATCCTATGGAGAAGGAAATGGCAACCCACTCCAGTATTCTTGCCTGTAGAATTCCATGGACAGAGGAGCCCTGGTGGGCTACAGTCCATGGGGTTGCAAAGAGTCAAACACAACTAAGCGACTAAAGCTTTCACTTTTCACTTCAAAGAGTAACGAAAATTAATTTTGATTATCAAATACTTAGAAATATCTTTTTTTTTTTTTAGAAATATCTTAATAAATATCTATTAAAAATTGCAAATTGTGTTACCAGAATTTTGAGTAGGGTAGTTGCTGCTTCATGCCCTTTTTTTTTCCTTAAACTTGAAAAAACTATTTGATTTGACATAGATGATCTTAACTAAATTAATAAATGTCCAGAAAGAGAATTGACTCTATTTATGCCCAAGAGAATTCAGAAACACAGTAAATGCCTTTCTTACATCTATTCTGGTCTCCCTGCTCATAGACTCTCACGTGGAATCTCATAGGACAGCTATTGGTTTATCATAGTTTTCTTGATTACCTGTTGACACTTTAGGCACAAAATTAGCAGTCAGTGAGTAGCTCTTAAGTAAATGAGTCAAAAGAAGTGCACGATACAATGTATATGGTCTCTGTTATCAAAGTTTATAAATCAAATAGGAATGATAATACCAAGAAACAGTTTTTAAACGTCTATAAAACTCCATTATGTAGAGATATGTCAGGATAGAAGGGGGCTTCCCAGGTAGCTCAGCTGGTAAAGAATCTGCCTGTAATGCAGGAGACCCCGGCTCGATTCCTGGGTTGGGAAGTTCCCTGGAGAAGGGATAGGCTACCCACTCCAGTGTTCTTGCCTGGAGAATCCCCATGGACAGAGGAGCCTGGTGGGCTGTAGTACGTGGAGTCTCAAAGGGTCGGACACAACTGAACAACTAAGCACAGCACAGGATAGGAACAAATAATACGCTCTGTAGACATTCAGTACGTGAAGAGAAAGGCTTTTGGAGATGAGGGGCTTGAGTGAGACCTTGCATGTGTGCTACTAGAAGCTTTGTGGGCTGAGGACATGTAAAAACTGCCCCTTTGATACTGTAATAGTTCTCCCCTCAGAAGCAGACTGCCTCTTGCTTTTGCTTTAAAAGAGATTAGATCTTAGCAGTCCATTAGGCAAGCCAGAGAGACCATTTTATGTGAAAATGAACTTTTATTGCACTTTCCTCACTACATAATATTACAGTAAGTTGTTTCTGTCTCTGCAATTAGAGTGTAAGGTCCTTGAGGGGATGGACTGTATCTGCTTGGGCTCTTATTTCCTACATACTTTGCATATAGTGGGCACCCCATAAACATTTGTTCAACAAGAGTATAGCTCCTAAGGGGTAAGGATGTGTCATATTATTACTTATTTCCTCATATGCCCTAAAATGAATTATTTCCTGAAATTGGTCCTTGCAGTATTTATTCAGTCTTCACTGATTTTATTGCTACAATTTAGCTCACCATACAACAGGTGCCTGAGAATTGACCTTCCTGTAGTCCAGCAGAGTCATATTTTGACACCCTCCATTTTGACCAGGTCTAACACTTATAGATTGGGTCTGATACAAAGATTGATCTATAAGCAATAGGTAAAGAGTAAGAGTGATAATTTCTGTGAAGATAGGTACACACTTACTTATGCACAAATTCCCTGGTCTGAGTATGTTTAAATGAATATTTTTAACTGAGTATGTTTAAATGCTCCTTAGCTTGCCCCTTAGCATATCTCTTTCTAGAGCACAAACATGAATTCTGTGTTGAAGGTCTTTGGCTTTCTCACTCTCCAGGCCTTCCTAATGTCTTCTAAGAATTTACTTTCTCTCTCCATTAACCACTAATTAAGAGAAAAATGTAGTATCTGGGGGTAAAATGCCACATCCCATTTCCTTCTCTGTGAGCAGGATTTCCAATTTTCAAGCCTGATGGGATCTCCCAGCTGGAACAAGATCTACAAGTCTTTGATCTGGAAACTAAGAATAGAGAAGTCTTAAGAGATGACTGCTCAGGTGAGTAAGGCAGAGTCAATCAGATGAACTAGTTGGGAAGTAGAGTCTAGTTGTTAAGCCAAGCTGTAGCTGCTTTGGAAGTCAGTGAAGAGCTCTGTCTGTATCCCTGAATAAAGAGCTCTTTCCTCCCCCCCCCCCCCCTTTTTTTTGATGAACTCTTTCCAGTTATTTTGTCCCTTATCCATAAGATGTAGTAGGTCCCTATTCAAGTTACTTATCTATAATTCTGTTGAACTAGTTCCCTGTTATCTCTGTTGAAACACCTTAATTGGTTATCTCCTTACTCTGCTGAACCTGCCCTCTGTTTCTGTCACACCCTGAACCACTTGGATCCTGCCTCACTGCTCCTATTCATGCCCGTACATCTGCTGTTGAGATTTTGTGCCTGTGTTTCAAAGTAAATAAACTTCTCTTACCCTGGTAGACTGTAGATTATTTAGTTTTCTCCTCTAAGTTTTCTTTTTCTAAGCACAGGGTACAGATTATATTTGCATTTTCTATTTATATATTGAATCAGATGGAGATACCAGAGACGAGAACAAGCTGTTGATTCCTAAGCAGAAAATTCCAGAAGAAGTACATTCATACAAAGTGAGAGTAGGAAGATTCAAAAAGGATATTGCCCAAGTTCCTGAGACTAGAGAAGTGTATAAGCCTGAGGACAGATTAGAAAGGCTTCAGGAAATCCTAAGAAAATTTCTCTTCCTGGAGAGAGAATTTAGGCAAATAACAATCAGTAAGAAAACCTTCACCAGTGAGAAGAACAATGAATGTAACGAACTTGAAAAAAGCTTCAGTCTGGACTCTACTCTTGATACAGATCAGAGAGTTCTTAGAATACAGAATGTTGATGACATTGATAAGTACGATGTGAGCCTCAACCAGAATTCAGCGGGTAAACAGGAACAAATAAATCTAACGCAGGATTTTCACAGTAATGATTATAAGGACAGTTTAATGGAACTCTCCCACCTTAGTAACTGTGAGAGCATTCCTACCACTGAGAAATCTTATAAATGTGATGCATGTGAGAAAATCTTCCATCAGAGCTCAGCCCTTTCTAGACATCAGAGAATTCATACTAGAGAGAAACCCTACAAATGTAAAGAATGTGAAAAATCTTTCAGTCAGAGTTCAAGTCTTAGTCGACATAAAAGAATACACACTAGAGAAAAACCCTATAAATGTGAAGCATCTGATAAATCCTGTGAGGCGTCTGACAAATCTTGTAATCAGAGCTCAGACATACTTCAGCATAAGAGGGTTCACACTAGAGCAAAATCTTATAAATGTAGCAGTTGTGAAAGGGTCTTCAGTCGTAGTGTACACCTCACTCAACATCAGAGAGTTCATAGAGAGATGCCTTGTAAGTGTACTGTGTGTGGCAGTGATTTCTGTCACACCTCACATCAAGCTGAACATCAGAAGGTCCATGATGAAGAGAAGTCCTATGAATACAATAACTGCGGGTTGACCTTTATTAAACATCAAGGAATTCGTCCCAGAGAAAAGCCCTATACGTGTAATGAATGTGGAAAAGACTTCAGGTTGAATTCTCATCTTATTCAGCATCAAAGAATTCACACAGAGAAACCGCATGAATCTAGTGAAAGTGGAAAAGCTTTTAGTCAAACCGCATGCCTTATTCAGCATCACAAAGTTCATAGGAAAGAGAAATCCTATGAGTGTAATGATTATGAGGATAATTTCAGCCATAGCTCAGATCTTGTCCTGCAACAGGAAGTCCTCACCAGAGAAAAAGCCTTTGATTGTGATGCGTGGGAAAAGAGCCTCAGTCAGAGAGCCCACCTTGTCCACCATCAAGGAATTCATACCAAAGAGAAACCTTATGAATGTAATGAACGTGGGGAGACATTTAATCAAGTTCAGGCCTCATTCAACATATGATATGTCACACCAGGGAGCCATCACGTGTGTCCTGACTGTGGTAAAGCCTTCAGTCCCAGCTCAACCTTCATTCAGCATCGAGGAATTCATACCAGAGGGAAACCTGAATGTGACAAACATTGGAAAGTTGTCAGTGTTGCACTCTTGACACCTGCAAACCCATACCAATGAGAAAACCTACAAATACATTGAATGTGATAGATGCTTCACACTATTTTCCTACCTTAGTATCATTGGAGAATTGATACTGGAATAAAATTCCATTGCTGTAATGAATGTGAAAAAGCCTTCAGTCAAAGAAACTACCTTGTTGAGCATCAAATTCATTTCATGCCGAATACCTATGAATGTAATGTGTATGTGTGGGAGGATTCAGCCATATTTCCAGCCCTCATTCAGCAGTAAAGAATCCATACCCAAGGGAAGTCCTTTGGGTATAGGAAATGTGACAAGTCTTTCAGTAGGAGTTCAAGTCTTTTTTCATCATCAGAATGTCCACACCAGACTGGAGTCTGATACAATGCAAGTGGAAAAATTTAGCACCATATTTCAGGCTTCAGTTAATATCAAAATATTGAAGGGAAAATTATTATTTGTGTATAAAATAGTTAATGCATAGTCCCAGTCTTTTTCACTGCGGAAGAGTCTAGTCAGAGGAGTGACTTGGTGAATGCAGTGCTGTTTTCTCATGGCATTCTTTTATTTAATAGGTGTTATAAGTAGGTATGTATACTTTATTTATGGAACTCCAGCTTTTTTATTTTAATGTGGCCTATAAACATTTTTATTTTTCCTGAAATTGGTTTTTATTGTCCAATAAATGCTTCCCTGATACATTAATACACCAACGTTAAAACAATAACTTCTGGAAAGTTTCTCTCATTTAGCTTTTTCTACTGTTCTCAGCCAGAGTTCTCTCCAAAACAGACTCTTGGGCCTGCTCTTTGCTGAGGATCCTATTCCTTTCCAGCCACAGCATTTGGGTTCATGTTGGTTTCTCTATTCTCTTAAGCACCTTCAATGATGGTTTCCTAGTTTTAAGCTTTAAGCCAGTGGTATGCCATCCCTATTTACTTTTTGGGTGTCTTCTTTCCTAAGCAAAATATCTTTAGAAGAAATGGATTTTCATACTCTTGTCTGTTCATGAGTATGAAGGATTCTGTTTCCCCTGAGTCTGGCAAGAAGCTAAACATTTTCAAGTGACGCCCAAGTTCTTAGCTGTGTTAGCATTCACAGCCTTCTAAGAGAGATGAGAAAGACATTAGAAGCTGACAATACTGGTGGTAGCCTAGCTATATTTGGTGTCTATTCTGCATGTCTAAGTTCAGGATGATTTATGTCCATTAAAGGCCAGCAGAACACTCAAGTCTGCCTTCGATAGGGCAAAACATAAAGAACGTACGTTAAGAGATCAGAGATCTTCATAAAGGAATACTGCCTTCCATCTGATATTGCGGGTTTTGTGTAGTATCTCAAGATAGTATTTCAAGAATGGCAGAAAAGTCTGTAAACATTTAACTGTTACAGTTGCTTCCTTGTTTGGAGTTGTTTACATATCATATATATATATATATATTTTTTTTTTTTTGTATTTTACAAGCGTCTACAGGCCATATAAAAACTTTTTTTTTTTGATTGATGAAACTGATCACAGACGTTGGCTCCACAGATCAGGGTCACTGTCATAACACCTAGCAAGAGTTCATGATTCTGCAGATGATGTCAAAGTATTTGATTGTATTTTCCCATCTTAAGCATCATAACATTTTGTGAATAAAGCAAGTGTTATTTAAAACTCTAGTAGTTGTCCCAGCGATTGAGTTCACCTGTTAAAATACTAGGGATCCTTACCAACTAATACAAAAATGCATTGCTTACTTTGTAAGCCTCTTCTGCCTAATAAGCTTTAGGGTAGTTCTACTGCCGTATTTTACCTTTTAGCCATCAGCAAGCATAGGATCTCATCTGGACAAGGTAGGGACCTAAATGAATTGATCTAAATGTAAAAGCATATGAAAAAAAATGCATGTTTTTTTTTTCTTTCCTATCTATGAACATGTATATCCTACTAATAGAGACCACCAGTAGTTACCTCTGGTGATTATGAAACAGCAGGTTGAGTAATCTCTAAATATCAGGAAATGTAAAAATCACATGTTATGCGTTTGGCTTAGGAATGTGCTTTTTGTACTTCCACTTGAATAAAGGTGTGTTTGATACTATGAGAATCTGTTTCAAATAAAATCTGAAGTCCTCAGCCCAAAGTACTTGGGGATCTTAGAATCACCTTCCTGTCTGCAACTCAATTCTTTCCAGAAAGCTGACTCACAGCAGGAGTAGGTCACTCCTTCCTGCAGGTATAGTGCTTGGTCCTCCACAGAACTCTGGAATAAAGCCTAAATGTTTACAACTTTAAAGGGTTACTTGACTGGGATGCTGTTGGCATATGAAGTAAATGGGTTGAGTAGAGCTAGGTAGAATGTGTTTTTTCAATAAAACATTTCAAAAAATGAGAAACCAGATCAGCATAACATTGTAAATCAACTATACTTCAATCAAAAAATTCTTTTAAAATGAGAAATCAAAATAATCCTTGAGGACAAGTAACTTGTCCATTTAAGCTTGCTGATATTTAATTGATCCAATATAATATGTGTTCTTAGTCTTTTTAGTCTTGAAGACGGGGAAGGAAGAGAAGAAATCTAATAGTTGGGACACCTAAGTTTGTCTCTTCACCTGCTTGTGTACACATCTATGTATATATGCACATATTTGAACAATCCTCATAGCTCTTTAAGGGAACAAACTGTAACAGAGACACTGAGGTGTAGAGAGGTTGAAGAACCTATAGGATCACACAGCAAGTTAATGGCTCAAAGTCAGGGATATTTGACTCTAAAGCTTTCCGTCATCTTGATGTTGGTGTCTGACATATCTCAGAACTCAGAGAAGAGACATTTTCTTTGATAGCTCTTCATTCCCTATTACATACTTGCTTCACCATCAGTTTTCAGCTGATCCTAAATGCTCCCAGAGCTCCAGGAAGCTGGGAGAAAATACCCCAGTATCTTCTGAAAGCTAGGTAGAACCATCCCCCTCCCACAGACGGTTTTGACAATGTTAGGCCACGGGTTAGATCTCCCAAATTCCCATCTCCTGCTAAGAGATCCCCACTGCCATCAGTAGGTTTATATTTACACTTCTTTGTGCCCCAAATGCACTTTTTTCTGCTAACTAGAACTTACTGATGGGTACATATCCTTATCAAAGTTTGTTTACCGCCTCTGGTTATATTCAGCGGTGGAGCAAAGTGGGTGGGCAATGGGAACATCAAGTTTGAGTCCTAGGTTTTCAGCTTGAGCAAGAGTAGATAGAGGGAGACTAGAAAGATGGAGAGCATGGAGTGTTTTAAGGCAAAAGTATGTCAGAAGTCCCGCAGAAGAATGAATGTGGCATTTTCAAGGCAGTAATGAGGTCTTCGGAGAATGCCTCATCCTAGGACATATCACATGGGTAACTGAGAATTTAAGAAGTTCAAAGGAAGCCCCTAGCGGGTTATCTCAGAAACTGGAATTTCTCACATTCAAAAGTTTAACCTGGTATGTCCTTTCATTCATTCAGTCATATAGTTGCCAGACAGTATGTTTAGTGCCAGCCAATGGATACAGTTAACCTAATCAAATGAATTAATCCATTGAGTAAAAAAGACTAGTCAAAGCAATGAATTTGGAATTAGGCCTACCTATGTTTGAACTTTATTAGCTATGACTTTGGACATTTTCCCTAGCCTTCCTAGTTTTGGCTATACAATGTGGTGAATAATAGCATGAATATTAAATGAGATAATGTAAAAGCTACTGGTCATATAGTAAGTGCCCAAAAGTTATTAGTGTAAATAATAATATCAAAACCACCATATTAGAGTAGAGATACTTAGCATAAAATCTAAAAATGAGGGAATGAATGAGCAAGTATTTACCAGTGCAGGACTAGCATTGTCCAGGGAGGGACACCCTGAGTTTCATTTCAGTTCAGCTCAGTCGCTGAGTCGTGTCCAACTCTGCAACCTGTGGACTGTAGCACGCCAGGCTTTCCTGTCCATCACCAACTCCTGGAGCTTACTCAAACTCATGTCCGTTCAATCGGTGATGCCATCCAACCATCTCATCCTCTATTGTCCCCTTCTCCCACCTTCAGTCTTTTCCAGCATCAGGGTCTTTTCTAGTGAGTCACTTCTTCTCATCAGGTGGCCAAAGTATTGGAGTTTCAGCTTCAGCATCAGTCCTTCCAATGACTATTCAGGACTGATTTCCTTTAGGATGGACTGTTGGATCTCCTTGCTGTCCAAGGGACTTTCAAGAGTCTTCTCCAACACCACAGTTCAAAAGCATCAATTCTTCGGCGCTCAGCTTCGGAGAACTTAAATATAACTAGAGGAATCATTAGGCACTGTGGGGGGGGTGTGGTAGGACATGCCTTCTAACGGGCAATTCCTGCTGGAGTCTGCAAACTGATGTGTCTAACATCTGTATCATATGGCATTATGTCTTACACTCCTTTCAAGATTTGAGTGCATGAAGCAGCCAGTGTTAAATCTGTCGATTAAAAAGATGTACAACATGAGCGTTGTGAGTTAAGTTTTATTTGGGGCAAAATGCTGATTGTAGCCTGGGAGACAGCACCTCAGATAGCTCTGAGAGACTGCTCCAAAGCAGCAGTGGGGGTAAGTCAACATACAAGATTTCAGTGAAGGGTGTATGTGTATGTGTTAGTTGCTCAGTCGTGTCCAACTCTTTGTGACTCCACAGATTGGGGTCCGCCAGGCTCCTCTGTCCATGGGGTTTTCCAGGCAAGAAGACTGGAGTGAGTTGCCATTCCCTTCTCCAGGGGGGTTTCAATGCAATGGTGAAGGGAGAGTTCAATGCAATGAAGGGGGAGTTCAATGCAAAGAAGCACTCTTTTTTTTGGCTTAGATTCTGTGTTGTTTGCTAAGTTGCTTCAGTTGTGTCTGATTCTGTGTGACCCCATGGACTGCAGCCTACCAGGCTTCTCTGTCCATGGGATTCTCCAGGCAAGAACACTGGAGTGGGTTGCCATTTCCTTCTCCAATGCATGCAAGTGAAAAGTGAAAGTGAAGTTGCTCAGTCGTGTCTGACTCTTAGCGACCCCATGGACTGCAGCCTACCAGGCTCCTCTGTCCATGGGATTTTCCAGGCAACAGTACTGGAGTGGGATGCCATTGCCTGTGTTGTTTATTACTGTCCAAATACATGAAGTTCTGATGAAATAAAATCATATGGTACAGATAAAAACAGGCCATGAGAGCCCAGAGTTGTTTTAGGGCCAAATGGCAGACCACTTAACAGTTCACATTTTAGGAATTCAAAATGCTTAGAAATTGATAAGGTGGTTTCTGAAAAAGAAAGGGAAGGAAAAAAAGATGAAAAGGAGGGAGGGAGGGAGGGAGGAGACGGAAACCATTGAGGAAATGTTAGCTCTCGAGAAAGCCTGACTTAGAAGTGACAAACGCATAAAAAAAAATGCATAAACTTTGGAAGCACTCATTTTATAAAAGGGTTTCTGCTAGTCACGAGGAGCTGATATCATCATGAAAGGATTTAGTGCTTTTCTAGATATGAGGAGATGCAAGGATTGGGATCATGAAATCAGTTCTAAAAATATGTCTAAAGACCTGTTATACCAGTAGGGTGCCTCACTCTCCACCCTGAATTCCCTTCAGGGAACGTCGAAGGTCAGCAACTGCAGCAGCACTGGCAGATGGTGAATGCCCTTGCTGTTCAGTCGCTGGCAAATGCTCTTGACAAGTGCCAATTTGTAGTTGAAAAATCCAAGAATGGTTTCAAATAGATGGTGCTCTGTACAAATCAAAGAGAAAATATTTATTTTAGAATTATTTTGCTGCCTCATCCCATTCACTTCACTTTAAGAAAATGGTTACTCTCTTATGTTTGTATGTCATCCATGCTATAAATTTTACAACTCGGGCATAATTACAAGTTTTTCTTTCTAGCAGTTTCTCATGTTACAATACTCCCCCCAGTCTTCCTTCATTTTTCTTTGCTGATTGTGGTTAGCCTCCAGGCTCTGGTTTGAACAGGCCAGGGTTTGAATCCTGCTTCTAGTTCACTCACTAACTGCCGCTTCTGGCACATGGTAAAAAATACCAACTTACGGGACTGTTGTGAGGGTTAATGGGATGTCAGTTTTCAGTGCTCCACAACTGGTAGCTGTCGTTTTTGACTTTACCAGGAGAATCCTTGATCATGAACAACTCATTGCCTTAACCCTTTTTCCTGCTTCAGCATATGAGATAATGCCTCTGCAAACCAGTACTCCAAGCAGTAGGCGTTTGGATCTTGACACTGTATCTAAGGCTTTTCTTCCTCTTTCACCCGTTTGGTGTGTTCCTCCTCTTCGTGTGCGCCAGGCAAAACAGGGAGGCTGTGTTGAAGCCACAACGGGCTGCACGGAGGGAGTAGATAACCGGTCTAGGCCCGCAGGGTCATCGTGGCCTGTGATCTGAAAGAAACGGGGGTGTAGAGATGGGTGGAGCAGAGCGGAGGAGGGTGCACACGGGAATGATAAAGAAAAAACAACCAATTTAGGTCCTAAGTCCACCTAGGCAATGAGGGTCAAAAAGAGAAATCTCTTCCATCCTCCTTCAATCTCTCCTCGGGAAGGAGGACAAACGCCTAAGGAAGCCCCCACACGACGCCTCTGAGCCCAACCCCGCAGGGGATCCTTAGGGAACTCGCGATCGAGATTAGACCTCCGAACTGCCTAGATGGCCCCGGAAGTGCGCGCCGAGGAACCCGCGTTTCCGGTCTCCCTGGAGGCCGTGGTGGCGGACGCTGCCGCTATCGGCCAGCGGAGGGCGTGAGTGTCCGGGCCGGGCCGGGCCGGCTGTCCGCCGGGCGGCGAAGAGAGTCGGGCCGGGGGGACCCCAGTGGGACCGGGGTGGGGCGTGCTGCCGGCCGGGCGCTCCCCGCGGCTGGGCCCAGCCTGCCTGCTGGGAGGACAGGGCTCCTCCGTCCGACCCCCGGCAGGGAGCCTTTTGGGAAGCGGCACCTACTGTTTCCCCTACATCTGTCCCCTCTCGCTCTCTGTCCTGAAGTGGCTGCCCCTCCCCTGTGTCGGGTTCTGAAGACTTGTAGAGAAGACTTTGGCCTTGGAGCGGCACCGGGGTTTGGACCCAGTCCATGGAGAAACCGCCCGAGCAGATGTCCCTGGATTCCCCGTGTCCATCCCCCGAGCAGGAGCCTCGAAAGACCAAGGGTGAGGAGCTGACCTAGCTGCTTTCTGTTTCTAAAGTTTGTCCTTTCCATTGAGGCCTCAGATCAGATGGACATGCTTAACCGTGCACTTAGAAATACCCTGGTTCGAGACACTTAATTTTTTTTTTTTTAACCTAAAGCTCTGTTACACGTAAATGAAGCCTATCACTAATATTTTCTCTCTCACTGTGGAGCAGACCTGCAGCAGCACTGTCCATGTCACTAAGTCTTTCGGATCTGTCATTCCAGCGCCTGTTAACTTGCTTGGCCTTTGAGAGGCTAAGTAAACTGAATAAGTGAATGAACCCAGCCAAGTGTGTCCTATATCCCAAGTACCAGGAAAAGACTGGTCTTCTCTTGGCAAGCTGTCTTTCATCATTAGGAAAGATACATTTTCCACCCAGGATATAAACTTCAAGAGAGTGCCCTGCCTGTGGAGTACGGTAGACAGGCCAGCCACCCGCTGATGGAAAATGAGATTAAACTGTAGACATCAGCATTGAAATTTCAATCTACTATCCCCCCATTATCTGGTGTGTGTGTGTGTAGTGCTCGCATGTGCACGCTGTCATGTCTGACTCTTTGTGACCTCATGGACTAGCCTGCCAGGCTCCTGCCCATGGAATTTTCCAGGCAAGAGTACTGGAATGGGTTGCCATTTCCTTCTCCAGGGGATCTTCCTCACCCAGGGATCAAACCCATGTTTCTTATGTCTCTTGCATTGGCAGGCGGGTTCTTTACCAACTGTGCCACCTGGGAAGCTGTACCTGGGAAGCTGTATCTTGGCCTTTAAAAAAAAGTGGATTGGATTATTTAATTGAGGGACAAGGGCTTAGATAATCCACATCAAGGATTTTGAGAAGGTTTATGTTTGGGAGACTATTTTACATGTTTAGCCTCTAATTCTGTTTTAGGCTAATTTTTAACTCAAGTATTTATTGAATTGTTATTACAAGGTACTGAGACTAAGTTGGAAGAAAATCTAGCCCCTGCCACCAGCTTAGAGTTGAGTTGGAATAGTTATCTATGAGAGATTATGGGATAATAAACAGTGTGAAAGTTCACAAGAGGAGAGCCTTGTCAACTGGATATTGGCCCTGGAGGCCTTAGAAAGTCATATGTTTGGCCTTGAAAGAATTTAGAGTAAGAAAAGAATCAGGTTTTAGGTCAGAAGGGATAGACTCTTACACAGGCTCCTCAGTGGTCATCTTTCTAAGGCCAAGTGTCTTATTTACCTTCCTAAAATACTCATTTATTTATGTTAGTTCACAGTGCCTACTGTATACAGTCTATTCTCTATAACCTGGCATTCGGGTCCCGGCATTCAGGGTCCTCTGCAGCGTGATCTGAACCCAGCTTTAAACGTTGTCTCCATGTTTCCCCATACAGGCTCTGCCAGACTGGTGTGTCTGCACGAGGAGATGCCAAAAACACTCTGCTTTACCTGCTGTTGTGCCTTTGTGTCCTTTTTCTGCGTCACTGTTGCCTACATCCTCTATCTCCCCAAATCACACACATCCCAGTGTCCCATGCATGTCACCTCAGTGCAGGGCAGGCTCCTCCCTCAAGCTCCTGAAATAGACTGGTGGCTGCCCAGAAGGAAATAAATACACACACGCTAGAGACGTTTACATGGAAGCCTGTGGGACTTGGTGGTTGACTCAGCAGTAGAGGTGTAATCACCTTTGTTCCCTTTGCTCTCATACCTCTTAAAAAAAACCTTCACCACTTGCTGTTAGCTTTGTAACTGCCATTCACTTAGCTCAGGGCACCGCTTTTACTCCATCGAAACTGATTATATCCAGGTTGCCAGTAGCTTAACGAGTGAATCCATTGGACACTTTTTTTCCTTCAGCCCTAATTTTTTTTGACCCCTTAGTATTTTTATTGACATGATTGCTCTTCTTTGAAACTCTTGTTCTTTGGTATAGGCAGCACCATTTTCTCCTGATTCTGTCTCTTGCCTTCTCAGGGTCTTTCCCACTCCTGTTTGTCCACCTGTTTCTTTCTTGTTTTGGGTCACACCATGCAGCTTGTGGGATCTTAGTTCCCCGACCAGGGATTGAATCTGGGCCCTTGGCAGTGAAACCACCTGTAGCAGGTGGAGGTAGAAAGTTGAATGGAGAAGGAATTGTGTCGGGAGATAAATGTTCAGGGAACAGTTCAGAGTAATTGGACCACAGAGTAGACTGATAGAGGATGACTGTAAAGGCAGAGTGGTGTAAGATCGTGGAAGATGGACACCGGGCCAGCCAAAGAGTTTAGATTTTGTTTGTTAGAAATTGAAGCACATAAACTTTGCTTCACAGGAGGCTAGCAGATGAGCTTGCAGATCAAGGAAGAGATTCTGGTCTGTTTAGTGTGAGAGGTGATTAGAATCTGACTTGAGCATATTCGCAGTGATAATAGGAAAGCAGGGGCAAAAAATCAAGAAGTACATCATAGGTAGAGGCAACAGTATTTGTTTACTGAGTGAATGTGGAGCAGAGAAGAGAGTCACTGGTCACTGTTGCCTCCTTCCGTGGTTTTTTTTTTTCGAAAAATGTTAAAGCTGCAGGAGAATTGAAGAATATACCAAATACTCGCACACTGGAAGTGTATGTGCCAGTTTGGGACAAGTCGATCTCAAGAGACTGGTATGACAGCTGCCACTTGGAAATCTTGTTTTTAATTATTGGAGATGCTGTAGCTGGTTGATGAATACTGCGCATCTCACCACCCATCTCAGGAGATGGTAACACCATCCCTCCAGCTACTCAATCTAGAGGGAAACCCCTGTTTCTTTCATATCCGTATCCATCAGTCAGGAATCCCACCCATGTGACTGTCAGCATTTCTCTCCAGAGTCCAATTACTTCTTACCGCCTCCTCTGCCGCCATCTTGGTTCATGTCACCATCGTCTCTCACCTGGATTGTTGCCACAGCCTGGTTGCTTGTCCTGTCTCTGCACTTGCCTCCCCATGGTCTCTCCTCAGCATGGCAGCCAGCATGATCCTGTTGAAGTGTCAGATCTTGTCTTCCTCTGGTCAGAACCCTTCAGTGGCTTCCCATTTCGCTCAGTGTAAAACCTCTTTACAAACCTGTGGCCACAGTGGCCTGTGTTCTCTGATCCTCTTTTATGTCTCTGACCTCATTTCTTACTCCTCTCTCTCTTGCTCATTCTGCTCCAGTCACACTTGCCTTCAGGAATACCCAGTGCCTTTGCAGTTGCTGTTTCTTCTATTTGTAATCCTCTTTCTCAGAAATCCTTATCTCCTTCAAGTCTTTGCTTAAATGCCGTTTTCTTAGTCTTCTTTTGATCATGGTATTTAAAATTGCATCTCCTTTGCCCACTCTCCCAGGCACTCTAATCCTTGTTCCTTGCTTTTTTGCTTTTATAGCATCTTTACAATCTTTTAACAGTATGTAATTTACATAGTTTGTTGTCCATCTCCTTTAGTAAAATGGAAGAGGATTTTTTTTGTTTTGCTTATTGACAGATCTCAGAGTCTGGAACTGTACCTGGCATGTTGTTGGTGCTCAATAAAATGTTCTGAGTGACTGTTATGTGACTTGAGGAATATTTCAAGGATCACCTTCAGCTTCATGGAGGAGGTGATGTTGAACAGGGCTTGAGCGCAGTGAGGTTGACAGTCTCAACCATGTTGGGCAGTGGGCCAAGTAAAAGGCACCTTATCTAGAATGTCACGGCCATCACATGTGACGAGAGTGGTTCAACAGGTAGTAAAGAGGCTTCGTGTGGGGAGAAGATCAGAATGAGGCTGGAAAAACAGGCAGAGGCCAGATCAGGAAGATGGAGAAGAAACCTAAGTCTCTCTCTGCTCCCTCGGAGCTTGCAGTCTAACAGGTAAGTAAACACTTGTGCAAGGGGACGTACAAAGAGTAAACCAGCAATCTACTCCCACCTGTTAGAATAACTGTTATCAAAAAGACAAGAAATAACAAGTGTTGATGAAGATGTGGTGAAAAAGGAACCCTCCTGTACTGTTGGTGGGAATGTAAATTGGTGTAGCCATTATGGAAAATGGTATGGAGGTTTCTCATAAAGTTAAATATAGAACTACCATATGATCCAGTGATTCTACTTCTGGGTATTTATTCAGAGGAAATGAAATCCAAGTTCATTGCAGCATTATTTACTGTAGCCAAGACATGGAACAACCTAAGTGTCCACCAGCAGACAAATATTATCCAGCCATAAGAAAGATGGAAATAATGCCCTTGTAACAGCATGGATGGACCTGGAGGGCATTATGCTAAGTGAAATAAGTCAGAGAAGGACAAACATTGTATTACCTCACATGTGTGTGGAATCTGAAAAATCCAAGCTCATGCATACAGAGAACACGTTGGTGTTGCCAAAAGTGGGGTGTGGGGAGTGGGAGAACTGGATGAAGGGCGTCAAAAGTATAAACTTACAGCTCTAAGGTAAGTCAGTCCCAGGAAGCTGAGGTATAACATGGTGACTACAGTTAGCAATACCATGTTGTATATTTGAGAGTTGCTTATAGAGTAGATCTTAAAGGTTCCCATCACACGCACAAAAAATTAAAACCAATATCCCAATGGAATGTATAGAAGACATATCTGGAGGTGGAGAACAAATGTAAAATGGTTCTCTGATATCAGATAATTTGTGGAGAACAAATATAAATATGGTTCTCTGATATCAGATAATTACTAAATTCCTTAAAGACAATGACCATTCCCTACTAAAATCTGGGCTGCATGTGTTTTACTTTGATTGCTAATGGAAATGATACTACGTTGGATATTCCTCAGCGTCCCCTTCTTCCAGAAATATTACTCTAAGCCGAGGCCTTCTTTCTGTAACATACTGCACTTCAGTAAGTCATATTTAATAAGTAAAACTTAGGAGGAGAAATGTATTAATAGTAAACGGATTTTTTCCATTGTCTCCCTTAGATACAACTAGGGTGCAGAGTTGGTTTTTGTTGGTTCTCTTAGAAATAGACATGAAAGATATGGAATAGAGCTGAAATAGATAACGGAAGTATTTCTTGCTACCCCATGCTTCATACTTTAAGCATTTCCTCCTCTTCTCCCCCTCTCTTTATCAAATCCTCTCAGTTGGCACCATTTCTAAAACGGTTCCTCTAAGGTCTGAGTATGTCATGTGAGTGAGCATGTGAGCGTCTGTCTGTGGAGAGAGAGCAGGAATGAGGAAGGTGCTGCGTCTGGTTATGGGGAGTATTTCCTGTTACCACAGTGACAACCCACGTGGCCAGGGTACCATGTGGACAGAACCTTTGCGTGAAGTTCTCTTTGATTTATCTGCTCAGTCCCTGCCTCTCTCCATTCAGAATCCCCAGCATCACCCTTCCTGTGTTCTGAGAAGATCTCACTTTCCTCAAACTCTGTTTTCCTATTCTGCTAATTCCAGTGTACTTGTCTGATTAGGTACTTCATTTATAAATCCTCACTTTAGTTTACTCACTACTTTCTCCAGATCTGCTCAGCTTGTATCCATTTCCCCCGCCCTGTACTTCAAGGCCATTTTTCATACTTTTTTGAACCAAATAACCTGGAATACTTTAATCATCCTGTTTCCCACCAGGAGTTTTTACTGTTACATATACCTTTTTTGTATTTTCTGTCAGATGGTGAGACCTGGACTGAGGATCAATTAATTATAAAGCAGAAAACTCTTGAAGTAGGGACACGACCACATGAAGGAGATGAATGTGAACAAAACAAACATGAGGGACCCTATGAATATGGGCAAAACTTCAGTAACATGTCAGACTTCATCCAGCAGTCATATGTTCTTATTGAAGAGAAATCTCAAATGTGCAATGTTTGTGGGAAATTATTCAGGCGGAATGCATACCTTATTCAGCATAAGAAAATCCACACGCAAGAGAAGCCTTACAAGTGTCATGTATGTGGAAAAGCCTTTGGCCATAGTTCAAATCTGTCTCAGCATCAAAGAATTCATACTGAGGAGAAACCCTATGAATGTGATGAGTGTGGGAGGGCCTTCCGGCGCAGCTCACACCTCATCCAGCATCAGGTCACCCACACGGGAGAGATGCCTTACCTGTGTAACGAGTGTGGAAAAGCCTTCGGCCGGAGCTCAAGTCTCCTCCGACATCAGAGAATCCACTCTAGGGAGAAACCCTATGAATGTACCAAATGTGGAAAGGCCTTCAGCCAGAGCTCACATCTAACAGAACATCAGCGAGTTCACACCAAAGAGAGACCCTACGAGTGCAGTGACTGTGGGAAAGCTTACAGTCGGAACTCACACCTTGTTGAACATCAGAGGGTCCATACAGGAGAGGCTCCTTATGGCTGTAATGAGTGTGGGAAATCTTTCAGTAGGAGTTCACTCTTTTTCAAACATCACAGAATTCACACTGGAGAAAGACCTTATGAGTGCAGTGAATGTGGGAAGGCATTTAGTTGCAACTCCTACCTCATTCAGCACCAGAAGACTCACAGTGGAGTAAAATCTTCCAAATGTAAAGAATGTGGGAAAACCTTCAAGCACAGTTCATACCTTATTCATCACCTGGGAACCCATACAAGAGAGAAACCATAAATGAAGTGAAGGTGGTAAAGCCTTTGGTCGGAGTTCAGCTCCGACATCAGAGAACTTGCACTGGGGAGAAAACCTTTGCCTGTAGAGAATGTGGACTGTCTTCAGTCATAGTTCACCTCTTACTAAGACCTGAGAATCCACACAGTAGACAAATCTCTTATGCATTCAGTGCATGAGAACCTTTAGATAGAGTTCCCGCCTTACTCAGCATTGGCCAGTTCACGTTGGGGGAATGGTGGGTATGGGGAGAGCCTTGCTGTGTGTCAGAAAGGGGCGCAAAAGGGGTAGAGTGACGCCATGGAGGGGGTGACTGAAATGGAACTTTTAGTTTGCACTACTTTTTATTTGATCTTGAGGATCTACATCAGAGAGAGATTCTATGGTTTGTTTTTCAAATCTCTACAGTCATCTTCTGAAAACAGGATGAGTTAGGTCCATTCCAGGGAAGAACAAATCAGGGGGATTCAGACTCATGGATCAGGAAAGCAGCAGGATGACCCTTGAAACCAATAGTTTCCTTCTATCTCACCTGTCCTGTTGGTTGTCACTGTACATGGAAGTGGCTCTTGGGTTTTCTAGGGCCACCATTTTTGCTCCTCAGTATCCTGCAGACTACTGAATCTCTCTTTGTTTTATACGTTATAGAAGCTTTAAATAAATGGGCCAATTTTCTAAGCCAAATAATTTCTCAGTATTACGTCATGGGCTTTGCTATGTGTAGAATCCAGTAGACTGAACTGCATGTGTCAGACTTCTCCTTTCTTCTGTTTTTCAGTCTGTCTGGGCTCTCGGGGAGATCCTTGGGAGAGTTAGAGGGCAGGAGAGAGGCAGCAGTGATTTTGTAGCTCACATGTGGTATTGTTGCTGATCTGTTGACTCACCTCACTGGGGCTGGGCCTGAAACTAGTCTGCCCTCCCCTGGATTCTTCTTTGCCTTTATCGGGCCAGGTGTGTGTGTGTGTCTGTCTGTCGCATCATGATTTTCCTTCTCTGACTGAATTCTAGTCATACACATGCTTTGCTCTCATATCCTTAAATTTTTTTTTCACCAGTTGCTGTTATCTTTGTAACTGCCATTCACTTAGCACAGGGCACTGCTTCTGCTCCATTGAAACTGATTATATCCAGGTTGCCAGTGGCTTAGCTAATTAATCCACTGGACACTTTTCTTTAGCCCTAAGTTTTTTGACCCAGGCTAGATGGAAGGAGTGGTGGGAGGGACCTTTGCACTGGGAGTAGAACCAGCTATTGGGTGGGGGCCCTACGAGCCTGCTTATTGATAGGTTCTGGTTGTGTTATATGCAGTAAAACTTCAATTTGGGTAACTTGGGTTTTCCCTTTAGAGCATGGGACCAGGGAAGCACAGAACCCAGGGGAATCAGAACTCTAAAGGTTCTAGCTCCAGCTCACAGGCTCTCCACCGACTTTTCCAACAGACAGTTCTCTCCTCCTTTGTCTGTCCCTCTACTCTAGACTTGGGAAAGCACGAAAATGCTTCCTGAGGAGACGATACTTGAATACACTTTCTAAATTTCTGATACTTATATACACTTTCTCAATTTCTTATCCTGGGAGGGGCTGGCTTGGCAGTTCCTAGCCATACCTTGAATACAGCCTTGGGCCCCCCGAGAGAGAGGCATTTCCTATGCTGTGGTTGAAGAGGTAAGAGTCTTCGGGCAAAGGGAGATAGGAGGAAGAAGAAGACAAATTTCCACAGTGGCATCCAGAAGTGACTGTTTTCATCCCCACAAAAGCCCATCCCAGCCCTCATGTTGAAATCAACAAGACCGTTCTCATCCCAGCTCTGCCTACTGACTTCTCCAGCCCTCTGTGGCCACCCCTTCTGCCAGACATTCTGAAATTCATTGCTGCTGCTGTTAAGTCGCTTCAGTCGTGTCCGACTCTGTGTGACCCCATAGATGGCAGCCCACCAGGCCTCCCCGTCCCTGGGATTCTCCTGGCAAGAACACTGGAGTGGGTTGCCATTTCCTTCTCCAATGCATGAAAGTGAAAAGTGAAAGTGAAGTCGCTCAGTCGTGTCCGACTCTTAGCGACCCCATGGACTGCAGCCCACCAGGCTCCTCTGTCCATGGGATTTTCCAGGCAAGAGTACTGGAGTGGGGTGCCATTGTATTTTTCAAATGTAGGTTAAGAGCCACTCGGGGCGGGGGGAGGGGCACAAAATTAATTTACTGTAATGAGTTGCGACCAGCAAAGGGTAAAAAGAAAAAAAGTAGGCAGAACTAGAATTGACTAGAAAACACCCATCATAAAGGTAAGTCAGACTTTTGTCCTGTTTGTGCACAATGGTGCATATACACAAAGTACAACGTACAATAGTTCTTGCTGGAGAGCAGGTAAAAATCTTTGCACATTGCAATCCCTGTTTGGGCATAAGATTCTGTCTAGAAGGGCCTCCTTGGCATGTCTTCCCTTGGACTGAATTGTTCTCACTCTACAATTCCCACAGCATGCTCTACTTCTTTGTGCACTGATCACACTTTAAAAAAATGATTTATCTGTTTGTGCTAGTTTCCTGTTTGTGCTAGTTGCAAGCTTGGTGAGGGCAGGGACTGTATGCACCTCACCTGACATCTGTAATTAGAGAAGGCACTTGTGTTGAGTGGCTGAATGATAAACCCAGGTCCAGGTTCTGGCTGTGTGTGTTCTCAGGCAAGGTCTCTTTGTTTTTTCTGACTTTTAATCTGATTTACATACAGAAAACTTCAAAGAGTAGACTAATGAACACCCTATATATCCTCCACTTAGATAAACAGTATTATCATATTTCCATATTTGCTTTCTATTTATGTGCTTTCCACCCCCCCGAATCATTTGAAAGTAAGCTTTACCCTGAGTATTGGGTTGGCCAAAAGTTTGTTCAAATTTTCCTGTAACAGTAAAATCTGAACGAACTTTGTGGCAAACCCAATACTATGGCATGCTTTTTCTAAGAGATCATTCTTGTATGTAATCACAAGACAATTAACATACCTAAGAAAAAGAATTAAATTCCATAATACCATCTAAAATGTAGTCTGTATTTAGATTTTCCTTGGTTGTCCCAAGAATGTGTTTTATAGCTAGCTTATTTCAAATCAGAAAAAAAAAATCAAGAGTCACATTACATTTGGCTTTATATCTCTTTAGATTCTTTTAATCTAGAAGAGTCCCACCTTTTTTTTTTTAATGACTGACTTCTGGAGGAGTCAAGAGTTACCTTTTATAACTTTCCATGAAATTGATTTCCTTGTTTTCCTGAGGTGGCGTTTAGCTTCCTCCTTACCCCTCTGTATTTTCTCTCAACTGGAACGAGGTCTAGAGGCCTGATGATCTACTTCTGGCAAGAGCACCTCACAGGCGACGCTTCCTTCATACTGCTGTCACCTCAAGGGGCACGTGACATGAGATTACTCTACCCCAAGTAATACTGTTTGTTTACCGGCTTAAGGGAGTGACCGCCAGATCTCTTCTGTATAAAGATATGTGTTTCTTTTGCAGTTAGTAATCTGTGAGGAGGATAAGCTCCAGCATCATGTGAAGAATCTATTCCTCCACAGCCTAATGTTTTTAGTAATCGCCCATGATTTTTTAGCAACCATTCATGTGATAGTTTGGACATGTTCTTAACCAGGGGCTCAGTTTTTCCATCTGTGAGTGAGTGAAGTCGCTCAGTCGTGTCTGACCCTTTGCGACCCTGTGGACTGTAGCCCACCAGGCTCCTCCGTCCATGGGATTCTCCAGGCAAGAATACTGGAGTGGGTTGCCATTTCCTTCTCCAGGGAATCTTTCCAACCCAGGGATCGAACCCAGGTCTCCCGCATTGCAGGCAGACGCTTTAACCTCTGAGCCACCTGAGAAGCCCAGGTAGCTTGGGCATAATCATACCAGTGATTTAGATTTGCTGTATAACAACATTTAAGTGTGACAGTGCGTATGAAGATGCTGTTACAGTCTGCCATAATTTCTCCTTCTTCTGAGAACACCATCCCTCTTCCTTTTTAGAACGTTCTTTGGCTGCTCCAGATAAGTGGTCTGATATGATCTCTAGTGGCCTTGGCCTGCAACTGCTTGGAGCAAGGCTTCGGTTCCCAGCCAGAGATTGCAGTAGTACCAGATCCTAGCCACTAGACCAGTGGTCAGTGACAAGGGCCCTGACCCTTTGGCTTTGCAGAAAAGAATTCCCACAAAGACAGAAAATAGTGAAAGTATTAAAGAGGGGACAAAAATACAGTTTGTGTTGATAGACTCAGGGAGAGAGAGAGAGAGAGTCGATGAGTGGCCCCCTTGTGGCAGTTTGAATTACTTTTATGGGGCATTTCTTCTGGTTTTCCTTTGGCCAATCATTTTGATTTGCCTGGTCCATATTTGGTACATCTCAGGATCCTCCTGTGTGTGTGCACGCATCTCTTAGCCAAGATGGATTTTACTGAAAAGGCATATGGGTAGGGAACATCCCTTGGCATCACTTCCCTTTGGCCTCCAAGGAGCCTTTTCTATGCATGTGTGGTCGGGGAGATCTTCTGACTTCAAGAAAAGAAATGTGTCATCTGAGCAGGGCCCAGCCTCCTCCCTTACATATCCTGCTATTCTTGTCTTGGAAATCATGATTCCCTGGGGGTCTCATCTGCCTCCTTCCTCAAAACCTTCAACTTCTTTGATGATTCTACCTGCTTGGCTTCTGTGGGGCACAGCTGATGCATCTTCTTCGGTGGAGTGGAATGAGTTTGTGACCAGAGCTGAGCCAGTCAGAATCCCTGGGGAACTGGGAACCAAGTAGGGGTGGGAATAGGGTGAAGAAAACATTCTTTTTCCTGAGGGTGACTAAAAGTGAAGCTGTGAGTCTAGAAGTTGACTATTTCCCCTCCCACCTGGAGAAGGACAGCCTCTGGGATGGAGGGATCAAACACCATCTCTGAGAGCAGGGCAGAGAGGTCTCCTGGGCCTGGCTCCAGGCCTTCCCAACTGTACTCTGCCTTGCCCCAACTAAGCCAAGAAAGACCTGTCTTGCCTGAGGCCTTACAAATTGGGGTCTGAACCTTATGACAGGTAGAATACTGACTATACAATGAGCCTCTCACATGATGTATGTTAGTCGCTTCAGTCATGCCTGACTGCGACCCCATGGACTGTAGCCCACCAGGCTTGTCTGTCCATGGGGTTCCCCAGACAAGAATACTAGAGTGCCATTTCCTTCTCCGAGGGATCTTCCCCACTCAAGGATCAAACCTGGGTCTCCTGCTTTGCAGGCAGATTCTTTACCATATGAACCACCAGGGAAGCCCTCTTTCACATGGTAGATAATCACGTCTCACATGTTAGGTGATTCAATAAATTAATGGTTCATCAGCTCTCATCCTTTCCTGTTGTCTTTGAATATGTGCCTGCTAGTGGAGAGGTGTGTGGAGGTGCCAGACATGGTCCTGGTTCTTGAAAATCTTAAAGAATTATAAATGCCTTTCCTTGATGAGCTTAGTCTCAAATCACGGGGAGCTGGTGACTCATCCAGCTCCAAGTGTGGCCCCTCTTGCCACACAAACCAGCCCCCCAGCTCAACCACCAGGGCTAGGAGCTAGAGTGCCTCTCTTGGAAGAGCCTAAGTTTAAAACCAGCCCGCCTTGGGAGAGGTGTACACAGCCTTTTTAGCGGAGGGCAGAGGACTGCCGGCCAGGGCGGGGTTTGGGGGTGTGCCTGAGTGCATGCGCAGGGCAAGGGCGAGGGAAAGACTGGGAATGCGGGGGATGGGGGTGAGCGCGAGGTCCGGCAGCGCGTCTCCCAGGCCCTCCCAGCCAGCCCGCTGGAGAAGTCACTATGATCATGCCTTTTTCACAGATGAGGAAACTGACGCCCAGGAAGAAGAAATAACTTCCCCAAGGGCACCCTGCTGGTGATGGCAGAGCTGGCATTCGAATCCGGTGGACTTCAGGGTGCACCCACCCCCACCCCATTCTGCGTACCGGTGAGCAAGGCCTGGACCGCAACCGTCTGGGAGGCCAGGTTTCCCCAGTCGTAGGGCCCCGAGGGCTCCGGCTCGGTGGGCTCCGTGGGGAGACTGAGCATCCCCTCGCTGGCCTGAGGCGGGCGGAGAGCAAAGGAGGGTCTTGACCACCGGCCAAAGGGCTGTGCCAGCAGCCGGGGCAGATGTAGGGACTGGAGACCGGTGGGGAGGGGCGAGCGGAGGTGGAACCTCGGGTTGGGAGGGGGAGGGCGTGAAGGAGGCCCCCCAGGCCAAATATTACCCTTCTGTTGGGAGCCGTCGGGCTGGATCTGGGGCCCAATGGCCAGGTCAGGACCCATCTATGGGTCTGGATAATGTCACTGGGGCTTTGGGACCACTAAGGACCGAGGAGGGTCGTCAGTGGAAGGAACCCCTCACCCAGCCTAAGGCACTTTCAGCCCAAGTGACCTCAGATTACTGGCTGGTGGGACACGTGGGGAGTGAGGCTCCCGGGGGGCCCAGACAGTTCCCTTCCCGGTTCCAGCCCGGGATACACTTATCTGGGCTGCACTGCACCTGGGCTGCTGACAGGGCTGCTCCAGGGCTGGGCGCTGGAGCGCAGGGAGAGACTCTGCCAGCGGGAACCAGGCCCAGCGGGCACGCAGCTCTTCCAGTCATTGGCCCTTGTCAAAATAATTGAAACGTCAGTGAGAGTAGATGATAGTAAGTCCGTTTTGTTTTGAATGTTCTTGGCAAAGTAAAAAGTTGGCAACCCTCTTCCCCTCACCCCATTCTGTCTCCCTCTCCTCTACTTTTGGGAATCCCAAACCCAACTGCCGGTCAGTGGTGACTGGTGAAGAGGTGAGGAGATGGGGTGGCCGTTCAGGGTTGTGGTCCCTGTGTCCACTCTGACTGACTGTGGCATCCTGGACCAGTCTGTTCTCCTTTCCAGATATTTCTTCATCAGTACAAAAGGATCTGCAAATCCCCCTTTATGGTAACATGTCCGTGGTTCTTTGAGTCTGGCTTATGTCCCTGGTGCCCAGTTGTCCAGAGCCAGCACTGAGGGCAGCTCCATGCAGAGGCTGGCTTATCCCTGGAGAAAGGCCTGCAGGGTCCTCCTCTCTGGAGAGCAGCTGGGGCGGGCCAGGGGACAGCTCGGAGTCACCTCAGGTGAGGAGGGGAAAGCACTGTACTGCCTGACGAGTTTATGTGTCTCTTCTCCCCAGTAGTTACCCAGAGCCTGAGAGTTCCTGTCTTTTTTCATCCCTGATTCTCCCCGTTGGCCTAAGCTGGGCATGGGGCGCCCAGTAAGTACACAGTTCGTTTTTGTGGAGTGAATGGATAAAGACTGGTGGCTGGGAGAGTCCAGGGAGTAGAAAGGGCCAAGCTGAGGTTTGCAGAAGATGTGGGATTTAAAAGGCTTAAAGGGGAAGAGACCTGCCCTCAGGGAAGAAACCCAGACTGGAGATGCTTGGGGTGACTGTGGTGTTCCAGGAATGGAGAGAGTCATGGCGGGTGTGGGGTCAGGAGGGTGGGTGCTTTAAAGACTTTATGAAAGAAAACTTGAGAAGGTGAGGACGGTTGATGAGGTTCAAGTGTGGGAGAAACAGAGAAGGCAGCACGAACTCCAGACTAGAGTGTGGGTGATGGAGCAGGTGATTGAAATGCGGGGACACTGAGGTCAGTTTAGACAAGTTGAAGTTCAGAGGGGTGGGGGTTGGGGACAGGAAGGGACTCAGAGCATCAGTTGAAAATGTCCAGGGTACGCCATTCCCTGAAGAGGACGGGGTCAAGATGCGGCCATGACTCCTACCTGGAGAGCTTTAGAGCCAGGACTCAACTCTCTCTGGTCCAGTGACTTCATCTTCTTAGAGTGAAGGAAACCAAGGCCTTGAAGTTCGGGTGACTCATCAGTACTGCCCGGAGGGTGGAGAGATCTCAAAGGGTAGCTTTGCAGAGAGGGCAGGATAAATTTTTTCAGGTGGGAAGAAGAAAAACTGGGGAATGACAGAAAGAGAGAGTGCTTTAGAAATTTCCCAATCGCTCTGACAGCAGTCAAAGAGGAACAGTTGTTAACTCTTCTATAAGCAGTGGATTTCCTCTGCCCTCCGGCTAGTTCTTCTGTTGTGATCAGACGATCTCAAAGCCTCAGAGATGCTCCTTGCGCCCGGCTGCAGTGAGGGGTCCGTATGAGGGCCTTGGAGGGGCCCCAGTGCCTGGGTACACACGGGGGCTGAGAGGAAAGGGAAGCCCCTCACTTGCTATGTGCAGCTTGGAAGCTTGGCGCTGCCAGGCACAGTCTGCTGAGGCAGCAGAAACAAGGGCTGTTGTCTCGGGGTGTCCCCATCTCCCTTGTCCTGTCCCTCTGACCTCCAGATGCCACCTTCCTGCACTGCCATGTGGCTATGGTCATCGGGGGCCATCTGGACAGGGCCCACCCTCGCTGCTGCACCCAGGCTTCCAACGACCCTCCTCTCGTCCCCCTCCTTGGCCCTCCACCTCGTTCCTCAGGGCTGCCAGGCTGGGTGAAGGCAGAGGAGGCTGACTAGGTGCATCCTTAACCAAGCGCCTGGGCCCTGAGCACTGTGCTTGACGCTTTGTTTGCAGCATGTTACTTGGTCCGCCCAAGAACCTCAGTGGGCAAGTGTTATCTCCTCCCTTTTCCAAATGGGGAAGCCAAGGTCCTGAGAGTTTTAGTAAGTTCCCCGAGGTTACCCAGCCAGCAAGTGATAAAACTGGGACACAGTCACGGCTTCTACAGCCAATTCCAGCCAGTGCTTACCTTCCATATCACAGGTGTTCCTTCTAGGAAGACTTCTTGATGACAGCTGGCGGTGATGGAGAAGTTTTGAGGGATCCTTAACTGAGGGGCTCAACCTCCAGGCCTAGAGGGAGCCTAGGGCTTCAGGAGGGTCTATGAAACTCTAAAACTATTTTTAAAAGTTTCTGTGTGTATATTTTCTGCTCATTTTTCAGCAGAGGACCAGGTGGACCCCTGTCCATCTAAACCCCAGGTCCTGAGGCAAGAGGGCCAGTCCCTGAGTAAAGGCACTCCAGGCCCTGGTTTTAATATCTGCCTGGTCCTCATTCTGAAATCTCCAAGGGCAGACAGTAGCTAACAGCTGACTGGAGAGGCTCTGTGGCCAGTTGCAGTGGGGTGAGGAAGGGGGTGGGGCGGTGGGGAGGTGGGGCGGGGGCTGTTAAACAGAACTGAAAAGTTAGAACTTTAGAGCTGGGAGGGTGGAAATTTTACCAAGGTGGAAATCGAGGCTCAAAGAAGGGACTATACACACTCAAGATCACCCAGTGAGTTAGTGAGAGAAAAGGTTTTCTGTGTTGGCTAGGCCAGCTGAAGAGGTCTGGAAGGTTAATTAAAGCAAAGCAAACATTTCCTGAGCCCCACGTCCGCTGACATGTCCACGGGCACCATCTCCATCACCTGGTGCCGCGTGGGGCTTCCTCACTGTTCCTCCCCCAGGTGATGCTGACGATAGAGGACAGAGATGTGAAGGGCTTCACCTGGGCCATAGCCCCTGCCTTGACTTCCCTGGGCTACCTGCTTATCCTGCTGGTCTCCATCTTCCCCTTCTGGGTGCGGCTGGTGAACGAGGAGTCCCAGGAAGTGTTCTTCAGTGGCCTGTTTGAGAACTGCTTCCATATCAAGTGCTGGAAGCCTCGACCCTTATCCAGTATGGAGGGCTGAAGGCGGGGATCGGGGAGAGGGAAGCAGGGCCAGCTTGGGGTTTGGGGGCTGACAGAGGACTAGTGGGGGCAGATAGAACAGAATGAACATGCCTGAAAGGACATTTTCTCTCAGTCTCTTGGGGTTAGATGAAAGTAGGCAGCTGGGAAGGTGTTAATGATGTGCGGTCTACCCATGGGGGGTTGGAACTTTGGCCCCAGGCCACGGTTGGGGACCCGAGGCTGGCCGGGCTCCGTCCTCTGGGCTGAGTGCCGGGGCCCAGCCTGCTCTCCCTCCTGCCCTCCCTTGCAGTTTACGTCATCCTCGGCCGAGTCTCCCTGCTGTCAGCCGTTGTCTTGTCTTTCCTCACCACTTTCATCATGGTGTCCTTTGCGTCTCAGCTCTTTCCGAGGACCCGGAAGCACAATTTTGTGTCAGCCTTCATCAGTTTCCTCACAGGTGGGGAGCAGCAGGTGGGCCCCAGCCTTGGGGAGGGGTCCAAAGATGGGGGGATGGTCTCTGTCTGAGGTCAGGAGAGGGACTTTCTAGGGCCCCTCTCCTCTGTTTCCATCTCTGTGAAGTTGCCCAGGGCACAGCCACCCCCTCCTTGGGGCTCCTCCTAACTGCACTTCCAGAGGGCACAGCCCTCATCACCTTGGCTTGGCAACATCTCTCTGGGGGTCTTTCCCATCATCTCTATCCTAGCAGCTGTCCTGGAACCTGGTACAGAGTTATAATTGAAATATAGACTATAAACCAAATACAAATGTTTCTTGGATGAACGAATGGAAGAGACCATCTCTGCCCTCTAGAACCTTCTAACTTTAATAGGCTGACCAAGGCCCTGCCCTGGGAAGCTCCCATCAGATGGAGGACGTGGAACGCTCACAGTGGGAGCGTCACACCCGGGGCCCATCTGGAGTCGGCCCAGGGCACAGGCACAGAGGGTACCTGGGAAAGGGGTTTCTGAGAGGCAAGGCACACGGGCTTTGCAAAGAGTTAGGAAGGAGGGTGAGACAGGTGTGTGGGGTGAAGGTTGTTGGTTCTGAAAGCAAAAGGGGCCTGGGCAGGAGAAGGGAGCCTCACGCAGGTGCTGGAAGGCTGGAGCAGGGGCAGGAGGAGACCAAGGGGGCCTGCCTGTGATCCCGCAGGGGCTTGTGCCTTCCTGGCCTTGTTGCTGCATGCCCTGGAGATCCAGAGTCTGCGGATGAAGCCCAGCCCCCCACAGTTCTCCATACAGTGGCCTTACTACGTCCTGGGCTTCAGCATCCTTCTGTTCATGGTGGCTGGTGAGTGATTTGGGGCTGGTGCCCTCTCCCCACCCTCTGTCTGGATTCAGGAGCTGTGGGTGCTCTAGAACTGTGCTGCTCAAAACCCTAGTCACATGTGGCTGTTGCTGTTGTTTAGTCACTCAGTCGTGTCTGACTCTTTGCAACCCCATGGACCATAGCCCGCCAGGCTCCTCTGTCCATGGGATTTGCCAGGCAAGGATACTGGTGCGGGTTGCCATTTCCTTTGCCAGGAGATCTTCCCCACCCAGGGATTGAACCTGGGTCTCCTGCATTGCAGGTGGTTTCTTTACCAGGGAAGCCTTCACATGTGCCTAGGTAACTTTAATTAATTAACATGAAATAAGGTTAGAAATTGAGTTCCTCGGTCACACCAGCTACACCTCACATATTCAAAAACCACATTGTTACGTGCTCAGTGGCTTCCACATTGGGCAGTGCGGATGCAGAAGGTTCTGTTGGACAGCACCGCTCTAGGGCCTACCTCAACTCTGTCCCCCACCCTCACCCTCCCCATTCCCATCTTCCTTGACTTTAGAACCAAACTTGCACATTTCATGTGCTCCCTTACACCATCCTGGTTCCTAAGGCTTTCTATCCCTATCTCTCTAGCTTGAAATCTGTGATCTTATTTCTCACTTGAATCCCTTTTTCTTTATTTATCATCATCATCTAAGTTCTTCATCCCATCTGATCCCGTCTAATTGTCCCTACTCCTCATCCTCTTCCCACAATATTAACCTGACCCATGATCATAACCTATTTAGACTCAATTTTATTATACGTTGAACATATAACAAAGGATATATCTGTAAGATATAAGTAATTATAAACTGTACACCCATATTTCCACCATATATTTAAGAACTAGCCATATTTTGTCAAATCCATTGTTTAGAATTTACACCCTTATTTTATGTACCACTGAGAAAGAAAAGACTGATGCCAAATATAATTCTAAGGTGCTAATAGCTTGTAAGGCACATCTTTATTTCAAGATGTTAACATGTGGAAAAAAATGGGCTTGTTAAAATTAATGAAATATGTTAGAATATTAAGTATCTTTGAAGTTTTTCCCCCCACCATGTGGCTCTTCCTTCTCTCACCTTCTTCTCTATCCCGAGGAATCAATTATTCTGAAATTTATGCCAGTTATGTTTACTACATGGTTGTATATCCTTAAACAATGTATTATTTACTTTTGCATACTTTAAAATGTTATATGAGTATTATGATACTGCAGAGAAGGCGATGGCACCTCACTCCAGTACTCTTGCCTGGAAAATCCCACGGACCGAGGAGCCTGGTAGGCTGAAGTCCATGGGGTTGCTAAGAGTCAGACACGACTGAGCGACTTCACCTTCACTTTTCACTTTCATGCATTGGAGAAGGAAATGGCAACCCACTCCAGTGTTCTTGCCAGGAGAATCCCAGGGACGGGGGAGCCTGGTGGGCTGCCGTCTATGGGGTCGCACAGAGTCGGACACGACTGAAGTGACTTAGCAGCAGCAGCAGCATTATGATACTGTATTTTTTCTTTTGGAATTTGCTGTGTTTGATCGATATTATAATCTCGAGATTCCTCCATATTAATATGAGGAACTAAGCTTCATTTATTTTTACTACCTTGAGTATTTAATTGTGTAACTAAGCTTTCCAGTAGAAGGAGCATGGTATTTTTCTATGGGAGAATTTTTAAGTTAATGATTCAGTTTCTTTAATGATTACATGACTATTCAGGTATTTTGTTTCTTCTTGAGTCAGTTTTGCCAAGTTATGTATTTCTTTATACATTTTATCTAAGTTTTAAATTTTATTGACAAAATATTTTTTAAATTTTGTTCTGCATCTGTAGTTGTATGCTTTTTCATACCTGATTTTTCTGTTTTTTCGTTACTAAGTTTGTCAAGGGTTTATCAGTTGTTTTAGTCTTTTCAAAGAATCAACTTTTTAGTTTTCATGAAACAAACCTTCTTGTTTGTTTTCTACATAATTGCTTTTGCCTCTTATTTTGAACTTCCCTCCCCACTACTTAATTTTTTTGTGTGTTTATTCTTCTGTTCCTTTTTCAACTTCCTAAATCAGGATCTAAGCTCATGGATTATTTCTTCTTTTCTAAGTAGGCATTTAAAGCTTTAATCCTCATCTAAGAATTGCATCTTTATTTGAAGCTCTCATTTTGATGTGTAATATTTTTTGTTGTTCAATTTCAAATATTTTCTTGTTCCCTTATTACTTCTTTCATCCATGCATTATTTTAAAGTATACAATTTGGTGCATGAACTGAAGCTGAGGAGTGGTATTTCTAGAACATTTTTTTCTCCTCCCTAATATCTTTTTTTTTTTCTTTTTGTCTTTTGTGGAACCCCAGGAAGACTTCTGTTAGACCTTAATACTCTATCCTGCATGTCTGTCAGTTTCTCTTTCATATTTTCCGTCTTTGTCTTTCTGGGCTGCATTCTGAATAATGTATCTAGCTATATCTTCAGTTTTATCCATTCACTTTTTAGCTGTGTCTGATCTATTTAACCTAGCCTTTAAATTTTTATTTCAATGAATCTATGTTATAACTAAACATTGTATTTTCCTGTAAATCTCATTTTATACTTTTTCCTTATGTTTTAAATCTCTGCTCTAAATATATTTTTATTATACATGTTAAACATACTCACTGTATATTCTGTATCTTATAAGTTTTGAAGTTGAATTACTTGCCCTTGTTTCTACAAGCCCTGGCTTGTGGTGCCTTGTTCCTTCCTATGTTCTGTGGGTTTTGACTGTGAACTCATTTTCCTTGAAAAAACAAATTTTTTGGGGAAGATCTTTGAGGCCTGTATTTAAAGTGTTTCCTTAAAAAAGGATCTGCATTTGCTTCTGCCTGGTGCCTGGGTGCACAACAACTACCCTAGGATCCCAATCAAAATACTTAGGTACTATGAGTCTAGCTGCAGACCCACGTAATAGCTAGCCTGTGCTTGTGAATTCTGAATCCGTGCAGGCAACTTTGAAGTTCCAGTTTCATGTGGTTGACTCTTACTAGATCCCCTCATTGCACACAGGACCTGGGCTTTCCTTTTATTTTCTGTGTCCTAAATAGCCAACTGAATGGAAACTCAGGGTCACCTGGGTTGAATAGATGTCTCCAAGGTGAAGGCTAATTGTGTGTTTGCTTAACCCTCTAGATTCCTAAGATCATTATGGTTTGGCTTCTGAAAATGTCTTACTCTGATGCCAACTTGATGATGTATTTATAAATAGGTTTTTGAAGAAATATTTAGAAGTTTTATTTAGTGGGGGAGTATCTTGTTGACTGTAAAGCTGAAAATAGAAGTTGTTTTATCTCAGTCTTAGCCATAATGCAGCATTTCTTATCCAGTCAGGATATCTCCATTTGTTCCTTAATATTCACTCTCCCTTCCTTCCAGTAAGATTCAAAACTTACTGAGAATTTTGAATGGGTTGGGCATGAAGAGGCCTGGACTTTGTGTTTGACCTTCCTCTCTGAAACCTGGTTTTCTTACCAATTAATGGTTAGACAATTGCTCAGATGACTTCCAGCACTGGCCATGGTTCCTTGAGTTTATACATCTATTTGTATGCTTTGTCTGTCAATGTACTGTTTTGCCTTCTATTTCTGTAAAACTCTAAATTGGAGGGCAGGTGCAGACCAGAGGAATCAGGTCAGAGGAGGGAATTTCCAACCTCCGGGGCACTGAGCTTGATACACTTTCTCTCTCCTGACTCAAACTTTTGCTGTGACCCAGGTGCCATCTGCCTCATCCAAGAAATAGCCTGCCCTAGATGCCATTTGTTGCCCATTTCCCAGAGTACTGAGGACACCCAAGAGATCTCGTACCTGGAAAACCTGGATAGTCTGGGAGGAGAACTGAGCTCCATGCAGAAGGAGACGCTGCTGAAGGAAGAAACCATTATCTAGACCCAGACAGTCTGTGCCCTGCCCTTCGTCCAGTGCACATGTGTCAGTGTGTGTGGCTCTTCAGTCTCCCCCAGTCTCTGCCGTTTCTGATGAGGCTTTTGAGTGTCAAGTCAACCCCTCCCTTCCCCCTCCTCACAGTGATTCTATCCTGCATGTGTTTGATATTTGTTAAACGTTTTTTTTAATTCTTCCTGAGCTTTCTGAGTGATTTTTTTGGACATGTGTTTTCAATAAAAAGAGGACTACCGTCTGTTAATCCATACCTCCGAAAACAGACAAGGGAATTCCCTGGCGGCCCAGTGGTTAAAACTCCACACTTCCACTGCAAGGGTCACAGGTTCCATCCCTCGCCGGGGAACTAAGATCTTGAGTGCTGTTCAGTGTGACCGAAAAACAAACAAAACACCAGCTTGCAGCCTAGAGGGCAGGAGGGGAGGGAGGAGTATCAGGAAATGACCAAGTGATATGAGGTTTTGTAAAATAAAAACTGAACAGAGTATAACCACAGCAGAAGGTGTTTGAGATAGTGACATTAAAAAGGGTTCCCAGACAAAAACTGTGACTCAGTACAGGGAACTTTTCTCATGTCTGTGTTGTGGGGAAGGGCTGGGAGTGGTAATAGGTGGAAGCTTCCCTGACACTGAGCTCCCAGGTCTGGGAGTCTGAGCCTAACAAGTCTATGCCTTTGGAAAGAATAGCCAGGTTAGCCAATCCACACATGGGCACTGAGCCTCTCACTAGAGCCAGAGGCCTCCTGCAGGCACCTCTAAAGTTGCCTCTTAATAGTCTTGAGGTGCTTTTATACTGGGGAGCACTCTGCCTCCCAGCTAGGCTGGTTATAACTGGGGAGAACACATGCTTTGGCCTTCCCAGATGGTGCTAATGGTAAAGAATCCATCCCTGGGTCGGGACTATCCCTAGGAGGAGGAAATGGCAACCCATTCCAGTATTCTTGCTTGGAGAACTCCATGGACAGAGGAGCCTGGAGGGTCCATGGGATCGCAAAAAGTCCAACAGGACTGAGCAACTAACACTTTCACTGGCTTCCCATTGCCTCCAGGTCATCCATCACCCTAAGTAGTTAGCTCAGCCACCTGCTCTAGTGGTTGTGAGGGTGCGGGGAAGCACTAATGCCCACCACTCACTGGGTTCTTCATCGTGCTCCTTATGCTGGGGCTACCCGACCTCACTTTTGGGTCCACCCAGGAAATCTGAGAAACCTGTGTGCAGGTCAGGAAACAACAGTTAGAACTGGACATGGAACAACAGACTGGTTCCAAATAGGAAAAGGAGTACATCAAGGCTGTATATTGTCACCATGCTTATTTAACTTAGACATAGAGTACATCATGAGAAACGCTGGGCTGGAGGAAGCACAAGCTGGAATCAAGATTGCCAGGAGAAATATCAATAACCTCAGATATGCAGATGACACCACCCTTATGGCAGAAAGTGAAGAGGAACTAAAAAGCCTCTTGGTGAAAGTGAAAGAGTGAAAAGGTTGGCTTAAAGCTCGACATTCAGAAAACTAAGATCATGGCTCCTGGTCCCATCACTTCATGGCAAATAGATGGGGAAACGGGCTGACTTTATTTTTTGGGGCTCCAAAATCACTGCAGATGGTGATTGCAGGCATGAAATTTAAAAATGCTTATTCCTTGGAAGGAAAGTTATGACCAACCTGGACAGCATATTAAAAAGCAGAGACATTACTTTGCCAACAAAGGTCTGTCTAGTAAAAGCTATGGTTTTTCCAGTAGTCATGTATGGATGTGAGAGTTGGACTATAAAGAAAGCTGAGCGCTTAAGAATTGATGCTTTTGGACTGTGGTGTTGGGGAAGCTCTTGAGAGTCCCTTGGACTGCAAGGAGATCCAACCAGTCCATCCTAAAGGAGATCAGTCCTGGGTGTTCATTGGAACGACTGATGTTGAAGCTGAAACTCCAGTACTTTGGCCACCTGATGCGAAGAGCTGACTCATTTGAAAAGACGCTGATGCTGGGAAAGATTGAGGGCAGGAGGAGAAGGGGGTGACAGAGAATGAGATAGTTGGATGGCATCACTGACTCAATGGACAAGAGTTTGGGTAAACTCCGGGAGTTGGTGATGGACAGGGAGGCCTGGCGTGCTGCGGTTCATGGGGTCGGAAAGTCGGACAGGACTGAGCGACTTTAGTGAACTGAACTGAACTGAAGCAAATCTGAGCTCAGGTGCCGGCTCCTCCGGGAAACCTTCCCTGACTAGCCCCTACCCAACGCCGCCACACAGTACCCAGGGTAGAAGCCTCTTATGCGTACCCACAATACCCGGGTGCTTCCCTCCGTCACCCTCTGACCCTAAGCCTCGCACAAAGCACCGGAGGATACAGTAAACATGTGTTGACAGACTGGGCTCTAATCTAAAGTGCCATGAGGGAGGCGCTTTATCTCGCGGTGTGTCTGGAGAAACGTCCTTCCCATAACGGAGCGCAGATGCAAATGCACGGAGGCGCTAAGGGCCCGCAGACGGTGAGCAAGAACGGAGGCAGGTGGGTGGAGCCTCTGGTGGTCTGGCGCGCTCTCTCGAACGGTCCCCAGGGAAGGGGGATCAACGAGACGCACCGGCCTCCGAGAGTCCTAGAGAGGAAACGGAAGGGGCCCCTCCTTAACGCACCTGTCTGACCGCGTCCGTCGCCCACTTCCGGCTCGCCGCTGGCTGGGGCGAGCCTTCCTCAGGTGTGGGGCTGTGAGGGGAGGCGAGTTTGAGTAGCGGGGCCGAGGTGGCTGGGGCCCGGGTTCCGTGCTGTGGGGCTGCTGCGGGTGTCGGCGGTGGCGGCGAGGCTGACGCTGAGGCGCGCGTCTCCCCGGAGCTGCCTTCCGCAGCACCGAGGCCTTGCGGGTCGGGATCCCGGGGGCGCCGCACGGCGCTCGGCTCAGGTAGGAGGGAGGTTGGTCGCGCCCGGCCAGGGTTGGCTTAACGGGGGAGGTCTCCAGAACCCGGATATCTTGAGCCGAAGCAGAACACTCTGAAGAGTGAAAAGTGGTCATTTTAGAACGAGAAGCTCATTCAAAGAACAATAAAGTGGCGCCTTCTATTTGTGCAGTGCTAGAAATAAAAGATGAGTGAGTGAGGGCTTCCCCCACCCCCCCGCCCACTCTGGGCCTGTCAGTAGGGCATCTTAGTTCCCAGACCAGGGATAGAACCCATGCTTCCTGCAGTGGAAGCTCAGAGTACTAACCGCTGGACCGCCAGGGAATTCCCCAGAATGAGGACATTTCTTTACCAAAGGGAATCTTGTAGATGGAGACACATGGATAAGCATTCGCACTATAATGTGGTAAATGCAATCGTGGGATGAACAAATTCAATAGCTAAAAAGTCAGGAAAGAGAAATCTCGATGCAGCAGAGAAAACAAATAGGGTGAAAATGTAAATACATTTGAAAAGGATAGATAGATACACGAACACAATAGAATATTAAGCAGACACTTTGATAATATTAATGCCTACTGCCATTCGCTTATTCTCTGCTACATGTAAGGCGATTCTCCCCGCTTTCTCCTACCCCAAGTCTACAGGTCTCTTCTTTCTCATGAGTACTTGAACTTGTGTAAACCTTTCTTTTTTTTTTTTATGGCTTCCCATGTTTCTTATCTACACTTTTGTGTTTTGGGAGGCTGACCTCAATCATCTGTCTAACCTTTTACATACTCAGTTTCTTCAGTACACTCACTAGGATGGTTGTCCGTATTAAATGAGAGCGTGTGCTCACATGCTTTCTAAATGGTAAAGCATAAGTTGGAATTCTTTTGATCAATTATAGTAATGGTATGTATATCATTCTGTTGTTTTCTTTAGGCTGAGCACACTGTCACATTCTAGCCACCAACAAGGCTATTGGTTTTGCCTGCAAAATGCCTTAACTGTCTGCTTCTTTGCCACCTCCCTGATCTAAGTCTCTATCTCCTGCTTGGACTACGGTAAGTGCAGCTTTCCTTCTTGACCCTTCATATCTATACTCTGCTGACACTTTGCAGGCAGAGTGACCTTTGAAGAACATATATCTCCCCACTAAAATAAGGAGTAAGAGTGAAGTCCATAATCCTTACTGCATGCTCAGGCCCTGGATAATCTGTTTTCCTCCTTCCCCTGTGTTCTGTCCCTCTGTCACTCTACTGAAGCCACTTTGCTCTTTGGTTTGTTTGCAGACTGCCCTCCTAATGTCTAGCCCCCAGGCTTTTGCCTGGAAAGTTCTTTGAATGACTGGCTCATTCTCATTCATTTGTTGGGTCTCATCTTAAGTGTCATTTCTTTAGAAAAGCCTTCTCCAAGTTGATTGTCCCCATTAACACCCTCTTATTTCCTTTTTAGAACTAATTCTCATTTATAATTTAAATATATTTGTTTACATTTTTTTTCCATCTGCTGCACCAGTTTGTGAGTTTCAAAGGGCAAGCACTTTTGTTCCCTCTTGTGTTTCTAGCTTCTGTGGGCCAGTCATAGATATATGTTTAATGTATATTTTCTTTGATTTTGGAAGAGTGGGCCCTGGTGACTGACCTAGTTATAATACATCTCCTTTAATGATTATCCTCTTCATGAAATTCTTCAGTATTATCCTCTTCATGAAATTCTAAGCTATTTGTGGGTATAAGCTAAGTCTTGTATGTTTTCTATTTATCCTCCACACATAAGTGGTTAGCAAATACTGAGTTGAATTGACATGACTCAGGATATATGTCTCGTCTTTTGAAAATGTCTCATTATCCTGTTTCCCAGTGGAATGTTTATTGATGTAGAGGCAGAACTGGGATACCCCGAGCTTCCTGGAGTCTTATTTATGCTGTCCTGTTGTCTGTCTGTTCTTCCCTACAGACCTTCAGTCTTTTGGGAGGTGGTGTGAAGATGCTTGTAGAGCGTCCAGGGATGGCAGAAGAGCCTCAGCAGCAAATGGGTGGCCATGTGGTAAAACTAGAGAAAGAGCTGCCGTGGGGCAGGACGAGGGAGGACCCCAGCCCGGAGACTTTTCGCCTGCGGTTTCGGCAGTTCCGCTACCAGGAGGCGGCCGGGCCTCAGGAAGCCCTCAGGGAGCTCCAGGAGCTCTGTCGCCAGTGGCTGCGGCCCGAGCTGCATACCAAGGAGCAGATCCTGGAGCTGCTAGTGCTGGAGCAGTTCCTGACCATCCTGCCACGGGAGTTCTATGCCTGGATTTGGGAGCATGGCCCTGAGAGCGGCAAGGCCCTAGTGGCCATGGTGGAGGACTTCACGCAGAGAGCCCTGGAAGCCAAGGCGGTGGGTGAGAAGGGGGTTCTGGGTCTTGCTTTGTTGATTGGAAGGGAAGCGGTAAAGAATCTAGAGGTTTGATGAAGCAGTGGGAGTGGGTGATGTGCATGCAGAGTCTCCTTTCTCTGCTTCCGGGCCACTAGAAGTACTTTTTGGAGGGTAGAGGAGTTTTCAGCAAGGAAAGCCATTTCCACGGAAGACGCAGGGCCAGTGGAAGGGCCGGTGGCTGCTTTTCTGGTCATCAGGGCAGGGCCTTGGCCATATTTCCTTTGTGAGCCTTGCGTCCAGGAAGGCAGTGGTGGACCTCCCAGTGGTTAGCACTGGCTTCTAATGCAGGGGGCACTGGATTCAAGCCCTGGTTAGGGAGCTAAGATCCCACATGCTGTGTGGTATGGTCAAAAATGAAAGAAAAGGAAGGCAGTTAGGATGGATTTCAAAGGCCCAGGGGTCTCCTTCCTCTTTGGGCGGAGACGTATGTGGGCTTGCAGGGAATTCTTCTTGGTGAACAGTTTTTCTCAGGAGCGCTGTCTGTAGCAGTGCCATTTCCACATTTGGGACGTTGGCTCAGATGATCACATAATGAGTGACTTTGCACCTCAGAGGCTTCCCTGGGACTCTGGTCATGTCTCTGTCCCTCTCTGGTACAGTTTCCTGCTGGCTGTCTAGGAAAGAGAGGACAGGACCGAACATTACTGTTTTGCTTGCAGGTAACAACCTTCCTTCAGTTTATCCTCCCCTTTCCCACAGCAGTCACCCTGACTTCTTGTGTTGTCTAAGAGAGTTGTTTTGTTTTGTCTTTAGTAGGAGTTTAAAAGTGGACCAGGAAGGGCCTGTTTTTGTGGGTTTTGGTTTTCCTTGCTATTTGTAGAACAATTTTTTTCCTCACTAATTCACTGTACACTTTAGGCCTTATATTTTTTGTTTTCAGCATCTTTAACTGAGGAATGTTTTTTCCTAATGTGTGTTTTGGGCTAAAGTTCTCAATGAAATGATACTGTCTCTCTATGATGTTGATCATGGTGGAATGTGATCAATACTGAGGTGAGCTGAAGGGACTCCTGTCAAATGGCATGGATACAGACAAGTATCTGATCTCAGAGCCTGATGAAGGCAGTTTAGCTTCCTTTTCACCTTTTCACTGCTGTGCTCAGGAAGAGCTGAGCCAGCTTGTCCATGCCCCAGCAGCTGGAATGGCTTTCATGACAGCCTTACACAGGCCTCGTTCTAACAGGTGTTGGGGACTCTTCTTAGGTTCCGTGCCACGTGCAGGGACAGCGGGAGGAGACAACGCTTTGCAGAGACCCCTGGGAACCAAGTGTCCACCTGGGGCCCGTGGAGGTCAAGCCCGAGTGGGGGATGCCCCATGGGGAAGGCATCCAAGACCTTGACCGAGGCACTGAGGAGCAGCTCAGCCAGGACCCTGGAGAGGGGACGCAGGCCTTCCAGGAGCAGGGTAAGATGCAAGCAGTAAGAAGATAGGGTGCAGAAAACTGCTTTGTACCCCACGTTCCCCTTTCCTTATAGACCCCTCAGCTGAGGGGTCAAACCAAGGCACCTGTGGGCGCAGTTTTGCGTTTCCCTGACTTCCTCTTTGACTTTACTAGGAAACAGATGCAGTGGAGTTGTTCTCTATAGCTCGATCTCTCAATTTCTGCTATCTGGGATCACTCTGTCTTGTCATTTCTTCTCCTTCCCCTCACATCCTTAATATGGAGAGCACCAGGGCATATGTAGCTGATATGTAGGGATTTTTTTTTTTTTTTTAAGTGGGTGGATAAACCAAATTCCTGAAAGTAACAGGTGACTTTACTGTGTTGCAGAATCTCAAAGGGGATTATTGTGAGCCTGTGACTTGGGAGCATGAACCGTCCTGAAGGGCCATGTGTAGTGGGTTGGGCCCTTCTTCCCAGCTGAGAACAGAATTGGGTACACCCATGCCTGGCCTGTCTGGAGGTTCCTTATGGTTCCTGGGGTTCTGTGTGTCGGGCAGCAGAGCCTGTGGCTGAGCTGCTGCAGGACAGTGCTAATCCTGCTCCTGTTTTCCTTTCCTGTTCAGCTCTGCCAGTCCTTCAGGCTGGTGCTGGCCTCCCTGCAGTGACCACCAGAGACCAGGAGGTGGCAGCCAGCTTCCTGACGGCTGGATCCCAGGTGAGCTGTGCCTGCCATTGAGGGATCACGAGGTTGCTTTGAATGAGGCGCACCTTCCTCAAGAGTTCTCCTCACAGCAGAGCACTGTGCACAGAGTTGAGTGATTCTTCCTTTCTCATCCTGATGGATGTGACAGCTTCGTTTTCTCCACTTGACTATCAATCATCAGTTATTAATTTGGATTGAGCCTTATGCCTTAGGGTCTAGGCATGAGGCTCAGTTCACTCATTTGTATTACTCTTTGATTTCTTCTTTTTTTCCTCAGTCAACTCAGTATTACTCTTGTAATTGTAGTGTTATTCAGTCACTCAGTCATGTCCGACTCTTTTGCAGCCCCATGAGCTGTAGCTCACCAGACTCCTCTGTCCATGGAATTTTCCAGACAAGACTACTGAATACTGGAGTGGGTTGCCACACCCTCCTCCAGGGGATCTTCCCAACCCAGGGATCGAACTCACGTCTCCTGCATTGGCAGGCAGATTCTTTACCTCTCAGCCACAAGGGAAGCCCAGTTGTGAGGAGGAAGCCATTATTGGTGGAAACCCCACAGGCATGATTTAGGCTGTGGTGGGCGGCCAGGAGATCAGTAGCCCTCTGTGGATAGCTTTTATGGATCTGTCTGTGGCTGCTCTTCCTGTGGACCCCTTCCTCCCCACTGAGTCAGCAGGAGTGTTGCTGACTCAGAGGTGGGGGTGCCCAGCAGTGCCAAGTGGAATGGTCTCTCTGGCCCCTCCAAAGGCTGCACCAGGAGTTTTGGCCTTGTTAGCACTTCTTAGCCTGCCACAGATGGGGGTCCCTAGAGCACAGGTGGGCAGTCCTGTCATGGTGTGAGTGTCTCCCATGGCATGCCCAGTGTTCCCAGGGAGGTGGGGGGTTTCTAGTGTGACAGCTTTCTGAAAGGGACATCAAGTCTTAAAGTGAAGAGTTCCTTGTAGAAGGAAAGTTATCATTTGGCAGAAAAAAAAGAAGTGACTCAAGTTTGATCTCATTAAAGCAGTATTTAGGCAGGGTTTGGTGCCTGTGCTGTTTCCTGCTTCTGTTGACCAAGGACATTTAGAGGAGAGGAAGAAAGACATCAGCACTTTTTTTTTCAGTTAAGTTAGACTCTCTCCTCCTGCCACAAATGTTCTTTACTGTGTCATGACAGCAGCACATTCATTTTAACGTGGCGCTGTTCTTAAGACAGGGCCTGCCCAAGTGTTTGCTTATCTCTGAGGGAAAATTGATTCTACATGAGGGGATAAATAGCAGCCCCCATCTCCCTCCAATATGAAGATGTAGTGGAGGTGATTGAGTAGTGGAAGTTGGAGGCTGTGGTTATTGGGTACCAGCAAAGTTGCTGCAGCAAAGACTCAAAACAGTGCCTCCGACAAGTCCATCACTTCTCTGTCATTAAACTGTCTAGAGGGAGGCACTTCCAGTCCCCTTTTGGAGCCATCTGGGACCCTGGTTCCTGTGCTGTTTCCTGCTTCTGTTTTCCAAGGACATTTAGAGTAGAGGAAGAAAGACATCAGCATTTTTTTTTTTTTTCAATTAAGTTAGACTCTCTCCTCCTGCCACAAGTGTTCTTCTTTGGGGAGAAGTGATCTTCTCTCTCTGTTCTCCCCTGGAGTGTGGCTCCCTGTGTGTCTGCTCTTTAGCTGTTCCTGCCTTGGGATTATTTCTTTATCCTTAGCCATCTCCTGTGCTGTTTCAGGGGTTGGGCCCATTTAAAGACATGGCCCTGGCTTTCCCTGAGGAGGAGTGGAGGCACGTAACCCCAGCCCAGATAGACTGCTTTGGGGAGTATGTGGAACCCCAGGACTGCGGGGTCTCACCTCCAGGTAAGACATCAGAAATGCTGGCTGTCTCCTCTGTATTTTGTCAAATCAGGAAGCATTAAGTGTCCTTTTTCCTTTTCTCTTTTAATGGCCTTGCCTGAAAGGACTTTCCCGTTGAAGCGTGACTTGTCATTTTCCTCTTTTCTTGGCTTCTTTGCTCCCTAGGATCTCTCTCCTCTCTTCTTTTCCTTTTCTTCTTGATCTTATGTAACCAATTATTCTGTTAATTTAGAGAGAGTAAAAGAGGAAACAAAGGAAGGACCTGTGGAAGGGCATTTCATTCCTAATAAATGTGCTGATGTCGAGGTGGCTTGGTACAGACAGCTGCGTTCACTGGCCCATCCAGCAGTCATGAAGCATCTGTCCTGAGTCAGTCCCTGTGCCAGGCTCCCAGAGACCCAGGGCAATAAACCAGGCTGAGGTGGAGGGCACAGTGTGAGCAGGGACAGTGACCTGAGGGAGGATGTGGAAACATTGCTGGAACAGGTCCGTGATCCTAGGGAAGCTGAACATCTCGACGACTGTAGAATAGCATGTGTAACAAGGTCATGTGTAAGTAAGTGTGGAATAAACAGTGCTAATTGAATGCATGTGCTGTAGAGACCCACAGCGGGGGAGAAATCAAGGTGTGTTCCTTAGAGGATGGCATTGAGTCAGATTTTGAAGGAAAGCACAGGGTGACTTAGTAGGAAATTAAGAGGGAAGGCATTGTAATTTAGCAGATGGTTCCGTGAGAAGGCAGGGAGATGGTCTGAGCTTGGGCTGCTGTCACAAAATACCACCAAGTGGGTGGCTTTAACAACAGACACTTAATATCTCCCAGTTCCGGAGGCTGGGAAGTCCCGGATCCAGTTGCTGGCACATTTGTTGTCTGGTGAGGGCCTCTCTTCCTGGTTCACGGGCAGTTGCCTTCTTGCCAGTCCTCATGTGGCAGAGGGAGAGAGAGAGAGATCTCATGTTTCTTCCTCCTTTTTTGTAAGGCCGTTAATCCATCACGAGGGCTCCCACTCACATGACCCCTGTGTGCAGAGAGCCAGCCCAGGCTTCTGCTCTTCTGGGACATGGTCCCATCCTGGGGGCTCCACCCCCAGACCCTCACCTAATTAGGGTCCAAAGGCCCCACCTCCTAACAGCAGCCCCAGGGGCCTGAGAGCTTCAGCCTGTGAATTTTGGAGGGAACCCAAACATTCAGTCCATAACAGGTGGAAAGAAGTAAAGGAATGTCTGGTTTTAGAGTCAGAGCAAGTGAAATGCACAGAGGTCATTGGTAGTTGTTAATGGGACACGTTAGAAGCCAGGTTCTGGCTAGAAGTTTCCCTTCAGATCTCTTCAGCGTTGGTCTGTATCTCCTTTGTCCTGTAGGCCTGGGGAGCAAGGACAAGGAGGCAAAGACCCAGCTGGCAGACCCCAAGGGGCAGCTCGCTTGCGGGCGGGCAGAGAGGTGTGGGGAGGCCGCTCTCCAGGGCCCGGAGTTGGGAAGACCAAGCGAGCAGCAGGCCGGGAGCTCGGTGGGAAACGCGCCCGGGCCGCTCCTGCCCCAGCACAGCGTTGCCCCGCTGCCCGATGACCTCCAGACCCACAGCTCCTTCTGGAAGCCTTTCCAGTGCCCTGAGTGTGGGAAAGGCTTCAGTCGGAGCTCCAACCTGGTCCGACACCAGCGGACGCACGAGGAGGAGAAGTCGTACAGCTGCGGGGAGTGCGGCAAGGGCTTTGCGCTGCGCGAGTACCTGCTGAAGCACCAGCGGACGCACCTGGGCCGGCGGCCGCACGTGTGCAGTGAGTGCTGGAAGACCTTCAGCCAGCGCCACCACCTCGCGGTCCACCAGCGCAGCCACACAGGCGAGAAGCCCTTCCAGTGCGCGGACTGCTGGAGGAGCTTCAGCCGCCGGCAGCACCTGCAGGTGCACCGCCGGACACACACCGGCGAGAAGCCGTACACCTGCGAGTGTGGCAAGCGCTTCAGCAGGAACGCCAACCTGGCGGTGCACCGGCGGACCCACACGGGCGAGAAACCCTATGGCTGCCAGGTGTGCGGGAAGCGCTTCAGCAAGGGGGAGCGGCTGGTCCGGCACCAGAGGATCCACACCGGGGAGAAGCCGTATCGCTGCCCGGCCTGCGGCCGCAGCTTCAACCAGCGCTCCATCCTCAACCGGCACCAGAAGACGCAGCACCGCCAGGAGCCCCCGGGGCAGTGAGGGTGCTTGGCCTGGATGCACCTGTTTGGCTCACGGGACCACCAGTGGAGGGAGACCTCGTGGGAGGAAGTACCTACTGTTACTTCCTGAAGGGCTGCCGGTGTCAGGAATGTTGCGTGTGGAGAGGCGCTTTGACCCCTTTTATTTCCCCTCGTTTCAGACGCTGGGTAAGGGAGAGGCCTGCTTTAGTTGAGGTGCCACGTCTCTCACCCAATTGGTGCTAGCACTTCATAACCTTTCCAGGAATTGATGGTCCAAGTTTCAGTTCATGTCAACATTTTTCTCCTTCCATGGATGTTCACATCCACCTCCTGAGCAAATCTGGGCCTCCTAGTGAAATCTTCTCACCTGTCAGCAGTTTGAACCTCATTTTCCTGAGGGCTGTGTCCCTGCAAGATCATTAGTTCAGACTCTGATTTCCTCTCTCTCCCCAGTTCTCTTCCATTTAACAAATATTTATTGAACACCTACTGCCCCAGTGACCAGACAGCTGAGACCTCATTGCCCCAGAGTGTGGGATCAGGCTCTGGAAGCAGATTTGTTAATAAAGCAGAGCGTCCTGAGTTACATTCCTGGTGAGTGCTGAGTGAGAGGAAGTTCTCTGCTCCAACTGCCCAGTTCCTGATCTTTCCCTCCCCAGCTGGGTCGCTTAGGCATCCGCCTTTATTTTACTCTCTCTATGGCCCCTTCCTCTCTGTGACCTACTCTCAGTAGTAGTTTCTCCCATTCCGTTGTTCCTTGCACAAAAACAGCTGTCCACACATCTGTTAGGAAATTAATATTTTGCTTTTGGTCACTGTCTAAACATGAGAGTATTTTTTTTTAAAAATCCAGTTTGGAATGAAGTTCTAATTAAATGAGTCTGAAAGATGAACTGGTATTAATACATTTGATGGCACTTTACAGCATATAAAATGCACTTCCCTGTTTTCTCACTTGACTCATTCCACAAATATTTATTGAGGCCTGACAGTGTGCCAGGGACTCTTCTGGGTGCTTGAGGTAGGTTAGTAAATAAAATGGGGGGAGTCCCTGTCCTTGGGGAGCTTACCTGTTAGTGAATGTGTTTGATCTTCAGAATCACCCAAGGTGGAACCTGTGGATACTCCCAGATACTGTCCGGACCTGGGCATCTGGGCCTGTGCCTCCGTCCTGTCTGCTCTGGCCCCGCAGTGCATTCGCCACCACCTACCTCTTGTTTCTGAATCATCTCTGTCCTCGGTGCATCTCGGTCCTTGTCATCTGAGAGGTGCTTGGGATCCTCAGGCCACCTGGAGATGATGAGACGGTAGCTGGCTGTTTTTATATGAATGCTAATTTAGGAAAAACAAAGATGTTTTTAGGAATTAAATACATTTTTTTAAAAATGAGAAGATGCATTATCTGTAACTGTGTTTAAGCTCTCATATTATTTTGCCATCATTAAAGGGTTTCCTTTTTCTTGGACTTTCTGGAAACTGCCTAACTAGCCCAGACCATGCTGCAGTGCCTTTGGATGCCGCTGCCGAGTGAGTTAGTCTTCTGATGGGACTGTAAGTTAGTTGTCTTTGGACTGTGTCCTGTGTTTGCAAGATGTGATTTGTTTCATGGTGCCTCTTAATACTATCTTCTTTCACTGGGGTTCCCCCCCCCCATTTTCCATTGTAAATGGGATATTGATAAATGGTAATGACTTTAATACAGAGAGTTGCATTACTCACTCCGATTTGAAACACATTATTTTATCACTTATTTGGCAGGTAACCATGGTGTTTACATTTGACTCAGCAGAAGACGTCCTGGCCCTTCAGTTGTCCCCGTGAGGCTGTGAGTACTGTGAGACGTCCACTTTCTGAGATGCTGGACTGCCATTTCCCAGCACTGTTGAGTCCAGGTGCAGAGTCAGCTCTTTTCTGCCTCACGCCTCAGACAAGCCAGGCAAGGCTCATAGCCACCTGAAGTCCAAACCCAATGACAGGCTTCCCTCAGCCTCTGGCTCTAGTCTGTAGGACATAGGGGCTGACCTGACCGGAGTTTGGTCTTTTCTGAGAGGTGTGTAGGGGGAATGGGGCCAGCATGGGTTTGGAGTTGCTCATCAGTGGCCTTCTGTTTACCTGAATTAAATGGCAGATTCTCTGAGCATACACTGGGTTTTCAGCCAGTTGGGATCTCAGATGGGAGCTTCTGTAAGAGTAAGAACTTGCTGTCTTCCCGTGTGGACTCCCTTGTTTGCTTTGAGACCAAAGCTTACTGACGGTTCCTCCAAAGAGTCCCAAAAGGAACATTTTCCCATAGAGCTGTAGTAACCTTATTTTTGATAGCTATTCAAATGCCAAATATTGTTTTCTGTATTTTTCTATTTAGGAATTTTTTTAGAATAGAGAATTTCAAACATACATAAATGAATCCTCATGTATTCATCATTTAGCTTTAACCATTTGTTTATGCGTAGCCAATCTTGTTTCATTTCTGCCCCATCCTCCTCTTCATCTTCCTCCCCAGCTGAAGTATTTTGAAGCAAATCTCAAATGTTGTTTATAGATATTTCAGTGTATACTGCTAAATGTTAAGGATTCTTAAAAAAATTATAATAACTACATTGCTATTATCATACCTAAAAAATTAAATAGTTCCTTAATTCCCAATTAATGTACTTAAAAAAGAAACCACATGATTTTTAAAAAGCTCCTTTAAGATCAAAGTAAGATCCATAAATTGTAATTTGTTGCTTGTCTTCTAAGTCTGATATATCTTTTCCCCCTTGATATATGCTTTTCTTTTTTATTTGGCCATGCTGCATGGCTTGTGCGAACTTAATTCCCCAACTAGAGATTGAACCCATGCCCCCTACAGTGGAAGCACAGAGCCCTCACCACTGGACTACCAGGGAAGTCCCTTCCCCTTAAAATTTATTTGTTAAAACAACTGGATTATTTTTCCTGTGGACTTTCTCACATTCTGAATTTTATTGCTTGCATACTCATGGCATAGTTAAATATAGTTCTCTGCCATCTGATTAACTAAAAACTGCAGGTGTAGAGGGCTAGTCAGGTTCATGTTTCACATTTTGGCAAGAACATACTACAGATGGTGGCTTGTCTGGGTTGTTTCTCATTATATAATGTTAAGAGCCTAAATGTGAAGTCAAGTGGGCCTTAGGAAGCATCACTATGAACAAAGCTAGTGGAGGTGATAGAATTTCAGTTAAGCTATTTCAAATCCTAAAACACGATGCTGTGAAAGTGCAACACTCAGTATGCCAGCAAATTTGGAAAAAGCAGCAGTGGCCATAGGACTGGAAAAGGTCAGTTTTCATTCCAATCCCAAAGAAAGGCAATGCCAAAGAATGCTCAAGCTACCGCACAGTTGCACTCATCTCACATGCTGGTAAAGTAATATTCAAAATTCTCCAAGCCAGGCTTCAGCAATACGTGAACCGTGAACTTCCAGATGTTCAAGCTGGTTTTAGAAAAGGCAGAGGAACCAGAGATCAAATTGCCAACATCCACTGGATCATGGAAAAAGCAAGAGAGTTCCAGAAAAACATCTATTTCTGCTTTATTAACTATGCCAAAGCCTTTGACTGTGTGGATCACCATGAACTGTGGAAAATTCTGAAAGAGATGGGAATACAAGACCACCTGACCTGCCTCTTGATAAAATTGTATGCAGGTCAGGAAGCAACAGTTAGAACTGGACATGGAACAACAGACTGGTTCCAAATAGGAAAAGGAGTATGTCAAGGCTGTATATTGTCACCCTGCTTATTTAACTTCTATGCAGAGTACATCATGAGAAACGCTGGGCTGGAGGAAGCACAAGCTGGAATCAAGGTTGCCCGGAGAAATATCAATAACCTCAGATGTGCAGATGACACCACCCTTATGGCAGAAAGTGAAAGAAGAACTAAAGAGCCTCTTGATGAAAGTGAAAGAGGAGAGTGAAAAAGTTGGCTTAAAGCTCAACATTCAGAAAACTAAAATCAAGGCATCTGGTTCCATCACTTCATGGCAAATAGATGGAGAAACAGTGGCTGACTTTATTTTTTGGGCTCCAGAATCACTGCAGATGGTGACTGCAGCCATGAAATTAAAAGACGCTTACTCCTTGGAAGAAAAGTTATGACCAACCTAGACAGCCTATTAAAAAGCAGAGACATTACCAACAAAGGTCTGTCTAGTCAAGGCTATGGTTTTTCCAGTAGTCTTGTATGGATGTGAGAGTTGGACTATAAAGAAAGCTGAGCGCCGAAGAATTGATGCTTTTGAACTGTGGTGTTGGAGAAGATTCTTGAGAGTCCCTTGGAGAGCAGAGAGATCCAACCAGTCAATCCTAAAGGAAATCAGTCCTGAATATTCATTGGAAGGACTGATGTTGAAGTTGAAACTCCAATACTTTGGCCACCTGATTCGAAGAGCTGACTCATTTGCAAAGACCCTGATGCTGGGAAATACTAAAGGCAGGAGGAGAAGGGGAGGATGAGGTGGTTGGATGGCGTCACCAACTCAATGGACATGGGTTTGGGTAAACTCCGGGAGTTGGTGATGGACAGGGAGGCCTGGTGTGCTGCAGTCCATGGAGTCACAAAGAGTTGGACATGGCTGAGTGACTGAACTGAACTGAAGAGCCTAAATGCATTTATTTCACTAATTCTATAAAAGAATCTTCATTTATTAGCTGGGATGCCTCACAGCTGTATCTGTGCACTCATACAGTTGACAGAGGAAAGGAAATACTGGATTCTTCGTTCCCTTATTTACCCATCTTCACAATAATGATCTCGTGGCTTTTCTCCTAAACTAATCACCATGAAAGTGGTCAGTGATTATTATTTTTTAATAAAAAATGGATTCTTGAATTTAACCAATCCATCACAGTTGTTGATGCTCAAATAATTTCAGTTCTGACCAGTGGGAGCCTCTTCACATTGGCTCCTGATTCTGTATAACCCTAATCACCTTTGATGGCTTCTTTGCTCTCATGTGACAGGGTATTACAAGCTCATCTTGTTCATTTCAAGCCCCCCTTGAGAGTAAAGGGAAGTGCTATTATGTTAGGACAGTGGTGTAAACTGGGAATCCAGGGCAAACAGGGACACTTGGTCACTTTATATTTAGCCCTCACTGTGTGTGACAGGGTGTCTGCAGTTCCCTCACGCTGGGCTAAGGCTGTGCACTTTCAGGGCCTAGCTGTGTGTGCCATGCCGGCTGTGGTGGTGAGAAAGGCTGCTGCTCCCAAGGGGTATGACCTTTGGAAGAGAAACCCCTTTTTATTTCTTGGGCATTAACAGACCAGATAACTTTCTGCCTAAGGTCTGTCCTGGGGAGCAAATGGATTAAAAAAAATGCTTCTCAAAATGTATGCCAGGGTGAATGTTGTCTGCAGACTGATTAAGTATGCTAGGGAGAAGTAGGAATACCTTTGTTGCTTAAAAAATAAGCTGGTTTCTTATCCCATCACCTTCACCCTGCAACACAAGTTGTCTGGATCCACTTTTGAGATGGGGAAAGGAGCTGTCAAAACATGTCTCCTTGCTCTTGTAAACTTTGCCTGAGTTTCTCAACCTTGACAGTGTTCTCACTGTGTGCCAGGCACTTCTTTGTCTTGGAGGCTGCCCTGGCTTTTTTGTGGGTCATAGGCTGTTTAGCAGGATCCTTGTTCTCAGTCTATTTGATGACAGTTGTGACAACTAAAGTTGTTTCCAGGCCTTCCCAAATGTCCCCTGGGGCAAAATTGATCTTGGCTGAGAACCTCTGCCCTTAGGGTTCAGGGTAAGTGCTGGGGCGAATTAGATGGCTTAGCTATTAGAAGAAAAGACTGGGTTTCTAAGGCCTGGACCTTAAAGACCCCTGGCCTAATTTCTAGAAAACAAAGGAGCTACTAGAGCTCATGGGTGTTAAGTGCAGTGTTGCCAGGCAGAGCCAAGAGCTACTGAAGCTGAGTCTCAGGGTGGGTGCTGGGATCTGTCACAGGCAGCCTGGCATGTGGCTTTGGGTTCTCTTCAGGCAGGCACTTGCTGTGAAGTCTCCACACAGCAGTGAGCTGGGCCTGGACTCACCATCCCCAGTGAAAGCAGGTGCATGTTGGGGGCCATGCAAGCATGGTGCAGCCACTGCCAACATTTTTGCCTCCATAATAAGGTCTTCAGGGCCCACAGTAGACATAAATATTTGAATGGATGAAAGCCCTGGATTTCTACCTTTTTCATGGCTAGAAGTCTCTCAAGTGTGCCTTAGGAAGGAAGAGCACTGAAGCACGGTGCCCCTTGGTGGCCCCCCAACCTGGCAGTCATCTGTAACTGCTGCACGCCATCTGCAGGGACATCAGTTCACTTAGCAGTTCTACAAGTCAGAGCAGCTCACTTGGGCTTCTTAAAATTTCATATCCCTTTCTTGCCTTTTTTTTTTTTTTCTCTTTATTGTCTCAGTGAAGGGCATATTTCTAGAGACTGGTCTTGTGCAACCCATTCCCAGGGTTGATACCTTTCAATAAAAAACTACATAAACATTTGTAATGAAGTGGGGAGGGTAGGCTGTCATCTTCTTTGTGTTTGTCTCCGGGAACTTAAACTGCTGGGAGAGTGAGGGTGGAAGGGGTGGGTGATGCTGGTGTTGCACCCTGAGAAGCAGAGGGACTGAGGAGATGGAAGAGCACAGAGGGGCCAGTAAAAGGGCTGTCTTCACTGCTGTGTGCACTAGTCACAGCTCATGGTTTCCATGGCCAGAGACCAGGAAACACAGCAAATGCAAGAGCTGGCTTCATATTTCCCCTTCCTACTTAAAAAATGTATTTATTGAGAAGGTGGTGAATGAGCTTTTAGACAAAGACTGGGAAAAGGGATGGTAGAAGTCTATATTTGTCTTCTTGAGTCCCACCCCTGGGAGCTATTTGAGTCTTAGACCATCTCCATGTCTGTGAAAAATTTGAGAAAACCCAATCTCTATCATCTGGATGTATCATGGACTTCTGTGGAAGGGCTTAGCAGATTCTCTGAACAGGAAGAAGTAGAATGGATGATGAACAGTTAATTGTTGAGAACCAGTCTTCCTGTAGGTTTTCCCAGCTTTCAGTTGTAGGAATTCCAGCCACCTGGACTAAGGTGCTGATGAAAAGAATGGAAAATAAGAGATGGAAAAACCAAGAGTTAAAACAGTGTGGTGGTAGCACAGATACACCAATGGAGTGGAATACAGGTTCAGAAACAGACCCATCTTTGTATGGAAATCTAGCATATAATAAAGATGATATTGCATGGAAAAATTAACAAATTTGAATTCACAAAAAAGATAAAAGTGACTCTTGAACATATGAAAAGATGTTCACCTTCATTCATGAAATAAATGCCAAGTAAAGCTACACTGAGATATTATTTCTTATCCTATAGATTGGTCATACTTCAAAAGCCTGACTACATGTGTTTGATGGGTTTGTGGGGAAAAAAGGAATTCTTAGGCACCTCTGACAGAACGCAAAGTGGTACAACTTTATGTGAGGGGAATTTAGCAGTGCTATATCTAACAAAATTACATGTGAATTTAGTCTAAAGACACGCCTCTAACAATAAGAAGAGACATGCACAAGACAATTCATTGCAGCGTTCTTTGTAGCTCCCTGGTAAATCCCACCGGGTACTGGTCACATCTCTATGTTGAAGTGCTTTATATTTCAGGAAGTTCCTGGAGCAGTGGGGCAGGTAACTTGATCATGTGGTATTTGACTGTAGAAGATCACTTTCTCATGGAATAATGGCATCTGATTAAAAAAATTCAATGTAGGGGATCTAGAGGTGACCAGGTCCACTGTCTTAGAACATCCCTTGCCTTCCATGGTTCCACAGGGGAGACTGCTCCTCTAGGAGGCACTCAGCTCTCAATCAGATTAGCTTGCTCAGCTTGCTATTTTCAGCTTGGGTAGTGGAAGGGTGGGCATGTTCCTGCCACACTCAGTGCTCAAGGTGAAAGCTATCCTAGGATATTCAGGATAGAGATTTTTATCCTTCATGGTCTTAAACTAGTTAAACAAGGAGGCAGTTAGAGGTAATTCTAATGCCTTGGCAGCCTATATGAGCAAACCCAAACCTTGAGCCTGTGAATGCCTCAAGGTTAAAATAAATTGAAAAGGATGACCAATCACAAACAGCCAGCTTGACTTCCTGTATAAGGCAGCCTTAAACTACAGCCTTTCAGTTTATTCACTTCTCTTCCTTCTCTGTAGACGTCTTGCTCCTGCCTCCTGTGTGCGGAATGAGTTTTGCTCAAATAAACTGAAAACTTTTACTATGCCTCCTTTTTTATTGTTTAACAATGCTTTTCAGCAGAGACTCTCCAAATGTCCTCTGAAAATCCCTGACATCAAAGACACCAGGGAACTTGTTTGAAATGTACTTGGGGATGGAGGAATTTTCCACTGGTACCTTCCTTTTACCCGACTCCTCAGGTGGTAACATGCATGTCTTTTGAGAGCGCTTGCTCCATCATCATGTGGGACACTGGTCGCACCAGAGCACTTGTTGAAACATTTGAATAAATCCCAGTTTCCCCCCACCAGCCCAAAGCAGATACAAGATGGTCATACAAATGAACAGTAAGTCATGATCTTAGCAAAGTGCTGTTATGACTCTCAGCTCGTAGCCATAATGCAGGAACGTCTTAAACAACAAGGATAGTTACATCCTAATTTCACACTAGAAGATTTTGGTGGGGAGGAGGGAATCAGAAATTCATTTATTGCTATGTCTCAGCACAGTGCCCAGCTTAATAAAAGTGCTTCACAAAGATGTCTTCAATGCATCCATTTCTCTTGGTGCAGTCACCTAGTATCTGCTTCTCTGCCTGCTGCTGCTTCTCTCGTTTTCTCAGTTGCCATCACTCTCCTTCACTTTCACCTCCCACGATGGGGGAGGCAGGTGAAGCACTTTGCATAGGGCATCTTGGGAGCGCAGCTCTACAGGAAATGCTTGAGTTCTGTTATAATAGAAGGAGGTTGTGCTCATCTGTAACCACGTGCTGGGTTGGGTGTGGAGAGTCCAGCAAAGCCGGTGTGGTTCTGGGAGAGGTGAGTGTTGCAGAGGATCCACCAGGAACTCTGACAAAACCCTATCTGTACATTATTCTGAGGGCCCAGTCACCACCAGAAATATGAGAGAACAAATAAATGAGTATTTTAAGCCACTGAATTGGGGTTGTTGGTTATGAAACAACAGTAACTGAAGCACAGCCTGCCCACAGGAGCACTTCTGGTTAACGTCTGGTGCCTGAACCGCGTTTATTTTTCTTACAGCGCTCACAACTGTGGCATGTTGAATGCTTTTCTTCTTAATTTTTTTTCTGCCTCCCTAATCCCTGGAACATCAGCTGCTGCAAGAAAGAGGAAACTTTGTTTGCTGGTACCTCTCTGGGATAAGGTATCTGGGACATAATTTCCCTTGAGCTCAAATTACCTTTGTTGAACAGATGCAGTACCTGTGGCCCCTGGTGTGGGGAAGGCACCCACTGTGAGCAGAGGGAGTGTTGTATGACTTGGAAAATGATGTAAGAGATATTTTTTATTCTAATTATTCTTGGAGATGCTTCCACTTTCCCTCATAACACTTTTAAAAATGTAGATAACAGCTCTTTTTTTTCCCCTTAAATATTTTATTTTAAAAATATAAACGGACATTCTGGTATCTTCACAGGATTGGGTTTATGCTACCAAGTCTGTAAGGGTGGCTGAGCTTCTGAACATCTTATAGTTGACCTGTGTGCAGGTGGTTCCTTCCCATTTCCCCCTCAGCAAGCAGCCTCCTGGCCAGGACGTGAGCCAGGCTGACAAGGTGACAAGGAGAGGCCTCAGGGCAGGAAGCATCCTCACGGCCCACTGATGAGCAAGGTCAGTTTAAGGTCTTTCAAAGGTATTCACTGCCTACCCCCTTTTAAAATCTTTTTCTTATTCCTTTTTTTTTTTTTTTTAACTTTGAGACCAAACCATTGTATTATTCACCATTATAGCAATGCACACGAAGACCTCTTCTCCATGCTGACGTCAGCTTTTCATGATGTCACAAAGTGATGGTGAGATTTTGTTGCCGTTATTGTGGTTCTATGATCAGAGACCCAGGAAGCTGAAATCCAATCATCCCAACTCCTAAGGCTCAGGATCCCATGGAAACTGTTCAAGGAACAATAGCAAACTTTGAGCCAAAGTTCAACTGTTGGTATGTGAGTTATACCCAGTAACCTCTGTCGTGGGCTCAGTGGTTAAAGGTGAGCTGGGAAGTAGCTTTGGCCTACTTTGCTTTCCCACTCAGCCCCAGATCAGAATTAAGGACCTATGTGCTCAGTCATGGTGTTGGGGGCAGGGAGAGGGAGGGAGGGAGGAAGAGGTGACTGGACCCAAGTGAGGACTCCAGCCAGACACGGATAGAAGAGGACTAATCAAGGGGCCAGGCTGGGAGGAAGGGAGCTTCACCCCTAAATGATGACCCATAAGGGCACACTGCCCCTCATAAAATATGCACCAGTGAACTCCTTGGACTCTGGCCAACCAGGTTGCTAACTTTTTCCTTGTCTGGGGTTGGGGAAATGTATTGGTTAAGGCAAAATCATGGGGAGAAAGGCCATAAGTGTTCTTTCTGCATATCTGCTGTCAATTTAAAACGTTGAGATTTAAGAAAACAAGACTTCAACAATTCTGTTTGTAGTAGAGTTGAGGTGAGCCCTGCGAAGTTGAAGTATGCAAAACAGAGCATGAAAGAAGCTGTAGTAGAATTCAAATTATATTGCGATTCAGAGGAGAAAAAAGTTTCCTTTTGACTGGGGAGACTTGAGGTGGCTTCATGAAGGGCATGGTATTTTATCTGAGCCTTGAGGGACAACTGGAATTTTGGTGGATAGAAATGGGCAAATGGCAGCTGGAGAAGAATGAGGAGGGACAAAAAGAGCATGGTGTGTTGGCTGGAATGATGCTTGTCAGATGAACCAGAGTCAAATAGCTGGTAATCAGAGGGCCCAGGACCAGATGCCAGTTGTGATTACTTTCCGTGTAATGCTCTCCCCAGCTCTGCCACACCCGTCGCAGCCTAGGATATTATCCTACTGGACAGAAAGCCATATACACCTTCTTCAGCCATGAACTAATTACATGAGGCTTTTTCCCTTTGTCTCTTTGTCCAGTTCAGCTTGTAGAGAAGCATCTTCAGAAGGATTATCTTGGCCCCTTCCTTTTACATGCTTCACACCCAGAGAACCAACTCTAAGTCCAGCCTCCTCTCTTTCCTAAGAGACAAGAAAGCACATAAGTAGGACAGTATAGGGCCTTCATAGGTGTTCAGCTGAGACAGTCACTCTAGGCATTCCCAATACAAGTAGGTAGAGCTATGGAGCTCCAGCCAGCAGGACCTAGCCTGAGAGTGGACAGACTGAAGCCTGTCTCCAAAGCCAGGTTCAGCCCAGAGTGTGGGGGTGGTTGTTGGGAAGTGGGGGGTCCAGCAGAGGAGTTTGGAAGCTGGGATGGTTGAGGATTAAAGATCTGAGCCTCTGTAGGGGTGCATGGGGGCTCTCAAAGGGCATCTCCTTGGCACAGGCTGTCAGCACAGGTTGTGTGTGTGTGTGTGTGTGTGTGTGTGTGTGTGTGTGAGTGAGTCACTCAGTTGTGTCCGGTTCTTTGCGACCCCATGGACTGTAACCCTCCAGCAGAGGAGGGTTATAGTCTATAAGATTCTCCAGACAAGAAAACTGGGAGTGGGTTGCCATTCCCTTCTTCAGGGGATCTTCCCAACCCAGGGATTGAACTTGGATTTTCCACATCACTGGCAGATTCCTTACTGACTGAGCCACCAGGGAAGCCCACCAGCACAGGTCATAGACTCCTATGAACTCACCGTTCTCACATGAACCCTCTCCAGAAGGTCTGCAGATAGAGCTACTTTATACCTGTTTATATGGTTTTGTCTTTATGGGAGAGTTTATTCCCCTCTTGGTAGTCTAGGCAGTCAGCACAGGGGTCAAGATATTTTGGACCTGCAGATTACTTATGGAGCAGTGAAAGGCTTTGCTGGCCACAGTGACAACACAGGACAGTGAGGTCTGCTCCTCCCGCCTTCTGTGTGTTGAGCCTGTCCCTGGGGTTCATCCTCTTTCCAGCACAGAGGCCCCGAAGGGGAGCTCTGCTATCATAGCCCATGGAATGCAACCTTCACACCGACCAGTTTCCGCAGAGCTCCCTGCATGTCCTTATTCCTCAGGCAGTAGATAAAGGGATTCAGCGTGGGGGTGACCACCATGTACATTACTGAAGCTAGTGAATCCTTGTCAGCTGAGTGGGAGGGTGAGGGACTCAGGTAGACCCCTGTGATGGTCCCATAGAAGAGGATGACCACAGCAAGGTGGGAGCCACAGGTAGAGAAGGCCTTCTGTTTTCCCCGGGCAGATGGGACCTTGAGCACAGCAGACACAATGTGGACGTAGGAGATGAGGATGCTGAGGAAGGGGATGAGGACGATCAGGCCCCCCACCAGCAGAATCATGAGTTGATTGGGCAGGGTGTTGGAGCAGGAGAGCTGAAGCAGGGGAATGAGGTCACAGAAGAAGTAAGGGATGACGTTGCTGGCACAGAAGTCCAGCCAGGCCATGAGGAGGGTGTGCAGCAGGGAGTGGAAATTGGCAAGGAGCCAGGCGCTCCCAAGCATCAGGGCACAGGCTGCTAAACTCATCGTCGTGGAGTAGTGCAGGGGCCGGCAGATCGCCACGTAGCGGTCGTAAGCCATGGCCATCAGGAGGAAGTTGTCCATGTTCGCAAGCAAAATGCAGAAGTAGATCTGGGCTAGGCAGCCACTGTAGGAAATGGACCGGGTCTGTGTCTGGATGTTCGTGAGCATCTTGGGGACTGTGGTGGAGATGAAGCAGAAATCCACCAGGGAGAGGTTGCTGAGAAAGAAGTACATGGGAGTGTGGAGATGGGAGTCTGAGCCAATAGCCAGAATGATGAGCAGGTTCCCGGCTGCCCCAACCAGGTACATGAGAAGGAAGAGCCCAAAGATCAGCTCCTGCTTCTCGGGTTGGCTGGAGAGACCGAGGAGGATGAACTGGGAGGTGCTCGTGCGGTTTCCCGTCGCCATGGTCAACTGGTCCTGCTGGGAGATCCAGACCAGGCGTGGGCTTTAGAGGATGGTGGTGTCTCCCTCCTTCCCCCACACACCCCCTCAGCTCACATCTTTGTGTTCATCTGGTAGAAACCTAAAAGAAGGCTGTCTACCCATCAAAGGAGAAGCTTCAACCAGGAAGTCCTATGGCCCCGGCAGATCACAAAGTCAGGGTTTTAATTATTTTGCCACCAAAACGCTACTGACCTTGAGCCCCACAAAGCTCCATATGCCATCTCTCCAAGAAGAAGCCTTGTGTGGTGGCAACAACAATGGGGATACTTTAGGTGTGTTAGCCCCCCAAATTTCCATCATACTCTAGTTCTTTGTTGTGATGATGTCTCAGTATTAAGTAAAGAGCTATAGAAATGTAATTTCCTCCTAATCCCAATAGGTTTGCCACCTGAAGGCCCTTTCTATACAGAATTCTAGAACCGCAATGGCACATACATGGAACTTCAGGATATTTGTAAACATTCTCCTTCCCCATAAACCTTCTTCCCCACCAGTAGTTTATCTTCCCTTGCTCCTCCACCCACATGGAGCCCAGGACTCGGGTGCCCTGGCTGCCACTCATCACTGGCTCTGGGCCTCCTTGGTCCTGGTGATGATGCTGGGGATGGAGTTGGCCAGGGCACGCCTGGACAGAAGAGCCTGCTGACTGAGACAGCTCAGCCCGCCCTTCTGTCAGGGCTGACCCAGGAAGGGCCTCGCCTCTGGAGGGTGAGAGCCGCCCCTGCAGATAACAAAGAGGAACTGCGAGTGTGATGTTGCCCAAAGTAACAGAGTGGGCAGCAGGGCAGCAACTCAGAGTTGGAGTTCTTTGCAAGCATAGCTGAAGTTTCATTAGTTACAAATGAATTTTCAGTGCTTCACAAGACATAGTTGGGATTTGTGTCCTATAGAAGGTACGGCCTAAAGAGGGAGGGTGGGAAAGAAGCAACCGGAGTTACTGCGCTGCTTGGGGATGAATAGCTGACAGGGGAAATCAGTCTGGAAAAGCTATGGGAATGGGTATGGCCCACCTGGGACCTGGGCAGGGAATGAAAAGGGGCTCACGGTCTTGGGAGGCTTTTTCTGTGCCACCATTTTGTTGGAGCAAAGGGGCTTCCCCGCTCCACTGGGCAGCATCCAGCGAGGATGGAGATTTCAGCTCGCGCAGGACCCAGCCCACAGATTCTTGGCCTGTGTTGAGCGTTATGCCTTAGTATAGAAAAGAAATGGCTCCTTTGGAAGTAATATTTTACTGATGCATTTTTTTTTAAGGATTCAAGTATTTGACAACCCACAGGCAAGAATCTTTGGTAAAGGACAGCCATAACATAGAGGCCTAAGAGGCTAAGAGAAAAATCTGTTCAGTGAAAAGTAAAAGTGAAAGGAAGCATGTATTTAATATGGTTTAGATCTTCATTTGACCAGTGCTGATTAAAACAGCTCTTTACTGGGTAATGTGAACAATGTGAAAACAATGAAGGACATTGTTCTTGCTCCCAAGAAGCTTCTAGTCAAATGGAAAGGTGACAGCCCTTAGGCTAGGGAGCTGACACTTATTGAGCACCTACTGTGTGTCATACACAGGACTAGGCATGTATGTAGGTGCATGTATTTAATCCTCACAATGTGTATAAAGGAGGCATTATTATTCTTATTTTACAGATGAGTAAACTGAGACTGAGAGGGCTTGAGTAATTTCCCCCAAAGACATCAGGATTTGATTCCAGGTCAGTCTGATTTCAAATTAGTGCTTTGATTTTCTCAAAAAGACTGAAGAAGTGCTACCGGGTAACCTTAAACTTGGAGCATTCTTGTCAGTGGATCAGGGAATCCTGCAGTGGCCAGCCCGGGGACAGGAGAAGGGAGTGTGGGGCAGGATGGACAGAATAGGGACATGGGAAAGAAGGTCGTCTGTACTGGGAAGAGGCGGCTTGTTCATATAGCTGCAACAGAGGTGCCAAGACACGCTTGAGTGTGAACGGGAGCTGTGGCGCAGGGACCAATGCTCTGTCCTTTCCTGACTAACATTCTTTTCAAACCAAGGAGTCTCCATCCTGTCTTTTCCTTCCCATCCTCCCACTGCCCAAGAGATATGGGAGAAGAACATTTTCCTGTTACTGTTTCCCACTGGTTGGGAACATGGTCTTTCCAAGTGCTCCTATTTTAAGAATTGTTTTCGCTGTTTAGTCGCTAAGTGTGTCCGACTCTTCTGTGACCCTGTGGACTGTGTAGTCCACTAGACTCCTCAGTCCATGAGACTTTTCCAGAGTACTGGAAAAGACTACTGGAGTGGGTTGCCATTTCCTGCTCCAGGGGATCTTCCCAACCCAGGGACCAAACCCACATCCCCTGCATTGGCAGGCGGGTTCTTTACCACTGGGCCACCAGGGGAGTCATTTTAAGAATACCAAAACTCAAAAAGTCTAACTCAAAACAGAAAAGATTCCTCCCTTCCCCTCGTTGCTTCTGGACCATTCCTGCAGACATCCCCCAGTTTGAAAATCCATGCTGACCTCACATTCCCCCCCAGCCATCAACTCATTTCTCTATCCATCCTTTTCCACAAAAGTTCTCAGAATGTGATCAGTACTCATTCTCCAGTTCCCCCTTCCTGTTCTCTCGCAAAGCCCCCATCCAAGGCCTCCCCACCAATCCCTGAAGTGTCTCTTGTCAAGGCCGCCATCGCTCCGTCTGTGGTTAGCTCTCAGGCTCTGTCTCCTGAGACCCAACAAGCTGGAGCTGGCACTGTTGGTCACGTCCTCCTCTGGGAAGCACGTTTTTCACTTGGCTTTGAAGCAGTTTCATCTGGGCATCCCTCCTCCCTCACTGGCTGCGCACTTGCTCCTCCTTTTCTGGCCTCCAGCTGGCCTCCTTCAATCTGTGGTCTCATTAGCCCCAAAGCTTTACATACCAGCCAGATTTCTCTCCAGTTTGGGATTTTCCTCTTGAACTTACTTAGGTTCAACTTCTTGCATTCCATATTCATTTAGATCTGTCAGGTGTCTCAGACTTGACTTGTCTAAAACCGTGTTGCTGATCTTCTCCTCAAAACTGCTGCTTCCTCGGTTGCATCTTATTCTTCTAACTGCTCAAGCCAAAACCTTAGTACCATCCTTAACTCCTCTTATTAAGTAATCAGTTACTGTCCTCATCCCGTAGAGTATATTGTCATCTCTACCTTTGAACTGTAACCAGGTGGGACCACTTTTTTTCTGTGACCACTGCTGCCTTTGTGGCCCAAACTGTCTTTTTTTTCAATCCAGTTTATTCCCAAACTGTCTTTTTTTTCAATCCAGTTTATTCAGTAGTCTCTTAACCAGGCTCACTGTTTCTATCTTCATCCGATCCTCAGCAGTCTGTTTCTACATGGCATCGGGGGTGAATGGTAAGAAATATAAGTCAGATGTTACTCCTCTGCTCAAAGTCCTCCAGTGGCTCCTCATCTCGTTTAAAACTCAAAGTTCTTGCCGCGTCCTTTGCAACTGTGGGCTAATACAACTTGTCAAATAAACAATAGAAGGCTACTTACATATGTTTGAAATATCCCCAAAGGTGCAAAATGAATTAGAGAACATGAATATGAGGCTAATAGAGAAAGAAACATAAAGTTATTAAATAGTTTCTAAGGGGGCACCTGATTCCAGTGTCTTCAAAATCTTCTAAGCACCAATAATTAATTCAGTAGTAAAAAATTTAAAAATAGAGAAAATTGTAGCATGTTAATAATCTGAAATATTTGCTAAAAGAGGTTATTGTGAGGATTAAATGAGAAAATACCTATAATTTGTTGAGAATAGTGCACTGTACATGTAAGCAGTTAACCTGGCTATTACTATTATCGTTATTATTATTCAGTTCACTTTTAGAGGCAAGTATTTTAAATTCAAGATAAATAATGACAATGAAAGAAATATTTTAGACCAATTTTGTTCATGTGTTAGTTGCTCAGTCGTGTCCGACTCTTTGCGGCCCCATGGATTGTAGCCCACCAGGCTCCTCTGTCCATGGGATTCTCCAGGCAAGAATATTAGAGTGGATTGCCATTCCCTTCTCCAGAGGATCTTCCCAACTCGGGGATCGAACCCTGATCTCCTTCATTGCAGGCAGATTCTTTACCATTTGAGCTACAGGGAAGTCCTTAATTTTTTGTTCATAGATATAAATACCCCAAATAAAATATCTGAGAATTACGAAAATGACACATTGAGTTAACTATTAAACTCAAGGAAATCCATTAACCTAATTCATCATGAACCAAATATCAAAATAATGTAATTAGACTTCAATAAAGTATTTATCATTATCATTGCTTTATAGATTAAAACTCTGAAAACATTAGGAGTGTTTGTCTTAATATGTAAACTGCCTGTTCAACATCTTGTTTATGGAAGACTTAAACCTTTTCCCTCAAAAGAACAAGATATGAATGTTCTCTGTTATCATTCCTTATGTAATATTTCACTAGAAATGCTGGTATTGGTTATTTTAGAAGAAAAAAAGATTAAAAACATAACTTTTTTGCATATCATTTCATAACTAAAGTCTTAAAAATAAAACACACCAAAAAAAAAAACCCGCAATGAAAAAGGTGATTTCATTCCCACCAATGATAAAATTGATATTTTAGGTTTTTAATTCAACTTGAAAAATAAAATATTTGCTCAAAGAAAGTTGTAATGGATAAAGTAAAGATATATATATGATACAAATAGGTTTTAATGGAAAAGTTTAGGTATATTTAGGTGATCATGCTTTCCAAGTAAGTATATAGATATATTATTAGTAGTAATAAATTAATAATAAATATATACTATAGAGCAGGCACTGTACTAACTACTTAAATTTTAGCTTTTAAATTGTACCCCAAACTATAGATTGGTACTATTATCTGTCTTATAGAGGTTTACACAAACTAAGTAAATGTAGTAAATGTAGGCATTTTACATTTGGAACTATATAGCAGGAAACAAATCCTATGGAAAAAGAAGGTAATTTGTTCAGATATTTGTTGAAACATTCCTATATTTAAAAAAAAAGGTTAAGACAATCAAATGCCCAATAAGAGAATAGCTTTGCAGCTATGATTTATCAATGCAGTGGAATATTATACAGATATTAAAAGTGGAAGCATGTGTTCATTTCTGGATATTTGTCTATGATACAGACTTTGAAAGCAGAACATAAGATAGCATGTACATACAGATAACATCTATGTCAGAATATTTGTACATCTGCCAGCAAAAATAAGATGTTAATTTAGAGGGTTATAGGAATGGTTTGAGGTTTAATTTCTACTAGTTTCTTCCTTGCTAAGTTGCCTACATTCAATGTGATGTGAAATAGGTTATCCTGCTCTGCTCCTGAGCCTGTCTTAACGCCAGCAAATGTTTTCAGATGTCTCTGTCAAGGATAAGCTTTAGAAACAGATGGAATTAATAGACAGGCCTCCACAATCGGGAATCAGGGAAGGTGCTGAGTGAGGATGTCTAGGAATCGAATCCTGTGTGGTTTTAGAAATTCTGTACTCTGATTGCTTCTCTGTAAAGAGATGGGGTTGGATTCCTAGATGGTTTCCAAGGCATCCTACAGGTCTCCTGTCCTGCTTATCTTTGAGAAGTGGAAGAGATGTCTTTGGGCTTATACATTTTGGAGCACTGAGAGAGGAGTTTCTCCTCTTGTGCCCACATTGGCACTGACCTGTCCAGTTGTTCTAATTTCTGCCAACCCAACCTGAGGAATGAGCCTCTTCCTGACTTGCTTCTCTTCCTTAAGGAGGGACAGACAGCTCAGAAGCAACCTAAAGCCAGAGACACAACCCTGAGCCCCATGGAAAGCAGGGTGAGGAGTACATCTGTGCCTGGAAGGCACGGTGAGCAAGGAGGCTTCATTCCCTGATTCTTGGGCTTCAAAGAGATGTGTGGGCCTCACACTCAGATTATTTGCCGAGCTACTCTTGGCCTCCAGAGAGCAGTACCCAGTGGGCATTGTTAAAGACAAATGTGCAGTAATTACCTTGGGTCTGGCTGGGCCCAGTTCTCCTGGGCTCCACATCATCTCCTTAGGGCTTTTCTACTGGAAAGTTATTGCTTTAAGTGGTTTAATTTGTAACTTTTGTCTACAGGGGATATCTTAATATTTTCTTACTTTTTGTGTTTAACCCAGGAAATTGATCTTCAGTCAGATCAGAACTCCAGTGTTCATGTAATGGTCAATTTTTTAAAAACTATGATTTAAAAAAATTGAAGTATAGTTAATTGACAATGCTGTTAGTTTCAGGTATACAGTTGTGTTAGTTTCAGGTGTATATAAATTTATATGTATAAACATAATGCTATTGCATACTTCATAGATAATAGTTTAATATAAAATCACTTTTATGTGCACTGGAAAATAAAAAAATTCATGTGACTTGCTTTGTTGTGGTGATCTGATACTGAACACGCAATATTTCTGAGGTATACTTGTGTCTGTGTGTGTGTGTATTTAACAATAGCCATCCTAATGAATGTGAGGTGGCATCTCATTATGGTTTTTATTTGCACTTCCTTAATGATTAGTGCTGTTGAGCATTTTTTTTTCATATTTGAATAAACAAATGGTTTGCTGGCCATTTGTATATCTTTGGAGAAATGCCTATTCAAATCCTTTGCCAATTTTTAAATAAAAAATATATATTTTAATTGTTAAGTTGTAGGAGTTCTTTATGTATTCTGGATATTAACCCCTTATAAGATATGATGTGTAAGTATTTTCTCCCATTTCATATGTTGCTTTTTCTCTCTGTTGATTGTGTCCTCTGATGCATAGACATTTTTAATTTTGATGATCAGATTATCTAGTTTTTGTTTTGTTTCCTGTGCTTTTGGTGTCATATCCAAGAAATTATTCCCGAATCCAGTGTTTGAGGTTTTCCTCCTATTTTTTCTTCTAAGTGTTTTATAGTTTTAGGTCTTACATTTTTAGGGCTTACACTTCATGCATTTTTAGGTAATTTTTGTATGTGGTGTAAGATAAGGGCCCCACTCCATTCTTTTGCGTGCGGCTATTCACATTTTCCAGCACAGTCCGTTGAAAAGACTGTTCTTTCCCCATTGAATGGTCTTGGCACTCTTGTCAGAAATCACCTAGCTCTCTTTACGAGAGTGTGCCTCTGGGCTGTCTATGCTGCTCCATTAGTGCCTATGTCTGTCTTTATGCCAGTGGCACACTGTCTTGATTACTGTAGCTGTGTGATGTTTCAAAATCAGGAAGTGTGAGACCTTCAGCTGTGTTCTTCAAGATTGTCTTGGCTACTCAGAGTCCTCCGGATTCCATGTAAATTTAAGGATGGATTTTTCTATTTCTAGAAAAAAAAAACATGCTGTTTGGAATTTGACAGAAATTACATTAAATCTATAGATTCCTTTGAGTAGTATTGACATCTTAACAATATTAATTCTTCCAATCATGACCACGGGGTACCTTTACATTATTGGTATCTTTAATTTCTTTCAGCAAATTGTTATAGCTTTCAGGCCACAAGTCTTTTGCCTCCTTGGTTCAATTTATTTCTAGATATTTTATTATTTTTGATGCTATTGTAAATTGAATTGTTTTAAAGATTTCCTTTTCATACTCTTCCTTGTTAATTTATAGAAACACAGCTAATTCTCGTATGTTGATTTTTATATCCTTCAACTTTGCTGAATTTTATTAAACATTTTTGGGTTTGGAATCTTTAGGATTTACAACATATAAAATCCTTTTATCTGTGAACAGAGATAATTTTACTTTGTTCTTTTCAATTTAAATGCCTTTTTTTTTTCTTGACTAATTGCTCTGGCTTGGACTTCTAGTATTATGTTGAACAGAAGTGGTGAAGGCCCTTGTCTTGTTTCTGATCTTAGAGGTAAAGCATTTAGCTTTTGATCATTAAGTATAATGTTAGCTGTGGGCTTTTCATATGTGGCCTTTATTACGTTGAGTTAGTTTCCTTCTATTTCTACTTTGTTAAGTTTTTTTTTTTTTTAATATCATGAATAGGTGTTGAATTTTGTAAAAATAATTCTTCTGCATCAATTGAGATGATCAAGTCATTTTTTCCCTCTTCATCCTGTTTGTGTTTATTGCATTGATTGATGTTTGTATGTTGAACTAGCCTTGCATTCCAGGAATAAATCCTACTTGGTCATAGTATATGATCCTTATAATGTTCTTTTGAATTCTGTTTATAAGTATTTTGTTGAGAGTTTTTGCATCATTGTTCATTAGGTACATTGATCTATAGTTTTCTTTTTGTAGTGTCTTTGTCTGGTTTTGGTATCAGGGTAATGCTGACATCATAAAAATGAATTTGAAAGTCTTCTTTCTTCTTTGATTTTTTGGACGAGTTTGAAGACGATTGCCGTTAATTTCTTTAAATGCTCACCAGTGAAGCCATCTGGCTCTGGAGTTATCATTTCTGAGAGATTTTTGATTACTGATTCAATCTCTTTACTAGTTATAGATATATGTTCAGATTTTCAACTTCTTCCTGATTCAGGCTTGTTGTATGTTGTACTACTTGTACCTTCAGTAGGTTGTATGTTTCCAGGATTTAAGTCGCCATCCCTATTTTCTTTTGTTTATAATTTACATTGAATATCTTTTTCTAACCTTTCACTTTCAGCCCATGCATGTCATCAGATCTAAAACAAATCTCTTATAGATACAATATCATTGGATTCTATTTGTTTTACCCATTTTGACAATATTTGTCCTTTGATTGGGTAGTTTAATCCATTTATATTCATATTTAAAGTAATTACTAATAGGGAAGGACTTGTTATTACCATTTTGTTATTTGTCTTCTTTATGTCTTATATCTGTTTTGCTCCTCATTTCCTCCCTTACTGCCTGCCTTTGTGTTTCATTGATTTTTTTTTTTTTTTGTAGTGACATGTTTTGATTTCCTTCCCATTTCCTATTGTGTGTATACTGTAGATATTTTCTTTGTGTTTACCATGGGGATTACATAAAGCATCCTAAAGTTATAATGACCTATTTTAAACTTTAAAATATGCAATTTTACTTGCATAGAAACTCTACTTCTTTACAACTCTACACTCTCCCACTTTGTGTTATAATTGTCATAAATTACATCTTTATGTACTGTGTACCCATTAATATAGAGGTATAGTTATTTTTATGCATTTGTCTTTTATTATTACTTTTTTATTTTTTTAAATTTATTTTAATTGGAGGCTAATTACTTTACAATATTAAGAAAAACACCAATACAGTATACTAATGTGTTTGTCTTTTAAATTCTATAGTAGAATAAAAAGTGAAGTTAGAAACTGGTTATAGCAATGCAGGTTTTTATATTTGTATATTTACCTTTACTCTAGAACTATTTATTTTTGTATGGTTTTGTATTACTGTATAGGGGAAAAAAAGCAAATTTCCATTTCTACTAACCTATCAGAGACTCAGAGTTCTAGCCTCTCTGCTTTCTCAGTATACATGTTTTCTGCTTTATTTTACTAACTCTGCAGTGTGCCTGTGTGTGTGAGTGATTGAAAGCCTATGGATGAAGTGTATGGACCAAACTTTCCTTCCTCAGTCAGCTTTTCCTGGTCTCTATGACCATTCCATAACTGCTTGGGGAATTAGAATTACTAACCTAATCTGTCGGATCATAGACTTTAGAGGGACTTGTGATCTACCCACCAGGCTTCCCTGGTGTCTCAGAAGATAAAGTGTTTGCCTGCAATGTGGGAGACCTGGGTTCGATCCCTGGGTCAGGAAGATCCCCTAGAAGAGGAAATGGCAATCCACTCCAGTATTCTTGCCTGGAGAGTCCCATGGACGGAGGAGCCTGGCAGGGCTACAGTCCATGGGGTTGCAAAGAGTCAGACACGACTGAGCAACTAACACTATCAGAGACTAAGGGTCTCCTTTTTGAGAGGTATTTTAAAATCTCTGGCTTCTGTTACTTCTAAAGTAACTTCATAAGCCCTAAATTGTTGATTAAAGTCCCCCAAATAAATTAATAAGTATGAGCCTATTACATTTTAGTCAATATACAGATTTTTTTTGTGTGTGAATATACTTTCTGGGCAGGCAGGTAACAAACTTTTAGATTGTCTTTCAATGTATATATTCTGAGAGAATTGAAACTGTAAAAGAAGTCTTGACTTCTAGTGTCAGGTACTAGAGTTGTCCCATAATGGTGTGTTCCTGGGGTAAGCTGAGTTCATATTCTCATTTTCCTGAACTGGTCTGATTATCATCTGAACTTTATAAGGTTCATGTGCCACACTGAGTTTTTTGTTTAATATTCAACAAGGATTATGCCATCAAAGTAGTGCTGTAGGGAAATAACAGTTGTCTGTTGTCATTGGTGTGACTTAATTGGTGTTGCAACACATTCCATCTGCCTACTGATCTCGTCCCCACTCCTGCCTTCTATCTTGGTCTTCTAGATCTGCAACCTTGGAAGTTTTGAAATTTAGCTCATGGAACCCTATTACCTGGACACTGAGAGTGTATAGTACCACCTCCATATGTTACAGGAAGTGGATTACAGATTGGAGTGGGACCTTGGGGTCTGGACTCTCATGATGACTTCCTCCCAGCAACACGTTCTAATCATTCCTTCATTTCTTCTGTAATCTCATGTCTGGTCAGATTCAGCTGATTCCTGTTTTCCACTTGTTGCCTTCTCCAGTTCTCCCTTCCATAGGTCACCCTATGCTTCAGAGACCCTCTGTGGCCCTTGACTACATTCTTAGAAGGAATGCTTAGCTTCAGTTTACAAAGTTGTTCTTGGTGAAGCTGATGGAAGGCCTGGGTCTTGTCCACTTGGTATCATCATCCTCTGACATCTGTTTTCCATCTTTATAGGCGGTCCTTGCTTGAAAAGAGCTGATCCAGAAGGTCAGATGATCTTGCAATGCTTACTAAGCTGCTGGCCTGGTTCTTTTCTGCTCCATTTTTTTAATCCCTAAGACATGTCCTCAGTCCCAACCCAGCAATCCCATGTCTTGTCTCCATGCAGAGAATTTGTCTTCCAGGGCTGTGCTGAACTCCATGGTGGAAGCCGCAGGCACTTGAGAGTGGCTCGTGGAAGGCTCAAGCAGGAGGTGAGGCCAGCATCAGTGTTTGGAGGGTAGGAGGGAATGGCTGAGCATTAGAAGGCCCTCATTATTGTTCAGTTGGATCAGCATGTCTTCCTAAGGTCTCTTGTCAGGCATGGCACTTGATGATGAAGAAATAAAAACAGACTTACTTCCGTGTGTGAAGAAAATCTGTCAGCACCATTTTTCCAACAGCATTTGCTCACTGTGTGTCTCTGTGTGTCACATCTCGGTAATTCTTGCAATATTTCAAACCCTCCAACAGCAAAAAGATTATAACATGCCAAGAGCTCAGATGGTGGTTAGCAATTTTAGTAATAAAATGTTTAAAAATTAAGGTATGCATACTGTTTTTTAAAGATATAATGCTATTACACACTTAGCTGATTACAGAAGAGTGTAAGCATAACTTATATGCCCTGGGAAGCCAAACCATTTGTGTGACTTGCTTTATTGCAATACCTACTTATGGCAGTGGTCAGACACTGAACCTGTAGTATCTCCGAAGTATGACTATTTTATACTTGCATTCCTACTTTTCTTGAGTCATTCCTTTATCCTCTCAAAATGCTTCTTGGGATCACCCTTTAAATTAACTATTTACATCCAAATATTTACCCCAGGTATGTTTTGGGGGGGGGGAATTAAAACTAAGAGCCTTATTATGTCCCTGAGGTTTTTACATCCATTTGCTTAAAACCTTTCTTACTTTTCACACAAGCTGTGGAATATGCATCGAATCCTTTTTAGAGATGAGGATGCTGAGCAGCTCCCAGCCAGCCCCCCATTCCACTCATTCCATTCCACTCCCTGCATGTTCCAAAGAAAGATCTGGTCCTGTCCAGTTCCAGGGGGATAACCTGGTTAAATATGCAAATAAGATTTAGACCAATAAGAATTCTATTGGCCTAGATTCTCCAGGGCCACATAGTTAATAAGGGTAGAACCAGGGTTTGAAACTATGTCTGTGTGACTCCAAAGCCTGTCTCATTTTTACCATTTCTGCTGCTTCAGGGGAACACCCCTGCATCAGGGTCAACAGACCTAAAGACCCAACAGACCTGGGTTCAGTTCTTCCTCCACGTCAGTGTGTGATCTTGGGCAGACCCCTAGATTCTTATTGGTCTAAATCTTATTTGCATATTTAACCAGGTTATCCCCCTGGAACTGGACAGGATCAGACCTTTCTTTGGAATATGCAGCGAGTGGGCAGAGTGGAATAGGGGGCTGGCTGGGAGCTGCCCAAGTATTCAGGCAAAAGATTCAGAAAGTGGAGGTGGTTCAGAGCAGACACAGCACAAATGTATTTTGTGGGAGGATTGGACAGGCCTTGAGGATGGACTGGAGTGGAGATGAGTGAGAGAGAAACCTCAGGTCCTGGCCTGAGCAGCCTGTCTTCACACAGTGGCTTTCCTCCTGGCCTGTGCCACACATACTTGCTGTATGTTCAGGGACTCAGGTCTGACCTCTTTGGGGCTCCATTTTGAGAGGTAAAAGCTCAGAAAAGCTGAACTAGAGGCCAGCAATGGAAACTGAATTGGCTGCTTCATGCCTTGAAGTGCTTAGTCAGTGGCTTCTCAGTCTTGGTCAGGTGTCTCAAGGTCTTTAAGTTTGGTCTTGGTGATTTTGTCACCCTTTCCAGGATCCTCCAAGATGATATGTGGTGTATAGGGAGTGGTTGGGATTAATAAGAATAAGAAAGTGGGCCTTGCAGGCCTCTGTGGTCAGGGGTGAGGTTTACTCAAGCTCTGCCCTGTGGCTTCCATCCTGGATGGAGAGCCCTACAGGGAAGGCGGGACATCTCGGTAGGGGAGAAGGCTGCTGTGCAGTGTGAGCTCCAGCTGCATCCAGATGTCTGGAGTGTGACCCTGCACACACAGCCTAATCTGCAGAAAGCCCAGGGGACTCCCTCCCTTGCTTGCCACCAGGAACCTTTTGCTCCAAGTGGGTGACAGGGGCCCAGAAATCCTCCCGTGAGGGAAGGAGAAGGGACTGTGTTAGCTCCCCAGGGCTGCCACAATGATTCACGGCAGACTGGGCAGCTTAAACCACTGAAATGTATCCTGTCACAATTCTGGAGGCTGGAAGTGCAAGACTAAGGGGTCAGCAGGGTTGGTTCCTTCAGTCTTCTCGCTGTGTCTTCACATGGTCTCCCCTTTGTGCTCATCTGTCCTGGTTTTCTCATCTTGTAAAGACACCAGTCATATCGAGTTAGTACTCACCTGTATGAGCTGGTTAAGCCTTAATTTCCTCTTTAAAGCTCCCCAGTTCTGAGGTTCTGGGGGTTAGAACCTCAACCTATACATTTGTAGGAGACAGTCAGCCCATAACAGGATCCCAGGAGATATCCCGTAAGCCTGCACATGGCTGTCTCAGGAGGGTGAAGGGGACTTGCAGCAGTGGACAGGCACTGTCATGAAGGCTGAGTGGGTGGAACATGGAGTTGGGATGCAGGTGCCAGTGGAAAGGGCCCATAGGTCAGCAGAGGTGACTCCCAGACCTGACAGAACCAGACCTGTGACCTTAATCATTAAGCTGTGCTGGTTCCAAGCAACCTCAGTAGGCTCCCTGCTGGGATGGGCCACCCCAGGTCAGGGGGGCTTGGAGGCTAATGTCGGCCCCATTTATGTCCTCTTAGCGCCCAGCTCACTGCTGAACATGTTGCGGGCCCTCTGCTGAAACATCTCCTGGTTGTTTGTGAAACACCCAGTGGGTGCCCATGGGCACTGCTTTGGGGATTTCCCAATGTCTCCTATCAGGAGGTTCATCTGAACCTCAAATATGCCTGGGAGGTCAGCAGAGGGCTCTTGTCTCGGCTTGTTTGGATTTACAAAGATTTCCTGGGCCTGCTCTGGGTCAGACATGAGATGCTCCCAGTCTGGTGGGGAAACCTCAGACCCATAGACAGACTGAATTAATATGGTGGGAGGTTGGACCTGGTGCTGTGGGAGCAAGAGACGAGGTGCTTAGTCCCAAAGGCGTTTGGAAGGAGGTGACACCTGAGCTGAAGCTTTTAAAATTTATTTATTTTTTATTGAAGGATAATTGCTTTACAGAATTTTGCTGTTTTTTGCCAAACCTCAACATGAATCAGCCATAGGTATACCTATATCATCTCCCTTTTGAAACTCCCTCCCATCTCCCTCCCCATCCCACCCCTCTAGGTTGATACAGAGCCCCTGTTTGAGTTTCCTGAGCCATACAGCAAATTCCTGTTGGCTATAGTGGAAACAGTGTCAGACTTTATTTTTCTGGGCTTCAAAATCACTACAGATGGTGACTGCAACCATGAAATTAAAAGATGCTTACTCCTTGGAAGGAAAGTTATGACCAACCTAGATAGCATATTCAAAAGCAGAGACATTACTTTGCCAACAAAGGTCCGTCTAGTCAAGGCTATGGTTTTTCCTGTGGTCATGTATGGATGTGAGAGTTGGACTGTGAAGAAGGCTGAGCGCCGAAGAATTGACGCTTTTGAACTGTGGTGTTGGAGAAGACTCTTGAGAGTCCCTTGGACTGCAAGGAGATCCAACGAGTCCATTCTGAAGGAGATCAGCCCTGGGATTTCTTTGGAAGGAATGATGCTAAAGCTGAAACTCCAGTCCTTTGGCCACCTGATGCAAAGAGTTGACTCATTGGAAAAGACTCTGATGCTGGGAGGGATTGGGGGCAGGAGGAGAAGGGGACGACAGAGGATGAGATGGCTGGATGGCATCGCTGACTCTATGGACGTGAGTCTGAGTGAACTCTGGGAGTTGGTGATGGACAGGGAGGCCTGGCGTGCTGTGATTCATGGGGTCGCAAAGAGTCGGACACGACTGAGTGACTGATCTGATCTGATCTATTTTACAGATGGTAATGTAAGTTTCCATGTTACTCTTTCCATACATCTCACCCTCTCCTCCCCTCTCCCCATGTCCATAAGTCTATTCTCTATGTCTGTTTCTCCACTGTTGCTCTGTAAATAAATTCTTCAGTACCATTTTTCTAGATTCCGTATATATGTGTTAGAATACGGTATTTCTCTTTCTGACTCACTTCACTCTGTATAATCGGTTCTAGGTTCATCCACCTCATTAGAACTGACTCAAATGCGAACACTTTGAATGGCTGAGTAATATTCCATTGTGTATATGTATCACAGCTTCTTTATCCATTCATCGGTCCATGGATGTCTAGGTTGCTTCCATGTTCTAGCTATTGTTAATAGTGCTTCAATGAACAATGGGATACATGTTTCTCTTTCACTTTTGGTTTCCTCAGGGTATATGTCTAGGAGTGGGATTGCTGGGTCATATGGTGGTTTTATTTCTAGTTTTTTAAGGAATCTCCGTACTGTCTTCCATAGTGGCTGTATCAATTTACATTCCCACCAACAGTGCAAAAGCATTCCCTTTTCTCCACACCCTCTCCAGCATTTATTGTTTGTAGACTTTTTGATGAGGGCCATTCTGACTGGTGTGAGGTGATATCTCATTGTAGTTTTGATTTGCATTTCTGTAATAATAAGTGATGTTGAGCATCTTTTCATGTATTTGTTAGCCATCTGTATGTCTTCTTTGGAGGAATGTCTGTTTAGGTCTTTCCCCCCCTTTTTTTTTAATTAGGTAGCTATTGTTTTTTTTTTAATTTATTTTAATTGGAGGCTAATTACTTTACAATATTGTATTGGTTTTGCCATACATGAACATGAATCTGCCACAGGTGTACATGTGTTCCCCATCCTGATCCCCCCTCCCACCTCCTTCCCCGTACCATCCCTCTGGGTCATCCCAGTGCACCAGCCCCAAGCATCCTGTATCCTGCATCGAACCTGGACTGGCAATTTGTTTCTTATATGATATTATACATGTTTCAATGCCATTCTCCCAAATCATCCCACCCTTGCCCTCTCCCACAGAGTCCAAAAGACTGTTCCATACATCTGTGTCTCTCTTGCTGTCTCATATACAGGGTTATTGTTACTGTCTTTCTAAATTCCATATGTATGCGTTAGTATTCTGTATTGGTGTTTTTCTTTCTGGCTTACTTCACTCTGTATAATAGGCTCCAGTTTCATCCACCTCATTGGAGCTGATTCAAATGTATTCTTTTTAATGGCTGAGTAATACTCCTTTCCCCCACTTTTTGATTGGATTGTTTATTTTTCTGGTATTGAGTTGTATGAGCTGCTTGTATATTTTGGAAATTAATCTTCTGACAGTTGTTTCATTTGCTATTATATTCTCCCATTCTGAGGGTTGTCTTTTCACCTTGCTTATAGTTTCCTTTGTTGTGCAAAAGCTTTTAAGTTTAATCAGGTCTCACTTGTTTACTTTTGTTTTTATTTCTGTTACTCTAAGAGGTGGGTCATAGAGGATCTTGCTTTGATTTATGTCATCGAGTGTTCTGCCTATGTTTTCCTCTAAGAGTTTTGTAGTTTCTGGTATTACATTTAGGTCTTTAATCCATTTTGAGTTTATCTTTGTGTATGGTGTTGGAAAGTATACTAATTTCTTTCTTTTACATGTAGCTGTTGAGTTTTCCCAGCACCATTTATTGAAGAGGCTGTCTTTGCCCCATTGTATATTCTTGCCTCCTTTGTCAAAAATAAGGTATTCATAGGTGCATGGGTTTATTTCTGTGCTTTCTATCTTGTTCCATTGGTCTGTATTTCTGTTTTTGTGCTAGTACCATGCTGTCAGTACCATACATGACTGTAGCTTTGTAGTACAATCTGAAGTCAGAAAGGTTGATTCCTCCAGCTCCATTTTTCTTTCTCAAGACTGCTTTGGCTATTCGGGGTCTTTTGTGTTTCCATATGAACTGTGAAATTTTTTGTTCTAGTTCTGTGAAAAATCCCATTGGTAATTTGATAGGGATCACATTAAATCTGTAGATTGCATTTGGTAGTATAGTCATTTTCACAGTATTGATTCTTCCTACCCAGGAGCATGGAATATCTCTCCATCTGTTTATGTCGTTTTTTGTTTCTTTCATTAGTGTATTATAATTTTTGGTGTACAGTTCTTTTGCCTCCTTCAGTTCAGTTCAGTTCAGTCGCTCAGTCATGTCTGACTCTTTGCAGCCCCATGAACCACAGCAAGCCAGGCCTCCCTGTCCATCACCAACTGCTGGAGTTCACTCAAACTCACATCCATCGAGTTGGTGATGCCATCCAGCCATCTCATCCTCTGTCATCCCCTTCTCCTCCTGCCCCCAATCCCTCCCAGCATCAGGGTCTTTTCCAATGAGTCAACTCTTCGCATCAGGTGGCCAAAGTACTGGAGTTTCAGCTTTAGCATCATTCCTTCCAAAGAAATCCCAGGGCTGATCTCCTTCAGAATGGACTGGTTGGATCTCCTTGCAGTCCAAGGGACTCCTAAGAGTCTTCTCCAACACCACAGTTCAAAGGCATCAATTCTTTGGTGCTCAGCTTTCTTTATAGTCCAACTCTCACATCTATACATGACTACTGGAAAAACCATGGCCTTGACTAGATGGACCTTTGTTGGCAAAATAATGTCTCTGCTTTTGAATAAGCTATCTAGGTTGGTCATAACTTTCCTTCCAAGGAGTAAGCGTCTTTTAATTCCATGGCTGCAGTCACCATCTGCAGTGATTTTGGAGCCCCAAAAAATAAAGTCAGCCACTGTTTCCACTGTTTCCCCATCTGTTTGCCATGAAGTGGTGGGACCAGATGCCATAATCTTTGTTTTCTGAATGTTGAGCTTTAAGCCAACCTTTTCACTCTCCTCTTTCACTTTCACCAGGAGGCTCTTTAGCTCTTCTTCACTTTCTGCCATAAGGGTGGTGTCATCTTCATATCTGAGGTTATTGATATTTCTCCCGGCAGTCTTGATTCCAGCTTGTGCTTCTTCCAGCCAAGCATTTCTCATGATGTACTCTGCATAGAAGTTAAATAAGCAGGGTGACAATATACTGCCTTGATGTACTCCTTTTCCTATTTGGAACCAGTCTGTTGTTCCATGTCCAGTTCTAACTGTTGCTTCCTGACCTGCATACAAATTTCTCAAGAGGCAGGTCAGGTGGTCTGGTATTCCCATCTCTTTCAGAATTTTCCACAGTTTATTGTGATCCACACAGTCAAAGGCTTTGGCATAGTCAACAAAGCAGAAATAGATGTTTTTCTGGAAGTCTCTTGTTTTTTCAATGATCCAGCAGATGTTGGCAGTTTGATCTCTGGTTCCTCTGCCTTTTCTAAAACCAGCTTGAACATCTGGAAGTTCACGGTTCACGTATTGCTGAAGCCTGGCTTGGAGAATTTTGAATATTACTTTACTAGCATGTGAGATGAGTGCAATTGTGCTGTAGTTTGAGCATTCTTTGGCATTGCCTTTCTTTGGGATTGGAATGAAAACTGACCTTTTCCAGTCCTGTGGCCACTGCTGAGTTTTCCAAATTTTCTGGTATATTGAGTGCAGCACTTTCACAGCATCATCTTTTAGTATTTGAAATAGCTCAACTGAAATTTCATCACCTCCACTAGCTTTGTTCGTAGTGATGCTTTCTAAGGTCCACTTGACTTCACATTCCAGGATGTCTGGCTCTAGGTGAGTGTGAGTGATCACACCATCGTGATTATCTGAAGATAATTACGTGATATCATGAAGATCTTTTTTGTACAGTTCTTCTGTATATTCTTTTTTTTTTTCTTCTGTATATTCTTGCCACCTCTTCTTAATATCTTCTGCTTCTGTTAGGTCCATACTATTTCCGTCCTTTATTGAGCCCATCTTTGCATGAAATGTTCCTTGGTATGTCTAATTTTCTTGGAGAGATCTCTAGTATTTCCCATTCTGTTGTTTTCCTCTATTTCTTTGCATTGATTGCTGAGGAAGGCTTTCTTATCTCTCCTTGCTATTCTTTGGGACTCTACATTCAAATGGGTATATCTTTCCTTTTCTCCTTTGCTTTTCACTTCTCTTCTTTTCATAGCTATTTGTAAAGCCTCGTCCAACAGCCATTTTGTTTTTTTGCATTTCTTTTTCATGGGGATGGTCTTGATTCCTGTCTCCTGTACAATGTCACAAACCTCCGTCATAGTTCATCAGGCACTCTGTCTATCAGAGTGCAATGGTGAATGAGATTGATTCCTAAATCTCTCTTTTTGATTTTTCATTGTTAGTATGTGGAAGTGCAAGTGATTTCTGTGTATTGATTTTGTATCCTGCAACTTTGCTAAGTTTACTAATTAGCTCTAATAATTTTCTGATACTATCTTTAGGGTTTTCTGTGTATAGTATCATGTCATCTGCAAACAGTGAGCGCTTACTTATTCTTTTCCAATCTGGATTCCTTTTATTTCTTTTTCGTCTCTGATTGCTGTAGCTTGGACTTCCAGAACTATGTTGAATAATAGTGGTGAAAGTGGACACCCTTGTCTTGTTCGTGATCTTTGGGGGAATGCTTTCAGTTTTTCACCATCAAGAATAATGTTTGCTGTAGGCTTGTCATATATGGCCTTTACTATGCTGAGATAGGTTCCTTCTATGTCCATTTTTAAAAGAGTTTTAATCATAAATCGGTGCTGAATTTTGTCAAAGGCTTTTTCTGTATCTATTGAGATTGTCATATGGTTTTTATCTTTCTATTTATTAATATGGTGTATCACATTGATTATTTTCCATATATTGTAGAATCCTTGGATCCCTGGAATAAACCCAAGTTGATCATGGTGTATGAACTTCTTGATGTGTTGCTGAATTCTGTTTGCTAAAATTTTGTTGAAGGTTTTTGCATCTATGTTCATCAGTGATATTGGCCTGTAGTTTTCTTCTTGTGTGTTGTCTTTGTCTGGTTTTGGTATCAGGGTGATTGTGGCCTCATAGAATGAATTTGGAAGTGTTCCTTCCTCTGCAATTTTTTGAAAGAGTTTTAGAGGGATAGGAATTAGCCCTTCTCTACATGATTGATAGAATTCTCCTGGGAAGCCATCTGGTCCTGGGCTTTTGTATTTGGGGAGATTTTTGATCACAGCTTCAATTTCAGTGCTTGTAATTGGGTTTCTATTTCTATCTTCATAATTTCTATTTCTTCCTGGTTCAGTCTTGGAAGACTGAACTTTTCTAAGAATCTGTCCATTTCTTCCAGGGTATCTATTTTATTGCCATATAGTTGTTCATAATAGTCTCATAATCCTTTGTATTTCTGCATTGTTTGTTGTAACCTCTCCTTTTTCATTTCTAATTTTGTTGATTTGATTCTTCTCTCTTTTTTAAAAATTTATTTATTTTAATTAGAAGCTAATTACTTTACAATATTGTATTGGTTTTGCCATACATCAACATGAATCTTGATGAATCTGGCTAAGGGTTTGTCAATTTTATCTTCTCAAAGAATCAGCTTTTAGTTTTATTAATCTTTACTATTGTTTCTTTCACTTTTTCATTTATTTCTGCTCATATCTTTATGATTTCTTTCCTTCTACTAATTTTTTTTCTTCTTTTTCCAGTTGTTTTAGGTATAAATTTAGGTTGTATATTTGATGTTTCTCTTGTTTCTTGAGGTAGGATCATATTTACATAAACTTTCTTCTTTGAACTGCTGCATCCCCTAGGTTTTGAGTTGTGCTTTCATTGTCATTTGTTTCTAGGAATGTTTGTATTTCCCTTTTGATTTCTTCAGTAACCTGTTGGTTATTTAGAAACGTGTTGTTTAATCTCCACATGTTTGTGTTTCTTACAGTATTTTTCTTGTAATTGATATCTAGTCTCATAGTGTTGTGGTCGGAAAAAGTGCTTGATACAATTTCAATTTTCTTAAATTTACTGAGGCTTGATTTGTGACCCTGGGTTTTCTATACTGGAGAATGTTCCACAGGCACTTGAGAAGAAGGTGAGTTCTTCTGCATTTGGATGTAATGTCCTGAAGATATCAATGAGATCCATCTCATCTAATGTATCATTTAAGACTTGTGTTTCCTTATTAATTTTTGTTTTGATGATCTCTCCATTGGTGTGAGTGGGGTGTTAAAGTCTCCTAGTATTATTGTGTTACTGTCAATTTCTCTTTTTATGTCTGTTGGTGTTTGTCTTATGTATTGAGCTCCTACTGTGTTGGGTGCATAGATATTTACAATTGTTATGTCTTCCTCTTGGATTGATCCCTTGATCATTATGTAGTGTCCTTCCTTATCTCTTGTAATTGTCTTTGTTTTAAGATCTATTTTGTCTGATACAAGGATTGCTACTCCAGCTTTCTTTTGCTTCCCATTTTCATGAAATATATTATCCCATCCTCTCACTTTCAGTCTATATGTCTTGAGGTCTGAAGTGGGTTTCTAGTAGACAGCATAGATATGGGTCTTGTTTCTGTATCCATTCAGCCAGTCTTTGTCTTTTGGTTGGAGCATTTAATCCACTTACATTTAAAGTAATTATTGATATATATGTTCCTGTTGCCATTTTCTAATTGTTTGGGGTTGATTTTGTAGATCTTTTTTCTTCTGTTGTATTTCTTGACTATATAAGTCCGTTTAATATTTTTTGTAAAGCTGGTTTGGTGGTACTGAATTCTCTTAACTTTTGCTTGTCTGAAAAGCTTTTTATTTCTCCATCAATTTTGAATGAGATCCTTGCTGGATCAGTAATTAGATTAAGATTAAGATACAATAATCTTGGTTGTAGATTTTTCCCTTTCAGTACTTTAAATATATCCTGCCATCCCCTTCTGGCCTGCAGAGTTTCTGTTGAAAGATAAGCTGTTAAGCATATGGGGTTTTCCTTGTATGTGACTTGTTGCTTCTCCCTTGCTGCTTTTAATATTCTTTCTTTGTGTTTAGTCTTTGTTAGTTTGATTAGTATGTGTCTTGGTGTGTTTCTCCTTGGGTTTTTCCTGTATGGGATTCTTTGTGCCTCTTGGACTTGATTGGCTATTTCCTTTCCCATGTTGAGGAAATTTTCAATGATAATCTCTTCAAAAATTTTCTCATACCCTTTCTTTTTCTCTTCTTCTTCTAAGACCCCTATAATTCGAATGTTGGTGCATTTGATATGGTCCCAGAGGTCTCTGAGACTGTCCTCAGCTCTTTTCATTCCTTTTACTTTATTCTGCTCTTCAGAAGTTATTTCCACCATTTTATCTTCCAGCTCACTGATTTGTTCTTCTGCTTCAGATATTATGCTATTGATTCCTTCTAGAGTATTTTTAATTTCAGTAATTGTGGTGTTTGTCTCTGTATGTTTATTCTTTGGTTCTTCTAGGTCTTTGTTAATTGATTCTTGCATTTTCTCCATTTTGTTTTCAAGGTTTTTGGTCATCTTTACTATCATTATTCTGAATTCTTTTTTCAGGTAATTTTCCTATTTCCTCTTCATTTATTTGGACTTCTGTGTTTCTAGTTTGTTCCTTCATTTGTGCAGTATTTCTCTGCCTTTTCATTTTTAAAAAAAAATTATTGTGTTTGAGGTCTCCTTTTCCAAGGCTTCAAGGAAAGTTGAATTCTTTCCTTGAAGAAGGTTGAATTCTTTCTTCCTTTTGGTTTCTGCCCTCCTAAGGTTGGTCCAGTCGTTTGTGTGAGCTTTGTATAGGGTGAGATTTGTGCTGAGTTTTTGTTTGTTTGTTTGCCTGTTTTTCTTCTGATGGGCATGGCTGAGTGGTGGTAATCCTGTCTTCTGATGATTGGGTTTGTATTTCTGTTTTGTTTGTTGTTTAGATGGGGCATCCTGCACAGTGTGCTACTGGTGGTTGGGTGATGCCAGGTCTTGTATTCAGGTGGTTTCCTTTGTATGAGTTTGATACTCCCTAGGGTTAGTTCTCTCGGAGAAGGAAATGGCAACCCACTCCAGTGTTCTTGCCTGGAGAATCCCAGGGACGGGGAGCCTGGTGGGCCGCCGTCTATGGGGTTGCACAGAGTCGGACACGACTGAAGCAACTTAGCAGCAGCAGCAGGGTTAGTTCTCTGGTAGTCTAGGGTCTTGGAGTCAGTGCTCCCACTCCAAAGGCTCAGGGCTTGATCTCTGGTCAGGAACAAAGATTCCAGAGTGCTTTGTTATGGCATTAAGTGAGATTAAAACAAATATCCAAAAATAAGAAACCAAAGATGAACCCCAGACAAATGGCAGTTACAAAATCAGGCAAATAATAATTAAAATAATGGCATATACACATATACATATACAACCATGAGCAAACTGAAAATAGTCCAACAAAAACAAAGTACAATAGATTGATCTGGCAAACAAAGGAAATAAAAAATTATATTTAACAGTTAAGAACAAAACTAACTTAAGCATAAACTGGAAAACAAAACTAAAGCAAGGTGCTAAGTGGGGAATAAAGCAATGTAAGCAAAACAAAACTAACAAATATGTTGAGAGGAAAAGAAAGAATAGATATGCAAAGTTAGAGGTAGATGCTGCTGCCACTGCTGCTGCTAAGTCACTTCAGTCGTGTCCAACTCTGTGCAACCCCATAGACAGCAGCCCACCAGGCTCCTCTGTCCCTGGGATTCTCAAGGCAAGAATACTGGAGGATGGTGCCATTTTCTTCTCCAATGCATGAAAGTGAAAAGTGAAAGTAAAGCCGCTCAGTTGTGTCCGACTCTTAGCGATCCCATGGACTGTAGCCTACCAAGCTCCTCCATCCATGGGATTGTCCAGATAAGAGTACTGGAGTGGGTTGCCATTTCCTTCTCTGAGAGGTAGATGAAGAAGATTTATATACATTAAAGATTAACTGCAAGGGGAAAAAAACAGTAGGAAAGACAAACAAAAGAATAAATGTAGACAAAATATAATAGGTTTTAAAAATTAAAATTATATATATATATTTACAATTATTATTATTATTTTTTTTTTACTTTACAATATTGTATTGGTTTTGCCATACATCAACATGCATCCACCACGGGTGTACACGTGTTCCCCATCCTGAACCCCCTCCCACCTCCCTCCCCATACCATCCCTCTGGGTCATCCCAGTGCACCAGCCCTAAGCTTCCTGTATCCTGCATCAAACCTGGACCGGCAATTCGTTTCTTATATGATATTGTACATGTTTTAATGCCATTCTCCCAAATCATCCTCCCCCAAATTATAAAAAGGAGCAAAGAGAAAAAAATGGAAGAAGAGCGAAAAAAAGGGGGAAAAAGGAAAACTCACAGAACTGCAAAAGCCCAATGTAGAGGCAGAGTTTTGTAACAACAATAGAAAATGTGACTGAATATACACATATACACCCAGAAGCAAAATCAAAACAGCCCAACAAAAATAAAGTACAATAGACTGACCTGGTGAGCAAAGGAAACCAAAAGTTATATCTACTAGAACAAAACAACTTAAAGCACAAACTGGAAAACAAAACTAAAGCAAGGTGCCAGTTTGGGAATAAAGCAATGAAGATAAAACTAACAAATATGTTGAGAGGAAAGGAGAGAAAGAAAAGAAAGACTAGATATGCAAAGTTAATAGAGGTAGATAAAGAAGGTTTATATACATTAAAGATTTACTGCAAGGGGAAAACAACAGTAGGAAAAGCAAACAAAGGAATAAATGTAGAAATAATAATAATAGGTTTAAAAATTAAAATTAAAAAAAGAGGAAAACACAGACCTGCAAAAGCCCAACATAGAGGCAGAGGTTTATGACAACAATAAAAAATGTGACTCAGGAAAAAAAGAAAAAAGTTCAAAAGCTTAATTGGATTTCTTAGTGCCAATAAAATCGACAACTATAGCAGAGGGGGGAGAAATCCAAAAGAATCTACAGAACAAGTCAAAAAATAAGAAGAATAAATGTTTTTCTTGAGTCACTTTCCCGAGCAGTCAGAGTCCTTTCCCCCACTGGGAGTCACAGTCCACCTTACCTCCCTAGGATGCCCTCCAACACTGTGCTGATATCAGGACCTGCTGTCCTACTCCTGTGTGTTTTTGCCTCCAATGTCTGCTGCTCTCAGAGCTAGTGCATTTTCTTCTGTGGGCAATCTCAATGGCCTTTTGTATATTCCATAGACACAGAGTCTGCTTAGTTGATCATGTGGATTTAATCTGCAACTTGTACAACTGATGGGAAGGTTTTGGATCTTCTTCCTTAGCCGCACTGCCCCTGGGTTTCAATTGTGGTTTTATTTTCACCTCTACACGTGGGTCGTCTACTGGGGTTTAGCTCCTGCGGCTTCCCTGGAGGGCTTGGGTTTGCCCCTGTGAGGGCCAGGTGTGGAGGTGGTGCAGCTGCTTGAGTCACAGGGGTTCTGGCAGCACCAGGTACTCAGGGGGTTGGCAGTTAGAATGGTAGGAAATACAGTGCTCTAGAAGGGTATGGCAACTAGTGTTGGCCAATAGGCTCCAGTATTCTTGCCTAGAGAACCCCCTCTCTGAGAAGCCTGGCAGGCCACAGTCCACAGGGTTGCAAAGAGTTGGACATGACTGAAGCGACCCTGAGTGCATAATTGCAAGATTTTTTTTTTTTTTTTGCCTGTAGCAGCTCTGCCCCAGTGAAAGTTGAGCTTGAAGGTGGTGCAGCTGTTTGGCTTGCAGGGACCCTGGCGGCGCCAAGTGTGCAGGGACACAGACTGCCTCCGCCACAGGAGTTATGGCCCTATCAGAGTCTTTTTTTGAGCCTCTTGTAGCTGGTGATCAGAAATCCTCATAGGACAGTCTTTCTCCATAGCTTCGCCCATTCAGGAACTTAGAGGACTCCCTTGTCTGGGGTCCTTCTCTGTTGTTTGGTGCTTCAGGCACATAGAGGGACCCTCCTGACTGGGATCCTACTCTGTAGATTGGTGCATCAGTAACTTAAAGGGGCACCCTGGGTGGGGTCCTGCTCTGTAGTTAAGTGTGTCAGGCATTTGATGGGCCAGCCTCTCTATTGTTCAGCTGCCAATGAGAGTTTTGTGTGGTTCTATATATTCTTTTCCACTGGTCAGGTACTCCTGTCTGCTCTCAGCTGGTGTTCTGCATGCATTTCTGTGTCTGAAGTTGTATTCCTGATATATCTGTGGAGAAAGATGTACTCCACGTCCACCTACTCCTCTGCTATTTTGTTCTCTGTGCCTAAAATTTATTTTTAAAAGCCAAATTTGTAGATGTACATGCTTTAGAAAGTGGAATCAGTTCAGTTCAGTTCAGTCGCTCAGTTGTGTCCAACTCTTTGCAACCCCATGAATCGCAGCACGCCAGGCCTCCCTGTCCATCACCAACTTCCGGAGTTCACTCAAATTCTTGTCCATCGAGTCGGTGATGCCATCCAGCCGTCTCATCCTCTGTCGTCCCCTTCTCCTCCTGCCCCCAATCCCTCCCAGCATCAGAGTCTTTTCCAATGAGTCAACTCTTCCTTCGCATGAGGTGGCCAAAGTACTGGAGTTTCAGCTTTAGCATCATTCCTTCCAAAGAACACGCATAGTCCTACACTATTTACAACAAAATTAGAGGCACCTTGCTCTACTGATCCCCACACTAGATTTTCCTTCCAATGTCCATTTTTCACTCCAATGAGAAGTTTCTTCCAGTGTTTGTTGCCATGTCATTAAATGACATGCTTATCCTACTGTTTCTTGATTACTCTGGGAGATGGGGATTCAGGTTTCTGATATCCTTCTGGCCTCACACAGGGAAGATAAAACAGGGATACGAATGGGGTTTTTATTTGGTGTTTGCATCATGATGACTTAAGTTCTCATTATTCAGACTGAAGCCACACACACTTCTGTACTTCCATTTCTGTTCTTGACATCTTTTCTTTTTTTTTTTTTGGAATCAATAGTTCCTCTAGTAATCATGAGTTTTCTGTGTCCCAAACTATCATCTGTTTTCTATAAAAGTGTGCCTCCCCTCTCAGGATGTTCAAGCCCTCCCCAAGCTCTCTCCTAGCTTAGGCCTAGGCTACTTACTTCTGCTCCTGTATGGCCATTTTCCTGGGCATTCCCCTTGCCTCTCTGCTGCACTGAATTTTACCTGTTCCTGGATGCTCAGGCTGTCTCTTTCTTGGTTTTGTCCCTTGTTTTGATAGAGGGCATCATCTTGTCACTTTCTGAGGCATAATACATACGAGAACTTTTTTTTTTCCTGTGAAGTTGCATGTCTGAATAATTCTCTGTTCTACACTCATACTTGATTGATGGCCTGAGTGTAAAATTCGAGGTGAGGTGAACTTTCTCTCTGAATTTGAAGACACAGAGTCGTGCTTCTGTTATTGCTGTTGAGAAGCTCAGTGCCCTTCTGATTTCTATTCCTTTGTGTCTGACCTGTTTCTTATCCCCATCCCACTTTTGGAAGTTCTTGGGACTTTCTTTCTGTCCCTGGTTCTCCAAAATGTCATGACTGTGTGTCCTGGTGGGTCTGCTTTCATCTGTTATTCTAGGCCAGGGCTGTCCAGTCCACCTTTCTGTGGTGCCACAAATGCTCTCTACCTGTGTTGTTCTGTATGGTGACCTCCAGATGCTAGAGACAAACAAGCATTGAAATGTGGCTGGTGTGACCAAGGAACTGCTTGTCTGGTTTTATCTAATTTTAAGTAATTTGCATTTTAACTTTAATTAGCTTCATGTGACTAGGGGCTACCATATTGGACAGTGATTTCCATTGATTTTTCAGTCTGAACCCATAGCATTCGGGAGACAAGAAGTAAGCAGAGCCACACCACTAGAGCCCAGAAAGACTCAGGAGCTGAATGACCCAGGTACCTCTGCAACTGGGAGTGTTGGGGGGGGGGGGGTGAAAGCAGAGGACCTCATATCTGAGTGATCATTTCTTGAGGGTCTGCTGAGGATCAGGTATCTGATGGGCAAGGTCACATGTCCTCTTCTCTCAAAGCCACCACGACACTGATCTGCGGATCCAGGCCCCAAGCCCATCAGGTCACAGATCAGGGGCTAGTGTGGTCTGGGCTCCTTTAGAAGGGAAAGGCATAATTAGTATCATTCATTTTATAGATTAGGCAACTGAGGCTGAGAAGGTTTAAATAACTCACCCAAGGGCCTGCATATCAGTCACATTCTGTGGATCCCTACCAGCCAACTGTCCACAGAACAGAGAGCATAGGTGGCCCTGGAGCCCATAGAAGGCTCAGGGACCTCCTTGGGCAGGTTCCCAACCACACCATTTGCTTGTCACCCTCTATTTCTGGCAAATTCTCACAAATTCTTAGTTACTGTGGTTGTACAAAGTCAAAATCCCAGAAATTTGACTCTTTCACAAAAACTAGAGTGGCTATAAAAAAAAAAAAAAAGAAAAGAACAAGTGTTGATGAGGACGAAGAGAAATTGGAACCCTCATCTGTTGCTGGTAGGGATGTAAAGTTGCAGCTATTATGCAGAACACTTTGGCAGCTCCTCAGGTAGTTGAGCATAGAATTACCACATAAGCCAACAATTACACTCCTGGGTAGATACCTAAGAGAACTGCATACAGTTTCTCCAACAAATACATGTATCTGCATGTTCATAGCAGCACTATTCACAATAGCTGAAGGGTAAAAGCAAGGCAAACCAGTGGATGAATAAACAGATCGTGATGTATCCATACAATAATGGTTTCTTCAGCCACCAAAGATACGAAGTACTGATACATGGTACAAGAGAGATCAACTTCAAAGACATGTAATCAAAAGAATTCAGACACAGGATGCTGCATATAATGTGGTTCATTTATATGAATCATCTAAAATGGGCAAATTCATGAAGACAGAATGTACATGGGTGGTGGCCAGAGGCTGGGAGAGGAGCGAGTGGGAAGGAGCTGCTTATTGGGCTCAGGAGTACACTCTGGTGGAATGGGAGTGTCTTAGAACTAGAGGAGGTGGTGGCATGACCCTGTGAATGTGCTAAATGACATTAAATTGTTCACCTGAAATAATTTGTGTCAGGTGGATTTTATCATAGTAAAAAAAAAGTTAAATGCCAGGACTGTACCCTAAGAAGTACAAGACAGGTCACTGTGGTTTCTGTGAAGCCCAGTGGCTTTATTTTAAATTTTTAAATTTATATCTATTTATTTGACTGTCCTGGATCTTAGTTGCCGCACGTAGGATCTTTAGTTGTGGTGTGGGATCTGTTAGTTGTGGCATGTGGGATCTAGTTCCTTGATTAGGGATTTAACTGGGCCCCCTGCATTGGGAGCTTAGAGTCTTAGCCACTGTACCACCAGGGAAATCCCACCCAGTGGCTTTTCCCCGATGTCTTGCATAGCCTTCAGCTCCCTGCTGAGCTGTCCAGGGTGGAACCTTGGCCCCAGAATTACAGGATCCCCAACTTGGCCTGTGATCTGATCACTTCCTTCATAGCAGTTATAAAAGCTGGCTGATTTAGACTCTGCTTTGCAACCAAGAAATGACAAACATACTCAGCAATGATGATGATAAGATGGACCATTCTCACAGCCTAGAATGCTCTCTCTGCTTCTCTCCTTAGACAAACACTGCTCTGTCCCTAGTACTGCAAGCAGTGTCACCTCTTCCGAGAAGCCACTCATCCCTACAGAGGCTCCAAATCCCACTTATCTCTGCCTTTCCCATCCTTTGGAGTTGTCTGCATGCATGGAGCACCACACTTAGGTAAGTGTGACAGTGTGACACTTGTCACTTAGGTAAGTGTGACAAGTGTGACAGTCTTGTTCACACTTTGTGCCCATGGTGCATCATAGCTCCGGACACAGCGAAGACCAGTTCAGACTGACCCACAGGGCCTATGACCATGCAGATAACTGTGTGTCCAATCAGAATAGGGCATCTTGTGTTGGAGTCCAGGTGTGGGCTGGAATTGGCCAGGCCAGGCCCCTGGAAAAAGTCACTTGATTTGGCAGACACATGGTGACATGTCTATTTAGAAATCTCTTGGAAGTGCATGCAGTAATGAGGATTTGTTTATTTTCTGGGCATTTGGTTTTTTTTTTCCATCTGATTATCACAGAAGCTGATGTTGTAACCAAAGGTAAAGAACTCAGCATTTGAACCTAGTTGATCTCAGTTGAATGAACCCATGTTGGTCAGTTCAAACAGCCTCAAATGGTCAAAAGTATTTAATTTATTCAGTGATTTTTTTCAATTGTTCACCTGGTATTCACAAGCTGGGTTTCTGACAAAAACAAGTAATGACATTCTTTTTGTTTCCAGCATAAAATTAACTGATGGGATTTTATGTACTTAAAGAGTGTTACAAATTTTGAAAAGGCTGTATGTGCATGTGGTAAAGTAGCATAAGCAGATAATGCTTTTATACTATGAATGATGTTTTGTTAGGTGATTTTGGTAGATCCTTTTATCACATTAAGGAAATTCCTTGCTATTAGTAGTTTACATTCTTCTTCTATCATAAATGATATATTGAATATTAACAAATGCATTTCTGAAGCTGTTGGGATGATAAGACTTTTTTCTTTTAATCAATTAACCTGATAACTAATATTTATATTAATTCTCTGTTAACCACCCTTGAGTTCCAGGGTAAAAGCCAACTTGGTCATGGTGTATCATAGTTGCTGGATTTGACTGGCTTTATTTTGCTCAGGATTTTTGTGTTGAAGCCCGTGATTGAGACTGAAATGGAGTCTTTCTTTTTTGTCCCATTTTTGTCCTATTTGGATCAAGTTCATACTGTCTTCATAGAGTGAGCTGAGAATCTTAGCTTCACCTCTGCGATGGCATCCTCTCAGTTGGCCACCAATGGCTCTGCCTGCTAGCAGTTACGCCACATTTAACCCCCTCCCATTGGTGAGGCTGGGATAGGTGACTTGCTTCTAATGAGTAGAATATTAATTGGGTGCCCCCTCTCACTCCCTCACTCTGGGGGAAGCGACTGCCATGTTGTGAGCTGTTCTGTGGAGAGACTCCGGTGGCAGAGATCTGAGGGGGCTTCTGGGCCATAGCCAGTGAGGAACTGAATCCTCGAGCTTGTGAGGATCTGAACCCTGCCAGACCACCTGGAGGACCTGAAAGGGGGTCCTTCCCCAGTGAGACTTTGGATGAGAGGCAGCCCAGCCTGACAGCAGGAGAGAGCTTGAGCCAGAGGCTCCCAGGTAAGCCACGCCTGGACTCCCAGCCCAAGGAGTGTGACACAGTCAATGCTTGTTTCAAGGGGCTGTATTTGGGGATAATCTGCTGGACAGCATAGAGAACTAGTGTACCTGCCATGGTCTCTGTTCCCGCCACACTACAGGGACCATCTTCGCCCGGATTCCAACTGAATTCGTGCAGTGAAGCCTGACTGTGCCTCTCAGACTAGCAATTCTTCTGTAATACAGAAGTTTTAGAGAATTACTTTTCTGTGGGAGGAACATTTTCCCAAAGGGAGAGGGAAACCAGTGGATACCCTCTTCCCCCTTCCTTCCCTTGGATGGGCTGCATCTTCTGAGTGGTTGTATGGCTTCTCAGAAGATGGTCAGTTGAACAAAGAGCTGGTTGCTTTTGATACCAAGTGTTGACCAGGTTGGTTAATGAATCTGGTATTGATTCTCCTTCCTTGCTTTGTTCCTATTTTCCTTCATTCTTCCTGTCCTGGATCAAATTCCCCAGATGATAATAGCATGAAAGCCTGTATTTCAGGCTCTCCTTTCTTGGGAAAGAAGGCTAAGACAAATGTGTTCCTTGAAGGTTACCGTAAAACTCTGGATGAATTTCTCCTTGTAGGAAGACTTTGACTTCCAATTATTTTTAAAGGAGTTTTGGGACTAATTTTATATTTCTTGTTTGGCTGGTGTTGGTCAATTTTGTTTCTCTAGGAACCAGCCTATTGCTTTTAATATTTCAGCTAATGTTTTTCATAATTCTTAGCAACAATTAAATTAATAATATGATTTTTCTTGAGTTTTACTTCATCCTGTCAATTTCAGGTATTCAGGTGGGCCCAGGCATATGTAGTTTTTAACATTCCCCCTGCACTTGGATTATAATGAATGTCATGGTCTGAGAGTCACTATGTTTCTTCATGAGATCTGTGATATGCAGAAGTGGGACCCTCCCCATCAGCTACATGTTGAGGACAAGGGTCAGTGGGGAAGATGTTGCCTTGGCTGACTCCCAAAGGAAGTTTAGGAATTCACCAGATGGAAAATGGATTGGATCCATTCCAGATGGAAGAACAGTTGTGTAGACACAAGAAGACCCAGTCATCTGAGGAGCTTGGGGACAATACATCTTACCATTTTCTTTTTTTTTTTCCATAGCATGTCTTTGTGTTTTATTTATTTATTGTAATTTATTTATTTTAATTGGAGGCTAATTACTTTACAATTTGTATTGGTTTTGCAATACATTGACATGAATCTGCCACGGGTGTACATGTGTTCCCCATCTTGAACCCCCCTCCCACCTCCCCCCCCCATATCATCCCTCTAGATCATCCTAGTGCACCAGCCCCAAGCATCCTGTATCCTGCATCGAACCTGGACTGGCGATTTGTTTCACACATGATAATATACATGTTTCAGTGCCATTCTCCAAAATCATCCCACCCTCTCCCTCTCCCACAGAGTCCAAAAGACTGTTCTATACATCTGTGTCTCTTTTGCTGTCTCGCATATAGGGTTATCATTACCATCTTTCTAAATTCCATATATATGCATTAGTATACTGTATTGGTGTTTTTCTTTCTGGCTTACTTCACTCTGTATAATAGGCTCCAGTTTCATCCACCTCATTAGAACTGATTAAAATGTATTCTTTTTAATGGCTGAGTAATACTCCATTGATCACTGAGGAAGGCTTTCTTACCTCTTCTTGCTATTCTTTGGAACTCTGCATTCAGTTGCTTATATCTTTCCTTTTCTCCTTTGCTTTTCTCTTCTCTTCTTTTCACAGCTATTTGTAAGGCCTCCCCAGATAGCCAGAAATAGAGGAAAACAACAGAATGGGAAAGACTAGAGATCTCTTCAAGAAAATTAGAGACACCAAGGGAACATTTCATGCAAAGATGGGCTTGATAAAGGACAGAAATGGTATGGACCTAACAGAAGCAGAAGATAGTAAGAAGAGGTGGCAAGAATACACAGAAGAACTGTACAACAAAGATCTTCATGACCTAGATAATCACGATGATGTGATCACTCATCTAGAGCCAGACGTCCTGGAATGTGAAGTCAAGTGGGCCTTAGAAAGCATCACTACGAACAAAGCTAGTGGAGGTGATAAAATTCCAGTTGAGCTATTTCAAATCCTGAAAGATGATGCTGTGAAAGTGCTGCACTCAACATGCCAGCAAATTTGGAAAACTCAGCAGTGGCCACAGGACTGGAAAAGGTCAGTTTTCATTCCAATCCCAAAGAAAGGCAATGCCAAAGAATGCTCAAACTACCGCATAATTGCACTCATCTCACACGCTAGTAGAGTAATGCTCAAAATTCTCCAAGCCAGGCTTCAGCAATACGTGAACCGTGAACTTCCAGTTCATGTTCAAGCTGGTTTTAGAAAAGGCAGAGGAACCAGAGACCAAATTGCCCACATCCGCTGGATCATGGAAAAAGCAAGAGAGTTCCAGAAAAACATCTATTTCTGCTTTATTGACTATGCCAAAGCCTTTGACTGTGTGGATCACAATAAACTGTGGAAAATCTTGAAAGAGATGGGAATACCAGACCACCTGACCTACCTCTTGAGAAATCTGTATGCAGGTCAGGAAGCAACAGTTAGAACTGGACATGGAACAACAGACTGGTTCCAAATAGGAAAAGGAATACATCAAGGCTGTATATTGTCATCGTGCTTATTTAACTTATATGCCGAGTACATCATGAGAAACGCTGGGCTGGAGGAAGCACAAGCTGGAATCAAGATTGCTGGGAGAAATATCAATAACCTCAGATATGCAGATGACACCACTCTTATGGCAGAAAGTGAAGAGGAACTAAAAAGCCTCTTGATGAAAGTGAAAGAGGAGAGTGAAAAAGTTGGCTTAAAACTCAACATTCATTAGAACTGATTCAAATGTATTCTTTTTAATGGCTGAGTAATACTCCATTGTGTATATGTACCACAGCTTTCTTATCCATTCATCTGCTGATGGGCATCTAGGTTGCGGCTGGTGCACTGGGACGACCCAGAGGGAGGGTATGGGGAGGGAGGAGGGAGGAGGGTTCAGGATGGGGAACACAGGTATACCTGTGGTGGATTCATTTCGATATTTGGCAAAACTAATACAATATTGTAAAGTTAAAAAAAAAAAACAAACTCAACATTCAGAAAACTAAGATCATGGCATCTGGTCCCATCACTTCATGGGAAAAGATGGGGAAACAGTGGAAACAGTGTCAGACTTTATTTTGGGGGGCTCCAAAATCACTGCAGATTGTGCCTGCAACCATGAAATTAAAAGACGCTTACCCCTTGAAGAAAAGTTATGACCAACCTAGATAGCATATTCAAAAGCAGAGACATTACTTTGCCAACAAAGGTCCGTCTAGTCAAGGCTATGGTTTTTCCTGTGGTCATGTATGGATGTGAGAGTTGGACTGTGAAGAAGGCTGAGTGCCAAAGAATTGATGCTTTTGAACTGTGGTGTTGGAGAAGACTCTTGAGAGTCCCTTGGACTGCAAGGAGATCCAACGAGTCCATTCTGAAGGAGATCAGCCCTGGGATTTCTTTGGAAGGAATGATGCTAAAGCTGAAACTCCAGTACTTTGGCCACCTCATGCGAAGGAAGAGTTGACTCATTGGAAAAGACTCTGCTGCTGGGAGGGATTGGGGGCAGGAGGAGAAGGGGACGACAGAGGATGAGATGGCTGGATGGCATCACTGGCTCGATGAATGTAAGTCTGAGTGAACTCCGGGAGTTGGTGATGGACAGGGAGGCCTGGCATGCTGTGATTCATGGGGTCGCAAGGAGTCGGACATGACTGAGCGACTGAACTGACTGAACTGAATACTCCATTGTGTATATGTACCACAGCTTTCTTACGCATTCATCTGCTGATGGATATCTAGGTTGCTTCCATGTTCTGGCTATTATAAACAGTGCTGTGATGAACACTGGGGTACATGTGTCTCTTTCATTTCTGGTTTCCTTGGTGTGTATGCCCAGCAGTGGGATTGCTGGGTCATATGGCAGTTCTATTTCCAGTTTTTTAAGGAATCTCCACACTGTTCTTCATAGTCGCTGTACTAGTTTGCATTCCCACCAACAGTGTAAGAGGATTCCCTTTTCTCCACACTCTCTCCAGCATGTATTGGTTGTAGACTTTTGGATAGCAGCCATTCTGACTGGCATGAGATGATATCTCATTCTGGGTTTGATTTGCATTTATCTAATAATGAGTGATGTTGAGCATCTTTTCATGTGTTTTTTAGCCATCTGTATGTCTTCTTTGGAGAAATGTCTGTTTAGTTCTTTGGCCCATTTTTTGATTGGGTCATTTATTTTTCTGGAATTGAGCTTCAGGTGCTGCTTGTATATTTTTGAAATTAATTCTTTGTCAGTTGCTTCATTTGCTATTATTTTATCCCATTCTGAAGGCTTTTTCACCTTGCTTACAGTTTCCTTAGTTGTGCAAAAGCTTTTAAGTTTAATTAGGTCCCATTTGTTTATTTTTGCTTTTAGTTCCATTACTCTGGGAGGTGGGTCATAGAGGGTCCTGTTATGATTTACATCGGAGAGTGTTTTGCCTGTGTTTTCCTCTAGGAATTTTATAGTTTCTGGTCTTACATTTAGATCTCTAATCCATTTTGAGTTTATTTTTGTGTATGGTGTTAGAAAGTGTTCTAATTTCATTCTTTTACAAGGGGTTGACCAGTTTTCCAAGCACCACTTGTTAAAGAGATTGTATTTTCTCCCTTGTATATTCTTGCCTCCTTTGTCAAAGGTAAGGTGTCCATAGGTGTGTGGATTTATCTCTGTGCTTTCTATTTTGCTCCATTGATCTATATTTCTGTCTTTGTGCCAGCACCATACTGTCTTGATGACTGTATCTTTGTAGTATAGTCTGAGGTCAGGCAGGTTGATTCCTCCAGTTCCATTCTTCTTCCTAAGATTGCTTTGGCTATTCAAGGTTTTCTGTATTTCCATACAGATTGTGAAATTATTTGTTCTAGTTCTCTGAAAAATACCATTGGTAGATTTATAGGGGGAGAAGGCAATGGCAACCCACTCCAGTACTCTTGCCTGGGAAATCTCATGGATGGAGGACCCTGGTAGGCTGCAGTCCGTGGGGTTGCAAAGAGTTGGACATGACTGAACGACTTCACTTTCACTTTTCACTTTCATGCACTGGAGAAGGAAATGGCAACCCACTCCAGTGTTCTTGCCTGGAGAATCCAAGGGACAGAGGAGCCTGGTGGGCTGCTGTCTATGGGGTCACACAGAGTCGGACATGACTGACACAGTTTAGCAGCAGCAGCAGCTTTATAGGGATTGCATTAAATCTATAGATCACTTTGGGTAGTATACTCCTTTTTCACTATATTGATTCTTCCGATCCAGGAACATGGTATATTTCTCCATCTATTTGTGTCATCTTTGATTTCTTTCATTAGTGTTTTATAGTTATCTATATCGAAGAAGGCAACGGCACCCCACTCCAGTACTCTTGCCTGGAAAATTCCATGGACTGAGGAGCTTGGTGGGCTGCAGTCCATGGGGTCGCTAAGAGTAGGACACGACTGAGCAACTTCACTTTCACTTTTCACTTTCATGCATTGGAGAAGGCAGTGGCAACCCACTCCAGTGTTCTTGCCTGGAGAATTCCACGGATGGTGGAGCCTGGTGGGCTTCCGTCTATGGGGTCACACAGAGTTGGACACAACTGAGGTGACTTAGCAGCAGCAGTTATCTATATATAGGTCTTTTGTTTCTTTAGTTAGATTTATTCCTAAATATTTTATTCTTTTTGTTGCAATGGTGAATGGAATTTTTTCCTTAATTTCTCTTTCTGTTTTCTCATTGTTAGTGTATAGGAATGCAAAGGATTTCTCTGTGTGAATTTTATATCCTGCAACTTTACTATAGTCATTGATTAGCTCTAGTAATTTTCTGGTGGAGTCTTTAGGGTTTTCTATGTAGAGGATCATGTCATCTGCAAACAGTGAGAGTTTTACTTCTTTCCAATCTGGATTCCTTTTATTTCTTTTTCTGCTCTGATTGCTGTGGCCAAAACTTCCAAAATTATGTTGAATAGTAGTGGTGAGAGTGGGCACCCTTGTCTTGTTCCTGACTTTAGGGGAAATGCTTTCAATTTTTCACCATTGAGGATAATGTTTGTTGTGGGTTTATCATATATGGCCTTTATTATGTTGAGGTATGTTCCTTCTATGCCTGCTTTCTGGAGGGTTTTTTTTTTTTTATCATAAATGGATGTTGAATTTTGTCAATGGCTTTCTCTGCATCTATTGAGATAGTCATATGGTTTTTATCTTTCAATTTGTTAATGTGGTGTATCACATTGTTTGATTTGCAAATATTGAAGAATCCTTGCACCCCTGGGATAAAGCCCACTTGGTCATGATGTATGATCTAGCCAGGTTATTCCAGGAAGCCTCTTGGAATCCAGCCAAGCATGACACTGGCACAATTTAGAATTATGAGATCTAGCTCCATGCCCTGCATTCATGGTTTAATGTTTGGGCAAGATTCTTCCCCACTCTAAGCTTCTGTTTTTACATCTGTAAAGTGGGAATCAAACAACACCAGCACTGCTTATCTCACAGAATTTTCAGGGAAATCAGTTAAGAGAGACATGAAAGAACTTTCTTGGCTTCCCTGGTGGCTCAGACCGTAAAGAGACTGCCTACAATGTGGGAGACCTGAGTTTGGTCCCTGGGTTGGGAAGAAACCCTGGAGAAGGACATGGTAACCCACTCCAGTATTCTTGCCTGGAAAATCTCATGAATGGAGGAGCCTGGCAGGCTACAGTTCATGGGGTCTCAGAGTTGGACACAACAGAGCAACTTCACTTTTCTTTTCCTGAAAGAACTTTCTAAGGTGTACTGTGCAGTAGAGATATTAGTGATTCATTTATCAAGAAAGAGAAACTCAGGAATGGAGTCGAAAGTGAGCAGCCATGAGGTCCTTCTCATCCCTTTGCTGTGAAGTCCACGGAAGTGCACCTGCTTAAGGGCACGTGTGTGTTTCTTCATGGTGGGATATGTGTGGGTCAGAAAGAACATCCCTGTACCTCACCCCAGCCCCTACTGACTGGCTTGCTAGGGGCCCTCACCTTGTCTCTGTTGGGGCAGTGCTCTGGTCACAGACCCGTGATCTGTGAAATTGGAATCTAGCACACACATCATTCCAGAGAAACACAGCCTTCCCATACTGTGAGCAGTTCTCTCAGCCAGTGGACAAGCTTCCCAGAAGAGGAGTCACCTCTAAAAGGAGAGGAATAGCAGACTGACAGGGCCTCTTACATCACTGAGTCCCTGGCACCCTGCTCACCTCTCCTGATATCTGAGCCTAATGCCCAGTTCCATGAGTGTTCTTTGATTTCCATCTCTGACTGATTGCTGAGGTCTGAAAAGATAAGCCACGTATTGTTGATGAGGACACTGTGTTTCTAAAACATGTATAATTAGTTTACCTTGGCAGTACTATACTTGTCTATTTCTATCTTCCACCTGAGTAATATCAGGATCTTAGTCACATCTGCATGTGAAGCACTTGGAATAGAGCTTTGACCATGCCAGGCCGTCAGTACACAAATGACCAGATGAGAGACGTGAGGTGTGGGGTGCTCTTCAGGCACACACGTCTTCCTTCACGGTCTTCGTAAGTGAGACTTTTCAAGTCAGGTGTGTCTGGCTGTGGAACGAAGAGCACAAAGACCATGCCTTCTGTTATTTCCCCTTGCAGAGCAAGCCATTTGCCTTTGCTAGGACGTGGCTCTGGCTACACATTTTTCCAGGACTTGACTAGACTATTGACACTAGACAGATTCCAACCAGCTGGACCAGGCCCTGAGGTGAATTGGGAAGGTGATGGCATGTAAGTGTTGGTGAGAAAACCATCATATTAGCATATGTTTTGGAGGAAGATGAAAGTATGTAGTTTCCACAAGGGTTTTGTTTTCAAGAAGAATAAGAAAGGCTGTGGGTTTAGCTGAGTGAATTAAGTTGTCAGTAGTTATCAGATGACACTGTAATCTCTTCATGGGGATGTATTTTGTGTTCCTCTCAGTGGAGAATACAGACAGGTGGGTCCTCATGACAAGCACCTGTCCTTGTTCCTGCTGAGGTGACATGAAGTCCGGGTTCTGCAGACCCATGGGGGAGCCCCTGGGCAGGGGTAGACATGGAGACAGAGCCAGAATTGTGACCAATGTGCTGCTTCAGCCTTGGGTCTCACTATTTCACACAGTGACTCTCATCATGAATCAGCAAATGTTGAATATCGGCATTTCAGAGCAGAAGACTTGCCATCTTTCTTCATATTATTTATAACATGTTTTGATCAATAGCTGTTGGGAAGCCACTTGCAGTCACTAAGGCTCACTTTCTATCTGTAAATGGAGGATTGTAGCATGACCCTCTTTAAAACTATGCCATGTGTGCGTGTGCTTAATCATTCAATCATGTCCCACTCTTTGCAACACCATGGTAGTAGTCCATCAGGCTCCTCTGGCCATGGGATTCTCCAGGCAGGAATGCTGGAGTGGGTAGCCATTCCCTTCTCCAGGGGGACCTTCCTGACCCAGGGATCGAGCCTGGGTCTCCTACATTGCAGGCAGATTGTTTACAGTTGAGCCACCAGGGAAGCCCCAACAGTACCCAGGGAAGGTACCAAAAGGGGGCAGAAATGTATCAAAATTCCTTGGACTTTCTGACTTTCCCTGGGGATCATCCTCCAGCTTCCCAGGTCTGTGCTTTGTTGGTACTCAAGCTTCCGTCCATTTCTCTCCTTTGCTGCCTCTCTCTAGGGCTCCATTTCCCCAAGGATTCCAGAGGTATGCCCCATACTGAGCTTGGTTGTGTGTCTCACTCCCTCCACCGGAGGCTGCTCCCCAGGGAGGGGACTGGATGGCTTCTAGCCCACAGTCCAGCACAATACCAGCGCTGAATTAACCAGCTGAATTAACTCACTTGGATGACGCAATGGACAGATAAATGTGTTCAGACAATACAATTCTCATTGGATGTGGATTTTAACAGAGGCCTCCTGGAAGAAGTGAACCCTAAGATGACAAACTCTGATGGTAGAAATATCATGCTCCATGAGAAGCTCCCAAGGAAATAAAAAAGTGCAGGAGACATAGTTCAGACTTGCTGCATTTTACTAATGAGACTTCCACTCAGGCCAGTATGGAACAGCCCTGGGAACTCTCAGGCCAGAGTGAGGGAAAGAGTTACCAAGAGATGAGTATCACTTTCTGTAGGAGTAAAAGTGAGAAAGGATAAAGGGAGAAGGAAGTGCACAAACACAGCTTACATGTCTTATGTTTCTATCAAGTTTTGGGAACCTTTGAGGTTTTGTTTTTCATGTAATCCATGGTCATTCAGGCCTGGCAGATGCAGGACATGGTTCAAAGTACTGATAATGAGCCAGTGTAAATTCTCGATGCTCAGCCTTCATACTGCTCCCATCAGGAATTCAGCATGGATAGAAGGTGGCTCTAGTGGTAAAGAACTTGTCTGCCATTGCAGGAGACATAAGAGATGCTGATTCAATCCCTGGGTTGGGAAGATCCCCTGGAGGAGGGCATGGCAACCCATTCCAGTATCCTTGCCTAGAGAATCCCATGGACAGAGGAGCCTGGTGGGCTACAGCCCATGGGACACAGAGTCGGATATGACTGAAGCGAATTAACTGCACAGGGGAAGGCCTACCAGCTGGTAATACCAACGGCTACTCTAGGCCTCCTCAGTATCAGCTCCTTGTTACCCAGTAAACACTCCCTGTTTTGTGCATGCTAATTCGCTACAGTAGTGTCCAACTCTATGTAACCCTGTGGACTGTAGCCCTCCAGGATCCTCTGCCATGGGATTCTCCAGGCAAGAATACTGGAGATGGTTGCCATTTCCTCCTCCAGGGGATCTTCCCATCCCAGGGATCTAACCTGTGTATCTTAGGTCTCCTGCATTAGCAAGTGGGTTTTTTTTTTTTTTTTTCTTTTACAACTGGTGCCACCTGGGAAGCCTCAAATGCCCTACGTGTCCACAAGTGGGAACCTGTCTGCTCTGACCCACCCACACCTCACATTCCCCAGAGATAACATGCCCTTGTGTGATCTTTTTGGAGTCCTGTTGCTGTACATGCCACATTACTGGTGGCTAAGGACGTTGGGGTCCTCTTGGCCATTGGGCTGCTTTTTTCTCTCTCTTTACACCCTTTGATCTTGGATTGCAGCCTTTCCAGAGAGGGGAGACCATTCTTTGATCTAGAATCTGACTTGCAGGATACTCTGAGGGTGGGACAGGAATGAGCCTGAATTGATACCATTGGTGCAGCCATCACCCTCTCCTCCATGTCCTGCCTTTCCTTCTGGGGCCCTCTTGTCAACAGGATTCTGATGGATTCTCCTGAAAATACAGAGACAGTGACCAAGGCCCAGCCAGGCCCTCTTGGTGTGTCAACAATTCAGGAAAGCACTTCTGAAAGCACTGTGCTAGGTACCTGGGACATGACTGTGGCTAGTATCCAGCATGTGCCCAAGCTCTTGATCCACTGAGGGGACTAGAAGTGGAAACTGACTGTGGTGTGGGAGATAGTAGGATTGTGTGCAAGGGACAGAAGTCCCCAGAGGATGAAATTGTTATATCTGCTCAAGGAGGTTTGTTTGGGAAATCTCTAACACAGATGTTCTGTCTGAACTTCATTTTGAAGCATAATTAAGAGCCTACAAGGGAAACAGGGGCATTCCTGGGCAGAAAAAAAAAAACATATAAGTAACAGTAACAATCAGGACAGCCATCTTGTTTGACCCCCTAGAGAAGGAGATAACACCTGACTCCAGTATTCTTGCCTGGAAATCCCATGGACAGAGGAGCCTGTCGGGCCGCTGTGCATGGGATCACAAAGAGTGGGACACGACTTGGCAACTACACTGCCACCATCATCTTGTTTGAACAATTTCAAACATTTTGGACTGCAGGCAACCCTAGAGACAGGGCAGTCGAGAGGAGAATTAAAGCCAGTGGCTTTATTTGAGTTTCTGTAACCTTTGGGCTTACTGTTAACACTGATTGAGTTGTTTATTGATTTCCTACAGAATATGAACTCAAGGGAGGTCAAACTGTAATGTGTATGATGCTCAGCCAACTACCAAGGCCGAGAGGGCTCCTACAGGTGGAGCCCAGGTGGCTCTTCTATTGGTTGCAGCTCCAGCTCCAACTCCTTTCTAAGCACATAAATCTCCCAACCGCACTGAATCTCCACCTAATGTGAACAGAAGCTTCACACTGAGAGGTAGGCAGAGAGCAGCACACACAGCTGAAAGGAAACTCAGAGGAGGGAATCACCAAGAAAGTGGCCATGGAGCTAATCCCAAGCTTTTCCATGGACACCTGGGTTCTCCTGTCTATCAGCCTGGTGCTCCTTTATCTGTGAGTAACTGTTAGGCTCATCTCTTCTAAAACCTAGGTCTTGGGGTGCTAATCAGGAAAGGGGGTTCCCTTAGTTTTTTAAAGTTCAAAGTAAATGGAGGGGAAGTTGCTCAAGCATCATGTGCTATGGGCACCAAATGGGTTATTATCATCGATCTTACCCACATCTGTTGAAGGAGTTAACTTTACTCCTGAGTTGCTGTTAGCATAGTTAGGAGGGTTTGTGACATTATTTGCTCCTGAGAATGACCCTCTGATTGACTGCCAGTTTGCGTGGACCTAGAGTAGTCAACCAGAGTCCATCAAGGGCAAATTAAAAACAACTGGCCCATGTACAGCATAGTCCTTACTGATTCCCATGGCTGGGAATCCTGGAGGCAAGGATCAATGTGGATTTTTGTTTCAGTCTCTCTGACTGTACCTGCTGCAAGAGACATGAGGAAGTATCGGCCCCTTTGTCACTCAGGAGTTCCTGCTCCGGACCCTTCTTCCAGGTGTTATTTACACAAGGCATGGGGTGCACCCCGACTTTGTTGGGAGGCCTGAGACTGAGCACCCTTTTTTTCATGGTCAGACCTTCCCCTTTTCTGTGCCCCTCCTCAGGGCATCCCTTCCTAAGACTCAATTCCCGCACCCTGTACTCTGCAGAAATTATCTAGTTTCCAAATGAGAAAGCTTAAGATCTGAGGAGACTTGGTAAAAATCTTGAAATTATATTCATTTCTTTCACCTTTTCTCTCAATCTCTGGAAGGGTTAGAATCAATGTACATATTTATTTTCCCTGTGATATGACATCTGCTAAGCCTACAAGAGGCACAAGCCCCAGAGTCCAATTTGGATTTTATTTTCCCTGTATAAGTGTGGCACAGGAGGTTGAATCAAAACCATCTAGCAGAAAAATTCCTTTCAATGTTGAGATTCTGGTATCATGGATTGGATTGGGAGAGGAGTTATTTCTAATGAGTGATTAGAGAGATACCCCTACAAATCACATTTAGGTTCTGTGTCAATTTCATTTTCACTAAGTGTAGTAAATCATGATGACATGTATGTGGGTAATATTAACCTCATTTTAATTACTTGAAAGAAGTATTAGGAATTTAAGGTATTTCAGCAACATATTTTCTATTATTATAAAATTAATTGGTACAGTTTAATTTCATTCTATTTAGTACTGCTGCTGCTGCTGCTAAGTCGTGTCAGTCGTGTCCAACTCTTTGTGACCCCACAGAAGGCAGCCCAACAGGCTCCTCTGTCCCTGGGATTCTCCAGGCAAGAATACTGGAGTGGGTTGCCATTTCCTTCTCCAATGCATGAAAGTGAAAAGTGAAAGTGAAGTCGCTCAGTCGTGCCTGACTCTTAGCGACCCCGTGGACTGTAGCCTACCAGGCTCCTCTGTCCATGGGATTCAAAATCAGTATGAGTATTTCCAGCATGTGGTTTTTCCCTGAAGGACAAAAGAGGACTGTTTCTAGGTGTTCCAGCACCTAGAAAGGTATGTAAATAAATTCGCCCTCTAGAATAATGCCTGGAATATGAATCTAGTGTAGTAAAATATTCCTGTGATATACCCTTTTAAATATGCATGTCCAGCAAGCTATTTTAGTCTTCAGGGCAGATGAGTATACATGCCTGGGAGCTGGTGATGATATGAGAGGCATCCAGAAAGAGATCGGGATGGAGGGGAGAATATTCCTCTTTCCTCAGAGCAGACCCCCTAGAGTTATTCCTCAGACCTGGTCCCACAGAAGGTCAACAGGGTTGGCATCTCATCTGTTGGAAGCCTGGGGACAAGACACAACCTCAGTCACACTGTGTGTGGTCCGTCTGACAGTGGGGCTGGTACCAGCTAGTGTCCCACCAGGCAAACATCCCTGTAGCCTGAGAAGGTGCTGGTGCAGCCAGGAATCAGCCGCTGCAGGCAATGCTCTTTTTAGGCTGACAGGATGTAAAGACTATAAAAATGTTGGCTTTATCTTTAGCCCCTTCCTTTTTACCCAAAATAGCATTACTGTACCAACCAAAAAGTAAAGAGCTAGAAAGAAGCCAAATAATTCACTCAGTCCACCTGCTGCCTTGGTGGAACCATGTGAATTTAGACCAGAGCTCTCTGTGGGACCAGTGTTGCCAACATGTTCACTCAATTGCTTGGCATCACTTTTGAGTTTATGTAGCAACCCACTCCAGTATTCTTGCTTGGAGAATCCCAGGGATGGTGGAGCCTGTTGGGCTGCCATCTATGGCGTCGCACAGAGTCGGACACGACTAAAGCGACTTAGCAGCAGCAGCAGCAGCAGCACACTGAAGGTTCAGAAGCAGACATTGACTTGCCCTGTTTGTGAAGACAGAGGAAGCAACTGGGGTTTGAATAGCCCAGGCCATCTCTTTTGTGGTGATTGGTGCCCACACCTCCACCACTTGCTTTGGAGGAAAGAGAGATATAGCCGACTGCACTTGGCCAAGGTACCTCTGTGTGCACTTCCAACATAGGTACTTACCTGAAATTTTTTGGGTTTCTCTTATCACATACTTTAAGACCGCTAGATTTCTAGAGATTTGAACCTGTGCTACCTTAAAGGCTACCTTCCAAAGAAGGAGAGAGAGGAGCTTAGTCCAGTATTCTGGAGTTTTTTATGGTCACTCATTTTTGGTCACACAAAGTCTTTTGCTCTACACGGAAAGGTAACTGAAGACTGGGAACTGTGATATCTCTTTGTTGAAAGTGCCCACAGGGCATGATGAACCATTTACACATAGCATGCTTTTCAACCATACCTTACTAATTTGCCTCTAGAGAGTTAGCCTTGGAGGCCTAGCAAGTTCATGTTTAAACCATTGATGGCAGTCTCTTCTTTCAGCCTCTCTTTTCCTGCACTCTGTCATCTCTCAGGAACACCAGAGTGAGCAGGCTTGCAAAGATCCACAACTCGGAACTGTGAGCTTGCACACATAATACATGAAGAATAACCTGCAGGCAGGCCTGGCATAGGGAGCACCAGCTTGATTGGTTTTTAAGATAGTTGAAGTGCAGAGGAAGTAATCTAGCTGCTTTATGTTTGAGAATCTTCAGAAAAATGAGGTATTTCAGGCCCTGGGCTTAGCAGGTGGTTGGAGGACCAGATGCCATGAGGTGGGGAATGGTCTGGAGATGGATCCTTTAGTCATTGATTCATTTATACAGTTTCAGGGAACAAAAGGGTCAATCACCCTTTTTTGTAGTTCAAGTCAACCAAATTGCCTGGTGACAGAGTCATGGGTGTAGCTGAAAGGTACTCAATTTCTATGATGGCAGTGGAAGGCTTGAACACAGTTTTCATTATACAGACAAGAACACTGTGCTTGTTTTAATGCCAGCTTGTGAAGACAGAGTTAAGAAGAATCAGATCCAGTGTTCTTGCCTGGAGAATCCCAGGGACGGGGGAGCCTGGTGGGCTGCTGTCTATGGGGTCGCACAGAGTCGGACATGACTGAAGAGACTTAGCAGCAGCATGGAGGGAGGTCTGATGCATTGGCCACTTGATGGGAGGAGCTTACTCACTGGAGAAGACCCTGATGCTGGGAGTGATTGAAGGCAGGAAGAGAAGAGGGAGACAGAGGATAAGATGGTTGGATAGTATCACTGACTCAATGAACATGAGTTTGAGCAAACTCCAGGAGATAGTGAAGGACAGGGAAGCCTGGCATGTTGCAGTCCATAGAGTGACAAAGAATCAGACATGACTGAGTGACTAAACAACAAAACAATATAGAGGAAAGGAGAAAGATAAGAACAATGCCAAGGTAGACTCTAGTAACTCTGTCATTGGGCAAATGCAGTTAACCAAAGTCTCATGTTTGATACAGAAAAGAAAAGTTTCCCCTTTGTATCTAGAATGAGAATCTCTGAATCATGGAAGAGTTAACTTGCTGAATACATATGAATGAATTTTTTGGAGGAATTATAGCCTACACCTCTTAGGAGCTCTCAAATTTAAATATTTATCAAGCATCCAATCTAGGATTAGGACCTTCAAGATTTCACTTGATGGTGAAAGTGATATTGTCTCACTGTGCAAGAGGGAAAGAAGATGATGAATGAAAGTAATTATTGCTTTTGGAATTGCTGTTATTATTTATCGCCTACATGTTACCTCTGTAGGCTGACAGTTCCAGTTCCAAGTCTGTGACTAGCCAGCTCCACACATTCCACAATCCCTGACCTGGATTTTCTCTTTCACTTTACAGATATGGAACTTATTCACATGGACTGTTTAAGAAGCTGGGAGTTCCTGGGCCAAGACCTCTGCCTTATTTTGGAAATGTTCTGTCCTACCGAAAGGTGTGTGTTGTTTGATGTCCCTTTTTTGCTTCTTATTGCAAATCCCAGATGAGTTGCATAGTAAAAATTCTCCTCCTCAGGAGATAGTGGAGAGTTTTCTTACTTCCCAGAAATGGCATTGTAGGCCCCACCCACACATGCCCTCTTTACCCGAGGCCTCTATTGTCAGCTGTCAGGAGCCTTAGGTTTGCCTCCTCAGACAGCTGAACTCTCTGGCTGAGTCAGCACAGGACTTGAAGTTCCATCTTGTAAGCTTTGTGAAGAGGGTCTTATCTCTGCCAGGTGCAGATTCCCAGCAAAGCACAGCCCTACTAATTGTCAGGAGAGAAGCATGAAGGGATGCCTGGTCGTGGCTCTTAAGCAGCGTACAGTACAGTCAGATGTATCCTGTTGGTAGCATAAGCTCTGGGTACCCTTTTTTCTCCTTTCTCCTGAATTGCTTGGATGCTTCATTTTTAATGTATCAGGTAATTTGCACATACTTGGATTCTCTCAAGAACTGCTAATGCCTGCAGGTTGGTTTTTTTTTTTCCTTTTTCTGCTCTACCTCTTGCTACACATGACATCTTTTGGGATATGAAAAATGGAACAAAAGCTTTCTGCTTTTCTTCTGTGCTTTCAAAGTGGGCACCTCATGGATGAGTTTGAGCAGAGAATTAGTGTAACTGAGACAACATGGTGGTTGTCTATTTGCTTCAGATACTTAACTGCTAAATAAATTGTGGAGTTTTTAAAAATAAGGCAGAATCACATATACAAAAATCACTAGAAATGATATGATTTGACAAAATTATTAGAAGTTTAATTTACCTGAAAGGAATGTACCAGGTGGCAGATGGACTGTGAATTCTGATATTCATTCAGCTCTGATGCCTCCCCAGGGCCTGGCCCCTGAACTGAAGGTCATGAACTGCATTCAGATGTGCAGGGGCAGAGCCCCGTGTGCAGGCTGCTCTCTGGCTTAGATTTCCTGTCCTGCAGACATGAGGCTTGTTTCTCAGATCCTGATTCTCCCAACTGAGGTCTTCACTGTCTTGTTACTGCCTCAGAGTTTCCTGAACATTTTTCCATCTGAAGAAGCAGTAATTTCCTCTCCACCTTTCCTAGGTGAACTCTTTAGTAGATGCACCCCAATTCACATTTCTGAGACTTTCATTTACTTGGTAAAGCATTAAATATCATGATAGAAACTTAGGGACAGGCTTTTTTTTAAGTTATAGAAGTAAAAACTCAGGCCAGGTTTTTTTGTCCTGTGTGTATGTGTGTGTAGCAGAGTTTCATTAAAGTATAAAAAGGGACAGAGAAAGCTTCTGAGACAGACATCAGAAGGGTGATGGAGAGTGCCCCCCTCACTAGTCTTAGCAAGGGAGCTGTATACTTTTTAAATTGGTTATTACAATACATCAAAAGATGTCTCAAGTTTGTAAAGGTCCTACCAGACCCACTCCCACAATTTACAAGTTTCAAGATAACAAGATTAGTCAGAAGGTTCTTGCTAAGGAGAAACATGTCCTCGAGCAAGATACATTGTCATATTCACTAAGACAAAGTAATATAGAAAAAAATATTTGTCCTTTTCTCCTTGAGAGCCTCAGACCCCTTTCTCCTCCTTGGGGAATCTGGTCTTTTTATCAGCCTGCCTAGGAACTGACTCTCTCATCCCCCACTCCCCAACCTTTTCTTTTAGGAGAATTATGTTGCAAGGGAAAGGGGCATCATTTTCATCCCATAACTAGTTCCTGCTGTTGAGGGGCATAGTCCCTAAATTGTTGAGGCAACATATTCTCCTAACCCTCATGTTGAGGGTGTCTGATTCAGGGGCCCCAAGTAATAGTTTGAGGAGCCTGTGGCATTCATAGGAGCTTGAACAACCATTTGTAACTTAAGAGGTTTCAGCCAGTTAGAAACAAATCCAGTTACATAGTTATAGATATAAGGCAAAATGGTAATTAAACCAAGTTAAAACATAATCAAAATTAAGTTACATTATGTCCATAGTTACACCAGTCCATTTTAGGATTGTTAGATGTCATCAGATCAAGAAGAGGCATCACATATGATTGTTGTTCATGAAGATATTTGCAGAGTTGAAGAAAGTCCTTTCCTTGAAGCGGAGAAACCCACCATGGGAAGCCTTCAATTGATTAGGAGGGGGAGTGCTCCACAGACCCAGAAATTAGACCAATGTGGAGGCTGGGTCAGGGGTCACCTCCCAGAGTTCTAGTAATGTCTGTTGAAAAGCTGAGTCACATAGTTAGTTAATTCTAAGGCTTTAGGATCTATGACAATATCTGTATGCAAAAACAGTCTGTCATAGATAGAGTCCCTTTTTTGGGGGGCAGTTTGAGCCCTCATTAAAAGCTGGGCAAGTCCCCCATAACCCAGAATCCAAATTTGGCAATAGCCTGTAATGCCCAAGAATCCTCTCAATTGTCTTAAAATCATAGGTAGAGGATGATTTAATATAGGTTTAATGTTAGAAAGCATCATCCTTCAAATCAGTCACTGAAAATTATATGGCTTGTTTAGGAATTTCAGACAATAAAGTATAAGAATTAGGCACTTATTATTCATATATCTAGAACAAGTCTCCACTTATCATTTGAGCCTTTTCACACCCAAAATAGAAGTGTTACATGGACTATTGTAGGGAATTAATAGCCCTTGTTCCTTTAAATTTTCAATGATAGGCTTTAACCCTTTCTTAACCTCAGTTTTAATGGATATTGCTTTTGATATGAAAATAGGTGAGGGTCATTGAGCTTGATAAGGAGAGGAACAACATTTTGTGCTTGACCACAGTTTTTCCATCAGTCCACACTTTAGGATTTACATTTTTTTCAGTTAAAAGAACGGGTTCCATATTCATGAAAACAGAGGCCTGGACTTTGTTCAGTATATCCCTCCCCAGAAGGGGTGAGGGAGACTCTGGCACGATTAGAAACTCGTGAGAAAAACAGCTCAGAGTCCCAGTTGCAGCTTAAAGGATGACTGAAATAATAACGTTTGGCTCGTTCTGACAGAAGCAGACCAGGGGCTTCAGTGAGCAAAGAGAAAGCTGCCCCAGGGTCCAAAATAAAATCGACTGGTTGGCCCCCCACAGTTATTAATGCCCAGGGTTCCTCAGGTGTAATTAGGGTGGGAGCTTGTGTGGGCACCTTTTGTCCTGATTGTCTTGAGAGTCCGACCCCTGGGGCCTACACCTTAGAGGGCAGTCTCTTCTCCAGTATGGTCCTTTTCAGACCAGACATGGAGCTGGGGGTGGCATAGATGCCTTAGGGCAATCCCACTTGAGATGCCCCTTCTTTCCACAGTAATAACAAGCCCATCCCTTTTCACCTGGGTCCATCTGGGCATTTTTCTCAGGCTGTTTCAGAGCAGGTCTAACAGCCATTGTTGGGGCTTCAGTCTTTTGCCTGGTTCTTTTTTCCCCTCTTATTTTCTTTCTCATATTCTTTACCATAATATACTGTCTGAGCCAGCTGTAACAGTTTTTCTAAAGACTGATTTGGTCCAAATGCCAGTTTTTATAACTTATGGCAGATATCTGGAGCCGACTGAGTGAGAAATCTTTTTTTTTTAATTTAACTTTACAATATTGTATTGGTTTTGCCATATATCAAAATGAATCTGCCACAGGTATACATGTGTTCCCCATCCTGAACCCTCCTCCCTCCTCCCTCCCCATACCATCCCTCTGGGTCATCCCAGTGCACCAGCCCCAACCATCCAGCATCGTGCATCGAACCTGGACTGGCGACTCATTTCATATATGATATTATACACGTTTCAATGCCATTCTCCCAAATCATCGCACCCTCTCCCTCTCCCACAGAGTCCAAAAGACTGTTCTATACATCTGTGTCTCTTTTGCTGTCTCGTATACAGGGTTATTGTTACCATCTTTCTAAATTCCATATATATGCATTAGTATACTGTATTGGTGTTTTTCTTTCTGGCTTACTTCACTCTGTATAATAGGCTCCAGTTTCATCCACCTCGTTAGAACTGATCCAAATGTATTCTTTTTAATGGATGAGTAATAGTCCATTGTGTATATGTACCACAGCTTTCTTATCCATTCATCTGCTGATGGACATCTAGGTTGCTTCCATGTCCTGGCTATTATAAACAGTGCTGCGATGGACATTGGGGTACACGTGTCTCTTTCAATTCTGGTTTCCTCAGTGTGTATGCCCAGCAGTGGGATTGCTGCATCATAAGGCAGTTCTATTTCTAGTTTTTTAAGGAATCTCCACACTGTTCTCCATAGTGGCTGTACTAGTTTGCATTCCCACCAACAGTGTAAGAGGGTTCCCTTTTCTCCACACCCTCTCCAGCATTTATTGCTTGTAGACTTTTGGATAGCAGCCATTCTGACTGGCGTGAAATGGTACCTCCTAGTGGTTTTGATTTGCATTTATCTGATAATGAGTGACAAATTGAAAAATAAAAACATTTGATTATCTCAATAGATGCAGAGAAAGCCTTTGACAAAATTCAACACCCATTTATGATAAAAACTCTCCAGAAAGCAGGAATAGAAGGAACATACCTCAACATAATAAAAGCTATATATGACAAACCCACAGCAAACATTATCCTCAATGGTGAAAAATTGAAAGCATTTCCTCTAAAGTCAGGAACAAGACAAGGGTGCCCACTTTCACCATTACTATTCAACATAGTTTTGGAAGTTTTGGCCACAGCAATCAGAGCAGAAAAATAAATAAAAGGAATCCAAATTGGAAAAGAAGAAGTAAAACTCTCACTGTTTGCAGATGACAGGATCCTCTACATAGAAAACCCTAAAGACTCCACCAGAAAATTACTAGAACTAATCAATGAATATAGTAAATTTGCAGGATATAAAATCAACACACAGAAATCCCTTGCATTCCTATACACTAATAATGAGAAAACAGAAAGAGAAATTAAGGAAACAATTCCATTCACCATTGCAACGGAAAGAATAAAATACTTAGGAATATATCTACCTAAAGAAACTAAAGACCTATATATAGAAAACTATAAAACACTGGTGAAAGAAATCAAAGAGGACACTAATAGATGGAGAAATATACCATGTTCATGGATTGGAAGAATCAATATAGTGAAAATGAGTATACTACCCAAAGCAATTTATAGATTCAATGCAATCCCTATCAAGCTACCAACGGTATTCTTCACAGAGCTAGAACAAATAATTTCACAGTTTGTATGGAAATACAAAAAACCTCGAATGGCCAAAACTATCTTGAGAAAGAAGAATGGAACTGGAGGAATCAACCTGCCTGACTTCAGGCTCTACTACAAAGCCACAGTCATCAAGACAGTATGGTACTGGCACAAAGACAGAAATATAGATCAATGGAACAAAAGAGAAAGCCCAGAGATAAATCCATGCACATATGGACACCTTATCTTTGACAAAGGAGGCAAGAATATATAATGGATTAAAGACAATCTCTTTAACAAGTGGTGCTGGGAAAACTGGTCAACCATTTGTAAAAGAATGAAACTAGAGCACTTTCTAACACATACACAAAAATAAACTCATGGATTAAAGATCTCAACGTAAGACCAGAAACTATAAAACTCCTAGAGGAGAACATAGGCAAAACACTCTCCGAAATCTATCTTTTAAGATCATTTCTCCCTCTGTAATTTCAGGATCAATGTCAGTAAACATGTGGAGAGCCTCCCATAATCTTTGTTAAGAGTTTACCAGGAGTTTCCTTCTCTCCCTATTCTATGTTAGTTAACTTAGCATAGTTTAAAGTCTTAGCATATGCTCTCTTGAGTCCTTCAAGAATACATCTGGCAAAGTGGCTCTGTTATGGGAACGGCTTGGCTCCCAGTAGGGAGGAAGGCTATTTTGTGATCCCTCTTTCCCCTTGCCTCCAAGCCATTCATCTCCAAAAGTAATGGCTTCCCCCAAAACTCGAGCTCTCAAGTCAGGAATCAGCATCTGTCCCAAGACATATCCTCTAAATAGTCTACCGAGACTGAGGTAAGCCCTCCTGGAAGGGTGCCCTGATTCTCAGCCTGTTCAATTGGCAGCCCCAGATACAGGGGCAAAGTAAGAGAACAGGAGGGAGCTGAAGGTTTCACACTCAAGTCTGTACCCTTAGGACACAAGTCTGGCATGTCTCACAGAGAGATAAAGAGCAACATATATGGCACTTCCACCCATTTCTTTGTTTTCTACAGAACTGATCTAATTGTAAACAATATTGTAATTAAGAGACTCTTCAACAGGCTAGTGTTCCCTGTCTTCCAAAGGATACTATGGCCATTTGGTATCACAGAAGAAGATCAGGCATTTCTTTTTAAACTCTAGGGATCAAACTTGTCCTAGTTTTTTTTTTTTTTAATAGATTTTAAAGGAGTGGTTTTGGAACTGTTAGTTCCCATCTGTAAGAGACAAAAAAGAAGCATCCACAGCCATGGTTTCTTTCCACCGAAGGCGTCCCTCCCTGCTCTAGATGGGAGTGTAGACAGACTTTCCACCGAAGTTTTCCTTCCCTGGTCGGACTTAGTCTGTCCCTTACCAATGCAGGAGCCTGATTCACCTCTCCCGGTTCTACCACTGAGATGGGGTGGAGATGCACCAGGGGTAGATCTGATGGCATCCCAAATTGATTTCTAGTTCTATACCACCACAACCTTTGATTTGTCAGAGTAGTTTCCCAAAATGTTTACCAAGCTAGGACTGCTAGGGGAAGCATCCGTCTTCCCTGTGCCTATGCACATTCCTGAGTACAGTCCTGACTGCAGTAGAAATGGTGAGTCATAAAGGGATAAACAACAACCAAGATGTCCCTTCTAGTGTCACCACGCCAGTATATGTGATAGCAAAAGGGTCGGCCAGCGAGGAAAAAGTGATTTTTGTCCTCAAGCTACTAGAACCAATCCTTCCAGTCCATTTCCACAGATTCCACAGAAAGAATATCTAAGGAGTTGAGACAGAAGCCACCCGAGAGCCTCTTCTGGTCCACCACTAAAGGAAGAAACCCTTTGCATTTCCAATCTGACCAGATCCTGCAATTCCCAATCTGTGTCCTCAAAAACCTCATGGTCAGCAGCAGTGCTTCTCTCCACATAGATCAGAGGCACAGCCATGACAAAGACTCACTTTCAGATCGCTGGTCCCTGAGGCAGCCAAGAGAGTGACCTTTAGCCTGAGAGACATTCCTGGAGTTAAAGTTCTGTCTTGCTCCCAAATCTGCTCTTGTAGCTTTTGGCTCCTAGCAAGACCAGGCACTTCCATGACTACCAAGCTTGGGGTCTAAGTGAAAGTACATAGTAACGGCATGAATCTCAAGTCTACTCAAAGTCTATGACCCAGCAGATTAGGTTAGTAGTTCTGATTCCCCATGCAATTACAAAGTGGTCAAAGGGACCAGGAAAAATGACCAAGAAAGGAAAGTTCTGTCCACACGCTTTGCCATCCTCTGGCCACTCCCTTCACAGGGACATTGGGTGTCTCTTGGCATTGACAGGTGGTATAAACCCCTGACAAGGCTCCCCTTTTTGGATCTGCCTTCAGTCATTACGAGGCACCGTGAAACTGCAGAGCAGGGCTCATCACTTGCTTTGTGCAGGGCATGTCATTCATTCACACAAGCAAACCATAGAGTTAGTAAAAGTAAAGCAGAAAATATGTATACTGAGAAAGCAGAGAGACTAGAGCTCTTGAATGTTCTTACCCTGTCCTGAAGATCCTGGGCAAGCCCCAAGATGATAGCTTAATGTGAACAATGCAGATTCGTGATCTCCGAAGAAGACTTAGCTTCTGGACCAGGGACCAAGCTTGATCACTCAAGAGCTTTTGCATAGCAGAGATTTATTTAAAGTACAAAAAGGGACAGAGTAAGCTTCTGACATAGACATCAGAAGGGGGATGGAGAGTGTCCCCCTCGCTAGTCTTAGCAAGGGAGCTATATCCTTTTTTTAATTGGTTATTCCTATCAAGCCAGGTGTTTAAAATGCACTGTTCCTTGTATAGTTGTGGCATCTCCCCATTTTTTTCTGTGTTGAGCTGGAAGACTAGGAGGTATGTCCAATTTGTCATTCATTCAGTCACTCACTCACTTTCTCATTGAACACACACCCCTTAGACTTCTTTAAATCTGTGAGATTAAAAGATGTTACTAGTGCTTTGACTTGCTTATTCTGCTAGAATTCTAGAAAGAGCCCATGAGATAAATGAAAAGGCTGCTTAACTAGGAGATGAAAGTGTGTGTAGGAATCTGTTACTTCCCTCAGCTTCAGTTTTGTCACATGTCCATGGAGGATTAGAGATGAAGAGATTTTAGACAACACATGCACAAGGAAAAGCCTTCAGGAAGACAAAGAGTAATTAGTATTCACTGACAGGGTAAGTGTTTAGTGTCTATAATATTCAAAGAATATTCAAGAGTGATTTTAAATTGTCAGTTTCAAATATCTCCTCTATTTTCCCTCCTTCCCCTTAAGACATTTGTGAATAAGAACCAATACAATATTGTAAAGTAATTAGCCTCCAATTAAAATAAATAAATTTATATTAAAAAAAGAACTTCTCTCCAACTGCCAGTGAAAAATAGTAGTTTTGTGAATTAGAGATAGGGTTCAATACAGGATATTAATAATGTAATATTGTTTTTCCTTATAGGGTGTTTGTGAGTTTGATGAAGAATGTTTTAAAAAGTATGGGAAAATGTGGGGGTGAGTATTCTGAAAACTCCCATCGGACACACTTGTTATAATAATCCTGCCCTCCCCTGGTGGTGTGGAGGGCACTCTCAGTCCAGAGCTTCTTGGAATGAAGTCATTTGCTGTAAAGCTTGCAGGTTTTTTCTACCAGAGATCATGAAAGCCACCAGGTATCCAGGTCCACAGTCTGAATCAGGCCTGGAGGACCACAGGTCGTCACTTTTCTCCAGACTTTGAGGCCCAGGGACTCCTAGCATCACTTTCTCTCCAGGATCTCACTCTTCCTCCCCTTTTCCATTTTTCTCTCCTTAGGTTACCTTTAATTGCATAAAATGCATTATCCCAGAACATTCTAATATGTGCTCATAAATGTATCTTATGACCCTTTCCCACATGATTACCTTTTAATTTAAACCCAATATCCTTTATTTAAACTCTGGATTTAATATGTCCTTTTGGAAAAAGAGGGTTATAGATTAACATAACGGAAAATCATTTCTGCTCAGCTTTTTTACTTTCTCTACATGTATGGAATTTGTTTAATTTTCAGGTAAGATTTTCCAATAGAATTGTATTCAATGATTGTTTTATCTACTGTTTTTCTCTGACCTTGAGGAGATGTAGGGTATATATATCTAACCCAGTCTGTCAGGTGGGCTTTAGGAGCTGTTGGAGGTTTGGTGAGAGCAGAGGGAGAGGTGTCATGTGGTGCTTCTTTGCCAACAGCAAGTGGCAGAGGCTCTACCTGTCCGGACCTCTTCATCTTCTCTCATGAGGCCCTCAGAAACCATGGGAACCTGTGAGTTGCCATGGCCCCACATGTCAACCTGCTTGAGTGGAAAGAATACATAGCACTGGGACACTACTGGCCCAGCTCCAGCTGCCCCTCCAACGCTTAGTACCTGTGAGCTCGGGCTGGAGTCCGTTTTTCATGGTGGATCCCAGTTCTCTTTTAGAAAATGGTTCTCATGCATGGATGTATGAGGAGCACCTGGGAGAGCTTGTTATAAATACAGACTTTGACCCCACTCATCAGTACACTGAATCACTATGATCTGAGGTGGGTTCAAAGACCTGATTGTAACTGTTAGTGAGAGAAATTATTAAGGCTGGAGTGACATCATGAATATAAAGCAAACCACTATCTCTTCTCCACCCAAGTGTTGTTGCAAAACCATGGTGGGAAGAAGGGAATCATACAAATAATAACTCAGTCAGGTGGAAGAGCAGATTAAGTGCCTCCTCAATCCCTCCTGTCACTGCTTCAGCACTAAATGCTCTTGCACCCACTTACACCCTCTGAGTTTTAGAACAGCTTTTGGAAATGGGCAGAAGTAAGTGCAGTGTTTCTCTGCAATTTTTATATGTGATCATGAAACCATTTGAGATTCTTCTGTGAAATTAAAGGAGGAATAGGGAACATGTGGAAAATCTTCCAATTTGTTCTAGCCATTGCAAGTGATTGATAATGAAACCAAAATGTCAGAAGACAGTAAATAACCCAGAGTAAACCTCATTCCAGTGGCCAATTCCCATGAATGGGCATCCTGATAGTCAGGAGATCAGGTCAAACAGTGACATGTCACATCTGAGGAGTCAGCTTTGTGTGATAGGTGGGTCAAACGTGGGCCTGCCCTGCTGGTGATGGATGTCACTGACATGGAGCCTGAGGCCCACGGGACCCATGTAATGAAAAGAAAATATTTAAAAGATGAGTTATACATACTTCTCTGATCTTTTTCATTCTCTTTTTCCTTTTGTTCAAATTCTCCTGAACTTGATGCTACCAAAGATATCTCACTATTTAAAATATTTGCTTAAAAAATATTTACTAGTAAGCAAATTTTAGAAAATAGGACAAAAAAATCTTTCATATCCCACTGTCAGTTGTGGAGCATTCCAAATCTTCTTCCATTTGCAGATATATTGTTACATATTTATGATAGCTGTATCTACAGTTTTCATCTAATATTATATGCATTTTCATGCTTTGGGTATATCTTAAAAAATGACTGAGTAGATGGACTCCCCTTAATTATTTTTTAATTTTCAGATAATTTACTTCCTTCAATTATTTACTAACCTAACTTCCTTCTTGATAATGAAATATATTAAACCTATAAAAATTGTGGAAAATGATACAGGAAATACCCATATACTTACCACCTAGAATTAGCAGTGTTTTCATGGTATTTTTAATGATAACTTTAGAAGGATGGGTTATGTAATGTTAAGATAAACATCTGGACTTCCAGGTATGGCTCCAGCTGCAGAAAATGGCTTATTAAGTTTAATCAGCTTTGTTTTCCCCACACAGGATTTTTGAAGGTAAACATCCTCTGTTGGTTATCACAGATCCAGATGTGATCAAAACAGTACTAGTGAAAGAATGTTATTCTGTCTTCACAAACCGGAAGGTAGGCATCCATTTTTTTAATTTAAAATTTGTTTATTAGATATGCATTTTGAAATATATTACAGATTCACAGGATATTGTCAAAAGAGAAAAATACAGAAAGGCTGGATGTCAGGTACCTTTCATCCTGATTCCTCCAACGGCAATAAATTGATTAATTAGTCTACAATTTCAAAGCAGAAAGCTGACATTCATACTATCCACAGAGCATATTGTGGTTTCTTCAGTTTCATGCTCACTCATTGTGTATGTTTTGTTCTGTGAAATGTGTCCTAGATGTAGATTTGTGTAGCTACCACTACAATCAATGTACAGAACTATTCCATCCCTACAAGTCTCCTTCTTACTATTCTTATATAGTTGTAGCAGGTAGCTTGTTTTTTCCTCTTATCAGGGTCTTTAGCATAGCAAACACTGCTCTTTAAATTTTGATGAATGATTTATCAATTTTCCATTTTATGGATTTTGCCTTTGTTGTCAAGTCCAAAATATCTTGACCTAGCCCTAGGCCTTGAAGATTTTCTCCTATTTTGTCCCTAAACATTAAATCATTTTATGTTTTACATTTATGCCTATAACCCATTTTATGTTAGTTTCTCTGTAACGTGTGAGGTTAAGTTTGTTTTTTTTTAATTTGGCTTCTAAATGTCTGAATTGCCCTAGCACCATTTATGGAAAGACTATCCATTTAAAATAATGTGTTTATTTAATATTTATTCATTTTTAGCTGTGCTGGGTCTTCACTGCTGTGCTCAGGCTTGAGCCTGGCTGTGTGCAGGTTTGTGGCTGCGGAGGTTAACTGCGGACAGGTGTGTCAGTGCAGTCGAGTGACAGTAGTGAGGACTGGCTTTAGGCATCTGAGCATCTGCAGGGGCCTGTCATAATGTTTTGCACATGCCCACCCAAAAAGATTGACTGCTGTTATCAATCCTGGGTCTTATAGCATCAACAGTGGCACTAGCTGGGCAGCTCTAGTGGGGTTGGAGGCAGTAGGGTAGGATTCATGAAACTCCCTGAACACCATGAACATGGACTAAAAGACGGCTGATTGTTCAGTTGACTGGGGAGAAAGGCTACACACACTGGTCAGTTTCCGTTGGTATCAGAAGCTGCACATGGCTCTTCATTTCTCTTTTTTGCCCCTTCCTTCCCCTCTCCTTCCCTTGCCTGTCATGTCTTCTTGGACTATCCAGTCCTAAACCCATAGGTGGGCCACAGAATGTGGGCAGCCTCACACATCAGGGTGGGGCCAGAGAAGGAGGACAGTGGCTCCAAATCAGAGACTGAGTAGGGAGGGGATGGTGTTCACAGGGATGGCAGCTGGGCACTGGTAAAGTGAAAGTGAAAGTCACTCAGTCATGTTCCCATGGACTATACAGTCCATGGAATTCTCAAGGCCAGAATACTGGAGTGGGTAGCCTTTCCCTTCTCCAGGGTATCTTCCCAACCCATGGATTGAACCCAGGTCTCCCACATTGCAGGAGGATTCTTTACCAGATGAGCCACAAGGGAAGCCCAAGAATCCTGGAGTGGGTAGCCTTTTCCTTCTCCAGGGGAATCTTCCTGATACAAAAATTGGACTGAGGTCTACTCCACTGCAGGTGGATTCTTTACCAACTAGCTATCAGGGGAGCCCCTTTCACTTTCCCTGGTAAGGTAACCCAGAATACTCACTTGTGGGGTTGGCCCATAAGGCGAGGGGGCATTGTGAGTGGAAAGGGATGCATTGTGGATTGGGTCCATAAAGGAAGATTGATCAAGTAATAATATAGAAAGGATGATGGAAGCTGGCATTCTCACTGTTGGAGAAGAAGTCACAGGTTCAAAGACTGAGAAACTAGTCTGTGGAGTCACCACCTGTATTATCAGTGCAAATCCATGCTTTTCTGTGTAGATAGATGATAGCAGGCCAGATGATATAGACAGATGACAGATAAATACAGATAAAGACAGATAGGTGTGTGTGTGTGTTTGTGTAGCTACAAAAGCACATTATACCTACTGCTTTCTACTGATATAGTATAGACACCTGAGCAGCTGCAGGGGTCTGGGATGGGGTTTTACACATGCCCAGCCAAAAAGATTGGGGCTGGCAGCTGATATGGATTTTGGGTCTCACGGCATCACTGGCTGGAGCAGCTCTCTTGGGGTTGAGGGGGAAGACAGGACGCAAGAAATTGGAATCTGCCCATCACTGACTCGATGGACATGAGTTTGGGTAAACTCCGGGAGTTGGTGATGGACAGGGAGGCCTGGCATGCTGCGATTCATGGGGTCGCTAAGAGTCGGACACGACTGAGCGACTGAACTGAACTGAACTGAACTGAATATAGAACCCTGGGAGTGATCAGCACCAAAATTTTCAGAGGTTTTTCAATGACTATGCTGGCAGTTGGTTTCATCATAGCAAAGTTTCTGGGGTTTTCTGCAGAGCAGGATACAGAGAACCATAGTCACTCCTGCTGTGTGGTTGACACTGGTAGTCCCTGCCCTTCTTCTTTGTTCCTAGTTGTCTCTAGTTGTCTCAGCTCTGCTCTTCTCTGGGAAGGGTGAAAGCCAAGCAGGTCATTTGTGCAATGTTCTGAAAGGCTGGAGAAACTGGTCACTGATCCTGTTGTCTCTTTTAGTCGTTTTTAATGTTTCCAGCAAGGGAAAATGTCTCAGGCTGGGGAAATCCCTTTTGATGCTGAGCAGTTCAGGCCTAGAGGAAGGGATGATGCAAACATCAGTTATTCTCCTCTTTTTGTGAGTTATTTTCAAGTGTGCTCTGTTGTATTGCTGAGGCTTCTTAGACCTATTTTCATTTACTGTGAGCTATCTAATTATGAGACAACAAAGGCTGGAGTCTCCACTCTGGTGATGAGTCTCCTATCTTGAAGATGTCACTTTAGTATTTCATCATTAAAGTGCTATTAGCTGTAGGTCTTTTTGTAGATGCTCTTTATCAAGTTGAGGAAATTTTTTTGTCTTCCTGTTTTGTGAGTTTTATCATGAATGAGTGTTGGAGCAATCTATTTTAAAACAAAATATAAATTTGAAAGATTGAGGAGATTTTCAAACAAGTTTGCTTCATACACCTGTCCCAAGCTGAGAAGTAGAATTGTCTTCTTTCCCCTTCTATTCCTGGGGAAAATGAAGGGGGAAATGTTTTCCATATCATTGCATAATTTTTTTCAGAAGATCAGGTAGATTCTTAATCTTTTGCGTAGTTAGTACTACTTAAAAAGTCCCCACCATGTCAACACATTCCTTTTTCCAGTTGGTCAGGCTGTAAATATATGTAAAGACTGAAGTAACCTGAGGCAAAATGCAGTCGGCCAAGGCTATCTGGCTGGCTGTCACCAATCCCTTCTCTGCATGGCCCAGGAACATGAACTAGATCTTACTCCCTTCTATCCCCCTGGAAGAACCCTTTCCATACTACATGGGTCATTTGTGTTTAAAAGGAGATTGGAATATGAATGCTGGAAACCACATCAAGTGGCTGAATGTCTCTTCCACATTCACAGGAACCTAGACATTCAGGATAAATGTTTATTGTTCATCTAGCATAGGGCCTGGTACTACATAGATAGTCATTAAACATGAAGGGGACGACAGAGGATAGATGGCTGGATGGCATCACTGACTCAATGGACGTGAGTCTGAGTGAACTCCGGGAGTTGGTGATGGACAGGGAGGCCTGGCGTGCTGCGGTTCATGGGGTTGCAGAGTCGGACATGACTGAGCGACTGAACTGAACTGAAAGATTTGTTGGATACATTGTTCCCAAATTATTAACAAATTTTCCCCAACTGTTGAGACTTCCAACACTTAGGTAGGGTAAAATGTGTTTTGCTTTCAACTCTAGGTTTTTGGTCCAAGGGGAATTATGAAAAATGCTGTTTCTGTGGCTGAGGATGAACAATGGAAGAGAATACGGACATTGCTCTCTCCAGCCTTCACCAGTGCGAAGCTCAAGGAGGTAAGAAAAGAATACGGTTTTCCATGAGCAACTTAAAGAATAAGGTAGAAAATAAATTCATATCCCTGTCTAAGGCGTGTGCCAAATTTGAGTTTCCTAAAATGGTTTTTATCTTCACATCCTAAAAGAGACATCATCAGATTCATAATAAAATGTCATTTACGGCTCCATGCCCCTGAAAACCAGGTTCTTCTAAAACTTGAAAACTTCTCCACATTTAACTTCCTGTGCTGTTGTGTTTTGTGTCTAGATGTTCCCTATCATTGGGAAGTATGGAGATGTGTTGGTGAGGAACCTGAGGAAGGAAGCAGAAAAAGGCAAGTCCGTCAACATGAAAGAGTAAGTAGGAGTGGAGCTTCTGGTCCTCTGAGCTCCAGGGAGACCCTTGTGTTTCGTGCCTTGGAGCCAAATTCCTACTGCTGAGTTACTCTAGTGACCAAACAGAAGCAGGTGTATGGTTTACAATGCCAGCTGGCCGGCCACCCAAGAATGAGTGGTGGCTCATGAAAATATCAGAAGTTATCTTCTGTGTACATGAGCCAGGATTAACTTCTCTGCTTAAGTGTCACCTTGGATATTCTGGGAGACAAAAATACAGTTTGGTCTTAAGTCAGGGAGCATGATGCCTCCATCTCTGTTGGTTTTCTCAAGATTGCTTTGGCTATTTATGGTCTTGTATGGTATTTTTTTGGGCTGCAAAATGGCTGCAGATGGTGATTGCAGCCATGAAATTAAAAGATGCTTACTCCTTGGAAGGAAAGTTATGGCCAACCTAGACAGCATATTCAGAAGCAGAGACATTACTTTGCCAACAAAGTCCATCTAGTCAAGGCTATGGTTTTTCCAGTGGTCATGTATGGATGTGAGAGTTGGACTGTGAAGAAAGCTGAGCGCTGAAGAATTGATGTTTTTGAACTGCGGTGTTGGAGAAGACTCTTGAGAGTCCCTTAGACTGCAAGGAGATCCAACCAGTCCATCCTAAAGGAGATCAGTTCTGGGTGTTCATTGGAAGGACTGATGCTGAAGCTGAAACTACAATACTTTGGCCACTTCATGTGAAGAGTTGACTCATTGGAAGAGACTCTAATGCTGGGAGGGATTGGGGGCAGGAAGAGAAGGGGACGACAGAGGATGAGATGGCTGGATGGCATCACCGACTCGATGGACATGAGTTTGAGTGAACTCTGGGAGTTGGTGATGGACAGGGAGGCCTGGCGTGCTGCGATTCATGGGGTTGCAAAGAGTTGGACATGACTGAGCGACTGAACTGAACTGAACTGAACTGATGGTTCCATATAAACTTGAGGATTATTTGTTCTAGTTCTGTGAAAAGTACCACAAGTATTTTGATAGGGATTGCGCTAGATCTACTTGGGTTGCTTTGGGTTGTATGGACATTTTGGAAACGTTAATTGTAGCTATCCATGTACATGCAGCATCTTTCCGTTTGTTTGGATTTCCTTCATCATTTTATCGTTTACATAGTATAGGTCTTTCACTTCCCTGATTAAGTTTATTCCTAAGTGTTTTATTCTTTTAATGTGATTTTAAACAGGATTGTTTTATTATTTTCTCTTTCTTATAGTTCTTTATTACTGTATAGAAAAGCACCAGATTTCTGCATATTAATCACCTATCTGCCACTTTACTGAATTAATTTATTCTAGTTTTTTGGTGGAACTTCAGGGTTGCCTATATAAAGTATTATTTCATCTGCAAATAGTGATAGTTTTACATGTACCCTTCCAATTTGGATGCATTTTACTTCTTTTTCTTGTATTATTATGGCTAGGACTTCTAATTCTATATTGAGTAGAAAGGGCAAGCATGGGCATCCTTGTCTTGTTCCTGATTCTAGAGACTACTTACTGGTACAAAACAGACACATATCAATTGAATAAATTTGAGAGCTCCAAAATAAACCCTTATACTTAGAGTCAATTAATCTATGATAAAGGAGGTAGGAATATACAGTGGAGAAAAGACAGTCTCTTCAATAAGTATGCTGGGAAAACTGGACAGCTACATGTAAAAGAATGAAATTAGAACATTTTCCTATACCCTATAGAAAAACAAAACTCAAAATGGATTAAAGATCTAAATGTAAGACTGGAAAATCATTAAAACATAGAAGAAACAATAGGCAGAATGCTCTTTGCCATAAATATCATAACAATATGTTTTTGGATTTAACTCTTAAGAAAACAAGAGTAAAAATAAGCAAATGACCTAATTTTTTATTTTTGCTTAATTGAACTTAAAAATCTTTTGCACAGTGAAGTAAAATATTGATAAAATGAAAAGACCACCTAGTTAATGGATGGGAGAATAATTTGCAAATGATATGATGATAAGAGGTTAGTATCCAAAAATATATAAATGTCTCATACAACCCAAAATCTAAATAACAAACAACCCAATGAAAAATGAGCAGAAGATCTTAATAGACATTTTTTTCAAGCGAAGATATACAATTGAAAAGATGTTCAACATTGCAAATCATCAGAGAAATGCAAATCAAAATCACAAAACCAGCCAACACCTGTAAGTTTGGGTGAGGATGTGGAGAAAAGGAAACCCTGGTACAAGGTTGGTGGACTGTAAACTGATGCAGACGCTGTGAGAAACCATATGGAGGTTTCTCCAAAAGCTTAAAGAGAACTATTGTCTGTGTTCCGTCATGTCCCACTCTCTGTGACCCCACAGACTGTAGCCCCCAGGCTCCTCTGTCCATGGGATTTCCCAGGCAAGAATACTGGATTGGGTAGCCATTCCCTTCTGCAGGGGATCTTCCTGACCCAGCGATCGAACCCAAATCTCCTGCCTTGCAGCCTGAGGACTGTGATATGATTCAGGAATTCCACCCTGAGTATACACCCAGTGAAAATGAATATACTAATTTGAAAAGATACATGCACCCCATTTCTTTTATCAGCTTTATTTACAGTAGCCAAGATATGGAAGAATGTAAGTATCTGTCAGTAGATAAATGTTGAAAGAAGATGTATCACATGTGTGTACACACACACACACACCCCCCACACAAGAAATATTACCAAGCCATATAAAAGAATGAAACTGTTCCATTTACAACAGCATGTATGGACGTAGAGGGTATCATGCTTAGTGAAATAAGTTAGAGAACAACAAACATTGCATGTTATCATTTGTATGTGGAATCTGAAAATAAAATGAATAAATATCAATATAACAAAACAGAAACAGACTCACAGTGTAGAAAACAAAGTGGTGGTTACCAGTGAGAAGTAGGAAGGGGAGTGCAAGATAGGACAGATGATTAAAAGGTACAAATTGCAATGTATAACGTAATTGTGCTACAGGGATAGACTGTACCTAACAAGGAATGTAGTCAATATTTAATAATAACTTTAAATGGAGTATTTAAAATCGTCCTTCTACACCTGAAACTAATGTGATATTGTATATCAACTCTGCTTTTGCGCTAAAGGGGCATCAGCTCTGAGCACAATTCTGTGGTAAGGTGAGACCCAGATCAATGTCCCCTTTCTTGACTCCCCAGGAAGAGTGAATTTGCTCCCTTTGCTCTGCTCAGACACAGTCCTTATACACCTTTTATTGCCATAGTCAAAGCACACTACTGTCCTCTGTCTGATTATGGGTTCTATCCTTCTGTGACTGAGCTCCTTGAGTTTGGGGGGTGGGGTCTAACTTGCCTTAGTGTCCCCATCCCCCCAGCACGGGGGCAGTTGCAGCATTCACACTCATACACACCTCAGGAGTGAGTGATAGTAGCAGACAGTCTTCCATGATCCAGCAGGTGGTTCTGAGAGAGTGTGGCTCTTGACCTGTCTTGCCTGGGCATCTGATTTTATATGATTTTCTTGTTGACTCTGTTGGATATGGATAGTCAGCTGGTCCTGATTTTAACTGTCTGTGTCTGTCTTTCTCTACTCAGTGTCTTTGGGGCCTACAGCATGGATGTGATTACTAGCACATCATTTGGAGTGAATATTGATTCCCTTGGCAACCCGCAAGATCCCTTTGTGGAGAATGCTAAGAAGCTCTTAAGATTTAATATCCTCAATCCATTTCTTCTCTCAGTAGGTAAGTATCCTACTACATTTCTTTTTCTGTATTCTTCCTCCTGTCCCTCCTTCCCTCTCATTCTTTTTTCCTCTCTTCCTCCTTCCCTCCCTCCCTTTCTTCTTTTTCATAGGTTTATTGAGATATAATTCACCAATTTAAAATATACAATTCAATGGTTTTTATAACCTAAGTGCCCATTGATGGATAAATGGATAGGAAAAATGTGGTATTTATACACACAGACACAAACACAACAGAATACTCTTCAGCCATAAAAAGGAAGGAAATTCTTTCATTTGCAGCAATGTGGCTGGACCTCATGCTAAGTGAGATAAGACAAATACTATATGTTGAATCAAAGGAAGAAATCCAAACTCATAGAAAAATGATGTCAGATTTTTGGTTACTAGAGACAGGGTTTGGGAGATAGAATTGGATGATGGTGGTCAAAAGGTACAAATTTCAGTTATTACTTAAATCAATAGTCCTGGTGCAATTTGCTTATAGGTATCCAGTTGTCTGAGCACCACTTACTGAAAAGCCTGTTTTGTCTCCATTGAATGGTCTTGGAAACATTTCCATTATTCAGTTGGCCATAGACACGTGGGTTTATTTCTGGACTCAAAATTTTATTCCATGGATATATGTCCATCTTTAGGCCAGTGCCACATTGCCTTGATTAATGTAGCTTTATGGTAAGTCTTAAAATCAGGAAAGGTGAGTCTTATAACTTTATTATTTTTTTCAGTAATATTTTGTCTTCTCTGAGCCCCTTCCAATTTCATATGAATTTATGCTAAGTTAGTCAGTTTATTCAAAGAGCTCAGCTAGAGTTCTGATAGGGAATATCTTCTATCTGTCAACGTGCCATCTTGACAATGTGAATGTTCTGATTCATGATCATGGCATGTTTTTCATTTATTTACATCTTCTTTAATTTAGTTCAACAAGGTTTTGTGGTTTTCAGAGTGTAAATTTTACATCTTTTATTTTATTCCTACTTATTCTATTCTTTTTGATGTTATTGTAAGTGGAGTTATTTTCTTAATGTCACTTTATATTATTTATTGCAATATAGAAATACAATTGATTTTGTGTTGTGATCTTGTATCTTTTTTTTCTTTTTATTTTAGTTGGAGGCTAATTACTTTACAATATCATAGTGGTTTTTGCCTTGATCTTGTATCTTGAAACCCTGCTGAACTTATTTATTTTTTCTAATAGGTTTTTAGTGGTTTTCTTAGGATTCCCTGTATAAAATATCATGTTGTCTGATAGCAGAGGTTTAGTCTTCATTTCCTATATGGATATATTTTATTTAATTTTCTTGACTAATTCTTCTGGTTAGAATGTCAGGTACAGTTTTGGGTAGAAGTGGTGAAAAAGGCTTCCTTGTCTTATTCTTAATCTTAGAGAAAATCATCCAGTTTTTCACTATTAGGTATTAGTGTTAACTATGGGTTTACGTAAGTTGTTAAATATGTGCTTTTCATAGATTCCTTTTATCAGGTTGATGAAAGTCCCTTCTGTTTCTGTTTGCTGAGAGTTGTTTTTTTTTTTTTTTTTTTAATCACAAGCACGTATTGGATTTTTGTTACATGCTTCTTATGCATCTATTAGATAATTGTGTGGTCATTGTTTATTACTCTATTGAAATGGCATATTATACAACCTTGCCTTCCTGGGATAAAGCACACTTATACATGATGTATACATCTTTTTATATGTTAGTAGATTCAGTTTGCTAGTATTTTGTTGAGGATCTGTGTATCCATGGTCATAGATACATTGATCTATAGTTTTTTTCTTCCTCTACTATCTTATTTTTTCTCACACCAGGTTAATACTGATTCTGAAGAGTGACTTTCAGAGTATTCTGTCATCTTCTATTTGTTTGATGAATTAGTGGAAAATTGGCATTAATTCTTTAATTATTTGAGTAGCGTTCAGCATGGAAACCATGTGGACCTGAGCTTTTCATTTTCAAGTTGTGGGTGGTGTCTTGATTATCAAATCAAACTGTATTTCTTATAGGTCTATTCACATTGTTTCTTTCTTTTTGAGTAGTTTCTGTTTAATAATTTTTTACAGTATATTAATTTATTTTAATTGGAAGATAATTACATTACAATATTATGAGGTCTTTTGTCATCCATCAACATGAATCAGTCACAAGTATACATGTGTCTCCCCATCCTGAAATCCCCTTCTCACCCCTCTCCACACCCTATCCCTCTGGGTTATCCCAGAGCACCAGCTTTGGTGCCCTGCTTCATATATCAAACTTCCACTGGTCATCTATTTTACATATGGTAATGTACATGTTTCAGTGCTATTCTCTCAAATCACCCCACCCTTGCCTTCTCCCACTGAGTCCAAAAGTCTGTTCTTTACATCTGTGTCTCTTTTACTGCCCTGCATGTAGGATTGTCAGTACCTTCTTTCCAAATTCCATATATGTGCATTAATATACAGTATTTTTTTCCTCTTTCTGACTTATTTCACTCTGTATAATAAGCCCCAGGTTCATCCACCTCATTAGAAGTGACTCATAAGTGTTCCTTTTTATAGTGAGTAATATTCCATTATGTATATGTACCACAATTTTCATATCTATTCATGTGCTGAGGGACATCTAGGTTGCTTCCATGTCCTAGCTATTGTAAATAGTGCTGCCATGAACACTGGGGTACATGTGTCTCTTTCAGTTCTGGTTTTCTTGGGGTTTATGCCTAGCAGTGGGCTTGCTGGGTCATATGGCAGTTCTATTCCCAGTTTTTTAAGGAATCTCCACACTGTTCTTCATGTGGCTGGGTTGGTTTGCTTTCCCACCAACAGTGTAAGAGAGTTTCCTTTTCTCCAAACCCTCTCCAGCATTTATTGTTTGTAGATTTTTTGATCAGAGAAGGCAGTGGCACCCCACTCCAGTACTCTTGCCTGGAAAATCCCATGGGTGGAGGAGCCTGGTAGGCTGCAGTCCATGAGGTCACTAAAAGTCGGACACGACTGAGCGACTTCACTTTCACTTTTCACTTTCCTGCATTGGAGCAGGAAATGGCAACCCACTCCAGTGTTCTTGCCTGGAGAATCCCAGGGATGGGGGAGCCTGGTGGGCTGCCATCTATGGGGTCGCACAGAGTCGGACACGACTGAAGTGACTTGGCAGCAGAAGTAGCAGCAGACTTTTTGATAATGGCCATTCTGACTCATGTGAGATGATACCTCATTGTGGTTTTGATTTGCAGTTCTCTAATAATGAGTGAGATAGCATATTCAAAAGCACAGACATTACTTTGCCAACAAAAGTCTGTCTAGTCAAGGCTGTGGTTTTTCCAATAGTCATGTATGGATGTGAAAATTGGACTATGAAGAAAGCTGAGCGCTGAAGAATTGATGCTTTTGAACTGTGGTGTTGGAGAAGACTCTTGAGAGTCCCTTGGACTGCAAGGAGATCCAACCAGTCCATCCTAAAGTCCTGGGTGTTCTTTGGAAGGACTGATGCTAAAGCTGAAACTCCAGTACTTTGGCCACCTCATGCAAAGGGTCGACTTATTGGAAAAGACTCTGATGCTGGGAGGGATTGAGGGCAGTAGGAGAAGGGGACGACAGAGGATGAGATGGCTGGATGGTATCACTGACTCGATGGACATGAGTCTGAATGAACTCCGGGAGTTGGTGATGGACAGGGAGGCCTGGTGTGCTGCAATTCATAGGGTTGCAAAGAGTCAGACATGACTGAGCGACTGAACTGAACTGAATAATGAGTGAAGTTGAACATCTTTTCACGTGTTTATTAGCCATCTTTATGTCTCCTTTGGAGAAATGTCTGTTTAGGTCTTTTGCCCAGTTTTTGACTGGGTTGTTCATTTTTCTGGTATTGAACTATATGAGGAGCTGCTTGTATATTTTGGAGATTAATTCTTTGTCAGTTTCTTCATTTGCTACTATATTCTCCCAGTCTGAGGGCTATCTTTTCACCTTGCTTATGGTTTCCTTCATTGTGGGAAAGCTTTTAAGTCCCATTTGTTTATTTTGTTTTTATTTCCATTACTCTGGGAGGTCGGTCCTAGAGCATCTTGCTGTGATTTATGTCAGAGAGTGTTCTGCCTTTGTTTTCCTCTTTTTATAGTTTTTGGCCTTTCATCTATTTTGAGTTTATTTTTGTGTATGGTGTTAGAAGATATTCTAGTTTCATTCTTTTACACATATTTGACCAGTTTTCCCAGCACAACATTTTGAAGAGACTGTCTTTTCTCTATTGTATATTTTTGCCTCCTTTGTCATAGATAAGGCATCTTTGGTGTGTGGATTTACCTCTGGACTTGCTATTTGTCCCATTGATCTATATTGATTTCTGTCTTTGTGCCATTACCATTCTGTCTTGATGACTGTAGCTTTGTAGTATACTCTTCTCTGGTGGCTTAGACAGTAAAGAATCTGGCTACAATGCAGGAGACCTGGGTTCAATTCCTGAGTTGGAAAGATCCCCTGGAGAAAGAAATGGAAACCTACTCCAGTACTCTTGCCTGGAGGATCCCATGGACAGAGGCACCTGGAGGACTATAGACCATGGGGTCCCAAAAAGTCAGACAGGGCTGAGTGACTAACACTGTCACTTTCTTTCAGTATAGTCTGAAGTCAGGAAGATTGATTCCTCCAGTTCCATTCTTTCTCAATATTGCTTTGAAAGCATTCCCTCTAAAATCAGGAGCAAGACAAGGGTTCCCACTCTCACCACTACTATTCAACATAGTTTTGGAAGTTCTAGCCACAGCAATCAGAGATGAAAAGAAATAAAAGGAGTCCAGACTGAAAAGAATAAGTTAAACTCACAGTGTTTACAGATAACATCATCCTCTACATAGAAAACCCTAAAGATGCCATGAGAAAATTACTAGAGCTAATCAATGAATATAGTAAAGTTGCAGGATATAAAATTAATACACAGAAATCCCTTGCATTCTTATATAATAACAATGAAAAATCAGAAGGAGAAATTAAGGAAATAATGCCATTCATCATTGCACCAAAAAGAATAAAATAGGAACAAATTTACCTAAAGAAACAAAAGACCTCTATACAGGAAACTATAAAACACTGATGAAAGAAATCAGAGATAACACAAATAGATGGAGAAATATACCGTGTTCTTGGATTCAAAGAATCAATATAATGAAAATGAGTATACTACCCAAAGCAATCTATAGATTCAATGCAATCCCTATCAAACTACCAACGATATTTTTCACAGAACGAAAACAAATAATTTCACAATTTGTATGGAAACACAAAAGACCCTGAATAGCCAAAGCAGTCTTGAGAAAGAAGAATGAAGCTGGAGGAATCAACCTTCCTGTTTAATAATTTTTAATAGAAAAATTCAGATTGTCTCTTTCTTTTTGAGTTAGCTTCTGTACTTCATGTCTTTTAAGGAATTTGTCCACTTTGTCTAAGTTATCTAATTTATTGGTGAACCTTGTTCCTGGTATTCTTTTAATGTCAACAGTAATCACTCCTCTTTCATTGGGATGCTACATATTTGAGCTCTCTCTCTCTCTCTTTGGTCTATCTAGCTTCAAAGTGCTTCCCTGATAGCTCAGTTGGTAAAGAATCCACTTACAATGAAGGAGATCCCGATTCAATTCCTGCATTGGGAAGATCCGCTGGAGAATGAATAGGCTACCCACTCCTGTATTCTTGGGCTTCCCTTGTGGCTCAACTGGTAAATAATCCACCCGCAGTGCAGGAGACCTGGGATCGATCCCTGGGTTGGGAAGATCCCCTGGAGAAGGGGAAGATACCCAGTCCAGTATTCTGGCCTGGAGAATTCCATGAACTGTATAGTCCATGGGATCAAAAAGAGTTAGACAAAACTGAGTGACTTTCACTTTACTAGCTTAAAAGTTCTTTTCAAAGAATTAGCTTTTGGTTTTATTGATTTTCTCGATTGTTTTTATTCTATTTCATTAGTTTCTGCTCTTGTCTTTATTAATTTCTTCTTCTAGATTTAGGTTGAGTTTGCTCTTCTTTTTTCAGTGAGTTAGGGTGGAAAGTTAGGTTCATGCCTTGAGGTATTTGTTCTTTTTAAAAGTAGATATTTATAGCCTTAAACTTTTCCATGAGCACTGTTTTTTCTATATCCCATTCGTTTTGGTAAGTAATAGTTTCATTTTTATTTATTTCAAAGTAATTCCTGGTTGTATATTTGATATAGTATACAGATAATTGTTTATTTAGGAGTGTATTGTTTAATTTCCATGTATTTGTGAATTTCCCAATTTTGGTTATTGATTTTTAATTTAATTCCATTGTAGTTAAAAGATATATACTGTTTTATTTCTATCTTGAATGGTTTTTTGCAGAAAATGGTTAATTAGCATACTATAGTGTGATTTATCCAAAGAAATCCTAATCCAATAGGTAAAAAACTAGGAAGTTAAGGAATATAATTCTGTTTTTGTTTTTTTTTTTTTAATCATTCCAAAAGGCCAAAACGACCACTGATTTCACTACTATAGTGACGGCCCCTATAAGTGGACTTGGCCTTGCTCAGTCATTGACTTGGAGGTCTGAGCAAAGGTCGTACAGGGAGTGATTCTGGTTGAGAAACCTGGTATCTTTCTCTGATAGATAGAGCAAATTATACTTGCTGTGTAAATTTTGAATTTTCACTGTGCTTTTCTGTTATCTCTTCTCTATAGTACTCTTTCCATTCCTTGTCCCAATCTTTGAAGTATTAAATATCACCATGTTTCCAAAAAGTGCTGTGAATTTTTTGGCAAAATCTGTAAAAAGAATAAAAGAAAGTCGCCTCAAAGATGATCAAAAGGTAAAATCTGGTGGTGGTTACATGAGGGTGTTCACGTTTTGAAAATTTGTTAACCTGTACACATATGATTTGTGAACTTCTCTGTATTTTTTAAAAGATATGTTGAGAAGTATAGATTTTAGAACTGGGGGATTATTAATATATCATTGTGAAGGGATGAGAAAGGTGGAGATTGGGGAAGAAATAAGAAAATGGGCCAGAGAGTGATGTTTTAATAGTAGGCATGCACATTAGTATGTCATTGCATAAATATTGTTGAGATGAAAGCTTTACCACTTCCATTCAATAAACTGTTAAAGGATAAGAATTACTGTTTAAAAATGATTTTACTGATATTATAGATGCCCGAGATGTTGTACTGGTAAAGAATCACTTTGATTCCAAGACTCTTATATTATAGATTGTGTAGTGAAAAGCCCCATCAGGCAGCTGGTGGAGTGAATTCTGTGTTAAATTGGAGCTGTCTCCTAGTCTGGCATGGGCAGGGGTCTTCTCTGGGCCATGAGGCTGCAAGCTGGTTAACCCACCTTTACCTTCATGAAGCCTGGAGGCCAGCACAAGCATGTCTGCAGGTCAGGGGGACTGAGGGTTTTGTACCCAGGATGCCACTGAAGACTGTATAGAGTTCTGAAAGGGTCAAAGCCTTGAAGATGCTTCTATACAAGTTGCCAAAGTACTTTGCAAATGTGAGGGGATTAATTTGTGTGGTAATTCATTAAGAATTAAAATTGGAAGGAAAAAAAGGATCGAAGTCATGGATTTTCTCCTGAGCAAACAGGTGTGACAGGAGAGACAGCAGGCAACTCTTTGGCAAAGAAGCTGTTTCAAAAGCCAGAGAAACCAAAGATCAGAGAGAGTGAGGACCAGAAAGCAGTTGACATAATGGCAGGTTTCTCTCTGGGAAACGTCATGTTCTCCAAGGTCTGTAGGTGAATGTTAGTTCACTGAGGACTCAGGCAATACTAGTCAGACTTCTGCTCTATAAGGGGCCATACTCTCAGGAAAGAGGTTAAATACTGCACTCCTGATTTGTCTATGACTTCACAAGTAACTTTCTTTCATAGAAATTTTTTTTCTGCTTACAGCCACGTGTGGATTTTCTTCAGCTGATGATTAACTCCCAGAATTCCAAAGAAACAGACAATCATAAAGGTAACCAAGGAGAGCTTCAGAGGGGCCACAGTGGGGAGATGCAGAGGTAGGGGGCAGTTCTGAAAATGAGCAGAAAGTTTTCTAGGTAGATGAGAATTTCTGCCAAATTGAAGAAAGACACTTGTGCAGAAAGAGTAGACTGTGGTACTTCCTGGGAGTTTGCAGGCACAACTTTGTTCAGAGCTCGAAGGACAAGGGTAACAAGGAAGTCATGCCCAGAAGCCAGTTATGATGTGGATTACTTACAGCTGAACCTCTGGGGAGCTTGGTTCCAATATCAGTTCTCAGGATCCTCCAGACCCACCAAGTCAGAACCTCTGCCTGGAAATTTGCATCAAGGCTTCATCCCTTCATTCATCAGGGGGCACATTGCCCCATTGTTGGTGACCTCCAGTTGGAACACTTTTTAACTTGTGTTCACCAGCTTACTCTACTGTAAAGTGTATTTTTCCCCCCTTTGTTATTAACACGTAACTTCTGGGAGAAGCCTTAAATATTCTGTTCCTCCTCAAATTGTCACCCACTGGTTTTATCATTCATGGATAGTTTTTGACTGAAACCGTTGTTACTATGATGATTACAACATGATGCCTTTCTTTTTTTTTTTTTTCCTAAACCTGAGGCAGACTTTTTTAAAATTTAAATTTATTTATTTTAATTGGAGGCTAATTACTTTACAATATTGTATTGGTTTTGCCATACATCAACACATGATGCCTTTCAAAACCCATCATTCTTCTGTGTTTATGAGCTGACATTCTTTCATAGGGAGAGCTCTCCATTCTCCCCCAATCATTTATTTATTTATATCAGTATAATCTCATGTATAACTAACTTACTCTCTCACATCACTCTTCAATTTAATTTTCAAATTGTCAGGTTTGTCTACTGGAGCCCTTTCAAGTGGGCTCCTATATATATTTTACTTTTTTTCTCCTTAGACATTTCTTTCAATAGTCTATTTTTTTAGCAGAAATTAAAAAAGCATAATTGAGTGAAGAATAGTTTACCAAAATACATTTTGCCCCCACCTACATATAGCCTTCCTCAATATCAGAAGTCCATACTGGAGTGATACACTTGTTATAATCAATGAACCTCCACTGATACAGTATTATCACCCAAAGACAATAGTTCCCACCTGGGTTCAATCTTGATATTGTACATTCTATGGCTTTTGATAAATGTATAATGATGTGTGTCCACCACTGTGGTACACAAAGTATCCTGTGTCCTTTTCATTTATCATTTTCCAAGAACCTCACTTCCTAATGCAAGGCATTCCAGCTTTCTCTTCTATTTCCCCTGGAATAAGCCATTTCTCTAAGAAGTTCTGCTTCCATTTAGTGAAAAATGGTATTTAGAACCCAAAATTTGGGTTCTAGGAATGCTCATTGCTTCTAGGGTTTCTTTGCTTCCAGATCCTCTTAGTGGACAACTGTCAGAACATCAAATATTTTTACACTTATGTTAAATAAAAAAAGATTTCTGTATCTACCACAAATCACTGATATAAACATGCTCTCTCTCTCAAACAAAAAGACCCTGGTGTGTTTTAATTCTATGACATGAATACTCCTATAGGATTAATCTGAAGCTACAAATGGATTGATAACCATCTCACAAAATAATGAATTTTGTAAAATTGGGTCTTGAAAGCAGGGATAAACTGCATCCCATTCTCAATATGTCTATACCTGTTTATATACATACTTATATCTATCTTGGAGAAGGCAATGGCAACCCACTCCAGCACTCTTGCCTGGAAAATCCCATGGACGGAGGAGCCTCGTAGGCTGCAGTCCATGCGGTCACGAAGAGTCAGACACGACTGAGCGACTTCACTTTCACTTTTCACTTTCATGCATTGGAGAAGGAAATGGCAACCCACTCCAGTGTTCTTGCCTGGAGAATCCCAGGGACGTTGGAGCCTGGTGGGCTGCCGTCTATGGGGTCGCGCTTGGTTGGACATGACTGAAGCAACTTAGCAGCAATAGCAGTAGCATATCTATCTATCTATTATTATCATCTAATATTTTTCTAAGTACATGATTCAATACAACTTTCTCTGATGAAGGAAATATTCTGTATCTGCTCTGTTCAATATAGTAATCACTAGGCATAAATGTCTGTTGAGGACTTGACATGTGACTAGTGCCACTGAAACCTGAATACTAAATTGTATTTAATTTTAATCAATTAAAATTTGAAGAATCATATATTAGCACAACTCTAAACTTTGAGTATTATGCAGTTTATGCTAACTGGAGAAAGAATTTGATGGTTGAATTTATTGACAATAGCATCACAGATATCATCACTAGGGAATTAGAACTTCGTAGATCTTTATTGCACTCATTTTATATTGCTTTTTTTTGCTAATCGCTTGTTTGGGGCAGGTACTATGTTGAGTTGAGTGCTCTAAGTAACAAAGATCCTACTTCAGTCCCATCAAATAGCTGAGAGCCTGAGCATGTTTGGTCTCTCAGGAGAAAATAAAAATGGAGACTGGTGTATAATCACAGGACTGTTTGATAAGAATAAAGAAGAGCAGAAAGAGGAGGTGTATACTGAAAGGATGACCTTCAGGCCAGACTTGAATCAGCATTGCTAATTGTACTCCCTGGACCTAATTTTTCTATATTTCACGCTGGCCTAAGTCCTTATATGCACACATTCTTTCTTCTGCTATTTTAATGTCACTGATTAGACTAGGATCATCACAACTCTTCAAGTTTTTTATTGATTTCTGCAGCTTCTATACATATCTCGATCCTCCCCTTGAAGACTTTATGTCCCAGGTCTTGTATTACCTGGTGCCTCTCAAGGGCATAATCCATGCTTCTCAGGCTACATTGTGCACATACATCTCCACATCTCATGAAAGTTCATGTGGGTTGTTTCCATAGTTCAGGGTTTTTGGGATTTGAGACACTGAATTTGTATTAGGCTTCTAGATCCTGCTCATGCTGCTGGTCCATGGACCACTCTTTGAGTAGCAAGAGTTTAACTGTAGCCCAATATTGTACTCTTATGTTCCTGGAAACAAGTTTTGATAAAATATAATTTAATTTCCCCTACCATATAGCCTTAGTACTGTAAATCTCTCAAAAAAAACAAAATCAAACTATACCTTAAGTGGAATAATTTAAAATATTCTAGAAGGGAATGCTACTCCATTTTACTTGGATCTAAAGTTCTTTTACAGTTCTCTAAGGGACACATTGATAACACTGTAGATTTTAGACACAAATGCCATCTCTTGAAATTACCCAGCTGTGTTGGTGGGGCTATGGTATTGCCAGGAACAGAGGGCCAAGAATAGTATAGACCTGGGAAAAACTCAATTAAAACAGTTCTTGGCTTTTTCTTGGCTCTGTGAGGCAGACACAGAGTGGAAATCGATCTCAGTTTGATTCTGAATTACTTTTCCATGATTCCCCTAGGGCTTTGGGAATTACACTGGAATGTCTCATCATCTAAACTGTGATTTTTACATTGCCATGCTTTACCTAAAATATCTTGACTTTCTTTTTAGCTCTCTCTGACCAAGAACTCATGGCCCAAAGTGTTATCTTTATTTTTGCTGGCTATGAGACCACTAGCAATACTCTTTCCTTCCTTTTGTATATTTTGGCCACTCACCCTGATGTCCAACAGAAGTTGCAGGAGGAAATTGATGTGACTTTCCCCAATAAGGTGAGTGATGATACCTGGAGAGAGAGGGAGAAGGTGAAGCCTTAGCATGATTGTCTTCTCTCTACTTCTTACAAGGTTTTTGCCCAAAGCATAAGCATCAAATCATTTACTTCCATTCCCAGATGGTGCAGTGGAGAAGAATCCAATCCTCCTGCCAGTGCAGGAGATGCAGGTTCAATAGGTGCGTTGGGAAGATCCCCTGGAGTAGGAAATGGCAGCCCACTCCAGTATTCTTGCCTGGGAAATCCATGGACAGAGGAGCCTGGTAGGCTACAGTTCATGGGATTGCAAAGAGTTGGAGAAGACTAAGCAGTTGAGCACTGCACATTTAGGAAGGATGTATAGCATACAAAACAAAGGGAGAAAACTTAAGTACTTCCTGCTACTCACAGCAATGTAAGTATTTTGAAAAAAGTGCTGGTCCAGCGGTATCAGTTATCAGAATAATCCCAACTAAATTCACTGAACTTCAGTGGCATCACTTATTACTCTGGTGTCTGCATTTGTTTTTGTTCAGTTGCTAAGTCATTTTGGACTCTTTGTGACTCCATGGACTGCAGCACACCAGGCCTCCCTGTCCCTCACTATCTCCTAGAGTCTGCCCAAGTTTATGGTGTCTGCACAGTTACCTATTGATGTTGGCTGGATTTGCTGTGGTCTGTGCATTGGCTGATCTCGGCTGCCCTTAGCTAAGTGTTTGGACTGACTCAACTCCACACATGCTCCTCACATGTCTCAATCTCCACATGTCTGCTTCTCAAGGCAGTTGTAGATGTCATGAGCAAGAGGCCTAATCCCATGGATGACTTTCACAACTCTGCTAGCATTACACTTAGTGAATATTCCACTGGTCAGGTTGAGCCACCTGACCAACCTGAGTCAGAATGGGAGGGCATCGCAGAGTTAATGGCGAAGGGAATGGACAGAGGAAATGGTGGAGAATTGGGACCATTCATTTAGTCTACTGCCTGCTGTAAACTTTAGACTAGGTGAAGCCTGGTGTACAAGAAAGGATATATGGTAAGAAACAGAGGACATGAGTATGAGACCTGACTGGTTTTGGACAAGTCTTATGACCTTTCAAATCCTAGGTCCTTCAAATACTTTGTAGGGCCTGCATAAATTAGAGACGATATTTCTTCTCTGGTAAACCCCATATTGGGATTCTCTTGATAACAAGAAGATTGAATGGTCACTAACTGAGGTTACCCAAGGCATTACATTCTCTCCTTTTTATAAGAATACTTACAGTAACACTACTACTGGCTAATAGGTACTTCTTACTATATATGTCTGTTCTAAATACTTTCTATTTATGAATGCATTTAGTTTTTGAGAAATTATTAGTCAGGAGAGGTAGGTTATTCCTCAGTAACGGACGAGCCCTGAAATCTCAGGGGCTTTTATAGCAGAGGTTTACTTCAGTCTATGTCTACAGATTCAACATGGATTGTTAGTGGTGGATGGAGCGGACAGCTCTGCTTCACAGAGTCACTCAGGAAAACCGACTCAGAGCTTCCACCATCTTGTAGCTGCCTTATCTGGAACATGAGACCTTCTTGTCATCTGTGGAATATGGAACTCGAGAGTTGCTTTCCAGGGTTCAAATGATTTGTCTCTGAACTGACATAATCATCTCACAGCCTGTTGGCTGATTTGGCCTTAACTTCAAGTGGGATGGGGAAAATGGGGCTGACATGGATGCTGGGTGAGCAGTGAGTGTCTCTGCCACACAACCCTATGGAGGGTCAGCTCCATCTGTCTCCATGTAACATATGAGAAACCTGAGCTACAGGGAGATGAAATACTTCCAGACACTAGTCGTGTATGTGGTGGTGATCTAGTCAAGCTGTGATCCAGGGTGTTGGCTCCTGAGGCACTCTTACCCTCTACAAGGTTGCTCCTTAAATATAACCCCACTTGACAGCCATGTATCACCCCCAGTTCAGTTCAGTTCAGTCACTCAGTCGTGTCCGACTCTTTACGACCCCATGAGTCGCAGCACGCCAGGCCTCCCTGTCCATCACCAACTCCCAGAGTTCACTCAGACTCACATCCATCGAGTCAGTGATGCCATCCAGCCATCTCATCCTCTGTCGTCCCCTTCTCCTCCTGCCCCCAATCCCTCCCCGCATCAAAGTCTTTTCCAATGAGTCAACTCTTCGCATGAGGTGGCCAAAGTACTGGACTTTCAGCTTTAGCATCATTCCTTCCAAAGAAATCCCAGGGCTGATCTCCTTCAGAATGGACTGGTTGGATCTCCTTGCAGTCCAAGGGACTCTCAAGAGTCTTCTCCAACACCACAGTTCAAAAGCATCAATTCTTCGACACTCAGCCTTCTTCACAATCCAACTCTCACATCCATATGTGACCACAGGAAAAACCATAGCCTTGACTAGATGGACCTTTGTTGGCAAAGTAATGTCTCTGCTTTTGACTATGCCATCTAGGTTGGTCATAACTTTCCTTCCAAGGAGTAAGTGTCTTTTAATTTCATGGCTGCAGTCTCACCCCCAGTGGTCTCAAATCTCAGCCAAAACTGGAGTTCTTTGTGGTGTGAGGAGAGCTGGCCCCTGGGGCTGGAGTGGCTTGTTTAGACCTTCAGACCTTAGGGTCACACCCACAGGGACAACAGGAGACCCTTCTAGCAGCAGAGGGTGGGGTTCTGATCCTCTTGTAACTTCCCTGCATCTGAAATTGTATTCTCATTCATTTGCGGATTTGGTTTAGAAAGGAACTCATTTCTCCCCAAGTTATTTATAGAGTTTTCATATATTATTTCTGGACTGTACATGTATAATAAAGAGAATGAGCAGTCAACAGTATTCATCTAAGAATCTTCATGTTGAATAGGGTATTTGCTCTGTTACACGTCTTTCCTTTGAACAGATGTATGGCCTCATTTCAAAAAGAAATGGTGACTTGGCCTTTTTCACTTAAAAGTAAGGGTCCTAGTCTGTTGGTCATGTTTGTTCTCATGAGAGAGAAAATACGTTCCCTGATCACCTCTGGTGTTTCACAGTTTAGATGATTGTCCCCATTTTCTTCTTTTGTTATAACTACTGTACAGTCAATGGGCATTGAGAGCTCAAAGGACATGATAGTAATGTCCATAAATACTAAGGTCCTTTACCAATTTAAATTATTCCCCAGAGCTCCTAACATTTCAATAGGACTATATAGATGGCGTTGAAGGGTGATCCAAATTCTTAATTTATCAAAATCTGTATTTCTCTTCCCAGGCCCCTCCGACCTACGATGTCCTGGCACAGATGGAGTATCTTGACATGGTGGTGAATGAGACTCTCAGAATGTTCCCAATTACTGTTAGACTTGATAGGCTCTGTAAGAAGGATGTGAAAATCCATGGAGTGTCCATTCCCAAAGGGACAACAGTGATGGTGCCAATCTCTGTGCTTCACAGAGACCCACAGCTCTGGCCAGAGCCTGAGGAGTTCCGTCCTGAAAGGTACAAGAGCCCAGGGAAGGGGCCCCTTCTGATCCTGTTGCTCAGAGCGTATTCTGATGACTCTCATTATGGGTGACAAATATGTGACTATACAATCATTTTATTTTACATCTTTTTATTGTTAAATGTATTTCCTATTCCAAGAATGATATTATTTGATTAAAAGCTTTACCAACCATAAACAAAAAAAGAAAAATTTAGTTGTTCATTTCTAAAACATTAAGCTTTGTTGTTTAGTCACTAAGTCATTTCCGACTCTTTGTGACCTCATGAACTGTAGCCCACCAGTCTCCTCTGTCCATAGGATTTTCCAGGCAAGGAGACTGGAGTGGGTTGCTATTTTCTTCTCCAGGGGATATTCCCGACCCGGGGATCGAACCCACATCTCCTGCATTGGCAGGTGGATACTTGATCACTGAGCCACCAGGGAAGCCCAATACCTTAAGATAGGCCTCATTAATAGTGCAATGTAAGTCCTGAGGACATTTTTCTATGCATATACAGATTGTTAAAGCTTAGAATGGCATTACATATAGTGTGATTTTTTTCAGTTGCTTACTATATGTAACAGTAAACTATAAATGGCATTCTGTGTTTTTAATATATATATATATATATATATATATAATTGTTGCATCTGCTATAATTTATTTAACAGCTATATTATTTTAGGTGTATTGGTTTTTTTCCTTAAGTCTTTCTGTCTGTTCTCCTTAGCTCTTTGAATTCATCACTAACGTTCCCACATTTCCATTTCTTTAAACACTGGCTGCTGTTTCCTCCATTATTATTGTGGGATGTAGGCTGAGGACCTAGCAGTCTCATCCCAGGTGGTTCCAGCAGCCTCAGTGAGGATGGAGGAGACACAGGTGGCCTGGTTCTGTCTGTGGCTGTAGACCTGGGCCAGCTCCCTTTTGCCTCCATGTTTTTTGACCTTCCAAAGAGAAGTCCTCTGCTCTCTAGACATCTAGACACCCCAGTTGGAGAGGTTAAGCATTGTCTTCTGGGAATTCAGAACCAGGTTCTGCTTTGGGCACAAATGGGATTCTGGAAATAATTGATGCTCTCCCTATATGGTGAACAAAATTTGGATTGAACATTTTAGGGCACTATCTGGGATCTAGACTTTTATGAGCTCCTGACTATAAGCTCCCTGGTGGCAGGGACTGTGTCTCGTTCACCTTTTTGCCCCTAGTACTAGCATAACCTGTACACGTAGCATTGTTGAAAGAAGAGTCAGAGTCCACCAAGTCCTCTGTTCTGGACCGGGGAAACTCTGTGTCACCCTCAAGCTCAGCAACTTCAGCTTCCCCTCCTGCAGCGTCAGGAACGTAAAACCAGAGACCACTCACTGTACTTCCCTTTGATTCACTCAGCCCTCAAGCAGAGAGTTAGTGCTCACCTGTGTGTGTCAGGGTCTGGGCCAGCCGATTATAGAGTTTTTGACATATACACAGTACAGTTTATAGTTACAGGTTATATGAATCATTTTTAATGTATCAGTATGTGTCCATTCCCTGCTCAACAGCCTTTGACCCAGGTCTGCAGCACTCAGATGCTGCCCTTTGACTAATTTCCCATGTAGCTACAGTGACATTATCTGTATTCTTCCAGAATATTTTCCATAATAGGACTGTTTATAATATACACAACCGTAATGCCATTATCACTTCTCCAAATCCAAATTTGAGGAGTCAAATTTGAATAAAGCAGAGATCTAGCCATCATGGACTTTATCAGTTTGTGGAACAGATAGACAAAAAAATCAGTGATTGAACCAGAGTATAGTAGAGTCATATGCCCTCATGAATCTACTGACCTCAGCAACCTCTGAGTGTGGGAGAAAGAGACGTATCCACACAAGAGGAAGCAAAGGGAAAACAATAGAAAACTAACAACTTAAATATTCAAAGATGTTTCTACTGCTTCCTTCATCTCTGAGCACATGACCAATGTAAGTGTTCATGGAGGCAGGAACCCACTCTTCCTGCAATCAGTCTCATTTCCTAACTGCCTTTCAGAGCATGAGCATCTCACCACCCTGAATGTAAATTTCATATTTAAAGATACATTTTCTTTAAACAGCCTTCATCTTATTTTCTCACCCAGACTGAAACCTCCTGTAGGATCCAGGGAATGGGAGTCTCTCCCTTATGCTACTGGTTGAGGGTTTAAGTTAAAACTTCAGACCTGAAGCTTCTGTGATTTTTCTGTTTCATTCACTTGTTTCATCTACTGTTGTGGATTCAGGTTCAGTAAGAAGAACAAGGACACCATAAGTCCTTATGTATACCTGCCTTTTGGAACTGGACCCCGAAATTGCATTGGCATGAGGTTTGCCATCATGAATATGAAACTTGCTGTTGTCAGAGTCCTGCAGAACTTCTCCTTCAAATCTTGTAAAGAAACACAGGTTAGCAGTTAACTATCTGCATAAATAATGTTTTATTGGGAATTTTTTAACCAAGATGTATTTCTCTGTGTCTATAAGATTGTATCTATAAGACTTATCCCTGGAGGGCTAAGTCTGTGGCTTCATAAAGACCCAACTATAAAGGTCATCTAGAGTCAAGGCGTTAGCACGACATGATTACACAAAGTCAGTGAACTTGAGCAACTTATAAAATTTGGTTTCATGTTCACTAGAAGGAAGGAAAATGTTGTACAAAGTCGTGAGAGCAGTGATGACCATGTCATGACTTTTCAGTGATGCCCTTCTCCACGGGAACTTACAGAAACTCTCCTGACAGTGATTCTCAGCCACTATTTGTATAAAGAAATTACTGGGGAGCATTATCCCGATGCCGAGGTCACCTCAGACTCTCTAAAATAATTCCCCCATAGTGTGGTGTCGAGAGCACCCCCACTGATCCTCCTGTGCAGCCACAGTGATCCCTGAGTGAAAGCATTTCTGCTGGATGGGAAGGACTCCCACAGCCCCTCACCTGCCAGGAATCCTGCTGCCATCCAGCTGGGCTCCCTTTACATTCTCAGAATGACTGTGTGTCCTTCCTGTCTACCCTTCTTGTCCTGTCCTTCCTGTCTACAGTCCATTCTCCCCCATAGAGTTCCAGTTCAGTCCCGAGCCCCTCCATGCAGCCTCCCCATCCAGGCCAGAGCCCACTCTCCCCTCTGCTGTGTTTACAGGTACCACAGGCTGGCATCAGTGGTCCTACCACCTAACAATACTTTGTCCCTGAACCAGCCAGTTTGATTCTTGTTTCCTTTGTACTTAAGAAGGTCTTTAACTCTGTCCCCTCATTTTATTCCTTCCATAAACTCCCAGTGGTGCCTTGACGTCATCGGGCAAATGTTTAAGGAGTGACTTGCAGTTGATTAGAGCTCTTGGACACAAATACGGAACAATTTGAACTTTAAAAATTTAACAGATGTCATCTGTGTGCTTGCTCGTTTTGTGTGTGTCTGTGTGTCTATCTGCAGGGAAAATGCTTACCATTTGAAAAAAAACAATTTGTTGCAGTTATAGAAAGACCTGGAATCACTCTCTGAGGAGCACACAGAACAGTTGGCATTGATTCATCTCAAGCATGGCCCTAAAATAACGTTTATTTCTAGGAGTCATGCATTTAGTAAGCAGCTGCTCCCTTTGAGTAGCTTTCTCAGGGAAGAGGAGGATAGAGATGTTTCCATTTTACTTGCAGGCATCTGTGTGGGCATCCTGTAAGTGTGCACACACAGCGGACTCAGCCCTGAGAGAAAGGGGGCCTCGGGCACGCCTGGGAAGGGCAGATGCCGCTGCAAGCTCCACCCAGTACCCCATGGGCTGGGGCTTCTCCCTCCACAGCTCCTTGCTTGTCCTTCAGTCAACTGAGGTTAGAAGGTCACTCTGTTGGTTCCCCCAACCCAGAAGGAGTGACTGGGTGAGAAAGGGGCTAAAAATCTCAGACAAACCACTGTAGGTCTTCAGAAGTTCACCATTTGCCCTGCACTTGGAACCAGGGCATGTTTAAAAAAACAGGCAAAATGCTTCATATAGGCATAGTGTTCAAATAATATTTTGTGCAAGAATGATGGGTGAATGCTTTCACTATCCAGTCTTGACAGAACTTACAGAATAAGTACAGAGAATCAAAGATAAAGAAAAGAAACTGGATGCAAGTGATCAAAAGGTACAAACTTCTGGTTATAGATAAATAAGTATTAGAACTATTGTGTAAAACATGATGATTATAGTTGACATTTTTATATAGTAGAAGAGAGTAGATCCTAAGAGTTCTCATGAGAGGAAAACAGTATTTTTTCTTTTTCTATCTCTTATGAGTTGATGGATGTTAACTAAACTTATTGTGGTAGTAATTTCACATATATGTAAGTCAAATGTTTATACTGTTGATCATTTATATCTCAGTAAAAGAGGAATTAAAACAATTTTTTTTAAGGTGAATAGTAAGGGGGTACTAGAAATGACTTTATGCCCATGTATTTTATAGCAAGTTAAATAGACCAATTTTCTGAAAGTCATGAAGTGTTAAAGTTTAATCAAGGAAATATTGACAGCCTGTCCATCCCTATAGCTATTAAACACATTGAATTTTAGTTAAAAAAATCAAAGACACACGATGTGTAGCTTGTATACGGTTGTAAAGCATTATTGTCTGTAATGTATCTTGTCTACTTTGCTTCTATTGTTGGCGGTGCCTCATTCATTGGTTCTCTTAACTGTTGCAGATCCCCTTGAAGATAAACAGTCAAGGACTTATAAGACCAGAAAAACCCATTTTTCTGAAGGTTGTGCTCAGAGATGAGACCATAAGTGGAGCTTGACTTCCCTTAAGGACCTGGGCTTTGTTCTTCAAGGACCTGTGTCCCACAGTTTCAGGGGACTTGATTTACTTTGTGATAAAACTCAGAAATAAAGACGGGCTGCATCTGTTGTACTTGCTGGATGACTAGGGTATCCACACATTTGTTTAGCTTTCTCAGTGTCTGTGTGGTGTTATATATTGTGTAATATGAAAGAGGTGACTAATGAGGGCCAGATACGTACACTCAGCTTATCTGATTCTCAAAGGACCATCTCCACCTACCCCCAGTTAGTAGCATCTACTCCTCCAGAGCAACGATCAAGAAAGAAAGTGTCTCAACAGTTTTATCAGCAAATTAATGAAAACAAGAATTATTGTGGTGACTAAAGTTCTGACATATTTTAATAAATCACTGGTTTTATTTTATATATTTCAAATCTAATATTCTATTGAGGAACTCTGTAAACCTCTTTACAAAAGTATTGTCTGATACCAACCTGCACTTTAGGGTAATATGTACATCTGAATCAGGGATAAGCAGTGACTAAATACTTGGCCATCACAATTCCTGGTGGGTGGGGCCTCTTTCAAAACTGCTGTTTGTTACATTACACAGGTAAGAATTAATCCACAGTGTTTTGCACATTTCTTAGAAAGTATAAAAATGAAAGTCGCTCAGTCATATCCCACTCTTTGTGACCCCATGGACTATACAGTTCATGGAATTCTCCAGGCCAGAACACTGAAGTGGGTAGCCTTTCCCTTCTCTAGGGAATCTGCCCAAGCCAGGGATCAATCCCAGGTCTCCTGCATTGTAGGTGGAATCTTAACCAGCTGAGCCACAAGGAAGCCCAAGAATACTGGATTGGGTAGCCTATCTGTTCTCTAGTGGATCTTCCAGACTCAGGAATTGAACTGGGCTTCCCTCATAGCTCAGTCGGTAAAGAATCTGCCTGCAATGCAGGAGACCTGGGTTAGATTCCTGGGTTTGAAGATCCCCTAGAGAAGGAAATGGCAACCCACTCCAGTATTCTTGCCTGGAAAATCCCATGGACAGAGGAGGCTGGCAGGCTACAGACCATGGGATCACAAGATTTGGACACGACTCAATGACTAAACCACCACCTCCTGCATTGCAGTGGATTCTTTACCAACTGAACTATCTTTCATGGTTTAAATCTACTTTTTGGGGGTACACATTTTATATAACAGACACACATATAATTATGTTATTAGTTTTGATTAAAATTTTTCATCTCATCTCCCCTGATATTTCTTGAAGACAGGAAACAGGTTTTCTTGAAGTGTCTTTGTATTCCACCCTCAATTCCCAACTGTCTTAACATAATGAATATGGAATAAAAGATGGTTGATTGGTCAGTTGATTGGGAAGAAAGGCTACAACCACTGGTCAGTTTCAGTTGATATCAGAAGCTGCACACAGCCCTTCCTTTCCCTTTTCTGCCCCTCCCATCCACAACCCCTTCCTTGCTAGGCTTTTCCTAGATAGTCCAGTCCTAAAGCCATTGGGGGTTGCACAGAAGGCGGACAGCCTTACCCTCCAGGGTGTGGGCAGAGAAGCGGGGCTCAGTGGCTCCAAGTTGGAGATTGAAGTGGGACAGTGTCCACAGGAACAGCAGCCCGGCATGGCTGTGGGTGTCCAGGCAGGGAGCAAGAGTGTCTGCTCAGAAGGGTGGCCTGGCCAGGGCATCCAGAGCCTAAATAGGGTGTGGAGAACCATGGAGGGTGAGGGGGATATCAGGAGTGGAAAAAGGCTGAGTGGTAGTAGCTACACAAAGGGAGATTGATTAAGCAAGTAAACATATTATGGATAATGGAAGATATGTTTTTTCCCTGTTAGAGAAGGGAGTCCCTGGTCCAGGAAAGGGGAAACTAGAAGAAACCCCATGGAGTCAGAGATTGGAACTGCATGTATCTGTGAACATCCTTGCTTTTCTTTGTAGACAGATGACAGCTAGTTAGTTGGATGATACACTACAGATAGATAGCTGATATAGAGAGATAGATGACAGATATAGATAGATAACGTGTGCCTGTATGGTGATTGGGGAATCTGCAGCTGGAGTCCTACTCAGGGCCCCAAGCTCATACAGCTGGAAAGACCCCTGCCCCAATTAGAATCCATGAAATAATGTCTTGAACATTTAAACTCAGTGGCTCCTCACATAATAAGTGGAAAAGGAGACATTTAAACATAATTAGAAGGAAAAAGGTAAAGATTCAAAGTTAGCAAACTCCCAGCCTTTTATTTATTTTTCAATGACAACTTGAACTCATGCCTCCTCTTGGTAACAAACAACACAGTCCATAACTTATGGTTTTTCTATTATACTTGCCCTTTTTGGCGACTACTTGAACTCATATGAGCTCACGTGAGTGAACATTTCTAGAGAGTTTCCTGAGGGTCAGGTGTGTGATGGGCAAGGTCACATGTTTTCTTTCCCCAGTGACACCAGGACTCTGATCGCAGGTTCAGGACCCAAGAGCCTCAGGTCATGGATCAGGGTCTGGTCTGATCCAGGCTCCTATAGGAAGGGAAAGACATAATTATTATTTTTTAATTTATTTATTTTAATTGGAGGCTAATTACTTTACAATATTGTAGTGGTTTTTGCCATACATTGACATGAATCAGCCATGGGTGTACATGTGTTCCCCATCCTGAACCCTCCTCCCACCTGCCTCCCCATCCCATCCCTCAGGGTCATCCCAGTGCACCAGCCCTGAGCACCCTGCCTCATGCATCAAACCTGGACTGGTGATCTATTTCTCATATGATAATATACATGTTTCAATGCTATTCTCTCAAATCATCCTACCCTGCCTTCTCCCAGAGTCCAACAGTCTGTTCTTTACATCTGTCACTCTTTTGCTATCTTGCATATAGGGTCATCATTACCATCTTTCTAAATTCCGTATATATGTGTTAATATACTGTATTGGTGTTTTTCCTTTCTGACTTATTTCACTCTGTATAATAGGCTCCAGTTTCATCCACCTCATTAGAACTGATTCAAATACATTCTTTTTATTTTTTTTTAATTTTATTTTATTTTTAAACTTTACATAATTGTATTAGTTTTGCCAAATATCAAAATGAATCCACCACAGGTATACATGTGTTCCCCATCCTGAACCCTCCTCCCTCCTCCCTCCCCATACCATCCCTCTGGGTCATCCCAGTGCACTAGCCCCAAGCATCCAGTATCGTGCATCGAACCTGGACTGGCAACTCGTTTCATACATGATATTTTACATGTTTCAATGCCATTCTCCCAAATCTTCCCACCCTCTCCCTCTCCCACAGAGTCCATAAGACTGTCTATACATCAGTGTCTCTTTTGCTGTCTCGTACACAGGGTTATTGTTACCATCTTTCTAAATTCCATATATATGCATTAGTATACTGTATTGGTGTTTTTCTTTCTGGCTTACTTCACTCTGTATAATAGGCTCCAGTTTCATCTACCTCATTAGAACTGATTCAAATACATTCTTTTTAATAGCTGAGTAATATTCCATTCTGTATATGTACCACAGCTTTCTTTATCCATTCGTCTGCTGATGGGCATCTAGGTTGTTTCCATGTCCTGGCTATTGTAAGCAGTGCTGCGATGAACATTGGGGTACACGTGTCTCTTTCAATTCTGGTTCCCTTGGTGTCTATGCCCAGCAGTGGGATTGCTGGGTCATATGGCAGTTCTATTCCAGTTTTTAAAGGAATCTCCACACTGTTCTCCATAGTGGCTGTACTAGTTTGCATTCCCACCAACAGTATAAGAGGGTTCCCTTTTCTTTGCATCCTCTCCAGCACTTACTGTTTGTAGACTTTGTGATAGCAGACACTCTGACTAGCATGAATAGGTACCTCATTGTGGTTTTGATTTGCATTTCTCTAATAATGAGTGATGTTGAGTATCTGTTCATGTGTTTGTTAGCCATCTGTATGTCTTCTTTGGAGAAATGTCTGTTTAGGTCTTTGACCCATTTTTTGATTGGATCATTTATTTTTCTGGAATTGAGCTGCAGGAGCTGCTTGTATATTTTTGAGATTAATTCTTTGTCAGTTGCTTCATTTGCCATTATTTCCTCCCATTCTGTAGGCTATCTTTCACCTTGCCTATAGCTTCCTTTATTGTCCAAAAGCTTTTAAGTTTAAGTACGTCCCATTTGTTTGTTTTTCCTTTTATTACCATTACTCTGGGAGGTGGGTCATAGAGGATCCTGCTGTGATTTATGTCAGAGAGTGTTTTGCCTATGTTTTCCTCTAGGAGTTTTATAGTTTCTGGTCTTACTTTTAGATCTTTAATCCATTTTGAGTTTATTTTTGTGTATGGTGTTAGAAAATGTTCTAGTTTCATTCTTTTACAAGTGTTGACCAGTTTTCCCAGCACCACTTGTTAAAGAGATTGTCTTTCCTCCCTTGTATATTCTTGCCTCCTTTCGAAAGATAAGGTGTCCATAGGTGTGTGGATTTATCTCTGGGCTTTCTATTTTGTTCCATTGATCTATTTTTCTGTCTTTGCACCAGTACCATACTCTCTTGATGACTGTAGCTTTGTAGTATAGTCTGAAGTCAGGCAGGTTGATTCCTCCAGTTCCATTCTTCTTTCTCAAGATTGCTTTGTCTATTTGAGATTTTCTGAATTTCCATACAAATTGTGAAATTATTTATTCTAGTTCTCTGAAAAATACTGTTGGTAGCTTGATAGGGATTGCCTTGAATCTATAGATTGCTTTGGGTTTTTCACTATATTAATTCTTTTGATCCATGAACATGGTATATTTATCCATCTATTTGTGTCATCTTTGATTTCTTTCATCAGTGTTTTATAGTTTTCTATATATATCTTTTGTTTATTTTGGTAGATTTATTCCTAAGTATTTTATTCTTTTTGTTGCAATGGTTAATGAAATTGTTTCCTTAATTTCTCTTTCTGTTCTCTCATTGTTAGTGTATGCAAGGTATTTCTCTGTGTTAATTTTATATCCTGCAACTTTACTATATTCATTGACTAGCTCTAGTAATTTTCTGGTGGAGTCTTTAGGGTTTTCTATGTAGGGGATCATGTCATCTGCAAATAGTGAGAGTTCTACTTCCTCTTTTCCAATCTGGGTTCCTTTTATTTCTTTTTCTTTTCTGATTGCTGTGGCCAAAACTTCCAAAACTATGTTGAATAGTAGTGGTGAGAATGGGCACCTTTGTCTTGTTCCTGATTTTAGGGGAAATGCTTTCAATTTTTCACCATTGAGGATAATGTTTGCTGTTGGTTTATCATATATGGCTTTTATTATGTTGAGGTATGTTCCTTCTTTGCCTGCTTTCTGGAGGGTTGTTTTTTTTTTTATCATAAGTGGATGTTGAATTTTGTCAAAGGCTTTCTCTGCATCTATTGAGAAAATCATATGGTTTTTATCTTTTAATTTGTTAATGTGGTGTATCACATTGATTGATTTGCAAATGTTGAAGAATACCTGCATCCCTGGGATAAAGCCTACTTGGTCATGATGTATGATCTTTTAAATATGTTGTTGGATTCTGTTTGCTAGAATTTTGTTAAGGATTTTTGCATCTATGTTCATCAGTGATATTGGCCTGTAGTTTTCTTTTTTTGTGGCATCTTTGTATGGTTTTGGTATTAGGTTGATGGTGGCCTCACAGAATGAGTTTGGAAGTTTACCTTCCTCTCTAACTTTCTGAAGAGTTTGAGTAGGATAGGTGTTGCTGCTGCTGCTAAGTCACTTCAGTCGTGTCCAACTCTGTGCGACCCCATAGACGGCAGCCCACCAGGCTCCCCCATCCCTGGGATTCTCCAGGCAAGAACACTGGAGTGGGTTGCCATTTCCTTCTCTAATGCATGAAAGTGAAAAGTGAAAGTGAAGTCGCTCAGTCGTGTCCAACTCTTCGCAGCCCCATGGACTGCAGCCTACCAGGCTCCTCCGTCCATGGGATTTTCCAGGCAAGAGTACTGGAGTGGGGTGCCATTGCCTTCTCTGAGGATAGGTGTTAGCTCTTCTCTAAATTTCTTGTAGAATTCAGCTGTGAAGCCATCTGGTCCTGGGCTTTTGTTTGTTGGAAGATTTCTGATTACAGTTTTGATTTCCATGCTTGTGATTGATCTGTTAAATTTTTCTATTTCTTCCTGGTTCAGTTTTGGAAAGTTATACTTTTCCAAGAATTTGTCCATTTCTTCCAAATTGGAAAGACATAATTAACCCTCATTCTACATATCAGGCAACTGAGGCTGAGCAGGTTTAAATAATCCACCTAGGGCCTGCACATCAGTCACATACTATGGATGCCTTCTAGGCAGCTGTGTACACACTGGAGAGAATAGGTATCCTGGAGCCCAGAGAAGCCTCCAGGACCTGGTGGACCAGGTTCCCAACCATACACTTTGCTTGCCCTCTCTGCTTCTGGCAAATTCTCACAGATTATTAACTAACAGTGGTAGCACAAAGTCAAAATCCCAGAAATGTTACTACATCACAACCACTGGGATGGTTATTTTTTAATAAAGTAAAACAAAAGAGGATATAGAGGAACAGTTTGGCAGCTCTTCAGGTCATTGAGCATAGAATTACAAGTAATTGCACCCCTGGGTAGATGCCTAAGAGAACTGAACACAATTTGTCAAGCAAAGACATACACCTGCATGTTCATAACACCAGTATTCACAATAGCTAAAAGGTAGAAATAAGACAAGCCATGGTTGAATGGATAAACAGATCATGATGTATCCATAGAATAGTCGTTTCTTCAGTCATCAAAGATGTGAAATACTAATACATGGTACAAGAGAGATTAACTTTAAAAATGCATAAATGAAAGAATTCACACACAAGAGACCACACGTTACATGATTCCATTTATATGAAGCATTTGGAAGAGGCAAATCCATGAAGTCAGATGTACATGAGTGGTGGCCAGGGGCTGGGAGAGGACAGAGTGGGGAGGAGGGCTTATGGACTCAGGAGTGCACTCTGGTGGAATGGGAGTGTGCTGGAACTAGAGGAGGTGGTGGCACGACCCTGTGAATGTGCTAAATGGCCCTGAATGGTTGATGTTATGCTGTGTCAGTGTGACCTCAGTAAATGTTTTTAATCTCAGGACTGTACCCTAACAAATTCAAGACAGGTCACTGTAATACCACAAAGCCATGGGGCTTTTTTTCCCAGATGTCCTGCACATCCTTCAGCTTCCTGCTGAGCTGTCCAGGGTGGAACCTTGATCCTAGAATTACAGGATCCCTAACTTGGCCTGTGATCTGATCACTTCATTATTAGCAGTAATAAAATTTGGTTGATTTAGACACTGTGTTTTGCAACCAAAAAATAAACATACTCAGCAATGATAATGATAAGATGAACCATTCTCACAGCCTAGAATGCCCTCTCTCCTTCTCTCCTTAGGCAAATTTTGCTCTGTCCCTTGTACTTCAAGCAATGTCACCTCCTCTGGGAAGCCCACCCATCCCTACAGAGGCTCTGGATCCCACTCCTCTCCACCTTTTCCATTCTCCCGATGCCTTTGGAGGTGTCTGCATGCATGGAACACCCCACTTAGGTAAGTGCCCTTTGTGACAGTCTTGTTCACACTTTGTCCCCACGATGCATCATAGCTCCAGACACAGCAAAGACCAGTTCAGACTGACCCACAGGGCATATGACCATGCAGATAACTGTGTGCCCAATCAGAATAGGATATCTTGTGTTGGAGTCCAGGGCTTGAATTGGCTGGGCCAGGCCCCTGGAAGAAGTCACTTGACTTGGCAGGCACATGGTGACATATCTACTTAGAAATCTCTTGGAAGTGCATGCAGTAATGAGGATTTGTTTATTTTCTGGGGATTTGGTTTATTTTTTCCATCTGATTATCACAGGAGCTGATGTTGTAACTAAAGGTGAAGAACTCAGCATTTGAACCTAGTTGATCTCAGTTGAATGAACCCACTGAATGAACCCATGTTGGTCAGTTCAAACAGCCTCAAATGGTCAAAGATATTTAATTTATTCAGTGATGTTTTCAATTCTTCACCTGGGATCCACAAGCTGGGTTTCTGACAAAAACAAGTAATGACATTCTTTTTGTTTCCAGCATAAAATTAATTGATGGGAGTTTACATACTTAAAGAGTGTTACAACTTTTGAAAAGGCTGTATGTGCATGTGGTAAAATAGCATAAGCAGACAATGCTTTTATACTATGAATTATATTTGGTTAGGTGATTTTGGTAGATCCTTTTATCACATTAAGGAAATTCCTTGCTATTAGTAGTTTACATTCTTCTTCTATCATAAATGATATATTGAATATTAACAAATGCATTTTCTGAAGCTATTGGGATGCTAATACTTTTTTCTTTTAATTAATTAACCTGATAACTAATATTTATATTAATTCTCTGTTAACCACCCTTGAGTTCCAGGGTAAAATCCAACTTGGATATGGTGTATCATTGTTGCTGGATTTGACTGGCTTTATTTTGCTCAGGTGAGTGAATGAGACTGTCTCATAAGTGAGAGTGAAATGGAGTCTTTCTTTCTTGTCCCATTTTTATCCTATTTGGATCAAGTTCATACTGTCCTCATAGAGTGAGCTAGGCATGATTGAATTAATTTTATGTGACAACTCAGAATCTTAGCTTCACCTCTGAGATAGCATCCTCTCAGTTGGCCGCCAATGGCTCTGCCTGCTAGCACTTATGCCCCATTTAACCCCCTGCCACTGGTGAGGCTGGGATAGGTGACTTGCTTCTAATGAGTAGAATATTAATTGGGTGCCCCCTCTCACTCCCTCACTCTGGGGGAAGCGACTGCCATGTTGTGAGCTGTTCTGTGGAGAGACCCTGGTGGCAGAGATCTGAGGGGCTTCTGGGCCACAGCCAGTGAGGAACTGAATCCTCGAGCTTGTGAGGATCTGAATCCTGCCAGACCACCTGGAGGACCTGAAAGGGGGTCCTTCCCCAGTGAGACTTTGGATGAGAGGCAGCCCAGCCTGACAGCAGGAGAGAGCTTGAGCCAGAGGCTCCCAGGTAAGCCACACGTGGACTCCCAGCCCAAGGAGTGTGACACAGTCAATGCTTGTTTCAAGGGGCTGTATTTGGGGATAATCTGCTGGACAGCATAGACAACTAGTGTACCTGCCATGGTCTCTGTTCCCGCCACACTACAGGGACCATCTTCGCCCGGATTCCAACTGAATTCGTGCAGTGAAGCCTGACTGTGCCTCTCAGACTAGCAATTCTTCTGTAATACAGAAGTTTTAGAGAATTACTTTTCTGTGGGAGGAACATTTTCCCAAAGGGAGAGGGAAACCAGTGAGTACCCTCTTCCCCCTTCCTTTCCTTGGATGGGCTGCATCTTCTGAGTGGTTGTATAGCCTCGCAGAAGATGGTCAGTTGAGCAAAGATTTGGTTACTTTTGACACAAAGTGTTGACCAGGTTTGTTAATGAATCTGGTATTGATTCTCCTTCATTGCTTTGTTCCTGTTTTCCTTCATTCTTCCTCCCCTGGATCAAATTCCCCAGGAGATAGTAGCATGGAAGCCTGCATTTCAGGCTCTCCTTTCTTGGGAAAGCAGGCCAAGATATATGTGTTCCTTGAAGGTTACCGTAAAACTATCCGGATGTGATTTTTCTTTGTGGGAAGGTAACTTCCCCTTATTTTTAAAGGCGTTTTGGGACTATTTAACTTTATATTTCTGTTTGGCTGGTGTTGGTCAATTATGTTTCCCTAGGAGCCAGCCTATTGCTTTTAATGTTTCAACTAATGTGTTTTTTTTTTACAATTCTTAGCAACAATTGAATTAATAGATAAGATTTTTCTTGAGTTTTACTTCAACCTGTCAATTTCAGGTATTCAGGTGGGCCCAGGCATATGTAGTTTTTAACAGTCCCCCTGCACTTGAATTATAATGAATGTCATGGTCTGAGAGTCACTAAGTTTCTACATGAGAACTGGGATCATGTAGAAGTGGTACCCTCCCCACCACCTATGTGTTAAGGACAAGGGTCAGTGGGGAAGATGGCACCCTGGCTAACTCCCAGAGGGAGTCCAGGAATTAACCAGATGGAAAATAGATTGGATCCATTCCAGATGGAAGAACAGTTGTGCAGACTCAAAAAATCCCAGTTGTCTGAGGAGCTTGGGTATGGCACATCATACCATTTTCTTAAAACATCATGTTTACACTGGATGTGGACTGAGACAAGACTGTAGAAGTCAGCTGTGGCCAGAAGCACACGGGTCTTTTTTCACCTTTTATTTATTAATTTATTTTTAAATTATTTTAAGAAATTGAGTTCTAATTAACATTGTTCAGTCGCTCAGTCACATTTGACTCTTTACAACCTCATGAACTGCTGAACGCCAGACTTCCCTGTTCATCATGAACTCCCGGAGCTTGCTCAAACTCATGTCCATTTAGTTGGTGATGCCATTGAAACATCTCATCCTCTGTCACTCCCTTCTCCCACTGCCTTCAATCTTTCCCAGCATTAGGGTATTTTCTAATGAGTCAACTCTTCTTATCAGGTGGCCAAAGTATTGGGGCTTCAATTTCAGTGTCAGTCCTTCCAATGAATATTGAGGGTTGATTTCCTTTATTATTGACTGGTTTGATCTCCTTACAGTCCAAGGGACTCTCAGGAGTCTTCTCTAGCACCACAGTTGAAAAGGATCAATTCTTTGGTGCTCAGCCTTCTTCATGGTCCAACTCTCACAGTCATACATGATTACTGGAAAAACCATAGCTTTGATTATATGGACCTTTGTTGGCAAAGTAATGTCTATGCTTTTTAATACACTGTCTAGGTTTATCATAGCTCTTCTTCCAAGGAGCAAGCATCTTTTAATTTCATATCTGCAGTCACCATCGACAGTGATTTTGGAGCCCAAGAAAATAAAGTCTGTCACTATTTCCATTGTTTCCCTGTCTATTAACATATAATGTTGTGTTTGTTTCAGGCATACAGAAAACAAATAGGTGGTTGCCAAAGAAAATAGGGACAAAGAAAATAGGTGAAGGGAATTAAGAGGTACAAACTTCCATATATGTTATATTAGTTTCAGGTATACAACACAGTGATTCCATATTGTAATACATTACAATTTCATCACCTCAGTAAGACCAGCAAGCATCTGTCCCCATGTACATTTGTGACTGTATTATTGTCTATATTCCCTATGTGAACATTACATCCCAGTGACTTATGTATTTTCGATCTGGAAGTTTGTACCTCTAATTCTCTTTATATATTTGGTTTGTGAATATTCATTAGAAGGATTGATGCTGAAGCTGAAGCTCCAATAGTTTGTCCACCTGATTCAATGAGCCGACTCATTAGATAAGACCCTGATGCTGAGAAAGACTGTAGACAGGAGGAGATGGGGATGACAGAGGAGGAGATGGGGATGACAGAGGACAAGATGGTTGTACGGCATCACTGACTCAGTGGATATGAGTTTGACAAGCTCCAGGAGATGGTGAAGGACAGGGGAGCCTGGCGTGACACAGTCCCTGGGGTTGCAAAGCATCGGACATGACTGAGCGGCTTAATTAGTTAATTAATTCCCTTCCTTGTGGTCTTCTGAAACAATAAATAAATGACATTATACAGTAATTTTTTTTCAATTGGACTTATTTCACTTAGCATAATGCCCCAGGTCAATGTTTAAAAACCAAACACTTGATTAAAAAGTGGGCAGAAAACCTGAATAGACATTTTAAAGATGGCATACAGATTGCAACAGGCACATGAAAATATGTTCAGAGTCACTCATCATCAAGAAATGCAAGTCAAACCCTTAATGAGATACCACCTCACACCCATCCAAGTGACAAATTATCAAGGAGACAAGAAACAACAAATGTGGGTGATGATGTGGAGAAAGGGGAACTTTCTTGCACTACTGCTGGGAATGTAACTTGGTGCAGCCACAGCAGAAGACAGCATGGAGATTCCTCAAAAACCCGAAAGAGAGCTACCATAAAACCCAGCAGTTCTACCTCTGGCCGTTTATCTCAAGCAAGGGCTACTTTGAATATAGGCCCCTATGCTCAATGCAGCAATGTTTATAATAACCAAGAAATGAAAGTAACCTACATGTCCAACATGGGTCTTGAATTGCTGTCCCATGGCATTTGGGTTTAATTCTGCGGATGATGGAAGTTGTTGGAGAGATTTGAGCAACAGAGGAATGATGCATGACTCGTGTTTTACCAGGCTCTGTCCGGTGGCAGAGTAGGGAATTTCCTGGGTGAGGCCAGTCTAGGGTTGGATAAAACTCCTTAGCAGGTTGCTGCACTGATTAGGAGAGACAGCCAACACTTTGCTCCTCCTTTGCAGCTAATCTGTGATGCTCATCTATTCCCTAATTTTACACCTCCTGTATCATTAATTCCCTCATTGTGGTCTTCTGAAACTTGTCCCCCTCCTCTGATTCCTCTTTCACTCCTTGGTTTCATTCATTGTTTACTTCCTACTTTCTTGGAAACCCAAATGATTCTGATTGTGACATGTCAGAACTATTTGCAGCATCCTTTATCTGCTGACACCATGAATTCATGAATACATAAAATTTAGTCTGGTGCTCTATTTTTTGTGGCCACTAACAGCTTTAGCACTTACTACAAGAATAGTAGCATGATGGATAGTGTGGAAGGAGATATTTATCCCATAAGAGGTTGACACAACCTGCCAGGTTATTTCAGGAGGCCTTTTGGAATCCAGGCAAGCATGTCTCTGGCACAATTTAGAATTATGAAATCTAGCTCCATGCCCTGCATTCTTGGTTTAATGTTTGGGCAAGATTCTTCCCCACCCTGAGCTTCTGTTTTTACATTTGTAAAGTGGGAATCAAACAACCCCAGCACTGCTTATCTCAGAGTTTTAGGGAAATCAGTTCAGAGAGACATGAAAGAACTTTCTTGGCTTCCCTGGTGGCTCAGACCATAAAGAGTCTGTTTGCAGTATGGGAGACCAGGGTTCAATTCCTGGTTTGGGAGGATCCCCTGGAGAAGGACATGGCACCCACTCCAGTATTCTTGCCTGGAAAATCCCATGGATGGAGGAGCCTGGCAGGCTACAGTCCATGAGGTCTCAAAGAGTCAAACACAACAGAGTGACTTCACTTTTCTCTTCCTGAAAGAACTTTCTAAGGTGTACTGTGCAGTAGAGATGTTAGTGATTCATTTATCAAGAAAGAGAAACTCAGGAATGGAGTCAAAAGTGAGCAGCCATGAGGTCCTTCTCATCCCTTTGCTGTGAAGTCCATGGAAGTGCACCTGCTTAAGGGCACATGTGTGTGTGTTTCTTCATGATGGGATGTGTATGGGTCAGAAAGAACATCCCCGTACCTCACCCCAGCCCCTACTGACTGGCTTGCTAGGGGCCCTCACCTTGTCTCTGTGTTGGGGCAGTGCTCTGGTCACAGACCCGTGATCAGTGAAATTGAAATCTAACACACACGTCATTCCAGAGCAACATGGCCTCCCCATACTGTGAGCAATTCTCTCAGCCAGTGGATAAGCTTCTCAGAAGAGGAGTCACCTCTAAAAGGAGAGGAATATCAGACTGACGGGGCCTCTTGCATCACCGAGTCCCTGACACCCTGCTCACCTCTCCTGATATCTGAGCCTAATGCCCAATTCCATGCGTGTTCTTTGATTGCAATCTCTGACTGATTGCTACAGTCTGAAAAGATAAGCCGTGTATCGTTGATGAGAACACTGTGTTTTCAAAACATGTATAATTAGTTTACTTTGGCTGTACTATAACTATTTCTCTCTATCTTCACAACCTGAGTAATATCAGGATCTTAGTCACATCTGCACATGAAGCACTTGGAATAGAGCTTTGACCATGCCAGGCTGTTGGTACACAAATGACCAGATGAGAGACATGAGGTGTGGGGTGCTCTTCAGGCACATACGTCTTCCTTCACGGTCTTTGTATGTGAGATTTTTCAAGTCAGGTGTGTCTGGGTGTGGAATGAAGGGTACAAAGATCATGCCTTTTGTTATTTCCCCTTGCAGAGCAGGCCATTTGCCTTTGCTAGGATGTGGCTCTGGAGAAGGAAATGGCAACCTGCTGGGAGCCGGTGAGGCATTCCACTCGTGACAAAAGTCATGAGGAAGGAGGCTCGGCATACGCAAAGGCGGGATCGAGCCTCAGGAGTCCCCCGGATATTCTCGAGCATCTACCCCCAAAAAACCAGAGTCTGCCTACTTTATTGCTTTGTGCTCTCACCTCTGACTTTACTGGGGGCTATCCCCCACCACCATCTCGCTCTCTCTGTCAGAGTTAACTTACAGCTCCAATTAATAAAGTTCCTGGGCAACTAGGAGTGTTTAAATCCAAACCCCTCAGATGGCTCTCTAACTCGCCTGACAAGTTTACCCGGACTCCTACAGCTATGCATACGATTGTTTACAGTCTCCCAGCCTCCAGAGGCACGGGAAGCTTAAGATATTCAAATAGCTTAGAGCCTCTCAGAGAGTTAGAAACTGTCAGAATAAAACTAGTAAAAGATTTCATTGATGAGCCAATGCTTGTTGCCAAGTTTTCACATCCCCTGTATTGTATCCTTGAATGTGTATTAATTAATATAATTGGTATGTAGAAAAAATAAGTAGTGGCCTTGGTGTTAGTAACTTTAGACCCTTAAGGTAATAAATTCTTTCCTTTGTTGTAAACCCATTACACATCTGCCCTATAGGAATGCAATTTTATCTTTGGAAGATGGTGCCAAACCTTAAGATAATTACTCTTAGAGAAAATAAGTCTTTGTTGATAAGTCTTTGTCAAGAGTCATAAAATGTTAATAAGCCTTCTGGCCAGAAGATGATGTAAATCACCTAAACCATTTGTATACGATAAATTTGCAGGAAAGAAACCCTGGTTTTTGATAAGGATCAAAGACTGCTGACTTTGCATCCCCTATTATCCTCTATGTGTAACTTAGGGTATAAAAGCCCCTGTTGAAAATAAAGCTATGGGCCTTGCTCACCAAAGCTTGGTCTCCGCATGTCATTCTTCCCCTTAACTTCCAGCTGAGTCTCCATCTGGAGCGCGGATATCCTCTGCGACCATTTATATTTGCCTGGGCTTCTAAGACCCACTTGAGAAGGTGTCTAAGTGGGGCACCTTCCGCTATTCGAGAGGGCGCCTGCGGCCTCCGTGGTCAGAGCTAACCTGGTGTCACAGGTTATATTGATTTTCCACGTAAACCAAGCTACTCAGCTTCTTTTCTCCACTGAATTTTCCGACTGAGCTATCCTCATTCTATTACTCTTTATATCTTTGATAAATAAATAAATAAATAAATAAATAGGTTGCCTAAGCCATCTCTCCTTCAAATACCCTGGATCAGCCGGAGCTGGACCCCTGCAGCAACCCACTCCAGTGTTCTTGCCTGGAGAATCCCAGGGATGGGGGAGCCTGATGGGCTGCCGTCTATGGGGTCGCACAGAGTCGGACACGACTGAAGCAACTTAGCAGCAGCAGCAGCAGCAGCAGCAGGATGTGGCTCTGGCTACACATTTTTCCCAGGACTTGACTAGATTATTGACACTAGACAGATTCCAACCAGCTGGACCGGGCCCTGAGGTGAATTGGGAAGGTGATGGCATGTAAGGCTTAGTGAGAAAACCATCATATTGGCATGTTTTGGAGGAAGGTAAAAGTATGTAGTTTCCACAAGGGTTTTGTTTTCAAGAAGAATAAGAAAGGCTGTGGGTTTAGCTGAGTGAATTAAGTTGTCAGTAGTTATCAGATGACACTGTAATCTCTTCATGGGGATGTATTTTGTGTTCCTCTCAGTGGAGAATACAGACAGGTGGGTCCTCATGACAAGCACCTGTCCTTGTTCCTGCTGAGGTGACATGAAGTCCGGGTTCTGCTGACCCATGGGGGAGCCCCTGGGCAGGGGTAGACATGGAGACAGAGCCAGAATTGTGACCAATGTGCTGCTTCAGCCTTGGGTCTCACTCTTTCACACAGTGACTCTCATCATGAATCAGCAAATGTTGAATATCGGCATTTCAGAGCAGAAGACTTGCCATCTTTCTTCATATTATTTATAACATGTTTTGATCAATAGCTGTTGGGAAGCCACTTGCAGTCACTAAGGCTCACTTTCTATCTGTAAATGGAGGATTGTAGCATGACCCTCTTTAAAACTATGCCATGTGTGCGTGTGCTTAATCATTCAATCATGTCCCACTCTTTGCAACACCATGGTAGTAGTCCATCAGGCTCCTCTGGCCATGGGATTCTCCAGGCAGGAATGCTGGAGTGGGTAGCCATTCCCTTCTCCAGGGGGACCTTCCTGGCCCAGGGATCGAGCCTGGGTCTCCTACATTGCAGGCAGATTGTTTACAGTTGAGCCACCAGGGAAGCCCCAACAGTACCCAGGGAAGGTACCAAAAGGGGGCAGAAATGTATCAAAATTCCTTGGACTTTCTGACTTTCCCTGAGGATTCTCTTCCAGCTCCCCAGGTCTGTCCTTTGTTGGTACTCAAGCTTCCGTTCATTTCTCTTCTTTGCTGCCTCTCTCTAGGGCTCCATTTCCCCAAGGATTCCAGAGGTATGCCCCATACTAAGCTTGGTTGTGTGTCTCACTCCCTCCACTGGAGGCTGCTCCCCAGGGAGGGGACTGGATGGCTTCTAGCCCACAGTCCAGCACAATACCAGCGCCTGAATTAACTCACTTGGATTGAAGCAATGGACAGATAAATGTGTTCAGACATTTCAATTCTCATTGGATGTGGATTTTAACAGAGGCCTCCTGGAAGAAGTGAACCCTAAGATGACAAACTCTGATGGTAGAAATTTCATGCTCCATGAGAAGCTCCCAAGGAAATAAAAGAGTGCAGGAGAGATAGTTCGGACTTGCTGCATTTTACTAATGAGACTTCCACCCACTCTGGCCAGTATGGGACAGACAAGGAACTCTCAGGCCAGAGTGAGGGACATGTCTGTGTGTTTCTTCACGGTGAGATGTGTGTGGGTCAGAAAGAACATCCCCCTACCTCACCCTAGAGATTGCAAGAGATGAGTATCACTTTCTGCAAAGGAGTGAAAGTGAGAAAGGATAAAGGGAGAAGGAAGTGCACAAACACATGTCTTGTGTTTCTATTAAGTTTTAAGAACCTTTGAGGTTTTGTTTTTCACGTAATCCATGGTTATTCAGGTCTCACAGACATAGGACATGGTTTAAAGTATTGATAACGAGCCAGTGTAATTTCCTGATGCTCAGCCCTCATCCTGCTCCCATCAGGAATTCAGCGAGGGTAGAGGGAGACCTGGGCTTCCCAGGTGGCCCTAGTAGTTAAGAACTTGTCTGTCATTGCAGGAGACATAAGAGACGCTGGTTTGATCCCTGCATTGGGAAAATTCCCTGGAGGAGGGCATGGCAACCCACTCCAGTATCTTTGCCTGGAGAATCCCATGGACAGAGGAGCCTGGAAGGCTACAGCCCATGGGTCACAGAGGCAGATATGATTGAAGTGATTAAAGTGCACAGGGTTGGCCTACCAGCAGGTGATACCAACTGCTACTCTAGGCCTCCTCAGTATCAGCTCCTTGTTACCCAATAAAAATTCCCTGTCTGTGCATGCTAAATTCCCTCAGTAGTGTCCAACTCTTTGTGATGCTGTGGACTGTAGCCATCCAGGTTCCTCTGGCATGGATTTCTCCAGGCAAGAATACTGGAGTCGGTTGCCATTACCACCTCCAGGGGATCTTCCCATTCTAGGGATTGAACCTGTGTCTCTTAGGTATTCTACATTGGCAAGTGGGTTTTTTTTTTTTTCTTTTACCACTAGTGCCACTGGGGAAGCCCCCAAATTCTCTTTGTGTCCAGAAGTGGGAACCCATCTGCTCTGACCCATCAACACCCCATGTACCCTAGAGATAACATCCCCTTATGTGATCTTTTTGGAGTCCTGTTGTGGTACATGCCACATCACTGGTGGCTAAGCACGTTGGGGTCCTCTTGGCCATCAGGCTGCTTTTTTCTCTCTCTTTACACCCTTTGATCTTGGATTGCAGCCTTTCTAGAGAGAGAGGACCATTCTTTGATCTAGAATCTGACTTGCAGAATGCTCTGAGGGTGGGACAGGAATGAGCCTGAATTGATACCATTGGTGCAGCCATCACCCTCTCCTCCACGTTCTGCCTCTCCTTCTGGGGCCCTCTTGTCAACAGGATCCTGGTGGATTCTCCTGAAAATACAGAGACAGTGACCAAGGCCCAGCCAGGCCCTCTTGGTGTGTCAACAATTCAGGAAGATGGCATGGTCACCAAAGAGCCACAGGGAGAGGGCACACAGGTGCCCAGTGGTCTTACCTCTACCAATTCAGTCCATCTACCATTTGGGATGCGCACTCTGCAGAAAGCAGTCTGCTAGGTACCTGGGACATGACTGTGGCTAGTATCCAGCATGTGCCCAAGCTCTTGATCCACTGAGGAAACTAGGTATGGAAACTGACTGTGGTGTGGGAGATAGTAGGATTGTGTGCAGGGGACAGTTCCCCAGAGGAGGAAATTGTTATATCTGTTGGAGGAGGTTGGTTTGGGAAATTTCTAACACAGATGTTCTGTCTAAGCTTTATTTGGAAAAGTTTAAGAGCCTACAAGGGACACAGGAGCATTTCTAGGCAGAAAAAAGAATTGTATGAGTAACAATCAGCACAGCTATCTTGTTTGACCCTGTGGAGGAGGAGATGGCACCTGACTCCAGTATTCTTGCCTGGAAATCCCATGGACAGAGGAGCCTGTTGGGCTGCTTCCATGGGGTCACAAAGAGTGGGACATGACTTAGCAACTAAACCACCACCACCATCTTGTTTGAAGGATTTCAAACATTTTGGACTGCAGGCAACAATAGACATGGGGCAATTTAGAGGAAAATTAAAGCCAGTGGCTTTATTTGAGTTTCTACAACCTTTGGGCTTACTGATAACATTGAGTTGTTTATTGATTTCCTACAGAATATGAACTCAAGGGAGGTCAAACTGAAGTGTGTGTGATGCTCGGCCAACTACTAAGGCAGAGAGGGCTCCTGCAGGTGGAGACCAGGTGGCCCTTCTGTTGGCTGCAGCTCCAGCTCCACCTCCTTTCTAAGCACATAAATCTCCCAACCGCACTGAATCTCCACCTGAAGTGAACAGAAGCTTCACACTGAGAGGCAGGCAGAGAACATCACATACAGCTGAAAGGAAACTCAGAGGAGGGAATCGCCAAGAAAAGTGGCCATGGAGCTAATCCCAAGCTTTTCCGTGGAAACCTGGGTTCTCCTGGCTATCAGCCTGGTGCTCCTCTATCTGTGAGTAACTGTTAGGCTCTTCTTCTCTGTAACCTGGATCTTGGGGTGCTAAGCAGAAAAGGGGGTTCCCTTAGTTTTTTAAAATTCAAAGTAAATGGAGGGGAAGTTGCTCAAGCATCATGTGCTATGGGCACCAAATGGGTTATTATCGATCTTACCCACATCTGTTGAAGGAGTTAACTTTACTCCCAAGTTGCTGTTAGCATTGTTAGGAGGGTTTGTGACATTACTTGCTCCTGAGAATGACCCTCTGATTGACTGCCAGTTTGCATGGACCTAGAGTAGTCAACCAGAGTCCATCAAGGGAAAATTAAAAACAACTGGCCTGTGTACAGCATAGTCCTCACTGATTCCCATGCTGGGAATCCTGGAGGCAAGCAGTAACCTGGGTTTTGTTTCATTCTCTGACTTCTGGATTCTGTACCTGCTGCAGGAATCCTGAGGAATGTTTGGCCCCTTTGTCACTCAGGAGCTCCTGCTCCGGACCCTCTTTCCAGGTGTCATTTACACAAGGCACCGGGTGCACCCCGACTTTGTTTGGAGGCCTGAGAACAAGCACCCTTTTTTTCATACCCATCCCTCCCCCTTTTCTGTGCCCCTCCTCCTTTTCTGCACCCCTCCTCAGGGCATCCATTCCTAAGACTCAATTCCCCCACCCTGTACTCTGCAGAAATTATCTAGTTCCAAATGAGAAATCTTAAGATTTGAGGAGACTTTGTAGAAAATTTAAAATTATATTCATTTTTTTCACCTTTTCTTTCAATCTCTGGATGAGTTAGAATCAGTGTACAAATTTATTTTCCCTGTGATTTGAAATCTACTAAATCTACAAGAGGCACAAGCCCCAGAGTTCAGTTTGGATTTTAAGTGATTTTTCCCTAATAAGTATGGCACAGGAGGTTGAAGTAAGCCAGAAAGAAAAACACCAATACAGTATACTAACACATATATAAGGAATTTAGAAAGATGGTAACAATAACCCTGTATACGAGACAGCAAAATAGAGACTGATGTATAGAACAGTCTTTTGGACTCTGTGGGAGAGGGAGAGGGTGGGATGATTTGGGAGAATGGCATTGAAACATGTATAATATCATATATGAAACGAGTCACCAGTCCAGGTTCGATGCACGATATTGGATGGTTGGGGCTGGTGCACTGGGACGACCCAGAGGGATGGTATGGGGAGGGAGGAGGGAAGAGGGTTCAGGATGGGGAACACGTGTATACCTGTGGCAGATTCATGTTGATATATGGCAAAACCAATATAATATTGTAAAGTTAAAAAATAAAATAATAATAAAAAAAAACCATCTAGCAGAAAAATTCCTTTCAATGTTGAGATTCTGTTATCATGCATTAGGTTGGGACAGGAATTACTTCCAATGAGTGATTAGAGATACCCCTACAAATCACATTTGGGTTCTGTCAATTTCATTTTCACTAAGTGTAGGAAATCATGATGACATGTACATGGGTAATATTAACCTCATTTTAATTACTTGAAAGAAATATTAGGAAATTAAGGTATTGCAGCAACATATTTTCTGTCTGATATTCTAAAATTATGTGGTACAGTTTAACTTCATTCTATTTAGGACTAGATTTAAAAAATTGATGAGTATTTCCAGCATGTGGTTTTTCCCTGAAGGATAAAAGAGGACTGCTGTCCAGTACCTAGAAAGGTATGTAAATAAATTCGCCCTCTAGAATACTGCCTGGAATATGAATCTAGTGTAGTAAAATATTCCTGTGATATACCCTTTTAAATATGCATGTCCAGCAAGCTATTTTAGTCTTCAGGGCAGATGAGTATACATGCCTGGGAGCTGGTGATGATATGAGAGGCATCCAGAGAGAGATCGGGATGGAGGGGAGAATATTCCTCTTTCCTCAGAGCAGAACCCCTAGAGTTATTCCTCAGACCTGGTCCCACAGAAGGTCAACAGGGTTGGCATCTCATTTGCTGGAAGCCTGGGGACAAGACACAACCTCAGTCAGACGGTGTCAGGTCCGTCTGACAGTGGGGCTGGTACCAGCTAGTGTCCCACCAGGCAAACATCCCTGTAGCCTGAGAAGGCGCTGGTGCAGCCAGGAATCAGCCGCTGCAGGCAATGCTCTTGTTAGGCCGACAGGATGTAAAGACTATAAAAATGTTGGCTTTATCTTTAGCCCCTTCCTTTTTACCCAAAATAGCATTACTGCACGAACCAAAAAGTGAAGAGCTAGAAAGAAGCCAAATAATTCACTCAGTCCACCTGCTGCCTTGGTGGAACTATGTGAGTTCAGACACTATACCAGAGCTCTCTGTGGGACCTGTGTTGCCAACATGGTTACTCAATTGCTTGGCCTCACTTTTTGAGTTCATGTAGCACACTGAAGGTTCAGAAGCAGAAACTGACTTGCCCTGTTTGTGAAGAGAAACAGGAAAGGAAGACAAACAAAAGGGGAAGCAACTGGGGTGGGAATAGCCCAGGCCACCCCTTTTGTGGCAGTTGGTGCCCACACCTCCACCACTTGCTCTGGAGGAGAGAGAGATATAGCCAGCTGCGCTTGGCCAAGGTACCTCTGTGCGCTTCCAGCATAGGTCCGTCTGTGAAATTTTTTGGGTTTCTCTTATCACATATTGTAAGATTGTTGGATTTGTACAGAAATTTGAACCTGTGCCACCTTAAAGGCTCCCTTCCAAAAAAGGAGAGACAAGATCTTAATTTAATATTCTGAAGTTTTTTATGGTCACTCATTTTTTGTCACACAAAGTGTCTTTTGCTCTACATGGGAAGGTAACTGAAGACTGGGAACCCCGATATCTCTTTGTTGAAAGTGCCTGTAGGGCATTATGAACCATTTACACACAGCATGCTCAACCATACCTTACTAATTTAACTCTACAGAGTTAGCCTTGGAGGCCTAGCAAGTTCACATTTAAACCATTGATGGCAGTCTCTCCCTTCAGCCTCTCTTTTCCTGCACTCTGTCATTTCTCAGCAACACCAGAATGAGCAGGCTTGCAAAGATCTAGAACCTGGAGTTGTGGGCTTGCACATGTAATACATGAAAGATAAGCTGCAGGCAGGCCTGCCATAGGGAGCACCTATGCCATAGGGAGCACCAGCTTGATTGTTTTTTAAGATAGTTGAAGTGCAGAGGCTTTGTGATTGAGCGTCTTTAGAAAAATGAATGTAAATCAGGCAGTGGGCTTAGCGCGTAGTTGGTGGACCTGATGCCATGAGGTTGGGAATGGTCTGGAGATGGATCCTTTAGTCATTGATTCATTTATACAGTTTCAGGGAACAAAAGAGTCAATCACTACAACTTATTTGTAGTTCAAGTCAATCAAATTGCTTGAACACAGAGCCATGGGTGTAGCTGAAAGGTGCTCAATTTCTATGATGGCAATGGAAGCCTTGAATCAGTTTTCATTCTGCAGATAAGAACACTCTGCTTGCTTTAAGTCCTGCTCTTGAAGACAGAATTAAGAAGAATCAGATCTTAAAATGAGGTCAGATCATGGAGGGAGCTCTGATGCATTGGCCACTTGATGGGAAGAACTTACTCATTGGAAAAGAACCTGATGCTCGAAAAGATTGGCACGGAGGATGAGATGGTTGGATAGAATCACTGACTCAATGAACATGGGTTTGAGCAAACTCTAGGAGATAGTGAAGGACAGTGAAGCCTGGCATGTTGCAGTCCATAGGGTCACAATGAGTCGGAAATGACTGAGTGACTAAACAACAAAACATCAGAGGAAAAGAAAAGGATAAGAACAGGCCAAGGTAGAGTCTAGTAACTCTGTCACTGGGTGGACGCAGATAACCAAAATCTCATGTTTGAGACAGGAAAATTTCCCCTTTGTATCTAGAATGAGAATCTCTAAACCACTTTAGTGGAACCACTAAGAATCCACTTACTAAATACATATGAATGATATTTTTGGAGGAATTATAGCATAAACCTCTCAGAAGCTCTGAAATTATAAACATTTATCAAGCATCCACTCTATAGGATTGGGACATCAAGATTTCAGCTGCTATTTATGGTCTCACTGTGGAGGAGGGAAAGAACATGATCAACGAAAGTAATTACTGCTTTTGGAATTGCTGGTATTTATCACCTACATGTTGCTTCTGTAGGCTGATGGTTCCAGTTCTGAATCAGTGACTAGCCAGCTCCAGCACTTATTCCACAATCCCTGACCTGGATTTTCTCTTTCACTTTATAGATATGGAACTTATTCACATGGACTGTTTAAGAAGCTGGGGGTTCCTGGCCCAAGACCTCTGCCTCTTTTTGGAAACGTTCTATCCTACCGAAAGGTGCATATTGCTTGATGTCCCTTTTTGGCTTCCTATGGTTGCAAATCCCAGCTGACTTCCATAGTAAAATTCTCCTCCTCAGTAGGCAGTTGTCAGTTTTGATATTTCCCAGAAATCACATCATAGGCCCCACCCACACATGCCTTCTATACCCCAGGCCTCTATTGTCGGCTGTTAAGAGCCTCAGGTTTGCCTCCTCAGACAGTTGAGCTCTCTTGACTGAGTCAGCACAGGACTTGAAGTTCCATCTTATAAGCTTTGTGAAGAAGATCTTCTCTCTGCCAGGTGCAGATTCCCAGCAAGGCAAAGTCCTACTAATTATCAGGAGAAAAGCATGAAGGGATGCCTGGTTGTGGCTCATTAAGCAGTGTACAGTATAGTTAGACGAGTCCTGTTGGTAGCATAAGCTCTGGGTACCCTTTTTTCTCCTTTCTCCTGAATTGCTTGGATGCTTCAGTTCTAATGTATCAGGTAATTTGTACATACTTGGATTCTCTCAGGAACTGCTAATGCCTGTGGGTTCCCCCCCACCCCATTTTATGCTCTACCTCTTGCTACACATGACATCTTTTGGGATATAAAAAATGGACCAAAAACTTTCTGCTTTTTCTGTGCCTTCAAAGCAGGCAACTCATGGATGAGTTTGAGCAGGGAATGAGTGTAACTGAGGCAAGGTTGTCTATTTATCAGATATTTAACCACTAAATAAGTTGTGAGTTTTTTACAAAATAAGGCAGAATCACATATACAAAAATCACTAGAACGGATATGATTTGACAAAATTATTAGAAGTTTAATTTAACTGAAAGGAATGTACCAGGTGGCAGATGGACTGTGAATTCTGATATTCATTCAGCTCTGATGCCTCCCCCAGGGCCTGGCCCCTGAACTGAAGGTCGTGAGCTGCATTATGATGTGCAGGGGCAGAGCCCTGTATGCGGGCTGCTCTCTGGCTTAGATTTCCTGTCCTGCAGACATGAGGCTTGTTTCTCAGATCCTGATTCTCCCAACTGAGGTCTTCACTGTCTCGTTACTGCCTCAGAATTTCCTGAACATTTTTCCATCTGAAGAAGCAGTAATTTCCTCTCCACCTTTCCCAGGTGAACTCCATAGTAGATGCACCCCAACTCACATTTCTGGGACCTTTATTTACTTGGTAAAGCATTAAATATCATGATAGAAACTTAGGGACAGGCTTTTTTTTAAGTTATAGAAGTAAAAACTCAGGCCAGGTGTTTAAAACGCACTGTTCTTTGTATATTTGTGGCATCGCCCCATCTTTTCTGCGTTGAGCTGGAAAACTAGAAGGCGAGTCCACTTTGTCATTCATTCAATCACTCATTCACTTTCTCATGGAACACACACCCCTTAGACGTCTTTAAATCTGCGAGATTAGAAGACATTACTGGTGCTTTAGCTTCCTTATTCTGCTGAAATTCTAGGAAGAGCTCATGAGAGAAATGAAAAGGCTGTTACACTAGGAGAGGGAAGTGTGTGCAGGAAACCCTTACTTCCCTCATTTCCAGTTTTCTCAAATGTCCATGGTGGATTAGAGATTAAGAGATTTTAGACAACACATGCACAATAAAAAGCCTTCAGAAGACGAGGAGTAATTAGTATTCACTGATAGGGGTAAGTGTTTAGTGTCTATAATATTCAAAGAAAATTCAAGAGTGATTTTAAATTGTCAGTTACAAATATCTCCTCTGTTTTCTCTCCTTTCCCTTAAGACATTTGTGAATAAGATCTTCCCTCCAACTGCCAGTGAAAAATAGTAGTTTTGTGAATTAGAGATAGGGTTCAATACAGGATATTAATAATGTAATATTGTTTTTCCTTATAGGGTGTTTGTGAGTTTGATGAAGAATGTTTTAAAAAGTATGGGAAAATGTGGGGGTGAGTATTCTGAAAATTCCAATCGGACACACTTCTTATAATAATCCTGCCCTCCCCCTGGTGGTGTGGAGGGCACTCTCAGTCCAGAGCTTCTTGGAATGAAGTCATTTGCTGTAAAGCTTCCGAGAAGGCAATGGCACCCCACTCCAGTACTCTTGCCTGGAAAACCCCATGGACAGAGGAGCCTGGTAGGCTGCAGTCCATGGGGTTGCAAAGAGTCGGACACAACTGAGCGACTTCACTTTCACTTTTCACTTTCATGCATTGGAGAAGGAAATGGCAACCCACTCCAGTGTTCTTGCCTGGAGAATCCCAGGGACGGGGAGCCTGGTGGGCTGCCGTCTATGGGGTCGCACAGAGTCGGACACAACTGAGCGACTTCACTTTCACTTTTCACTTTCATGCATTGGAGAAGGAAATGGCAACCCACTCCAGTGTTCTTGCCTGGAGAATCCCAGGGACAGGGGAGCCTGGTGGGCTGCCGTCTATGGGGTCGCACAGAGTCGGACACAACTGAAGCGACTTAGCAGTTTGGAAAAATAGATGAGGGTTATAGGTTAACATAATGGGAAATCATATCTGCTCAGCTTTTTACTTTCTCTGCATGTATGGAGTTTGTTTGTTTGTTTTTTAATTGTTTCAGGTAAGATTTTCCAGTAGAATTGTATTCAATGATTGTTTTATGCACTGTTTTTCTCCGATTTTGAGGAGATGTAGGGTATATATATCTAACCCAGAGTCTGTCAGGTGGGCTTTAGGAGCTGTTGGAGGTTTGGTGAGAGCAGAGGGAGAGGTGTCATGTGGTTCTTCTTTGCCAACAGCAAGTGGCAGAGGCTCTACCTGTCCGGACCTCTTCATCTTCTCTCATGAGGCCCTCAGAAACCATGGGAACCTGTGAGTTGCCATGGCCCCAAATGTCGACCTGCTTGAGTGGGAAGAATACATAGCACTGGGACACTACTGGCCCAGCTCCAGCTGCCCCTCCAATGCTTAGTACCTGTGAGCTCGGGCTGGAGTCCGTTTTTCATGGTGGATCCCAGTTCTCTTTTAGAAAATGGTTCTCATGCATGGATGTATGAGGAGCACCTGGGAAAACCTGTTATAAATATAGAGTTTGACCCCACTCACCAGTACACAGAATCACTATGATCTGAGGTGAGTTCAAATACCTGAATTGTGACTGTTAGTGAGAGAAAATATTAAGACGGGAGTGACATCATGAATATAAAGGGTCACCTGAAACCACTATCTCTTATCCACCCAAGTGTTGTTGCAAAACCATGAGGGGAAGAAGAGAATCGTCCAAGTAATATGGTCAGTCAGGTGGAAGAGCAGATTAAGTGCCTCCTCAATCCCTCCTGTCACTGCTTCAGCACTAAATGCTCTTGACACCCACTTACACCCTCTGAGTTTTATAACAGCCTTTGGAAATGGGCAGAAGTAAGTGCAGTGTTTCTCCGTAATTTTTATGTGTGATCACAAAACGATTTGAAATTCTTCTGTGGAATTAAAGGAGGAATAGGGAACATGTAGAAGTGAAGTGAAGTCGTTCAGTCGTGTCCGACTCTTTGCGACCCTGTGGACTGTAGCCTACAAGGCTCCTCTGTCCATGGACTTTTCCAGGCAAGAGTACAGGAGTGGGTTGCCATTTCCTTCTCCAGGGGATCTTCCTGACCCAGGGACCTGGGTCTCCAGCATTGCAGGCAGACGCTTTACCATCTGAGCCACCAGGGAAGCCCCAAACTTAGTCCTAACTGTCAGGCGAGTGTACGCTCCTCGGTTCTGTCTCATCCACAACAAAGATTTGGAGCGACGGACATTAAAGCCCTCGGTGCGTCACAGCTCTCGGGTCTTGGACAAACCATGTTATAGCTCTTAGGCAAATCAGTGTTATGGCTCTATTTTATTTAGAAGATAGCAGGAGAATCCATCCTCAAAGCGTGAGGGCATGCCAACCCAAAGACGCGAAGAGAAGAGAAGAGAGTGGAGGAGCGCGCCAGCGTGCGGGAGAGAGAGAGAGAGCAGGCGCTTTGGCTCCTCTTTTTATGTTTCTTCCTCCCCCTGGGCCTGCCCTATGCAAACTGGGCTTAGCCAGGAGTGCTGTTCGTTCTACTTGAGGTCTTCATCCTGGTCCTAGGACCTTCCTTTGTTCTATTTTCACAGGCTTTTCCCTTCCTTGTCTTTTAGCCACCGCCATTTTGGACTCTTTTTCCCTATTCTAACTACCTAGCATAACCATATACAAAACTTTTCCTCAGGGTTGGCTTTTCACAAACCTTATCCCTTTCTGTACCCATTACTGTCGACGTCCATCTAAAAAGCCACCTGTAAGTTAGGCTTACTTCCTTTTCCCTTCACAAAATGCAATTTCATTCCTCATACCCTTTTTACCGAAAACACACTTCCTACTTCCCTTAAGCAACCAAACACTGACTTTTATATTAGCATTTTATAGATTGGTGAGCATAAATACCAGTGATAATTTCTAAAACCTTTGTTTTCTTAGAACATTTTAGGATGGCACCAAACATCATTTATTTTTAATCCTAAATCTCTTTAATTTAATTAAGGGAACATGTAGAAAATCTTCCAATTAGTTCTAGCCATTGTAAATGATTGATAATGAAACCAAAATATCAGAAGACAGTAAATAACTCAGAGTAAATGTCATTCCAGTGGCCCATTCCCATGAAGGGACATCCTGACAGTCAGGCGATCAGGTCAAACAGTGACGTGTCACATCTGGGGAGTCAGCTTTGTGTGATAGGTGGGTCAAACGTGGGCCTGCCAAGCTGGTGATGGATGTCACCTACATGGAGCCTGAGGCCCATGGGACCCATGTAATGAAAAGAAAATATTTAAAAGATGAGTTATACATGCTTTTCTGATTTTTTTTCATTCTCTTTTTCCTTTTATTCAGATTATCCTGAACTTGATGCTACCAAGGAGATCTCACTATTTAAAATTTTTCTTAAAAAATATTAACTAATAAGCAATTTTAGAAAATAGGACTAAAGAGAAAATCTTTCATAATCCCACTGTCAGTTGTGAAGCATTCCAAATCTTCTTCCATTTGCAGATATATTGTTACATATTTATGATAGCTGTGTCTACAGTTTTCATCTAATATTATATGTATTTTCATGCTTTGGGTACGTCTCCAAAAACGACTGAGTAGATGGTCTCCCCTTAATTATTTTTAAATTTTCAGATAATTTGCTTTCTTCAGTTATTTACTAACCTAACTTTTTTCTTGATAATGAAATACATTGCTGCTGCTGCTAAGTCGCTCCAGTCGTGTCTGACTCTGTGCGACCACATAGACGGCAGCCCATCAGGCTCCCCGTCCCTGGGATTCTCCAGGCAAGAACACTGGAGTGGGTTGCCATTTCCTTCTCCAATGCATGAAAGTGAAAAGTGAAAGTGAAGCCGCTCAGTCGTGTCTGAGTCTTAGCGACCCCATGGACTGCAACCCACCAGGCTCTTCCATCCATGGGATTTTCCAGGCAAGAGTACTGGAGTGGGGTGCCATTGCCTTCTCCAATGAAATACATTAAACCTATAAAAATTATGGAAAATGATATAGGAAATACCCATATACCCATGACCTAGAATTAGTAGTGTTTTCATGGTATTTTTAATGATGACCTTAGAAGGATGGATTATGTAATGTTAAGATAAACATCTGGACTTCCAGGTATGGCTCCAGCTGCAGAAAATGGCTCCTTAAGTTTAATCAGCTCTGTTTTCCCTATACAGGATTTTTGAAGGTAAACATCCTCTGTTGGTTATCACGGATCCAGACATGATCAAAACAGTACTAGTGAAAGAATGTTATTCTGTCTTCACAAACCGGAGGGTAGGCATCCATTTTTTAAAATTTGCAATTTGTTTGTTAGATATGCATTTTGAAATATATTATAAATTCACAGGATGTTGTTAAAAGAGAAAAACACAGAGAGGCTGGATGTCATGTACATTTCGTTCTGATCCCTCCAATGGCAATACATTGATTAATTAGACTACAATTTCAAAGCAGAAAATTGACATTCATACCATCCACAGAGCATATTGTGATTTCTTCAGTTTCATGCTCACTCATTTTGTATGTTTTGCTCTGTGAAAATGAGTCCTAGATGTAGATTTTGTAGCTACCATGACAATCAATGTACAGAACTATTCCATCCCTACAAGGCTCCTTCTTACTATTTTTTTTATATTTGTGGCAAGTAGCTTGTTTTTCCCTCTTATCAGGATCTTTAGCATAGCAAATATTGCTCTTTAAATTTTGATGAGTGATTTATCAGTTTTCCCTTTTATGGATTTTGCCTTTGTTGTCAAGTCCAAAATATCTTAGGCATTGCAGATTTTCTCCTATTTTGTCCCTAAACATTAAATCATTTTATGTTTTACCTTTAAGTCTATAATCCATTTTGTGTTTCTGTGTAACATGTGAGGTTAAGTTTGCTTTTTTTTTTTGCATCTAAATGTCTGATTTGCTCCAGCACCGTTTATGGAAAGACTATCTATTAAAAGTAATTTATTTATTTTATTTTTTGCTCCCCTGGGTCTTCATTGCTGTGCTCGGGCTTGAGCCTGGCAGTGGGCAGGTGTGTGGCTGCAGAGGTTAGCTGTGGGCAGGTGTCAGTACAGTTGAGTGACAGTAGTAAGGACTGGCTTTAGGCATCTGAGCATCTGCAGGGCCCTCCGATGGTGTTTTGCACATGCGCTTTGAAAAAGATTGGCTGCTGGTGTGGATCCTGGGTCCACATAGCATCAGCAGTGGCACTAACTGGGCAGCTGTAGTGCGGTTGCAGGCAGTAGGGTAGGACTCCTGCAACTGCCTTAACACCATGAATGTTGAATTAAAGGTGGCTGTTGATCAGTTGATTGGGAGAAAGACTACACGCACTGGTCAGTTTCAGTGGAGTCAGAAGCTGCACGTGGCTCTTCCTTTCCCTTTCCTGCCCCTTCCCTCGCCTCTCCTTCCCCTGCCTGCCATCTCTTCCCTTTCCTGTCCCTTCCCTCCCCTCTCCTTCCCCTGCTTGCTGTCTCTTCCTGGACATTCCAGTCCTAAACCCGAAGGTGGGCCACAGAAGGTGGGCAGCCTCACACGTCAGGGTGGGGCCAGAGAAGGAGGACAGTGGCTCCAAGTCAGAGACCGAGTAGGGAGGGGAGGGTTTCCACAGGGTTGGCAGCTGGGCACTGGTAAAGTGAAAGTGAAAGTAGCTCAGTCATGTCCGACTGTCTGAGACCCCATGGACTATAGAGTCCATAGAATTCTTGAGGCCAGAGTACTGGACTGGGTAGCTTTTCCCTTCTCAAGATCTTCCCAACCCATGGATTGAACCCAGGTCTCCTGCATTGCAGGCAGATTCTTTACCAGCTGAGCCACAAGGGAAGCCCAAGAATCCTGGAGTGGGTAGCCTTTCCCTTCTCCAGGGGATCTTCCTGACCCAGAAATCGAACCAAGGTCTACTGCACTGCAGGCAGATTCTTTACCAACTGAGCTATCAGGGAAGCCCCTTTCACTTTCACTGGTAAGGGAAACCAAAATACTCACTTGTGGTGGTGGCTCGTAGGGTGAGAGGGCATCGTGAGTGGAAAGGGATGCATTGTGGATTGGGTACATAAAGGAGGATTGATCAAGTAATAATATAGAAAGGATGATGGAAGCTGGCATTCTCACCATTGGAGAAGAAGTCACAGGTTCAGAGACTGAGAAACTAGACTAAACCCTGCGGAGTCACCAACTAAATTATCAGTGTACATCCACACTTTGGTATGTAGATAGATGATAACAGGTCAGATGATATAGGCAGATGACAGATAAATACAGATAAAGACAGATAGCTGTGTGTGTATGTTTGTGTAGCTACAAAAGCACATTATACCTACCGCTTTCCACTGATGTAGTATAGAGCAGCTGCAGGGGTCTGGGATGGGGTTTTGCACATGCCCAGCCAAAAAGATCGGGGCTGGCAGCCAGTGTGAATCCTGGGTCTCAGGGCATCACTGGCTGGAGCAGCTCTTTTGGGGGTTGAGGGGGAAGATAGGACTTAGGGCACTGGAGTCTGCTAATGTAGAACCCTGGGGAGTGATCAGCACCAAAATTTTCAGAGGTTGCTCAATGACTATGCTGGCACTTGGTTTCGTCATAGCAAAGTTTCTGGGGTTTTCTGCAGAGGAGGATACAGAGAACCATAGTCACTCCTGCTGCGTGGTTGACACTGGTAGTCCCTGCCCTTCTTCTTTGTTCCTAGTTGTCTCTAGATGTCTCGGCTCTGCTCTTCTCTGGGAAGGGTGAAAGCAAAGCAGGTCATTTGTGCAATGTTCTGAAAGGCTGGAGAAACTGGTCACTGATCCTGTTGTCTCTTTTAGTCATTTTTTCTCTTTTTTCCAGCAAGGGAAAATGTCTCAAGCTGGGGAATTTCCTCTTGCTGCTGAGAGGTGCTGGCCTAAGGGAAGGGATGATGCAAACAATATGCAACTCTTCTCCTTACTTTTTTTGTGAGCTGTTTTCAAGTGTGCTCTGTTGTATTGTTGACCTTTTTAAACCTATTTTCATTTACTGTGGGCTGTCTAATTGTGAGACAACAAAATCTGGAGTCTCCTACTCTGGTGACGAGTCTCCTATCTTGGAGATGTCACTTTGGTATTTCATCATAAAGTGATATTAGCTGTAGGTCTTTTTGTAGATGCTCTTTATCAAGTTGAGGAAATTTTTTTGTCTTCCTGTTTTGTGTGTTTTATCATGAATGAGTGTTGGAGCAATCTATTTTAAAACAAAATATAAATTTGAAAGATTGAGGAGATTTTCAAACAGGCTGGCTTCATACGTCTGTCCCAAGCTGAGAAATAGAGTTGTCTTCTTCCCCCTTCTATTCCTGGGGGAAAATGTAGGGGAAAATGTTTTCCATGTCATTGCACAATTATTTTCAGAATTTGAAATAGTTTCATAAACTTTTGTGTAATTAGTACTACTTAAAAAGCCCCATCAATTCAGCACATTCCTTTTTCCAGTTGATCAGGCTGTAAATATATGTAAAGACAGAAATAATCTGAGGCAAAATGCAGTCTGTCAAGGCTATCTGGCTGGCTGTCACCAATCCCTTTCTTCTCTGCATAGCCCAAGAAGATGAACAAGATCTTATTCCCTTCTATCCCCCTGGAAGAACCCTTTCTGTACTACATGGGTCATTTGCGTTTAAAAGGAGATTGGAATATGAAGGCTGGAAACCACATCAAGTGGCTGAATGTCTCTTCCACATTCACAGAACCTAGATATTCAGGATAAAGTTTATTGTTCATCTAGCATAGGGCCTGGTACTACGTAGATAGTCACTAAAGATTTGTTGAATACATTGTTCCCAAATTATTAAGAAATTTTCCACAACTGTTGAGACTTCCAACACTTAGGTAGGGTTAAATTTGCTTTCAACTCTAGGTTTTTGGTCCAATGGGAGTTATGAAAAATGCTGTTTCTGTGGCTGAGGATGAACAATGGAAGAGAATACGGACATTGCTGTCTCCAACCTTCACCAGTGGGAAGCTCAAGGAGGTAAAAGAAAAGGGTTTTCCATGAGCAACTTAAAGAATAAGGTAGAAAATAAATTCATATCCCTGTCCAAGGAGTGGTGTGCCAAATTTGAGTTTCCTAAAATGGTTTTTATCTTCCCATCCTAGAAGAGACCTCGTCAGATTCATAATAAAATGTCACTTAAACCTCCATGCCCTTGAAAAGTTCTTCTAAAACTTGAGTCTCCACATTTAACTTCCAGTGCTGTTGTGTTTTGTGTCTAGATGTTCCCTATCATTGGGAAGTATGGAGATGTGTTGGTGAGGAACCTGAGGAAGGAAGCAGAGAAAGGCACGTCCGTCGACATGAAAGAGTAAGTAGGGGTGAAGCTGCTGGTCCTCTGAGCTCCACTGAGACCCTTGTGTTTCCTGCCTTGGAGCCAAACTCCTATTTCTGAGTTACTCTAGTGACCAGACAGAAGTAGGTGTATGGTGTTACAACTCCGACTGGCCGGCCACTTAAAAATGAGTGTTGGCTCATCAAAATATCAGAAGGTATCTTCTGTGTACATGAGCCAGGATTAACTTATCTGCTTAAGTGTCACCTTGGATATTCTGGGAGACAAAAATACACAGTTTGGTCTTAAGTCAGGAAGCATGATACCTCCATCTCTGTTGGTTTTCTCAAGATTGCTTTGGCTATTTATGGTCTTGTATGGTTCCATATAAACTTGAGGATAATTTGTTCTAGTTCTGTGTAAAGTAACACAGGTATTTTGATAGGGATCATGCTAGATCTATAGATTGCTTTGGGTAATATGGACATTTAGGCAATATTAATTGTTCTTATCCATGTACATGTAACATCTTTCCGTTTCGTGTATCACCTTCAGTTTCCTTCATTGTTTTATAGTTTTCATAGTATAGGTCTTTCACCTCCCTGGTTAAGTTTATTCCTCAGTGTCTTATTCTTTTTAATGTGATTTTAAACAGGATTGTTTTATTATTTTCCCTTTCTGATTGTTCTTTATTACTGTATAGAAAAGAACCTAGATTTCTACAAATTAATCATGTACCTGCCACTTTACTGAATTTATTTATTGTAGAGTTTTGGTGGAACTTCAGAGTTGCCTATATAAAATATTGTTTCATCTGCGAATAGTAATAGTTTTACACGTTCCCTTCCAATTAGGATGCCCTTTATTTCTTTTTCTTGTCTGATTCCTATGGCTAGGACTTCCCATAGTATATTGAATAGAAGGTGGAAGAGTGGGCATCCTTGTCTTTTCCTGATTTTAGAGAGTACTGGCACAAAAGAGACACATATAAATTGAATAAAATTGATAGGCCCAAAATAAACTCATGTACTTAGAGTCAATTAATCTATGATAAAGAAAGCAAGACTATACAATGGAGAAAAGACAGTCTCTTCAATAAGTATACTGGGAAAACTGGACAACTACATGTAAAAGAATGAAAATAGAACATTTTCTCATACCCTATAGAAAAGCTAACTCAAAATAGATTAAAGATCTAAATGTAAGTCTGGAAACCATAAAAACATAGAAGAAACAATAGGCAGAATGCTCTTTGACATAAATCATAACAATATGTTTTTGGATTTAACTCTTAAGGCAAAGAAAACAAGAGCAAAAGTAAACAAATGACCTAATTTTTTACTTTTATCTAATTGAACTTATAAGTCTTTTACACAGTGAAGTAAAATATTGATAAGATGAAAAGACAGCCTAATAAATAGATGGGAGAAATAATTTGCAAATGATGTGATGATAAGAGATTAGTACCCAAAATATGTAAATGTCTCATACAACTCAATATCTAAATAACAAACAACCCAGTGAAAAATGAGCAGAAGATCTTAATAGACATTTTTTTCAAGCGAAGATATACAATTGAAAAGATGTTCAACATTGCAAATCATCAGAGAAATGCATATCAAAATCACAAAACCAGCCAACACCTGTAAGTTTGGGTGAGGATGTGGAGAAAAGGAAACCCTGGTACAAGGTTGGTGGACTGTAAACTGATGCAGACGCTGTGAGAAACCGTATGGAGGTTCTCCAAAAGCTTAAAGAGAACTATTGTCTGTGTTCCGTCATGTCCCACTCTCTGTGACCCCACAGACTGTAGCCCCCAGGCTCCTCTGCCCATGGGATTTCCCAGGCAAGAATACTGGATTGGGTAGCCATTCCCTTCTGCAGGGGATCTTCCTGACCCAGCGATCGAACCCAAATCTCCTGCATTGCAGGCAGTTTCTTTACCACTGAGCCACCCAGGAAGCTAAGAACTGTCATATGATCCAGCAGTTCCACCCTGAGTATACATCCAGTGAAAATGAATATACTAATTTGAAAAGATACATGCACCCCAATGTTTGTATCAGCTTTATTTACAAAGCCAAGATACGGAAGCAGCATAAGTATCTGTCAGTAGATGAATGCTTAAAGAAGATGCAGCACATGTGTGTACACAGGCACCCCCACAAGAAATACTACTGAACCATAAAAAAGAATGACACTGTGCCATTTACCGCATGTATGGACCTAGAGGGTATCATGCTTAGTGAAATAAGTTAGAGAATGACAAAGTTGCATGTTATCATTTGTACGTGGAATCTAAAAATAAAATGAATAAATATCAATATAACAAAACAGAAACAGACTCACAGTGTAGAAAACAAAGTGGTGGTTACCAGTGGGAAGTAGGAAGGGGAGTGCAAGATAGGACAGATGATTAAAAGGTACAAATTGCAATGTATAACGTAATTGTGCTACAGGGATAGACTGTACATAACAAGGAATGTAGTCAATATTTAATAATAACTTTAAATGGAGTATTTAAAATCGTCCTTCTACACCTGAAACTATGTGATATTGTATATCAACTCTGCTTTTGCACTAAAGGGGCATCAGCTCTGAGCACAATTCTGTGGTGAGGTGAGACCCAGATCAATGTCCCCTTTCTTGACTCCCCAGGAAGAGTGAATTTGCTCCCTTTGCTCTGCTCAGACACAGTCCATATACACCTTTTACTGCCCATAGTCAAAGCACACTATGTACTTTGTCAGATTATGGGTTCTGTCCTTCTGTGACTGAGCTCCTTGAGTTTGAGGGGGGGGGGTCTAACTTGCCTTAGTGTCCCCGTCCCCCCAGCACAGGGGCAGTTGCATCATTCACACTCATACACACCTCAGGAGCGAGTGATAGTAGCAGACAGTCTTCCATGATCCAGCAGGTGGTTCTGAGAGAGTGTGGCTCTTGACCTGTCTTGCCTGGGCATCTGATTTTATATGATTTTCTTGTTAACTGTGTTGGATATGGATAGTCAACTGGTCCCGATTGTAATTGTCTGTGTTTATCTTTCTCTACTCAGGGTCTTTGGGGCCTACAGCATGGATGTGATTACTAGCACATCATTTGGAGTGAATATTGATTCCCTTGGCAACCCACAAGATCCCTTTGTGGAGAATGCTAAGAAGCTCTTAAGATTTGATATCCTTGATCCATTTCTACTTTCAGTAGGTAAGTGTCCTACTACATTTCTTTTTCTGTATTTCTCCCTCCATCCCTTCTTCCCTCTTGTTCTTTCTTCCCCTCTTCCTCCTTCCCTCCCTTCCTTCCTTCTTTTTCACAAGGTTATTGAGATATAATTCAATACCATCAATTCACTGATTTAAAATATACAATACAATGGTTTTTACAAGCTAAGTGTCCATGGATGGATAAATGTAGAGGGAAAATGTGGTGTATATACCCCCCCACCCCCACCACACATACACACACACCAGAATACTATTCAGCCATGAAAAGGAAGGAAATCCTGCCATTTGCAGCAATGTGTCTGGACCTCAATGGAGGGTATTATGTGCCGGGGTCCAGCCCGGGTTGGATCCAGGGATTCCCTCAGGATGACGGCGTTGGCGATTAAGGGATAGCAAAGGCTGAGAGATTTATTAGATGCTCAATAATAACTGGTTTACGTGGGAAATCAATAAAGTTCATGACACCAAACTTGCTCTGACCACGGAGGCCGCAGGCGCCCTCTCGAATAGCGGAAGGTGCCCCACCTTAGGCACCTTCTCGAGTAGGTCTTAGAAGCCCAGGCAAATAAGTGGTCGCAGAGGACCCCCCTGCTCCAAATTATTTTGGCATGAAGGAAGAACAGAAGAGAAAAGGAGGAAAAGGAAACAAGAAAGAATGACACAGGGAGACCAAGCTTCAGTGAGCAAGGCCCGTAGCTTTATTTTCAACAGGGGCTTTTATACCCTAAGTTCCACATAGAGGATAATAGGAGATGTGAAATCATGCAAAATCAGCAGTCTTTGATCCTTATTGAGACCAGGCTTTCTTTTCTGTAAATTTATCGTATACAAATGGTTTAGGTGATTTACATCATCCTCTGGCCAGAAGGCCTGTTAACATTTTATGACTCTGACAAAGGTTTGTCAACCATAAGACTTATTTTCTCTAAGAGTAATTATTTTAAAGTTGGCGCCATCCTCCGAAGGTGTTAGATAAAGTTGCATTCCTATAGGGCAAAGGTGCAATGGATTTACAACAAAGGAAAGAATTTATTACCTTAAGGGTCTAAAGTTGTTAACACCAAGGCCACTACTTATTTTTTCTACATACCAACTATATTAATTAATACAATTCCAAGGATACAATACAGGGGATGTGGAAACTTGGCAGCAAGCATTGGCTCAACAATAAAATCTTCTACTAGTTCTATTCTGACAATTTCTAACTTTCCGAGAAGCTCTATACTATTTGAATATCTTAAGCTTCCCGTGCCTCTCGAGGCTGGGAGACTGTAAACAATTGTATGCATAGCTGTAGGAGTCTGGGTAAACCCGTCAGGCAAGTTAGAGAGCCATCTGAGGGGTTTGTGAACTAAAACACTCTTGTCACACCCAGGAACTTTATTAACTGGAGCTGTAAGTTAACTCTTTTTCAGAGAGAGAGATGGTGGTGGGGGACAGCCCCCGTAAAGTCAGAGGTGTAGGTGAGAGCACAAAGCAGTAAAGCAGGCAGACTCTGGTTTTAGGGTAGACGCTCAGGCAGGCCCAGAGGGGCACCCCTCAAGTTCTGGCTCGCCTTGCCCTCCAGAACTCTCCCACATAACCTTGTTATGGGTGGGGACTCCCGTGCTGGCTCCTGGCAATTATGCTTAGTGAGATAAGTCAGACAGAGAAAAACAAACACTTACATGTTGAATCAAAGGAAGAAATCCGAACTCATAGAAAAATGATGTCAGATTTTTGACTACCAAAGATAGGGTTTGGGAGATAGAATTGGACGATGGTGGTCAAAAGGTACAAATTTCAGTTATTACTTAAATCAATACTCCTGGTGTAATTTGCCTATAGCTATCCTGTTGTCTCAGCACCACTTATTGAAAAGACTGTTTTGTCTCCATTGAGTGGTCTTGGAAACAGTTTCAGTGTTCAGTTGACCATAGGCATGTGGGCATATTTCTGCACTCAAAACTCTGTTCCATGAATCTGTATATCCATCCTTAGGCCAGAACCACTTTGCCTTGATTAATGTCACTTTATGATAAGTCTTAAAATCAGGAAATGTGAGTCTTTATAACTTTATTATTTTTTTCAGGAATGTTTTGTCTTCTCTGAGCCCCTTGCAATTTCATATGAATTTAATCTAAGATAGTCAATTTCTTCAAAGAGGTCAGCTAGAGTCCTGAAAGGAAATGCCTTGTATCAGTCGATTTGCCATCTTGACAGTGTAAATGTTCTGATTCACGATCATGGCATGTTTTTCATTTACTTACGTCTTCTTTAATTTAGTTCAACAAGGTTTTGTGCTCTTTAGAGTGTAAATTTTACATCTTTTATTTAATTCCTACTTATTCTATTCTTTTTGATGTTATTATAAATTGAGTGTTTTTTCAATGTGACTTTCAGATTATTTTTTGCAATGTAAAGAAATACAATTGATTTTGTATTTTGATCTTGTATCTTGAAACCTGACTGAACTTGTTTATTAGTTCTAATAGGTTTTTAGTGACTTCCTTAGGATTCACTGTGTACAAGATCATGTTATCTGATGATAGAATTTTAGTCTTCATTTCCTATATGGATATGTTTCTTTAATTTTCTTGATTAATTCTTTTGGTTAGAATGTCAGGTACAGTTCTGAGTAGAAGTGGTGAAAAAGGCTTCCTTGTCTTATTCTTAATGTTAGAGAAATCATCCAGTTTTTCACTGTTAAGTATTAGTGTTATCTATGGGTTTACGTTGGAGAAGGCAATGGCACTCCACTCCAGTACTCTCGCGTGGAAAATCCCATGGACGGAGGAGCCTGGTGGGCTGCAGTCCATGGGGTTGCTAAGAGTCAGACACGACTGAGCAACTTCACTTTCAATTTTCACTTTCATGCATTGGAGAAGGAAATGGCAACCCACTCCGGTGTTCTTGCCTTGAGAATCCCAGGGACAGGGGAGCCTGGTGGGCTGCCATCTGTGGGGTCGCACAGAGTCGGACACGACTGAAGTGACTTAGCAGTAGCATGGGTTTACGTAAGTTGTTAACTATGGGTTTTTCATAGATTCCTTTTATCAGGTTGATGAAAGACCCTTCTGTTCCTGTTTTCTGAGAGTTTTTAAAATCACAAGTGTGTATTGGATTTTTGTCACATGGTTCTTATGCACATATTAGATAATTGTGTGGTCATTGTTTTTTTTCTCTGTTGAAATGGCATATTATATAACCTTGCATTCCTGGGATGAAGTGTACTTATATATGATGTATACATCTTTGTATATATTAGTAGATTCAGTTTGCTAGTATTCCCTTGAGGATTTGTGTATCCATGGTCATAAGACACATTGATCTGTAGTTTTTTTTTTTTTCCTCTACTATCTTACTCTGTTTCTCACACCAAGTTAATACTGATTCTGAAGAATGACCTTCAAAGTATTCTGTCATCTTCTATTTGTTGGATGAGTTAGTGAAAAATTGGTATTAATTCTTTAATTATTTGAGTAGTATTCAGCATTGAAACCATCTGCGCCTGAGCTTTTCATTGTCAAATTGTGGGTAGTTTCTTGATTATCAGATGAAACTTTGTATTTCTTATAGGTCTATTCACATTGTCTATTTCTTTTTGAGTAGTTTCTGTTTAATATTTTTTCCAATTAATTAATTAATTTTAATTGGAGGATAATTACTTTACAGTATTGTGAGGTTTTTGTCATCCATCAACATGAATTGGCCACGGGTATACATGTGTCCACCCCATACTGAATCCTCCTTCTATACCTCTCCGCACCCTATCCTTTTGGGTTATACCAGACCACCAGCTTTGGGTGCCCTGATTCATGCATCGAACTTGCACTGGTCATCTATTTTACATATGATAATACACATGTTTCAGTGCTATTCTCTCAAATCATCCCACCCTTGCCTTCTCCCACTTGGTCCAAAAGTCTCTTCTTTATATCTGTCTCTTTTGCTGCCCTGCATGTAGAACTGTCAGTACCTTCTTTCTAAATTCCATATATATGCATTAGTATACAGTATTTTTCTTTCTCTTTCTGACTTATTTCACTTTGTATAGTAGGTTCCAGGATCATCCACCTCATTATAACTGACTCAAATGCATTTATTTTTATAGTAAGTAATATTCAATTGTGTATATGTACCATAATTTCCTTATCCATTCTCTGCTGACAGACATCTAGGTTGTTTCCCTGTCCTAGCTATTATAAATAGTGCTGCCATGAACATGGGGGTACATGTGTCTCTTTCAGTTCTGGTTTCCTCAGGGTGTATACCCAGCAGTGGGACTGCTGGGTGGTATGGCAATTCTATTTTCAGTTTTTAAAGGAATCTCCACACTGTTCTCCATAGTGGCTGTACCAGTTTGCATTCACATCAACAGTTTATGAGAGTTTCCTTTTCTCCACACCCTCTCCAGCTTTATTGTTTGTAGACTTTTTGATAATGGATATTCTGACTGGTGTGAGATGATACCTCATTGTGGTTTTGATTTACAGTTCTCTAATAATGAGTGAAGTTCAACATCCTTTCATGTTTTATTAGCCATCTGTATGTCTTCTTTGGAGAAATGTCTGTTTAGGTCTTTTGCCCAGTTTTTGATTGGGTTCTTCATTTTCCTGATATTGAGCTGCATGAGCTGCTTATATATTTTGGAGATTAATTATTTGTCAGTTGCTTCATTTGTTTTTATTATATTCTCCCATTCTGAGGGCTGTCTTTTCACCTTCATTATAGTTTCCTTCATTTTGCAAAAGTTTTTAAGTTTAATTAAGTTCTATTTGTTAATTTTTGTTTTTATTTCCATTACTCTTAGAGGCCAGTCATAGAGGATCTTGGAGTGATTTATGTCAGAGAGTGTTCTGCCTTAGTTTTCCTCTACTTATAGTTTCTGGTCTTCTATTTAGGCCTTTCATACATTTTGAGTTTATTTTTGTGTATGGTGTCAGAAAGTGCTCTAGTTTCATTCTTTTACACATAGTGAACCAGTTTTCCCACCACCAGTTGTTGAAGAGATTGTCTTTTTTCCATGGTATATTTTTGCCTCCTTTGTCAAAGATAAGTTGTCCATAGGTACATGGATGTTCCTCTGGACTTTCTAATTTGTTCCATTGACCTACATTGATTTCTGTCTTTGTGCCAGTACCATACTGTCTTGATGACTATAGCTTTGTAGTATAGTCTTCTCTGGTGGCTTAGACAGGAAAGACTCTGCATACAATGCAGGAGACCTGGGTTCAGTTCCTGGGTTTGGAAGATCCCCTGGTGAAAGAAATGGCAACCCACTCCAGTATTCTTGCCTGGAGAATCCCATGGACAGAGAAGCCTAGAAAAACTATACACCATGGGGCCACAAAAAGTTGGACAGGACTGAGCAACTAATACTCTCACCTTCTTTCAGTATAGTCTGAAGTCAGGAAGGTTGATTCCTCCAGTTCCATTCTTCTTCCTCAAGATTCCTTTGAAAGCATTTCCTCTAAAATCAGGAACAAGACAAGGGTCTCTATTTTCACCACCACTATTCAACACAGTTTTGGAAGTCCTAGCCATAGCAATCAGAGAAGAAAAAGAAATAAAAGGAATCCAGGTGGGAAAAGAAGAAGTAAAATTCACACTGTTTGCAGATGACATGATCCTCTACATACAAAACCCTAAAGATGCACCAGAAATGAATATAGTAAAGTCTCAGGATATAAAATTAATTCACAGAAATCCCTTGCATTCCTATATATTAACAATGAAAAATCAGAAAGGGAAATTAAGGAAACAATCCCATTCATCTTGCATCAAAAAGAATAAAATAGTTAGGAATAAATTTACCTAAAGAAACAAAAGTCCTGTATACAGAAAACTATAAAACACTGATGATATTGAAAAGATGCTCAACATCACTCATTATCAGAGAAATGCAAATCAAAACCACTATGAGGTACCATTTCACACCAGTCAGAATGGCTGCGACCCAAAAGTCAACAAGCAATAAATTCTGGAGAGGATGTGGAGAAAAGGGAACCCTCTTATACTGTTGGTGGGAATGTAAACTAGTACAACCACTATGGAGAACAATGTGGAGATTCCTTTAAAAAGTGGAAATAGAACTGCCATATGGCCCAGCAATCCCACTGCTAGGCATACACACTGAGGAAACCAGAAATGAAAAAGACACATGTACCCCAATGTTCACTGCAGCACTGTTTATAATAGCCAGGACATGGAAGCAACCTAGACGCCCATCAGCAGATGAATGGATAAGAAAGCTGTGGTACATATACACAATGGAGTATTACTCAGCCATTAAAAAGAATACATTTGAATCAGTTCTAATGAGGTGGATGAAACTGGAGCCTATTATACAGAGTGAAGTAAGCCAGAAAGAAAAACACCAATACAGTATAATAATGCATATATATGGAATTTAGAAAGATGGTAACTATAACCCTGTATGTGAGACAGCAAAAGAGACACAGATGTATAGAACAGTCTTTTGGACTCTGTGGGAGAGGGCAAGGGTGGGATGATTTGGGAGAATGGCATGGAAACATGTATATTATCATATGTGAAATGAATCGCCAGTCCAGGTTTGATGTATGATACAGGATGCTTGGGGCTGGTGCACTGGGATGACCCAGAGGGATGGGATGGGGAGGGAGGTGGGAGGGGAGTTCAGGATGGGAACACATGTACACCCGTGGTGGATTCATGTCAATGTATGGCAAAACAATACAATATTGTAAAGTAATTAGCCTCTAATTAAAATATATATTTATATTAAAAAAATAAAATCAGAGACAGCTGAAGTAAAAAAAAATTTTTTTAAACACTGATGAAAGAAATCCAAGATGACACAAATAGAGGGAGAAATATACCGTGTTCTTGGATTACAAGAATCAGTATAGTAAAAATGAGTATACTACCTAAAGAATGCTCAAACTACCGCACAATTGCACTCATCTCACACGCTAGTAAAGTAATGCTCAAAATTCTCCAAGCCGTTTCTATTTCCAGTTTTTTAAGGAATCTCCACACTGTTCTCCATAGTGGCTGTACTAGTTTGCATTCCCACCAACAGTGTAAGAGGGTTCCCTTTTCTCCACACCCTCTCCAGCATTTATTGCTTGTAGACTTTTGGATCGCAGCCATTCTGACTGGTGTGAAATGGTACCTCATAGTGGTTTTGATTTGCATTTCTCTGATAATAAGTGATGTTGAGCATCTTTTCATGTGTTTGTTAGCCATCTGTATGTCTTCTTTGGAGAAATGTCTATTTAGTTCTTTGGCCCATTTTTTGATTGGGTCATTTATTTTTCTGTGCATACACACTGAGGAAACCAGAAGGAAAGAGACACGTGTACCCCAGTGTTCATCGCAGCACTGTTTACAATAGCCAGGACATGGAAGCAACCTAGATATCCATCAGCTGATGAATGGATAAGAAAGCTATGGTACATATACACAATGGAGTATTACTCAGCCATTAAAAAGACAACATTTGAATCAGTTCTAATGAGGTGGATGAAACTGGAGCCTATTATACAGAGTGAAGTAAGCCAGAAGGAAAAACACCAATACAGTATAATAATGCATATATATGGAATTTAGAAAGATGGTAACAATAACCCTGTGTACAAGACAGCAAAAGAGACACTGATGTATAGAACAGTCTTATGGACTCTATGGGAGAGGGAGAGGGTGGGAAGATTTGGGAGAATGGCATTGAAACATGTAAAATATCATGTATGAAACGAGACACCAGTCCAGGTTCGATGCACGATACTGGAAGCTTGGGGCTAGTGCACTGGGATGACCCAGAGGGATGGTATGGGGAGGGAGGAGGGAGGAGGGTTCAGGATGGGGAACACATGTATACCTGTGGCGGATTCATTTTGATATTTGGCAAAACTAATACAATTATGTAAAGTTTAAAAATAAAATAAAATAAAAAATTCTCCAAGCCAGGCTTCAGCAATACGTGAACCGTGAACTTCCTGATGTTCAAGCTGGTTTTAGAAAAGGCAGAGGAACCAGAGATCAAACTGCCCACATCCACTGGATCATGGAAAAAGCAAGAGAGTTCTGGTAAAACATCTATTTCTGCTCTATTGACTATGCAAAGCCTTTGACTGTGTGGATCACAATAAACTGTGGAAAATTCTGAAAGAGATGGGAATACCAGACCACCTGACCTGCCTCTTGAGAAACCTATATGCAGGTCAGGAAGCAACAGTTAGAATTGGACATAGAACAACAGACTGGTTCCAAATAGGAAAAGGAGTACGTCAAGGCTGTATATTGTCACCCTGCTTATTTAACTTCTATGCAGAGTACATCATGAGAAACGCTGGGCTGGAAGAAGCACAAGCTGGAATCAAGGTTGCGGGGAGAAATATCAATAACCTCAGATATGCAGATGACACCACCCTTATGGCAGAAGTGAAGAGGAACTAAAAAGCCTCTTGATGAAAGTGAAAGAGGAGAGTGAAAAAGTTGGCTTAAAGCTCAACATTCAGAAAACGAAGATCATGGCATCTGGTCCCATCACTTCATGGGAAATAGATTGGGGAACAGTGGAAACAGTGTCAGACTTGATTTTGGGGGCCTCCAAAATCCCTGAAGATGGTGATTGCAGCCATGAAATTAAAAGACACTTACTCCTGGGAAGGAAAGTTATGACAAACCTAGACAGCATATTAAAAAGCAGAGATATTACTTTGCCAACAAAGGTCCATCTAGTCAAGGCTATGGTTTTTCCATTGGTTATGGATGGATGTGAGAGTTGGACTGAGAAGAAAGCTGAGCTCCAAAGAATTGATGCTTTTTAACTGTGGTGTTGGAGAAGACTCTTGCAAGTCCCTTGGACTGCAAGGAGATCCAACCAGTGCATCCCTAAAGGAGATCAGTCCTGGGTGTTCACTGCAAGGACTGATGCTAAAGCTGAAACTCCAATACTTTGGCCACCTCATGCGAAGGAAGAGTTGACTCATTGGAAAAGACCCTGATGCTGGGAGGGATTGGGGGCAGGAGGAGAAGGGGACGACAGAGGATGAGATGGCTGGATGGCATCACTGACTCGATGGATGTGAATCTGAGTGAACTCCAGGAGTTGGTGATGGACAGGGAGGCCTGGTGTGCTGGGATTCATGTGGTCGCAGTCAGGCACAACCGAGGGACTGAACTGAAGAACAATAGAGAAAATCAATGAAACCAAAAGCTGATTATTTGAAAAGAACTTTTAAGCTAGTGAAGTGAAAGTTGCTCTGTCGTGTCTGACTCTTTGCAACCCAATGGACTATACAGTTCATGGACTTCTCCAGGCCAGAATGCTGGAATGGGTAGCCTTTCCCTTCTCCAAGGGATTTTCCCAACTTAGGGATCGATCCCAGGTCTCCCGCATTGGAGGCAGATTCTTTACCAGCTGAGCCACAAGGAAAGCCCAAGAATACTGGACTGGGTAGCCCAACCCATTCTCCAGTGGATCTTCCCAACTCAGGAATTGAACCAGGATTTCCTGCATTGCAGGCTGATTCTATACCATCTGAGCTTTCAGGGAAGCCCTTTTAAGCTAGATTGACAAAAAAATAAAATAAAAAGAGAGAGAAAACTCAAATTTGTAGCAATAAAATGAAAGAGGAGAGATTACTGGTGACATTAAAAGTGAGAAAGATATAAAGGAATATTAGGAACAAGGTTCACCAATAAATTAGATAACTTAGAGGAAGTGCACAAATTCCTTAAAAGATGTGAAGTACAGAAACTAATTCAAAAAGAAAGAGACAATCTGAATTTTTCTTTTTTTTTTTTTTTTTGTCTCTTTTTTAAAAATTTTATTTTATTTTTAAACTTTACATAATTGTATTAGTTTTGCCAAATATCAAAATGAATCCGCCACAGGTTAAAAATTATTAAATAGGAAGGTTGATTCCTCCACATCCATTCTTCTTTCTCAAGATTGCTTTGACTATTCAGGGTCTTTTGTGTTTCCATAAAAATTGTGAAATTATTTGTTCTAGTTCTGTGAAAAATATCATTGGTAGTTTGATAGGGATTACATTGAATCTATAGATTTCTTTGGGTTTAGTTCAGTTCAGTTCAGTTGCTCAGTCATGTCCAACTCTGCGACCCCACGAATTGCAGCATGCCAGGCCTCCCTGTCCATCACCAACTCCCGGAGTTCACTCAAACTCTTGTCCATTGAGTCGGTGATGCCATCCAGCCATCTCATCCTCTGTCGTCCCCTTCTCCTCCTGCCCCCAATCCCTCCCAGCATCAGGGTCTTTTCCAATGAGTCAACTCTTCCTTCGCATGAGGTGGCCAAAGTATTGGAGTTTCAGCTTTAGCATCAGTCCTTGCAGTGAACACCCAGGACTGATCTCCTTTAGGGATGCACTGGTTGGATCTCCTTGCAGTCCAAGGGACTTGCAAGAGTCTTCTCCAACACCACAGTTAAAAAGCATCAATTCTTTGGAGCTCAGCTTTCTTCACAGTCCAACTCTCACATCCATCCATAACCAATGGAAAAACCATAGCCTTGACTAGATGGACCTTTGTTGGCAAAGTAATATCTCTGCTTTTAATATGCTGTCTAGGTTTGTCATAACTTTCCTTCCCAGGAGTAAGTGTCTTTTAATTTCATGGCTGCAATCACCATCTTCAGGGATTTTGGAGGCCCCCAAAATCAAGTCTGACACTGTTTCCACTGTTCCCCAATCTATTTCCCATGAAGTGATGGGACCAGATGCCATGATCTTCGTTTTCTGAATGTTGAGCTTTAAGCCAACTTTTTCACTCTCCTCTTTCACTTTCATCAAGAGGCTTTTTAGTTCCTCTTCACTTCTGCCATAAGGGTGGTGTCATCTGCATATCTGAGGTTATTGATATTTCTCCCCGCAACCTTGATTCCAGCTTGTGCTTCTTCCAGCTCAGCGTTTCTCATGATGTACTCTGCATAGAAGTTAAATAAGCAGGGTGACAATATACAGCCTTGACGTACTCCTTTTCCTATTTGGAACCAGTCTGTTGTTCTATGTCCAATTCTAACTGTTGCTTCCTGACCTGCATATAGGTTTCTCAAGAGGCAGGTCAGGTGGTCTGGTATTCCCATCTCTTTCAGAATTTTCCACAGTTTATTGTGATCCACACAGTCAAAGGCTTTGCATAGTCAATAGAGCAGAAATAGATGTTTTACCAGAACTCTCTTGCTTTTTCCATGATCCAGTGGATGTGGGCAGTTTGATCTCTGGTTCCTCTGCCTTTTCTAAAACCAGCTTGAACATCAGGAAGTTCACGGTTCACGTATTGCTGAAGCCTGGCTTGGAGAATTTTGAGCATTACTTTACTAGCGTGTGAGATGAGTGCAATTGTGCGGTAGTTTGAGCATTCTTTGGCATTGCCTTTCTTTGGGATTGGGATGAAAACTGACCTTTTCCAGTCCTGTGGGCACTGCTGAGTTTTCCAAATTTGCTTATTGTCTCTATTTCATTAGTTTATACTCTTGTCTTTTTTTTTTTTTTTTTTTTTACTTTACAATATAGTATTGGTTTTGCCATACATCAACATGCATCTGCCACGGGTGTACATGTGTTCCCCATCCTGAACCCCCCCCCCACCTCCCTCCCCATACCATCCCTCTGGGTCATCCCAGTGCACCAGCCCCAAGCCTCCGGTATCCTGCATCGAACCTGGACTGGCAATTCATTTCTTATATGGTATTATACATGTTTCCATGCCATTCTCCCAAATCATCCCCCCCTCCTCTCCCACAGAGTCCAAAAGACTGTTCTGTACATCTGTGTCTCTTTTGCTGTCTTGCATACAGGGTTGTCGTTACCATCTTTCTAAATTCCATATATATGTGTTAGTATACTGTATTGGTGTTTTTCTTTCTGCCTTACTTCACTCTGTATAATAGGCTCCAGTTTCATCCACCTCATTAGAACTGATTCAAATGTGTTCTCTTTAATGGCTGGGTAATACTCCATTGTGTATATGTACCACAGCTTTCTTATCCATTTATCTTCTTGTCTTTATTACTTTCTTCTTTAGTCTAGATTTAGGTTGAGTTTGCTCTTCTTTTTTCAGTGAGTTAGGGTGGAAAGTTAAGTTCATGATTTGAGATCTTTGTTCTTTATAAAAGTATACATTTATAGCCTTAAACTTTTCCATGACCAATGTTTTTCCTATATTCCATTCATTTTGGTAAGTAATAGTTTCATTTTTCTTTATTTCAAAGTAATTCCTGGTTTCATTTTTGATATAGTATACAGCTCATTGGTTATTTAGGAGTGCATTGTTTAATTTCCATTATTTGTGAATTTCCCAATTTTTGTTATTGATTTTTAATTTAATTCCATTATGGTTGAAAGGCACATACTGTTTTATTTCTATCTTGAATTGTTGTTTGAATGAAATGGTTAATTAGAGTAGCAGACTATTGTGGTTTATCCAAAGAGACTCTGATCAAATAGATAAAAAACTACCAAGTTAAGGAATATAATTCTGTTTCCTTGATCATTCCAAAAGGCAGAAGGGACTACTGATTTCACTACCATAGTGAAGACTCCATAAGTGGACTTGGCTTTGCTCAGTCACTGGCTTGGAAGTCTGAGCAAAGGTCACAGTGGGAATGATTCTGATATCTTTCTCTGATAGAGCAAATTATACTTCCTGTGTAATTATACTTCCTGTGTAAATTTTGATTTTTTACTGTGCTTTTCTTTTATGTTTTCTCTTCAGTACTCTTTCCATTCCTTATCCCAATCTTTGAAGTATTAAATATCAGCATATTTCCAAAAAGTGCTGTGAATTTTTTGACAACATCCGTAAAAAAGATAAAAGAAAGTCGCCTCAAAGATACTCAAAAGGTAAAATCTGGTGGTGGTTACATGAGGGTGTTCACTTTTTGAAAATGTATTTACCTCCACACATATGATTTGTGTACTTCTCTGCAGTTTTAAAAAGATAGGTAGAGAAGTATAGATTTTAGAACTGGGGAGTTATTAATATATCATTGTGGAGGTTGGGAAAGAAATAAGAAAATGAGCCAGAGAGTGATGTTTAAATTTAATAGTAGGAATGCATACTCATATGTCATTGCATAAGCATTGTTGAGATAAAAGCTTTATCACTTCCATTCAATAAACTGTTAAAGGATAAGAATTAGTTTAAAAATGATTTTACTGATATTATAATTTCCTCAATGTTATACTGGTAAAGAATCCACTTTGTTTCCAAGACTCCTATTTTATAGATTGTGCAATGAAGAGCCTCATCAGTCAGTTGGTGGAGTGACTTCTGTGTTAAATTGCAGCCCTCTCCTAGTCTGGCATGGGCAGGGGTCTTTTCTGGGCCATGAGGCTGCAAGCTGGTTAACCCACCTTCACTTCCATGAGGCCTGAGACACAAGCTTGTCTGCAAGTCAGGGGAGCAGAGGGTTTTGTACCCAGGATGTCACTGAAAAGGGTCAAGGCCTTGAAGATGCTTCAATAACAGCTGCCAATGTACTTTGCACCTGTGAGGAGATTAATTTGTGTGGTAATTCATTAGGAATTAAAATTGGAAGGAAAAAAAGGATCCAAGTTATGGACTTTCTCCTGAACAAACAGGTGTGACAGGAGAGACAGCAGGCAACTCTTTGGCAAGGAAGCTGTTTCAAAAGCCAGAGAAAAAAAAGATCAGAAAGAGTGAGGACCAAAAAGCGCTGACATGATGGCAGGTTTCTCTCTGGGAAACGTCATGTTCTCCAAGGTCTGTAGGTGAATGTTAGTTCACTGAGGACTCAGGCAATACTAGTCAGACTTCTGCTCTATAAGGGGCCATACTCTCAGGAAAGAGGTTAAATACTGCACTGCTGATTTGTCTATGACTTCACAAGTAACTTTCTTTCATAGAAATTCTTTCTGCTTACAGCCGCGTGTGGACTTTCTTCAGCTGATGATTAACTCCCAGAATTCCAAAGAAACAGACAATCATAAAGGTAACCAAGGAGAGCTTCAGAGGGGCCACAGTGGGGAGACGCAGAGGTAGGGGGCAGTTCTGAAAATGTGCAGGAAGTTCTCCAGGCAGATGGGAATTTAGGTCAAGTTGAAGAAAGACACGTGCAGAAAGAAAGAATAGACCGTGGTACTTCCTAGAAGTTTGCAGGCACAACTTTGTTCAGAGCTCGAAGGACAAGGATAACAAGAATGTCATGCCCAGAAGTCAGTTATGATGTGGATCACTACAGCTGAACCTCTGGGGAGCTTGGTTCCAATATCAGTTCTCAGGCTCCTCTAGACCCACCAAGTCAGAACCTCTGTCTGAATATTTGCGTCAAGGCTTCATCCCTTCATTCATCAGGGGGCACATTGCCCCAGTGTTGGTGACCTTAACTTGGAACACTTTTAAACCTGTTTTCACCAGCTTACTCTACTGTAAAGTATAATTTTTTCCCCTTTGTTATTAACACGTAATTTCTGGGAAAAGACTTTGAAACTGTAAATATTCTATTCCTCTTCAAGTTGTCACCCACGGGACATTCATGGATGTCACCCATTCATGGATGGCTTTTGGTTGAAACCATTGTTACTATGATGATTAAAACATGCCCTTCTAAACCCATCATTCTTCTGTATTTATGAGCTGATGTTCTTTCATAGGGAGAGCTCTCCATTCTCTCCCAGTCATTTATTTATTTATATCAGTATATCTCATGAATAGCTAACTTACTGTGTCACATCACTCTTCATTTTGATTCTCAAATTCTCTCAGGTTTGTACACTGGAGCCCTTTCAAGTGGGCTCCTATATATGTATTACTTTTTTCTCCTGAAAAAATGTTTTCAATAGGCCATTTTTTGGGCAGAAATTAAAAATCTTAATTGAAGAGTACAGGGTTTCTCAATATGCATTCTGCCCCCACCTACATATAGCCTTCCTCAATATCTCAAGTCCATACTGGAGTGATACACTTGTTATAATCAATGAACCTACACTGATACATTATTATCACCCAAAGACAATAGTTCACACCTGGGTCCAATCTTGGTATTGTACATTCTATGGGTTTTGATAAATGTATAATGATGTGTGTCACCACTGTGGTATACAGAGTATCCTGTATCCTTTTCACTTATCATTTTCTAAGAACTTCCTCACTTCCTAATGCAAGGCATCCTAGCTTTCTCTTCTATTTCCCCTGGAATCAGCCATTTCTCTAAGAAGTTCTGGTTCCATTTAGTGAGAAATGGTATTTAGAACCCAAAATTTGGGCTCTCGAAATTGCTACTAGGGTTTCTTTGCTTCTAGATCATCAGTGGACAACTTTCAGAACATTAACTACTTTTACCCAGGTGTAAAAATAAAAAAGATTTCTGTATCTACCTCAAATCACTTATATAAACATGCTCTCTCTCAAACAAAAAGACCCTGGTGTGTTTTAATTCCATGACATGAATACTCATATATGATTAATTTGAAGCTACCAATGGATTGATAACTTCACAAAATTTGTGATAACTTGTGATAACCTCACAAAATTATTAATTTTATAAAGTTGGTTCTTGAAAACAGGGATAAACTGATTCCAGCCCATTCTCAATATGTCTATTCCTGTGTGTACACTACTTCTATCTATCTATTATTATCATTTATCATTTTTCCAAGTACATTATTCAATACAATGTTCTGTGATGAAGGAAATATTCGATATCTGCTCTGTTCAATATAGTAATCACTAGACATAAGTCTCTGACATGACACTGAGTGAGTGAATGTGAAGTCACTCAGTTGTGTCCGATTCTTTGTGACCCATGGACTGTAGCCTACCAGGATCCTCCATCCATGGGATTTTCCAGGCAAGAATACTGGATTGGGTTGCCATTTCCTTCCCCAGGAGATCCTCCCAACCCGGGGACTGAACCTGGGTCTCCCGCATTGTAGGCAGACGCTTTACTATCTGAGCCACCAGGGAAGTCTCATGACATGTGACTAGTGCTACTGTAACCTGAATGATAAGTTGTATTTAATTTTAATTAATTAAAACTTGAAGACTCATATGTTAGACAGCACAACTCTAAACTTTGAGTATTTTGTGGTTTATGCTAACTGGGGAATGAATTTGATGGTTGAATTTATCCACGATAACATCACACATAACATCATTGGGGAACTAGAACTGTCTAAATCTTTATTACACTCATTTTATATTGCTTTTATTGTTAGTCAGTTGGTTGGGGCAGGTACCACGTTGAGTTGAGTGCTCTAAGTAACAAAGATCCTACTTCAGTCCCATCAAATAGCTGAGAGCCTGAGCATGCTTGATCTCTTGGGAGAAAATAAAAATGGAGACCAGTGTATAATCACAGGGCTGTTTGGTAAGAATAAAGAAGAGCAGAAAGGGGGGATGTATACTGAGAGGATGACCTTCAGGCCAGAGTTGAATCAGCATTGCTAATTCTACTCCCTGGACCTAATTTTTCTATATTTCACACTGGCCTATGTCCTTATATGCACACATTCTTTCTTCTGCTATTTTAATGTCACTGATTAGACTAGGATCATCACAACTCTTTAAGCTTTTTGTTGATTTCTGTAGCTTCTATACATATCTCGATCACCCCTTGAAGGCTTGTGCCCCAGGTCTTGTATTACCTGGTGCCTCTCAAGGGCATAATCCATGCTTCTCAGGCTACGTTGTTCACATACATCTCCACATCTCACGAAAATTCATGTGTTGTTTCCATAGTTTTGAATTTGTATTAGGCTTCTGGATCCTGCTCATGCTGCTGGTCCATGGACCACTCTTTTAGTAGCAAGAGTTTAACTGTAGCCCAGTATTGTACTCTCATGTTCCTGGAAATGTTTTGATAAAATATAATTCAATTTCCCATATCATATAGCCTTAGTATCATAAATCTCTTAAATCAAGCTGAACCTTAACTAGAATAATTTAAAATATTCTAGAAGGGAATGCTGCTCCATTTTACTTGGAGCTAAAGTTCTTTTACAGCTCTCTAAGGGACATGCTGATAACACTGTAAAGTTAGAAGTGCTATCTCTTGAAATACCCAGCTGTGTTGGTGGGGGCGTGAAATTGCCAGGAACAGAGGGCCAAGAATAGTATAGACCTGGGAAAAACTCAATTAAGACAGTTCTTGGCTTTTTCTTGGCTCTGTGAGGCAGACACAGAGTGGAAATTGCTCTCAGTTTGACTCGAAATTACTTTTACCTGATTTCCCCTAGGGGTTTGGGAGTTTCACTGGAATGTCTCATCATCTAAACTGTGATTTTTACATTGCCATGCTTTACCTAAAATGTCTTGACTTTCTTTTTAGCTCTGTCTGACCAAGAACTCATGGCCCAGAGTATTATCTTTATTTTTGCTGGCTATGAGACCACTAGCACTTCTCTTTCCTTCATTATATATGAATTGGCCACTCACCCTGATGTCCAGCAGAAGCTGCAGGAGGAGATTGATGCGACTTTCCCCAATAAGGTGAGTGATGATACCTGGAGAGAGGGGGGAAGGTGAAGCCTTCGCATGATTGTCTTCTCTCCTCTTCTCAGGAGGTTTTGCCCAAAGCATAAGCATCAAATCATTTACCTCCATTCCCAGGTGGTGCAGTGGAAAAGAATCCAAACTAACAGTAAGCACTTATTTCTCTGGTGTCTGCATTTGTTGTTGTTCTGTCGCTAAGTCATTTTGGACTCTTTGCGACTCCGTGGACTGTAGCACACCAGGCCTCCCTGTGCCTCACTATCTCCTAGAGTTTGCCCAAGTTCACGGTGTCTGCATATTTATCTATTGATATTGGCTGGACTTGCTGTGGTCTGGGTGTTGGCTGATCTAGGCTGGCCTTAGATAAGCGGTTGGACTGACTCAGCTCCACACATGCTCCTCACGTGTCTCAATCTCCACATGTCTGCTTCTCGAGGCAGTGGTAGATGTCATGAGCAAGAGGCCTAATCCCATGGGTGACTTTCAAAACTCTGGTAGCATTACATTTGGTGAATATTCCAGAGGTTCAAAGAAGTGAGCCACCTGACCAACCTGAGTCAGAATGGGAGGGCACCACAGAGTTAATGGCGAAGGGAATGGACAGAGGAAATGGTGGAGAATTGGGACCATTAATTCATTCTACTGCCCTGTGTAAACTTTAGACTAGGTGAAGCCTGCTGTACAAGAAAGGATATATGGTAGGAAACAGAGGACATGAGTATGAAACCTGACTGGTTTCGGACAAGTCTTATGACCTTTCAAATCCTAGGTCCTTCAAATACTTTGTAGGGCCTGCAGAAATTAGAGATAATATTTCTTCTCTGGTAAACCCCATATTGGGAATCTTTTGATTACAAGAAGATTGAAAGGTCACTAACAGACCAAGGCTAGCTAAGGCATTGCATTCTCTCCTTTACACCCACGGCTGATTCATGTGAATATATGGCAAAAACCACCACAATATTGTAAAGTAATTAGCCTCCAATTAAAATTTAAAAATTTTTAAAAAGAATACTTATAATACTAGTACTATTGGCTGATATGTGCTTCTTACTTTATATGTCTGTTCTAAATACTTTCTACTTATAAATGCATTTAGTTTTCAAGAAATTCTTTATGAGTCAGGAGAGGCTAGCTTATGCCTCGGTAACAGACAAGCCTGGGATCTCAGGGGCTTTCCTAGCACAGTTTTCCATTACCCATGTGTACACGCTGAACATGGACTGCTAGTGGGGGATGGAGTGGACAGCTCTGCTTCAGAGTCACTCAGGAAAACTGACTCAGAGCCTCCACCATGTTGTAATTGCCTCGTCAGGAACATGAGGCCTTCTTGTCTTCTGTGGAATAAGGAACTTGAGAGTTATTTACTGGGTTTTCAACTGATTTGTCTCTGAACTGATATAATCACCTCAGTTCACAGCCTGTTGGCAAGGATGATTTGGCCATAACCTCAAGTGGGATGGGATTCATGGGGCCGACATGGATGCTGGGTGAGCAGTGAGTGTCTCTGCCACACAACCCTCTGGAGGGTCAGCTCCATCTGTCTCCATGTAACATATGAGAAACCTGAGCTACAGGGAGATGAAATACTTCCAGACACTACTCGTGTACATGGTGGTGATCTAGTCAAGCTGTGATCCAGGGTGTTGGCTCCTGAGCCACTCTTACCCTCTATAATGTTGCTCCTTAAATATAACCCCACGTGACAGCCATGTATCACCCCCAGTGGTTTCAAATCTCAGCACAAACTGGAGTTCTTTGTGGTGTGTGGAGACCTGGACCCTGGGGCTGCAATGGCTTGTTTAGACCTTCAGGCCTTAGGGTCACACCTGCAGGGAAAATAAGAGACCCTTCTAGCAGCACACGGTGGGGTTCTGATCCTCTTGTAACCTCCCTGCATCTGAAATTGTGTTCCCAATCTTACTCTTCATTTGCAGATTTGGTTTAGAAAGGAACTTGTTTCTCCCCAAATTATTTATAGAGTTTTCATATATTGTTTCCAGACTGTATATGTGTGATGAAGAGAATGAGCAGTCAGGAGTCTTCAACTGAGAATCGGGGATTTGCTCTTTTACACGCTCTTGCCTTGGTACAGTTGTGTGGCCTCAGTTGGTGATGGACAGGGAAGCCTGGCAGGCTGCAGTCCGTGGAGTCGCAAAGAGTCAGACACGACTGAGCAACTGAACTGCAGCAACTATATTTCAATTAAAAGAATAAAAAAACTAAGTTCTATGGTTCCCTGTCAAGCAATCCCTGACCAGCTCATGTCTCCTGACCCTCTGAACTGAACCTTGTTTTCAGATTCTTTGTAAACAAAATTCCATCTATTCTTTTAAAAAAATAAAATAAAATCTTGTGAGACTGTTGTAAAAAAAATGAAAAGAAAAAGAAACACTGACTTTGGACTTTTTCACTTAAGAGTAAGAGTCCTAGTCTGTCGGTCATGTTTTCATAAGAGAGAAAATACACTCCTTGATAACCTGTGGTGTTTCATCTCAATGGGCATTGAGAGGTCAAAGGACATGATAGTAATGTATACAAATGCTAGGATCCTTTACCAATTTAAATTATTCCCTGGAGCTCCTAACATTTCAGTAGGTCTACATAGATGGAGTTGAAGGTTGATCTGATATCTTAATTTATCAAAATCTATTTCTTTCTTCCCAGGCCCCTCCGACCTATGATGTCCTGGCACAGATGGAGTATCTTGACATGGTGGTGAATGAGACTCTCAGAATGTTTCCTATTGCTGTTAGACTTGAGAGGTTCTGTAAGAAGGATGTGGAAATCCATGGGGTGTCCATTCCCAAAGGGACAACAGTGACGGTGCCAATCTCTGTGCTTCACAAAGACCCACAGCTCTGGCCAGAGCCTGAGGAGTTCTGTCCTGAAAGGTACAAGAGCCCAGGGAAGGGGCCCTTTCTCATCCTGTTGCTCAGAGCGTATTCTGATGACTCTCATTGTGGGTGACAAATATGTGACTATAAAATCATTTTATTTTACATCTTTTTATTGTTAAATGTCTTTGCTTTTTCCAAGAATGATATTATTTGATTAAAAATTTTACCAACCATAAACTAAAAAAAAAAAAAAACAACCAGAAAATTTTAGTTGTGTGCATTCCTAAAACCTTAAGCTTTTTTGTTGTTTAGTCACTAAGTCATTTCCGACTCTTTGTGACCTCATGAACTGTAGCCCACCAGTCTCCTCTGTCCATGGGATTTTCCATGCAAGAAGACTGGAGTGGATTGCTATTTTCTTCTCCAGGGGATGTTCCCAACCCAGGGATCAAACCCATGTCTCCTGCATTGCCAGGTGGATACTTTACCCCTGAGCCATCAGGGAAGTCCAATAGCCTAAGATAGGCCTCATTAATAGTGCAATGTAAGTCCTGAGGACGTTTTTCTATGCATATACAGATTGTTCAAACTTAGAATGACATTATATATAGTTTTATTTTTCAATTGCTTACTATATTTAACAGTAAAGTATAAATGGAATTCTGTGTTTTTAATATATATATATATGATTGTTACACCTGCTATAATTTACTTAACAGCTGTATTATTTTAGGTGTATTGGTTTTTATTTCCTTTAAGTCTTTCTGTCTGTTCTCTTTAGCTCTTTGAATTCGTCACTAACGTTCCCACATTTCCATTTCTTTAAACATTGCCTGCTGTTTCCTCCATTATTATTTTGGGATGTAGGCTGAGGACCTAGCGGTCTCATCCCAGGTGGTTCCAGCAGCCTCAGTGAGGATGGAGGAGACATAGGTGGCCTGGTTCTGTCTGTGGCTGTAGACCTGGGCCAGCTCCCTTTTGCCTCCATGTTTTTTGACCTTCCAAAAAGAAGTCCTCTCTAGACATCTAGACACCCCCGTTGGAGAGGTTAACCATTGTCTTCTGGGAATTCAGAGACAGGTTCTGCTTTGAGCACAGATGGGATTCTGGAAATAATTGATGCTCTCCCATTTATTTTATGGTGAACAAAATTTGGATTGAATATTTTAGGGCACTATCTGGGATCTAGCATTTTATGAGCTCCTGACCATAAGCTCCCTGACAGCAGGGACTGTGTCTCGTTCACCTTTTGTCCCTAGTACTAGCATAACCTGTACCCGTAGCATTGTTGAAGGAAGAGTCAGAGTCCACCAAGTCCTCTGTTCTGGACTGGAGAACTTCTGTGTCTGCCTCAAGCTCAACAACTTCCCCTCCTGCAGCGTCAGAAACCTAAAACCAGAGACCACTCACTGTACTTCCCTTTGATTCACTCAGCCATCAACCAGAGAGTTAGTGCTCACCTGTGTGTGTCAGGGTCTGGTCGAGGGAGTGAGAAATCCAAATGTTAAAGCCAATTATAAAGAGTTTTGACATATACACAGTATAGTTTATAGGCACAAGTTTTATGAATCATGTTTAGTGTATTCTTCCAGAATATTTTGTATAATAGGGACTCTTTAAAATATATACAACCACAGTGTCATTATCACTTGTCCAAATCCAAATTTGAGGAGTCAAATTTGAATAAAGCAGAGGTCTAGCCATCAAGGACTTTATCGGTTTGTGGAACAGACAAGGAAATCCGTGATTGACCCAGAGTAGAGTTGAGTCACATGCCCTCAACAGTCTACTGACCTCAGCAACCTCTGTGTGTGGGAGAGAGACATACCCACACAAGAGGAAGCAAAGAGAAAACAATAGAAAACTAACAACTGAAATATTTAGAGACATTTTCCCTGCTTCCTTTGTCTCTGAACACATGACCAATGTAAGTGTTTGTGGAGGCAGGAACCCACTCTTCCTTCAACCAGTCTCATTTCCTAACTGCCTTTCAGAGCGTGAGCATCTCACCACCCTGAATGTAAATTTCATATTTAAAGATACATTTTCTTTAAACAGCCTTCATCTCATCTGCTCACCAGGACTGAAAGCTCCTGTGGGGTCCGGGGAATGGGAAGGCCCTGGGGCTTACCTTTCTCACAGCAAAATCACCACAGCAGGATTTAGTCACCCACCCACAGGAGTCTCCCTTATGCTACTGGTTGAGGGTTTAAGTTAAAACTTCAGACCTGGAATTCCTGTGACTTTTCTGTTTTATTCACTTGTTTCATCTACTGTTGTGGATTCAGGTTCAGTAAGAAGAACAAGGACAGCATAAATCCTTACGTCTACCTGCCTTTTGGAACTGGACCCCGAAATTGCATTGGCATGAGGTTTGCTATCATGAACATGAAACTTGCTGTTGTCAGAGTCCTGCAGAACTTCTCCTTCAAACCTTGTAAAGAAACACAGGTTAGCAGTTCATTATTTGCATAAGTAATGTTTTATTGTGAATTTTTAAACTGAGGTTTATCTCTCTGTGTTTATAAGGTTGTGATCTATTCAAATAATAATTTAGCTTACTAGAAAGAGAATCTGTCTGAATCCACCTGTGACCTTTAACTGTCTTTCATCCCTGGAGGGCTAAGTCTGTGGCTTCATAAAGACCCAACTGTAAAGTCATCTAGAGTCAAGGCAGTTAGCACGACATGACTACACAAAGTCCAGTGAATTTGAGCAACTTTTAAATTTGGTGTCACATCCACTAGAAGGAAGGAAAATGTTGTACAAAGTCATGAGAGCAGTGATGACCATGTCATGACTTTTCAGTGATGCCCTTCTCCATGGGAACTTACAGAAGCTCTCCTGACAGTGATTCTCAGCCACTATTTATATAAAGAAATTACTGGGGAGAAATATCCTGATGCCGAGGTCATCTCAGACTCTCTAAAATAATTTCCCCAGAGTGTGGTGTCGAGAGCACCCCCACTGATTCTCCTGTGCAGCCACAGTGATCCCTGAGTGAAAACATTTCTGCCGGATGGGAAGGGCTCCGACAGCCCCTCACCTGCCAGGAATCCTGCTGCCATCCAGCTGGGCTCCCTTTACATTCTCAGAATGACTGTATGTCCTTCCTGTCCACCCTACAGTCCATTCTCCCCCTTCAAGTTCCAGTTCAGTCCTGAGCCCCTCCATGCAGCCTCCCGATCCAGGCCAGAGCCCACTCTCCCCTCTGCTGTGTTTACAGGTACCACAGGCTGGCGTCACGGGTCCTACCACCTGACAATACTTTGTCACTGAACCAACCAGTTTGGTTTCTTTGTTTCCTTGTACCTTAAAAGGTCTTTAACTCTATCCCCTCATTTATTCCTTCCATAAACGCCCAGTGGTGTCTTGACGTCATCGGGCAAATGTTTAAGGAGTGACTCGCAAATTTGGAACAGTTTGAATTTTAAAAATTTATCAAATGTCATCTGTGTTCTTGCTTGTTTTATGTGTGTCTACCTGCAGGGGAAATACATACCACTTGAAAGTTTAAAAAAACAATTTGTTGCAGTTATAGAAAGACCGGGAATCACTCTCTGAGGAGCACACAGAACAGTTGGCATTGATTCATCTCAAGCATGGCCCTAAAATAAGGCTTATTTCTAGGAGTCATACATTTAATAAGCAGCTGCTCCCTTTGAGTAGTTTTCTCAGGGAAGAGGAGGATAGAGATGTTTCCATTTTACTTGCAGGCATCTGTGTGGGCGTCCTGTAAGTGTGCACACACAGCGGACTCAGCCCTGAGAGAAAGGGGGCCTCGGGCACACCTGGGAAGGGCAGATGCCGCTGCAAGCTCCACCCAGTACCCCATGGGCTGGGGCTTCTCCCTCCACAGCTCCTTGCTTGTCCTTCAGTCAACTGAGGTTAGAAGGTCACTCTGTTGGTTCCCCCAACCCAGAAGGAGTGACTGGGTGAGAAAGGGGCTAAAAATCTCAGACAAACCACTGTAGGTCTTCAGAAGTTCACCATTTGCCCTGCACTTGGAACCAGGGCATGTTTAAAAAAACAGGCAAAATGCTTCATAGGCATAGTGCTCAAATAATATTTTGTGCAAGAATGATGGGTGAATGCTTTCACTATCCAGTCTTGACAGAACTTACAGAATAAGTACAGAGAATCAAAGATAAAGAAGGGAAACTGGATGCAAGTGATCGAAAGGTACAAACTTCTGATTATAGATAAATAAGTACAGGGATATCATGTAAAACTTGATGCTTATAGTTGACATTTTTATATAGTAGAAGAGAGTAGATCCTAAGAGTTCTCATGAGAGGAAAACAGTATTTTTTCCTTTTCTATCTCTTATGAGTGGTGGATGTTAACTAAACTTATTGTGGTAGTAATTTCACATATATGTAAGTCAAATGTTTTTTACCATTAATCATTTATATCTCAGTAAAAAAGGAATTAAAACAACTTTTAAAAGTGAATAGTGAGTAATAGAAATGACTTTATGCCCATATATTTTATAACAATAGTTAAATAGACCAATTTTCTGAAAGCCATAAACTGTTACAGTTTAATCAAGGAAACATTGACAGCCTGTCCATCCCTATAGCTTTTAAACACATTGAATTGGTAGTTTAAGAAAAAGCAAAGATACACGATGCTAAAAGTAGCTTGTATATGGTTGTAAAGCATTATTGTCTGTAATGTGTCTTGCCTATTTTGCTTCTCTTGGTGGTGGTGCTTCATTCATTGGTTCTCTTAACTGTTGCAGATCCCCTTGAAAATAAAAAGTCAAGGACTTTTAAGACCGGAAAAACCCATTGTTCTGAAGGTTGTGCTCAGAGATGAGACCATAAGTGGAGCTTGACTTCCCCTAAGGACCTGGGCTTTGTTCTTCAAGGAGCTGTGTCCCACAGTTTCAGGGGACTTGATTTACTTTGTGATAAAACTCAGAAATAAAGACGGCCTTCATCTATTGCACTTGCTGGATGACTAGGGTATCTGCACATTTGTTTCACTTTCTCAGTGTCTGTGTGGTGTTATATATTGTGTAACATGAAAGAGGTGACTAATGAGGGCCAGATACACTCAGCTTATCTGATTCTCAAAGGACCATCTCCACCCACCCCCAGTTAGTAACATCTACTCCTTCAGAGCAACAATTAAGAAAGAAAGTGTCTCAACAGTTTTATCAGCGAATTAACGAAAACAAGAATTATTGTGGTGACTAAAGTTCTGACGTGTTTTAATATATCACAGGTTTTATTTTATATATTTCAAATCTAATATTCTATTGAGGAACTCCGTAAACATCTCTTTACAAAAGTGTTAGGATACCATCCTACACTTTAGGGGGAATGTGTACAACTGAATCAGAGAGAGCCAGTGACTAAACACGGCCGTCACAATTCCTGGTGGGTGGGGCCTTTTTCAAAACTGCTGTTTGTTATATTACGTAGGTAAGAATTATTCCAGTGTTTTGCCCATTTCTTAGAAAGTATGAAAGTGAAAGTTGCTCAGTCGTGTCCAACTCTTTGTGACCCCATGGACTACACAGTTCATGGAATTCTCCAGGCCAGAACACTGGAGTGGGTAGCCTTTCCCTTCTCCAGGGGATCTTCCCAACCCAGAGATCGAACCCAGGTCTCCCACGTTGCAGGCAGATTCTTTACCAGCTGAGCCACAAGGGAAGTCCAAGAGTATTGGAATGGGTAGCCTATCTCTTCTTGAGAGGATCTTTCCAAACCAGTTATTGAACCAGGGTCTCCTTCATTGCAGGTGGATTCTTTACCAACTGAGCTATCTTTCATGGTTTAAATCTACTTTTTTTGAGCACATATTTTTTATAACAACAAATGCACATATAATTATGTTATTAGTTTTGATGACAAGTTTTCAGCTCATCTCCCCTGATATTTCTGAAAGTCAGGAAACAGGTTTTCTTGAAGTGTCTTTGTTTTCTATCCTCAATTCCCAACTGTCTTAACATAATGAATGTGGAATAAAAGATGGTCGATTGGTGAGCTGATTGAGGAGAAAGGCTACAGTCACTGGTCAGTTTCAGTTGATATCAGAAGCTGCACACAGCCCTTCCTTTCCCTTTTCTGCCCCTCCCATCCACAACCCCTTTCTGGCTAGGGTTTTCCTGGATAGTCCAGTCCTAAAGCCATTGGGGGAGCACAGAAGGCTGACAGCCTTACCCTCCAGGGTGTGGGCAGAGAAGGGGGGCTCAGTGGCTCCAAGTTGAAGATTGAGGGGGGACAGTGTCTGCAGGAACAGCTGCACAGCCTGGGTATGGGTGTCCAGGCAAGGAGCAAAGAGTGTCTTCCCAGAAGAGTGACCTGGCCAGGGTATCCAGAGCCTAAATAGGGTGTGGAGAACCACGGAGGGTGAGGGGGATATCAGGGGTAGAAAAAGGCTGAGTGGCAGTAGCTATACAAAGGGAGATTGATTAAGCAAGTAAACATATTATGGATAATGGAAGACACGTTTTCCCTGTTAGAGAAGGGAGTCCCTGGTCCAGGAAAGGAGAAACCAGAAGAAACCCGTTAGAGTCAGAGATTGGAACTGCATGTATCAGTGAACATCCTGCTTTTCTTTGTAGACAGATGACAGCTAGTTAGTTGGATGATGCACTACAGATAGATAGCTGATATAGAGAGATAGATGACAGATATAGATAGGTAACATGCATCTGTGTGGTGGGTGGGCAAGGTAGGGTTGGAGGTCCTGCTCAGGGCCCTGAGCTCGTACAGCTGGACAGATCCCCCACCCCAGCCCCAGTTAGAATCCAGGACATAACGTCCTGAACATTTATGATTCAGTGGCTCCTCACACAGCAGGTGGAAAAGGGGGCATTTAAACATAATTAGAAGGAAAAGGTCAGAGAAGGCAATGGCACCCTACTCCAGTACTCTTGCCTGGAAAATCCCATGGATGGAGGAGCCTGGTAGGCTGCAGTCCATGGGGTCTCACAGAGTCAGACACGACTCAAGTGACTTAGCAGCAGCAGCAGCAGCAGAAGGAAAAGGTAAAGATTCAGAGTCAGCAAACTCCCAACCTTTTATTTATTTTTCAACTACAACTTGAACTCATGTCTCCTTTTGCTAACAAACAACACAGTTCATAACTTGTGCTTACTCTATAATGCTTGCCCTTTTTGACTACTACTTGAACTCATATGAGCTCTTGTGAGTGAACATTTCTAGAGGGTTTGCTAAGGATCAGGTGTGTGACGGGCAAGGTCACATGTTCTCTTCCCCCAGTGACACCAGGACTCTGATAGCAGGTTCAGACCCCAAGCCCCTCAGGTCACAGATCAGGGTCTGGTCTGATCTGGGCTCCTATAGGAAGGGGAAGACACAATTATTTACCCTGTTTCTAAAGATCAGGCAACTGAGGCTGAGCAGGTTTAAATAACCCACCTAGGGCCCACACATCAGTCACATTCTATGGATGCCTTCTAGGCAGCTGTGTACACAGTAGAGAGAATAGGTGTCCCAGGAGCCCAGAGAAGCCTCTGGGACCTGGTGGACCAGGTTCCCAACCACACCCTTCACTTGCCCTCTCTGCCTCTGGTTGAATTCTCACAGATTATTAACTAACATTGGTAGGACAAAGTCAAAATCCCAGAAATTTTACTACATCACAACCACCAGGATGGTTATTTTGTAAAAAGGGAAAATGAAAGTGTTGGTAAGGATGTAGAGGAAATGTGGAAACCTCAGCTGTTGCTGGCTGGTGAGGATGTAACGAAGCTGTCACTGTGTGGAACAGTTTGGCAGCCCCTCAGGTCACTGATCATAGAATTACCAGCAACTGCACACCAGTGTAGATGCCTAAGAGAACTGAACACAATTTCTCAAACAAAGACATATGCCTTCATGTTCATAACACCACTCTCCACAATAGCTAAAGGGTAGACACAAGGCAAACCAGTGGATGAATGGATAAACCGATCGTGATGTATCCATACCATAGTTGCTTCTTCCGTTATCACAGATGTGAAATCCTAATACATGGTGCAAAAGAGATTAACTTTAAAAATGCATAAATGAAAGAATTCAGAGACAAGAGACCACACATTACATGATTCCATTCATATGAAGCATTTGGAAGAGGCATATCCATGGAGTCAGAATGTACACGAATGGTGGCCTGGGGCTGGGAGAGGACAGAGTGGGAGGAGCTGCTTATGGACTCAGGAGTGCACTCTGGTGGAACGGGAGTGTGCTGGAACTAGAGGAGGTGGTGGCACGACCCTGTGAATGTGCTAAATGGCACCGAATGGTTGATTTGTGCCGAGTCAGTGTCACCTTGGTAAATGTTTTTAATCTCAGGACTGTACCCTAACAAATTCAAGACAGGTCCCTGTAATACCAGAAAGCCCTGTGGCTTTTCCCAGACATCCTGCACAGCCTTCAGCTTCCTGTTGAGCTGTCAAGGGTGGAACCTTGGCCCTAGAATTACAGGATCTCTAACTTGGCCTGTGACCTCATCACTTTCTTATTAGCAGTAATAAAAATTGGTTGATTTAGACATTGTGCATGTAACCAAGAAATAACAAACATACTCAGCAATGATAATTTTGATAAGATGAACCATTCTCACAGCCTGAATGCCCTCTTTCTCTCCTTAGGCAAATTCTGCTCTGTCTGTGGCACTGCATCAGTGTCACCTCCTCTAGGAAGCCCACCCATCCCTACAGAGGCTCTGGATCCCATCTGCCTTTCCCAGCCTCCCAATGCCTTTGGAGGTGTCTGCGTGCATGGAGCACCCCACCTCGGTAAGCGCCCTTTGTGACGGTCTTGTTCACACTTTGTCCCCATGTTGTGTCATAGTACCAGGCATAGCTCAGACTGATACACAGGGCACATGACCATGGAGGTAACTGTGTGGCCAATCAGAATAGGGCATCTTGTGTTGAATTCAAGGTGTGGGCTGGAACTGGCTGGGCAGGGCGCCTGGAAAAAATCACTGGGCTTGGCAGGCATGTGCTGACATGTCTACTTAGAAAACTCTTGGTGCTGCATGCACTAATGAGGAGGATTTGTTTATTCTCTGGGGAGGTGGTTTATTTTTTCTATCTGATTATCATAAGAGCCTATGTTCTAACTAAAGGTGAAGAACTCAGCTTTTGAACCCAGCTGATCTCAGTTGAATGAACCCACTGAATGAACCCATGTTGGTCAGTTCTCAAAGGGTAAAAAAATATTTAATTTATTCAGTGACTTTTTGGAATTGTTCACCTGGGATCTACAAACTGGGTTTCTGACAAAAACAAGTAATGACATTCTTTTTGTTTCCAGCATAAAATTAATTGATGGGATTTTAGGTACTTAAAGAGGTTACAGTTTTTGAAAAGGCTGTATGTGCATGTGGTAAAATGGCGTAAACAGATAATGCTTTTATACTATGAAGAATGATGTTTTGTTAGGTGGTTTTGGTAGATACTTTTATCACATTAAGGAAATTCCTGCTACTAGTAGTGCAGTCTTCTATCGTAAATGATATATTGAATATTAATAAATGTGTTTTCTGAGGCTATTGGGATGATAAGACCTTTCTCTTTTAATCAATTAACCTGATAACTAATACTAATACTTATTCTTTGTTAGTCACCCCTGAGTTTCAGGGTAAAATCCAACTCAGTTTGGTTGCTCAGTCATGTCCAACTCTTTGCAACCCCGTGGACTGCAGCACACCAGGCTCCCCTGTCCATCACCAACTCCTGGAGCCTACTCAAACTCATGTCCATAGCATCAGTGATGCCATCCAACCATCTCGTCCTCTGTTGTCCTCTTCTCCTCCAGTCTTCAATCTTTCCCAGGACCAGAGTCTTTCTTTTTCCAATGAGTTGGTTCTTCACATCAGGTGGTCAAAGTATTGGAGTTTCAGCTTCAGCATCAGTCCTTCCAATTAATATTCAGGGCTGATTCCCTTTAGGATTGAATGGTTGGATCTCCTTGCAATCCAAGGGACTCTCAAGAGTCTTCTCCAGCACCACAGTTCAAAAGTATCAATTCTTCGGCGCTCAGCTTTCTTTATAGTCCAACTCTCACATCCACATATGACTACTGGAAAAAAACATAGCTTTGACTAGATGGACCTTTTTTGGTAAAGTAATGTCTCTGATTTTTAATATGCTGTCTAGGTTGGTCATAGCTTTTCTTCCAAGGAGCAAGTGTCTTTTAATTTCATGGCTGCAGTCACCATCTGCAGTGATTTTGGAGCCAAAGAAAATAAAGTCTCTCACTGTTTCCATTGTTTCTCTATTTGCCATGAAGTGATGGCACTGGATGCCATGATCTTGGTTTTCTGAATGTTGAGTTTTAATCCACCTTTTTCACTCTCCTCTTTCACTTTCATCAAGAGGCTCTTTAGTTCTTCACTTTCTGCCGTAAGGGTGGTGTCATCTGTGGCAATCTTGATGCCAGTTTGTGCTTCGTCCAGCCCAGCATTTTGCATGATGTACTCTGCAATATGTTAAGTAAGCAGGATGACAATATACAGCCTTGACGTACTCCTTTCCTGGTCTGGAACCAGTCTGTAGTTCCATGTCCGGTTCTAACTGTTGCTTCTTGACCTGCATACAAATTTCTCATCATGTGGTCTGGTATTCTCATCCCTTAAAGGTCCAACTTAGTCATGGTGTATCATTGTTGCTGGATTTGACTGGCTTTATTTTGCTCAGAAATTTTGTGTTGAAGCCTGTGTGTAAGAGCGAAATGTAGTCTTTCTTTCTTGTCTCACTTTTGTCCTATTTGGGTCAAGTTCATACTGTCCTCATAGAGTGAGCTGGGCATGATTGGATTGATTTTATGTGACAACTCAGAATCTTAGCTTCACCTCTACGATGGCATCCTCTCAGTTGGCTGCCAATGGCTCTGCCTGCTAGCACTTATGCCCCCTTTAACCCCCTCCCACTGGTGAGGCTGGGATAGGTGACTTGCTTCTAATGAGTAGAATATTAATTGGGTGCCCCCTCTCACTCCCTCACTCTGGGGGAAGCGACTGCCATGTTGTGAGCTGTTCTGTGGAGAGACCCCGGTTGCAGAGATCTGAGGGGCTTCTGGGCCACAGCAAGTGAGGAACTGAATCCTCGAGCTTGTGACGATCTGAATCCTGCCAGACCACCTGGAGGACCTGAAAGGGGGTCCTTCCCCAGTGAGACTTTGGATGAGAGGCAGCCCAGCCTGACAGCAGGAGAGAGCTTGAGCCAGAGGCTCCCAGGTAAGCCACGCCTGGACTCCCAACCCAAGGAGTGTGACACAGTCAATGCTTGTTTCAAGGGGCTGTATTTGGGGGTAATCTGCTGGACAGCATAGAGAACTAGTGTACCTGCCATGGTCTCTGTTCCCACCACACTACAGGGACCATCTTTGCCCGGATTCCAACTGAATTCGTGCAGTGAAGCCTGACTGTGCCTCTCAGACTAGCAATTCTTCTGTAATACAGAAGTTTTAGAGAATTACTTTTCTGTGGGAGGAACATTTTCCCAAAGGGAGAGGGAAACCAGTGAGTACCCTCTTCCCTCTTCCCCTGGATGGGCTGCATCTTCTGAGTGGTCGTATGGCCTCTCAGAAGATGGTCAGTTGATCAAAGAGTTGGTTGCTTTTGATACCAAATGTTGGCCAGATTGGTAATGAATCTGGTATAGATGTTTCTTCCATGCTATATTCCTATTTTCCTTCACTCTTTCTCCCCTGGATCAAATTCCCCAGAAGATAGTACCACAAAAGCCTGTATTTCAAGCTCTCCTTTCTTGGGAAAGCAGGCTAAGACATATGTGTTTCTTGAAGATTACCATAAAACTCTCTGAATGTGATGTTTCCTTGAAGAAGATTTGACTTCCACTTACTTTTTAAAGGAATTTTGAGACTGTTTAGCTTTCTATTTTTTGGCTGGTTTTGCTCAATTATGTTCCCTAGGATCTAGGCTATTGCTTTTAATATTTCAACTAATATTTTTCACAATTCTCAGCAACAATTAAAGTAATAGATGCAATTTTCTTGTATTTGACTTCATCCCATGAATTTCAGATATTCGGGTGCACCCAGGCTTGTGTAGTTTTGACATTCCCCCTGCACATGGATTACAATGGATATCATGGTCTGAGAGTTAGTATGTTTCCACGTGATAACTGTGAGAACTGTGATCGTGCAGAAGTGGGACCCTCCCCACCACCTACATGTTCAGGACAAGGGGCACTGGGGAAGATGGTGCCCTGGCTGACTCCCAGAGGAAGTCTAGGAATTCATGATGGAAAATGGATTGGACCCATTTCAGATGGAAGAATGGTTGTGTAGACACAAGAAGACCAGTCGTCTAGGGGGCTTGGGAACAGCACATCATACCATTTTCTTAAAACATCATGTTTGCGCTAGAAGCGAGCTGAGACAAGCCTGAAGAAGTCAGCAGTGGCCAGATGCACACAGATCTTTTTTCACCATTTATTTATTAATTTATTTTAAGAAATTGAGTTCTTATTAACATAAAATGTTACATTAGTTTCAAGCATGCAATATAATGATTCTATATTTTAATACATTGCAATTTGCTCACCTTAGTAAGACCAGCAAGCATCTGTCACCGTATAAATTTGTGACAATATTATTGACTCTATTCCCTGTGTGAACATTATATCCCAGTGACATATATTTTCTATGTGGAAGTTTTACCTCTTCATTCCCTCCACCCATTTTGTTTGTCCCTCAACCCGCCTCCCCTGTGGCGACTACCTGTTTGTTCTCTGGATCTGTGAATCTCTTTCTGTATTTTTTGTATTTTTGTAATACAGTCTTTTTCTGTATTCTACTTTGTTTTTTAGATTCCATATATAAGTGAAATCATACAGTATTTGTTTCTTTTTTTTCCTTCTGACTTATTTCACATAGTGTAATACCCCAGGTCAATATTAAAAAACCAAACAACTTGATTAAAAAGTGAGCAGAAAACCTGAATAGACATTTTGAAGACGACATACAGATGACAACAGACACATGAAAATGTGCTCAGCATCACTCATCATCAGGGAAATGCAAGTCAAACCCATAAGAGAAAGCACCTCTCACCTGTCCAATGACAAATTGTCAAAGAGACAAGAAGCAAATGTGGGCCATGATGTGAAGGGAGGGGAACTTTCCTGCACTGTTGCTGGGAATGTAACTCGGTGCAGCCACAGTAGAAGGCAACATGGGGATTCCTCAAAAAGCCGAAAGAGAGCTACCGTAAAATCCAGCAGTTCTACCTCTGGCCATTTATCTCAAGAAAGGGCTACTTTGAAGCCCTTTGCTCATTGCAGCACTGTTTGCAATAACCAAGATATGAAAGTGACCTAAACATCCAACATGGGTCTTTTATTTATTTATTTATTATTTTATTTTATTTTTTTTACTTTACAATATTGTATTGGTTTTGCCATACATCAACATGCATCTGCCACAGGTGTACACGTGTTCCCCGTCCTGAACCCCCTCCCACCTCCTTCTCCATACCATCCTTCTGAGTCATCCCAGTGCACCAGTCCCAAGCTTCCTGTATCCTGCATTGAACCTGGACTGACGATTCGTTTCTTGTATGATAATATACATGTTTTAATGCCATTCTCCCACATCATGCCCCACTCCCTATCCCACAGAGTCCAAAAGACTGTTCTATATATCTGTGTCTCTTTTGCTGTCTCGCATACAGGGTTGTCGTTACCATCTTGAATAGCTGCCTCATGGCATTTGGGTTTAATTCTGTGGATGATGCAAGTGGTTGGAGAGATTTGAGTAATAGAGGAATGATGCATGACTCATGTTTTACCAGGCCCTGTCTCATGGCAGAGTAGGGAATTTCCTGGGTGAGGCCAGTCTAGGGTCAGATAAAACTCCTTAGAAGGTTACTGTACTGATTAGGAGAGATGGCCAACACTTTGCTCCTCTTTTGCAGCTAACCTGTGATGCTGATCTTTTCTTTCATTTTACACCTCCTGTGTCATTAATTCCCTTCTTCGTGGTCTTCTGAAACTTGCCTGCCTCCTCTGATTCCTCTTTCACTCCTTGGTTTCATTCATCTTTCATTTCCTGCTTTCTTGGAAACCCAGATGATTCTGATTGTGACGTGTCAGGACTATTTGCAACATCCCTTATCTGCTGACACCGTGAGTTCATGAATACATAAAATTTAGTCATCTGCTCTCTCTTTTGTGGCTACAAACAGCTCTAGCATTTATAACAACAGTAGAAGCATGATGGAGATATTTATCCCATAAGAGGTTGACACCATCTGCCAAGTTATTTCAGGAGGCCTCTTGGAATCCAGGCAAGCATGTCACTGGCACAATTTAGAATTATGAGATCTAGCTCCACACCCTACATTTATTGTTGAATATTTGGGCAAGATTCTTCCCCACCCTGATTTTCTGTTTTTACATCTGTAAAGTGGGAATCAAATAACCCCAACACTGCTTACCTCACATAGTTTTCAAGGTAATCAATTGAGAGATGTGAAAGAACTTTCTAAGGTATACAGTGTCGTAGAGATGTTAGTGATTCATTTATCAAGAAAGAGAAATTCAGGAATGGAGTAGAAAGTGAGCAGCCATGTTGAGGTCTTTCTCTTCTCTTTGCTGTGAAGTCCATGGAAGTGCTTCTGCTTAAGGGCATATGTGTGTGTGTTTCTTCATGATGGGATGTGTGTGGGTCAGAAAGAACATCCCACTACCTCATCCCAGCCCCTACTGACTGGCTTGCTAGGGGCCCTCACCTTGTCTGTGTTGGGGCAGAGCTCTGGTTACAGACCAGTGATCTGTGAAATTGGAAACTAACACACACATCAATCCAGAGAAATATGGCCTCCTCATACCCTGAGCAATTCTCTCAGCCAGTGGAAGTCAGGACAGGCTTCCCAGAAGAAGAGTCATCTCTAAAAGGAGAGGAATAGCAGACTGACAGGGCCTCTTGCATCACTAAATCCCTGACACCCTGCTCACCTCTCCTGATATCTGAGCCTAATGCCCAATTCCATGAGTGTTCTTTGATTTCCATCTCTGACTGATTGCTGAGGTCTGAAAAGATAAGCCATGTATTGTTGATGAGGACACTGTTTCTAAAACATGTATAATTAGTTTACCTTGGCAGTACTATACTTGTCTATTTCTATCTTCCACCTGAGTAATATCAGGATCTTGGTCACATCTGCACATGAAGCACTTGGAATAGAGCTCTGACCATGCCAGGCCGTCACTACACAAATGACCAGATGAGAGACGTGAGGTGTGGGGTGCTCTTCAGGCACACGTCTTCCTTCACGGTCTTCGTAAGTGAGACTTTTCAAGTCAGGTGTGTCTGGCTGTGGAACGAAGGGCACAAAGACCATGCCTTCTGTTATTTCCCCTTGCCGAGCAGGCCATTTGCCTTTGCTAGGATGTGGCTCTGGCTACACATTTTTCTCAGGACTTGACTAGACTATTGCCCCTGGGATAGATTCCAACCAGCTGGACCAGGCCCTGAGGTGAATTGGGAAGGTGATGGTATGTAAGGCTTAATGAGAAAACCATCATATTGGCATATGCATTTTGGAGGAAGGTGAAAGTATATAGTTTCCACAAGGAATTTGTTTCCAAGAAGAATAAGAAAGGCTGTGGGTTTAGCTGAGTGAATCAAGTTGTCAGTAGTTATCAGATAACACTAATCTCTTCCTGGGGATGTATTTTGTGTTCCTCTTAGTGGGGAGTATAGACAGGTGACAAGCACCTGTCATGACAAACATCTGTCCTTGTTTCTCCTGAGGTGAGATGAAGTCCTTGATTCTGGAGACCCATGGAAGGAGCCCCTGGGCAGGGTTAGACATGGAGATAGGAGCCGAACTTTTAACCAAATTGCTGCTTCAGCCTTGAGTCTCACTATTTCACAGTGACCCTCATCATGAAACTGCAAACTTTGAATATTGGCATTTCAGAGCAGAACACTTGCCATCTTTCTTCATATTATTTATAACATGTTTTGATCAATAGCTGTTGGGAAGCCATTTACAGTCACTGAGTCTCACTTTCTATATATGTACATGGGGGATTTTAGCATGACCCTCCTTAAAGGTACCCAGTGTGTGTATGTGCTTAGTTGCTCAATTGTGTCCCACTCTCTGCAACACCATGGACAGGAGTCCTTCAATCTCTGTCCATGGGATTCTCCAGGCAGGAATACTGGAGTGGGTAGCCATTCCCTTCTCTAGGGGATCTTCCTAACCCGGGGATCAAACCTGGATCTCCTGCATTGCTGGCAGATTGTTTACAGTTGAGCCACCAGGGAAACCCCAAAGGTACCCAGAGAAGGCACCAAAAGGGGGCAGAAATGTATCAAAATCCCTCAGACTTTCTATCTGACTTGCTTCCTTGATAGCTCAGTTGGTAAAGAATCCGCCTGCAATGTGGTAGATCCTGGTTCGATTCCTGGGTTGGGAAGATCCCCTGGAGAAGGGATAGGCTACCCACTCCAGTATTCTTGGGCTTCCCTTCTGGCTCACCTGGTGAAGAATTCACCTGCAATGCGGGAGACCAGGGTTCGATCCCTGGGTTGGGAAGGTCCCCTGGAGAAGGGAAAGGCTACCCACTCCAGTATTCTGGCCTGGAGAATTTCATGGACTGTGTATAATCCATGGGGTGGCAAAGAGACACGACTGAGCGACTTTCACTTTCTCTTCACTTTCCCTGGGGATCATCTCCCAGCTTCCCAGGTCTGTCTTTTGTTGGTACTGAAGCTGCCATCCATTTCTCTCCTTTGCTGCCTCTCTCTAGGGCTCCATTTCCCCCAAAGACTCCAAAAGGTATGCCCCATACTGAGCTTGGTTGTGTGTCTCACTTCCTCCACTGAGAGGCTGCCCCAAGGAACAGGACTGTATAGCTTCTAGCCCACAGCACAGTACCGGCACCTGCCAGTCACCCACTTGAACTGAAGCAATGGACAGATAAATAGATGTGTTCAAACATTATAATTCTCAGTGGAAGCTGTGGATTTTAACAGGGGCCTCCTGGAGGAAGCCTGAAACCAAAGATGAAAAACTATGATGATAGAAATTTCATGCTCATGCCAAGCTTCCAAGGAACGTAAAATAGGGCAGGAGGCATAGTTGGGACTTACTAGACGGGGTCGCACAGAGTTGGCCACGACTGAAGCGACTTAGCAGCAGCAGCAGCAGCAGCACTTTACTAATAAGACTTTCACCCACTCGGGCCAGTATAGGAGAGCCCTGGGGACTCTTAGGCCAGAGTGAGGGGAAAAGTTAGCAAGAGATGAGTACCACTTTCTGCAGAAGGAGTGAAAGTGAGACAGGATAAAGGGAGAAGGAAGTGCAGAAACACAGCTTACATACCTTGTGTTTCTATTAAGTTTTAAGAACCTTTGAGGTTTTGTTTTTCACATAATCCATGGTTACCTAGGCCAAGCAGACGCAGGACTTGGTCCAGAGTACTGATAATGAGCCATTGTAATTTCTCGATGCTCAGCCCTCATTCTGCTCCCATCAGGAATTCAGCAGGGTTACGTGGATGCCTGGGCTTCCCAGGTGGCCCTAGTGGTAAAGATCTAGCTTGCCAATGCAGGAGACATAAGAGACGCTGGTTTGATGCCTGGGTTGGGAAGATCCCCTGGAGAAGGGCATGGCAACCCACTCCAGTATCTTTGCCTGGAGAATCCCATGGACAGAGGAGCCTGGCGGGCTACAGCCCATGGTTCACAGAGTCAGATATGATTAAGGCGACTTAAGTGCAGCAGGGGGAGGCCTCCAGCAGGTGATACCAACTGCTTCTCTAGGCCTCCTCTGTATCAGCTCCTTGTTACCTAATAAAATTTCCTTGTGCTCTGCTTGCTAAGTTTCTTCAGTAGTGTCCGACTCTTTGTGACCCTGTGGACTGTAGCCCTCCAGGCTCCTCTGCCATGGGATTCTCCAGGAAAGAATACTGGGGTTGGTTGCCATTTCTTCCTCCAGGGGATCTTCCCATCCCAGGGATCAAATCTGTGTCTCTTAGGTCTCCTATATTGGCAAGTGGGTTCTTTACCACTAACAACACTTGGGAAGCCCCCAAATTCCCTAGGTGTCCACAAGTGGGAACCCCTCTGCTCTGACCCACCCACACCCCACATTCCTCAGAGATAACATGCCCTCATGTGATCTTTTTGGAGTCCTGTTGCTGTACATGCCACATTGCTGGTGGCTAATGATGTTGGAGTCCTCTTGGCCATTGGACCACTTTTTCCTCTCACTCTCTTTACACCCTTTGATCTTGTATTGTGGCCTTTCCAGAGAGAGGTGACCACTTTTTGATCTAGAATCTGACTTGCAGGAGCTTTTGAGGTGGGTCCAGAATCAGCTGAATTGATACCATTGGTGCAGCCATCACCCTCTCCTCCACGTCCTACCTCTCCTTCTGAGGCCCTCTTGTCAACAGGATCCTGATGGATCCTCCTGAAAGTACAGAGACAGTGGCCAAGACCCAGCCAGGCCCTCTTGTTGTGTTAACAATTCAGGAAGATGGCGTGGTCACCAAAGAGCCACAGGGAGAGGGCACACAGGTGCCCAGTGCCCTTACCTCTACCAACTGAATTCCATCTACATTTCTGGATACCCACTCTGCAGAAAACACTCTGCTAGGTACCTGGACATGACCCTGGCTAGAACCCAGTATGTGTCCAGGTCTCCATCCACTGAAGAGACTAGGTATGAAAACCGAACATGGTGCAGGAGATAGAATTGTTTTCAGGGGACAGAAATCCCCAGAGGAGGAAATGGTTATATCTGCTCAAGGAGGTTGGTTAGGGAAGAGTCTAACACAGATGTTCTGTCTGAGCTTCATTTTGAAGGATAATTAAGAACCTAAAAGGGACACAGGGGCATTTCCAGGCAGGAAAAATGTCATATGAGTAACAATCAGCACAGCTATCTTGTTTGACCCCATGGAGGAGGAGATGGCACTCAACTCCAATATTCTTGCCTGGGAATTGCCATGGACAGAGGAACCTGGTGGGCTGCAGTCCATGGGGTCCCAAAAGAGTTGGACACAACTTAGCAACTAAACCACCACCATCTTGTTTGAAGAGTTTCAAATATTTTGGACTACAGGCAGCCATAGAGACAGAGAGGTTTAGAGGAGAATTAAAGCCAGTGGCTTTATTTTATTTTCTGTAACCTTTGGGCTTACTGATAACACTGATTGTTTATTGATTTCCTACAGAATATGAACTCAAGGGAGGTCAAACTGAAGTGCGTGTTATGCTCGGCCAACTACCAAGGCAGAGAGGGCTCCTGTAGGTGGAGCCCAGGTGGCGCTTCTTTTGGCTGCAGCTCCAGCTCCACCTCCTTTCTCACCACATAAATCTCCCAACCGCACTGAATCTCCGCCTAATGTGAACAGAAGCTCCACACTCAGAGGCAGGCAGAGGGCAGCACACACAGCTGAAAGGAAACTCAGAAGAAGGAATCGCCAAGAAAAGTGGCCATGGAGCTAATCCTGAGCTTTTCCACTGAAACCTGGGTTCTCCTGGCTACCGGTCTGGTGCTCCTCTATCTGTGAGTAACCATCAGGCTCATCTCCTTTGTAACCTGGGTCTTGGGGTGCTAATCAGGAAAGGGGGTTCCCTTAGTTTTTTAAAGTTCAAAGTAAATGGAGGGGAAGTTGCTCAAGCATCATGTGCTATGGGCACCAAATGGGTTATTATCGATCTTACCCACATGTGTTGAAGGAGTTAACTTTACTCCCAAGTTGCTGTTAGCATAGTTAGGAGGGTTTGTGACGTTCTTTGCTCCTGAGAATGACCCTCTGATTGACTGCCAGTTTGCATGGACCTAGAGTAGTCAACCAGAGTCCATCAAGGGCAAATTAAAAACAATGGCCCATGTGCAGTGTAGTCCTCACTGATTCCCATGGCTGGGAATCCTGGAGGCAAGCAGTAACCTGGGTTTTGTTTCATTCTCTGACTTCTGGATTCTTTTTTTTTTTTTTTTGTCTTTTTAAAAATTTTATTGAAATACAGTTGATTTATAATTTGTTAATTTCTGCTGTACAGCAAAGTGATTCAGATACGTGTGTACATATATTTATCATTATTTTTAATATTCTTTTCCATTATGGTTTATCACAGAATAGTGAACATGCTATACAGTCATGGTTGTGTAGTCGCTAAGTCATGTCTAACTTTTTGTGACACCATGGACTGTAGCCCACCTGGCTCTTCTGCCCGTGGGGTTCTTCTGGCAAGAATCCTGGAGTGGGTTGCCATTTCCTTCTCCAGGGTGACTTCTGGATTCTGTACCTGCTGCAGAAATCCTGAGGAATGTTTGGCCCCTTTGTCACTCAGGAGCTCCTGCTCCGGACCCTCTTTCCAGGTGTCATTTACACAAGGCACCGGGTGCACCCCGACTTTGTTTGGAGGCCTGAGAACAAGCACCCTTTTTTCATACTCATCCCTCCCCCTTTTCTGCACCCCTCCTCCTTTTCTGCACCCCTCCTCAGGGCATCCATTCCTAAGACTCAATTCCCCCACCCTGTACTCTGCAGAACTATGGAGCCCCAGATAAGAAATCTTAAGATCTAGGGAGACTTGGCAGAAATCTTGAGGTTATATTCATTTTTTTCACCTTTTCTTTTAATCTCTGGAAGGGTTAGCATCAGTGTACAAATTTATTTTCCCTGTGATAAAAATCTGCTAAGCCTACGTTGCCACAAGCCCCAGAGTCCAATTTGGATTTTAAGCACTTTTTCCTTTTTAAGTATGACACAGGAGGATAAATCAAAACCATCTAGTAGAAGAATTCCTTTAAGTGGTGGGCTACCTGGTATCATGGATTAAGTTGGGAGAGGAGTTATTTTCAAAAAGTGCTTAGAGATACCCCTCCAAATCACATATGAGCCCTATGTCAATTTCACTTTCCTTTAGTATAGGAAATCATGATGACATGCACATGAATAATATTAACCTCATTTTAATTCTTTGAAAGAAATATTAGGAATTCAAAGTATTGCAGCAACATATTTTCTGTCTGATATTATAAAGTTAATTGGTAGAGTTTAATTTCATTTTATATAGTTGAATCTAGTACTAAATAGAATGAAATTAAACTCTGCCAAAATTGGGGCTTCCCTGATAGCTCAGTTGGTAAAGAAGCCGCCTGCAATGTGAGAAACTGGGGTTCAGTCCCTGGGTTGGGAAGATCCCCTGGAGAAGGGAACAGCTGTACAGTCCAGTACTCTGGCCTGGAGAATTCCATGGACTGTCTAGCTGGGGATCCCAAAGAGTTGGACACGATTGAACAACTTTCACTTCACTTAAAAAATTGATATGAGTATTTCCAGCATGTGTTTTTTTCCCCTGAAGGATAAAAGAGGACTGTTGTCCAGCACCTAGAAAGGTATGTAAATAAACTCACCCTCCAGAATAATGCCTGGAATATGAATCTAGTGTATAAATATATTCCTGTGATATATCTTTTTAAATATACATGTCCAGCAAGCTATTTTAGTCTTCAGGGCAGATGAGTATACATGGCTGGGAGCCAGTGATGATGTGAGAGGCATCCAGAAAGAGATTGGGATGGAGGGGAGAATATTCCTCATTCTTCAGAGCAGACCTCGCAGGGATACTTCTCAGACCTGATCCCACACAAGGTCCATAAGGTTGGCATCTCATCTGCTGGAAGCCTGGGGACACGAAACAACCTCAGTCACACTGTGTCTGGTCCGTCTGACAGTGGGGCTGGTGCTGGCTAGTGTCCCACCAGGCAAACATCCCTGTAGCCTGAGAAGGCGCTGGTGCAGCCAGGAATCAGCCGCTGCAGACGAGGCTGTCGTTATGCTGATGCGGTGTAAAAACTATGAAAACGTTGGCTTTATCTTTAGCCTCTTCCTTTTTACCTAAAGAAGCATCAATGTACCAAAAAGTGGGGAGCTAGAATAATAATTCACTCAGTCCACCTGCTGCCTTGGTGGAACCGTGTGAGTTTAGACACCAGATCTCTCTGTGGGACCAGTGTTGCCAACATGCTCGCTCGATGGCTTGGCATCACTTTTGAGTTCATGTAGCACACTGAAGGTTCAGAAGCAGAAACCAGTTTTGCCTGGTTGTGAAGACAGAGAGAGGAACTGGGGTGGGAGTTGCACAGGCCACCCCTTGGTTGTGCCAGCTGGTGCCCACACCTCCACCACTTGCTCTGGAGGAAAGAGAGGGATTGCCAACATAGCTTGGCCAAGGTACGTCCATGGGCACTTCCAACATAGGTCCTTCCACGAAATTTTTTGCGTTTCTCTTATCACATATTGTAAGATTGCTGGATTTATACAGAAATTTGAACCTGTGCTACCTTAAAGGCTAGCTTCCAAAGAAGGAGAGACAGGAGCTTAATCCAATATTCTGGAACATTCTATGGCCACTCATTTTTGGTCATACAAAGTGTCTTTTGCCTCCACAGGAAGGTTACTGAAGACTGGTGAAAGTGCCTGTAGGGCATTTTGAACCATTTATACACAGCCTGCTTTTCAGCCATACCTTACTAATTTGCCTCTGCGGAGTTAGCATTAGAGGTCTAGCAAGTTCATGTTTAAACCATTGATGGCAGCCTCTTCCCTCAGGCTCTCTTTCCCCGCACTCTGTCATCTCTCAGTAACACTAGAGTGAGCAGACTTGTAAAGATCCAGAACCCTGAGTCATGGGCTTGCACACATAACACCCGAAGGATAACCTACAGGCAGGCCTGCTATACGGAGCACCAGCCTCCATTGGTTTTTAAGGTAGTTGAAGTCAGAGGCAGTAATCTAGCTGCTTTGTGATTGAGCATCTTCAGGAAAATGAGTGCACCTGGGGCATTGTGCTTAGCAGGTGAGTATCACTGGTTGGAGGACCAGATGCCATGAGGTGGGGAATGGTCTGGAAATGGATCCTTTAGTCATTGGGTCATTTCTACAGTTTCAGGGAACATAAGGGTCAGTCATCCTTCTTTGTAGTCCAAATCAACCAAATTGCCTGACAACAGAGACATGGGTGTAGCTGAAAGGTGCTCAATTTCTATGATGGCAATGGAAGACTTGAGCACAGTTTTCATTCTACAGATAAGAACACTGTGCTTCAAGAATTCAACCATTACAACATAAGAGTTGAACACAAGCACTGTGATACCATGACAGTTGATCTGGTGATTAAGTCAGCTCCTAAATGACTAACAGGCATGATGAACTGAAGAAAGGGATGGTTCACATTTTGTCAGATGGAGCAAAATTTCATCACGCTGCTCAGAACAATGCACAATTTAAAACTTATAAATTATTTCTGGAATCTTCCACTTAATATTTTTAGACCAATATGTTAACCACATAGACCATGGGTAACAAATCATAGACTGCAAAACTTTACCTGGGGGTGTGTGTGTGTGTTGGGTTACTGTATAGTTTTTAAAGATGTCTCCATTGGGTGGAACTGGGTTAAGAGTAAATGAGATCTTTCTGTACTATTTCTTATAAATTCTTATGAATGTACTATTATCTCAAAATTAAAAAAATATTAAAGAGACAATTCCCTGGTGGTACAAAGGTTAGGACTTTTTACTCTCACTGCCAAGAGCCCAAGTTTGATCCCTTGGTCTGGGAACAAAGATAATGCACGTCCTGCATACTGGTCCATGCAGTCAAAAAAAAAAAAAAAGGTAGAGAGTAAATAAAACCATCTGCACATGATGCATGATTATATGTTTTCTAAGAACATATACAGAAAATAGACACTGAGCATATTAAGCTGATCACTTACTGATAGGAAAGATGATAAGAATGGAGTGAAAAATGAGTATAAAGGATGTATTTTGTTAACAGGTGAAAAAGTTTTAAATTTTAAAAAAATACTCTTAATTCAGTTGGTTCACACTTGGCTTGTGCGTCCTTGTCTGACTGTTGGCAACCCTATGGACTGTAGCCCACCAGGCTTCTCTGTCCATGGGATTCTCCAGGCAAGAGTACTGGAGTGGGTTGCCATTTTCTCCTCCAGGGACCTTCCCATCCCAGGGATCAAACCAGTATCTCCCAGGTCTCCTGCATTGGTAGGCAGAGTATTTGTGACTGAGCTGCCTGAGAAGCCCAGATATACTCATAGATATCATATAATTGACTCAGGTAGGTAGGCAAAATATAGTTCCATTTTTATCTCCAGGTGTTAAGCATTTACACAACGACTGATGTAATTCAAGTCATTGTGCCACTATAGTAACCATTAAGTTTGCACTTGCCATGTTTGGGGCAGTTATGCTAACTGGCTCATTTTAATTGTTTAGATAATTAATTTGTAAAGATAGATTGCCACCCTTATGACACCACCTTTATGGCAGAAAGCAAAGAAGAACAAAAGAGCCTCTTGATGAAAGTGAAAGAGAAGAGTGAAAAAACTGGCTTAAAACTCAACATTCAGAAAACTAAGATCATGACATCTGGTCCCATCACTTCATGGTAAATAGATGGGGAAACAATGGAAACAGTGAGAAACTTTCTCTCTTTGGCCTCCAAAATCCCTGCAGATGGTGACTGCGGCCATGAAATTAAAAGACGCTTGTTCCTTGGAAGAAAAGCTATGACCAACCTAGACAGCATATTATAAAGCAGAGACATAACTTTACCAACAAAGGTGCATCTAGTCAAAGCTATGGCTTTTCCAGTGGTCATGTATGGATGTGAGAGTTGGACTATAAAGAAAGCTGAGCACCGAAGAATTGATGCTTTTAAACTGTGGTGTTGGAGAAGACTCTTGAGAGTCCCTTGGACTTCAAGGAGATCCAACCAGACAATCCTAAAGGAAATCAGTCCTGAATATTCATTGGAAGGACTGATGCTGAAGCTGAAATTCCAATACTTTGGCCACCTGATGCAAAGAACTGACTCATTGGAAAAGACCCTGATGCTGGGAAAGATTGAAGGCGAGAGAAGAAGGGGACAACAGAGGATGAGATGGTTGGATGGCATCACCAACTCAATGCATATGAGTTTGAGTAAACTCCGGGAGTTGGTGATGGACAGGGTGGTGTGCTGCAGTCCATAGGGTTACAAAGAGTCGGACAGGACTAAGTGGCTGAACTGAACTGAATTGCCATTAAATAATAAAGCAAATTAACTAATATTACTTTAATTAAAACAAAAAGCTGTGCTTGTTTTAACACCTGCTTGTGAAGACAGAGTTAAGAAGAATCAGATCTTAAAATGAGGTCAGATCATGGTGGGAGCTCCAATGCAAAGAACTGGCTCCTTGGAAAAGACCCTGATGCTGGGAAAGATTGAGGGCAGGAAGAGAAGGGGGTGACAAAGAATGAGATGGTTGGATGGCATCACTGACTCAATGGACATGAATTTGAGCAAATTCCAGGAGATGGTGAAGGACAGGGAAGCCTGGTGTGCTTCAGTCCACGGGATCACAAAGAGTCAGACATGACTGAGCAACTAAACAGCAACAACAGCATAAAGGGAAGGAAAAGGATAAGTATAAGAACAACGCCATGTTATCTCTAGTAACTCTGTCATTGGGTGGATGCAGTTATCCAAAATCTCATGTTTGAGACAGAAAAAAAAATTTCCCCTGTGTTCTTAGAATGAGAATCTCTAAATCATGGGAGAGTCAACTTATTAAATACATATGAATGCATTTTTTTGGAGGAATTATAGCCTAAACCTCCTGGGAGCTCTCAAATTTTGTAAATATTTATCAAGCATCCACTCTAGGATTGGGACCATCAAAATTTCAGCTGCTATTTGTGGTCTCACTATGGAAGAGGGAAAGGAGTTGATGAGTGAAAGTAATTATTGCGTTTGGAATTGCTGTTATTATTTATCGCCTACATATTATCTTTCCAGTTTCAAGTTAGTGACTGGCCAGCTCCAGCATTTATTCCACAATCCGTGACCTGGATTTTCTCTCTCAATTCATAGATATGGAACATATTCCTATGGGCTTTTTAAGAAGTTGGGAGTTCCTGGACCAAGACCTCTACCTTGTTTTGGAAACATTCTGTCCTACCGAAAGGTGCGTGTTGCTTGATGTCCCTTTTTTGCTTCTTATGGTTGCAAATCCCAGCTGAGTTCCATAGTAAAAATTCTCCTCCTCAGGGGGCAGTTGAGAGTTTTCTTACTTCCCAGAAATGGCATCGTAGACCCCACCACACATGACCTCTTTACCCGAGGCTTCTATTGTCAGCTGTCAGGAACCTCAGGTTTGCCTCCTCAGACAGTCAAGGTCTCTTGGCTGAGTCAGCACAGGACTTGAAGTTCCGTCTTGTAAGCTTTGTGAAGAGGATCTTCTCTCTGCCAGGTGCAGATTCCCAGCAAGGCACAGCCCTACTAATTGTCAGGAGAAAAGCATGAAGGGATGCCTGGTTGCGGCTCATTGTGCTGCGTTCACTAGTGTCAGATGTGCCTTGTTGGTAGCATAAGCTCTGGGTACCCTTTTGTCCCTTTCCTCCTGAATTGTTTGGACACTTTAGTTTTTAACGTATCAGGTAATTTGCACATACTTGGATTCTCTCAAGAACTGCTAATTCCTGCAGTTGTTTTTTTTTTTTTCTTTTTTCCACTTTCTGCTCTACCTCTTGCTATACATGACATCTTTTGGGATTTGAGAGATGGAACAAAAGCTTTCTGCTTTTCTTCTGTGCCTTCAGAGCAGGCACCTCACGGGTGAGTTTGAGCAGGGAATGAGTGTAACTGAGACACGTTGGTGGTTGTCTATTTGCTTCAGATATTTAATGACCAAACAAGTTGTGGAGTTTTTAAAAATAAGACAGAATCACATATGCAAATTCACTAGAAAGGATATGATTTGACAAAATTATTAAAAATTTAATTTAATGTTTAATTTAACTGGAGGGAATGTACCAGATGGCAGATGGATTGTGAATTCTGGCTGAACCTTAATATCCATCATGCTCTGATGATTCCCCCAGTGCCCAGTCCCTCAACTGAAGGTCGTGAGCTATGTCCATGTCCACAGGCAGAGCCCTGTGCGCCAGCTGCTCTCTGACTCAGATTTCCTTTCCAGCAGACAGGATTGTTTCTTAGATCCCAATTCTCCCAACTGAGATTGTCATTATCTCATTACTGCCTAATAACTTTCTGAATATTTTTCCATCTGAAGAAGCAGTAATTGCGTATCAACCTTTCCCAGACGAACTTCTTAGTAGATGCACCTAAAAAACCCGCATTTCTGAGAACTTCATTTGCTTTGCTGTTTGTTGTTCAGTTGCTCAGCTGTATCCCCATGGACTGCAGCACACCAGGGTTCCCTGTCCTTCACCATCTCCTGGAGTTTGCTCAAACTGATGTATTGAGTCAGTGGTGCCATCCAACCATCTCATCCTCTGTCGCCCACTTCTCCAGTATCAGGTTCTTTTCCAATGAGTCAGCTTGTTGCATCAGATGGCCAAAGTATTGGAGCTTCAACTTCAGCATCAGTTCCTTCCAATGAATATTCATGGTTGATTTCCTTTAGGATTGACTGGTTTGATCTCCTTGCAGTCCAAGGGACTCTCAACAGTCCTCTCCAACACCACAGTTTGAATATCACAATAGAAACTTAGCAAAAGGCTTTTTTTTTTAAGTTATAGAAGTAAAAACTCAGGCCAGGCATGTAAACTGCACTGTCCTTTGTGTACTTGTGGCATCTTCCCGTTTTTTCTGCGTTGAGCTGGAAAACTAGAAGGCGAGTCCACTTTGTCATTCATTCACTCACTCACTCACTTTCTCATTCAGCACACACTCCTTAGACTTATTTAAATCTGTGAGATTAAAATACATCACTGGTGCTTTAACATCCTTATTCTGTTAGAATTTGCATGAGATAAATGAAAAGGCTGCTTAACTAGGAGATGAAAGGGTGTGTAGGAAACGCTTACTTCTCTCAGCTTCAGTTTTCTCACATGTCCATGGGGGATTAGAGATTAAAGGATTTTAGACAACACATGCACAAGGAAAAGGCTTCAGAAAGACAAGGAGTAAGAAGTATTCATTGACAGGGGTAAGCGTTTTAGTATCTACAATATTCAAAGAAAATTTAAGAGTGATTTTAAATGGTCAGTTTCACATATCTCCTCTATTTTCTCTCCTTTCCTTTAAGACATTTGTGAATAAGAACTTCCCTCCAACTGCCAGTGAAAAATGATGGCTTTGTGAATTAGAGGCAGGGTTCAATACAGTATATTAATAATATAATTTTGTTTCTCCTTGCAGGGTGTATGTGAGTTTAATGAAGAATGCTTTAAAAAGTATGGGAAAATTTGGGGGTGAGTATTCTGGAAACTTCTGTTGGATACACTTGTTATAATTAGCCACTCTCCCTCCCCCCTTGGTATGGAGGGGGGTATCCAGAGCTTCTTGGAGTGAAGTCATTTGTTGTAAAGCTTTGGAGACTTATTTGACCAGAGATCCTAGAAGCCACCAGGTATGCAGGTCCACAGTCTGAATCAGGCCTGGAGAGTCACAGGTCATCATTTTTCTCCAGACTTTGACACCCAGGGACTCCTAGCCTCACGTTCTGTCAATGTCTCACTCTTTCTCCCCTTTTCCATTTTTTCTCTCCTTAGGTTGCCTTTAATTGCATAAATGCATTATTCTAGAACATTCTACTGTGGGCCTATAAATGCATTTTATGACCCTTTCCCACATGTTTCTCTCTGTTTTTAAAATATATATATTTTATTGAAGTAGAGTTGACTTACAATGTTTCAGGTGTGCACGGGTGATTTGCTTATACAAATACACATATATTACTTTCAGAATTATTTCCCATCATAGGTTTTTATAAGATATTGACTATAGTTCCCTATTCTATACCATAAACCTTTGTTACTTGTTGCATATCTATTTTTTAATTAGAAATCTAGCATTCTATTCATACTAAGTCAAACAAGTAAAATTGAAATGTTGTAATTTTTTTAGTTAGGCAAAAATTCATGTTTTCTAAAATATATATATTATACATATTTATATATAGTATACAAATGCTTTTCTACTGCACTTGATAAAGGTTCAAGAAAGAACATCAAAGAAAAAAAAGGAGATGGAGAAACTGGAGAACATAAACTAAATGAAATGGGAGCACTGAATATGAAATAGAAAAAGTGAAATAAACTAGATAAAAGTAAAAGATCATCATATAGTCCAGTTGTTTTTAAACATGACTGTTCATTAGAAACGTGGAGCTCTGGAGGAAAAAAAGCAATACCTGAGCATTTGTATTTTTCAAAAAGTTTCAAGATAATTCTGATATGCATCTGGATTTTAAAAAGTGATTACAGGTTTTTCTATTAGGTCCTAGTTTTGGTGATATAGACTTCTATTATTTTTCTGTTGACCAGTCATGATATAGTGTTATTAAGTGAGTAACAGTATCATAATCACAATAGTAAAAGATGTTTATCAGTTTTCACAATCAGTCAGACAAAAATAAAAGATAATTACAATTGCAAGCCATAATGGGAACATGATTAAATAAACAATATAAAACAATTACATACAATTTGGCGGGGGGGGGGGGTTGTCAAGCAGAGTGATGCGGTAAGTGGACGTGCATACAGGCATATGTTTTCATCCACCCGGCCAGTCTATGTATTTTGGTTGGTCCCTTTAATTCATTTACGTTTAAGGTAATTCATTACATTTAAGATAATGATTGATATGAATGATTCTATTACCGTTTTCTTAATTGTTTTGGGGTTATTTTCTGCAGGTCTTTTTCTTCTCTTGTGTTTCCTGCCTAGAGAACTTCGTTTAGCATTTGTTGTAAAGCTGGTTTGGTGGTGCTGAATTCTCTTAACTTTTGCTTAACTGGAAAGCTTTTGATTTCTCCATAAAGTCTGAAGGAGAGTCTTTCGGGGTAGAGTATTCTTGGTTGTAATTTCTTCCCTTTCATCACTTTAAATATATCATGCCATTCCCTTTGGCTTGTAGAGTTTCTGTTGAGAAACCTACTCAGAGCCTGATAAGAGTTCACTTGTGTGTTAGCTGTCACTTTCCCCTTGTTCTTTTAATGTTTTATCTCTGTCTTCAATTTTTGTCAGTTTGATTACTGTGTGTCTTGGAGTGTTGCTCCTTGGGTTTATCCTGACCAGGACTCTCTGTGCTTCCTGGACTTGGTTGACTATTTCCTTTCCCATGTTAGGGAAGTTTTCAGGTGTTTTCTCTTCATATATTTGCTCAGGCCCTTTCTTTCTCTCTTCTCTTTCTGGGACCCCTATAATATGAATGTTGATGTGTTTAATGTTGTCCCAGAGGTCTCTTAGGCTGTCTTCATTGCTTTCCATTCTTTTTTCTATGTTCTATTCTGCAGTAGAGATTTCCACCATTCTGTCCTCCAGGTCATTTATCCGTTCTTCTGCCTCAGTCATTCTGCTATTAATTCCTTCAGTGGCACCCCACTCCAGTACTCTTGCCTGGAAAATCCCATTGACGGAGGAGCCTGGTAGGCTGCAGTCCATGGGGTTGCTAAGAGTCGCACACGACTGAGCGACTTCACTTTCAATTTTCACTTTCATGCATTGGAGAAGGAAATGGCAACCCACTCCAGTGTTCTTGCCTGGAGAATCCCAGGGACAGGGGAGCCTGGTGGGCTGCCGTCTCTGGCGTTGCACAGAGTTGGACACGACTGAAGCGACTTAGCAGCAGTGTGTTATTCCGGAGAAGGCGATGGCACCCCACTCCAGTACTCTTGCCTGGAAAATCCCAGGGACAGAGGAGCCTGATGGGCTTCCGTCTATGGGGTCGCACAGAGTCGGACACAACTGACGCGACTTAGCAGCAGCAGCAGCAGTGTGTTATTCACCTCTGTTTGTTTGTTCTTCAATTCTTCCAGGTCTTTAGTAAGTATTTCTTGCATCTTCTCAATCTTTGCCTCCATTCTTTTCCCAAGATCCTGGATCATTTTCACTATCACTGTTCTGAATTCTTTTTCTGGAAGGTTGCCTATCTCCATTTAGTTGTTTTTCTGGGGTTGTCGGGGACCCTCCCCGGCTGATCCAGGGTATTCAAAGGGGAGATGGCGTCGGCGACTATTTACTTATTTATTTATCAAAGATATAAAGAATAATAGAATGAGGATAGCTCAGTAGGAAAATTCAGTGGAGAAAAGAAGCTGAGTAGCTTGGTTTACGCGGAAAATCAATATAACCTGTGACACCAGGTTAGCTCTGACCATGGAGGCCGCAGGCGCCCTCTCGAATAGCGGAAGGTGCCCCACCTTAGACACCTTCTCGAGTGGGTCTTAGAAGCCCAGGCAAATAAATGGTCACAGAGGATATCCACGCTCCAGATGGAGACTCAGCTGGAAATTGAGGGGAAGAATGACATGGGGAGACCAAGCGTTGGTGAGCAAGGCCCGTAGCTTTATTTTCAACAGGGGCTTATATACTCTAAGTTACACATAGAGGATAATAGGGGATGCAAATCAGCAGTCTTTGATCCTTATCAAAAACTAGGGTTTCTATCCTGCAAATTTATCGTATACAAATGGTTTAGGTGATTTACAACATCTTCTGGCCAGAAGGCCTATTAACATTTTATGACTCTTGACAAAGACTTATCAACAAAGACTTATTTTCTCTAGGAGTAATTATTTTAAGGTTTGGCACCATCTTCCAAAGATAAAATTGCATTCCTATAGGGCAGATGTGTAATGGGTTTACAACAAAGGAAAGAATTTATTACCTTAAGGGTCTAAAGTTACTAACACCAAGGCCACTACTTATTTTTTCTACATACCAACTATATTAATTAATACACATTCAAGGATACAATTCAGGGGATGTGGAAACTTGGCAGCAAGCATTGGCTCATCAATGAAATCCTTTACTAGTTTATTCTGACAGTTACTAACTCTCTGAGAGGTTCTAAGCTATTTGAATATCTTAAGCTTCCCGTGTCTCTTGAGGCTGGGAGACTGTAAACAATCATATGCATAGCTGTAGGAGACCGGGTAAACTTGTCAGGTGAGTTAGGGAGCTATCTGAGGGGTTTGGATTTAAACACTCCTAATTGCCCAGGAACTTTATGAATTGGAGCTGTAAGTTAACTCTTTGACAGAAAGAGCGAGATGATGGTGGGGGACAGCCCCCAGTAAAGTCAGAGGTGAGAGCACAAAGCAATAAAGTAGGCAGACTCTGGTTTTTGGGGGTAGATGCTCGAGAATATCCGGGGGGACTCCTGAGGCTCGATCCCGCCTTTGCGTATGCCGAGCCTCCTTCCTCATGACCTTTGTCACGAGTGGAATGTCTCTCGCCGGCTCCTGGCATGGGGTTTTATCTTGTCCCTTCATCTGGGACCTAAGTTTCTGCTTTTTCATCATGATTGTCTTTCTTTCTTTCTTTCTTTCTTTTTTTTTTTTGAAGAAAGGGAGAATCACTTTTTATTTGCTCCTGGTAGAGTCTCAGGGAACAATAATTGAGATAGACAAGCAGAGACAACTGGCTGGCTGTTGAGGCAGCACTAGTACAGGAAGTCATGGCGTCAGTCATTCCAACAGCTTCCCAGCAGTTCAGCGCAGATGCAGACAGTCACTGTGCACACAGCAGCTGTGAGCATGCTCTCAGTCTCCATGGCAAGATGTCAGAGGCTCTGGCTCTGTCCTGAGTAGCAATATGGATGGACTTCTGCAGTTCCAGAGGTTATTTAGCATTTTGGCTTCCCTTGTAGCATCCTTGGTGGTGGTTCCTCAGGCAAGTTCAGTAGCATAGCTGTCCTGGACTCCCAGTTAAATCAATTTTTTAATTTTTTTTTCTATTGAAGGATAATTGCTTTACAGAATTTTGTTGTTTTCTGTCAAACCTCAACATGAATCAGCCATAAGTATAGGGTTGCGAAGAGTCGGACACGACTGATAACTTCACTTTCACTTTTCACTTTCATGCATTGGAGAAGGAAATGGCAACCCACTCCAGTGTTATTGCCCGGAGAATCCCAGAGAGGGCAGAGCCTGGTGGGCTGCCGTCTATGGGGTCACACAGAGTCGGACACGACTGAAGCGACTTAGCAGCGGCGGCAGCAGCAGCAGCATATATATATCCCCTCCCTCCTGAACCCCCTCCCATTTGCCTCCCCATCCCACCCCTTTAGATTGATACAGAGCCCCTATTTGAGTTTCCTGAGCCATATAGAAAATTCCTGTTGGCCATCTATTTTACACGTGGTATGTAAGTTTCCATGTTACTCTTTCCATACATCTCACCCTCTCTACTCTCCCCATGTCCATAAGTCTATTCTCTATGTCTGTTTCTCCATTGCTGCCCTGTGAATAAATTCTTCAGTACCATTTTTCTAGATTCTGTGTATATGCATTAGTGTACGATATTTATCTTTCCCTTTCTGACTTACTTCTCTCTGTATGATAAATTCTAGTTCAACCACCTCATTAGAACTGACTCAAAGGCATTCCTTTTTATGGCTGAGTAATATTCCATTGTGTATATGTACCACAACTTCTTTATCCAATCATCTGTCAATGGACATCTAGGTTGCTTCCATGTTCTAGCTATTGTAAATAGTGCTGCAATGAACAATGGGGTACATGTGTCTTTTTCAATTTTGGTTTCCTCAGGGTATATGCCTAAGAGTGGGATTGCTGGGTCATATTTTATTCCTAGTTTTTCAAGGAATCTTCATACCATCTTTCATAGTGGCTATATCAATTTACATTCCCACCAACAGTGCAAGAGCGTTCCCCTTTCTCCACACCCTCTTCAGCATTTGTTGTTTGAAGACTTTTTGATGAGGGCCATTCTGACCTGTGTGAGGTGATATCTCATTGTAGTTTTGATTGGTGTTTCTCTAATAATGAGTGATATTGAGCATCTTTTCACATCATGATTAACTTTCTGTAATATGGTTTGTGTTTTAGCTGTTGGAAGACTGTGCTTCTTCTTGCTTCTGTCTTCACTCTGATGGCTGAGGCCAAGAGGCTTGTATAAGCTTCTTGATGGGAGGGACTGGCAGTGGGAAAAACTGGATCTTTCTCTGGTGGGCAAGGCCTTGCTCAGGTGGTTGTTTGGCTTGAGGCGACCCAGCCCTGGGTCTACAGGCTCTATGGTAGGGTTAATGGTGACTTCTAAGAGGGTTTATGCCAAAGGGGAACTTCCAGTGCCCCCGTCCCTGTGGTGAGCCCCTGCCAACCCTCTCCTCCACAGGAGGCCCTCCAATACTAGCAGATACTTTTGGTTCAGTCTCCTGTGGGGCCACTGCTTCTCTCTGGGTCTTGGTGTGCACAAAATTTTGTTTGTGCCCTCCAAAACTGGAGTCTCTGCATCCCCTGGTCCTCTGGAAGTCCTATAATCAAATCTCACTGGCACTCAAGGCCAGATTCCCTGGGGATACCCAGTCCCTTTGTCAGATCCCCAGGCTGGGAAGCCTGATGTTGAGTTCAGAACCTTGGCAACAGTGTGAGAACTTCTTTGGTATTGTTCTCCTGTCTGTGGGTCACCCACCTGGCAGGTATAGGATTTGATTTTATTGTAATTGTGTCCCTCCTACCTTCTCGCTGTGGCTTTTTTGTCTTTGGATGTGGGTATCTTTTTTTGGTGGGTCCTAGTATCCTCCTGTCAATGGTTTTCCAACAGCTAATTGCAAATTTGGTGCTCTCGCAGGAGGAGATGAGCACTTGTCCTTCTACTCCACCATCCTGAAGTGGAAGCCTGCACTTCTCTTTTGACCTAGTTATTCCATTGCTGAGAATTTATTTCAGGGATATACTTGCACACATGCATAAGTAAATCTGTATAAGGACATTTATTCCTGCTCCAGAAGAATGAGGCAGCTCTATGAGTACTCCTATGGGTTTGTAAAATAAAGGCTAAACACCTCCCCCCATATGATCACATGATTCTCTTTTAGTTAAAACCCAAAGTCCTTTATTTAAATTTTGGCTTTCATATGTCCTTTGGGAAAATATATGGGAGTTATAGGTAAACATAATGGGAAATCGTTTCTGCTCAGCTTTTTACTTTCTCTACAAGTGCAGAGTTTTTGTTTTTGTTTTTTAATTTTCAGGTAAAGTTTTCTGATAGAATTGTATTCAATGATTGTTTTATCTACTGTTTTTCTGACTTTGAGGAGATGTGGGGTATATATATCTAACCCGAGTGTGTCAGGTGGGCTTTAGGAGCTGTTGGAGGTTTAATGAGAACAGAGGGAGAGGTGTCATGTGGTGCTTCTTTGCCAAAAGCAAATGGCAGAGGCTCTGCCTGTCCAGACCTCTTCATCTTCTCTTATCAAGTTTTCAGAAACCATGGGACCTTGCTAAGTCGTTATGGCCCCAAAACTCAGCCTGCTTGAGTGGAAAGAATACATAGCACTGGGACACCACTGGCCCAGCTCCAGCTGCCCCTCCAGCGTTTAGTACCTGTGAGCTCGGGCTGGAGTCCCTTTTTCATGGTGGATCCCAGTTCTCTCTTTAGAAAATGATTCTCAGGTTGGATGTGAATGAGGAGCACCTGGGAGAGCTTGTTATAAATTCGGACTTTGACCCCACTCATCAGTACACCAAATCAGTATGATCTGAGGTGGGTTCAAAAATCTGAATTGGAACGGGTAGGGAGAGAAAGTATTAAGGCTGGAGTGACACCATGGATATAAAGGGTCACCCCAAACCACTGTCTCTTCTCCACCCAAGTGTTGTTGCAAAACCATGATGGGAAGAAGGGAATCATCCAAGTAACATGGTCAGTCAGGTGGAAGAGCAGATTAAGTGCCTCCTCAATCCTTCCTAATACTGCTTCAGCACTAAGTGCTCTTGACACCCACTTACACCCTCTGAGTTTTTTTTTTTAATATAAATTTACTTATTTTAATTGAAGGTTAATCACTTTACAATATTGTATTGGTTTTGCCATACATCAACATGAATCCACCACGGGTGTACACATGTTCCCCATCCTGAACCCCCTTCCCACCTCCCTCCCGGTACCATCCCTCTGGGTCATCCCAGTGCACCAGCCCCAAGCATCCTGTATTCCTGTATCCTGCATCAAACCTGGCCTGGCGATTCATTTCATATGGGTGGGATGATTTGGGAGAATGGCACCCTCTGAGTTTTAGAACAGATTTTGGAAATGGGCAGAAGTAAGTGCAGTGTTTCTCTGCAGTCTTTACATGTAATCACAAAGCCATTTGAAATTCTTCTGTGGAGTTAAAGAAGGAATAGGGAACATGGAGAAAATCTTCCAATTCATTCTAGCCATTGCAAGTGATTGACAGTGAAACCAAAATGTCAGAAGACAGTGTAAATAACTCAGAGTAAACCGCATGCCAGTGGCCATTCCCATGAACGGGCATCCTGACAGGAGATGAGGTCAAATGGTGACGTGTCACATCTGAGGAGTCAGCTTTGTGTGATAAGTGGGTCAAACGTGGGCCTGCCGAGCTGGTGATGGATGTCACCTACGTGGAGCCCGAGGCCCACGGGACCCATGTAATGAAAGAAAATATTTAGAAAATGAATTAAGTAGGCTCCTCTGAAAGTTTTTTCTCTTTTTCCTTTTGTTCAAATTATCCTAAACTTGATGCTACCAAGGATATCTCATTATTTAAAATATTTCCTTAAAATTATAAACTAGCAAGAAAATTTTAGACAATAAGGCAAAAAAACTTTCATAATCCCACTGTCACTGGTAGAGCATTCCAAATCTCCCTCCATTTGCAGATACTTTGTTACATATTTATAATCAATGTGTCTACAGTTTTCATCTAATATTATATGCATTTTCATACTTTGGGTATATCTTCAAAAATGACTGAGTAGATTGACTCTCCTTAATTATTTTTTAATTTTCAAATAATTTACTTCAACTATTTACTAAGATAACTTCCTTTTTGACAATGAAATATATTAAACCTATAAATATTATGGAGAATGGTATAGGAAATACCCATGTCCCTACCGCCTACAATTAACAATGTTTTCATGGTAGTTTTAACTATGATCTTAGAAGGATAGATGATGTAATAGTAGGATGAACATCTGGACTTCCAGGTGTGGTTTCACCTGCAAAATGGCTCATTAAGTTTAATCAACTGTTTTCCCTACACAGGATTTTTGAAGGTAAACAACCTCTGTTGGTTATCACAGATCCAGACATGATCAAAACAGTACTAGTGAAAGAATGTTATTCTGTCTTCACAAACCGGAGGGTAGGCATCCATTTTTTTAAATTTAAAATTTATTTGTTTCTAAGATATGCATTTTGAAATATATTATAAATTCATAGGATGTTATCAAAAGAGAAAAATACAAAGAGACTGCACGTCATGTACCTTTTGTCCTGGTTTTTCCAATGGCAATACATCGATTAATCAGAATACAATTTCAAAGCAGAAAATTGACACTCATACTATTCATGGAGCTTATTCTGATTTCATCAGTTTCACGTTCACTCATTTGTGTATGTTTTGCTCTATGAAAATGTGTCCTAGATGTAGATTTGTGTAGTTACCATGACAATCAATGTATAGAACTGTCCCATCCCTACACGACTCCCTCTTACTATTCTTTTACAGTCATGGCTTGTACAGCTTGCTTTTTCCTCTTATCAAGGTCTTTAGCAAACATTGTTCTTTAAATTTTGATGAATGATTTATCAATTTTCTCTTTTATGGATTTTGCCTTTGTTGTCAAGTCCAAAATATCTTGACCTAGCCCTAGGCCCTGAAGATTATCTCCTATTTTTTCCTAAACATTAAATCACTTTATGTTTTACATTTAAGTCCATGATCCATTTTATGTTAGGTTTTGTGTAATGTATGAGGTTGTCTTTTTTTTTTCTTTTGCATCTAAATGTCTGATTTGCTCCAGCACCATTTATGGAAAGACTATCCATTAAAAGTAATTTATTTATTTTATTTTTTGCTCCCCTGGGTCTTCATTGCTGTGCTCAGGCTTGAGCCTGGCAGTGGGCAGGCGTGTGGCTGCAGAGGTTAGCTGTGGGCAGGTGTCAGTACAGTTGAGTGACAGTAGTAAGGACTGGCTTAGGCATCTGAGCATCTGCAGGGCCCTCCGATGGTGTTTTGCACATGTGCATTGAAAAAGATTGGCTGCTGGTGTGGATCCTGGGTCCACATAGCATCAGCAGTGGCACTAACTGGGCAGCTCTAGTGTGGTTGGAGGCAGTAGGGTAGGACTCCTGCAACTGCCTTAACACCATGAATGTTGAATTAAAGGTGGCTGATTGATCAGTTGATTGGGAGAAAGGCTACACGCACTGGTCAGTTTCAGTGGGGTCAGAAGCTGCACATGGCTTTTCCTTTCCCTTTCCTGTCCCTTCCCTCGCCTCTCCTTCCCCTGCCTGCCATCTCTTCCCTTTCCTGCCCCTTCCCTCCCCTCTCCTTCCCCTGCCTGCCATCTCTTCCTGGACAATCCAGTCCTAAACCCGAAGGTGGGCCACAGAAGGTGGGCAGCCTCACACATCAGGGTGGGGCCAGAGAAGGAGGACAGTGGCTCCAAGTCAGAGACCGAGTAGGGAGGGGAGGGTGTCCACAGGGATGGCAGCTGGGCACGGGTGAGGGAACCCAAAATACTCACTTGTGGGTGTAGCCTGTAGGGTGAGGAGGGGGCATCATGAGTGGAAAGGGATGGATCATGGATTGGGTCCATAAAGGAGGATTGATCAAGTAATACAGAAAGGATGATGGGAGCCAGCATTCTCACTGTTGGAGAAGAAGTCATAGTTCAGAGACTGAGAAACCAGACTAAACCCTGTGAAGTCACTGACTGAACTATCCATGTAAGTCCATGCTTTTCTGTGTAATAGATGATAGCAGGCCAGATGATATAGACAGATGACAGATAGATGCAGATATAGACAGACAGGTGTGTGTGTGTGTGTAGCTACAAAAGCACATAATATACTGCTTTCCACTGATGTAGTATAGACACCTGAGCAGCTGCAGGGGTCTGGGATGGGGTTTTGCACATGCCCAGCCTAAAATATTGGGGCTGGCAGCCGGTGTGGGTCCTGGGTCTCAGGGTGTCATTGGCTGGAGCATCTCTGTTGGAGCTGAGGGGGAAGACAGGACTCAGGAAATTGGAGTCTGCTAATGTAGTACCCTGGGGAGTGATCAGCACCAAAATTTTCAGAGGTTGTTCAATGAATATGCTGGCAGTTGGTTTCATCATAGCAAAGTTTCTGGGGTTTTCTACAGAGCAGGATACAGAGAACCGTAGTCACTCCTGCTGCATGGTTGACACTGGTAGTCCCTGCCCTTCTTCTTTGTTCCTAGTTGTCTCTGGTTGTCTCGGCTCGGCTCGTCTCTGGGTGGGGTGAAAGCAAAGCAGGTCATTTGTGCAATGTTCTGAAAGGCTGGAGAAACTCGTCACTCTTCCTGTTGTCTCTTTTAGTTTTTTTTTTTTTTCCAGCAAGGGGAAATGTCTCAAGCTGTGGAATTTCCTGTTGATGCTGAGCAGTGCTGGCTTAGGGGAAGGGATGATGCAAACAAAATTAACTATTCTCCTTACTCTCTCTGCGAGTTGTTTTCAAGTGTGGTCTGTTATATTGCTGACGCTTTTTAGACCTACTTTCATTTGCTGTGAGCTGTCCAATTGTGAGACAACAAAGGCTGGAGTCTCCTACTCTGCCATCTTGGTGATGTCACCTTAGTATTTCATCATTAAAGTGATGTTAGCTGTAGGTTTTTTGTAGATGCTGTTTATCAAGCTAAGGAAATTTGTCTTTCTTGTTTGTGAGCTTTGTCAAAAATGAGTGTTGGAGGTATCCATTTTAAAACAAAATATAAATTTGAAAGATTGAGGAAATTTTAAAACAGGTTGGCTTCATAATCCTGTCCCAAGATGAGAAATAGAGTTATCTTCTTTACCCTTCTATTCCTGGGGGAAAATGTAGGGGGAAATATTTTCCATATCACTGAGTAATTTTTTCAGAATAGCAAGTAGATTCCTAATCTTTTGTGTAGGTAGTACTAAAAAATCCCCACCATATCAGCACATTCCTTTTCAAGTTGGTCAGCCTGTAAATATATGTAAATACAGAAGTAATCTGAGGCAAAATGCAGTCTGCCAAGGCTATCTGGCTGGCTGTCACCAATCCCTTCTCTGCATAGCCCCGGAAGATGAACTAGACCTTATTCCCTTCTATTCCCCTGGAAGAACCTTTCTGTACTACATGGGTCATTTGCGTTTAAAAGGAGATTGGAATATGAAGGCTGGAAACCACGTGAAGTGGCCAAATGTCCACCACCTTCGCAGGAACCTAGACATTCAGGATAAATGTTTATTGTTCATCTAGCATAGGGCCTGGTACTATGTAGATAGTCACTAAAGATTTGTTGAATACACTGTTCCCAAATTATTAGCAAATTTTCCACAACTGTTGAGACTTCTAAAACTTAAGTAGGGTAAAATGTGTTTTGCTTTCAACTCTAGGTTTTTGGTCCATCGGGAGTTATGAAAAATGCTATTTCTGTGGCTGAGGATGAACAATGGAAGAGAATACGGACATTGCTGTCTCCAACCTTCACCAGTGGGAAGCTCAAGGAGGTAAAAGAAAAGGGTTTTCCATGAGCAACTTAAAGAATAAGGTAGAAAATAAATTCATAGTCCCTGTCCAAGGAGTGGTGTGCCAAATTTGAGTTTCCTAAAATGGTTTTCATCTTCATATCCTAAAAGAGACCTCATCAGATTCATAATAAAATGTCACTTATGCCTCCATGCCCGTGAAAACCAGGTTCTTCTAAAACTTGAGTCTCCACATTTAACTTCCAGTGCTGTTGTGTTTTGTGTCTAGATGTTCCCTATCATTGGGAAGTATGGAGATGTGTTGGTGAGGAACCTGAGGAAGGAAGCAGAGAAAGGCACGTCTGTCGACATTAAAGAGTAAGTAGGGGTGAAGCTGCTGGTCCTCTGAGCTCCACTGAGACCCTTGTGTTTCCTGCCTTGGAGCCAAATTCCTACTGCTGACTTACTCTAGTGACCAAACAGAAATAAGTATATGGTTTACAACTCTGACCGGCCACCCGAGAATGAGTGGTGGCTCATGAAAGTATCAGAAGGTATCTTCTGTGTACATGAGCCAGGGTTAAATTATCTGCTTAACTGTCACCTTGAATATTCTGGGAAACAAAAATACACAGTTTGGTCTCAAGTCAGGGAGCATGATGCCTCCATCTCTGTTGGTTTTCTCAAGATTGCTTTGGCTATTTGTGGTCTTATATGGTTCCATATAAATTTGAGGATTATTTGTTCTAGTTCTGTGAAAAGTAACACAGGTGTTTTGATAGGGACTGCATTAGATCTATAGATTGCTTTGGGTAATATGGGCATTTTAGCAACATTAATTATTTCTTTCCATGTACATGCGGTATCTTTCCATTTCTTTGTGTCATCTTCAATTTCCTTCATTGTTTCGTAGTTTTCATAGTATAGGCCTTTCACCTCCCTGATTAAGTTTATTCCTAGGTATTTTATTCTTTTTGATGTGATTTTAACAGGATTGTTTTATCATTTTCTCTTTCTGGTAGTTCTTTATTATTGTATAGAAAGGCAACAGATTTCTGCATATTAATCATGTACCTGCCACTTTACTAAATTCATTTATTCTAGTTTTTTGGTAGAACTTTAGGGTTACCTATGTAAAGTATTATTTCATCTGCAAATAGTGATAGTTTTACATGTTCCCTTCCAATTTGGATGCCTTTTATTTCTTTTTCTTGTCTGATTAGTGTGGCTAGGACTTCCAATACTACATTGAATAGAAGGGGTGAGAGTGGGCATCCTTGTCTTGTTCCTGATTTTAAAGAGTATGGGCACAAAAACAGACACATAGATCAACTGAATAAAATTGAGAGCCCCAAAATAAACCTGTACACTTAGAGCCAATTAATCTATGATAAAGGGGGCAAGAATAAACAATGGATTAAAGACAGGAAAACTGGACAGCTACACGCAAAAGAATGAAATTAGAACATTTTCTCACACCCTATACAAAAACAAACTCAAAATGGATTAAAAACCTGATTGTAAGACTGGAAACCATAAAAACATAGAAGAAACAATAGGCAGAATGAACGTTCTTTGACATAAATCATAACTGTACATTTTTGGATTTGACTCTTAAGGCAAAGAAAACAAGAGCAAAAATAAACAAATGGTACCCAGTTAAACTGAAAAATCTTTTGCACAACAAAGTAAATTATTAATAAGATGAAAAGACAACCTGGTGAATGGATGGGAGAAAATATTTGCAAATAATATGATAAGAGGTTAATATCAAAAATATATAAATGTCTCATACAACTAAAAATCTGAAAAACAAACAACCCAATGAAAAATGGGCAGAAAATCTTAATAGACAATATTGTAAAGTAAAAAATAAATAAATAAAAATATAACAGTTGTTCAAAAAAAAAAAGAAAAAAAAATAGACATTTCTTCCATGGAAGATATACATTGAAATGATGCTCAACATTGCATATTATCAAAGAAATGCAAATCAAAATCACAAAATCACCCACCACCTGTAAGAATTACTATCATCAGAAAGTTTACAAATAGCAAATATTGGTGAGGATGTGGAGAAAAGGAAACCCTGGTATAAGGCAGTAGACATGTAAATTGATGTAGGGGAAACCATATGGAGGTTTCTCCAAAAACTAAAAAGAGAACTGTTTTGTGTGTGCTCAGTTGCTCAGTCGTGTCCGACTCTTCACAACCCCGTGGACTGTAGCCCACCAGGCTCCTCTGTCCATGAGATTTCCCAGGCAAGAGTACTAGAGTGAGTAGCCATTTCCTTCTCCAGGGGATCTTCCTGATCCAGGGATCAAACCCAAATCTCCTGCATTGCAGGCAGATTCCTTACTACTGAGAGACCTGGGAAACCCGAGAACTTTGATATGATGCAGCAATTCCACCCTGGGTATATATCCAATGAATATGAATACACTAATTTGAAATCATACATGTTTTACATCAGCATTGTTTACAATAGCTAAGATATGGAAGTAACCTAAGTATCCACTGACAGATGAATAGATGAAGAAGATGTGGCACGTGTGCATGTATACACGTGTGTGCACGCACACACACACAAGAAATATTACTGAGTCATAAAAAAGAATGAAATTCTACTTTTACAATAACATGCATGGACCTAGAGGGTATCATGCTAAGTGAAATAAGTTAGACAGAGAATGAAAGTATTGCATGTTATCATGTGTATGTGGAATCTAAACATAAGATGAATAAATATCAATATATAAAACCAAACAGACTCACAGTGTAGAAAACAAACTGATGGTCATCAGTGGGGAGTAGGAAGGGGCGTGCAAGATAGGATAGAGGATTAAAAGGTACAAATTGCAATGTATAACATAATTGTGCTACAGGGGTAGATTGTACATAACAGGAATGTAGTCAATATTTAATAATAACTTTAAATGAAGTATTTAAAATAGCTCTTCTACCCCTGAAACTAATGTGATATTCTGCTTTTGCGCTAAATGGGAATCAGCTCTGAGCACAGGTTCTGCGGTGAGCTGAGACCCAGATCAATGTCCCCTTTCTTGACTCCCCAGGAAGAGTGAATTTGCTCCCTTTGCTCTGCTCAGACACAGTCCATATACACCTTTTATTGCCCATAGTCAAAGCACACTATGTACTTTTTCAGATTATGGGTTCTGTTCTTCTGTGATTGAGCTCCTTGAGTTTGGGGTGGGCGTCTAACTTGCCTTAGTGTCCCCATCCCCCCAGCACGGGGGCAGTTGCAGCATTCACACTCATACACACCTCAGGAGCGAGTGATAGTAGCAGACAGTCTTCCATGATCCAGCAGGTGGTTCTGAGAGAGTGTGGCTCTTGACCTGTCTTGCCTGGGCATCTGATTTTATATGATTTTCTTGTTGACTGTGTTGGATATGGATAGTCAGCTGGTCCTGATTTTAACTGTCTGTGTCTGTCTTTCTCTACTCAGCATCTTTGGAGCCTACAGCATGGATGTGATTACTAGCACATCATTTGGAGTGAATATTGATTCGCTCGGCAACCCACAAGATCCCTTTGTGGAGAATGTCAAGAAGCTCTTAAGATTTAGTATCCTCGATCCCTTTCTTCTCGCAGTAGGTAAGTATCCTACTACATTTCTTTTTCTGTATTCCTCCCTCCATCCCTCCTTCCCTCTCATTCTTTCTTTCTCCCTTCCTTCCTTCTTTTTCACAGGTTTATTGAGATATAATTCACATACCATCAATTCACCCACTTAAAATGTACAGTTCAATGGTTTTACAACTAAGTGTCATCGATGGATAAATGGATTCGGAAAACGTGGTGTACACACACACACACACCAGAATACTATTCAGCCATTAAAAGGAAGGAAATCCTGCCATTCGCAGCAATGTGGCTGGATCTCAGTGGAGGGCATTATGCTCAGTGAGATACATCAGACAGAGAAAGGCAAATACTTACACGATGAATCCATAAAAAGAATCCAAATTCATTGAAAAACAATGTCAGATTTTTGGTTTCCAGAGACAGGGTTTGGGAGATAGGAGAATTGGATGATGGTGGTCAAAAGGTACAAATTTCAGTTATTACTTAAATAAATACCCCTAGTGTAATATGCTTATAGCTATCCAGTTGTCTCAGCACCACTTGTTGAAAAGCCTATTTTGTCTCCATTAAATGGTCTTGGAAACATTTTCAGTGTTCAGTTGACCATAGGCATGTGGGTTTATTTCTGGACTCAAAATTTCTATTCCATGAATCTGTATGTCCATCCTTAGGCCAGTGCCACATTGCCTTGATTAATGTAGCTTTATGGTAAGTCTTAAAATCAGGAAAGGTGAGTCTTTTAACTTTATTATCTTTTTCAGGAATATTTTGTCTTCTATGAGCCCCTTGCAATTTCACATGAATTTAATCTAAGATAGTTTCTTCAAAGAGGCCAGCTAAGGTTCTGATAGGGAATGTCTTATATCTGTTGATGTGCCATCTTGACAATGTGAATGTTCTGATTCATGAACATGGCATGTTTTTCACTTATTTACATCGTCTTTAATTTAGTTCAACAAGGTTTTGTGGTTTTCAGAGAGTAAATTTTACATATCTTTTATTTTATTCCTACTTATTCTATTCTTTTTGGTGTTACCATTAAGTGGAATTGTTTTCTTAATGTCATTTTCATTTTATTTATTGCAATGTATAGAAATACAATTGATTTTGTATTTTGATCTTGTATCTTGAAACCCTGCTGTACTTCTTTATTTTTTCTAATAGGTTTTTAGTGGCTTCCTTAGGATTCCCTGTATACAAGATCATGTTATCTGATGAGTTTTAGTCTTCATTTCCTATATGGATATATTTTGTTTAATTTTCTTGACTAATTACTTCTTGTTAGAATGTCAGGTACAGTTTTGGATAGAAGTGGTGAAAACGGCTTCCTTGTCTTAATTTTAGAGAAAAGCATCCAGTTTTTCACTATTAAATATTAGTGTTAACTATGTTTTTTTCATAAGTTCCTTTTATCAGGTTGATGAAAGTCCCTCTGTTCCTGTTTGCTGAGAGCTTTTATCACAAGGGGGTTTTGGATTTTGTCACATGGTTCTTATGCATCTATCAGATCATCATGTGGTCATTGTTTATTACTCTATTGAAATGGCATATTATACAACCTTGCCTTCCTGGGATAAAGTGCACTTATACATGATGTATACATCTTTTTATATGTTAGTGGACTCAGTGTGCTAGTATTTTGTTGAGGATTTGTGTATCCATGGTCATAGGATGTATTGGTCTATAGTTTTCTTTTCCTGTTATATCTTAGTCTTTTTTCTCACTCTGGGTTAATACTGGCCCTCCAGAATGATTTTCAAAGTGTTCTATCATTTTCTATTTGCTGGATGAGTTAGTGAAAATTTGGTATTAATTCTGTAATTATTTGAGTAGTATTCAGCATTAAAGCCATCTGGACCTAAGCTTTTCATTGTCAAATTGTGGGTTGTTTCTTGATTATCAAATCAAACTTTGTAATTCTTTTTTTTTTTTTTAAACTTTACAATGTTGTATTAGTTTTGCCAAATATCGAAATGAATCCGCCACAGGTATACATGTGTTCCCCATCCTGAACCCTCCTCCCTCCTCCCTCCCCATACCCTCCCTCTGGGTCGTCCCAGTGCACCAGCCCCAACCATCCAGTACCGTGCATCGAACCTGGACTGGCGACTCGTTTCATATATGATATTATGCATGTTTCAATGCCATTCTCCCAAATCTCCCCACCCTCTCCCTCTCCCACAGAGTCCATAAGACTGATCTATACATCAGTGTCTCTTTTGCTGTCTCGTACACAGGGTTATTGTTACCATCTTTCTAAATTCCATATATATGCGTTAGTATACTATATTGGTGTTTTTCTTTCTGGCTTACTTCACTCTGTATAATAGGTTCCAGTTTCATCCATCTCATTAGAACTGATTCAAATGTATTCTTTTTAATGGCTGAGTAATACTCCATTGTGTATATGTACCACAGCTTTCTTATCCATTCATCTACTGATGGGCATCTAGGTTGCTTCCATGTCCTGGCTATTATAAACAGTGCTGCGATGAACACTGGGGTACACGTGTCTCTTTCCCTTCTGGTTTCCTCAGTGTGTATGCCCAGCAGTGGGATTGCTGGATCATAAGGCAGTTCTATTTCCAGTTTTTTAAGGAATCTCCACACTGTTCTCCATAGTGGCTGTACTAGTTTGCATTCCCACCAACAGTGTAAGAGGGTTCCCTTTTCTCCACACCCTCTCCAGCATTTATTGCTTGTAGACTTTTGGATCGCAGCCATTCTGACTGGTGTGAAATGGTACCTCTTATAAGTCTATTCACATTGTCTCTTTCTTTTTAAGTAGTTTCTTTTTAATAATTTTTCCAATTAATTTATTTATTTTAATTGGAAGATAAATCCTTTACAATACTGTGATGGTTTTTGCCATACATCAACTTGAATCGGCCACAGGTATACATGTGTCCCCTCCATCCTGAACCCCCTCCCACCTCCTTCCCCCTATGTCTCTCTGGATTATCCCCAAGTACTGGCTTTGGGTTCCCCACTTCATGCGTTGAACTCGCACTGGTCATCTATTTTACATATGGTAATGTACATGTTTCAATGCTATTCTCTCAAATCATCCCACCCTTGCCTTTTCCCACTGAGTCCAAAAGTCTTCACTTTAGATCTGTGTCTTTTTGCTGTGCTGCAGTAGGATCATTGGTACCATCTTTCTAAATTCAATATATATGTGTTAATATACAGTATTTGTCTTTTCTTTCTGACTTACTTCATGTTGTATAATAGACTCCAGGTTCATCCATCTCACTAGAACTGACTCACATGTATTCCTTTTTTATAACTGAGTAATATTCCATTGTAAATATGTACCTCGACTTGCTTATCTGTTCATCTGCCAATGGACATCTAGGCTGTTTCCATGTCCTAGCTATTGTAAATAGTGCAGCAGTACATTGGGTACACGTGTCTCTTTCAGTTCTGGATTCCTTGGAGTGTATGCCCAGCAGTGGGTTTTCTGGCTTTTATTCCCAGGTTTTTAAGGAATCTCCACACTTTTCTCCATAGTGGCTGTACCAGTTTGCATTCTCACCAACCATGTAGGAGGTTTCCCTTTTCTCACCCTCTCCAACATTTATTGTTTGTAAACATTTTGATGATGGCCATTCTGACTAGTATGAGATGATACACTAGTGTGAGTGTGGTTTTGATTTGCATTTCTCTAATAATATGTGAAATTGAACATCTTTTTATGTGTTTATTAGCATCTGTGTATCTTCTTTGGATAAAAGTCTGTTCAGGTCTATTCTTTACTTTTTGATTGGGTGTTTATCTTTCTGGTATTGAACTGCATGAGCTGCTTATATATTTTGGAAATTAATTCTTTGTCAGTTGTTTTGTTTGCTATTATTTTCTCCCATTCTAAGGGCTGTCTTTTCACCTTGTTTGTAGTTTCCTTCATTGTGCAAAAGCTTTTACATTTAATTATATCTCATTCATTTATTTTAGTTTTTATTTCCATTACTCTGGGAGGTGGATCACAGAGGATCTTGATGTGATTTAAGTCAGAGTGTGTTCTGCCTGAGTTTTCTTCTAGGAGTTTTATAGTTTCTGGTCTAGGCTTAATCCATCTTATTTTTATGTATGGTATTAGAAAGTGTTCTAGTTTCATTCTTTTACATGTAGTTGACCAGTTTTCCCAGCACCACTTGTTGAAGAGACTGACTTTTCTCCATTGTATATTTTTGTCTCCTTTGTCAAAGATAATGTGTCTATAGGTGCATGGATTTTGTCTCTGGACTTTCTATTTTGTTCAATTCATCTATATTTCTGTCTTTGTGCCAGGACCATACTGTCTTGATGACTATAGCTTTGTAGTATAGTCTGAAGTCAGGAATGTTGATTCCTCCAGTTCCATTCTTTTTTCTCAAGATTGTTTTGAAAGTATTTCCTCTAAAATCAGGAACAAGACAAGGGTTCCCCCTCTTACCACTACTATTCAACATAGTTTTGAAAGTCCTAGCAACAGCAATCAGAGGAAAAGAGATAAAAGAAATTCAGACTGGAAAAGAAAAAGTACAACTCTCACTGTTGGCAGATAACATGATCCTCTACATAGAAAACCCTAAAGATACGATCAGAAAAGTACTAGAGCTAATCAATGAATATAGTAAAGTTGCAGGACATAAAATTAATACACAGAAATCCCTTGCATTCCTTTTACTCAGCTATTAAAAAGAATGTATTTGAATCAGTTCTAATGAGGTAGATGAAACTGGAGCCTATTATACAGAGTGAAGTAAGTCAGAAAGAAAAACACCAATACAGTATATTAATGCATATATATATGGAATTTAGAAAGATGGTGACAGTGACCCTATATGCGAGACAGCCAAAGAGACACAAATGTATAGAACAGACTTTTGGACTTTGTGGGAGAAGGCAAGGGTGGGATGATGTCAGAGAATAGTATTGAAACATGTATATTATCGTATATGAAATAGATCGCCAGTCCAGGTTCGATGCATGAGACAGGGTGCTCAAGGCTAATCCACTGGGATGACCCTGAGGGGTGGGATGGGGAGGGAGGTGGGAGGGAGTTCAGGATGGGGAACACATGTACACCCATGGCTGATTCATGTCAATGTATGGCAAAAACCCCTATAATATTGTAAAGTAATTAATCTCTAATTAAAATAATTAATTAATTTTTTTAGAAAAGAAAGAAAAAGATATAACCACCTGGAATATTTTCACATTTCCACCTTTATTATAGCTAAACAATAATAAAACTCAACACAGTGAAGTACTTTTCAAATGTTAATTTTCATAGTTTGCCAAACATATAACAATGCTCCACCTTTAATGTTCCTACCATTTCATTTTACTTGTTCTAACAAGTACAGAGAATGATGAATTTAACTAAGAATGATTTCAGATTAACTTCTCTAACATAAAGCACTCAACTTTTATAATATATGTAGAGCAAGTATAATAAGCACTGAAATATGTAATTGCTTTTTAGGAAATATTTGTTTCCAATTTAGGTTTCAAAGTAATGTGGAAGACTAAATTATATCATTTTTAATGGCTTTCAGGTAAAGCTCTCAGGATCAGTAGTAGATTAAGAAATAGAAGCACAATTATAGAAAAAAGAAAAATAAACTTCAAAAGGACCGGACCTTAGGCTGTACCATTATTCCATAAACTACAAGAAGACCACACCATTATTACTGAAGTAATATTATTAGTCATGCTTTATAATATTCCTGTATACAGCTAGTTATTCTCTGTTATAACATTTGTAAGTGTAGATTTTAATTCCAGGTTTTTGTTTTTATAATCAACAAATAAATGCATATATGTTCATGTTGGGGAAAAAAAAAGAAATTCCTTGCATTCCTATACACTAACAATGAAAGATCAGAAAGAGAAATTAAGGAAACAATCCCATTCACCATTGCAATGAAATAATAAAATACTTAGGAATAAATTTATCAAAAGAAACAAGAGATATACAGAAAACTATAAAACACTGATGAAAGAAATCAGAGATGACACAAATAGAGGGAGAAATATACCACGTTCTTGGATTGGAAGAATCAATATAATAAAAATGAGTATACTACCCAAAGCAATCTGTAGATTCAACACAATCCCTATCAAAGTACCAACAGTATTTTTCACAGAACTAGAACAAATAATTTCACAATTTGTATGGAAACACAAAAGACCCCAAATAGCCAAAGCAATGTTGAGAAAGAAGTATGGAATCAGAGGAATCAACCTTCCTGTTCAACCATTTTTAATAGAGAAATGCAGATTGTCTGTTTCTTTTTGAGTTAGTTTCTGTACTTCATGTCTTTTAAGGAATTTGTGTACTTCCTCTAACTTATCTAATTTATTGGTGAACATTGTTCCTTGTATTCCATTATGCTCTTTCTCATTTTAATGTCAATAGTAATCTCTCCTCTGTTGCTGTGATGCTAGATATTTGAGCTTTTCTCTCTCTTTTTGGTCAATCCAGCTTAGAAGATGATAACAATAACCCTGTGTACGAGACAGCAAAAGTGACGCTGATGTATGGAACAGTCTTATGGACTCTGTGGGAGAGGGAGAGGGTGGGAAGATTTGGGAGAATAGCATTGAAACATGTAAAATATCATGTATGAAATGAGATGCCAGTCCAAGTTCAATGCACGATACTGGATGCTTGGGGCTGGTGCACTGGAATGACCTGGAGGGATGGTATGGGGAGGGAGGAGGGAGGAGGGTTCAGGAGGGGGAGCACATGTATACCTGTGATAGATTCATTTTGATGTTTGGCAAAACTAATACAATTATGTAAAGTTTTAAAATAAAATAAAATTTAAAAAAAAAAGTTCTTTTCAAAGAATCAGCTTTTGGTTTCATTGAATTTCTATGTTGTTTTGATTCCCTATTTCATTAGTTTCTGTCCTTGTCTTTATTATTTTCTTCTTTGTTGTAGCTTTAGGTTTAGTTTGCTCTTCTTTCAGTGAGTTAGGGTGGAAAGTTAGGTTCATGACTTGAGATTTTTGTTCTTTTTAAAAGTAGACATTTATAGCCTTAAACTTTTCCATGAGCACTGTTTTTCCTACATCCCATTCATTTTGGTAAGTAATGGCTTCATTTTTATTTATCTCAAAGTAATTTCTGGTTGTAGTTTTGATATAGTATACAACTCATCGGTTATTTAGGAGTGTATTGTTTAATTTCCATGTATTGTTTAATTTCTGTGTATTTGTGAGTTTCCCAATTTTTGTTATTGATTTTTAATATAATTCCATTGTGGTTGAAAGACATACACTGTTTTATTTATATCTTGAATTGTTTTTTGCAGAAAACAGTTAATTAGAGTAGCAGACTTTAGTGTGGTTTATCCAAAGAGACTCTAATCCAATGATAAAAGACTATGAAGTTCAGGAATGTAATTCTGTTTCCTTGATCATTCCAAAAGTCAGAAGGGACCACTGATCTCACTGCCATAGTGATGGCCCCTTGTAAGTGGACTTGGCCTTGCTCAGTCGTTGGCTAGGAAGTCTGAGCAAAGGTCATAGAGGGAGTGATTCTGGTATCTGACCCTGGTATCTTTCCTGATTGATAGAGCAAATTATACTTGCTGTGTAATTTTTGAATTTTCACTGTGCTTTTCTTTTATCTTCTCTCTACAGTACTCTTTCCATTCCTTGTCCCAATCCTTGATGTATTAAATATCACCATATTTCCAAAAAGTGCTGTGAATTTTTTTACAAAATCTGTAAAAAGGATAAAAGAAAGTCGCCTCAAAGATAATCAAAAGGTAAGGTCTAGTGGTGGTTACATGAGGGTGTTCACGTTTTGAAAATTTGTTAACCTGTACACATATGATTTGTGTACTTCTCTGCATTTTTTAAAAAATTAGGTAGAGAAATATAGATTTTAGAACTGGGAAGTTACTAATATATCATTTTGGAGGGATGAGGAAGGTGGAGGTTGGGGAAGAAATAAGAAAATGAGCCAGAGAGTGATGTTTAAATTTAATAGTAGGCATGCATATTAGTATGTCATAGCATAAATATTGTTGAGATAAAAGTTTTACCACTTCCATTCAATAAACTGTTAAAGGATAACAATTACTATTTGAAAATGATTTTACCAATATCATAATTTTCCCATATGTTATACTGGTAAAGAATCACTTTGATTCTAAGACTCCTATTTTATAGATTGTGCAATGAATAGAAAGCCCCATCAGGCAGCTGGTGGAGTGAATTCTGTGTTAAATTGGAGCCCTCTCCTAGTCTGGCATGGCCAGGGGTCTTCTCTGGGCCATGAGGCTGCAAGCTCATTAACCCAGGTTTGCCTCCATTAAGCCTGGAGGCCAGCACAAGGATGTCTGCAGGTCAGGGGGACAAGAGTTTTGTACCCAGAATGTCACTGAAGATTGTATAAGGTTTTGAGAGGGTCAAGGCATTGAAGATGCTTCCAAAAACACTACCAATGAACTTTGCAAATGTGAGGGGATTAATTTGTGTGATCATTCATTAAGATTTAAAATTGGAAGGAGAAAAAGGAATAAAATCATGGACTTTTCCTGAGCAAACAAGTGTGACAGGAGAGACAACAGGCAACTCTTTGGCAAAATAAAGCTGTTTCAAAAGACAGAGAAACCAAAGATCAAAGAGAGTGAGGACCAGAAAGCAGTTGGATTGATGGCTGGGTTTCTCTCTGGGAAACATCATGTTCTCCAAGGTCTGTAGGTGAATGTTAGTTCACTATCTCCAGCAAGAGTAGTCAGACTTCTAATTTTTAAGGGGCCATATTCTCAGGAAAGAGGTTAAATACCGCACTCCTGATTTGTCTATGACTTCACAAGTAACTTTCTATCATAGAAAATTTCTTTCTGCTTACAGCCACGTGTGGACTTTCTTCAGCTGATGATTAACTCCCAGAATTCCAAAGAAACAGACAATCATAAAGGTAACCAAGGAGAGCTTCAGAGGGGCCACAGTAGGGAGACGCAGAGGTAGGGGGCAGTTCTGAAAATGCACAGAAAACTTTCCAGGCAGATGGGAATTTAGGCCAAATTGAAGACAGACACTTGTGCCGAAAGAAAGAGTAGGCCGTGGTACTTCCTAGAAGTTTGCAGGCACAACTTTGTTCAGAGCTCGAAGGGCAAGTATAACAAGGAAGTCATGCCCAGAAGTCAGTTATGAAATGGATCGCTACAGCTGAACCTCTGGGGAGCTTGGTTCTGATATCAGTTCTCAGGCTCCTCCAGAACCACCAAGTCAGAACCTCTGTCTGAATATTTGCATCAAGGCTTCATCCCTTCATTCATGAGGGGGCACATTGCCCCATTGTTGGTGACCTTAATTTGGAACACTTTTAAACTTGTGTTCACCAGCTTATTCTACTGTAAAGTGTAATTTTCCACCCCTTTGTTATGAACACATAACTTCTGGGAGAAGCTGTTGAGACTGTAAACATTCTGTTCCTCTTCAAATTTTCACCCATTGGTTTTATCATTCATGGATGGTTTTTGACTGAAACCATTGTTGTTATTATGATTACAACATGATGTCTTTCTAAACCCATCATTCTTCTGTATTTATGAGCTGATGTTCTTTCACAAGGAGAGCTCTCCATTCTCCCCCAGTCATCTATTTATATCAGTATATCTCATGTACAGCTAACTTACTGTCTCATATCACTCTTCATTTTGATTTTCAAATTCTCTCAGGTTTGTCCACTGGAGCCCTTTCAAGTGGGCTCCTATATATATATTACTTTTTTCTCCTGAAAAATTTTTTCAATAGGCTATTTTTTAGCAGAAATTAAAAAGCAAAACTGAGTGAAGAATAAAGAGTTTCCCAATATACATTCTGCCCCCACCCCCACCTACATATAGCCTTCCTCAAATCAGAAGTCCATACTGGAGTGATACACTTGTTAAAATCAATGAACCTACACTGATACATTATTATCACCCAAAGACAATAGTTCACACCTGGGTCCATCTTGGCCTTGTGCATTCAATGGCTTTTGATAAATGTATAATGATATGTGTCCACCACTGTTGTATACAGAGTATCCTGTATCCTTTTCACTTATCATTTTCCAAGAACTTCCTCACTTCCTAATGCAAGGCATTCCAGCTTTCTCTTCTATTTCCCCTAGAATAAGCCATTTCTCTAAGAAATTCAGGTTCCGTTTAGTGAGAAATGGTGTTTAGAATCCAAAATCTGGGTTCTAGGAATGCTCATTGCTACCAGGGTTGGTTTTTTTTGTTTGTTTGTTTGGTTTTTTTGCTTCCAGATCCTCTCAGTGGACAATTTTCAGAACATCAACTATTTTTACACAGGAATGTAAAAATTAAAAAAAAAAAAAAAGATGTCTGTATCTACTCCAAAACACTGATGCAAACCAGCTCTCTCTCACACACAAAAAGACCCTGGTGTGTTTTAATTCCATTACATGAATACTCCTAAATGGTTAATTTGAAGCCACCAATGAATTGATAACCATCTCACAAAAGTCTGGAATTTTATAAAATTGGTTCTTGAAAGCAGGTATAAACCTACTTCAGTTCAGTTCATTTCGGTTCAGTCGCTCAGTCGTGTCCAACTCTTTGCGACACCATGAATCGCAGCACACAAGGCCTCCCTGTCCATCACCAACTCCTGGAGTTCACTCAGACTCACATCCATCGAGTCAGTGATGCCATCCAGCCATCTCATCCGCTGTCGTCCCCTTCTCCTCCTACCCCCAGTCTCTCCCAGCATCAGTTCAGCACACTCTAAATATATCTATAACTGTGTGGATACTTACTTTTATCATTCTATCTATCTATCTAATATCATCTATCATTTCTTTAAGTACATGATTCAGTACAACTTTCTGTGATGAAGAAAATAATCTGTATCTGTTCAGTTCAATATAGTAATCACTAGACATAAATATCTCCTGAGGACATGACATGAGGCCAGTGTCCCTGGAACCTGAATGCTAAATTGTATTTAATTTTAATCAATTAAAATTTGAATAGTCACATATTAGCACAGCTCTAGACTTTGAGTATTATGGAGTTTATGTTAACTGGGGAAAGACTTTGATGGCATCACAGACATCATCATTGGAGATATCATCATCTACAATCTTGTAGACCTTTATTACACTCATTTTATATTACTTTTATTATTGATTTCTTGGTTGGAGCAGGTACCACATAGAGTTGAGTGCTCTAAGTAACAAATGTCCTACTACACCCATCAAATAGCCAAGAGCCTAAGCATGCTTTGTCTCTTTGGAGAAAATAAAATTGGAGACTAGTGTATAATCACAGGGCTGTTTGATAAGTATAAAGAAGAGCAGAGAGAGGGGATGTGTACCTAGAGGATGACCTTCAGACTCTACTCTCTGGATCTTATTTTTCTAATTTTCACATCGGGCTATATCCTTCCATGGATGCATTCTTTCTTTTGCTATTTTAATGCGAATGATTAGCCTAGGATCATCACAACTCTTCAAGATTTTTGTTGATTTCTGTAGCTTCTATACATATCTCGATCATCCCCTTGAAGGCTTGTGCCCCAGGTCTTGTATTACCTGGTGCCTCTCAAGGGCATAATCCATGCTTCTCAGGCTATTGTACACATACATCTCCACATCTCATGAAAGTTCAGATGTTGTATCCATAGTTCTAGGATGGGATTTGAGAATCTGAATTTGTATTAGGCTTCCAAATCCTGCTCATGCTGCTGGTCCATGGACCACACTTTGAGTTGCAAGAGTTTGTCTGTAGCCCATATTGTACTCTTCTGTTCCTGTAAACAAGTTTTGATAAAATATAATTTAATTTCCCCTACCATATGGTATCCCAAAGAAAGGCAATGCCAAAGAATGCTCAAACTACTGCACAATTGCACTCATCTCACACACTAGTAAAGTAATGCTCAAAATTCTCCAGGCCAGGCTTCAGCAATACATGAACCGTGAACTTCCTGATGTTCAAGCTGGTTTTAGAAAAGGCAGACGAACCAGAGATCAAATTGCCAACATCTGCTGGATCATGGAAAAAGCAAGAGAGTTCCAGAAAAACATCCATTTCTGCTTTATTGACTATGCCAAAGCCTTTGACTGTGTGGATCACAATAAACTGTGGAAAATTCTGAAAGAGATGGGAATACCAGACCACCTGACCTGCCTCTTGAGAAACTGTTGCAGGTCAGGAAGCAACAGTTAGAACTGGACATGGAACAACAGACTGGTTCCAAATAGGAAAAGAAGTACATCAAGGCTGTATATTGTCACCCTGCTTATTTAACTTCTATGCAGAGTACATCATGAGAAACGCTGAGCTGGAAGAAGCACAAGCTGGAATCAAGGTTGCCGGGAGAAATATCAATAACCTCAGATATGCAGATGACACCATCTTTATGACAGAAAATGAAGAGGAACTAAAAAGCCTCTTGATGAAAGTGAAAGAGGAGAGTGAAAAAGTTGGCTTAAAGCTCAACATTCAGAAAATGAAGATCATGGCATCCGGTCCCATCACTTCATGGGAAATAGATGGGGAAACAGTGGAAACAGTGTCAGACTTTATTTTTCTGGGCTCCAAAATCACTGCAGATGGTGACTGCAGCCATGAAATTAAAAGACACTCCTTGGAAGGAAAGTTATGACCAACCTAGATAGCATATTCAAAAGCAGAGACATTACTTTGCCAACAAAGGTCCATCTAGTCAAGGCTATGGTTTTTCCAGTGGTCATGTATGGATGTAAGAGTTGGACTGTGAAGAAAGCTTAGCGCTGAAGAATTGATGCTTTTGAACTGTGGTGTTGGAGAAGACTCTTGAGAATCCCTCGGACTGCAAGGAGATCCAACCAATCCATCCTAAAGGAAATCGGTCCTGGGTGTTCTTTGGAAGGACTGATGCTGAAGCTGAAACTCCAGTACTTTGGCCACCTCATGCGAAGAGTTGACTCATTGGAAGAGACTCTGATGCTGGGAAGGATTGGGGGCAGGAGGGAAAGGGGACGACAGAGGATGAGATGGCTGGATGGCATCACTGACTCGATGGACATGAGTTTGAACTCCGAGAGTTGGTGATGGACAAGGAGGCCTGGCATGCTGCAATTCATGGGATCGCAGAGTCAGACACAGCTGAGCGACTGAACTGAACTGAACTGACCATATAGTCTGACTGGAAAAGGGAATGGCAAACCACTTGAGTATTCTTGCCTTGAGAACTCCATTAACAGTATGAAAAAGCAAAAAGATATGACACTGAAATAGAGGAAAGCAATAGAATGGGAAAGGTTAGAGATCTCTTCAAGAAAATTAGGGATATCAGGGAATATTTCATGCAAAGATGGGCACAATAAAGGGCAGAAATGGCATGGACCTAACAGAAAAAAAAAAAAAGATATTAAGAAGAGGTGGCAAGAATACACCAAAGAACTATACAAAAAAGATTTTCTAGACCCAGATAACCATGATGGTGAGATCACTCACCAGGAACCAGACATCCTGGAGTGTGATATCAAGTGGGCCTTAGGAAGCATCACTATGAACAAAGCTAGTGGAAGTGATGGAATTCCAGTTGAGCTATTTCAAATCCTCAAAGATTACACTATGAAAATGCTGCAGTCAATATGCCAGCAAATTTGGAAAACTCAGCAGTGGCCACAGGACTGGAAAAGGTCAGTTTTCATTCCAATCCCAAAGAAAGGAAATGCCAAAGAATGCTCAAACTACTGCACAATTGCACTCATCTCACACACTAGTAAAGTAATGCTCAAAATTCTCCAAGTTGAGGCTTCAACAGTATGTGAACTGTGAACTTCCAGATGTTCAAGCTGGATTTAGAAAGGGCAGAGGAACCAAAAAATCAAATTGCCATCATCCGTTGGATCATAGAAAAAGCTAGAGAGTTCCAGAAAAACATCTGCTTTATTGACTGCACCAAAGCCTTTGACTGTGTGGATCACAACAAACTGTGGAAAATTCTTAAAGAGATGGGAATACCAGACCACCTGACCTGTCTCCTGAGAAATCTATATGCAGGTCAAGAAGCAACAGTTAGAACCAGACATGGAACAATGGACTGGTTCCAAATTGGGAAAGGAATATGTCACAGCTGTATATTGTCATCCTGCTTATTTAACTTTTATGCAGGGTACATCATGTGAAATGACGGGCTGGATAAAGCATAAGCTGAAATCAGGATTGCTGGTAGGAATCTCAGTAACCTCAGATATGCAGATGACACCACCCTTATGGCAGAAAGTGAAGAGAAACTAAAGAACCTCTTGAAAAAAGTAAAAGAGGAGTGAGAAAGCTGGCTTAAAACTCAACATTCAAAAAATGAAGATCACAACATTCAGTCCCATCACTTCATGGCAAATAGATGGGGAAACAATGGGAACAGTGAGAGACTTTATTTTCTTTGGCTCCAGAATCACTGCAGATGGTGACTGCAGCCAAGAAATTATAAGACGCTTGCACCTTGGAAGAAAAGCTATGACCAACCTAGAGCATATTAAAAAGCAGAGACATTACTTTGCCAACAAAGGTCCATCTAGTCAAAGCTATGGTTTTTCCAGTAGTCATGTATGGATGTGAGAGTTGGACCGTAAAGAAAGCTGAGCACCAGAGAACTGATGCTTTTGAACTGTGGTGTTGGAGAAGACTCTTGAGAGTCCCTTGGACTACAAGGAGATCAAACCAGTCCATCCTAAAGGAAATCAGTCCTGAATATTCATTGGAAGGACTGATGCTGAAGCTGAAGCTCCAATATATTGGCCACCTGATGCAAAGAACTGACTCTTTAGAAAAGACCCTGATGCTGGGAAAGATTGAAGGCAGGAAAAGGGGACAACAGAGGATGAGTGGTTGGATGGATCACCAACTCAATGGGCATGAGTTTGAGCAAGCTCCAGGAGTTGGTGATAGACAGGGAGGCCTGGCGTGCTACAGTCCATGGAGTTGCAAAGAGTCGGACATGACTGAGTGATTGAACTAAACTGACCATGTAGCTTTATTATTGTATCCTTCAAAAAAAAAAAAAATCAAGCTGTGCCTTAACTAAAATAATTTAAAATATTCTAGAAGGAAATGCTGCTCCATTTTACTTGGAGCTAAAGTTCTTTTACAGTTCTCTAAAGGACACAGTGATAACACTGTAGATGTTAGACAGAAGTGCTGTCTCTTGAAATTACCCAGCTGTGTTGGTAGGGGGTGGCATTGCCAGGAACAGAGAGCCAAGAATAGAATAGACTTGGGAAAAACTGGATCAAGACAGTTCTTGGCTTTTTCTTGGCTCTGTGAGGCAGACACAGGGTGGAAATCACTCTCAGTTTGATTCTAAATTACTTTTACATGATTTCCCCTAGGGGTTTGGGAGTTTCACTGGAATGTCTCATCATTTAAGCTATGGTTTTTACAATGCCATGCTTTACCTAAAATGTCTTTACTTGGTTTTTTTTTTTTTTTTTTTAGCTCTCTCTGACCAAGAACTCATAGCCCAGAGTATTATCTTTATTTTTGCTGGCTATGAGACCACTAGCAGTACTCTTTCCTTCCTTCTGTATATTTTGGCCACTCACCCTGATGTCCAGCAGAAGCTGCAGGAGGAGATTGATGCAACTTTCCCCAATAAGGTGAGTGATGATACCCAGAGATAGAGGGGGAAGGTGAAGCCTTAGCATGATTGTCTTCTCACCACTTCTTAGGAGATTTCTGCCCAAAACATAAGCATCAAATCATTTACCTCCTTTCCCAGGTGGTGCAATGGGAAAAAAACCCAATCCTTCTTCCAATGTAGGAGGTGCGGGTTTGATATGTGGGTTGAGAAGATCCCCTGGAGTCAGAAATGGCAACCCACTCCAGTATTCTTGCCTTGGAAATCCCATGGACAGAGGAGCCTGGTGGGCTACAGTTCATGGGATTGCAAAGAGTCAGAGAAGACTAAGTGATTGAGCACAGCACATTTAGGAAAGATCTAAAGGATACGAAGCAAAGGGAGAAAACATAAGTACTTCGTGCTACTCACAGCAATATAAGTACTTTGAAAAAAGTGCTGGTCCTGCAGTATCAGTTGTCAGAATAATGCCAAGTAACATTCACAGAACTTCAGTGGCATCTGAAAGTGAAAGTGAAGTCACTCAGTCGTGCTGACTCTTTGTGACCCCACGGACTGTAGCCCACCAGGCTCCTCCCTCCATGGGATTCTCCAGGCAAGACTACTGGAGTGGGTTGCCATTTCCTTCTCCAGGGGATCTTCCCGACCCAGGGATCGAACCCGGGTCTCCTGATTTCCAGGCAGACGCTTTAACCTCTGAGCCACCATTTATTTCTCTGGTGTCTGCATTTGTTGTTCAGGCACTACATTGTGTCAGACTCTGTGACCCCATGGACTGCAGCACGCCAGGCTTCCCTGTCCTTCACTATCTCCCAGAGTTTGCCCAAGTTCATGGGGTCTGCATAGTTATCTGTTGATATTGGCTGGACTTGCTGTGGTCTGGGCTGTGGTCTGTGGTGGATCTAGGCTGGCCTTGGCTAAGTGGTTGTGTTGCAGGAAGGGGGACCCCTTCCAGGGCCCGAAACTGGGCTCTTGTCCAACACTCAGAAATGAATTGTCCAAGGAGACACATGTGCTGACACAGCAAGAGATTTTATTGGGAAAGGGCACCCGGGTGGAGAGCAGTAGGGTGAGGGAAACCAGGAGAACTGCTCTGCCAGTCTTGCAGGTTTTATGGTGATGGGATTAGTTCCCCGGGTTGTTTTTAGCCAATCATTCTGACTCAGAGTCCTTCCTGGTGGTACATGCCTTATTCAGCCAAGATGAATGCCAGAGAGGATTCTGGAGGTGGTTGGACATGTGGTGTCTCCTTTTGACCTTTCCTGAACTCTTCCGGTTGGTGGTGGCTTATTAGTTCTGTGTTCCTAACCAGGACCTTCTGTCATAAAACAACTCATGCAAACGGTTACTATGGCACCTGGCCAGGCTGGGCAGTTTCAGTCAGTGTGCTTTCCCTAACAGTTAGACTGACTCAGCTCCACACATGCTCCTCACATGTCTCAATCTCCACATGTTTGCTTCTCAGGGCAGCAGTAGATGTCATGAGCAAGAGGCCTAATCCCATGGGTGACTTTCAAAACTCTGCTAGCATCACACATAGCCAATATTCCACTGGCTCAAAGTGAGCCACCTGACCAACCTGAGTCAGAATGGGAGGGCATCGCAGAGTTAATGGCGAAGGGAATGGACAGAGGAAATGGTGGAGAATTGGGACCATTAATTCACTCTACTGCCCTGTGTAAACTTTAGACTAGGTGAAGCCTGGTGTACAAGAAAGGATATACGGTAGGAAACAGAGAACACAAGCCTGAGACCTGGCTGGTTTTGGACAAGTCTTATGACCTTTCAGAATCCTAGGTCCTTCAGATACTTTGTAGGGCCTGCATAAATTAGAGATGATTTTCTTCTCTGGTAAACTCCATATTGGGATTCTTTTAATTACAAGAAGATCGAAAGGCTGCTAACAGACCAAGGCTAGCTGAGACATTGCATTCTCTCCTTTTTATAAAAATACTAATAATACTAGTACTATTGGCTTATATGTGCTTACTTTATATGTCTGTTCTAAATACTTTCTTTTTTTAATTTCAATGTATTTATTTTAATTGGAGGCTAATTAGTTTACAATATTGTATTGGTTTTGCCATACATCAACATGAATCCACCACAGGTGTACACGTGTTCCCCATCCTGAACCCCCCTCCCACCTCCCTCCCTGTACCATCCCTCTGGGGGAGAGGGAGAGGGTGGGATGATTTGGGAGAATACTTTCTATTTAAAAATGTGTTTAATTTTCAAGAAATTCTTTATGAGTCAGGAGAGACTAGCCTATGCCTGAGTAACAGACAAGCCTGGGATCTCAGGGCTTTCATAGCACAGTTTTCCATCAGCCATGTGTACACGCTGAACGTGGACTGTTTGTGGGGGATGGAGTGGACAGCTCTGCTTCAGAGTCACTCAGGAAAACTGACTCAGAGCCTTCACCACCTTATAATTGCCTTAACTGAAACATGAGGCCTTCTTGTCATCTGTGGAATAAGGAACTCGAGAGTTGCTTACTGGGTTTTCAACTGATTTGTCTCTGAACTGATATAATCACCTCAGTTCACAGCCTGTTGGCAAAGCTGGTTTCCCATAACTTCAAGTGGGCTGGGAAACATGGGGACTACATGGATGCTGGGTGAGCAGTGAGTGTCTCTGCCATACTACCCTGTGGAGGGTCAGCTCCATCTGTCTCCATGTAACATATGAGATACCTGAGCTACCGGGAGATGAAATACTTCCAGACACTACTCGTGTACGTGCTGGTGATCTAGTCAAGCTGTGATCCAGGGTGTTGGCTCCTGAGGCACTCTTACCCTCTATAATGTTTCCCCTTAACTATAACCCCATGTGACAGCCATTTATCACCCACAGTGGTCTCAGATCTCAGCCAAAACTGGAGTTCTTTGTGGCATGCAGATAGCTGGACCCTGGGGCTGGAGTTGCTTGTTTAGACCTTCAGACCTTAGGGTCACACCTGCAGGGATAATAAGAGACCCTTCTAGCAGCAGACGGTGGGGTTCTGATCCTCTTGTAACCTCCCTGCATCTGAAATTGTGTTCTCATTCATACTCTTCATTTGCAGATTTGGTTTAGAAAGAAACTTGTTTCTCCCCAATTATTTATAGAGTTTTCATATATTGTTTCCAGACTGCATGTGTATAATGAAGAGCATAAGCAGTCAAGAGTCTTCAATTAAGAACCTTCATGTTGAATAGGGGATTTGCTCCTTTATACGTTCTTTCCTTGGTACAGATGTGTGGCCTCACTTTCAAAAAGAAACTGACTGTGGCCTATTTCACTTAAGCGTAAGGGTCCTGGTCTTGGTCACATTTGTTCTCATGAGAGGAAAGATACACTCCATGACAACCTGTGGTGTTTCACAAACTATTTAGAGAATTGTTCTGGTGTCCTTCCATTGTCGTGACTACTGCCCATCTCAATGGGCATTGAGAGGTCAAATGACGTGTAAAATGTCTATAAATGCTAACGTCCTTTCCAATTTAAATTATTCCCTGGAGCTCCTAACATTTCAGTAGGCCTACATAGATGGAGTTGAAGGTTGATCTGATATCTTAATTTATCAAAATCTATTTCTTTCTTCCCAGGCCCCTCCGACCTATGATGTCCTGGCACAGATGGAGTACCTTGACATGGTGGTGAATGAGACTCTCAGAATGTTTCCTATTGCTATTAGACTTGAGAGGCTCTGTAAGAAGGATGTGGAAATCCATGGGGTGTCCATTCCCAAAGGGACAACAGTGATGGTGCCAATCTCCGTGCTGCACAAAGACCCACAGCTCTGGCCAGAGCCTGAGGAGTTCCGTCCTGAAAGGTACAAGAGCCCAGGGAAGGGGCCCCTCCTGATCCAGTTGCTCAGAGCGTATGCTGACAACCCTCATTATGGATAACAAATGTGTGACTACGTAATTGCTTTATTTTACACCTTTTTATTGTTAAATGTCTTTTCTTATTCCAAGAACATTATTTGATTAAATAACAATTAAAATTAAAATAAATAATAATTAAAATTTAAAATTTTACCAACCGTGAACTAGAGAAAAAAAATTTAGCTCTGTACATTCTCAATACCTTAAGCTTTGCTATTGTTTAGACACTAAGTTGTGTCCGACTCTTTGCAACCTCATGGGCTGTGTCCCACCAGTCTCCTCTGTCCGTGGGATTTTCCAGGCAAGAATACTGGAGTGGGTTGCCATTTTCTTCTCTAGGAGGTATTCCTGACCCAGGGATTGAACCCATATCTTGTGCATTAGCAAGTGGATTTTTTACCATTGAGCCACCGTGGAAGCCCAATAACTTAAGATAGGTCTCATTAATAGTGAAATGTAAATCCTGTGGACATTTTTCTATGCATATACCCATTGTTAAAACTTGGAATGGCATTATATATAGTCTGATTTTCAATTGCTTTCTTTATTTAACAGTAAACTATAAACAACATTCTGTGTTTTTTAAATATATTTATATATCTTGCATCTGCTATAATTTACTTAACAGCTATATTATTTTAGGTGTATTGGTTTTTATTCCTTAAAGTCTGTCTGTCTGTTCTTGTTAGTTCTTTGAATTCATCACTAACATTCCCATATTTCCATTGCTTTAAACACTGGCTGCTGTTTCCTCCATTATTATTTTGGGACTGTAGGCTAAGGCTAGCAGTCTCATCCCAGGAGGTTCCAGGAGCCTCAGTGAGGATGGACACACAGGTGCCCTCATTCAGTCTGTGGCTGCAGACCTGAGCAGCTCCCTTCTGCCTCAGTGTTTGGTGACCTTTCGGAGAGAAGTCCTCTGGTCTCTAGATGTCTAGACTTTCTCCTTGTAGGGGTTAATATTGTCTTCTGGGAATTCAGAGTCAGGGTCTGGTTTGGGCACAGATTGGACTCTGGAAAGAGCTGATGCTCTTCCATTTATTTTATGGTGAGCAAAATTTGGATTGAAGATTTTAGCACCCTAGCTGGGATCTAGCCCTTTATGCTGCTGCTGCTGCTAAGTCGCTTCAGTCGTGTCCGACTCTGTGCGACCCCATAGACGGCAGCCTGCCGGGCTTTGCTGTCCCTGGGATTCTCCAGGCAAGAACACTGGAGTGGGTTGCCATTTCTTCTCCATGAGTCCCTGACTACAAGCTCCCTGATGGCAGGGATGTGTCTTGTTCACCCTGGTGTCCCTAGTGCTAGCATAACTTGTACCTGTAACATTGTTGAAAGAAGAGTCAGAGTCCACCAAGTCCTCCGTCCTGGACCAGAAAACCTCAGTGTTTCTCTCAAGTTCAGCAGCTCCCCCTCCTGCAACCTCAGGAACCTGAAACCAGAGACCACTCACTGTAGTTCCCTTTGATTCATTCAGCAGTCAAGCAGAGAGGTAGTGCTCACCCGTGGGTGGCAGGGACTGGGCCAGGGAGTGGGAAATCCAAACGTTAAAGCCATTATTAAGAGTTTTGGACATATACACTGTATATTCTATAGGCAAATGTCTATGAATCATGTTTAATGTATCTGTTTGTGTCCATTCCCTGCTCAACAGCCATCAACCAGGTCTGCACCACTCACATGCTGCCCTTCGACTAATTCTCCATGCATCTGAAATCACATTGTCTGTAAATATTCCAGAATAGTCTCCAAAATAGGGACTCTTTAAAATGCACAGAACCACAATGCCATTATTACCCCAAATCCACATATTTTCTTAATATATTCAAATATTGAAGAGTCAAATTTGAATTGAACAGAGGTCTAACTATCAAGGACTTTATAGATTTGTGGAAATGATAGACACAGAAATCAGTGATTGAACCAGAGTAGAGTTGAGTCATATGCCCACATAAATCTACTGACCTCAACATTCTCTGTATGTGAGAGGAAGAGACACACATACACAAGAGGAGGGGAAGGGAAAACAATTGAAAACTAACAATTAAAATATTCAGAGACGTTTCTCCTGCTTCCTTCATCTCTGAGCACATGACCAATGTCAGTGTTTACAGAGGCAGGAACCCACTCTTCCTTCAACCAGTCTCATTTCCTAACTGCCTTTCAGAGCCTGAGCATCTCACCAATCTGAATGTAATTTCATATTTAAAGATGCATTTTCTTTAAACATCCTTCATCTCATCTTCTCACCAGGACTGAAAGCTCCTGTGGGGTCTGGGGGATGAGAAGGCCCTGGGGCTTACCTTTCTCACAGCAAATCAGCACAGCAGGATTCAGTCACCCGCCCACAGGAGTCTCCCTTATGCTACTGGTTGAGGGTTTAAGTTAAAACCTCAGACCTGGAATTCCAGTGACTTTTCTGTTTGATTCACTTTTTCCTCTATGGTTGTGGATCCAGGTTCAGTAAGAAGAACAAGGACAGCATAAATCCTTACGTCTACCTGCCTTTTGGAACTGGACCCCGAAATTGCATTGGCATGAGGTTTGCTATCATGAACATGAAACTTGCTATCGTCAGAGTCCTGCAGAACTTCTCCTTCAAACCTTGTAAAGAAACACAGGTCAGCAGTTCACTCTGCATAGTGTTTTACTGAGATTTTTTTTAAGTGAGATGTATCTCTCTGTGTCTATAAGACTGTGATCTATTCAAATAACAATTTAGTTTACTAGACAGAGAATCTGTTTGAATCCATCTATGACCTTTAACTGTCTTTCATCCCTGGAGGGCTAAGTCTGTGGCTTCATAAAGACCCAACTGTAGAGGTCATCTAGAGTCAAGGCAGTTAGCACGACACGACTACACAAAGTCCAGTGAATTTGAGCAACTTTTAAAAATTTGGTGTCACATCCACTAGAAGGAAGGAAAACGTCGTACAAAGTTGTGAGAGCAGTGATGACCATGTCATGACTTTTCAGTGATGCCCTTCTCCATGGGAACTTACAGAAGCTTTCCTGACAGTGATTCTCAGCCACTATTTGTATAAAGAAATTACTAGGGAGAAATATCCCGATTTTAAGGTCATCTCAGACTCTCCAAAATAATTTCCCCGGAGTGTGGCATTGAGAGCACCCCCACAGATCCCTCTGTGCAGCCACAGTGATCCCTGAGTGAAAGCATTTCTGCCAGATGGGAAGGGCTCCCACAGCCCCTCACCTGCCAGGGATCCTGCTGCCATCCAGCTGGGCTCCCTTTACATTCTCAGAATGACTGTATGTCCTCCCTGTCCACCCTACAGTCCATTCTCCCCCTTCGAGTTCCAGTTCAGTCCCGAGCCCCTCCATGCAGCCTCCCCATCCAGGCCAGAGCCCACTCTCCCCTCTGCTGTGTTTACAGGTACCACAGGCTGGCGTCACAGGTCCTACCACCTGACAATACTTTGACCCTGAACCAGCTAGTTTGGTTCCTTTGTTTCCTTTTTACCTAAGAAGGTCATTAACTCTGTCCCCTTATTTTATTCCTTCCATAAATGCTCAGTGGTGCCTTGATGTCATCGGGCAAACGTTTAAGGAGTGACTTGCAGTTGATTACAGCTGTTGAACACAAATATGGGACAGTTTGAATTTTAAAAATTTATCAAATGTCATTTGTGTTCTTGCTTGTTTTATGTGTGTCTGTGTGTCTATCTGCAGGGAAAATGCTTACCGTTTGAAAGTTTAAAATAACAATTTGTTGCAGTTATAGCAAGACCTGGAATCACTCTCTGAGGAGCACACAGAACAGTTGGCATTGATTCATCTCAAGCATGGCCCTAAAATAAGGCTTTTTTCTAGGAGTCATACATTTAATAAGCAGCTGCTCCCTTTGAGTAGTTTTCTCAGGGAAGAGGAGGATAGAGATGTTTCCATTTTACTTGCAGGCATCTGTGTGGGCGTCCTGTAAATGTGCACACACAGCGGACTCAGCCCTGAGAGAAAGGGGGCCTCGGGCACACCTGGGAAGGGCAGATGCCGCTGCAAGCTCCACCCAGTACCCCATGGGCTGGAGCTTCTCCCTCCACAGCTCCTTGCTTGTCCTTCAGTCAACTGAGGTTAGAAGGTCACTCTGTTGGTTCCCCCAACCCAGAAGGAGTGACTGGGTGAGAAAGGGGCTAAAAATCTCAGACAAACCACTGTAGGTCTTCAGAAGTTCACCATTTGCCCTGCACTTGGAACCAGGGCATGTTTTTAAAAAAATAGGCATAATGCTTCATAGGCATAGTGCTCAGTAGATATTTTTGTGCAATGAATGATGAATGAATGCTTTCACTATCCAGTCTTGATATAACTTACAGAGTAAGTACAGAGAATCAAAGATAAAGAAGGGAAACTGGATGCAAGTGATCAAAGGTACAAACTTCTGATTATAGATAAATAAGTACAGGGATATCACATAAAACGTGATGATTATAGTTTGTGGACATTTTTAATATAATTAAAAGTATAAAATTTTAGACATAAATTTTAACATAAAATTATAGACATTTTTATGTAGTAGAAGGGAATAGATCCTAAAAGTGCTCATGAGAGAAAAACAGAATTTTTTATTTTTCTATCTCTATGAGTTGATGGATGTTAACTAAACTTATTGTGGCTGTAATTTCATGATATATATAAGTTAAATATTTATACCATAAATCATTTATATCTCAATAAATTAGAATTTTAAAAAATTTAAGTGAATAATAAGGGACTACTAGAAATGATTTTGTGCCCATATATCTTATAACACGTTAAATAGACCAATTTTCTGAAAGTCATAATCTATTAAAATTGAATCAAGGAAATATTGGCAGCCTGCCCCTCCCTATAGCTGTTGAACACATTGAATTGGTAGTTTAAAAAAAAATCAAAAATACGATGCTAAAGTAGCTTGTATATTGTTGTAAGGCATTATTGTCTGAAATGTATCTTGTCTGCTTTGCTTCTCTTGTTGGTGGTGCTTCATTCACTGGTTCTCTTAACTATTGCAGATCCCCTTGAAAATAAGCAGTCAAGGAGTTTTAAGACCAGAAAAACCTGTTGTCCTAAAGGTTGTGCTCAGAGATGGAACCATAAGTGGAGCCTGACTTTCTCTAAAGACCTGGGCTTTGTTCTTCAAGGAGCTGTGTCCCAGAATTTCAGGGGGCTTGATTTACTTTGTGGTAAAACTCAGAAATAAAGACAGCCTTCATCTATTGCACTTGCTGGATGACTAGGGTATCCACACATTTGTTTCGCTTTCTCAGTGTCTGTGTTTTTATATATTGCATAATATGAAAGAGGTGACTAATGAGGGCCAGATACATACACTCAGCTTAGCTGATTCTCAAAGGACCATCTCCACCCACCCCCAGTTAGTAACATCTACTCATTCAGAGCAATGATCAACAAAGAAAGTGTCTCAACAGTTTTATCAGCAAATTAATGAAAACAAGAATTATTGTGGTGACTGAAGTTCTGACATTTATTTGTATATCGCAGGTTTTATTTTATATATTCTAAATCAAATATTCTATTGAGCAGCTCTATAGACAACTCTTTACAAAAGTATTATTTGATACTTTTAATACATCTTGCACTTTAGGGGGAATGTGTACAACAGAATCAGGGAGAGCCAGTCACTAAACACTTTTGACCATCACAATCCCTGGTGGGTGGGACCTTTTCAAAACTGCTATTTGATATATTACATAGGTAAAAATTAATCCACAGTGATTTTGCCCATTTCTTAGAGAGTATGTTCATAGCTTAAATCTATGTTTTTTGAGCACATATTTTATATAACAACAGACACATATACTATTAGCTTTGATTAAAAATGTTCATCCCATCGCCCCTGATATTTCTGGAAGGCAGGAAACAGGTTTTCTTGAAGTGTCTTTGTTTTCCACCCTCAACCCCCAACTGTCTTAATACAATAAATGTGGAATAAAAGATGGTTGATTGGTCAGTTGATTGGGGAGAAAGGCTACAGTCACTGGTCAGTTTCAGTTGATATTAGAAGCTGCACACAGCCCTTCCTTTCCCTTTTCTGCCCCTCCCATCCACAACCCCTTCCTTGCTAGGGTTTTCCTAGATAGTCCAGTCCTAAAGCCATTGGGGGAGCACAGAAGATGGGCAGCCTTACATTCAGGGTGTGGGCAGAGAAGGGGGGCTCAGTGGCTCCGAGTTGGAGACTGTGTAGAGAGGGGAAGTATCCACAGAAACAGCAGCCAGGCATGGGTGTGGGAACATAGGCTAGGAGAAAGGAGTGTCCACCCTGAAGCGTGGCCTGGCCAGGGCAGCCAGAGCCTAAATAGGGTGTGGAGGTCCGAGGAGGATGAGGAGGGCACCATGAGTAGACAGGGGTTTGAGTGGCAACAGCTACATAACGGGGGATTGATTGAGTAAATAAATATATTATGGATAATGCTACTGTAGAAGAGCAGAGAAATAGCTCCAGAAGGAATGAAGAGGCTGAGCCAAAGTGGAAATAACACCCAGTTGTGGATGTGTTTGGTGATGGAAGTAAAGTCCGATGCTGTGAAGAACAATATTGCATAGGAACCTGGAATGTTAGATCCATGAATCAAGGTAAATTGAAAGTGGTCAAACAGGAGATGGCAAGAGTGAATGTCGATATTTTAGGAATCAGTGAACTAAAATGTACAGGAATGGGCAAGTTTAATTCAGATGATCATTGTATCTAATACTGTGGGCAAGAATCCCTTAGAAGAAATGGAATAGCCATCATAGTCAACAGAAGAGTCCAAAATGCAGTACAAGGCAAACTATTCAGTACCACAGTAATCCAAGTCTCTGACCCAACCAGTAATGCCAAAGAATCTGAAGTTGAATGTTTCTATGAAGACCTATAAGACCTTCTAGAACTAACTCCAAAACACCAGTCCTTTTCATCATAGCAGACTGGAATGCAAAATTAGAAGGTCAGGAGATATCTGGAGTAACAGGCAAGTTTGGCCTTGGAGTACAAAATGAAGCAGGACAAAGTTTAACAAAGTTTTACCAAGAGAACCCGCTGTTCATAGCAAACACCCTCTTCCGACAACAGGAGACTCTACACATGGACATCACCAGATGGTCAATATTAAAATCATATTGACTATATTCTTTGTAGCCAAAGATGGAGAAGCTCTATACAGTCAGCAAAAACAAGACTGGAAGCTGATTGTGGCTCAGATCATAAGCTCCTTATTGCCAAATTCAGACTTAAATTAAAGAATGTAGAGAAAACCACTAGGCCATTCAGGTATGACCTAAATCAAATCCCTTTTGATTATACAATGGAAGTGACAAGTAGATTCAAGGGATTAGATCTGATATTGTGCCTGAAGAACTATGGACCAAGGTTTGTAACACTGTACAGGAGGCAGTGATCAAAACCATCCCCAAGAAATAGAAATGCAAAAAGGCAAAATGGTTATCTGAGGAGGCTTTACAAATAGCTGAGAAAAAAAGAGAAGCAAAAGGCAAAGGAGAAAAAGAAAGATATACCCAATACAATCTTAATACAGATTTCCAGAAAATAACAAGGAGAGAAAAGAAACACTTTTTAAGTGGCAAAATACACAGAAGAACTATACAAAAAAGATCTTCGTGACCCAAATAAGCACTATGGTTTTATCACTCACATAAACCAGACATCCTGAGGTGTGAAGTCGCAAGTAGGCCTTAGGAAACATCACTACAAACAAAGCTAGTGGAGGTGGTGGAATTCCAGCTGAGTTATTTCAAATCTTAAAAGATGATTCTGTGAAAGTGCTGCACTCAATATGCCAGCAAATTTGGAAAACTCAGCAGTGGCAACAAGACTGGAAAAAGTCAGTTTCATTCCAACCCCAAAGAAGAGCAATGCCAAAGAATGCTCAAATGCACAATTGCACTCATTTCACATGCTAGCAAATAATGCTCAAAATTCTTCAAGCTAGACTTCAACAGTATGTGAACCAAGTACTTCCAGATATAAAATCTGGGTTTAGAAAAGGCAGAGGAACCAGAGATCAAATTGCCAACATCTGTTGGATCACAGAAAAAGCATGAGAATCCCAGAAAAACATCTATTTTGGCTTCATTTACTACACTAAAGCCTTTGACTGTGTAGACATAAGGAACTGTGGAAAATTCTTCAAGAGATGGAAATACCAGACCACATTACCTGCTCCCTGAGAAATCTGTATGCAGGTCAAGAAGCAACAGTTAGAACCATACATGGAACAATGGGCTGGTTCAAAATTGGGAAAGGAGTATGTCAGGGCTGTGTATTGTCACCCTGCTTATTTAACTTATATGCAGACTACATCATATGCAATGCCAGGCTAGAAGAAACACAAGCTGAAATCAAGATTGTGGGGAGAAATATCAGTAACCTCAGATATGCAAATAACACCACCCTTATGGCAGAAAGCAAAGAGGAACTAAAAAGCCTCTTGATGAAGGTGAAAGTGGAGAGTGAAAAAGTTGGCTTAAAACTCAACATTCAAAAAGCCAAGATCATGGCATCTGTCCCATCACCTCATGGCAAATAGATAGGGAAACAATGAGAATAGTGAATACTTTATTTTTTTTCGCTCCAGAATCACTGCAGATGATGACTGCAGCCATGAAATTAAAAGACATTTTCTCCTTGGAAGAAAAGCTACAAACAAGCATTTTTAAAAGCAGAGGCATTGCTTTGCCAACAAAGGTTCATCTAGTCAAAGCTATGGTTTTCCCAGTAGTCATGTATGGATGTGAGAGCTGGAGAATAAAAAAAAGGCTGAGTGCCGAAGAATTGATGGCTTTGCACTGTGGTGCCAGAGAAGACTCTTGAGAGTCCCTTGCACAGCAAGAAGATCAAACCAGTAAATCCTAAAGGAAATAAACCCTGAATATTTAGTGGAAGGACTGATGCTGAAGCTGAAGCCCCAATACTTTGGCCACCTGATGCCCAGAGCCCATTCACTGGAAAAGACCCTGATGCTGGGAAAGATTGAAGGCACGAGGAGAAGGGGACGACAGAGGATGAGATGGTTGGATGGTATCACTATCTCAATGGACATGAGTTTGAGCAAACTCCCAAAGATGGTAAATGACATGGAAGTCTGGTATGCTGCAGTCCATGTGGTCAAAAAGAGTCAGACACAACTGAGCTACTGAACAGCAGCAAGGGACAATGGAAAACAGGTGTCTCCTGTTAAAGAAGGGAGTCCCTGGTCCAGGAAAGGGGAAAACAGCAGAAACCCTGTGGAGTCAGAGATTGGAACTGCATGTATCAGTGTACATCCTTGCTTTTCTTTGTAGACAGATGATAGCTAGTTAGTTGGATGATGCACTACAGATAGATAGGTGATATTGATAGAGAAATGACAGATAGATATAGATAGATAACATGTGTCTGTGTGGTGGGTGGAGAATCTGCAGCTGGAGTCCTGCTCAGGGACCTGAGCTCGTACAGCTGGACAGACCTGCCCAGCCCCAATTAGAATCCAGGAAATAATATCCTGAACATTTATGACTCAGTGGCTCCTCACACAGCAGAGGGGAAAGGAAACATTTAAACATAATAAGAATGAAAAAGGTAAAGATTCAGAGTCAGCAAACTCCCAGCCTTTTTTAAAAATTTATTTTTCAACTACAACTTGAACTCATGTCTCCTTTTGCTAACAAACAACACAGTTCCTAACTTGTGCTTATTTTATAATGCTTGCCCTTTTTGGCTACTACTTGAACTCCTATGAGCTCTTGTGAGTGAACATTTCTAGAGGGTTTGCTAAGGATCAGAAGTGTGATGTGCAAGGTCACATGTTCTCTTCCCCAAGTGACACCAGGACTCTGACCTGCAGGTTCAGGCCCCAAGCCCCTCAGGTCACAGATTAGGGTCTGGTCTGATCTGGGCTCCTATAGGAAGCGAAAGACATAATTATTAACCCTCATTCTACAGGTCAGGCAACTGAGCAGGTTTAAATAATCCACCCACGGCCTGCACATCAGTCATGTTCTGTGGATGCCTTCTAGGCAGCTGTGTACACAGTACAGAGGATAGGTGTCCCAGAGCTCAGAGAAGCCTCTGGGACCTGGTGGACCAGGTTCCCAACCACACTCTTCACTTGCCGTCTCTGCCTCTGGCAAATTCTCAGATTATTAACTAAGATTGTTACAAAAAGTCAAAATCCCAGAAATTTTACTATGTCACAACCACTAAGATGCTTATGTTTAAAAAAAGGGGGAAAACAAAAGTGTTGGTGACAATGTAGAGGAAACGTGGAACCCTCATCTATTGCCAGTGGGGATGTAAAGGTGCAGCAACTCTGTGGAACAGTTTGGCAGCTCCTCAGGTATTTAAGCATAGAATTATGGACTGTGCTATTCGTTAGTTGTATGACTGTACAACTGCACTCCTGGCTAGATGCCTAAGAGAGCTGAACACAATTTCTCAAACAAATACATACACCTGCATGTTCATAACACCACTCTCCACAATAGCTAAAGGGCAGAAAAAGGTAAACCAGTGGATGAATGGATAAACCGATCGTGATGTATCCATACCATAGTTGCTTCTTCCGTTATCACAGATGTGAAATCCTAATACATGATGCAAGAGAGTTTAACTTTAAAGATGCATAAATGAAAGAATTCAGAGACAAGAGACCACGCATTACATGGTTCCATTCATATGAAGCATTTGGAAGAGGCAAATCCATGAAGTCAGAATGTACACGAGTGGTGGCCTGGGGCTGGGAGAGGACAGAGTGGGAGGAGCTGCTTACGGACCAGGAGTGCACTCTGGTGGAACGGGAGTGTGCTGGAACTAGAGGAGGTGGTGGCACGACCCTGTGAAAGTGCTAAATGGCACCAAATGGTTGATTTATGCCAAGTCAGTGTCACCTTGGTAAACATTTTTAATCTCAGGACTGTACCCTAACATTCAAGACAGGTCACTGTAATACCAGAAAGCCCTGTGGCTTTTCCCAGACGTCCTGCACAGCCTTCAGCTTCCTGTTGAGATGTCCAGGGTGGAACCTTGGCCCTAGAATTACAGGATCTCTAACTTGGCCTGTGATCTGATTAGCAGTAATAAAAATTGGTTGATTTAGGCTTTGTGCTTTGCAACCAAGAAATGACAAACACACTCAGCAACGGTAATGATGATAAGATGGACCATTCTCATAGCCTGAATACCCTCTCTGCTTCTCCTCTTAGGCAAATTCTGCTCTGTCCCTGGTACTACAAGCAGTGTCACCTCCTCTGGGAAGCCCACCCATCCCTACAGTGGCTCCAGATCCCACTTATCTCCGCCTTTCCCATCCTCCTGATGCCTTTGGAGGTGTCTGCGTGCATGGTGCACCCCACCTAGGTAAGTGTCCTTTGTAGTAGCTATGCACCTGTTTAACCCCCTTTCACTGGTGAGGCTGGGACAGGTGACTTGGTTCAAACAAATAGAATATGGCCAAAGGGATGGGATGCCACTCCTGGGATTAGGTTATAAAAAGACTGCAACTTCCATCTTGGGCACCCCCCCTCAGTCCTCACTCTGGGGAAAGTGGCTGCCATGTTTTGAGCTGTCCTATGGAGAGACCCCAGTGGCCAAGATCTGAGGGGGCTTCTGGGCCACAGTCAGTGAGGAACTGAGTCCTTGAACTGAGGATCTGACCCCTGCCAGATCACCTGGAGGACCTGAAAGTGGGGCCTTCCCTGGTTGAGACTTTGGATGAGACACATCCCAGCCTGACAGCAGGACGGTAACCTCATGAGAGAGCTTGAGCCAGAGGTTCCCAGTGTAGCCACACTTGGCCTCCCAATCTAAGGAGCTGTGACATAGTAAATGCTCATTGTCTCAAGGGGTTATGTTTGGGGATAATCTGCTAGACAGCATAGACAGGTAGTGTACCTGCTCTGGTCTCTGTTCTTGGAACAACCACAGGGACCATCTTTGCATGAATCCAACTGAGCTTGTCCAGTGAAGCCTGACTGTGCCTCTCAACCTAGCAATTCATCTGTATTACAGAAGTTTTAGAGAATTACTTCCCTGTGGGAGGAACATTTTCCCAAAGGGAAAGGGAAACCAGTGGATACCCTCTTCTCCCTTCCTTCCCTTGGATGGTCTGCTCTCTAGGTAGTAGTCATATGGCCTGTCAGAAAATGGTCTGTTGATCAAAAAGTTGATTGCCTTTGATACCAAGTGTTGGCCAGGTTGGTTAATGAATTGTATAGACTCTCCTTCCATGCTTTGTTCCTATTCTCCTCCACCATCCACCCCTGGATCAAAGTTCTCATAAGATAGTCTGTATCTCAGGCTCCCCTTTTATGGGAAAGCAAGTTAAAGCACATGTGTTCCTTGACAGTTACTATAAAACTCTGAATGTGATGTTTCCTTGTGGGAAGAACTTGACTTCCACGTAATTTTATTTTATGATTTTTTTTTCACTATTTAACTTTCTATTGTTCTCGGATTGATTTTGATCAGTTATGTTTTCCTAGGAACTAGCTTATTTCTTGTGATATTTGAACTAATGTTTTTCACAGCTCTTGAAAGTGAAAGAAAGTGAAAGTCGCTAAGTTGTGTCCAACTCTTTGCGACCCCATGGACTCTATAGTCCTTGGAATTATCCAGGCCAGAAAACTGGAGTGGGTAGCCATTCCCTTCTTCAGGGGATCTTCCCAACCCAGGATTGAACAGGGGTCTTCTGCATTTCAGGTGGATTCTTTACCAGCTTAGCTACCAGGGAAGCCCACAGTTCTTAGCAACAATTAAATTAATAGTTGTGAATAGATTACCATGGAGTGTGGCGTGTTCTTCAGGCACATGTCTCTTCCTTAACAATCTTAGTATACGAGAATTTTAAAGTTAGATGTTCCCTGCTGTGGAAAGAAAGGGGCACAAATATGCCCTGTGTTATTCCCGCTTACAGATCAACGTCATTTGCATTGATTTGAACATTGTTGTTGCTGCTCAGTCGCTCAGTCAGGTCTGACTCTTTGTGACTCCATATACTGCAGCACGCCAGGCTTCCCTATCCCTCCCTGCCTTCCAAAGTCTGCTCAAACTCATGTCCATTGAGTCAATGATGCCATCCAACCATCTCATCCTCTGCCGCCCCCTTCTCCTTTTGCCTTCAATATTTCCCAGCATCAGGATCTTTTCCAGTGAGTTGGCTCTTTGTATCAGGTGGCCAAAGTACTGGAGCTTCAGCTTCAGCATCAGACCTTCCAATGAATATTCAGGGTTGATTTCCTTTAGGATTAGCTGGTTTGATCTTGCTGCCCAAGGAATTAGAACATGACACTGCCTAAACTTCAGTCCTCAACAATAACTAGCCTGTTACCACTGGGATAGACTCCAACCAGCTGGACCAGGCCCTGAGGTAAACAGAGCAGCATATGGTCCTATTTGGGTTAGTGAGAAAAGTCATCGTAACTGAGAATGTGTTTTGGGGAAGATGAAGGCATATAGATTCCACAATGATTTTGTTTCCAGAAGAATAAGAAAGGCTTTTAGTTTAATTGAGTCAATTAAGTTGTCAGTACTTATCAGATGACACCCCAGCATGCCATGTTGAGTGTATTTTGTGTGCCTCTCAGTCGAGGACATGGAGAAGTGGATCCTCATGACCTGCACCTGTCCTGTCCCTGCTGCAATGAGATGGAGTCCCTGGTTCTCAAGACCCATTGGGGAGCACCTGGGCAGGGGTAGTCATGGAGGTAGGAGCCAGAATTTTAACCAGTTTCCGTTGCAGCCTGGGGTCTCACTATTACACATCGTGACCCTCATCATGAGACAGCAAACCTTGAATATTGGCATTTTAGAGCAGCAGTAGACTTGCCAATCTTTCTCTACATTAGTTTCTTTACAACATATTTTGATTGAAAGTTTTGTGGAAACCACTTGCAGTCACTGGGCCTCAGTTTCTACATGTGTAAACTGGAGATTAAGTCTTGACCCTACTTAACAGACCCAAAAAAGGCAACAGAAGAAGGAAGTAATGTATCAGAATTCCTGGGACTTTTGACCCTACCTTTCCTGAGGATCATCTTCCAGCTTCCCATGACTATCCTTTGTTGGTACTAAGCTTGAATCCATTTCTCTCCTTTGCTACCTGTCTGTAGGGGTCCATTATCCCAGAGATTCCAAAGGTATGCCCCATACTGAGGTTGCTTGTGTGTCTCACTTCCTCCTCTGGGAGGCTTCCCCCAAGGGAGGGGACTATAAAGGTTTCTGGCCCACAGTCCAGCACAATATCTGCATCTGACATTCACACACTTGGCCTTGCATCAGTGAATGGATGAATAGATATATCCAGGTATTGTATTTCCAGTGGTAGCTATAGATTTTAACAGTGGCCTCCGGGAAAAAGTTGATAAGCTATGATGGTAGAAACATCATGCTGCATGACAAGGTCCCATGGAAATCCAAAGAGCAGGTACCATAGTTTGGACTTACTGCAATTTACCAGTGAGACATCCACCTACTCAGGCCAGTGTTGGGCAGCCTGGGGACTTTCAGGCCAGAAGGATGTAAAGTATTGGTGAGAGTTGAATATCACTTTCTCCAAAAGGACTGAAAATGAGAAAAGATGAAGGGAGAAAGAAGTGTACAAACACAGGTGAAATGTTCTTTGTTTCTATTGAATTTTAAGAACTTTTGAAGTTTTTTTTTTTTTTAAACTTTACAATATTGTATTAGTTTTGCCAAATATCGAAATGAATCCACCACAGGTATACCTGTGTTCCCCATCCTGAACCCTCCTCCTTCCTCCCTCCCCATACCCTCCCTCTGGGTCGTCCCAGTGCACCAGCTCCAAGCATCCAGTATCGTGCATCGAACCTGGACTGGCGACTCGTTTCATACATGATATTATACATGTGTCAATGTCATTCTCCCAAATCTCCCCACCCTCTCCCTCTCCCACAGAGTCCATAAGACTGATCTATACATCAGTGTCTCTTTTGCTGTCTTGTACACAGGGTTATTGTTACTATCTTTCTAAATTCCATATATATGTGTTAGTATACTGTATTGGTGTTTTTCTTTCTGGCTTACTTCACTCTGTATAATAGGTTCCAGTTTCATCCACCTCATTAGAACTGATTCAAATGTATTCTTTTTAATGGCTGAGTAATACTCCATTGTGTATATGTACCACAGCTTTCTTATCCATTCATCTGATGATGGACATCTAGGTTGCTTCCATGTCCTGGCTATTATAAACAGTGCTGCGATGAACATTGGGGTACACGTGTCTCTTTCCCTTCTGGTTTCCTCAGTGTGTATGCCCAGCAGTGGGATTGCTGGGTCATAAGGCAGTTCTATTCCCAGTTTTTTAAGGAATCTCCACACTGTTCTCCATAGTGGCTGTACTAGTTTGCATTCCCACCAACAGTGTAAGAGGGTTCCCTTTTCTCCACACCCTCTCCAGCATTTATTGCTTGTACTTTTGGATCGCAGCCATTCTGACTGATGTGAAATGGTACCTCATAGTGGTTTTGATTTGCATTTCTCTGATAATGAGTGATGTTGAGCATCTTTTCATGTGTTTGTTAGCCATCTGTATGTCTTCTTTGGAGAAATGTCTATTTAGTTCTTTGGCCCATTTTTTGATTAGGTCATTTATTTTTCTGGAGTTGAGCTGTAGGAGTTGCTTGTATATTTTTGAGATTAGTTGTTTGTCAGTTGCTTCATTTGCTATTATTTTCTCCCATTCTGAAGGCTGCCTTTTCACCTTGCTAATAGTTTCCTTTGTTGTGCAGAAGCTTTTGAGTTTAATTAGGTCCCATTTGTTTATTTTTGCTTTTATTTCCAATATTCTGGGAGGTGGGTCATAGAGGATCCTGCTGTGATGTATGTCGGAGAGTGTTTTGCCTATGTTCTCCTCTAGGAGTTTTATTTTATTTTTTTTTTTAATTTATTTTTTTTTCCTCTAGGCGTTTTATAGTTTCTGGTCTTACGTTTAGATCTTTAATCCATTTTGAGTTTATTTTTGTGTATGGTGTTAGAAAGTGTTCTAGTTTCATTCTTTTGCAAGTGGTTGACCAGTTTTCCCAGCACCACTTGTTAAAGAGATTGTCTTTAATCCATTGTATATTCTTGCCTCCTTTGTCAAAGATAAGGTGTCCATATGTGCATGGATTTATCTCTGGGCTTTCTATTTTGTTCCATTGATCTATATTTCTGTCTTTGTGCCAGTACCATACTGTCTTGATGACTGTGGCTTTGTAGTAGAGCCTGAAGTCAGGCAGGTTGATTCCTCCAGTTCCATTCTTCTTTCTCAAGATAGCTTTGGCTATTTGAGGTTTTTTGTATCTCCATACAAATTGTGAAATTGTTTGTTCTAGCTCTGTGAAGAATACCGTTGGTAGCTTGATAGGGATTGCATTGAATCTATAAATTGCTTTGGGTAGTATACTCATTTTCACTATATTGATTCTTCCAATCCATGAACATGGTATATTTCTCCATCTATTAGTGTCCTCTTTGATTTCTTTCACCAGTGTTTTATAGTTTTCTATATATAGGTCTTTAGTTTCTTTAGGTAGATATATTCGTAAGTATTTTATTCTTTCCATTGCAATGGTGAATGGAATTGTTTCCTTAATTTCTCTTTCTGTTTTCTCATTGTTAGTGTATAGGAATGCAAGGGATTTCTGTGTGTTGATTTTATATCCTGCAACTTTACTATATTCATTGATTAGTTCTAGTAATTTTCTGGTGAAGTCTTTAGGGTTTTCTATGTAGAGGATCATGTCATCTGCAAACAGTGAGAGTTTTACTTCTTCTTTTCCAATTTGGATTCCTTTTATTTCTTTTTCTGCTCTGATTGCTGTGGCCAAAACTTCCAAAACTATGTTGAATAGTAATGGTGAAAGTGGGCACCCTTGTCTTGTTCCTGACTTTAGAGGAAATGCTTTCAATTTTTCACCATTGAGGATAATGTTTGCTGTGGGTTTGTCATATATAGCTTTTATTATGTTGAAGTATGTTCCTTCTATTCCTGCTTTCTGGAGAGTTTTTATCATAAATGGATGTTGAATTTTGTCAAAGGCTTTCTCTGCATCTATTGAGATAATCATATGGTTTTTATTTTTCAATTTGTTAATGTGGTGTATTACATTGATTGATTTGCGGATATTGAAGAATCCTTGCATCCCTGGGATAAAGCCCACTTGGTCATGGTGTATGATCTTTTTAATGTGTTGTTGGATTCTGATTGCTAAAATTTTGTTAAGGATTTTTGCATCTATGTTCATCAGTGATATTGGCCTGTAGTTTTCTTTTTTTGTGGCATCTTTGTCAGGTTTTGGTATTAGGGTGATGGTGGCCTCGTAGAATGAGTTTGGAAGTTTACCTTCCTCTGCAACTTTCTGGAAGAGTTTGAGTAGGATAGGTGTTAGCTCTTCTCTAAATTTTTGGTAGAATTCAGCTGTGAAGCCATCTGGACCTGGGCTTTTGTTTGCTGGAAGATTTCTGATTACAGTTTCAATTTCCGTGCTTGTGATGGGTCTGTTAAGATTTTCTATTTCTTCCTGGTCCAGTTTTGGAAAGTTGTACTTCTCTAAGAATTTGTCCATTTCTTCCATGTTGTCCATTTTATTGGCATATAATTGCTGATAGTAGTCTCTTATGATCCTTTGTGTTTCTGTATTGTGTGTTGTGATCTCTCCATTTTCATTTCTAATTTTATTGATTTGATTTTTCTCCCTTTGTTTCTTGATGAGTCTGGCTAATGGTTTGTCAATTTTATTTATCCTTTCAAAGAACCAGCTTTTGGCTTTGTTGATTTTTGCTATGGTTTCTTTTGTTTCTTTTGCATTTATTTCTGCCCTAATTTTTAAGATTTCTTTCCTTCTACTAACCCTGGGATTCTTCATTTCTTCCTTTTCTAGTTGCTTTAGGTGTAGGGTTAGGTTATTTATTTGACTTTTTTCTTGTTTCTTGAGGTATGCCTGTATTGCTATGAACTTTCCCCTTAGGACTGCTTTTAAAGTGTCCCATAGGTTTTGGGTTGTTGTGTTTTCATTTTCATTCTTTTCTATGCAAATTTTGATTTCTATTTTTATTTCTTCTGTGATTTGTTGGTTATTCAGCAGCGTGTTGTTCAGCCTCCATATGTTGGCATTTTGAATAGTTTTTCTCCTGTAATTGAGATCTAATCTTACTGCATTGTGGTCAGAAAAGATGCTTGGAATGATTTCTATTTTATTGAATTTACCAAGGCTAGATTTATGGCCCAGGATGTGATCTATCCTGGAGAAGGTTCCGTGTGCGCTTGAGGAAAAGGTGAAATTCATTGTTTTGGGATGAAATGTCCTATAGATATCAATTAGGTCTAGCTGGTCTATTGTATCGTTTAAAGTTTGTGTTTCCTTGTTAATTTTCTGTTTAGTTGATCTATCCATAGGTGTGAGTGGGGTATTAAAGTCTCCCACTATTATTGTGTTATTGTTAATTTCTCCCTCATACTTGTTAGCATTTGTCTTACATATTGCGGCGCTCCCATGTTGGGTGCATATATATTTATAATTGTTATATCTTCTTCTTGGATTGATCCTTTGATCATTATGTAGTGACCATCTTTGTCTCTTTTCACAGCCTTTGTTTTAAAGTCTATTTTATCTGATATGAGTATTGCTACTCCTGCTTTCTTTTGGTCCCTATTTACATGGAAAATCTTTTTCCAGCCCTTCACTTTCAGTCTGTATGTGTCCCCTGTTTTGAGGTGGGTCTCTTGTAGACAACATATGTAGGGGTCTTGTTTTTGTATCCATTCAGCCAGTCTTTGTCTTTTGGCTGGGGCATTCACCCATTTATGTTTAAGGTAATTACTGATAAGTATGATCCCATTGCCATTTACTTTATTGTTTTGGGTTCGATTTTATACACCATTTTTGTGTTTCCTGTCTAGAGAATATCCTTTAGTATTTGTTGGAAAGCTGGTTTGGTGGTGCTGAATTCTCTCAGCTTTTGCTTGTCTGAAAAGCTTTTGATTTCTCCTTCATATTTGAATGAGATCCTTGCTGGGTAGAATAATCTGGGCTATAGGTTATTTTCTTTCATCACTTTAAGTATGTCTTGCCATTCCCTCCTGGCTTGAAGAGTTTCTATTGAAAGATCAGCTGTTATCCTTATGGGAATTCCCTTGTGTGTTATTTGTTGTTTTTCCCTTGCTGTCTAATTCAGAGCTTCTCAGGCCAAAGGGATACAGGATTTGATCAGAGTGAAGACAATGGACCAGTGTATATTTCAGATCCCCAGTCCAATTGTTTCTCCCATTAGAATGGGTGGGGTCACAGATGCCACTGACATCTACTCTGGCCCTCCTCCTTACTAACTCTTTGCTTCCCATTAATAATTTTCAATCTAATCAATGAAAGGTAAGCAACTGCTCTGCCCACCCCCTTTGCCCTGTAGAAAACCATCATGTCATCTTTATGGACTCCTATGTGTCTATATGCCACATCCCTAGTGGATAAGGAGGTTGGAGGTCCACTTGGTCATTGGCTGCTTTCTCCACTTCACTCTCCTCATACCCATTGATCTTGGACTTGTGGCCTTTCCAGGGAGAGGGGGTCATTCTTTGGTCAGGAATCTGTGTAACTGCTGTACACCGAAGACCCTGAATTGATGCCATCGGTGCAGCCATCACCATATGGTCCATGTCCTGCCTCTCCTCCTGGGCCCCTCTTGTCAACAGCATCCTGATGGATCCACTTGAATGTGCAGGGATGCTGGCCAAGGCCAGCCAGCTCCTCTTGTTGGGTTACTGATCCTGGGAGATGATGTGGTCACCAAACAGCCACAGAAAACAGATACACAGAGACCCAGGGTTCTTACTGCTGCTGCTGCTGCTGCTAAGTCGCTTCAGTAGTGTCCGACTCTGTGCGACCCCATAAACGGCAGCCCACCAGGCTCCCCCGTCCCTGGGATTCTCCAGGCAAGAACACTGGAGTGGGTTGCCATTTCCTTCTCCAGTGCATGAAAGTGAAAAGTCAAAGTGAAGTCGCTCAGTCATGTCCGACTCTTAGCAACCCTATGGACTGCAGCCTACACCAACTCAAGTCCACCAATTTTCTGACTCTCACTCTGCAGGAAACACTCTGCTACCAACCAGGAACACATGGTGACATTTACTCAGGCTATAACCAAGGTTTCAGTACGTTAAGGGGAATAGATGTGGAAATCAACAGTGGTTCTGGAGAATATTAGAACCATAATAGAATTGTGTGCAGGGGATACAGTTGCCCAGAAGAGGAAGTGGTTATTCCTGTTTAAGGAGGTTAGTTAGCAGAGTCTCAAAACCACGTTCTTTCTGAGCTGGAATTTGAAGGATGAGTCGATGCCTTATAGGGAAACAAGGATATCAAGTTTGAGGAAGGTGTTTGGGTAAAGATTTGTAGACATAGCTTGTTTGAATGATTTCAAGTATTAAAGTTCAGGCAGTTACAGAGATAAGGAGAGTTTAGAGGATATTTATCGCCAGTGGTTTTATTTGAGTTTTCCTAACCTTTGAACTTACTGATAGCACAGATTGAGTTGTTATTGAATTCCCAGAGAATATGAACACAAGGGAGGTCAAAGTGTAATGTCCATAATGCTTTCTCAACTATCAAGGCAGAAAGGGGCCTGCAGGTGGAGCCCAGGTATTCCTTCACTGGCTGAAGCTCCAGCCCCACCCACTTCCCAGCACATAAACATTTCATTGCTGCATTGAATCATCACAGAGTGTGAAAGGAAGCAAGTGAAGAGTAGCACACAGAGCTGACAAGAAACTCAGAGGAGGGAATCACAGCAGAAAGGGGCCATGGAGCTGATCCCAAGCTTTTCCATGGAAACCTGGGTTCTCCTAGCTACCAGCCTGGTGCTCCTCTATGTGTGAGTAACTGTAAAGTCTGATCTCCTCTGCAACCTTGGACTTGCATGGTATGAGGTCCCACTTTCCCTTTAGTGTTCTGAGGATTAGTTTATGGAGCAAAAGTAGCTTAAGTATGGGTGCTACCGACACCAATGGGGTTATTATGGATCTTAACTCAGTCTGTGAAGGAGCAGGCAACCAACCCTCGGCCCCAGCCCTGGCAGTTACCGTTACAGTCTTTTCTATGACTACAAAGACTCAGCCACAATGGAGCAACTAAGCATTCATGCAGAGAGTTTAGTGATTTTATTTGTTCCCAGGGATGATAGACTACTAATTTTCATAGACCCAGACTAATCAACCAGAATCCACCAGGGGAAGATTTAAAGAAACTAGTCCCTGTGCATTGGGGTACTCTCCCCTTCTCTAGTTCTGGGGATCCTGGAGACATAAAGTAACTTGGGATTTGTCTATTTTCACCTTCTTGGTTCAGTATCTGCTGTAAAGAGTGTTGAAGGAATGGCCCCTGTGTCACTCAAGGAGTTCCTGCTCCCTTCCTTCCCTCCCCAGATGTCATTTACACAAGGCACCTGGTCACCCAGAGCTGAAGATTGATCACCCTTCAGATCAGCTCTTCCCCTTTTTATATGCCCTTCCTGTGGCACTCCCTGCCAAGACTCAATTCCCTCAACCTGCACTATGCAGAACTACCTACCCCCAAGTGAGAAATCTTTAGTGGAGAGGAGACTTGGCAGAAACCTTGAAATTATATTCATTTCTTTCAGCTATTCCTCCCCTCTCTGAGAGCTTTAACATCAGCATAAATTTGAGAGTTTATGTAACACATTGAAAGTGCAGAAGGAAAATTGATTTGCTCTTGTTGTGATGGCAAAGGAAGGAACTGGGGTAGGAATAGCTCGTCATCCCCATTTGGAGAGTAAGTGTCTGCACCTCCACTACCTGCCCTGGAGGACAGATCCAAACATCCAGGTGGGCTTGGCCAAGGCGCATCTGCTGCACCTTCAAGCACAGTTTCCTTCGGGCAATTTTGGGTTTACTTTATCACATTTATTACCACATTATCATATCAGATCTGGTGGATTTGAACAGAATATTTGGAACTGGTAAGCCCTTAAATGGTAAACTTCATAAAGAAATTAAATATTCTGGAATATTTTCTGTTTATTTATTCTGTGTTGCACAATACCTCTTTTCTTCACTGCAGGAAAGTACCTGAAGTTTGGAAGGCCCACTTTTAGCTAAAAGTGCTTGGAGGGGAATGTTGAACCATTTATACACAGCACGATTTTCAGTCATACCTTTCTAATTTGCCTCTACAGAGTTAGCCTGGGAGGCCTAGCAAACTTGAACATTAAAACCATTTCAGCAACTTTTCCCCTCAACCCCTCTTGTCCTCCACTCTGCCAGTTCTCAGAAACACCAGATTGAGAAGACCTGCAAGATTTCACACCCCATGTTGTGAGATTCCACACAGGACACATGAAGATGAGTTTCAGCTCTACCAGCCATAGAAAGCGCCAGGCTTTATGGCTTTTTGAGAGTTGATGCACAGAGAAGGTAAACAAACCAATCTGTGATTGAGCATCTCAAAACAAAAGCCCCCCAGAAAAGAGTGTACCTTGCACTGAAGTTTATAGGTGAGTGTCACAGGTTGGAGGGCCAGATACCATTTGAGTAAGAATGGTCTGGAAATGGATCCTTTATTCATTGTTTCACTTGTACAGTTCTATTCAGTGACAGTAAAGTCAGTCAGCCTTGTCTGTAGGGCATGTCCACCAAATTGCCTGACAATAGAGACTTGAGCACAGCTGAAAGTTGCTTATATTTCCATGATGCCAATGGAAGTCTTGACAAGTTTGTCCTTTTTTAAAAAATAAGACAGTAGGATTTGTTGATGGGTATGAATAAGGAGGGGACAGCACAAAGACTCTGATGAGTGCAGGGCCTGTCGTTTATCCAGAGGGCCAGGATTAGGGATGTGTTTGACCTCACAGCCATCTTGGATGAACTGCTTTTCTGCTACCATATTTTCATATTCATCTGTAGTTAACTTAGGGAAAAAAACCCACTTCTTGGAGATCTGGATCTTCTGGTGACCAGTGAACTTTAATTTGGCCCTGCGGAGGGCCTCAATCACATGCTCCTTGCCCTGCAGCTTGGTGTGTATGGGCACTATGACTCGGCCAATGTGAACCCTTGCCACCGTGCCCTGGGGCTTTCCAAGACACGATGCATACCTGTCTGGAGCTTAGACTGGGGCCAGCATGTCAGTCATGAAATGTCCACTGGAAAAGTCTGGCTCCAAGGTCCCTTAGGGCAACCAGGCTGGTACACTCCCAAGGAAGCCGCTGTTTACAGCCATTGCACAGGCACAGTTTGTATTTTACAGAAATAAGAACACTGTTATTCTCTAAGACTTAATTGTGAAGATAGATTTAAGAAGAATTGAATCCTAAAATGTGGTCAGGACATAGGGGGAAAGAAAAGCATAAAAATCTCCATGCAAATTTTAAGAACTATGCCACAATGGGCTCACAGTAAGTGTGATGTTGTGGATGAATTTAAGCAAAATCTCATTATTGAAATGCATAAATTTCCACTTCCTACCTAGAATGAAACTCTGCAAATCATCTAAAAGTCAAGTTACTAAATTTATCAAGTATCCACTCTAGGATTAGAACCATGAAGACTTCAGCTGCTTTTAGCTAATCACCATTACCGTTTACAGGTTGTAAGAAGTGGTGGGCGAGGATAAGAGGAGTGAAAGTAATATCACTTTTGGAGTTGCTGATATTATTATCACCTACATGCTACCTCCCTATTTTGACGATTCCAGTTCTCAGTCAGTGACTGACCAGCTCCAGGACTTATTCCACAATTCCTGTGATCTGGTTTTCTTTTTCCCTTTATAGATATGGGACTTATTCATATGGACTTTTTAAGAAGCTGGGGATTCCTGGGCCAAGACCTGTGCCCTATTTTGGAAGTATTATGGCTTACCACAAGGTACGTGTTATTTAAACTCCCTCTTTTGACTCTCGTGGCTGCAAACTCAGCTGAGTTCCATAGTAACACTGTCCCTCCTCAGAAGGAAGTTCTGAGGCTTTATACTTTCCGGAAGTGATATCATGTGCCCCACCTAGCACATGGCCAAGTGTACCACACACCTCTCTTTTTAGCTGTCAGGATCCTCATATTTTGTCTCAGTCAGATATACAGGTTCTTCGGCTGATTCAGCAGAAGACCCGATGTTCCATCTTGTGCAGACTTTGAAGAGTTTGCATCCTGCCAGGTGAGGTTTCCCATTACGACGCAGGCTTCACTGTATCAGGAGGAGGGCTTGAACAAGGTGCCCAGGTGACTCATTAGGCTGCATGCACTAGAGTCAGAACTTTCCTAATGGTCGCAGAAGCTCTGGGTTGCATTTTTTTCTTCCTCCTCGATTCTTTGGTAACTTCAGTTTTTCAGGCAACCTGTGTATTCAGTGGGGCTTCTCTGGTGGCTCTGATGGTGAAAAAAAAAAAAATTCATTAGCAGGTAATTTGCACATACTTGAATTATCTGGTAATTCCTGCAGTTATCTCCCTGGCTCTCCTCTACTTTTGCTAGCCCTGATGTCTTCTGCAGTTAGAGGAATGTAACAAGAGCCTTTTGCTTTACCTCTGTGTATCCAAAGGAAGCACTTTTGGGGTATATCTGAGCCATGAGTAGGTTTAACAGAGACAAGATGGTGGTTTTCTAGTTACTTCAGATATTTAACCACGAAATATATTATGGAGTTTTTTTTTTTTTTTTGAAAAAAGAAAAAGACAGAATCACATATATAAAATCACTAGAAAGTATATGACTTGACAAAATTATTGAAATTTAGTTTAACTCAATGGAATATACTAGGTAGTACATGGATTGTGAATTCTAACTGAGCCTTGATATTAACTGAAGGTCGTGAGCTATGTACAGATGTCCAGGGGCAGAGCTCTGTTGCAGGCTATTCTCTGCCTCAGATTTACTTTCCTGCAGACAAGAGGCTTGTTTCTCAGATACTGATTCTCCAAACAGAGGCCTTCATTGTCTCATTACTGCCTAAGAACTCTTGAAATTTTCTCCTTCTAAAAAAGCAATAATTTATATTCTATCTTTCCCAATGACTCCTTAGTAGATGTACTCCATACCCAATGTTTCTGAAATCTTCATTTCCATAGTTAAACCATCAAACATCACAGCAGAAACTTAATGACAGAAAGGTGGCTTTTTTTTTTAGTTGCAGAAGGGAAAATTCAGGGCAGGTTGTTTCGTTGGTGTTGTCATTTTTGTAACTGTGACCTCTCCCCATCTTTTCTGTGTTAGCTGGAAACTAGAAGGCAAGTCCACTTGTCATTTGTTCATTCGCTCACTTATTTTCTCACTCAACACACATGCCTTAGAGTTATTTAAATGTGCTGGATGAAAAAGGTTACTGGTGTCTTTAACGTGTAATTCTGCCAAAACTCTAGAGAGGGCTCATGAGATAAATGAAAAGTATGCTTAACTAGGAGATGCAAGTGTGTACAGGCCACTCTAACTTTCCCTCAGCTTCAGTTTTCTCACTAAAGACAAGGAGGTACTTAGTATTCACAGGCAAGTTAAGCAATTAGTATCTATAGTAGTTAGAGAAGATGCAAGAGTTATTTTGATTTCTGTTTCCAATATCCACTCTATTTCCTCTGAGACATCTCTGAATAAGAACTTCCCTCCAACTACCCATGAAAACAGTAAGCCTTATTAAATGTTTCAAACATTTTTATCCCCTAAGAGGTAGGTTTCAGTACATTTAGATTAATAATCAAATTTTGTTTCTTTTTGCAGGGTATTCCAGAGTTTGACAATCAGTGTTTTAAAAAGTATGGGAAAATGTGGGGGTGAGTTTTCTGGAAGCTTCCATTGAATAAACTTGTTATAATGAGGCACCTCCTGTGGTGTGGGGGAGAGGCTCAGTCCCGAGCCTCTTGGGATAAATTCATTTATTTTAAAGCTTTTGGAGGTTTGTTCTACCAGGGATCCCAGATGTCACCAGGTCCATAGGCTGAATCAGGTCTGGAGAATCACAGGTCATCACTTTTCTCCAGACTTTGAGGCCCAGAGACTCCTAGCAGCACTTTCTGTCCAGTATCTCACTCTTCTCCCCTTTTATATTTTCCTTTCTAATGTGACCTTTAATTGCATAATATGCATTATTCCAAAACATTCTAATATATGTCCATAGATGCATTTTATAACCCTTTTCTTTAGGATTCACTTTAAATTGAAAGACAGAATCTTTTTTTTTAATTTTGGATTTAATATGTTCTCTTGGGAAAAGAGCTGGAGGTTACAGGTAATAAGAACGGGAAGCCATTTCTGCTCGTCTTTTTCCTTTCTGTACAAGTATGGAGGGTATTTTTGTTTTGTTTTTAATTTTCAGCCAAGACGTTCCAATAGAATTGCAGTTATTGTTTTATCTAGTATTTTTCTCTGACTTTGAAGAGATGTGGGGTATATCTAAGCCAGAGTGTGTCACATGGGCTGACATACTTTAGGATCTGTTGGAGGTTTGGTGAGAGCAGCAGGAGAGGTGTCATTGGTGCTTCTCTGCCAAAAGCAAGTTGAAGAAGGCCCTCCCTCTCTGGACCTCTTCATCTTCTCTGATCAGGTCCTCAGAAACCATAGGGCCCTACTGAGTTGCCATGACGCTGAAGGGTAATGTGATTGAATGAGAAGAATACATAGCACTGGATCACCACGGTTGCCCCTTCAACATTTACTGCCTGTGAGCTCCGGGTGGAGTCACTTTTTCACGGTAGATCCCAGTTCTCTTTCTAGAAAAATTGTTCTCATGCTTGGATTTAAATGAGGACCACCTGGGAGAGCTTGTTATAAATACAGACTTTGACCCCCATCATCAGTACACCAAATCAATACGATCTGGGGTGGGGCCCAGGAATCTGAGCTGTAACTGGTAGTGAAAGAAATACTAAGGCTGGAGTGACATCAAGAATATAAAGGGTCACCCAAAACACTAGCCCTTCTCCACCCAGGTGTTGTTTAAAAAGCATGATGGGAAGAAGGGAATCATCCAAGTAATATGGTCAGTCAGGTGGAAGAGCTGATTAAGTGCCTCCTCAATCCCTCCTGTCACTGCTTCAGCACTAAATGCTCTTAACACCCACTTAGACCCTCTGGGTTTTAGAATGGTTTTTGGAAATGGGCAGAAAAAAGTGCAGTGGTTCTCAGCGATTTTTACATGTGACCACAAAACCATTCGAAATTCATCTGTGAAGTCAGGAATAGGAGACTTGTAGAAAATCTTCCAATTTGTTCTAGCCATTGCAAATGATTGATAGTGGGGGGGGGGGGGAAATGCCAGAAGATAGTGTAAATAACTCAGAGTGAACCTCATGCCAGTGGCCCATTCCCATGAACAGGCATCCTGACAGTCAGGACATCAGGCCAAATTGGGACGTGTCATATCTGAGGAGTCAGCTTTGTGTGGTAGGTGGGTCAAACGTGGGCCTGCCGAGCTGCTGATAGGTATCACCTACATGGAGCCTGAGGCCCACGGTACCCATGCAGAAGAATAAATATAAGTAATGAGAAGAAAATTTTTTATTTTTTTAAATTAATTAAAAATTAATAATTTCCTTTAAAGTAAACTATAAAGTAAGCAAATTTTAGAGAATAGAAAAATCTTTTACAATTCTATTATCATTTGTGGAGCATTCCAAATCTTTCTGTTTGCAGACAATTGTCACATATTTATGGTCAGTGTATCTACAAGTTTCATGTGCCTTTTTCATGCTTTTGATATATCTTCAAAAATTAGTGGGTAGGCTCTCCCTAATTAATTGTTTTTTCATTCTTAGACAATTTTCTTGGCTTATTTACTAAGCTAACTTCCTCACTGATACTGAAATACTTTAAACCTAGAAAAGTTATGAGAATAGTATAGGAAATACCCACGTACATAACACTTAGACCAAACAAGTGTTCTAATGTTATTTCTAACCACAATTTCTAGGAGTAAGGACTATCTATAATAATATCAGAATGATAGTCTGGACTTACAGTGTGGCTCCAGTTGGGGAATCTGTATCAATAAATTTAATTAGATCTCCTTTCCTTACACAGGTTTTATGAAGGTCGACAACCTATGTTGGCTATCACAGATCCTGATATAATCAAAACAGTACTAGTGAAAGAATGTTATTCTGTCTTCACAAACCGGAGGGTAAGCATCCATTTCTTTAAATTTTATTTGCTTATTAAATGTTTATTCTGTAATAATTTTAAGTATACAAGATGCTGTCAAGAGAAAAAATACAGGAAGGTGCTATGCTCTATACCCTTCATCCTGTTTCCCTTGATGGTTAGTACTTGCACAATTAGAGTACATCAGAGCAGGAAGTTGACACTGATACTATCCACAGTGCTTATGCAGATTTCATCAGTTTTATGTGAATTCATTTGATGAGAGGGAGGGTGTCTGTGTGTGTGTTGCTCTATGGAAATTTATCATACAGGCAGATTTGTGTAACCACCACCTCAATAAATGTACAGAAACCTTCTATCCCCATAAGCTCCCTCCATGTGTATGTGTGTGCTCGGTTCTGTCCAACTCTTTGTGACCCCAGGGGCTGTAGGCCGCGGAATAGAACCTTCCCGGCAAAAGTACTGGAGTGAGTTGTCATTTGCTCCTGCAGGGGTTCTTCCTGACCCAGTGATTGAACCCTCATCTCTTATGTCTCCTGCATTCTCAGGCAGATTCTGTACTATGCCACGTCAGATTCCCAAGGTTTCCTCTTTAACTATTCATTTATAGCCACAGTGAGTGGCTTGTCTTTTCCTCTTATCAGGGTCTTAGAAGAGCAAAAAATTTTATTTTCATGAGGTCAATGTATTCCTTTATTTATTTATTCTGTTTTTCTCTTTGTTTGAGTCTGCTGTTGTAACTGTTGCATTTTTTAGTTCATTTATCATTCTATTCTAAAGTTTCAAATTTTGTACATTTTACATTTAATCTCTCTTTGGTGAACATCTCATTTCATTTTTGTACTTGGAAAATGTGGGTATATAGTTATCCTTTGGGCTTCCCGGGTGGTGCTAGTGATACAGAACCTACCTGCCAATACAGAAGACATAAGAGGCAGGAGTTCGATCCCTGGTTCGGGAAGATTCTCTGGAAGAGAGCCTGGAAACCCACTCCAGTATTCTTGCCTAGAGAATCCCATGGACAGAGGAGCCTGGCGGGCTAAAGCCTATAGGGTCTCAAACAGTCAGACATGACCGAAGCGACTCAGCACACATAGCACACATGTTGTGTTTCCTGTAGCTCTGAATTTCTTTAGAACAATTATTTTGAATTCCTTTTCAGGCAATTCGTAGATGTTCATTTCTTTGGGATGACTTACTGGACAGTTATTATCTTCCTTTGGTTGTATCGTGTTTCCTTGATTCTTGGTGATCTCTTATCTTTCAATGGTGTCTGTCTTTGGAGAAGCAGTTACTCTTTCTAGGCTTAATCAACTCAGTTTGATAAGGAAGACCTTTACTCTTGATGGGACACACTGAAGTGTGCTGAAGCCATCAGTCTAGTGGCATTGGGTGCCAAGTGTGGGGGGTGGGGGGTGGTGGGTCCAATTCCAAGGGAAAATGATTGGCTCTGGCAGCTGGGTCCAGAACACCACCAACTACATGATATTTGACACCAATAACTGGAGAGTCCGAGGTGGCTCTGGGATGGTTGAGGTCTTCAGCAGCACACCCAAGTCCAATGTTAAGGGACCAGGGCAAGCAGAGTGGTAGCCAGAATTGGGGGGCATGCTCATCTGTGTGAGCTGACTACAGGCACATGCCCAGCATGAGGACTGGGGTCAGTGGCTGGGACTGGGTCAAGTGTGGGTACAGAAGCAGCTTCGAGTGCTGGGAAGTCAGTGTGCACTCATGTAGCCGCAGGGACGAGCTACACGCACATGTGGCATTGTCGACCAGTGACAGGAGTCAAGACTGGCTCCAGGCACCTGAGCAGCTACTCGCTTGTTGGTGTGGGTCCTGGATCTCAGGACATCACTGGCTGGAGCAGCTCTGTTGGGGGCGGAGGGATAAGACAGGACTCAGGCCATTGGAGTCTGCTAATGTAGAACCTTGGGGAGCAATCAGCAGCAAAATTGTCAGGGGTCTTCAGTGACTGTGCTGGCAGTTGGTTTCCTCATAGTAAAGGTTCTGGGGGTTTTTTGCAGAGCAGGATACAGAGAACCCCAGTCACTCCTGCTGTGTGGTTGGCATTGACAGCCCCTACCCTTCTTTCTTTGCTCCTAGTTGTCTCTGGATATCTCAGCTTTGCTAGTCTCTGGGTGGGGTGAATCCAAAGCAGGTCATTTGTGCAGTGTTCTGAAAGGCTGAGGAAACTAATAACTCACCCTGCTGTCCTCTTTCCAGGAGAACTGTTTCAGGCTGGGGAGGTTCCTTTTGGCACTGAGCAGTCTGGCCTTGGGGACAGGATGATGCAGGCAAAATGAAGCAATTTTCTTTACCAGTTTGTGGGTTATTCTCAAGTTTTTTTCACTGCTATGTTGCTGAAGCTTCTGGACTCCTGAGGTCTCTTAGACCTGTTTTCATTTATTTAGCACTGTTATTTGTGGGGTGAGAGAAACTGGAGTCTCCTCTGCCATCTTGGTGACATCACTCCAGATTTCATCATTAATGTGCTTTTAGCTATAGGATTTTTGTGTGTGTGTAGAATGCTCTTTATCATGTTGTGTAAGTTTTCTTCTCTACCTAGTTTATGAATTTCTATCATGAATGGGTGTTGGAAGTGTCCATTTTAAAACAGAGTATTTGGAATACAGAAAAATGTCTCAAGCAATTTGGCTTGATAAGCTTGTCCCAAGCTGAGAAACAGAATTATATCTTTCCTTTTCCTTCTATTCCTGGGGGGAAAACAGAAGAAAAAAGTATTTTCGTACAATTGTAACATTTCTTCAGAATAGCAAATAGACTCCTTATTTTTGATGTATTCTATTTTTTTTTTAACTTTACAATATTGTATTGGTTTTGCCATATATAAAAATGAATCCACCACAGGTATACATGTGTTCCCCATCCTGAACCCTCCTCCCACCTCCCTCCCCATACCATCCCTCTGGGTCGTCGCAGTGCACCAGCCCCAACCATCCAGTATCGTGCATCGAACCTGGACTGGTGACTTATTTCATATATGATATTATACATATTTCAATGCCATTCTCCCAAATCATCCCACCCTCTCCCTCTCCCACAGAGTCCCAAAGACTTTTCTATACATCAGTGTCTCTTTTGCTGTCTCATATACAGGGTTATTGTTACTATCTTTCTAAATTCCATATATGTGCATTAGTATACTGTATTGGTGTTTTTCTTTCTGGCTTACTTCACTCTGTATAATAGGCTCCAGTTTCATCCACCTCATTAGAATTGATTCAAATGTATTCTTTTTAATGGCTGAGTAATACTCCATTGTGTATATGTACCACAGCTTTCTTATCCATTCATCTGCTGATGGACATCTAGGTTGCTTCCATGTCCTGGCTATTATAAACAGTGCTGCGATGAACATTGGGGTACACATGTCTCTTTCAATTCTGGTTTCCTCCGTGTGTATGCCCAGCAGTGGGATTGCTGGGTCATAAGGCAGTTCTATTCCCAGTTTTTTAAGGAATCTCCACACTGTTCTCCATAGTGGCTGTACTAGTTTGCATTCCCACCAACAGTGTAAGAGGGTTCCCTTTTCTCCACACCCTCTCCAGCATTTATTGCTTGTACTTTTGGATCGCAGCCATTCTGACTGGTGTGAAATGGTACCTCATAGTGGTTTTGATTTGCATTTCTCTGATAATGAGTGATGTTGAGCATCTTTTCATGTGTTTGTTAGCCATCTGTATGTCTTCTTTGGAGAAATGTCTATTTAGTTCTTTGGCCCATTTTTTGATTGGGTCATTTATTTTTCTGGAATTGAGCTGTAGGAGTTGCTTGTATATTTTTGAGATTAGTTGTTTGTCAGTTGCTTCATTTGCTATTATTTTCTCCCATTCTGAAGTCTGTCTTTTCACCTCGCCTATAGTTTCCTTTGATGTGCAGAAGCTTTTAAGTTTAATTAGGTCCCATTTGTCTATTTTTGCTTTTATTTCCAATATTCTGGGAGGTGGGTCATAGAGGATCCTGCTGTGATGTATGTCGGAGAGTGTTTTGCCTATGTTCTCCTCTAGGAGTTTTATAGTTTCTGGTCTTACGTTGAGATCTTTAATCCATTTTGAGTTTATTTTTGTGTATGGTGTTAGAAAGTGTTCTAGTTTCATTCTTTTGCAAGTGGTTGACCAGTTTTCCCAGCACCACTTGTTAAAGAGATTGTCTTTAATCCATTGTATATTCTTGCCTCCTTTGTCAAAGATAAGGTGTCCATATGTGCGTGGATTTATCTCTGGGCTTTCTATTTTGTTCCATTGATCTATATTTCTGTGTTTGTGCCAGTACCATACTGTCTTGATGACTGTGGCTTTGTAGTAGAGCCTGAAGTCAGGCAAATTAATTCCTCCAGTTCCATTTTTCTTCCTCAAAATAGCTTTGGCTATTCGAGGTTTTTTGTATTTCCATACAAACTGTGAAATTATTTGTTCTAGCTCTGTGAAGAATACCATTGGTAGCTTGATAGGGATTGCATTGAATCTATAAATTGCTTTGGGTAGTATACTCATTTTCACTATATTGATTCTTCCAATCCATGAACATGGTGTATTTCTCCATCTATCAGTGTCCTCTTTGATTTCTTTCACCAGTGTTTTATAGTTTTCTATATATAGGTCTTTAGTTTCTTTAGGTAGATATATTCGTAAGTATTTTATTCTTTCCGTTGCAATGGTGAATGGAATTGTTTCCTTAATTTCTCTTTCTATTTTCTCATTAGTGTATAGGAATGCAAGAGATTTCTGTGTGTTGATTTTATATCCTGCAACTTTACTATATTCATTGATTAGTTCTAGTAATTTTCTGGTGAAGTCTTTAGGGTTTTCTATGTAGAGGATCCTGTCATCTGCAAACAGTGAGAGTTTTACTTCTTCTTTTCCAATTTGGATTCCTTTTATTTCTTTTTCTGCTCTGATTGCTGTGGCCAAAACTTCCAAAACTATGTTGAATAGTAATGGTGAAAGTGGGCACCCTTGTCTTGTTCCTGACTTTAGAGGAAATGCTTTCAATTTTTCACCATTGAGGATAATGTTTGCTGTGGGTTTGTCATATATAGCTTTTATTATGTTGAGGTATGTTCCTTCTATTCCTGCTTTCTGGGGAGTTTTTTATCATAAATGGATGTTGAATTTTGTCAAAGGCTTTCTCTGCATCTATTGAGATAATCATATGGTTTTTATTTTTCAATTTGTTAATGTGGTGTATTACATTGATTGATTTGCAGATATTGAAGAATCCTTGCATCCCTGGGATAAAGCCCACTTGGTCATGGTGTATGATCTTTTTAATGTGTTGTTGGATTCTGATTGCTAAAATTTTGTTAAGGATTTTTGCATCTATGTTCATCAGTGATATTGGCCTGTAGTTTTCTTTTTTTGTAGCATCTTTGTCAGGTTTTGGTATTAGGGTGATGGTGGCCTCGTAGAATGAGTTTGGAAGTTTACCTTCCTCTGCAATTTTCTGGAAGAGTTTGAGCAGGATAGGTGTTAGCTCTTCTCTAAATTTTTGGTAGAATTCAGCTGTGAAGCCATCTGGACCTGGGCTTTTGTTTGCTGGAAGATTTCTGATTACAGTTTCAATTTCCATGCTTGTGATGGGTCTGTTAAGATTTTCTATTTCTTCCTGGTCCAGTTTTGGAAAGTTGTACTTCTCTAAGAATTTGTCCATTTCTTCCATGTTGTCCATTTTATTGGCATATAATTGCTGATAGTAGTCTCTTATGATCCTTTGTATTTCTGTGTTGTCTGTTGTGATCTCTCCATTTTCATTTCTAATTTTATTGATTTGATTTTTCTCCCTTTGTTTCTTGATGAGTCTGGCTAATGGTTTGTCAGTTTTATTTATCCTTTCAAAGAACCAGCTTTTGGCTTTGTTGATTTTTGCTATGGTCTCTTTTGTTTCTTTTGCATTTATTTCTGCCCTAATTTTTAAGATTTCTTTCCTTCTACTAACCCTGGGATTCTTCATTTCTTCCTTTTCTAGTTGCTTTAGGTGTAGAGTTAGGTTATTTATTTGACTTTTTTCTTGTTTCTTGAGGTATGTCTGTATTGCTATGAACTTTCCCCTTAGGACTGCTTTTACAGTGTCCCATAGGTTTTGGGTTGTTGTGTTTTCATTTTCATTCTTTTCTATGCAAATTTTGATTTCTTTTTTTATTTCTTCTGTGATTTGTTGGTTATTCAGCAGCGTGTTGTTCAGCCTCCATATGTTGGCATTTTGAATAGTTTTTCTCCTGTAATTGAGATCTAATCTTACTGCATTGTGGTCAGAAAAGACGCTTGGAATGATTTCAATTTTTTTGAATTTACCAAGGCAAGATTTATGGCCCAGGATGTGATCTAACCTGGAGAAGGTTCCGTGTGCGCTTGAGGAAAAGGTGAAATTCATTGTTTTTGGATGAAATGTCCTATAGATATCAATTAGGTCTAGCTGGTCTATTTTATCGTTTAAGGTTTGTGTTTCCTTGTTAATTTTCTGTTTAGTTGATCTATCCATAGTTGTGAGTGGGGTATTAAAGTCTCCCACTATTATTGTGTTATTGTTAATTTCTCCTTTCATACTTGTTAGCATTTGTCTTATATATTGCGGTGCTCCTATGTTGGGTGCATATATATTTACAATTGTTATATCTTCTTCTTGGATTGATCCTTTGATCATTATGTAGTGACCTTCTTTGTCTCTTTTCACAGCCTTTGTTTTAAAGTCTATTTTATCTGATATGAGTATTGCTAATCCTGCTTTCTTTTGGTCTCTATTTGCATGGAAAATCTTTTTCCAGCCCTTCACTTTCAGTCTGTATGTGTCCCCCGTTTTGAGGTGGGTCTCTTGTAGACAACATATGTAGGGGTCTTGTTTTTGTATCCATTCAGCCAGTCTTTGTCTTTTGGTTGGCGCATTCAACCCATTTATGTTTAAGGTAATTATTGATAAGTATGATCCGGTTGCCATTTACGTTATTGTTTTGGGTTCGAATTTATACACCCTTTTTGTGTTTCCTGTCTAGAGAATATCCTTTAGTATTTGTTGGAGAGCTGGTTTGGTGGTGCTGAATTCTCTCAGCTTTTGCTTGTCTGTAAAGCTTTTGATTTCTCCTTCATATTTGAATGAGATCTTTGCTGGGTAGAATAATCTGGGCTGTAGGTTATTTTCTTTCATCACTTTAAGTATGTCTTGCCATTCCCTCCTGGCTTGAAGAGTTTCTATTGAAAGATCAGCTGTTATCCTTATGGGAATTCCCTTGTGTGTTATTTGTTGTTTTTCCCTTGCTGCTTTTAATATTTGTTCTTTGTGTTTGATCTTTGTTAATTTGATTAATACGTGTCTTGGGGTGTTTTGCCTTAGGTTTATCCTGTTTGGGACTCTCTGGGTTTCTTGGACTTGAGTGATTATTTCCTTCCCCATTTTAGGGAAGTTTTCAACTATTATCTCCTCCAGTATTTTCTCATGGTCTTTCTTTTTGTCTTCTTCTTCTGGGACTCCTATGATTCGAATGTTGGGATGTTTAATATTGTCCTGGAGGTCTCTGAGATTGTCCCCATTTCTTTTAATTCATTTTTCTTTTTTCCTCTCTGATTCATTTATTTCTACCATTCTATCTTCTAATTCACTAATCCTATCTTCTGCCTCTGTTATTCTACTATTTGTTGCCTCCAGAGTATTTTTTATCTCATTTATTGCATTATTCATGATATACTGACTCTTTTTTTATTTCTTCTACGTCCTTGTTAGGGCTAGGGCACCCCACTACAGTACTCTTGTCTGGAAAATCCCATGGATGGAGGAGCCTGGTAGGCTGCAGTCCATGGGGTCACTAAGAGTCGGATACGACTGAGCGACTTCACTTTCCCTTTTCACTGTCATGCATTGGAGAAGGAAATGGCAACCCACTCCAGTGTTCTTGCCTGGAGAATCCCAGGGACTGGGGAGCCTGGTGGGCTGCCGTCTACGGGGTCGCACAGAGTCGGACACGACTGAAGCGACTTAGCAGCAGCAGGTCCTTGTTAAAGCTTTCTTGCATCTTCTCAATCCTTGTCTCCAGGCTATTTATCTGTGATTCCATTTTGATTTCAAGATTTTGGATCAATTTCACTATCATTATTCAGAATTCTTTATCAGGTAGATTCCCTATCTCTTCCTCTTTTGTTTGGTTTGGTGGGCATTTATCCTGTTCCTTTACCTGCTGGGTATTCCTCTGTCTCTTCATCTTGTTTATATTGCTGAGTTTGGGGTGTCCTTTCTGTATTCTGGCAGTTTGTGGAGTTCTTTTTATTGTGGAGCTTCCTCGCTGTGTATGGGTTTGTACAGGTGGCTTGTCTTGGTTAGTGAAACTTGTGTCGGTGTTCTGGTGGGTGGAGCTGGATTTCTTCTCTCTGGAGTGCAGTGAAGTGTCCAGTAATGAGTTATGAGATGTCTATGGTTTTGTAGTAACTTTGGGCAGCCTGTATATTGGAGCTCAAGGCTGTGTTCCTGTGTTGCTGGAGAATTTGCTTGGTATATCTTGACCTGGAACTTGTTGGCCCTTGTGTGGTGTTTGGTTTCAGTGTAGGTATGGAGGCGTTTGATGAGCTCCTGTCAATTAATGTTCCATGGAGTCAGGAGTTCCCTGGAGTCAAGGTTTGGACTTAAGCCTCCTGCTCCCAGTTATCAGTCTTATTTTTACAGTAGTCTCAAAACAGCACCATCGATAAAACATCTAGGTTAAAGGTGAAAAGTTTCTCCACCATGAGGGTCACCCAGAGAGGTTCACAGTGTTACATGGAGGAGAGAAGAGGGAGGAGGGAGTTAGAGGTGACCCGAATGAGATGAGGTGGAATCAATAGAGGAGACAGCGGGCTAGCCAGTAATCACTTCCTTATGTGCACTCCTCAATTGGACCGCTCAGAGATGTTCACGGAGCTATACAGAGAAGAGAAGAGGGAGGAAGGAGACAGAGGTGGCCAGGAGGATAAAAGGGGGGGATGAAAAGAAGAGAGACAGATCCAGCCAGTAATCAGTTCCCTAAGTGTTCTCCACCGTCTGGAACACACAGAAATTCACAGAGTTGGGTAGAGTAGAGAGGGGTTAGGGGGGAGACACAGGCGACCTGGTGGAGAAAAAGGAGAGTCCAAAGCGGGAGACAGCAGGCAAGCCAGTAATCTCGCTCCCAAGTAAAAAATGGGTACTGAAAATTGGGTTCTTAAAGGTACAAAATTGGTAACAAATACCTAAAAGCAAAAATTAAAAATCTAGGGTAGAGTTTGGCATTTCAAAAATACATTGTTAAAGAAAAGAAGAAGGAAAAGAAAGAGAGAGAGAGAGAAAAAAAAAAAACAAAGTCACAAAAATTATAAAGAAAATATAGGTACAAAATTGATAACAAATACCAAAAAGCAAAAGTTAAAAATCTAGAGTAGAGTTTGGAATTTCAAAAATACAGTGTTAAAGAAAAGAAGAAGAAAAAGAAAGAGGAAAACAAACAAACAAACAAAAACAAAGTCACAAAAATTATAAAGAAAATATACGTACAAAATTGATAACAAATACCAAAAAGTATAAATTAAAAATCTAGAGTAGAGTTTGGAATTTCAGAAATACAATGTTAAAGAAAAGAAAAAAAGAAGAAAGAAGGGGGGGGAAAAAAGGTCACAAAAATTATAAAATATATATATATGAAGTTTGCTTTAAAAAATAGGGTCTTTTTTTTTTTTGCAAAGTAATAGTAGGTTATAAAAGTGAAAATTAAAGGAGTAATAGAGGTCTTAAAATTTTTTTTTAATTAAAAAAAAAGAAAGAATGATCGTAAAAATAGTAAAAATATATCTAGGACTTTCTCTGGTATTATTGTGGGTATTGTGGGGTCAGTTCATTTTCAGCTAGTTCCTTGGTCCGGCTTCTATTTCTCAAGATCTATAGGCCCCTTCCTATGTAGTCGGTACTAACGACAGGGTTTTAATCTATTGCCTGTCGCTTCCAAGGCAGTTCTCTCTGTTATAGCTTCTTCTGTTTGCTGGTCTCTTCAGTGTCTGATTTCCGCCCTGACACAAAGGGAGCGGTGGTGGACACTTTTTTTTTTTTTAGGCTCACTTGTTCAGTCGCGCTGTGGGGAGGGAAGGACGCTGCAAATAACACTGGCGTGTGCTCGCAGTGCCTCAGCCACACTGGGCCTGCCCCCACTCACGGCACGTGTAGCCTCCCTGCCCACGCTGCTCAGGCTCTAGGTTGCTCCGCTGGGATCCATCCACAGTCAGCCCTGGGCTGCTTGCACCTCCCAGGTCTAAGCCGCTCAGGTTCAGGCACTCGGGTAGTCCTCAGAGGTCCGAGCAGCTCAGGTGATGAGTGAGGTGTTTGGCGAGCGCGGCTGCTGCGACTTATCGCCTCCCCGCCGGTCGGTTTTCTGGGTGTACAACTGGTGCACCTTCTCAGGCGGATGTTGACGGTCCAGAGCCCCAAGAAGTCTTAGTTAGCAAAGAAGCCTGCTTACAGTTTTGTAGTCTCTCTGGGGCTGCGATTGCCCCCTTCCGGCTCTGGCTGCCTGTCACCAGAGGGAGATGGTCTGCAGCCGGCTATCTCTGTCCAGTCCTTTGTTCTGTGCGCGGGCCTGGCGGTGTCTTAGGTTACGGCTGGCTTTCCGCATGGTAGCTATCCAACAGTCTGGTTTGCTAGCCCAAATTAGTTCGCTCAGATAGCGCTGGGGGCATTCAGGCCAGATCCTTACTCTAAGCGATGCAGCCCGCACCTCCCTGCCCAGCCCCCGCTTGCTAGTGGCGGGTGCCAGTGTCTGCGCTGCTTCTCCACTGGGGGAGTTACCGTTGGGCTCGTAATCTGTGGGTTTTAATTGTTCATTTATTTTTCCTCCCTGTTATGTTGCCCTCTGTGCTTCCAAGGCTCGGCACAGACTCGGCAGTGAGAGTGTTTCTTGGAGTTTGGAAACTTCTCTCTTTTTAAGACTTCCTTCCCAGGACGGAGCTCCGTCCCTCCCTCTTTTGTCTCTTTTTTTGTCTTTTATATTTTTTCCTACCTCCTTTCGAAGACAAGGGGTTGCTTTTCTAGGTGCCTGATGTCCTCTGCCGGCATTCAGAAGTTGTTTTGTGGAATTTACTCGGCGTAAACGTTCATCAAACATTCATCAAATGTTCTTTTGATGAATTTGTGGGGGAGAAAGTGGTCTCCCCGTCCTGTTCCTCCGCCATCTTAGCTCCTCCTCTATTTTTATTTTTAAAAAGTCTCATATCAAGAAATATTTTGAATCCACATGCTGTAGACATGTAAAGAAAGAACTGGTCTGAGACAACATATGTTTGTCAAAGCTATCAGCTTTCTGTCACTAGTTAGTTCCCTTGTACTCTTCACAGACCAGGAGGATGACCTAGGTCTTATTCCTGCCTATTCCCTTGGGAAAACCCTTTCTATACTACATGGGTCATTTGCACTTAATAGGATACTGAAACATGAAATTTGGAAACCACATCAAGTGGCTGGGTGTCTCTCCTCCACACCCACAGAAACCTAGATATTTTGGATAAATATTCATTAAGCGTTTAGCATAGGGTCTGCTACTAAGTAGACAGTCACTAAATATTAGCTGAATCATTGGTCCTTATTTAAGAAATCTTAAACAACTGTTGAGACTTCTAAAACTTATACAGGATAAATATGTTTTGCTTTTGACTAGATTTTTGGTCCAATGGGAATTATGAAATATGCCATCTCTCTGGCTTGGGATGAACAATGGAAGAGAATACGGACATTGCTGTCTCCAGCCTTCACCAGCGGAAAGCTCAAGGAGGTAAGAAAAGAAGAGGACTTTCAATTAGAAACTTACGGAATGACTCTAGGGACAGGTAAAAACCGAGATCATAGTCTCTTTTCAAAGAGGAGTCTGCTGAGTTTGAGTTTTTTAACGTTGGTCTTTTGTCTTTACATCCTAGAGAGACATTTTTAAGATTTTTATAAAATGTCAGTTACTACTCCATGCTTAGGAAAGCCAGGTCCTTCTAGGACTTGAGTCTCCACATTTAACTTCATGTGATGATATATTTAATGTCCAGATGTTCCCCATCATTGACCAGTATGGAGATATGTTGGTGAGGAACCTGAGGAAGGAAGCAGAGAAAGGCAATCCCGTCAACATGAAAGAGTAAGTAGGGGTGAAGCTGCTGGTGCTCTGAGCTCCACTGAGAGCTTCTCGCTGCCTACCATGGAGTCAAGTTCCAACTGCTGTGTCGATCTAGAGAACAGACAGAAGTAGGTCGTGTTACAAACCCGATGGGCCGCTCCAGAATGAGTGGCGTCGTCAAAGAAAGCCGGGCAGCCAGGAGAGAAGGTGTCTATTGTGTACATGAGCCATAAAGAGCTTATCTTCTTAACTATGACTTTATGGATATTCCAGAAGACTAAAATAAACAGTTTTGAAAGGAGAACATTATCATGCCAAAGTATTGAGTGTAGAGGGTGTGAAACAGTGGCAGAGGAAGGCTCTTGGTATATATTGGCAGGTAGCGCATTGGGCAGTAAAGTTACAGTATTGAACTTGAAACAACTTAAATCTCTTCACACTTTTCCTACAGAAAATACTAAATATTAATTATTAATCACTATTTGTTCTTCTTTCATCCTGAAAAGAGAGAATGCCCTGTCCAGGCTATGGGTGGCGTAACCATGGTTTTGTTGTCTAAACTGGGTTTTTTTTAAAAAAACAACTATACTATAATAGCAGATATAAAGGAAGACTGTCCCAGGGAAGCTGAGGACATACGCTCACTGAGCCATGGGATTCCCTAAGTCAATTTGAAAGGATTTTTGTTAAACTCAGAACATTTTTAGTTCTTATAGTTCACAGAAATGACTCTTCCCTCAGAGCAACCACAGAACACTGGGGTTGAGGAAGACAGGTCTTCCAGGAGCCTTAGCAGTAGTGTAAACAAGGAGGGGTGATGTTCCTGGCAACTCAGAACAGGGCACTGCTGTTATGTAACGTGCTAAAGGGAAATCAGCTCTGAGTACAGGTTTTATGGTGAAGCAAGACCCAGGTCAATGTCCCTTCTCTTGACTCCCCAGGAAAAGTTAATTATTCCACACTTTGTCTTACTCAAACACAGTCCTTACACACTCTTTATTGTCCATAGTCAAAACACATTACTGTACTTCCTGTCTGATTGTGCGTGTCTTTCTCTATGACAAGATCCCTGAATTCAGGGGGTGGGGGTCTAGGTTGCCTTAATGTCCCCACCTCCCTAATGTAGGGCCAGTTGCATCACTCACATGTCATATACACCTCAGGAGTGAGTGATAGTAGCAGAGATTCTTCTATGATCCAGCAGGTGGTTCTGAGAGAAGGTGGCTCTTTTCCTGTCTGCCTGGGCATCGGATTTTATGTATATTTCTTGTTGCACATGTTGGACAAGGATAAAGAGGTATTGATTTTAACTGAACATGTTTTTCTCTCTCTACTAAGCATGTTTGGAGCCTACAGCATGGATGTGATTACTGGCACAGCATTTGGAGTGAATATTGATTCCCTCAACAACCCACACGATCCCTTTGTGGAACATAGCAAGAACCTCTTAAGATTTAGACCCTTCGATCCATTCATTCTTTCAATAAGTATGTGAACTACTTTATTTCTTATTCTTTATTCTTCTTTCATCCCTCCTTTCCTCCCTCCCTCCCTTCCTTCTTTCAATCCTTCCTTCATCTATCTTTTTTAAAATAATAGGTGTAATAAGATGCAATTCACATACCACATAATACACCAGTGTGAAATGTATAATTCATTCATTTTTACATCCTACCTATCCATCAACAAATGAAATGGACATGGAAGTTATATACAACATTCAGTATACACATTGAATATTATATCTGTGTGTGTGTATTCACAGAATTTAATATTATTCAACCAGGAGAGGAAGAAAATCCTGCCATTTGCAACAGGGTGGAAGGACCTTGAGGGTATTATGTTATGTGAAATAAGTCAAACAGAGAAAGGTGAATACTTATATAGAATTAAATTAAAAAAAAAAAAAAACCTGGGTCTTCCCTGGTAGTCCAGTGGTGAAGAATCTGCTTCCAATTCAGGTAACGAGTTCAATCACTGGTCAGGGAACTAAGATCCCGCATGCCACAGAGAAAACTGAGCCCACAGGCTGCAGCAAAAACCCAGTCAACCAAAATTTTTAAAAATAAATTAATTTTAAAAATCCAAAACTAAAAAACAACAAGAAGAAAACCAAACTCATATAAAAGCAAGATCAGATTTCTTTTGTTAGGAGAGGAGTGGATTGGATTGGTGGGAAATTGAATAAAGGTATTCAAAAGATGTGATTTTTCAGCAACAGCATAAAAGTATGGGCAGAATAATGTACAATATGAGTACACTTAACACTACTGTGATTTACTATATTTGTGATTTACTAAGAAAGTAGATCCTAAAGGTTCTCATCACAAGGGAAAAAAAACCTGTAACTATATCAGGTGAGGAATGTTACTAAACTAATGGGGCTAATTTTAAAATACATGTATGTTAAGTCATTCGTTAGTCATTACACTATGCCCAAATTAATACAGTGCTGTATCTCAACTATAACACAGCACAACTGAAAAAGAAAGGTTTTTAGTACTCTCGGAGATATATGCCCAACCATCACCGCTGTCAATTTTTGTCAACTCTCACGCCCTGTACCTATCACCTTCCACTCCCCCATCGCTTTAAGCTATCCCTTGGGCTTCCCTGGTGGCTCAGCTGGTAAAGAATCTGCCTGCAATCCAGGAGACTTGGGTTCAATCCCTGGGTTGGGAAGATCCTCTGGAGAAGGGAGCGGCTACCTACTCCAGTAATCTGGCCTGGAGAATTCCATGGACAGTCCATGGGGTTGCAAAGAGTCGGACACAACTGAGCGACTTTCACTTTCTCAATCTATGTTCTGTCACTTCAAATTTGCTTATTGTAGACACTAGATATGAGGGAATCATATACTATGTGGTCTTTTGTGGCTGACTTCTTTCATTTATCACGAGTAGTCTAAAATTGTAGCACGTATCAGTACTTCATTTCTTTGTATGCCAAATAGTATTTCATTATATGGGCATTCCGCATTCTGTTTACCCATTCATCAGGTGATGAACATTTGGGTCATTCACCATTAAGTATGGTGTTAGCTTAGTTTTTCATAGACGACTTTCATCAAGTTGAGGAAATTCCCTTCTGTTCCAGTTTGTTGAGTGTTTTTATCACAAGGGAATGGTAGGTTTTGTCACATGCTTATTATGCAAGTGTTAGATGATCGCATTGTTTTTTAATTCCTTTGGGATGGTTTATTGTGCAACTTGGCATTCCTGGGATAACCCCACTTGGTCATGGTGTGTATCACCTTTTATGTGTTGCTAGACTCAGTTTGCTAGTATTCTGTTGAGGATCTGTGCATCCATGGGATAAGGTGTGTTGGTCTGTGCCTTCTTGTGCTATTTTTGTCTGGTTCTAGTATCAAACGCAAACACTTTGGAAGTGCTCCAATGCCTTCAATTTTTTTGGAAGAGTTTGTTTAAAAATGGGGCTAATCCTTTAAATATTTGGTAGTATTCACCGTTGAAACCACCTCTACCTGAGCCTTTCTTCACCAAGCTGTGGGCTGTTTCTTGATAACTAACTCAAACTTTGTCCATTTTAATAGGTATATCAGATTGTCTGTTTCTTTTTGGATCACTTTCTGCAGTTTGTGTCTTTCTGAGAATCTGTCCATTTTATCTAAATGATCTAATTTATTGTCATACTGTTGTTCATAGATTACTTTTTTATTGAAGTAAAGTTGATTTACAATGTTGCGTTAGATTACAGCAAAGTAATTCAGCTATGTACACACAAACACATATTCTTTTCCAAGTTCTTCCCCAGTATAGGTTATTATAAGATATTGAGTATATAAAGATTTCATTATAGTCCCTGTACTTTTTAAAATGTCATTTGTAATCTCCCTTCTTTTACTTTCAATGCTAGCAATTTGAGTATTTTCTTTTTTTTTTTTTGGGGGGGCCAGTCTAGCTAAAAAAATCTTTCAAAGCATCAACTTTTAGTTTCACTGATTCTCTCCACTGTTTTTTAATCTCCTACTCATTATAGTTTCTTCACTTCTCTTTACCATTTTCTGCCTTCTACTCACTTTAAGTTTTGTTTGTGCTCCTCCTTTCAGAGTGTGAAGGTGGAAATTTAGGTTCTTGACTTAGGATCTTTGTTCTTTTAATATCTAAATGTACAGCCACAAATATCTCCCTGAACACTGCTTTTGCTACATCCCATCAGATTTGATATAGTGTGTCTTCATTTTTAGTCATTTAAAAGCAATTTTTGATTGCCCTTTTTATGTCTTCTACAACCCATTGGTTATTTAGAAGTGTGTTATTTAATTTCCACATATTTGTGTATCTCTTAATTGTCTTTCTGTTATTGATTTCTAATTCTATTCCATTGTAGTAGAAAGACACATACTGTATTATTTTGATCGTGACAATTTTTTTTTAACTGCACAATTAATTGAAGTAACAGATTTTGGTCTGGTTTATCCAAAGAGATGCTAGTCCAAGAATTAAAGGCCATGAGGTGCCAGAATGTAATCCTGTTCTTTGGTCAGTCCAAAGATGCAGAGGGAACCACTGATCTCACTGCTATAGTGATGGGCCCCAGATGTGGACTTGGCTTCAATCAGTCATTGACTTGGAAGTCTGAGCAAAGGTCTAGAGGCAATGGGTCATGACTGAGTATCCTGGTGGTTTTACTCTTTTGATTGGTAGAGCAAATTAAATCTGCTAAAGGTAAACTATACTTGCTAAATGCAAAGTAAAATTTGCATTTTCACCAAGCTTACTTTTATCTTTTTCTCTGCAGTATTATTTCCATTTCTCAACCCAGTTTTTGAAATATTAAACATTACTCTGTTTCCAAAAAGTACTGTGGACTTTTTCACAAAATCTGTAAAGAAGATTAAAGAAAGTCGCCTCACAGATAAACAAATGGTAAAGTCTGGTGGTGGTTACAAGTGGGTGTGCACTTTTTGATAATTTATTGAGCTGTGTACATATGACTTATATGCATCTTTGCATTTTTGAAAGATAGGTAGAAAACTATAGAGTATAGAATATGATGGTTCTAAAATTTGGGGGGCAATGGAAGAGCAAAAGAATGGGGAAGAAAATAAGATTATGAGCCAGAGAGTTCTTCTCTGGTTCTTTTACTGAACCAGAGAAGCATGCTAATTAGTATATGAGGGATAAGAGTTACTGATTAAAAATAATTTTACTGATATTTTACCAAATATTACCTTGGTAAAGAATTACTTCAATGCCAAGCCTCATATTTTATAGGTTGTCTGATGAAATACTCCATCGGATGCCTGATACATTGCAGTCTTTTAAAAAGTTGAGCCCTGTCATGGTCTGAAGTGAGCAAGCGTCTTCTCTGGCCAATGAAGCCACAAGTGGGTTAACCCAGTTTGGCCTTCATGATGCCATGAGGCCAGCACAAGGTTGTCTGCAGGTTAGGAGAGATGGGCTGGTTACAGGATGTCACTAAAGAATGTGTAGAGTCCTGGGAGGGTCAAGAGTTTGTAGATGCTTCTGCAAAATCTGCTGGCGACCTATGCAATGTGAGGGAGTTGATTTGTGTGTCCATTCATTAAGAGTTAAAGTTGAAGGGGAAAAAAGGATTGAAGCCATGGACCTGTTCCTGAGCAAACAGGTGTGACAGGAGAGACAGCAGATAACTATCTGGTTAAGAAGCTGTTTCAAAAGTCAAAGAAACCAAAGGTCAGAGAGAATGAGGGCAAAAAACCAGTGGGGTGTGATGGCTGGGTTTTTCTCAGGGAAGCATCATGGTCTCTAAGATTTGTAGGTGGGTGGTTTTGTTCACTGAGGACTCAGGCAATGTTAGTTTGACTCGCTCTTTAAGGGGCCATATTTTCAGGAAAGAAGTTAAATATACACTCCTGATTTATTTCTATCTTCACAAGTAATTTCTAAAATTGATTTCTCTTTCTGTTTCCAGAATCGAGTGGATTTACTTCAGCTAATGATTAACTCTCAGAATTCCAAAGAAATTGACACCCATAAAGGTAACCATGGAGAGCTTCGTGGGGGCCGCTATGGGAAGGCGCATAGGTAGGGTGCGGTTCTCAAAATGTGAAAGAAGTTTTCCAGGCATGTGAGAATTTCTGCCAAGTGGAAGAAAGACACTTGTGCAGAAAGAGTAGACTATGGTACTTCCTGGAAGTTTCCAGGCACAACTTTGTTCAGAGCTCGAAAGGGCAAGTATGGCAAGGATGTCAGGCCCGGAAGTGAGTCATGGTCAGTGGATCACCTACAGCTGAACCTCTGGGGAGCTTTGTTCTAATATCAATTCTCAGGCTCCTCCAGATCCACAGTGTCCCACTGTTGGTGCCCTTAACTTGGAACTCTTGGATAAGGTTGTATTTACAAGCTTACTCTACTCTAGAGATTATTTTTTCCCTTTAGTAATTAATAAATGACTTGTGAGAGAAGCCTGTGAGACTGGAAATACACTGTTTCTCTTCAAATTGTCACCTACTTATTTTATCATTCATGGGTGGTTTCTGACTGAAACCATCGTTACCATGATGGTTATAACACGATGACTTTCTGATCCCGTCATTCTTCTGTATTTATGAGTTGATGTTCTTTTGTAGGGAAGCTCTCCATTCTCTCTTGTTGGCTTACTTGTTCATCTATATTTATATAGCATGATCTCATGTACTCTCTTACATCACTTTTCATTTTGATTCTCAAATTCTTTCTGGTTTGTCCACTGGAGCTTTTTCAAGTAGGACCTTACATTCTTTTTTCTTTTCTCCTTTCTTCACTTTAAATCTTTTTTTAATGGACTATTTTTAGAATAGTTAGTTTTATAAGAAAATTGAGTGCAAAGTATAGAGATTTCCAATATACATCCTGCCCCAACTACACACAGTCTTCCCCCCACTATCAAAAGACCACACCAGAGTTGTGCATTTGTTAGAATCAATGAACCTACATTAATGCATCATTATCATCCAAAGTGTATAGCTGACCTTAGGGTTCATTCTTAGTATTATACATTCCATGGGTTTTGGCAAATGTGTAAGGATGCACCATCAGTGCATACAGAGTTTCCATTGTCCTTTAAAGTATCTTTTTCTAAGAACTTCCTCACTTTCTGATGTAAGACAATCCAGGTTTCTCTTACCCCTGAGTAGCCCTGGAATCAGCTGTTTTTTCAAAGGAGCTCTGGTTCCCTTTATTGAAAAATGGTATTTATAAATCACAATCTAGGATCTTAGGAATGCTTATTGCCTCTAGGGATTCATTGCCTCTAGGGATTCTTTGCTTCTAGATCTTTCCAGTGGATAAAGCTAAGAACATAAAATATTTTTACACAAGACAGTAAGCATAAGTAGTTCCATATCTGCCCTTACCATGATCACTCCCACATGTTAAATTTTAAGCTATCAGTCATTTGACGACCATGTCACAAAATTCTTGAATTTTAAAAATTTTATTCTGGAGCAATGCCGGGGTCCAGCCCCAGCTGATCCAGGGAGTTCGAAGCGGGGATGGTGACAGCGAGGATCAGGATACAATAGCTTCAATTAGATATTAATTAGAGATGTAAAGAGTAATAGAATGAGGATAGCTCAGTAGGAAAATTTAGTGGAGAAAAGAGGCTGAGTAGCTTGGTTTATGCGGGAGACCAATAAAACTTCAAGACAAGAAGTTTGTACCACTTATGTAGGCCGCAGGCGTCCTTCCGTTCTCCCGAAGGAGAGGAGACACTGAGGCCTCCCTGGTCAGATCTTAGAAGCCCAGGCATAATTAGTAAGCATGGCGGGTTCCGCGCTCCAGATGGAGACTCAGCCAGAGTTTGAGAGGGAGAGAGACATGGGGAGACCAGTCTTTCGAGGAACTGATCCCAATTCTTTATTTTCCATGGTCTACTTTTATACACTGAGATGTTATGCAAAAGTCACACGGGGTCAGCAGTCCTGACTTTTATCAAAGTCAGGTGCTTCATACAAATGTATACAGAGGTCTTAGGGGTGTTACATCATCTTCTGGCCAGGGGCCTGCTGACAATTTATGACCCTCTCCTTGTGACAGCGGTCAGTCAACCAGGACACTTATTTCTCCAGGGGTGATTATTCTTAAAACAGACGCCACCTTCCGAAGGTACCAGATAAAGTTACATTCCTATAGGGTGAGGGTGTAGTGGGTTTTAATTAAGGAAAGAATTTACTTAGCCTAAGGTCCAACGTGATTAATATCAAAGGTTAATACTTATTTCTTCTATATATTCAGTAACGTGTATAAGGGCAGGGGATGTGGAGACTTAGCAGTAAACATTGGCTCAACAAATGAAAAACCCTTCACCAATACAATTTCTAATCAGCCCACTAATACTAATAGTTTTCTAACTTCTCTAAAGAATCTGTTTTTAGAAGGTTTAAAGCATCTCGTGCATCTCACGGTTGGGAGGCTCTGAGCAATCACATGTGGCCGGACAAGCCTGTCAGGCAGGCTAGAGAACCTTCAGAGGAGTTTATAGGTTGAAACACTCTTGTCACACCCAGGAGTTTTTATTAACTGGAGCTCTAAGTTAACTCCTTCTCTGAAAGAGGTGGTGGGGGACAGCCCCCCATAAAGTCAGAGGTGTAGGTGAGAGCACAAAGTAGTAAAGTAGGCAGGCTCTGGTTATGGGGGTAGATGCTCGAGGATTTCCAGGGGGACTCCTGAGACTCGATCGAGCAAGAATGAGCTGACGCCAGCACACCACTATAAATATATCTAAAACTATGTTTAAATCTACTTCAATCTATAATATCTATCTAGATATGTAAGTACATGGTTCAATACATCTTTCTGTGAAGAAGGAGTATTCTATGTCCGCATTGTTTAATATAGTAACCACTTGACATATGTGGCTATTGAGCACTTAACATGTGGTTATTGCCATTGAAGTATAGCATTTAATTGTGATTAAAATTTAAATAGCCACGTATTAGTACAGCTTTAAACCTTCTGGAGTATCATGGGTTTATGCTCACTGGGGGAAAGAATTTGATAGTTGAATTTACCCACAATAGAATCACAGAAATCATCATGGGGCAATCAGAACCGTGTCGATCTCTCTTCCACTCATTCTCTATTGTTTTTGTTGTCACTCGCTTGGCTGGGGCAGGTACTACATTGATTTGAGTGCTCTAAGTAACAAAGGTCCTACTTCAGTTCCATCAAATAGCTGCGAGACTGACCATGGTTGGTCTCTCAGGAGAAATTGAAAAGAGAGACATATTTATAATTACAAGGGTTTTTTTGCTGAGCATAAAGGAGAGTAAACAGTGGGCATGTACTGAGGAAGAAGACCTTCAGGCCAGGATTGAATCAGCATTGCTAATTCCCCTCCCTGGACCTCATTTTTCTATGGTGCACACTGACCAGTGTCCTTCCACAGACACATCCTTCCTTCTGGTATTTTAATGCCATTGATTAGACTAGGCTCACTCACAGCTCTTCTGGCTTTTAGTCCATCTCTGTAGTTTTTGTGCCTATCTGAGATCACCCTGAGAAGACTTGTGCCTCAGGTCTTCTGTTGCCTGATGCCTGTCAATTGTATAATCCATGCTTCTTAGCCAAGTATTACACACTAATCACCACATCTTATGAAAAGCCAGACTCTGACTCCATTGTTCTAGTTTGGAATTGAGTCTCTGATATTCTAATAAGTTCCCAGATGTTGGTGATGCTGCTGGTCCATGAACACACTTTGACTAGAAAGAGCCTTCTATTGTTCTCTTCAGTTCAGTTCAGTTGAGTCGCTCAGTCGTGTCCAACTCTTTTCGACTCCATGAATCGCAGCACGCCAGGCCTCCCTGTCCATCACCAACTCCCAGAATTCACTCAGACTCACATCCATCAAGTCGGTGATGCCATCCAGCCATCTCATCCTCTGTCATCCCCTTCTCCTCCTGCCCCCAATCCCTCCCAGCATCAGAGTCTTTTCCAATGAGTCAACTCTTCACATGAGGTGACCTTAGAGTTCCAGCTTCAACATCAGTCCTTCCAAAGAACACCCAGGGCTGATCTCCTTCAGAATGGACTGGTTGGATCTCCTTGCAGTCCAAGGGACTCTGAAGAGTCTTCTCCAACACCACAGTTCAAAAGCACCAATTCTTCGGCGCTCAGCTTTCTTCAGAGTCCAACTGTCATATCCATACATGACCACTGGAAAAACCATAGCCTTGGCTAGATGGACCTTTGTTGGCAAAGTAATATCTCTGCTTTTTAATATGCTAACTAGGTTGGTCATAACTTTCCTTCCAAGGAGTAAGCGTCTTTTAATTTCACTTTTGCAATCACCATCTGCAGTGATTTTGGAGTTCCTACAAACATATTTAGATAAAAGATAGTTTAATTTCTCCCATAATGTGGCCTTACCCTTGTACAATTTATCCAAGAATCAAGTTATACTTTAACTAGAGTAATTTAAATTATTCTGGAAGAGAATATGGCCCCATATTACTTATAACTAAAGTGCTTTAAGGTTTCTCCAAGAGACACACTGATTACACTGTGTTTGTTAGACAAAAATGCTGTCTCTTGAAATTACCAAACTCTGTCGCTGGGGAGGCAGCATAGTCAGGAGCAGGGAGCCAAGAATAGTATTAGTCCAGTGCAGTGGCTCAGTCGTGTCTGACTCTTTGTGACCCCATGGACTGCAGCACACCAGGCTTCCCTGTCCATCACCAACTCCTGAAGCTTGCTCAAACTCATGTCCATTGAGTCAGTGATGCCATCCAACCATCTCATCCTCTGTCATCCCCTTCTCCTCCTGCCTTCAATCTTTCCCAGCATCAGGGTCTTTTCTAAAGAATCAGTTCTTTGCATCAGGTGGCTAGAGTATTGGAGCTTCAGCTTCCGCATCAGTCCTTCCAATGAATAATCAGGACTGATTTCATTTAGGATTGACTGATTTGATCTCCTTGCAGTCCAAGGGACTCTCAAGAGTCTTCTCCAACACCACAGTTCAAAAGCATCAATTCTTTGGCTCTCAGCTTTCTTTATGGTCCAACTCTCACATCCACACATGACTATTGGAAAAACCAAGCTTTGAGTATTTGGACCTTTGTCGACAAAGTGATATCTCTGTTTTTAATATGTTGTCTAAGTTTGTCATAGCTTTTCTTCTGAGGAACAAGTGTCTTTTAATTTCATGGCTGCAGTTACCATCTGCAGGGATTATGGACAGTGAGAAAACTGGATTAAAACAATTTCTGCCTTTTTATTGTTTTTTTATGTATGTATTTATTTTTAATTAGAGAATAATTTTTTTTACAATATTGTTGGGTTCTGCCATACAACAACATAAATCAGCCATAGGTATACGTATTTCCCCTCCCTCGGAAGACTGAGAATACAAAACACTCCCAGTTTGACTCTAATTGCTTTTACATTTTCCCCATAGGGATTTGGCAGTTTCCTTTGATTTCTCATCATCTAAACTGTGATGTTTTATATCGATGTGTTTCATATAATATAAAATGTCTCTTGTCTCCCTTTAGCTCTGTCTGACATAGAACTCGTGGCCCAAAGTACTATCTTTATTTTTGGTGGCTATGAGACCACTAGCAGTACTCTTTCCTTCATTATATATGAATTGACCACTCACCCTGATGTCCAGCAGAAGCTGCAGGAGGAAATTGATGCAACTTTCCCTAATAAGGTGAGTGATGATACCTGGAAAGAGAAGTGAAGGTGAAGCCTTAGCAAAAATGCCTTCTTGCTGCTTCTTGAACATATTTGCAGAAAGCATAAGCCTCAAATCTTTTACCTGTGCTATTTAGGAAGGATCTAGGTGTACAAAACAAAGGGGAAACATAGATAATGCCTTGCACACACAGGAATGTAGGTACTGTGGGAAAAAAGGCTGGTGTTGGCATATCACATATTACCGTATGCCATGTTAAAAACTCACAAAATCTTGGTGGCATCTAACAGTCAACATCTATTACTCTAGTGTTTGCATGCATGCATGCTGCATGCTAAGTTGCTTCAGTCATGTCTGACTCTTTGCAACCCTGTGGACTGTAGCCTGCCAGGCTCCTCTCTCCATGGGATTCTCCAGGCAAGAAGACTGGAGTGGGTTGCCAAGACCTCCTCCAGGGGATCTTCCCAACCCAGGAATTGACCCTGTGTCTCCTGCAGCTCCTGCATGGCAGGCAGATTCTTTACTACTACAGCTGGACTTGCTGTGGTCTGGGTGTTGGCTGATCTGGGCTAGCCATGGCTAACTAGCTGGCTGACTCAGCTCCTTACATGTTCTACACGTGTCTCGTATTCCACATGTCTGCAGCACAAGGCAATGGTAGGTGTCAGGATCAAGAAGCCCCATCTTGTGGGTGACTTTCAAACAGGCTGCTCACATCACAGTAGCCACCTTTCCACTAATTCAAGGTGAGCCACCTGAATGAGAATGGGAGGCAATCACAGAGTTAGCTACAAGATAAGGACAGATAGTAGTGCCCACCTAAATTACAGATGATGTGTCTTCTCTGGTAAATCTTATTTGGGGATTATTTTGGTGCAATAAGATGAAAAAGTCACTAAGAGACAGAGAGTAGTTAAAGCATTGTGTTCTCCTCTTTTTATAATAATACTTATAATAACAACACCACTATTGGCTAATATTTACTTCTTACTATCTATGTTTATCTAAACACTTTCCATTTATGAATGAATCTAACCTTCATAAAATTCAGTCTTAGTCAGGAGAGTCTAGGTTATGCCTCAGTAACAGATTAGCCTAAAAATCTCAGGGGCTTTCATAGCAAAGGTTTACTTTTAACCCACATCTACACATCCAACATGGATTGTTAGTGGAGGAATTAGTACACAGTTCTGCTCCACAGAGTCACTTGGGGATACAGGCTGAGGCTCCACCTTCTTGTAACTGCCTTATCTGAAACATTCTTGTTATCTGGGGAACAGGAACCTGAGAGTTGCTCACTGACTTTTCAAATATTTTGTCTCTGAACTGCCATAACCACCTCAGTTCACAGCCCATTGGCAAAGTTGGTTTCCCATAACTTCAGATGGCCTGGGAAATATGGGGACTACACGGGATGCTGGGTGAGCAGTGTGTCTCTGCCACACAACCCTATGGAGGGTCAGCTCCATCTGTCTCCATGTAACCTATGAGATACCTGAGTGACAGGGAGATGAAATACTTCCAGACACTACTCGTGTACCTGGTGGTGATCAAGCCAAGCTGTGATCCAGGGTGTTGGCTCTTGAGCCACTCCTATCCTCCACAATGTTGCCCCTTAAATATAACCCCATGTGACAGCCACATACCACCCTCACTAGTCTCAGATATCTGCAAAAACTGGAGTTCTTTGTGGTATGAGGAGAGCTGGCCCCTGGGGCTGGAGTGGCTTATTTAGACCTTCAAACCTTCTGGTCACACCTGCAGGGACAATAGAGGACTCTTCCAGCAACAGAGGGTGGAGTTGAGGATTCTGATTCCCTTGTAATTTCCTCTAGAACTGAAACTGTTGCTAGTAGCACTCAGTCTTATTCTTTATTTGCGGATTTGGTTTAGAAAGGAATTCATTTCTCTCCAAATCATTTACAGAGTTTTCATTTAATGTAGTATTTCCAAACTGTATACATATAACGAAAAGAATGAGCAGTCAGGAGCCTTCAACTGAGAACCTTCATGTTGAATAGGGGATTTGCTCTTTTACACATTCTCTTTCCTTGGTACTTACATGTGGCCTCACTTTCAAAAAGAAACAGTGATTTTTGCCTATTTCACTTAAGAGTAAGGGTTTTAGCCTATTGCTCGCATTTGTTCTCCTGAGAAAGAAATACACTGCATGATAATGTGCAGGATTTCAGACCCTGGTTAGGGCACTGTCCCAACATCTTCCAAGTCCTCACTATTCTACATCTCAATGGGCCCATGAGAGATCAAAGGACATGATAGATACTAAAATGTCCATAAATGTCCTTGATCAATTTAAATTATTCCCTAGAGCACCTAACATTTCAATAGGACTGCATTGATGGAGTTGAAGGTTGATCCAAAATCTTAATTTATCAAAATCTGTTTTTCTTTTCCGAGGCCCCTCCCACCTACGATGCCCTGGTGCAGATGGAGTATCTTGACATGGTGGTGAATGAGACTCTGAGAATGTTTCCAATTGCTGGGAGACTTGAGAGGGTCTGTAAGAAGGATGTGGAAATCCACGGGGTGACCATTCCCAAAGGGACAACCGTGCTGGTGCCGCTCTTCGTTCTTCACAACAACCCAGAGCTCTGGCCAGAGCCCGAGGAGTTCCGTCCCGAAAGGTACAAGACCCTGGAGAAGAGACTCCCACCTCATCCTTTTTGGTGCTTGCAAGTTCTGACAACTCTTATTATAGGTGTCAAACGGGTGACCGTGCAACCGTTTACCTGTATATCTTTTTATTGTTTAAAAGATTTTTCTCTTTAACTGGGTTCATTCTTTGAGTTGAATTATTCAAACTAGATTAGAAAAAATAAAATTATTAGCTGTCTTTATTCCTAATACAGTACGATAGGCCTCATTAATAATGTATGTCCTTGTGAACAGTTTTCTACGCATATATAGATTTTTGAAACTTTGAGTGGTATTCTTATATATTATTTAGTTCTAAAAGGCTTGATTTATTTAACAATAAACTATAAACAATATTCTATGTGCATATGTTTGTATGCACATTCCATAAGTTACCTTACTACTGTCTTATTTCAGGTGTATAGGCTTTTTGTTTCTTTTAAGCCTTTCTCTCTATTCTCTCCTAGCTCTCTGAATTCACACATGTCCCACATTCCTTATTTTTAGACATGGCTGCTGTTTGCTCTTACTATTGTGGGAGCACAGGCTGGAGACCAGAGGTCTCATCCCTGTGGTTCAAGCAGCCTCACTGAGGATGGAGGAGCACCCAGGGGCCCTGGTTCTGTCTTGGGTGCAGACCTGGGCCAGCTCCCTTCTGTCTCAGTATTTGGTGACTTTCCAAAGAGAAGTCCTCTGCTCTCTAGACATCTAGATTTCCTCCTTGGAGAGCTGTTGAGTATCCTTTTCAGGAATTAGGAGCAAAGGTCTGGTTTGGGCACAGTTTGAACTCTGGATAGAGTTGATTCTCTCCCATTTAGTGTGCAGGGATCAAGGTTTGGAATGAACTTTTCAGGCACTGCCTGGGATCTGGACTTTCATTTCACCTTGACTACGGGTTGTCATTTCATCTCACCCTGATGGCCAACGGTTGTCTTGTTTGCCCCGATGTCCAAGTTCTACCATAGTGGTGACACACAATACTTGTTGATAGAAGAGTCAGAGTCCACCAAGTCCCCTGTTCTAGACCAGGGACACTCTGTTTCTCCCTCAAGCTCAGCAGCTCCCCCTCCTGCAGCATCCAGAAACTAAAAATGGAGACTACTCACCGTACTTCCCTTTCATTCATTCAGCCGTCAAGCAGAGATTTAGTGCTTACCTGTGTATGTCAGGGACTGGGCCACGGAGCGGGAAACCAAATATTTACAAAGGCCTATTATGGAGAATTTTACAAACATACACAAGTGTGGGTGTATTTGAAACATATACAGGTATACTCTATAGGCACAAGCCTATGAAATACATTTTTATTGTGGTATATTGCTAGTTGTGTTCGTTTCTGCTGTACAATGTATATCTGTGTGTGTCTATTCCCTGCTTAAGAAGCGGCAACCCATGTTTGCACATTCACTTGACACTGCTGTCCTTCCATCTCCATATTATTTTGTCACATTGTCTGTAAATTTACATAATGTTTTACAAAATAAGGACTCTTTTAAATATATGTAACCACAATGCTATTATCACTTTCCCCAAATATGCATTTTTCCTTGACATATTAAAATACTGAGGAGTCAAATTTTTATAACACAGAGGTCTAACCATCAGGGAATTTATAGGCTAGTGGAACAGATAGACAAAGAAATCAGTGATTATCTGGAGTAGCCTGGCATCCCATGCTGACAGAATTCTACTGACCTAAGCATTCTGTGTGTGGCAGAGAGAGGTAGAGAGATAATGACACATGGAGGTTGGAAGGGAAACGAGGGAAAGCAGTTGAAATATAACAATTTAAATACTCAGAGGTGTTTCTCCTGCTTCCTTCCCCCATGAGCACACGAGTGACATAAGTGTGCTTGGAGATGGAACCCATGTTTTCTTCAATCAGATTCATTTCCTAACTGCCTTTCAGAGAGTGAACATGTCACCACCCTGAATGTAAATTTAGAGTTTAAGGATACATTTTCTTTAAATAACCATTACCTCAACTTAACAGGAGTGAAAGCTTCTGTAGGGTGCAGGGAGTGGAACTTATCTTTCTCACCACAGCAGTGTGCAGTCACCAGCCCACAGAAATCTCCTTATGCTACAGGTCCAAGAGTTAAGTTAAAACCTCAGACCTGCAGCTCTTCTGGTTTTTCTGTTTCATTCACTTGTTTCCTCTACTGTTGTGGATCCAGGTTCAGTAAGAAGAACAAGGACAGCATAAATCCTTATGTCTACCTGCCTTTTGGAACTGGACCCCGAAACTGCCTTGGCATGAGGTTTGCCATCATGAACATAAAACTTGCTCTCATCAGAATCCTGCAGAACTTCTCCTTCAAACCTTGTAAAGAAACACAGGTCAGCAATTCACTTTCTGCATTAATAACGTTTTATTGGGAGTTGTTTTTTAACTGATGCTGCTGCTGCTGCTGCTAAGTCGCTTCAGTCGTGTCCGACTCTGTGCGACCCCATAGATGGCAGCCCAGGCTCCCCTGTCCCTGGGATTCTCCAGGCAAGAACATTGGAGTGGGTTGCCATTTCCTTCTCCATTTTTAACAGATGGATCTCTATATATCTAGGTATGTTATCAATTCAAAGGATAACTTATTCTATCAGCCAGAGAATCTCTTTGGAATCACCTGAAACCTTTACTTGTCAATCATCCCTGGAGGGCTAAGTCAGCAGCTTCATAAAGACCCAACTATAAAAGGTTGTCTGGAGTCAATGCAGTTAGTGTGGCAGGACTGCACACCATGCATTGAATGGAAGAAAGATTTTAAATTTGGTTTCAAATTCACTGGAAGGAAGTGTGTGCACAATCATGAGAGCAGTGACTTTTCATCATGACTTTTCAGTGATGTTCTTCCCCACCAGAACTTAGAGAGGCTCTTCTGACAGCAGGTCTCAGCCACTGCTTGTATAGTAAAATTGATGGAAAAATTTTGCCATAATGCCTAAGAATCTGGTACATTTTAAATACTCGGTATTTTTACTTAAAATTTAAATCAATAAAGAACACAGGCCAACCTGACTTTGTATCAAGCCTGGTACAGAATAGGTGCTCAAATAGGTACTTTGTGGAATGAATGAGGGATGAATGTTATCACTATCCCTCTTGACACAGCTCTGAATAAATATAAAGAATCAAAGATAGGCAGGCAAAATTGAACGAAGGTGGTCAAAAAGTGCAAACTTTCAGTTATAAATGAGTACTAGGGCTGTCATCAGAGAAGGCGATGGCACCCCACTCCAGTACTCTTGCCTGGAAAATCCCATGGACAGAGGAGCCTGGTGGGCTGCAGTCCATGGGGTCGTGAAGAGTCAGACACGACTGAGCGACTTCACTTTCACTTTTCACTTTCATGCATTGGAGAAGGAAATGGCAACCCACTCCAGTGTTCTTGCCTGGAGAATCCCAGGGACTGGGGAGCCTGCTGGGCTGCCGTCTATGGGGTCGCACAGAGTCGGACATGACTTACGCGACTTAGCAGCAGCAGCAGCAGCAGCAGCAGGGCTGTCATGCAAAGCACAGTGACTGTTGTTACCATTTCTGTATGATGTCAGTGAGTGCACCCTAAGACTTCTCTCACAGGGGAAACAATATTTATTTCTTTTTCTTTTCTTCCTATATGAGATGATGAGTGTTAACAAAACTTACCATGGTAATAACTTTATGACCTCTATAAATAAATCATTATGCTGTATACCTTAAATATAGGCACTGCTATAAATCAATTATATCTCCATAAAAGTGTAAGTTAAATTCTGATAGGACATGATAAGGGAATACTGTGAGCAACTTTCTTCCCACATGTTTTATAAATATGTTAAATAAACCGACTCTCTCGAAGACGTAAACTATTAAAATTCATTTGAGGAAATATAGACAGCTTAGCTGTCCCCTTATCTGCCCTTGTATCTACTAAACATATTGAACTGGTAGTTTAAAAAAATCCAATACATATCATGCTAAAAGCTTTGTTGTTGTTGTTTTGTCGCTAAGTCATGCCCGACATTTGTAAAGCAGTATCTTGTCTACTTTGCTTTTTTTGTTTGTTTGTTAGCAGGGCTTCATTAATCGGTTCTCATGTGCTTGTTTAACTGTTGCAGATCCCCCTGAAATTATACACTCAAGGACTTACGCAGCCGGAACAACCTGTTATTCTAAAGGTTGTGCCCAGAGACCTGGGACCACAGGTGGAGCCTGACTTTCTCTAAGGATTTGCACTTCGGTTTTGAAGGAAGCTGCATCTCAGAACACCAGAGACGTGGTCTACTTTGATAAAGCCAATAAATGAATACGGGCTTCACCTACTGTACTTGCTGGTGAGTAGGGTTCTGCATAATCATTTAGCTTTCTCGCTGCCGACCTGGATTATTATATACTACGTGCCATTCAAAGGAGGTGATTATCAGATACTCAACTTCACAGGTTCTCATAGGACACTCTCCATCCACCCCAGTTAGTACTATCTACTCCTCCTGAGCACTGATCAGAAAGAAGATCTCTCAACAATCTTATCGACAGACTTTAATGAAAATAAGAATTAAAATGGGGACTGGAATGATATTTATATCACAAATTTTAGCTTGAATATGCTAAATAAAACATATTGAGCAAGACAATAAACATCTGCTTACAAGAGTATTACCTGATGCCTCTGTGCCCGTTAGGGTGGAGGTGTACAACCCAGTCTGGGGATGCAGTGACCAAATATTTTTTGACTATCACAGTTGCTGGTGGGTGGGGCCATTTTCAAAACTCCACCTTAACATATTAAATAGGTAAGAGTTAATTGACTATGACTTTGCCCAGTGTTTAGAAATCTACCTTTTAAATCTACCCTTTTAGTTTCAATCTACCTTTTTTTGGAGCACATATTTTTCATACCTCTTTGTATTCCACCCTCAACTCACAACCATCTTAACACAGTAAACACGGAATAAAAGATGGTTGACTGGGGAGAAAGGCTACATGCACTGGTCGGTTTCAGTGGGGTCAGAAGCTGCACACGGCCCTTCCTTTCCCTGTCCTGCCCCTTCCCTCCCCTCTCCTTCCCCTGCCTGCCATCTCTTCCCTTTCCTGCCCCTTCCCTCCCCTCTCCTTCCCCTGCCTGCCATCTCTTCCTGGACAATCCAGTCCTAAACCCGAAGGTGGGCCACAGAAGGTGGGCAGCCTCACACGTCAGGGTGGGGCCAGAGAAGGAGGACAGTGGCTCTAAGTCAGAGACCGAGTAGGGAGGGGAGGGTATCCACAAGGATGGCAGCCGGGCACAGGTGAGGGAACCCAAAATGCTCACTTGTGGGGGTGGCCCATAGGGTGAGGGGGCATTGTCAGTGGAAAGGGGTGGATCATGGATTGGGGTCATAAAGGAGAATTGATCAAGTGGTAAATATGAGAGATGGTGGAGGCCAACATTCTCACTGTTGGAGAAGGAGTCCCTGGTTCAGGGATGGAGAAGCTAGAAGAAACCCTGTTGGTCAGGGATTGAAACTGAATTATCAGGTAAATACATGCTTTTCCATTCAGATAGATGACAGATAGATACACATAGAGACAAATAGGTATGTGTTTATGTTTGTGTAGCTACGAAACACATAATACCTACTGCTTTTCGCTAATGTGTGTTAGAAACAGAGACACCTTCTTAACCACAAGCACACCCTGTGCCCAGACCTTGGATTATAAATATCATTTTCCACTGAAATGAACCAGGGATCCTTAGAGAAAAGGCTGATTCCAGGGTTGGGAAAGTATGTGATGATGATGGACCATCTTGGGCTAGAAAGCAGGGAAATGTAAACATTGAGGGGGACGTGTTGAAAGGACACTGGGCCAAGCTGAGGGGGCTGTGTATGTACATGTGTATATGTATGTATGTATATATTGCAATTCCTTCATGAGGAAACACATAGCTTCAAAGTACTGCTGCTCCAAATGCCCACTAATTATAGAGGGAAAGGGGAGCATCAGAGCAGAGAAACCTGGCAGACACCCCTTTCATCAAGGGATCAGATAGCAGCATCAGGAATGGGATAAATTGCTGGTGCTTCACCTGATGGGACACAGTGAGAAGAACTCACTTCACCTGTGTGATAATCCTGCCAAGGAGGCAGGAAATCTGAAGAGTCAGACAAACCCAAGTGGGGGAGCATTCTCCTCCTGGTTTGTAACTGGTTTGGAATCTTTGAAAGAGGCAACATCATGAAAACCAGAGATGGACTGAACATGTAGCAGATGAAGGAGACTTCAAAGAGGTGACATCCTAATGTAGCTCAGGAGCTGGGTCCTTCTGCTACAAGGACATGGTTGGGCAGGTGGGGGTCTGGGGGCTCTGAGGTTAGCTGGTAGTGATGTGCATTAACCTCCTGACTTGGAGGTCATATTGTGGTCACATAGGAGATGTTGTTGTTTGTGGGTGATACGGGGGTGTAGATTATCAGGTTGGCAATTTACTCTGAGATGAATAAGAAAAACAGATCTTTCAACAGACTCTTCCATAAGTTTGTGATTACTTGTTGAGGCTGGTGGTCACAAGGGCACCTTTTGGCTTATATAGCTCTCCCCATCCCTCACCTTGGTCTTCTTTGTCTTACTTTATTATAAGGAGGCAGCACCACACTCTAACTGAGAGATGGGTGCCTCTGAAGCTGGAGCTCCTAAGTTTAAAATCCCAGCACTGTCCAGGACTGAGTCTAGACTCATCAGCGGCTTTGGGCAAATGAGGACTAGTGGCTTTGGGTAAATGTGGTCTTTGCATTGCTTAGACCACAGAATTTGGGCTGAATTTCAACACCTCGATGCCCCTTGGCTGAATGGCACTGTACACACATTAGCTTGGACTCGGTCACTGTCTTAGGTTGGGTTCCTTAAAAGCAGAACCTGATATGGGGGTTCTGGCACAAATACTGAGAGAGTGATCTCAAGTAAAGGGATGCAGGGACCTGAGTGGGGCAGAAGGGAAAGCTGAGTTGAAGATGTGGTTTCTGTGGAGCCCAATCCCACAGGGAACCTGAGACAGATTTGTAATCCGAGTGGATCCCAGTTGGGAGCAGAACCAGCCTTCTGCACCCCATCATATAGACTGGCCCTCCTACCTCCAAGGATGTACAAACTCCCAGGTGAATAAGCTTTAGTTTGGCCCAGGGAGATCATCCAGAGTTTGGGTGGCCTGTAATGAACAGCATCCAGTACTCCCAGTGACTCAGGGTGGGAATGAGTGACTCAGCCCAGGAAAAGGAATCTGGTAACTGCCTGGAAGTCCTGACTGAATCTTATAAATACGCTGTGTCTGTAAGAAGGGAATGTGCTCTTCTTACTCCTGGTTGTTCCTTTGGGATTTTATCTTTTCCTTACCAACAGTGGACTCAAGTTTGGGACCTTTCTAGAAACAATTGCTCCCCCAAGCCAGGAGGAGGAGAGTGGGAAGGATTTCAACCCAGGGGGGCTTTGGCACCTATAGGGTTGGCGAACGTGGGGCTGGAGGTCCCACTCAGGGCCCTGAACTCACACAGTAGGACAGACACCCCTACCCCCAATTAGAATCCAGGAAATAATGTCCTAAACATTTTTGATTCAGTATCTCCATACACAGCAGGTGGTAAAATGAACTATTTAAACACAACCAATAAGGAGTGAAAAAATGAGCTCACACTCAGCAAACTCCTAATAATTTTAATTATTTTTCACTGTAATTTGCTGACAAAAGATACATTCGATAGTTTGTGTTTACTCTAGAAGTCTTGATACTAGTTAACTGTTTATGAACTCATATGAGTGCACATTTCTAGAGGGTCTGCTAAGGGTCAGGTATCTGATGGGTGAAGTCACATGTTCTCTTTAGTCAAAGCTACCAGGAGGCCAACTTGGAGATCCAGGACCCAAGCACTTCAGGTCATGGATCAGGACTTGTTTGGTATGCACTCCTTTAGGAAGAAAACTGTTAACTCTCATTATATAGTTCAGGCAACTGAGGCTGAGAAGGTTTAAATAACTCACCCAGGGCCTTCATATCAGTCATGTTCTGTGGATCCCTACTAGCCAACTGTCTATATAGCAGAGAGCATAGGTGTCCCTGGAGCACATAGAAGGTTCAGGGGCCTCCTGAAGCAGGATCCCTCCACACTCTTCCCTCTCCTTGCTCTCCCTCTATCTCTGGCAATCAAACCAGTCGATCCTAAAGGAAATCAACCCTGAATATTCATTGGAAGGACTGATGCTAAAGCTGAAGCTCCAATACTTTGGCCACCTGATGCAAAGAGCCACACATTGGAATAGACCCTGATGTTGGCAAAGATTAAAGGCAGGAGGAAAATGGGATGACAGAGGATGAGATGGTTGGATGGCATCACCGACTCAATGGACATGATTTTGAGCAAACTCTATGAAACGGCGAAGGACAGGGGAGCCTGGTGTGCTGCAGTCCATGGGGTTGCAAAGAGTTGGACATGACTGAGCAACAGAACAACAACAATCTCTGGCAAATTCTTATAGATTCTTAACCATTTGGGTTTTTTATTTTAGTTACAGAAAATCAAAGTTTCAGAAATCTTATTGCACCACAAGCACTACGATGGTTATAAATAAAAAAGGTAAAAAGCAAGTGTTGGTGAGAATGTGTACAAATTGGGTGGCTCATTCATGCCGGTGGGATTGTAAAGTAGTACAACCATCAGGGAAAATGTTTGGCAGCTCCTCTGCAAGGTCGGCGTAGAATTACCACATGACTCAAGAATTGCACTCTTGGATAGATGTCTAAGAGAACTGAAAACAGTTTCTCAAATACATGTATCTTCATATCCATTGCAATGCTATTCCCCAAAGCAAAAGGGTGGGAACAAAATCAGTGGATGAATGGATAAACAAATTGTTGTGTGTCCATACAGGACTTATTTTTAAGGCACAACAAAAAAAGGTTTTCTTTTTTTTAAATTGGGGTGTAGTTGCTTTACAATGCTGTGTTAGTTTCCGCTGTAGAGTGAAGTGAGCTAGCTGCATGTATACATGTATCCCCTCCCTCTTGGGCCTCCCTCCCACCCCCAATCCCGCCCATCAAGGTGACCACAGAGCACCGAGCTGAGCTCCCTGTGCTGAACATAATGTGACAAAGAAACTAGATCCTGATTTTAAAGAATAAAAGGGTTGAACAAAAAAGGTTGACAACAAAAAAAAAAAGAAAGAAAAAATTGTGACACATAAAATTCCTTTTGAACATTTGGGCCACCCTCTCCCTTTAGGGTACCTTGTGAACATGCATTAACCAGCCCTCTTAGAAGACATCAGAATGCCTGCTTCACGTCAAGAGCACTTTTCCCTGGTGCCAGCAAGATGACTCCTTAGAGGCAGCAATCCCTTTAATCTTCTAAGGGTGCAGATCTGGGTTGCATAAACTGTCGATATGTCATTTGATATACAACCTTTTCACTCAAAAACTTACCTAACTTTGCTTTGACCTCAAATGTTCGGAACAGTCCTCAGAGCTTTCTGAAAGATTGTCTCTTGGGTTATAATCCTCAGATTGGCTCAAAGAAAGTGTTCTGTTTCTTTCTTAGATGGACTGTTAATTTTTTCATCCACAGATAGAATAGTTATTCAGCCATTGAAAGAGTGACGTACTGAATACATGGTGCAAGAGGAATGAACCTTGAAAACCTAAATGAAAGAATCCAGACACAAAAGGCCACATATTACCTGAATCCATTTATATGAAACATCAGAAATAGACAAATCTATGAAGAGAGAACTTACATTGGTGGTTATCAGGGCCTGGGGCGAGGAGAGAGTGGGGAGAAAGTGTTTGATGGGCACAAATTTTATTTTGGTATAAGGGAAATGTTTTGGAGCAAGATAGAGCTGTTGGTAGCACAACTTTGTGAATGTGGTAAGTGATACTGAATTATTCACTTTAAAATGGTTGATTTTGTGTCATATGAATTTTACCTCAACTAAAATGTTCAAATCCCAGTGATGTACCCAAACAAATATAAGGTAGGTCATGATGGTGCCTGCAAAGCCCAGTGGCTTTTTCCAGAGGCCCTGCGCACTGGCCAGCCCCCTGTTGACCAGACCAGGGTGAAACCTTGACCTTACAAGAAGAGGGACCCTAGTTGGGTCTGGGATTCAATCATTTCCTTATTATTAATAGCAGTAAAAAGTTGGCTTGATTTAGACCCTGTGTTTTGCAACTAAGAAATGAGAAGCACACTCAACAATGATGACGATGGATAAGATCAGCCGTTCTCACAGCGTGAAATGCCCTCTCTCCTGTTCTCCCTCTGGCCAAATGCATGACGAGATGGGTCAAGACAAGTTGAAGAAGCCACTCTTAGCCAGATGAAGAAGAGTCTTGAGATTCTACCCTGAGGCACTAAGATTTTATCTTGGGGATGATGAAGGTGGTTGTAAGGATTTGAACCACAGAGGAATGTTACAAGATCCATGTATTAGCAGGCTCTGTCGTGGTTTAAGAAGAGAATCACCAGGAGGGAGGTGGGAGGGGGGTCGGGACAGGGGGACACATGCACGCTTGTGGCTGGTTCATGTCAATGTATGGCAAAAAAAAAAAAAAAAAAAAAAATATTGTAAAGTAATTAGCCTCCAATTATAATAAATAAATTAATTTCTTAGAAAAAGAGAATCACCTGGGTGAGGCCAGCATAGAGTCAAGCAAAACTTGTTAGGTAGTCACTGAAGCAATGAGGAGAGGCCAGTGCCTTGCCTTTCTTCTGCAATGTACCCCAGGAGACTTGTTTTTTCCCTTCATCTCACACTTCCTGTTTCATTAATTCCCTTCTATATGATTGTCTGATATTTCCCTCTCTTCTCTGATTCCTCTTTTACTCCTTTTCATCACTTTCTGCTCTTCTGGAAACCCAAATGATTCTGATAGTAACATGTTTGAACCATCTGCAACATCCCCTAATATCTGACACCATAAGTTCAGTGAATACCCAACATAGTCATGGGTAGAAGGAAGTACATATCATCTTTGTGGTCACAACTGGCTTTGCAGCATTTGGAACAAGAGTGGGAACGTGATGGGAAGTGTGGAAGGAAATATTTATCCCACAGGAAGATGACACAACCTGCAGAGTTATTTCAGAAAGCCCCTTGAATCTAAGCAAACAGGCAGAATTTGGAATCCCAAGTTCTGGCTCTGTGTTCTGGATTCATAGTTTAACTGCTTGGGCAGGACTTTTCTCCAGCCTGTCAAGTGGGAATTAAATAACCCCAATACTGTTTATGGGAGAAGGCAATGGCACCCCACTCCAGTACTCTTGCCTGGCAAATCCCATGGACGGAGGAGCCTGGTGGGCTGCAGTCCATGGGGTCGCTAGGAGTCAGACACGAAAGAGAAGCTTCACTTTCACTTTTCACTTTCATGCATTGGAGAAGGAAATGGCAACCCACTCCAGTGTTCTTGCCTGGAGAATCCCAGGGATGGGGGAGCCTGGTGGGCTGCCATCTCTGGGGTCACACAGAGTCGGACACGACTGAAGCGACTTAGCAGCAGCAATACTGTTTATCTCAAAGAGTTTTCACAAGGATCAGTTAAGAGAGACATGAAGGAACTTTATATGGTGTGGTTGAGATGATGTTTAGTTGCTAAAATGTGTCCAATTCTTTGCAACCCCATGGACTATATGCTGCCAGGCTCCTCTGTCCATAGAATTTCCCAAGTAAGAATACTGGAAAAGTGAAAGAAAGAAAGTGAAGTCGCTCAGTCGTGTCCAACTCCTTGGGACCCAATGGTCTGTAGCCTACCAGGCTCCTAAGTCCATGGGATTTTCCAGGCAAGAATACTGGAGTGGGTTGCTATTTCCTTCTCCAGGGGATCTTCCCGACCCAGGGATCAAACCCAGGTCTCCAGCATTGTATATAGACGCTTTACCCTCTGAGCCACCAGGGAAACCCAAGAATACTGAAGTGGGTTTCTATTTCCTTCTGCAGAGGATCTTCCTGACCCCAGGGGAAGATCTCCTGCATTGGCAGGCAGATTCTTTACCACTGAGTCACCAGGGAAGCCCTTGGTAGAGATGTTAGCAGTTAGGTTATCAGAAAAGAGATTCTGGGATAGAGTAGAGAGTGAGCAAACGCTAAGGAAGTCCTCCTCCTCCTCTTTGCTGTAAAGTCTATAAAAGTGCCTCTGCTTCTGGGAGGGGGAGGGGATTTCTCTATGGGGCAATGTGTGTGGGTCTGAAAAAGCATTCTCCTACTTCAACCCAGCCATCTTGTCTCTGGTTTGGGTGCCTACCCTCTCAAAAGATCCAGGCTTTAGTGATAGTCCCACCCCCTCTACCCCCCAACACCCCACCTCCTCCCCTCCCCCAACACACACACACGCACTATATTCCTGGGCGAGGCTGAGCCTGGTTGAAGTTAACACCTTGGGCTCTAAAGCTAGATGATCTAAATTTGAATCCCAACTGCTTGAGTAGTTAGGGATGCATACTTGAGTGGTCACTTCACCTTTATGTGTCCCTTCTTGCTAATTTGTAGAAGAGGGGTCATAACAACACTTAGCTCATAGGGTTATGGGGTAAATTGAATATCTTAATGCAGGCCAAGTGCTCAGAACAGGAATTATTAGCTTTCCTTGCCTGAGGATAGGTCTCTCGGGGAGCAGGGGTGGGGGGCGGCGGTAGGTGGTATGCCCCTGTCTCTGCAATCTCAGTTGAGAAACTGAAGCAAAGCAGGTCTATATAGTCCTTGCCGCCCCTCCATGTCCTCAGCCTGCCTTTTCTCTGTGGAAAAACTTTAGCTAAAGAATAAGCTTAATCAGAAAACTGAGAAAATGCAGAAACAAAGGAAATCAGTGAAAGGAAACCAAATAATAATAGTGTGGTTATTATGCATTGTCTTTTCATACTGTTCATGGGGTTCTCAAGGCAAGGATACTGAAGTGGTTTGCCATTCCCTTCTCCAGTGGACCATGTTTTGTTAGAACTCTCTTCCATGACCTGTCCAGCTTGGGTGGCCCTACATGGCATGGCTCATAGTTTCATTGAACAACACAAGGCTGATGATGTGATCACTCACCTAGAGCCAGACATCCTGGAATGTGAAGTCAAGTGGGCCTTAGGAAGCATCACTATGAACAAAGCTAGTGGAGGTGATGGAATTCCAGTTGAGCTATTTCAAATCCTGAAAGATGATGCTGTGAAAGTGCTGCACTCAATATGCCAGCAAATTTGGAAAACTCAGCAGTGGCCACAGAACTGGAAAAGATTACTTTTCATTCCAATCCCAAAGAAAGGCAATGTCAAAAAATGGTCAAACTGCTACACACACTAGCCCTCATCTCACACACTAGCAAAGCAATGTTCAAAATTCCCCAAGCCAGGCTTCAACAGTACATGAACCATGAACTTCCAAATGTTCAAGCTGGATTTAGGAAAGGCAGAGGAATCAGAGATCAAATTGCCAACATCCACTGGATCATCGAAAAAGCAAGAGAGTTCCAGAAAAATGTCTACTTTTGCTTTATTGACTACACCAAAGCCTTAGACTGTGTGGATCACAACAAAGTGTGGAAAATTCTGAAAGAGATGGAATACCAGACCACCTGACCTGCCTCCTGAGAAATCTGTATGCAGGTCAAGAAGCAACAGTTAGAACTGGACACAGAACAACAGACTGGTTCCAAATCGGGAAAGGAGTATGTCAAGGCTGTATATTGTCACCCTGCTTATTTAACTTATATGCAGAGTACATCATGAGAAATGCCGGGCTGGATGAAGCACAAGCTGGAATCAAGATTGCCTGGAGAAATATCAATAACCCCATATACGCAGATGACACCACCCTTATGGCAGAAAGCAAAGAAGAACTAAAGAGCCTCTTGATGAAAGTGAAAGAGGAGAGTGAAAAAAAGCTGGCTTAAAACTCAACATTCAGAAAACTAAGATCATGGCATCTGGTCCCATCACTTTATGGCAAATAGATGGGGAAACAACGGAAACAGTGTCAGACTTTATTTTCTTGAGCGCCAAAATCATTGCAGATGGTGACTGCAGCCATGAAATTAAAAGACGCTTGCTCCTTGGAAGAAAAGCCATGACCAACCAAGATAGCATATTAAAAAGCAGAGACATTACTTTACCAACAAACGTGCATCTAGTCAAAGTTATGGTTTTTCCAGTAGTCATGTATGGATGTGAGAGTTGGACAATAAAGAAAACTGAGCACCGAAGAATTGATGCTTTTGAACTGTGGTGTTGGAGAAGACTCTTGAGAGTCCCTTGGACTGCAAGGAGATCCAACCAGTCCATCCTAAAGGAAATCAGTCCTGAATACTCACTGGAAGGACTGATGCTGAGACTGAAGCTCCAATTATTTGACCACATGATGTGAAGAACCGAGTCATTGGAAAAGACCTGATGCTGGGAAAGATTGAAGGCGGAAGGAAAAGGGGATGACAGAGGATGAGATGGTTGGATGAAATCACTGACGCAATGGACATGAGTTTGAGTAAGCTCCAGGAGTTGGTGATGGACAGAAAAGCCTGGCGTGCTGTGGTCCATGGAGTTGCAAAGAGTAGGACATGACTGAGTGACTGACCTGAACTGATTATGCATTGTCAAGGACCTTTAGTTCCTTTTCAAGGACTATAGATAAAATTCTGAGCCATATCTTGTGAGCTGTCTTGTAGATACTGAAACCCCACCAGGTGGAAGAATTTAAGTACATGATGACTATGATGGAGCCACAACATAAGCTGCCACAATTCTGAGAGTTGGTCTCAAAGAAATGGAAACAAACAGACCCTGGATCTGAAGAGTAACTATATTTAAAACAATCAAGATGGAACTTCTCTGGTGGTCCCATGGTTAAGAATCTGTCTTGCAATGCTAGGGATATGGGTCCAGTCTCTGGTAGGGAACTAAGAACCTACATGCTGTGGAGCAACTAAGCCCGAACACAACTACTGAGCCTGAGAGCCACAACTAGAGAGTCCATGCACTGCAAGGAAAGATCACACATGAGGCAACAAAATCCTACATGCTGCAACTAAGACCCCCACACACAAAAAATCAAGATGATATTGATCAGACCAGACCACCAATGATTAATTCAAGATGACTGTCAGAGCCAACTGTGCTGTTTCTGCAGGTAAAGCTTTTGCACCCTGATTGTCCAGAGGTTGGGGGCGAGAGGAAGGAGTCAGCCTTTGGACAGGCATCTGCCTTCCCCGCACCCCCAGTTACCGGCATCCAAAATAAAGCAAGGCACACTTTCCATCAGCCTGGCCTCTTTATTGGATCGGAGAAGGCAATGGCACCCACTCCAGTACTCATGCCTGGAAAATCCCATGGACGGAGGAGCCTGGTAGGCTACAGTCCACGGGGTCTCGAAGAGTTCGACAGGACTGCCCAACTTCACTTTCACTTTCCACTTTCATGCGTTGGAAAAGGAAATGGCAACCCACTCCAGTATTCTTGCCTGGAGAATCCCAGGGACAGGGGAGCCTGGTGCGTCTATGGGGTCTCACAGAGTTGGACATGACTGAAGCAGCCGCAGCAGCTTTATTGAATTTTGAGTAGCTAGCAGCTGGACTCCACTTTCAGTAACAAGGAGACCCAGAAAGTTTGTCTATTTGCATCTCCCAGCCACCAAAACTTAGCTATCACCTATTACCTCCAATGGCAAGATCAAGTTTTGCTGTCCTGAGAGAAATGAGGATATGGGAGCAGAGATATAACACAAGTATATGATCTTGCTTTCATTGTTTGCACACTCCAGAGTGTAACCTGTGAAATTTGAGTCTAACACATAAATCACTCCAGACCAACACTGCCTCTCATATTTCGGGTGATTCGCTCAGCCAGCGGAAGTCAGGACTGACTTCCCAGAAGAGGAACCAACTGGGCTAACAAAATAGAAGGATGGGAATAGCAGACTGATGGGGCCTCTTGTATTGCCGAGTCTTCCCTGAGTGTGTTTTTTTTTTTTTTCCTGAGTGTTATTTGATTTTCAACTTTGACTGATTGCTGACTTGTGAGAAAGAAGATAATCTACTTAGAGTTGGTGAGGATACTGTGTTCTCATGCCTGTGTAGTAAGTTTACCTTGGCTACTGTAACTGCCTGTTTATTTGTCTCTGAATAATGTCCGGATCTTAGTCACATCTGCTCCCTAAGCATTGAGAACAGAGCTTTGAAAGTACATGCCGAGGCCATTGGTACACAAATGACTACACGAGAGGGTGCTCTTCACGCACACACGTCCTTCCTCACAGTCAGAACGGGAGTCTCTTCCCTTAGGTCTTACCAGCGGTGGAATGAAGGAGCACAAAGATCATGCCTTCTATTATTTCCCCTTGCAGAGCAAGGCCATTTGCCTTTGCTAGGATGTGGCTCTGGCCACGTTTTATTCCCAGGAAACGACTAGTCTACCTCTGTTGGGTTAGACTCCAACCAACTAGACTGGCCGTGAGGTGAAGAGGGCAGGTGATGGTTGTATAAGGCTTAGTGAGAAAGTCATCATAGCTGAGTATATGCTTTGTAGGAAGATAAAAGCGTATACTTCCTACAAGAGTTTTATTCTCAAGAAGAAGAAAGGCTGTGGGTTAGTTGAGTGTATTAAGTTGTCAGTAGTTATCAGATATCACCCCTGTTGTCCCTGTGGGATGTAGTTTGTGTACCTCTCAGTCAGGAACATAGAGGGGTGGGTCCTCATGACTTGCACCTGTCCTTGTTCCTGCTGAGGTGAGATGGAGTCCTTGGTTTTTGAGACCCATGGGGGAGCCCCTGGGCAGGGGTAGCCATGGAGATAGAGGCCAGAATTTTATGCAATTTGCAGTTGTAGCCTTGGGTGTCACTATTTCCCAAACTGACCTTCATCACGAAACAGCTAACATTAAATACTGGCATTGCAGAGCAAATGACTTGCCACTTCCTCAAGAATATTAAAGTGAACGTTGTGTGTGTTATTCAGTGAGTAGCCATTCCCTTCTCCAGGGGATCTTCCCAACCCAGCCATCAAACCCAGGTCTTCTGCATTGCAGGCAGATTCTTTACCACTGAGCCACCAGGGAAACCATTTCTCATATTAGCTTATTTATAACATGTTGTTTTGATCAATAGATGTTGGGAAGGCATTTGCAGTCACTGAGCCTCAGTTTCTACATCTATAACTGGGAATATTAGCATTAAGCTACTTAACAGTGCCCAGAGAAGGCACCAAGAGGTGGCAAAAACACATCAGAATTCTTGGGACTTTCTATCCTACTTTTCCTGAGGATCATCTTCCAGCTTCCCAGGTCTGTCCTTTGTTGATACTCAGGCTTGCTTCCATTTCTCTCCTTTGCTACCTCTCTGTAGGGCTCCATTTTCCCAGAAATTTCAGAGGTATGCCCCACACTGACCTTGGCTATGTGTCTCACTCCCTCCACTGGGAGGCCGCTCCCAAGGGAGGGGACTATGTGGATTTCTAGCCCACGGCCCAACACAGTATCCATACCTAATATTCACCTACTTGGCCTTGAGTCAATGGACAAATGAATAGATATATTCAGGCATTGTTTTACAGTGGCAGCCGTGGATTATAACAGGTGCGGAGTTGGTGAGGGACAGGGAGGCCTGGCGTGCTGCGATTCATGGGGTCGCAAAGAGTCGGACACAACTGAGCGACTGATCTGATCTGATCTGGGAGAAAGTCTGAACCAAAAGTTGACAGGCTATGATGGTAGAAATTTCATGCTGCATGATAAGTTCCCAAGTAAATGAAAGAGGGCAGGAGACATAGTTGGGACGTACTGCAATTTACCAGCGAAATATCCACACACTCAGGTTGTCATCCAACAGCCCTGCAAACTCTCAGGCCAGAATGAGGGAAAGAGTAGGTGAAAGGTGAGTGCTACCTTCTGCAGATGAACTGAAAGTGAGAAAGGATAAACAGAGAGAGAAGTGCACAAACACAGCTTAAATGTCTTGTGTTTCTGTTAAGTTTAAGAATCTTTTAGATTTAGTTTTTCACATAATTCATGATTTCTCAGTCCAAGAAGTCCCAGGACATATGGGGTCAGAGTAATGACAATAAGGCCATGTAGTTTCCAGACCCTCAATCCTTGGGCTTCTCTCATCAGGAATGGAGTGAAGGCTGACAGATTACCAACTTCTAATATAATCCTCCTCCTTGCCATGTCCTCATGCCCCATTATATGGTCCCTATTTGTCACAAAGCAGGAAGCCATCTGCTCTGACCCTGCTTTGCCCCATAGAAAAGCTTCATGTCATCTTTCTGGAGTCCTGTATGTGCCACATCACTTGTGGATAGAGAGGTGGAGTCCACATGATGATCAGGCTGCTTTCTCCTCTTTACACCCATTGATCTTGGACTTGCAGCCTTTTCAGAGAGAGAGGCAACCGTTATTTGGTCTAGAATCCGTGTAACATGCTGTCTACTGCAGACCCCTCTGAGGGCAGGACAGAAATCAGCCTGAATTGATACCACTGGTGCTGCCATCACCATCTCCTCCGTGTCCTGTGTCTCCTTCAGGAGCCCTCTCATCAACGGAATCCTGATGGATTCTCCTAAATGTACAGGGACAGTGACCAAAGGCCCAGCCAGGCCCTCTGATTGTGTTAACAATTCAAGAAGATGGTGTGGTCACCAAAGAACCACTTGAAAAGGACATGCAGCCACCCAGTGGTCTTACCTCCACCAACTCAAGTCCAACAACCTTTCTCATTCCCCCTTGGCAGGAAGCACTGTCTTGGTGCCAGAAGCACTCTCTTGGTGCCAGGGACAAATGTGTCGTGTTAGTCACTCAGTCATGTGACTGAGTAGCCCACCAGGCTCCTCTGTCCATGGAATTCTCCGGGCAAGAATACTGGAGTGGGTTGCCATTTCCTACTCCAAGGTATCTTTCCCAACCCAGGGATAAAGCCTGGGTCTCCTGCATTGTGGGTAGATTCTTTGCCATCTTAGCCACCAGGGAAACCCAGGGACACGATGGTGACAAATACCTACACTCTGTCCACTATATAAATGTGGCAGGGGAACTAGGTGAGGAATCCAGCAATGGTGCTGGAGATAATAGAATTGTGTGCAGAGGACAGCAGTTTGCCAGGAGAGGAAGGGGTTATATCTGTTCAGTGGAGTTGGTCAGGAAAATCTAAAACAGGGGATTCTGTCTGCACTGGGATTTGAAGGATGAGCAGGGGACTTATGAAAAAGGAGAGGTATTTCTAGGCGGGGGGAGCTGCATGGGCAAAGATCTTTAGACCTAGCTCACTGGAAGAATTTCAAGTATTTTAAAGCATGAGCACAGGGTAACTGAGCACAAATTATGAACGTAAGAATAATTTAGAGGAGACATGGCCAACAGTTTTATGAGAGTTTCTGTAATGGTTGGGCTTACTGATGACACTGATTGAGTTGTTATTGAATTCCCACAGAACACAAAGTCAAATGAGTGTCTGTGATGCTCCGCCAACTGTCAAAGCAGAGAGGGCTCCTGCAGGTGGAGCACAGGTGGCCCTTCTACTGGCTGCAGCTCCAGCCCCACCCCCTTCTCAGCACTTAAACCTCCCAGCTTCACTGAGTCTCCGCTATCCAGGAAAGGAAGCTCCACATTCAAAGGCCTGCAAAGAATAGCATACACAGCTGAAAGGAAACTCAGAGGAGAGGATCTCAGCAAGAAGTTGCCATGGACCTGATCCCATACTTTTCCACAGAATCCTGGGTTCTCCTGGTTACCAGTCTGGTGCTCCTCTATTTGTGAGTAACTGTTCAGACTCCTCTCCTCTGTAATGTTGGACTTGGGGTGGTAATCAGGCCTCCCTTTCCCTGTCTGTTATGAAGATCAAAGTTAACAGATAGGATGTTATTAAAGCTTTAGGAACTACCAAAAATATTTCCACTTTCTACCTGGAATGAGAATCTCAAAATCATGAGTCAAGTAATACATGTTGTTGTTCAATCTCTAAGTCGTGTCTGACTCTTTGCAACCGCATGAACTGCAGCACGCCAGGCTTCCCTGTCCTTCACTATCTGAGTTTGCTCAAACTCATGTCCAATGAGTCAGTGATGCCATCCAACCGTTTCATCCTTTCTCCCTCTTCTCCTCCTTCCCTCAATCTTTCCCACCATGAGAGTCTTTTCCAGCGAGTCAACTCACCATCACGTGGCCAAAGTATTGGAGCTTCAGCTTCAACATCAGTCCTTCCAATGAATATTCAGGGTTGATTTCTTTTAGGATTGACTGGTTTGATCTCCTTGCTGTCCAAGGGACTCTCAAGAGTCTTCTCCAACACCACAGTTCGAAAGCATCAGTTCTTTGGCACTCGGCTTCTTTATGGTCCAAGTCTCACATCCATACATGACTACTGGAAAAACCATAGCTTTGACTACATGGACTTTTATTGGCAAAGTGATGTCTCAAGTGCGTGCACGCTTAGTCACTCAGTCATGTCTGACTCTGAAACCCTGTGGACTGCAGCCCGCCAGGCTCTTCTGTCCATAGGGATTCTCCAGGCAAGAATCCTGGAGTGGGTTGCCATACCCTGGTCCAACAGATCCTCCCAACCCATGGATTAAACCCAGGTCTCCCACATGGCAGGCAGATTCTTTACTCATAAACATGAGTAATTCCCTGGAAGGATTCCTGCCTGAACCTCTCAGGACCACTCAAATTGGAAACATTTATCAAGTATCCATTTTAGGATTGGTCCCATGAAGACTTCAGCTGCTTTTAACTAATCATCATCACTTTCTGTGAGTCTCACAGTGGAGGTGGGAAAGGAGGTGATGAGTGAATGTAATATCAGTTTTGGAGTTGCTGATATTATTTATTGCCTACATGTTACCTCCCTAAGTTGACAGTTCCAGTTCTGAATCAACGACTGGCAGCTCCAGCACCAATAGTCCACAATTCCTGTGACCTGGTTTTCTGTTTCACTTTATAGATGCTGGACTTATTCACATGGATTTTTTAAGAAGCTGGGGATTCCTGGACCAAAACCTCTGCCTTATTTTGGAAATATTCTGTCCTACAAAAAGGTGCGTGCTATTTGAGCTCCAGCTTTGCTTCTTATGGTTGCAAATCTCAGGTGAGTTCCATAATAAAAATTCCCCTTCTTAAGAAGAAGGTATGAGGTTTCAAGCTCTCTAGAAATGGCATCATAGGCTCTACTCAACACGTGGCCAAGGTTATCCCATGGCCCCACTGCCAACTGCTAAGCACTTCAGGTTTGCCTCCCCAGACAGCTGAGTTCTCTGATTCAGCACAGGACTTGATTTCCATCTTGTGAGTGTTGTGAAGAGGGTTTTCTTTCTGCCAGATTCAGATTCTCAGGAAGGCACAATCCCCCTTAGGAGAAAAGAATGAGGGAGGTGCCCAGTCATGACTCATTAAGCTGAGTACACTGGAGTCAGACTTACCTGTTGCCAGCATATGCTGTGGGTTCCCCTTTTTAAAAATTCCTTCTGGATTGATTGGAAACTTCACTTTCTAAGACAACCCTCATACTCACCCTTGAGTAATTGGCACATATGTGTATTCCCTCAAGAACTGCTAACACCAGCAGTTATTTCCATACACTTCTTGTAACTGGTGACCACTGAGGGGATTTGAGAGCTGAAACAAGAACTTCCTGCTGTACTTCTGTGCCTTCAAAGCAGAATCCTCTTTTTTTTTTTTTTCTAATTTTATTTTATTTTTAAACTTTATATAATTGTATTAGTTTTGCCAAATATCAAAATGAATCCGCCACAGGTATACATGTGTTCCCCATCCTGAACCCTCCTCCCTCCTCCCTCCCCATACCATCCCTCTGGGTCGTCCCAGTGCACTAGCCCCAAGCATCCAGTATCGTGCATCGAACTTGGACTGGCAACTCGTTTCTTACATGATATTTTACATGTTTCAATGCCATTCTCCCAAAGCAGACTCCTCTTGTGTGGGTCTTGCAGAGTGAGTGAGTGAGCATCTAACAGAGACAAGATGATGGCTGTCTTCAACTTCAGATATTTATCTACTAAATAAATTGGTTTTAAAAAATAAAGCAGAATCACTTATATAAAATCACTAGAAAGGACGTGATTTGGCAAAATTATTAAAATTTTAACTGAAAGGAATGTACCAGGTGGCAAATGGACTGTGAATTCTAACCAAGCCTTGATATTCATCCAGCTCTGATGCCTCCCCCAGGGCCCAGCCCCTGAACTGAAGGTTGTGAGCTGTGTCCAGATGTTCAGAGGCAGAGCCCTGTGTGCAGGCTGCTGTCTGTCTCAGATTTCCTGTCCCACAGACACAAGGCTTATTTCTCAGATCCTGATTCTCCTAACTGAGCTCTTCACTGTCTCATTACTGCCTCAGAACTTCCTGAACCTTCTTTCCCTCTGAAGAAGTCATAATTTCCTCTCCACCTTTCCCAGACAAACTCCTTTAGTAGATGCACCCCAAACCCACATTTCTGAAACTTTTTTTTTGCATAGTTAAACCATCAGATATCACAGCGTAAACTTAGCTACAGGAAGTTTTGTTTTGGGGTTTTTTTTTTTTTCACTTTCTACTTTATATTTTTGATTCTTTTAAATATAAATTTATTTATTTTAATTGGAGGCTAATTACTTTACAATATTGTAGTGGTTTTGCCGTACATTGACATGAATCCTCCACAGTGTACATGTGTTCCCCATCCTGGACGCCCCCCACCTCCCTCTCCGTCCCATCCCTCTGGGTCATCCCAGTGCACCAGCCCCGAGCACCCTGTCTCATGCACTGAACCTGGACTGGTGATCTGTTTCACATATGATAATATACATGTTTCAATGCCATTCTCCCAAATCATCCCACCCTCGCCCTCTCCCACAGAGTCCAAAAGACTGTTCTATACAATAGACTCCAGTTTCATCCACCTCATTAGAACTGATTCAAATGTATTCTTTTTAATGACTGAGTAATATTCCAATGTGTATATGCACCACAGCTTTCTTATCCATTCATCTACTGATGGACATCTAGGCTGCTCACAGAAGTGAGAACTCAGGGCGTGTGTTTTCATTGCACTGTCCTTTGTCCTTTGTCCTTTGTCCTGTGTGTGGTTGTGGCATCTCCCCATCTTTTCCATGTTGAGCTGGAAAACTAGAAAGCAAGTCCACTTTGAAATTCATTCATTCATTCTCTCTCTTGAACTGAGAGCATATGTTGAGTGATAAAGAGAGAGAGTGAATGAATGAATTTCAAAGTGGACTCGCTTTCTAGTTTTCCAGCTCAACGTGGAAAAGATGGGGAGATGCCACAACCACACACAGGACAAAGGACAAAGGACAGTGCAATGAAAACACGTGCCCTGAGTTTTCACTTCTGTAAGCAACCTAGATGTCCATCGACTCAACATATGCTCTGCTGCTGCTGCTGCTAAGTCGCTTCAGTCATGTCTGACTCTGTGCGACCCCATAGACGGCAGCCCACCAGGCTCCCCCACCCCCGGGATTCTCCAGGCAAGAACACTGGAGTGGGTTGCCATTTCCTTCTCCAATGCATGAAAATGAAAAGTGAAAGTGAAGTTGCTGAGTCTTGTCTGACTCTTAGTGACCCCATGGACTTCGGCCCACCAGGCTCTTCGATCCATGGGATTTTCCAGGCAAGACTGCTGGAGGGAGGTGCCGTTGCCTTCTCTACAACGTATGCTCTAGACGCTTTTAAATCTGCTAGACACTAGAGATTATTGGCACTTTATCTTACTAATTCTGCTAGAATTCTAGAAAGGACTCATTAGACAAATGAAAAGGCTGCTTAGCTTGGAGATGAAAGTGTGTATAGGAAACTCTTCCCTCAGCTTCAGTTTTCTCACATGTCCATGGAGAATTAGAGGGTTATGAACTTGTGTACAAGAAAAAGCCTTCAGAAAGACAAGCAGTAATTAGTATTCATTGACAAGGGTAGGTGGTTAGTATCTACACTACTCACAGAAAATTTGAGTGATTTTTAAATTCTCTGTTTCAAATATCTCCTCTATTTTTGTCTCCTCTACCCTAAGATATCTCTTAGGAATAAGAGTTTCCTTGCATTTGCCAGTGGAAAATAGTAAGCCTGATTTCACGGGATTCAAGTCATTTTTATCCCAATTTGTGGTAGTGTTCAGTACATTTGGAGAAGGCAATGGCACCCCACTCCAGTACTCTTGCCTGGAAAATCCCATGGACGGAAGAGCCTGGTAGGCTGCAGTCCATGGGGTGGATAAGAGTCGGACACGACTGAGAGACTTCACTTCACTTCACTTCACTTCACTTCACTTCACTTCAGTACGTTTAAACTAATAACCTAATTTTTTTCTCTTTCAGGGTATTTGGGATTTTGACAATCAATGTTTTAAAAAGTATAGGAAAACATGGGGATAAGTATTCTGGAAATTTCCATTGGATAGACTTGTTATGATGAGGATCCTGTCCTTCTGTGGCATGGAGGACAATCTCAGTCCATAGCTCTTGAAATAAAGCCATCTATTGCAAAGCTTTGGAAGCTTATTCTTTCTATGAGGAAGATGTCACCAGGTATCCAGCTCTGCAGTCTGAGTCAGGCCTGGAGAGCTTCAGGTCATCACTTTGCTCCAGACTTTGAGGCCCAGGGACTCCTAGCATCACTTTATGCCCAGTATCTTGCTTTCCCCCCTTCTCCATTTTTCCTTCCTTGGGGAACCTATAATTGCATAAAATGCATTATTCTAGAACATTCTAATATGTGCTTATAAGTGCATTTTTTACCCTTTCCCACATTATTCACTTTTAACTGAAAGCCAAAATTCCTTTATATAAACTTTGGATTTAATATATCCTTTTCAAAGAAGGACTAGGGGTAATGTGTGAAAAGAAAAGAAAACCATTTCTGATCAGCTTTTAAAACATTTCTCTGGTTTTTGTTGTTTTTAAGTCAAAACTTTTCAATCTAAGTGTATAGAAGTATTGCTTTAACAACTCTATCCTTCTGACTTTGAAGAGATGTGGGATATTTCTAACCCAGAGTGTTTCCAGTGGGCTGGTAGACTTGATTTTATAGAGTGGCCCCAGCTGATTTCAGTGGCTGGTCCCTTTAACAGCTGATGGAGGTTTGGTGAGAGCAGAAGAGAGTTACCATGGAGAAGGCAACGGCACCCCACTCCAGCACTCTTGCCTGGAAAATCCCATGGATGGAGGAGCCTGGTAGGCTGCAGTCCATGGGGTCGCTAAGAGTCGGACACGACTGAGCGACTTCACTTTCACTTTTCACTTTCATGCATTGGAGAAGGAAATGGCAACCCACTCCAGTGTTCTTGCCTGGAGAATCCCAGGGGCGGGGAGCCTGGTGGGCTGCTGTCTATGGGGTCGCACAGAATCAGACACGACTGAAGCGACTTAGCAGCAGCAGCAGCAAGGTACAGAAAATAGTGTAAAGATTCTTTCTGCTCAAGATAACTTAACTCTTTCCTAATGTATTGGCAGCGTTCTTTAATACAATGCTTAGTGGTAGCAGTAATTGTGAGCTTTGTATCTTTAGTTTTGGAGATGTTTCTAATGGTTTTTTTTTTCCCCATTAAAATGTATGTTTGTGGTAGGTTTGGGGATTATACTTTTCATGTTGATGTATGGCAAAACCAATACAATATTGTAAAGTAAAAAAAAAAACAAAATATCGTTTAAAAAAAAATCATTAATGATGAGAGTACCCTGTATTCAATCCAGGCTTGAATACAGTTCAATCCAATTATGTAAAAAGTTTTTACATGATTTTTTTTAACTGAGATAAAATACCCATAACATAAAACTTACCATGTTTACTATTTCAAAATATATAGTTCAGTAGTATTAAGTACTTTCTTATTGTGTGCAACAAATCTCCAAAACTCTTTTTATCTTCCCAAACCACACCTCTACACCCGTGAAACTATTTCCCATCACCAGGCATTCGTCATTTTAGGTTCCATCTCTGAACTTGACTCTTCTAGGCGTTTGTATTTTAATGAATGGCTTAGTTCTCATAGAATAATGTCCTCAAGTTTCATCCATACTGTAGTACGTGTCAGAATTTCCTTCCTCTTCAAGGATGAATAAGATTCCGTTGTATATATATTTGCCACATTTGTTAATCCATTCATTCATCAAGGAACCCTTGAATTGCTTCCACTTTGGGGCTCTTGTGAATTATGCTGCTGTGAACCAGGGTGTACAAATACTACCTTGAGATCCTGCTTTCAGTTCTTTTGGCCACACACCCAGAAATAGAATTGCTGTAACTGTCTTTCTTTTTTTATCTTTTATTGAGTGGCTGCACCATTTTATGTTCCGCCAACAACGCACAAGCTCTCCAGTTTCTCCATGTGTTTGCCAACAGTGCTCATCTCTGCTGTTTTAGTAATAGCCATCTTAATGAGCATGATGTGGTGTCTCATCATGGCTTTTGTTTGTTTTTATTAAAGAGTGAGACTCATTTCTCCTACTGCTGTTAAGATGTGAATGACATTTGACATTGTGTTAGTTCAAGGTGTACAAGACAATGATTCAATGTACGTATATATTCCAAAATGATTACCAAAATGAGTTTTGTTAATTTACCTCAAGTAGTTATAGCTTTTTCTTTTATTGAACTTTTATTTTAATTTAGTCCTTTTATAAGAAAAAGATGTAATCTCTTGGCAACTTTCAAATATACAATTCATACTGTTAACTGTAGTCACCATGTTGTCTATTATACCCTTCAAACTAATTTATCTTACTACTGGAAACTTTTACATTTTGATCACCTTTTCCTGTTTCCCCCACACCTAGCCCCAGCTCTGGCAATCACTAATCCGTTTTCTGTATCTAAAAGTGGAGGGTGTTTTGATCCTACACACAAGTTATCGTAGAGTATTTGTCTTTCTCTGACTTATTTCACTTAGCACAATGCCCTCAAGGTCCAGCCACGTTGTCACAAATGACAAGAATTCTTTATTTTTTATAGAACTAATATTCCACTGTATACATGCCACCTTTTCTTTATCCATTCATCCATAGACAGACACTGAGGTTGTTTCCATATCTTGACTACTATTAATAATACTGCAGTGAACAGGGGGGGAAGATAACTTTTCAAGACAGAGATTTCATGTACTTGAATTTCTACCCAGAACTGGAATTCCTAGATCATAATATGGTTCTGTTTTTAATTATTGAGGAACCTGAATATTTTTTCAATAGTAACTCTACCAATTTACATTCCCAAGATCCTGATGCTGGGAAAGATTGAGGGCAGGAGGAGAAGGAGGCAGCAGAAGAAGAGATGGTTGGATGGCATCACCAACTCAATGGACATGAGTTTGAGCAAACTCCAGGGGATAGGGAAGCCTGGCATGCCGCAGTCCATGGGGTTGAAAGAGTCAGATTCAACTTAGTGACTAACAACAACAATAACAGGGCACAAGGATTCTCTTTTTTCCAAATCCTCTTCAGCAATTATCTGTGTTCTTTTTGAGAAAAGCCGTTCTCACAGGTGTGAGGTGATACCACACTGTGGTTTTGATTTGCATTTCCCTGATGATTAGGGATATTGAGCACATTTTCATATTCCTGTTGCCCATTTGTGTGTCTTCTTTGGAAAAAGTCTTTTCAGTTCTTCAGCCTATTTTTTTTTTTAAGTTTCTTAGATTTTTATTTATTTATTTTTATTTTTTTATTATTACTATTTGGAGAAGGCAATGGCACCCCACTCCAGTACTCTTGCCTGGAAAACCTCATGGATGGAGGAGCCTGGTAGGCTACAGTCCATGGGGTCGCTGAGGGTCGGGCATGACAGCGACTTAACTTTCACTTTTCACTTTCTTGCATTGGAGAAGGAAATGGCAACCCACTCCAGTGTTCTTGCCTGGAGAATCCCAGGGACAGGGGAGCCTGGTGGGCTGGCATCTATGGGGTCACACAGAGTTGGACACGACTGAAGTGACTTAGCAGCAGCATTATTACTATTATTTTTTTTACTTTACAATATTGTATTGGTTTTGCCATACATCAACATGCATCTGCCATGGGTGTACACGTGTTTCCCATCCTGAACCCCCCTCCCACCTCCCTCCCCATACCATCCCTCTGGGTCATCCCAGTGTACCAGCCCCAGGCTTCCTGTATCCTGCATTGAACCTGGACTGGTGATTTGTTTCTTATATGATATTATACATGTGTGTGTGTTTTGGCTATTGAGTTGTGTGGGTTTCTGATATATTTTGGATATTAAGCCCATATCAGGTAAATGATTTGTAAATATTTCCCCCATTTTCCAGGTTGACTTTACATTTTTTGATGATTTCCCTTTCTGTGAAGGGCTTCCCTGATAGCTCAGTTGGTAAAGAATCTGCCGGCAATGTAGGAAACCCCAGTTCAGTTCCTGGGTTGGAAAGATCTGCTGGAGAAGGGACAGGCTACCCACACCTATATTCTTGGACCTCCCTTGTGGCTCAGCTGGTAAAGAATCCGCCTGCAATGTGGGAGACCTGGGTTCGATCCCTGGGTTGGGAAGATCCCCTGGAGAAGGGAAAGTCTACCCACTCCAGTATGGCCTGGAGAATTCCATGGACTATGGGGTCGCAAAGAGTTAGACATGACTGAGCGACTTTCACTTCACTTCACTTCACTTCACTTGCTGTGAAAATCTTTTGCTTTTTAGTTTAACATGGTCCCACTTGTTTCTTTTTGCTCTCGTTCTTTTTGCTTTTGGTGCCGTATCTAAAAAATATTGTCAAGACTGATGTCAAGGAGCTTGTCCCTTATGTTTTCTTCCAGGAGTTTTGTGGTTTCAGGTCTTACTTTCAAGCCATTAATCCTGTTTGAGATGATTTTCATAAATTATACATCAAATGATCTGTGAGGCTGAGCATCCTTTCATGTGCTTGTTGACCATTTGTACAACTTGTTTGGAAAAATGTCTTTTCAAGTCCTTTGCCCATGATTAGGTTATTTTATTGTGATTGTCTTTGAATTGTAGTCATTTTTGTGTATTCCGGATGTTAACCTCTTATCATGAAGCTTTCCCCTTATGTTTTCTTCTAAGAAGAAAATAATAGTTTAATAGTTTTAGTTCTTACATTTAGATATTTGATACATTTTCATTTAATGCTTTGTAGAGTGTAAGGGTCTAGCTTTACGCTTTTGCATATGGATAACCAGTTTTCACAGCACAGTTATTGAAAAGATTGTCCTTTTCCTATTGAATGATCCTAGTATCCTCAATGATAATAATCTCATTGTATATACGAGGGTCTTTTTCTGAGGTGTCTATTCCATTCCATTGGTCTATACATCCCTATATATGGTAGTATCACACTTTTTTGATTACTATAAATTTGTAGTAAGTTTTGAAATCAGTAAGTGTGAGTTTTCTAATTTTAGTCTTTTCCAGGATTGTATTGGCTATTTGAGGTCCCTTGATTCCATATAAATTTTAGGATATTTCTTTTTTTGAAAACAAAATGCCACCGAGATTTTGGTAGGTTTTGCCTTGGCTCTGTAGATCAGTTTGGGTAATAAAGAAGTCTTAACAATTTAAATATTTCCAATTCATAAACATAGGATATCTTTCCATTTATTTACATACCTTTACCTTCTTTCAGCAGTGTTTGGTAGTTTTCAGTGTACAGATCTTTCACTTCCTTGGATAAGTTAATTCCTAAGTATTTTATTCTATTTGATTTCTATAGTAAGTGGAAAAAAGTTGGACCCTTACCTTACACCATTTTCAAAATTTAACTGGAAATATATCAAAAACCTAATGTAAAAGCTAAAACTACAAAACTCTTAGAAGAAAGCACAGAGAGAAAATTTCATGACATTGCATTTACAGTGTTTTCTTGGATATGACACAGAAATCCCAGGCAACAAAAATAAAAATGAACAAATGGGAATAAATGAAAATTTTAAAACATGTCCATCAAATGACACAATCAACAGAGTAAAAGGCAACCAATGGAATGACAGAGATATTTGTAAGCCCTGTATAAGACAAAGGGTTAATATCTAGAATATATCAAGAATAATTACAATTATAGAGTTAGGTGGCATCATCAACTCAATGGACATGAGTCTGAGCAAACTCCAGGAGATGTGAAGGACAGGGAAGCCTGGCGTGCTGCAGTCTTCGGGGTCGCAAAGAGCTGGACACGACTAAGCAACTGAACAACAGTGAACAACAGTAACTCTTCTCAAGGTGGGGTCATAACGTGCTATACTATTTACCTTCGGCAGATGTTAGCATTACATGAATAACCATCCATCAACTTAGCTCAGATTGTTTCATTCCCAGATAAGCCTATAGCATTCTGGACAAGGTCGTAGTTGTACGTGTATATGTGTAGAGAGTGGGGGTGGGCGTAGCAGAAGAACAGCCACTCTCTGTAACTAGGATTGTGAGCGAGCTGCTTATATCAGACCCTTGTGCCTTCAGGAATAACCCAGGCATCATTTCTCTGAAAATTCTCTCTACTTGATATTGAAGTGTTACAACACAAATCCAACCTTAGGGCTTTGTGTATAACATAGCACCCTACCCATAAAGGGCAGCTCATCTTATTATAGAATGCTGAAAAGCTATTTCTCAAAGAGAAAATACTTAGCGTCAAAGAAAGCATAACTTTGCTCTCAAGCATTAAGTATTTTTCTTCTGAAGATGGTCCCGGGACTGAATAACTAGTAGGAAAAGCAAGATCTAGATATTTGGCTGTGGCTTTGGCATCCCTCAGCCCACTAGACTCCAGGAAAGTTCACTGAGATGTCAAGTCTCTGCATCTACATGGGATTAATATGTGGCTATCTTTCATGTCACGTGAGCTAGTAAGACAATCTAGGTCCCTTTCATTTATTAACCCATAAACAAGTAGTTATTGAGTACTTATTTCATGTCAGACTCTTTTCTTGGCATTGGTGAGACAACAGAAAACAATGTAAAACTCCTTACCCTTTTGAAAATTTCACTCTAGGAAGCAGACAGTAAGAATAGAATGTTATGCAATATCAAGGAAGTATGATCGTAAGGTAGGATCAGGGGACAAAGAGTGAAGAGGCTGCTTTAAATAGGCTCATCAGGGGGGCATGTTTGGGCAAGATTCCATTTGAAAAGAGATCAAAAGGAAATGAAAGCGTGTCTAGCACTGTGAAGACTTGATCTTTGTACGTCTCAGCCTCCGAAACTGTAAGAAGTAATGTCTGTTGTCTAAGTCACCAAGCCTTGGTACTGTTGTTATAGCAGCCCAAATGGACTAAGATGGTACTGTATGGGGCTTCGATGCCTGAGAGCAAGTGAGAATACTGGAAATGTTTGTTAACCACTTCAATTTTGCAGTAGACATCACGGCTCCGGACCCTTGAAAAAAATCATTGCAGTTTACAGAAAACAATTTAAGGAGCTGATGAGAATTCCACTAATGTACTCAGGACAACTGCACTTGCAATCTTTTAATGATAAAGTCTCTCCCCAGAACCCTCCTCAGAGCCTTAGCTACATCCTTATTCCAGAGAGTATAAATCAGTGGATTCAATGTGGGAGTGATGATGCTGTAGAACACAGAACCGACTTTGTCTTGCAGTGGAGTGCGCTGGGACCTGGGCCTCATATATGAGAAGATGGAAGCACCAAACCAGAGGGAAACCACAGTGAGGTGAGAGCTGCAAGTGGCGAAGGCGTTTCTCTTACTCCCACGCATCTGAATGACACTGTGGAGGATGAAGACATAGGATGTAGAAATCAGGACGATGGGGAGGAGGAGGAGGAGGAGGGTGCTGATGTACACTGTGGCCTCGTACACAGAGATGTCTCCACATACCAACTTCACAACAGCTGGAAACTCACAGTAGAAGTGGTGGATTTGTCGAGGCCCACAGAAAGGGAAGTGCATCAAGACTGCCGTGTAAATTAGGGAATTCAGGGACGCTCCCAACCAAGACATGGCAGCCACCATTAGCGTCACCTTTCTGTTCATGAGAACAGTGTAGCGCAGTGGATGACAGATGGCAACGTAGCGGTCATAGGACATGAAAGCTAGGAGAAGACACTCCGCACCGCCCAGAGTCAGATAGAGGAAGTGCTGGGTCGCACAGCCCACAAAGGAGATGGACTTCTGGCCAGAGAGGTAGTTGGTCGCCATCTTGGGGATGGTGGTGGAGACATGCATCAGCTCCATGAGCGAGAGCTGGCTGAGGAGGAGGTACATGGGTGTGTGGAGCCGGGGGTCAGCACAGATGAGCAGAAGGGTGAGGCTGTTGCCACTCACAGCAATAAGGAAGACCACCATGGTCAAGGAGAAAAGGAAAAAGTGGGCGAGAGAGTCATCAAAGAGCCCTTCCAGGACGAAGTCTGCCAGAGAGGAGTGATTCCTCTGCCACGTCTCCCCGTCATCAGCCCCTGGGAAACAGGAAGTGGAGATGAAATGTGATGTCAGGAATACTGGGGTTCATCCAACCTGACGATAAGCCTCTTCTGATCCACAGAAGAATTTTGAAGAATAATATTTTTCTAGTTCTAATTATTCTACAGCTCTGATTATTGAAATTTCTCTTTTTAAAAATAAGAGAACTTCAGATCTCTGCTCACAAATATGATCCCTCTGAAATTTCAAAATACCTAGACTCTGTTAGTGCTAGACTTCTAAACAAGTCTCTCCTCATTAAGGAAGATATATATACATTTATATGTGTATATATACATATGTTCTTTTTTAAGTATATATACTTTATAGATACACTCTAAATTTTATATATGATATAAAAAAATATATACAGATCTTTTCTTACATCAGTCAGGGTTTAACCAGAAAAGCTGAACTACCAAGAGATTTATACATACATATACCTTTAATGGATTGTATAGAAATTTGGCCTTACTTGACTGTGAAAGCTGGTTAAGCAGTCTATGTAAAGCTGTCACCTTTCTATCTGATTTTAGAACTTGAACTCCATGAGGCAAGCAGTCAGGAAGGGAAGATGGGTATAAAAGTGTGGTAGCTCAAGGTCAGACTGGAACCCACAAACGTGACATAAATCCCACAAGGGCAGACTGAGACCCATGTCATTATTGCTGCCTCTGGAATTGGTGGCATGGTTTCTCTTGCACAAGCTGGAGGCCTGCTTAACAAGGCTAAATGCACAGTCCTAGCCGCAGAGTCGGAGAAGCTAGAGGAAGATCCAGGGGAAGGCAGAGTAACTGCCGGTCCACAGCTGCCTCACACCAGTGAGGGGAGTCAGCACATCAGCAGCAACAGACGCTTCCCCCTGCCCTCTAAATCTTCCCGAGAATCTCTCGGGTGGCCCACCTTAACCAGAAACTCACAGCAACGGGAATTCTAGTAAATGTAGTTCATCCTAGCTAAGATGACACATTAAAAAACTCCAGAGTTCGTCTTCAGTATATTTGGCAAACATATACTTAACACATCTCCTTAAATGACACATCATCCCCAATAAACACAACAAAGCCGTCCTTCTGCCTCCTGTAACTGTCCTGCACACCATCAAAAGTATGCAAATATTCACAGCAAAACAAGGAAGAAAGATCCACTGCTGTGGCCCACAAAATGAGTCATCCTTTCAACAGCTAACCTCTTCTGTGGATACCGGCCTTCTTTCTCACTCGGTGCTGTTCATGCCAATGGACTCCCAGGTTTGTTATAGCAGCATGGATAGAGCTCTACATGGGCTCAACAACATGGACTTGCAGTCACCACGGCCAGCCTAGCACCACTGAGCGCCCATCTGCCAGCAGAGACCCAGCTCTGAGCCCCTGATATGACGTCATCCCATAGTGATATCAGACACTTGGTGATAGGCTGATTATACTGGATAGCTTCCATTATTGAAGGGACTTTACTTTTTTCTTATTGGAGTTGACACTTTACATATGGATTTGCCTCCCTTTCTTACAGCGCTGCTGTCAAAAGATACCACCTATGGATATATACAATGCTCTGTTCACCATAATGTTATTCCATGAAGTAATGTTATTACTGCCAAATAAAGAGTTGATTTCACAGCAAATGAAATGTGGGGATGGGCCCATGTTGAAGGAATCCATTGGTCTATTCCATACTCTCCAGCATCCTGAGACAGCTGCCCAAACAGACTTCTGAAGCCTCAGTTACAGCAACTGGTAGTTGACAACACCTCATATTGCTGGGGCATTGTCCTCTAAGATGTGGTATATGTTCTAAATTTCTATATCAATTTATGGTGCTGTTTCTCCTATTGCAACAGTTCGTGGGACCAGAAATCAAGAGGTGGAAGTGGGAGTGAGTCCCCCACTGTACATTTATAACTGGGATCCACTGCCAAATTTTTTACTCTCACACGTTTAGGCTCTGCGAGTTACAAAGGAAGGAATTCCTTCATCAGGCAACACAATTTCGTTTACTGAGAGCTGAGACTGCCACCCTGCCACTTCGGACTCTTCTTATCACTGAGTCAACAAGCAAAGAAAGTTACTCTGCTAGAGGTTGTAATAGATCCTGACTAGCAAGGGAAACCCGAGGTGCTACTACATGGGAATAAGGAGAGACAAGTCTGGAATTCAGGTTTTCTAGGGTGCTCTCTGTACTCAAATGTCCATTGATGAAAATCAGTGGAAAATCACAACAACCCAATTCAGACAAGACTGCTAACGGCCCAGATCCTTCAGGAGTGAAGGTTAGGGATGCTCTCCCACTGAACAAGTAACCATGACCCACTGAAGACAAAGGGAATATGGAATGGGTTGTGAAAGAAGGTATTTAGAAAAACCAGCCATGACTGTGTGAGCAGCTGCAGAATGAAACTTGAAATATAGGCATTTCTTACTTATTGATATGTGAATATTTTATGTATAGATATATTTACTAAATATTTCTGTTTATTTCACTCAGTCATCCCTTTGTCTAACATAAGATATATTAATATGGTTAGCTTCATATCTCAGTATTTAAATTACAGGACATAAAAGGAGAGTATGAATTAGGAGTAAAATTAATTTCACCTTTTTTATGGATAAAAGGTTAGTGTGTTTTATATATTCTTCTTGGGAGAGGGTTACATGTTTTTTGGTTGTACATGGGCTAGTTGTATCCAGGTAGGTGGAAGGGTACATTGATATTGTCTTTATTTGAAGATTGCTAAGTCACTTTAGTCGTGTCCGACTCTGTGCGACCCCATAGATGCCAGCCCACCAGGCTCCGCTGCCCCTGGGATTCTCCAGGCAAGAACACTGGAGTGGGTTGCCATTTCCTTCTCCAATGCATGAAAGTGAAAAGTGAAAGTGAAGTCGCTCAGTCATGTCCGACCCTCAGCGACCCCATGGACTGCAGGCTTCCAGGCTCCTCTATCCATGGGATTTTCCAGGCAAGAGTACTGGAGTGGGCTGCCATTGCCTTCTTCAATTGAAGATTAAGTATAGTTTAAAGAGAGGTGCATGGGTGCCAAGGTGACACATAACAACTCACCATGATTATGTATTTGAAAACAGGAAAGATATGACCTAGGAAGACCTGAGAGCATGAAAATTACAAATCAGGCTGATAAAGCTAGGATCACAACATTTAATCAGCCAGATTTCCCAATCAGCCCTTTACCTAATTCTCATATGAATACTGATCAGAATAAGAGCTCAATCTCCACAGTGAAAGTGAACTTAAAAAAAAAATACTCTAAATTGATCCCCAAATACCCACCCTCTCCCTCTTTGTGTTTTTCCCTCTAAGCATCTTCCTGGATCTTCATGTATTCCAGATTACTTACTTTTTAGAGTGAAGAACTCGGGATTGAATGTATTCTTCCAGGTGTAATTTGACCAGTAATCTCTCTCCATTTCATGCAGCAGAGGAGCATCTTAGGGCTGTCACCTTACACTGTTATTTCAAACTCAGCTTCCTGTGGTCTGAGAGCCCAGTGTTCCCCACATTCCCGCTGGTCATTCTCGCCCCATCAGCACATCCATACATTTCCCTTTACTTAGGGATCCATATACTTCCCTCTTTCCTCATTAGTTTCTATCTTTCTCTGTAAATCTCCATAGCATAATAAATTTCCCCATTGTCTGGTTCATGCCTCTCTTCCTCCCATAGGAACTTCACTAATAGTTTCCCTAGTCTGATTTATGTCCCTCAAGAGACTTTCCTCTGCCTTCTCAGGCTGCTTTCCTCATGGAATCACCAATCGTCAGCCTGTAACTTGAGGGTTCCAGTAATATGCTGACAATGCCAGAGGATGCCTTAGTTTCAAGTAAAAGTTTCTTGTGGGGAACACAAGTACAGTAGTGAAACAGAGGGTGCAGAATACTTCCACACTGACACACACGTTAGCTACTGAACATCCAAACAGGTCCTTTCTGAGACGTTCATCAGATTCCCATCATAACTCTCAAAACTGCCTTTTACAGAGGAATAGATAGAGGATATCGTCTACACAGTCTTTGCTGTTTACGCTAAATCTCTGAATGACAGAGAATCAGCAGGAGCACGACAGTATGTAATTCTGGAACGCTCTTGCAAAATGTGTTCAGATTTTGAACTCCATCATCATGCATCAGCACAAATTAAGTAACTAAACTTTTCTTTAATCTGTTAGTTGAGTCTTTGAATCATGCATATGCTTTCTCTGCCCCCAAACATATGAGCCACCTCTCCATCCAAAGATAGCAATGAGCACTTGAATCATAACCATTTACGTTAATGTTTCCTGGTTAAGAAGCTATACTTAATACCAGTGTCATCATCAGTGAGTCCAAAGTCAAAAGAAAAATCTGTTTTGGATTTCATGTTCTATTGGATCATTCAAGGCACTCTCTTCTTAGCTTTACACCTCCTTTCCCACTTAATGAAGTAAGAATCTGGCTTTTAGCACCGGTGTTTTGAGAATAAGCCCCTTCCTGACGACATGACGTTTCCTCGGCAGGAATCATAACAGCTAGAACGAGGAAAGACTTGGCCTGACCTGAGCCAGTCGTGAAGAGGAGCATCATCTGTGAGAAATAAAACTTCCCTAAACCCAGAGGATCTATGTCAGCAGAGGCAAATGGGGGACATGGCATCAGGGATTCCCACCCAAAGGACACACCCTAAATCTCCTCTGGAAACCATTACTCAGGGTGCCAATTAGGCTTGCATCGTGCATGAGATAAGCATTCCCAAAGGGCTTTGCTTGAAGTTTGTTTGTAGGGGTCAGGGGACTGGGATATTTTGAGGACTGTGGCTCAGAAGATAACATGGGAATTTCATCTCCAAGGGCCAGTTAACCATGGAGAGAAACAGTTCCTAGAGTCCCTGGTTTATTTTACCATCTTGAAACCCAGACTCTCTTGCCCCTTTCCATCGAACCCTTTGGAGAAAACAATCTGAAGAAGATCTAGTCCTTGTTTCCCACAGGACCCAGTGGAGAGTTTCCCCATGTGCCATACCACGGGAGAAAAGGTAAGGAATGGAGAGTGTGATTACCAGTAGCACTTCCCATCCTTGCTGTTGGTCATTCTCAAGTTTTTTAGACTACATCAGTATAACATGTGGAAAGACTTCAGATACAGAATTTTTTAAAGTGGTGTAGCTATACATCTCCTCCTCGTTTACTCCCATCTCAGTTACGCCCTTCTCTTCCTCTCCATTACCGTTACCATTAGAGGTAAAGGATCTATTAAGTAGAGCCTGAAGTCAAGTAGGTTGATTCCTCCAGTTCCATTCTTCTTTCTCAAGATAGCTTTGGCTATTCGAGGTTTTTTATATTTCTATACAAATTGTGAAATTATTTGTTCTAGCTCTGTGAAGAATACCGTTGGTAGCTTGATAGGGATTGCATTGAATCTATAAATTGCTTTGGGTAGTATACTCATTTTCACTATATTGATTCTTCCAATCCATGAACATGGTGTATTTCTCCATCTATTAGTGTCCTCTTTGATTTCTTTCACCAGTGTTTTATAGTTTTCTATATATAGGTCTTTAGTTTCTTTAGGTAGATATATTCCTAAGTATTTTTTTCTTTCCGTTGCAATGGTAAATGGAATTGTTTCCTTAATTTCTCTTTCTGTTTTCTCATTGTTAGTGTATAGGAATGCAAGGGATTTCTGTGTGTTGATTTTATATCCTGCAACTTTACTATATTCATTGATTAGTTCTAGTAATTTTCTGGTGGAGTCTTTAGAGTTTTCTATGTAGAGGATCCTGTCATCTGCAAACAGTGAGAGTTTTACTTCTTCTTTTCCAATTTGGATTCCTTTTATTTCTTTTTCTGCTCTGATTGCTGTGGCCAAAACTTCCAAAACTATGTTGAATAGTAATGGTGAAAGTGGGCACCCTTGTCTTGTTCCTGACTTTAGAGGAAATGCTTTCAATTTTTCACCATTGAGGATAATGTTTGCTGTGGGTTTGTCATATATAGCTTTTATTATGTTGAGGTATGTTCCTTCTATTCCTGCTTTCTGGAGAGTTTTTATCATAAATGGATGTTGACTTTTGTCAAAGGCTTTCTCTGCATCTATTGAGATAATCATATGGTTTTTATTTTTCAATTTGTTAATGTGGTGTATTACCTTGATTGATTTGCGGATATTGAAGAATCCTTGCATCCCTGGGATAAAGCCCACTTGGTCATGGTGTATGATCTTTTTAATGTGTTGTTGGATTCTTATTGCTAGATCTATCAAGCTACCAATGGTATTCTTCACAGAGCTAGAACAAATAATTTCACAATTTGTAAGGAAATACAAAAACCTCGAATAGCCAAAGCTATCTTGAGAAAGAAGAATGGGACTGGAGGAATCAACCTACCTGACTTCAGGCTCTACTACAAAGCCACAGTCATCAAGACAGTATGGTACTGGCACAAAGACAGAAATATAGATCAATGGAACAAAATAGAAAGCCCAGAGATAAATCCACGCACATATGGACACCTTATCTTTGACAAAGGAGGCAAGAATATACAATGGATTAAAGACAATCTCTTTAACAAGTGGTGCTGGGAAAACTGATCAACCACTTGTAAAAGAATGAAACTAGAGCACTTTCTAACACCATACACAAAAATAAACTCAAAATGGATTAAAGATCTAAACGTAAGACCAGAAACTGTAAAACTCCTAGAGGAGAACATAGGCAAAACATTCTCCGACATACATCACAGCAGGATCCTCTATGACCCACCTCCCAGAATATTGGAAATAAAAGCAAAAATAAACAAATGGGACCTAATTAAATTTAAAAGCTTCTGCACAACAAAGGAAACTATAAGCAAGGTGAAAAGACAACCTTCAGAATGGGAGAAAATAATAGCAAATGAAGCAACTGACAAACAACTAATCTCAAAAATATACAAGCAACTTCTACAGCTCAATTCCAGAAAAATAAATGACCCAATCAAAAAATGGGCCAAAGAACTAAATAGACATTTCTCCAAAGAAGACATACAGATGGCTAACAAACACATGAAAAGATGCTCAACATCACTCATTATTAGAGAAATGTAAATCAAAACCACTATGAGGTACCATTTCACGGCAGTCAGAATGGCTGCGATCCAAAAGTCTACAAGCAATAAATGCTGGAGAGCGTGTGGAAAAAAGGGAACCCTCTTACACTGTTGGTGGGAATGCAAACTAGTACAGCCACTATGGAGAACAGTGTGGAGATTCCTTAAAAAACTGGAAATAGAACTGCCTTATGATCCAGCAATCCCACTGCTGGGCATACACACCGAGGAAACCAGAATTGAAAGAGACATGTGTACCCCAATGTTCACCGCAGCACTGTTTATAATAGCCAGGACATGGAAGCAACCCAGATGTCCATCAACAGATGAATGGATAAGAAAGCTGTGGTACATATACACAATGGAGTATTACTTAGCCATTAAAAAGAATACATTTGAATCAGTTCTAATGAGGTGGATGAAACTGGAGCCTATTATACAGAGTGAAGTAAGCCAGAAAGAAAAACACCAAAACAGTATACTAACGTATATATATGGAATTTAGAAAGATGGTAACAATAACCCTGTGTACGAGACAGCAAAAGAGACACTGATGTATAGAACAGTCTTTTGGATTCTGTGGGAGAGGGAGAGGGTGGGATAATTTGGGAGAATGGCATTGAAATACGTATAATATCATATATGGAACGAGTCACCAGTCCAGGTTTGATGCACGATACTGGATGGTTGGGGCTGGTGCACTGGGACGACCCAGAGGGATGGTATGGGGAGGGAGGAGGGAGGAGGGTTCATGATGGGGAACACATGTATACCTGTGGTGGATTCATTTTGATATTTGGCAAAACCAATACAATATTGTAAAGTTTAAAAATAAAATACAATTTTTTTAAAAAAGGATCTACAATATTGTAAAGTTTAAAAAAAATAAAATTTAAAAAAACCAATACAATATTGTAAAGTTTAAAAATAAAATAAAATTAAAAAAAAAAGGATCTTTGCTTCTCTTTCTCAACTCAGATACTGAAATGTCTTATTTCACCGAGTTTATTTTGTTTATTCTTTGAGTAGATTCACTGTATCACCACTTTCTTCAAAACTTCTGTCTAAGAATTTACTTGGTGCTCTCATTCTTACGAGCATATAATATCCTTCCAGTTAAAGTAGTTATAGCACTTATGTATTGATTTATTGACCAGTATTTGATGATCATCTGCCAGGTCCCAAGCACTGCATTGTGCACAGTGAGAAACAAGCAAACTCCTTCCCCCATGAGACCAAGAGAGAGCAAAGAAGTATATCATGTTGGGTTAACAGTTTGTATTAATCCACATTCTTCAATTGCCAATGACATTAAAACAAAACTTACACTATCTTAAGGGAAGGTTCTGGGATCACAGCAGTGAATGGGGTAGAACTAATCTCTGCAAAAGAGCCAATTACTTGAATCATGTCAATGCCTTCTTTTTCCACCTTGCATCTTGGCTTGGGTCTCTGATCTTATTCTCTCAGACATTTTTAGATGGAGAGTACCCATACAGCTGGAAGCTCTCATGCCATACTTTTAGCTTGAAATCCAATACTCCTCCACCTCCAAGAAAACTCCAGGGAAGAAATCTGTTCAACAGTTTAGCCCTGTGGCCACCTCCTTGGAGCAATCGCTCTGTGTCAGAGCCTGCAGTAAAAGGACAGACCTCCCTGGCACAGGTGCCTATCTCTTGCAGCGGTTGGAGAGGTAGGGTGGTGATAGAACAAGGAAAACGGAGATTTGGAATGGAGTACTTTTACACAGAAAGTGTGGTTGTGAAGGGGTGGCATTAGAAGTAGGGAAGGAAAGCGTGAGAAACAAAACAATGCATATCCATTGCTAAATGAGGATAAAGAAGACTTTACTGTGTACAGTAAAACAGGGAGACCACTGTCACAACCTGGGTCACAGGGAAAGCCTCTTTTTAAAATGCCATCTAAGCTGAGGTCTCTAAATTGAGATAAGGATTATCCAGAACATTGAAGGCAAAAAGAGATCCAGATAAAGTCAAAGATGTACAAAATCCTTAAGTTGAAAAAAAAATCTTGATGTAATTAAGGAGCTGAAAAGAAGCTAGTATGACAGTAGATGTAATTGCAGAGCAAAGTAGGAGATGCCAGGATAGACATAAGCATGAGGGGAAGGGGAAGAAAGAGAGGGTAGGGAGAAAGGGAGGGAGGGAGAGGTAAGGAAGGAAGGAAGCTAGAAAAACCAAAGACATGGAGGGGGAGGAAGGAGGAAGGAAGAAGAAGGAGAAAGGAAGGAAAAAACCAAAGTCCAATAAATTTTATTCAAAGAAAAATGTGAGTTCTTAGAAAGTTTTAAAATAAGGAAGCATCAAGATACAACCACTCAAAGCTGGGGAAAGAACTGCCTTGACCTGGACCTAATCCAGGCCAGGAATAGTGCCTATTCCCACCAGCCAAACTGGAAAACCAGTTTGGAGTACTGGGTGTAATCCTCAGAAGAGCCTTGCCTCAATGGTGAGGAATAATTCTACCTAGACTAAACCCTGTTGTGGTTCTACTTAACAAATCCCAAAAGCAAAACCCAAAAGGATCAGATTCCCAATAACTGCATTCCAAAAAAAAAAGCTCAAGAATATTTTTAGGAATACAAAAATATCTAACACACAAGATAAATTTTACAATGTCTAGCATTCAATAAAAAAAAATAATAATAACCAGGCTTGCAATTAAACAAAATAAATATAAAAATCAGTGACTTGAAGTCTACTCAGAACTGATACTCAATAGACAATTTGAAGTATTCTATTGACTATATTGATTAGATCAGACAGAACCCTGGTGGTCTAGTGGTTAGGATTCTAGGCTTTCACTGCTGTGGCCCCAAGTCGAATCCCTGGTTAGGGAACTGAGATCCTGCAGGCCACAGGACACAGCCAAAATAAAATTTAAAAAAAAGACAAACACATTAAATAATTTATTACAACATATTCCATACATTCAAAATGATAGAGTAAAGATTAAATATGTTAATAAAGACATATTTTAAAGAAGATAAAACAGAAGCGCACGTGCACACACGAGTTTCTAGAGGTGATGGCTACAATGTCAGAAATGAAAAGCACAGTAGAGGATCAGCAGCAGACAGGACATTGCAAAAGGAAATATTGATGCATAAAGACTTAGCAATAGAAACTACAAGAAATGAAATAAGATAGGAAAAAAATTTAAAAATTAATGAACAGAGTATCTGTGAGCTTTAGGACAACCTCAAATGGCCTAATAAATATATATATAATTAGAGTATTGAAAGAGAGGAGAAAGGACAGAGAAAATATTTGAAGAAATAATAGACACTATTCACTAGCTAGACCTAATTGAGAACATCCCATTCAACAAAGAATAATACACATCTTTCCAGTGCATATGAAACATTTATCAAGTTACATCCTGTCACAAATGGCAGGATTTCCTGTAAGGCTGAATAATATTTCATTGTATGTACATGCCACACTTTCTTTATCCATCTGCCTGATAACGGACATTTGGGTTGCTCCCATGTCTCAGCCGGAGAAGGCGATGGCACCCCACTCCAGTACTCTTGCCTGGAAAATCCCATGGATGGAGGAGCCTGGTAGGCTGCAGTCCATGGGGTCGCTAAGAGTCGGACACGACTAAGCGACTTCACTTTCATTTTTCACTTTCATGCACTGGAGAAGGAAATGGCAACCCACTCCAGTGTTCTTGCGTGGAGAATCCCAGGGACGGGGGAGCCTGGTGGGCTGCAGTCCATGGGGTCACACAGAGTCGGAAACAACTGAAGTGACTTAGCAGCAGCAGTAGCATGTCTCAGCTATTGTAAGTAATGCTACAGTGAGCATGTGAATGCAGGTATATCTTTGAGGTACTGATTTCAGGTCCTTTGGACATAGAGTCAGAAGTGGAATTGCTAGATCATATGGTAGTTCTATTTTTACTTTTTTGAGGACCTCTGTTTGTCATAATTGTTTATTCTCTTGACAACGGCCATCCAAACAAGTGTGAGTTTTGTGATTTTGATGTGCATTTCCCTGATGATTGTTCATGTTCAGCATCTTTTCTTGTAAATGGTTTTTGGGAAAATGTCTTCTTCAGAAAAATGTCTCTTCAGATCTTTTGCCCATCCTTAACAAGATCATTTAATTTTGGATATTGAGTTGTAGGAATCCCTTATATATTTTGATATTACCTGGCAGGCTACAGTCTATGGGGTCACAAAGAACTGGACATGACTGAGTGACTGAGCACAATCCTTTATCAGATTGTGGTTTAAAAATATTCTTTGGAAAAATGTCTCTTCAGATCTTTTGCCGATCCTTAATAAGGTCATTTATTAATCTTGTTTTTGAGTTGTAGGAATTTCTTATATATTTTGGTTATTAATCCTTTATCAGATTATGGTTCAAAAACATTTTCTCTCACTCTGGAGGCTGCCTTTTCATTTTGTTGATTAATTCCTTTGCTGTGCAGAAGCTTTTTAGTTTGATATAATCTTTCTTATTTTTGCTCTTGTTGCCTGTGCTTTTGGGGTCATATTCAAGGAGTCATTGCCAAAGCCAATTTCAAGCTTTTTCTCTATTCTTCTAGAATTTTTATCTTTGGGATCTTACATTTAACTACTTAAGCCATTTTTAGTTGACTTTTGTGTGTGGTCTATGATAAGGACTTGATTTCTTCCTTTTTATGTGTATATCCAGTTTTCTAAAAACCACTTATTGAAAAGGCTTATAATTTTCTCCACTGTATTGAAAAGTAGTTAACCAAAGTATCAAATTTAAAATTACTTTTAAACTAGGTATAGCTCTTTAAAGATCCAATAACTGAAATACAGTATAACTTTAAAATATTTTATTAAACCAAAAGAAGGCAGGAAAATAGTAATAAAGAAAAAAAAACAGAAAGGAAAAACTTGTTTTTAATTTTTATTTTTGGCTGCACTGCACAGCGTGTAGGATCTTAGTTTCCCAGCCAGGGACTGACCCCATGCCCCCTGCATTGGGAGCACAGAGTCTTAACCACTGAGCCACCAGGGAAGTTCTGGGGGGGGGGGGGGGCGGAAATTGAAGCAAATTCAAAAATATCAATTTTCATTGAGTGAAGACTAAAAAGCCTTTCAGTACCCACAAAGTGACATGTTGTTTGAAAGTAGACTCAGACCAAAAGCCAGAGATTTTTACAATGGATAAAGAAGCACGACTTGAAAGTGTGTGCATCATGCTGAATGAGAAACCAAAAATGAGATGACCTGTGTATAAGCATTCTGTAGGTCTACACCATGACACCAGTTAACGGCAAAACTGTGAGGAAGAACAGGTTTATTCAAAGGACCATGGTCCCTCTGACTCAGGAAGTCTCCCACTTCAGAATCACCCATGTCCTGCATTCTTTCTTTCAGCCCTGAAAACAGCCCAGGTCACCAAGAATTAAGGGCTGGACTCCCAGCAACCAGACTCCAGAGGAGCTCCGATTTTCTCTTTCCTGAGAGTCTCTATTGGTTTCCTGAATACCGATCCCTTCTAGGTCATCAGTATGGATATTCCATGACAAACACCTTTCCAAAATTTCTTATGATTCTTCAGTTACCTGGATTTCTCCATTGTCTCTCTTTTCTACTCCTTTTGGTCATTTCATACCACCTTAACATTTTTCAGCACACCCAAGAAAGATGTTTAAAGCAAGTGTTTAAAGCATTAATGGTAACAATGTATTGGGTGGTTATTGCATACCTAAGAGTGAAACTATGAGGAAATGGAACAAGGACTGGGAATCGAGGTGACACTGTTTTCAAATCTTTCACCTCACATGAAATAATACTATTGGAAGGTAGATTCAGATTTTTCAAAATGTACACTGTAAACTCTATGGCATGACTCAAAGTTTTCAAAAGAAGTACAAAAAATAAGTGAGATAAAATCAACTTTATTTTTTAAATAATAAAACTTGAGAAGGCAGAAAAGGGAAAAAAGAAATAGAAGAAATGAAACTAATAGAAAACAGCTAGCAAAATGGTATATTTTAATCCAACTATACATAGTAACTTTAAAGGTGAGTGGACTAAAAGGAACAGTTAAGAATTGATAGACTGTTTAGAAAAAAAAGCAGGACTCAACTATATGAGGATGTATTAGTCATGGTTCTTCAGTAAAACAGAACTAATATTGGCCACTCCTGTGCTCGTGGAGGACAAAAAGTTCCACAATCTGCTGAGAGCTAAAAACACAGGAAAGCTGGTGGTTTAATTCTGTCCACGTCCAAAAGCCTGAGAACCAGGACAGTTGATGGCATAAGCTCCAGTTGAGGTCCAGAGGCCCAAGAATCAGACGGCTGATGATGTAAGTCCCAGTCCACGTCTGAAGGTCTGGGAACCAGGAGCACTGATGTCCAAGAGCAAAAGAAGATGAACGTCCCAGCTTAAAACAGAGAATAAATTGGCCCTTCCTCTGACTTTTTGTTCAGGTCCCAACTGACTGGGCGATGCCTACCTGCAGTGGTGACTGCAATCTTCTTCACTCAGTCTGTGGATTCAAATGTTAATCTCTTCTGGAAACACCCTCACAGCTACACCAAGAGATGTTTTACCAGCTCTCTGGGTGTCCTTAACTCAGGTAGGCTGACACATAAAACTAACCATTACAGTGCTCTACGAGCCACCTATTTTAATATTATAAAAGAATACTTCCAGTTTCAGCTCCAACATGTAAAGAATTTGGAAATCATAACACATCATTATGACGTGAAAAAGATGAAAAGACTGAAAATCATTGACTTTTTTGGGGCCAATTAGAGAACTGAGGTTGCACGGCAAACTTGCACCCCAAAATCTGGAAAGACAGACCAGTCCACAGACTCGAAGCTGAGATCTGCTGAACAGAGTGCCGAGGTCCAGCCCCGGCTGATCCAGGGTATCAAAGGGGAGACGGTGTCGGCGACTATTTATTTATTTATTCACCAAAGATATAAAGAATAATAGAATGAGGATAGCTCAGTAGGAAAATTCAGTGGAGAAAAGAAGCTGAGTAACTTGGTTTACGTGGAAAATCAATATAACCCGTGACACCAGGTTAGCTCTGACCACGGAGGCCGCAGGCGCCCTCTCGAATAGTGGAAGGTGCCCCACTTAGACACCTTCTCAAGTGGGTCTTAGAAGCCCAGGCAAATAAATGGTCGCAGAGGATATCCGCGCTCCAGATGGAGACTCAGCTGGAAGTTAAGGGGAAGAATGACATGGGGAGACCAAGCTTTGGTGAGCAAGGCCCATAGCTTTATTTTCAACAGGGGCTTATATACCCTAAGTTACACATAGAGGATAATAGGGGATGCAAAGTCAGCAGTCTTTGATCCTTATCAAAAACCAGGGTTTCTTTCCTGCAAATTTATCATATACAAATGATTTAGGTGATTTACATCATCTTCTGGCCAGAAGGCCTATTAACATTTTATGACTCTTGACAAAGACTTATCAACAAAGACTTATTTTCTCTAGGAGTAATTATTTTAAGGTTTGGCGCTATCTTCCGAAGATAAAATTGCATTCCTATAGGGCAGATGTGTAATGGGTTTACAACAAAGGAAAGAATTTATTACCTTAAGGGTCTAAAGTTACTAACACCAAGGCCACTACTTATTTTTTCTACATACCAACTATATTAATACACATTCAAGGATACAATTCAGGGGATGTGGAAACTTGGCAACAAACATTGGCTCATCAATGAAATCTTTTACTAGTTTTATACTGGCAGTTTTAAACTCTCTGAGAGGCTCTAAGCTATTTGAATATCTTAAGCTTCCCGTGCCTCTGGAGGCTGGGAGACTGTAAACAATCGTATGCATAGCTGCAGGAGTCCGGGTAAACTTGTCAGGTGAGTTAGAGAGCCATCTGAGGGGTTTGGATTTAAACACTCCTAGTTGCCCAGGAACTTTATTAATTGGAGCTGTAAGTTAACTCTTTGACAGAGAGAGTGAGATGGTGGTAGGGGACAGCCCCCAGTAAAGTCAGAGGTGAGAGCACAAAGCAATAAAGTAGGCAGACTCTGGTTTTTTGGGGGTAGATGCTCGAGAATATCCGGGGGGACTCCTGAGGCTCGATCCCGCCTTTGCGTATGCCAAGCCTCCTTCCTCATGACCTTTGTCACGAGTGGAATGTCTCTCGCCGGCTCCCAGCAACAGAGAACCAAAATCTACTGGAGCCATAACCTAGTGGGCATACTTAATGACAGTTTTGACAAATTGCTGGTGGGTGAGTGTGGGGAGCTTTGGGGGAGCTGCAGTATTGGGAGAGCTGCCTATTTTCCTGGGTTTTGCCTCCAGGAACCCCACCAGATTCTCAGAGTGAAAAGCTGAGAACGATCCCCTCCTGGCTTTAGGCAGGGGAGGAGGAGTAGAAATCCCAGGAGATCTGTGCACAGTGCTTTCCGCAACAAAGGCTGGCCTCCAGAGGAAAAGACTTTGGCAGAACTTTATCCAGGGCCACACAGAGTGGGCAGCTTACTCACCAGTGCATGTACCCACCGATTCTGGGGGCAGGGGAAAAAGGCTCGGTTAACATCGGAGATGGTCAACAGCACCTCGAGGGAGTTCCCTGGCAGTCCAGTGGTTAGGACTCCATTCTCTCACTGCCAAGGGCCTGGCTTCAATCCCTGGTTGGGGAACTAAGATCCCACAAGCTGAGAGCACAGCCAGAAAAAAAAGGTCACTTTGAGAAGGCGCAGGATAAACAGTGGTTGCCAAACTGTCTTCTGGGGGCTTCACTGCCGTTCCCAGAGCTACAGTTTCCCTGGCGAAGAGCTGAGTTTACCGTCTTACAATCCTGGAGGCTAGAAGTCTGGGATCGAGGTGCTGGCAGGGCCAACTCCCTCAGAAGCTTCAAGGCGAGGATTCTGCTTTGCCTTTCCCAGTTTCTAGCAGCCCTAGGCATTCCCCGGCCTGGGGCAGCATGACTCCAGCCTCTTCCACGGCCATCTTCCCTCTGTCCTCATGTGGCATTTTCGCGTGTGAGCGTCTATGTTTACGAGGTTCCCTCTAAAGATATCAGTCATATTGGATTAGGACCCACCCTAACGGCCTCATCTTTTTAACTAATTTTTATTGGAGTATAGTTGCTTTACAGTGTTGTGTGAGTTTCTGCTGGACAACAAAGGCAATCAGCTATATGTATACATATGTCCCCTCTCTTTTGGATTTCCTTCCCATTCAGGCCATCACGCTAATGGCCTCATCTTAATTTCCAAATAAGGTCACACTCACAGCTAGGACTTCAACATATCCTTTTCTTTGGAGGACAGAAATCAACTCATAAGAGCAAGTATCTTAGAGAGTTAAGGAGAACTCAGCAGAGATCACTGAATGAGGAGGACTGCTCAGGTTGAAAAAGGAGACAAGCCAGGATGGGCAGGGACATAGCAGAGGAGACGGGTTAGGGAGGGGGCTGGACGTTTTGTAAGAAGCCGTGTTAAATTATTGCCAGAACATCTATTCAAAGTCGAGGCGGAAACACATTACAATGGTTAGCAGTGGTGGTTATTAGCAATAATTTTAATTTTCCATCTCTGCTGTGGAAGTCACATGGGGCATTACATGAAGAGGCTAGCCCAACGCAAATACTTAAGTATTTCCCAGCATTTGCCAGATGATGTTAATAACCCTGCGCACACAGTATACGGATCCGACAAGGGGAAAGCACAGTGAACACTCGAAGCAGAGGCGTGGCCAGGTGAGAGGAACAGCACGAGCAGAGCAGGGCACGCTGCCCCAGCCTTCCCGTCCAGAAGGAGCAATACTGGTACTTACTGGAAAGAAAAGGAAGCACATGACTGAACAGGAAGAGAGTCTATAAATCTGTCAAATTTTGGCAAAAAAGTGAGAGAAACCTACACTGTGCTACACTGTGGGATGTCCGCGCCGTGTGACAACAGCACCGGTTAGGACGCGTCAGCCTGCAAATGACCAAAACGCAACCAAAACCGCCTCACATAATAAGGAGCAACAATCTCATATAACAAGAAACTCGGGATTAGGGAGATTCCAACCGTTTCATGAAGCCAACAAAGACCACGTTTCTCCTTCCTGCTCCACAGTTACCATGCTCCTCTCACTCCAGTACAGCTGCTGACGTCAGAAGACGAGCTATGTCTTCCCAAACATCTCTTTCTAAAAGCTAAAGAACTTTCCCCAGAAGCACCCTGGAGGATTTCCCACCCGACCTCACTGGCCAGGACTCCCTCCCATGGGCCTGCCTCTCCCGAAGCACGTGGAGTACACTTCCCAAACAGTTCAATTAGGAAGAGGCAGAAGAGAGGGAGGAAAAAGTGCTCCAAGTGGCTACCGGAAAGGTACCCCACAGGGGCTTCCACATCTGCCTACACACAGGACATGCAGGGGCCTGAACAGAACATGAGGCTGGAATCTGAATGAACCACCCAGGATGGAAACGCATGAAGTCAAAGATAAGGGCCAAGCAATGGGTATCCCCGGCCTGCGGTACAAGGTGAAGAGAATCACCTCATTTCCCACCAGTCACTGGGGGGATGACTACAGATGCCAATGGACTCAACCAGAAAAACGGCCGGAGGCGCAAGCTGGAAGAGCAGGAGAACGTGTGCAGGTGCTCCCCGTCCACGGCATTGTAGAAGGAGACCTCCCCAGCCCCGTGATCCAGGAAAACTCCCACCCGCTGAAGAGCTGGCTCTCGCTTGGTAGGACTCACGGAGGTGCCTGTCAGGGGCCAAAAGCCAGCAGAGCTCCAGCCAACTGCCCAGATTCCCGCCTTGGGGCACATTGTCGAGCCACCAGGGATCCCCATGATGTCCTCCTGACACACCCCTGCAGCCACCTCCAGGCTGCCTCGGTTCTCAACTTCCCAGTAATGTTTCCCTGAAGTGAAAACATTTTTCCCCAAAACACAGGGTAAATGCTGAAATCGCTCCACAAAGCCTGTGGTCCTCTGCGGATTTCTCCATCCGGTAGCGTAGCTCCATGCTGTAAAAAACAGTGGCCAAGAACTGGTTGATGCTCCGTTTTTCACGTATCTCCCTTCCTGGGAGAAGACAAGTTTGGAATGAGCAGTGTCCTCAGCTAGATTTACAGCCACTGCAGAGAAAATGAGAGCTGAGATCAGTGATGAAGAGCTGACCACTAACCCTGCTCCAGAAATGCCCATCTGTCCCGGCTTCAGTTCCATCCTTCTCCTCCTATCAAGTACTGTTAGGGACGAGACACCTCACTGCCCCTCAACTGCTCCTCAGCTGGACTAGCAAGGTGCAGTTTGCATTAGCAACCTGAAGTCTTCACTTCCCTTCAGCTCTCAAAGACTACAGCCTAGAAAATGGGAGCTTATTATTCCACGGCCCCAAGTCTTCACCATCAGCATAAAATTTGAAGAAACAATAATAAATACCAACGTGCTGAATCCGTACCAGCACCAAGGCTGTCACCTGGCTGGTTCTTTGTACAGGAACACACGGGTGTCCTCCCAGGTCTCTCTACTGTTTCTCGTGGCTCGCTGGGCATCTCCACAAGCCCCCAGCAGGTAACTCAAGCCAAATTCAGAGCCTCGAAGTCCCCTCCCTTCTCTTGAGACTAATCCCCCCTCACAAGCACACATCTTGTTTTCTCTGCTCTCTAAGGCTTAAGGACATGACCGTCACCCAAATGCTCATCCTTGGAAATCTTAACTTTATTTGATTCTTCTTCCCCTCTGACCCTCGCTGGCTAATGAATCACCAAGTCCTATCAGTTCTACCTCTGAGATGATCCCTTGGGTTCTTCCTTCCTCTCCCATCACCATTGTCTACATTCAGACCTTCAGCAAATGTGTCTATAACTTTCTCCCTGGCCTGCCTCCTAATTCTCTTCCCTCCCAAACCCTCCATGTCTCTTCAGTTTGCTGAGAGCTGTGTTTTGTTTTTTCTTAATTGACATAGATGTTAGATTTTGACAAAGGTTTCTTTTTCCTGCATCTACTGAGGTGATCAAATTTATCTTTTTTAAAGTGCTAATGTGGTGAATTACACTGATTTGCAAATATTAAACCAAACCTGCTTTTCTTCGATAAATCCCATTTAATTGTGATGTATTATACATTATTGAATTCAACTTGCTAAAATTTTCTTTCAAATTCTTCTGTGTCATGAGGGACATTGATCTATAGTTCGCTTTACTTGTAATGTCTTTGATTTTAGTATCACGGTAATGACTGGTTCCAAATAGGAAAAGGAGTACGTCAAGGCTATATATTGTCACCCTGCTTATTTAACTTATACGCAGAGTACATCATGAGAAACGCTGGACTGGAAGAAGCACAAGCTGGAATCAAGATTGCTGGGAGAAATATCAATAACCTCAGATATGCAGATGACACCACCCTTATGGCAGAAAGTGAAGAGGAACTAAAAACCCTCTTGATGAAAGTGAAAGAGGAGAGTGAAAAAGTTGGCTTAAAGCTCAACATTCAGAAAACGAAGATCATGGCATCCGGTCCCATCACTTCATGGGAAATAGATGGGGAAACAGTGCAAACAGTGTCAGACTTTATTTTGGGGGGCTCGAAAATCACTGCAGATGGTGACTGCAGCCATGAAATTAAAAGACACTTGCTCCTTGGCAAGTGTCTTTTAATTTCATGGCTGCAGTCACCATCTGCAGTGATTTTATGGACTCTGTGGGAGAGGGAGAGGGTGGGGAGATTTGGGAGAATGGCATTGAAACATGTATATCATGTATGAAACGAGTCGCCAGCCCAGGTTCGATGCACGATACTGGATGCTTGGGGCTGGTGCACTGGGACGACTCAGAGGGAGGGTATGGGGAGGGAGGAGGGAGGAGGGCTCAGGATGGGCAACACAGGTATACCTGTGGCAGATTCATTTCGATATTTGGCAAAACTAATACAATATTGTAAAGTTTAAAAATAAAATAAAATTTAAAAAAATAAAATAAAAGACACTTGCTCCTTGGAAGGAAAGTTATGAACAACCTAGATAGCATATTCAAAAGCAGAGACATTACTTTGCCAACAAAGGTCTGTCTAGTCAACGCTATGGTTTTTCCTGTGGTCATGTATGGATGTGAGAGTTGGACTGTGAAGAAGCTGAGCGCCAAAGAATTGATGCTTTTGAACTGTGGTGTTGGAGAAGACTCTTGAGTGTCCCTTGGACTGCAAGGAGATCCAACCAGTCCATTCTGAAGATCAGCCCTGGGATTTCTTTGGAAGGAATGATGCTAAAGCTGAAACTCCAGTACTTCGGCCACCTCATGCGAAGAGTTGACTCATTGGAAAAGACTCTGATGCTGGGAGGGATTGGGGGCAGGAGGAGAAGGGGACGACAGAGGATGAGATGGCTGGATGGCATCACTGACTCAATGGACATGAGTCTGGGTGAACTCCGGGAGTTGGTGATGGACAGGGAGGCCTGGCGTGCTGCGATTCATGGGGTCACAAAGAGTCAGACACAACTGTGCGACTGAACTGAACTGAATGCAGGTCTTATAGAACAAGTTGGGAATAGTCTCTTCAATTTTTTGTTAAGAGTTTGTATAGAATAAATATTTCTTAAATGTTTGGTGAAATCACCAGTGAAGCCATTTTGGGAGGTTTCTAACTATAACATGAATAAAACTATTCCAGTTATCTATTTTTTCTTGAGTCAGCTTTGGTCATTCGAGTCTTTTAAGGACTTTGTCCATTTCTTTCATGCTGTCAGATTTATCAGCATAAAGTTGCTCGTAATATTTCCTTATTATCCTTTTAGCATCTACAGAAGCTGTAGTAATGATGCCTCTCTCATTCTTGATACTAGTAATATGTCTTTTTTTTTTCCAGTCATTCTGCTTAAAATACATTTCAATAAAATTTAAATTCTCAAAGAGACAACTTTTGGTTCCACTAATTTTCTGTTGTTTTTCTGTATTCTGTTGCAATAATTCCTGCTCTGATTTTTAATTGTTTCCATCCTTCTGTTTCTTTAGGGCTTTATTTGCTCTTCTTTTTCTAATGTCTTATGGTAGAAACTGGTATCACTGGTTTAAGAAATTCCTTTGTATTACATGTGGTTAGTGCTATAAATTTCCCCTTAAGTATTGCTTTAGCTGTATCCCACAAATTCCTTTTCATTCAGTTCAAAGTACTTCCTAGTTTCCCTTTTGATTCACCTTTAGCTCATGGATTATTGAGAAGTGTGTTATTTAGCTTCCTAACATTTGGGGACTTATCAAAGCTTTTTGTTTTTTTTACTGATTTCAAAACGCACTGTAGTCAAAGAACATATTATGCATGGCCTGAATCCTTTTGAATACTGTAGCCCACAGGCTCCTCTGTCAGTGGGGATTCTCCAGGCAAGAATACTGGTGTGGGTTACATGCCCTCCTCCAAGGGATCCTCCCAACCCAGGAACTGAACCCAGGTCTCCCACATTGCAGGGAGACCTGCATCTTTACCATCTGAACCCCCAAGGAAGCCCTTTGAATACTGATGTCTTATGGCCCACCTTGTTCTACCCTGGAAAATGTTCCATGTACACACAAAAAGAATGTGTATTCTGCTGTTGTTTGGGGCAGTATTCTATAAATAACAGGGTGGTCAAGATGACGGATAGTTTTATTCAGTCTGTCTTTGATGATTTTCTGTCTACTTGTTCTAAAATTTATTTTTAAAAGGTATTGAAAATTCCAACTGCAATTGTGAATGTGTCTATTTCTCCTTGCAGCTCTATTAGCTTTTGCTTAATATATTTTGAAGCTCTGTTGTTAACTGTGTAAATGTTTAGAACTGTTATATCCTCCTGATAAACTGACCCATTTATCATTAGGAAATGACTTTCTTCATCTCTGGTAATATTCCTTGCTCTGAAATCTATTTGATAATAACATAACCATTAGATTTTTGACTAATGTTAGCATGATGTATCTCCACTGTTTTTGCCTGGAGAATCCCAGGGACAAGGGAGCCTGGTGGGCTGCCATCTATGGGGTCACACAGAGTCGGACACGACTGAAGTGACTTAGCAGCAGCAGCATGATGTATCTTTTCTCATAACATGTATGGGTCTTTGTATTTAATGTGTGTTTCTAGCAGCATATAGTTAGTGGGGTCTTGCATTTTTTTAATCCAGTCCAATCAGTCTCTGCCTTTTAATCAGGACATCCAGACCATTTATGTTTAATATGATGAGGTTTGTACCTATCATCTTGCTGTATTTTCTACCTGTCCTTCTTTCCTCTTTTTTGCCTTCTTTCTGATTAACCAAGTGTTTTTATAATAATGATTCCACTTTATCTACTTTGTTGACTTATTAGCTATAACTTTGTTTCCAGCGGTTGCCATAAAGTTTACAAAGGTACACCTTTCACTTAACAACCTACCTTCAAGTGATATTATACCACTTCACATGTAAGAATGTATAACAGTATACCTTCATTTCTCCCCTCCCAACATTCATGTTCTTATTGTTATAAAATAAAAGAATATATTATTTTCTGTTTGTTTAAACAACCACTGTATTTGTCAAGCTTCTCCACAGAAATAGAGCCAATAGGATGTGTGCGTACTTGTAGAGATTAGAAGGAACTGGCCCATGTGATCATGGTGACTGGCAAGTCCAAATCCATGGTGTGTAACAGCAGCAAGACCCAGGGAAAATTAATGTTCCAGTTCCTTCCGCAAGGCAGGAAGAACCAAAGCTGCAGACGGAGTCTGAAGGCAGTCTGCTGTAAAAGTCCCTTGTTCACGGGGGAAAGGCAGCCCTTTTGTTCTATTCAGGCCTTTAACTGACTAGATTAGGCTTGCCAACATTATGGAAAGCAATCTGCTTTCCTCAAGTTTCCTGATTTATATGTTCAGTTCAGTTCAGTTCAGTCACTCAGTCGTGTCCGACTCTTTGCGATCCCATGAATCGCAGCACACCAGGCCTCCCTGTCCATCACCAGCTCCCGGAGTTCACTCAGACTCACGTCCATCGAGTCAGTGATGCCATCCAGCCATCTCATCCTCTGTCGTCCCCTTCTCCTCCTGCCCCCAATCCCTCCCAGCATCAGAGTCTTTTCCAATGAGTCAACTCTTCGCATGAGGTGGCCGAAGTACTGGAGTTTCAGCTTCAGCATCATTCCTTCCAAAGAAATCCCAGGGCTAATCTCCTTCAGAATGGACTGGTTGGATCTCCTTGCAGTCCAAGGGACACTCAAGAGTCTTCTCCAACACCACAGTTCAAAAGCATCAATTCTTTGGCGCTCAGCTTCTTCACAGTCCAACTCTCACATCCATACATGACCACTGGAAAAACCATAGCGTTGACTAGATGGACCTTTGTTGGCAAAGTAATGTCTCTGCTTTTGAATATGCTATCTAGGTTGGTCATAACTTTTCTTCCAAGGAGTAAGCGTCTTTTAATTTCATGGCTGCAGTCACCATCTGCAGTGATTTTCGAGCCCAGAAAAATAAAGTCTGACACTGTTTCCACTGTTTCCCCATCTATTTCCCATGAAGTGATGGGACCGGATGCCATGATCTTCGTTTTCTGAATGTTGAGCTTTAAGCCAACTTTTTCACTCTCCTCTTTCACTTTCATCAAGAGGGTTTTTAGTTCCTCTTCACTTTCTGCCATAAGGGTGGTGTCATCTGCATATCTGAAGTTATTGATATTTCTCCCGGCAATCTTGATTCCAGTATATGTTAACCTCATCTAAAAACACTAACAGCAATACCCAAAACAATGTTTGACCAAATATCTGAGTACCTTATACCCCAATCAAATTACCACAGGCATTAGCCACCCCTATCACCTTTAATGAGACTTAAATAATGACAAAAATAGATATTTCTTTACATTACCATTTTGGAAGATCTTTTATTCCTTTGTATAGATCTGACTTCTATCCAGTATCATTTTCCTTCTGCTTGAAGGACTTCTGCTAACATTTCTTACAGTGCTGGTGTGATAAACTCCTTCAGTTTTTGTACATCTGCAAACATCTTTATCTCACGTTTGTTTCTGAAGTCTATTTTTGCCAGGAATAAAATTCTAGGTAAACAGTCTTTTTCTTTCAGTCTTTTAAAGTTCTTGCTCACTAGCACTGCTTCCAATGAGTCCTGGGATGTCATCTTTATCTTTGTTCCATAGTATGTAACGTGTCCTTTTCCAGTTGTTGCATCTAAAATTTCCTCTGTATCACTGGTTTTGGTGTGGTTTTCATCATCTTTCTCATTTAGAACTTACTGAACTTCTTAGACGTGTGTGCTTACAGTTTTCATCCAATTTGGAAAGTTGAGTCACTGTTTCTCCAGCTGATTTTCTGTCTCACCCCATCCTTCTGCTCTCCCTGAGGGATCCATTACCAGACATAAGGCTGCATGAAGGTGACCCACAGCTCACTGAGCTGGCTTTCATTTTTTTTAAGTTTTTTTCCTCTGTTTCATTTTGCATAGTTTTCACTGCTCCATCTTTTCAAGTTCGTGTCCAATCACCTATTAGCCCCAACCAGCTTATTCTTCATCTCACAGTTTTCATCTCCAGAATATCTCCCATGTCCACAATATGCATCTTTACAAAATAGTTGCAGTAACTGCATTAATGTCCTTCTATGTTTATGCTACCATCTTGGTCAATCTTGAGTCAATTTCAATTGATTATTCTCATCACATCATGTTTCCTACCTTTTTGCCTGCCTGGTAATTTCTGATGGGATGCCACATTGTGACTGTACATTCTTGGGGACTCATTTTTAAAATACCTATCCATCTTCTTGAGCTTTGTCCTGGGATGCAGTTACTTGGATAAATTTCATCCTTTTGGGTCTTGCTTTCCTGACATGTAAAGTGGGTCCAAAGTAGTGCTCAGTGGAGGGTTAATTATCTCCACTGATGAGGCAAGATTTTCCTGAGTACTCTACCCAGTGCCCCATGAATTAAGAGCTTTCCAGGGGCTGATAGGAACAGACGTTGCTCCTGGCCCTGTGCGAGCACCAGGAACTGTTCCTTCTAACCAATTTGAAAATTCCCTTAACCTCAGGTAGCTCTTCACAAGCACGTGCTGATCAGTCCCCCGCTGAATGTTCACAGGACGTCTCTGTAAACCATCAGGGTTCTCCCTGTCCAGCTCTCTCCTCTCCAGCACTCTGTAAACTCCCACTGCTTTGTTCTGACTCTCAGCACCACTCCTCAACTGAGGCAGTCCACCTGGCTCCCCCTGTGTTACCTTCCCTGAGGTGGCCTGGAAACCCTCAAGGCTGGAGGCTGGGGCCATCGTAGGACTCTGCTCATTCGGTTCACATTCCCGTGTATCACTGTCCTTCACTGCCTGATGTTCAGTGTTTTAAAAACTGTTGTTTCATGTATTGCCTATTTTGGGTGTCTTTGGTCAACTGCATCTCAAGAGTAAGTCCAGTCCCCTGTCACTTCGCTTTATCTGGAAGTGGACATCTACAACATGGCTCCTGATCAGGGATGTGCTCTTGAGAATGCAGCTCATGTCATGTCAGGCCTTGGTACTTCTCTGGAGATCCAGTCCGTTTACCTCCAGTCGTTCTTACACTCATCTTCTCAAGCTTATTCCTGCCTTTCCCCGTCCGCACCTTACACTGAGTCATATCAAACACCCTCCCCTCTATCTTCTCCACATCTCAGCTCATGCTGCCACCTCTGCTTGGAAGCCGCCTCTCATTTTCCACTTGGCAAACTCCTACTTATCCTTCAAAGTCCCAAACAACTGACACCTGTGCTGTGAAAACCTCCTCACCTTGCCCCAGCAGAGAGCCTGCGCTTCTGTGATATTTCACTCATACCACTGGTAAACACTGGGCCCCACGGTACTGCACTAAGTGATGTGTCTGTCTCTCCAACTTGCTCATGCGTTCTTAGAAAGAATAGGTCCTTTTCTTTTTGTGTAACTAGTACCTTTAACATCCTAATGTCCTTTACCTTTAAACGGATGGTTCTTCAGTGAAGCGTATATCCATTTATCCCTAAGTAGTTATTTACCATTTTCTTGACCCTCCTGTTGGCTGCATGCTCTGCTTTCTCCTTCCTTTTCAGACTCCTCTCAATGTTCATTCTCTGAGCTCCAACTCCCTGAAATTCTGCTCACCTTGGAATCGCTTCAGCATTTCCTTCATCATTGGTAGCCGGCACACAGTCTTCACCGTTAGGTCTTCAAAGGAATAGTTCACATCCTGATTCTCACACCTAGGAAAAGCACAGAAGGCTGCTCTTCTTAGGAGACAAACAGGACGGCCAAGACCCTCAACTCCCACCGAAGGTTCCAAGCCCAGAGTTCAGACTACTCTCCTATTCCTCCTGGTGCAAGCAAGCAGGACTCCTCCCCCTCGGTCCCCTCACATCAGTGCCCAGACTGATCCGTGGGGCCCAGGCCTCCTTACCCCTCTGCTTGGCCTGTATCTTTACAATCTACTCAACCGCCCATAAGCAGAAAAGAGCTCATACCTAGTCAACACCTCTGCTGGATTCTGTGAAGAGAAGAAAGAAAGAAGTTATGTACCCTCGCCGTGAGATCTGTTTCTCAACTTGGTGAGCAGCTACTTTTCTGTCAGTTGCTTTTGTGAGCATCACACATGATCTCCCGCTGCCAAGCCCAACAGGGTTAACACAGGGCAGTCTTTTTCGTGTGAGCCCTCTGCCCTATTTAACAATGTTGACCCATCCTTTCCTTGAAACCCTCCTCTTCCTCCTTTGGCACTATGACATGAGCTGTCTCCTGGCTCTCCGTCTACTTCTCCATCTACACTCTTTCAATCACAGACAAGTGTTAATGAGGATGTGGTGGGAATATAAAATGGTTCAGCCACTTTGGAAAAAGGCAGTTTCTTAAAAAGTTAAATATAAATATACCATCAGTTCAGTTCAGTTCAGTTGCTCAGTCGTGTCTGACTCTTTGCGACCCCATGAATCACAGCACGCCAGGCCTCCCTGTCCCTCACCAACTCCCGGAGTTCACTCAGACTCACGTCCATCGAGTCAGTGATGCCATCCAGCCATCTCATCCTCTATCATCCCCTTCTCCTCCTGCCCCCAATCCCTCCCAGCATCAGTCTTTTCCAATGAGTCAACTCTTCGCATGAGGTGGCCAAAGTACTGGAGTTTCAGCTTTAGCATCATTCCTTCCAAAGAAATCCCAGGGCTGATCTCCTTCAGAATGGACTGGTTGGATCTCCTTGCAGTCCAAGGGATATACCATATAGCCTAGCAATTCTGCTCCTACTACTTAACCAAGAGAAATGAAAACATATGTCCACACAAAGAATGGCAGACAAATATTAAGGCAGAACCCTTTATAGTAACATTTGGGTTATGTCTATCAACTGGTGAACAGGTATACAAAATGAGGTATATTCTGCAGTGGAATACTGTTCAGGAATAAAAAGGGAATGCAAATATGATACGATGCTTCAACATAAATGAACCTCAAAATCATCATCCTAAATGAAAGAATTCATATACAAAAAAAATGTGTTATTTCAAAGATTCTGCTATAATATATGTTTGAATATGGAATTGGAACTTCGCTGCTCAAGCAAGTTGTAAACGTTCTAGACAGTTCTTGGAATTTAAGTATCTCATATTACCTGAGCTCATCAAACCTAAACTTCACATTAATTTCCCTTGGAAAGTAAATCTTTGACTCTTTAATTATATAATAAAAATAGTAACACAATTAGCAAAAGAAAAAAACATGTCTTCTACTAAACCCACTTACCAGGAAGGACACTCAGCTCTAAAGACAAGAGGGAGATGAGTTAGTGATGTTAACAATTCGATAAAGATAGAGACTATGCCCTTCCCTGCTGGTCTCACCTGGAGCAGCTCCAGGGTGGAGCTCTGGCTCTTCTCCTTCACCTCCAGGATGAGCTTCTTCAAGGAAGTGATCATTTGATTGAGCCTAGATATGTTCTCACTTTGCTTCTTCTTTGTCTCTTCTTCTTCCTGCCTCAGTCCCTGAAGAAACAATTGCTCTTCTTCATTCAGGAGGACATGCAGCTTTGCAAACTCCGCGATGACTCTCATTCGCTGATTCTTCATCTTCTCCTGCAGCCACAAGAGACTAGCTCAGTCCTCTCTCTGCCTGGTCCTTCCTCCTAAATTCCCTGCATGGGACTCCCCAATAGTCCACAATCCTTTCATTCAAATCACCTCCTCCAGAAAAGCTCCTGCTCACCCCCTACAAATGTCCTCTACTCCTTTCTCTATGCCTGCTTGATATCTTCATACTATAGTATTAACTCGTTCTTCGTAGTATCTGAGTTTCTACTACTGATTGTCATGCTTTGTTCGTATAGTTTTCAAACTAAAATGCACTTTCACACCTATTATTTAATTTAGCCCTCAGAACACCTAGTGTGTAGTTGTGGTAAATCTCAGACATACAGGTGCGTACCCACATCATACCTCCCAACTGGACAACAGCTCTGGGGGGAAAGTTCATTTGCTTTCCACAATGCCATAGACCCAAATCAACACCCACCTCAGAAGCCAACCCAGGAGGACTACAGGAAGGAAAGGGGCACCACCCTTGAGGTCTGAGGATGAAGGGTGTGGAACGCGTGTGGTCCAAAGCCACGGGAGAGATCAATTCTTCCTTTTCTGTCAGCCTGACAACTGATAAGACCCTGTGAGCTCTTCCCAGCCAAAGCCCTTGAGCAGCCTCAGGCTGAAAGGACAAAGGGCAAGAAATACCCAGCTCCTTCTGCTATTACCTTCCACTCTGCAGCATTCTTCACTTCCGTGTCCTGAAAATGTATGACTTTCTTCATCTTGGCTGTCAGACTAGACTGAGTGTTCAGAAGTTTTTCCTGCCAGCAGAAGAAACACGCCTAAGTAGGAAATCATCTCTTCCAGCATCTTCCTTGTTCAAGAGCTAAAAGTCACCTCGGCCAAACATGAGACTGAGAAGATGCTGAAGATGACCACAGGTTAATGCACGAGAACTAGTCTGCTCTCAGGTCATCAAAACACTACATAAAGTTTGCTCATTAAGTAGACAAAAATTAATAAATACCCAGTACTGGCAAGGGAGAAGACCTCTGGCACCATAATGGTAGGAGAACAAAAAGATCCCATCTAGTAAAGTGATTATCCTACAATTAAAATAAATAAATAAAAATGTTTTTTAAAGTTCCCACCTTTTTGAAGGGCAACTGGCAAGATTTAACAGTATTTAAAATATGCAATAATCCTATTTCTAATAAGAATATCCAATAAAACACTAGTAAAAATTATATATATAGGAATGTTTATTGCAGCATTCTTCATTATCCATCAGTGGGGAATTATTAAATTATGATACACTGATACTGTACATCAATTTCAGCTCTCGCTATAATTCTGTTTTGAAAAGAACAAATATACATGTGTCTGTGTAACTGTGTATGCTTATAATTGAATAGAAAATAATCTGGAAAGATATATAACTAGGTATTATTAACAGTGCTTATTTCTAGGGAATAGGAATGGTGGAGGGAGTCAGAGGGAGAACTAGAAATTTAATAAACTTGTTTTGTTTGGATTTCTACAAGAAGCATATATCCTTTTGTAATTTAAAACACCCAAATCAGCTATTAAAAAATCGAGCCAATTAGAATTAACAGAGTAAAGCTGCAGAGGGTGAGCAGCTAGTAGCAGAATGTCAGGCAGGACCTTAGAGGCAGAGGCAGACAGGTTAGAGACGGCACACATCAGGGTCAAACCTCACGTGCGTGTGAAGCCTCTAATGAGATAAACAGCTCCTCTGAATGCGACTAAGAAATTTTTTTCAAGTTTTCACTTTTGTTTGCTAAGAAGATTCCATTTTTAAAAGCCCTTAGCGATTCCAGTATGCATGAATTATGCTGCCCCCTTACCCAAGACGCTGCCTATGCATTTCTGTATCCTGGCAGCTAAAGAGGTCCCCTGGGCAAACCCTTTGGGGAGATTAGAAAACTTCTTCCCTGCAGTAACAGAAATTGCCACAAGGTGGCGGGAGGGCAACACCGAGCATTTCAAAGCTGGGTAGACCCACAAGTTCAAAAAAATCACTTTTTCTTCATTTAACTTCAGACTTTTGTGTTTATACAGAACTACAACAAAAGAACATCCATTTTATAGAATGAAGACATTTTCTGACTTGTAATCATGTAGTTTAAACGACACGAAACTTCAAATCAGATCTGAGTTTCAGTCTAGACCTTCGTCAACTAGCTATAGATCTGTGGTTAAGTCAGTCTCACACATTTCCTAGGCTGCAGCTTCCTTACCTAGAAGATGAAGGCAACCACGATAGATGTTCTTTTCTTAAACACCATGCCAGCTCTGAGGTTTTGTGAATTTCAATCATTGTAACCTCTGCATCCAATCCAGGCAAATAGGTCTTACCTCCAAAATACAGGTCAAATCGGCCCATCTGCCTATTTGCCACCCCCAGCCACCTCCTTGTTCAAACCACCTCTTGTCCAGACAGCTATCAATACAGCAGCCTCATGACCGGTCTCCCTATTTCCAATCTTGTTCGTCTCTCAGCCAATGTCCTCGGGGCAGCCAGAATCATCTTCTAAGACCAGTCCAGTCACGTCAGTCCCCTGCTGAGCTTCTCCAAGGGCTTCCCTCATCACTGAGGAAATTCAGCCACCTCGCGGTCCGACAGATCGCCACTCTTGCCTGCATCTCCCAACTTATCTCGCGCTACTTTTCCCCTTGCTGATCATGCTTCGGGCGCACCGCTCTTCTTTCAGTGTCATGGGGATGTCCCGCTCTTCCCAGCCTCAGGGTCTGAATTTGCTGTCCACTGCCTGGGATGTTCTCCCCACAGTTCCTCTGATAGTTCCATCAAGCCTCACCTGAAATGTCATCTCTTCAGAGAAGACTGCCTGCGCCCTTCTTAGAGCCCTCGTCCCTTCTCTGGCGTGGCACACTATGTCTTTCATAGCACATATTATCATCTGTGATTATTTCTTTGTCTACTGTTTACCTCCTACCCCCACCCCAGCCAGACTACAGTAAGCTCCATGGTCTTTTCATCACTGTACTCCTTTTCTGGGTCTGGCACTATAGGACAGCATCTGACACAAAACGGGTGGTTCAACAAATATTTCTTAAATGAGTTAATAGCAGAGTCAACAGACTAAATATTGGCTTGAAGTAAAGAGGTGCTGGGCTTGGAAGCCTTTTCCAAAAAAACACTTTGCTCCCTGAAGTTTATGAAGTTATTTCTCTCTGTGTGTTCTCTCGTTCTCTCCCACCATCGACGACTCCATTAAAGGCAACTTCTGCTCTGAATACTCTCCTCAGTGAAGGCACTAAGATGTAGGCCCAAGGTCCTCTATCCTGTCTGTGTATCAGAATGTCTTAAAAGTGCTTCCAGGTGGCTCTAATGTGGATCCTGAGCCACTGCTGTGGCCCAAGAGAGCAAGCAGAGTGGGCTAGGAATTCATCAAAGCAGGTTTCCTGGACGCGGTGCTCAGGTGTCAGATCCTAAGAGAAAGCGTCCAGCACACTGTTTGCAGAGCGCAGGTGTGGGCACAGACGGGGGGATTTTCCACAGACTTAGCGAACGCCAACACTTATGACACAGTGCACGTGCCGAGAATGGGATGGTGGAAACAGGGGAGCTTTACCCAAGAGCAAGCCAATGTTTTTCAAGTTAACTCGGGGCGGGGATGTGTATGTGCTAAGTCAGTGCAGTCGTGTCTGACTCTTTGAGACCCTACTGACTGTAGCCCACAGGCTCCTCTGTCCATGGGATACTCCAGGCAAGAATACTGGAGTGTGTTGTCATGCTCTCCTCCAGGGGCTCTTCTCCACCCAGGGATACAGCTCGTATCTCTTCCGTCTCCTGCATTGGCAGGCAGGTTCTTTACCACAAGCACCAGCTGGGGTGGGGATGGAGGTGGGTAAACAGAGCAGTGATTACACAGAAGAGGGTGCAGAAAAGGACCAATCCTGGGGATTTCCCTGGTGGTCCAGTGGCTAAGACTCTGTGCTCACAATGCAGGGGGCCCGGGTTCAATCCCTGGTCAGGGATCTAGATCGAACATGCCACAACCAAGATCAAGGATCCCAGGTGCCAGAGCTAAGACCTGGCACAGCCAATTAAACAACAATAAAAAAATTTTTAAAGCAAAAGCTTATAAATATATAATCTAATATATAGAGAGAGAATCTAAAACAAAATAATCTAAGGGAAAAAAAAAAAGGATAGACTGATAATTCTAAAATGCTGTGTTTCTAGTCTCCTATGCCCCCTGCCTCCTGTCCCTTCTCCCTGGACTTCATGTCACAGTTACTTCACTCTCACCGTGTCCCCAGTGAGCACCAGACATCCGGACTGCGGTCCTGGACTCCTCTCTCTTCCCGACCCATCATTACAATTAGTCACAATGTTACTCAGTTAACCCACACCCGCCTCTTCTCCAGGACCCCTGTCCTGCACTGATTCAGGCCCTACGGCCTCCTGCTTCAAATGGTGCACCGACAGCCTAACTGCTCTTCTGCATTCATCCCCTGTGGACGTCACGATGAACGTGGTAAAACAAAGAGCTGAGAGCCAATCATGGCTTCCCTTGCCTTCAAGTCCTTCAATGATCCCGATTTGCTGGAAGAGAAAACTCAGGCTTTTCAGTGTAGTGAACAAGATCCTCCACAACGCAGACCCTGTCTCTTTCTTCAGCTTCAGCTCCCACCAACCTCCCTCGCATGTGCCCCCCTCCCAAGGCAAAGAACAACCTCATCCATCAAGAGCGGGCTCATGTTTCAGTCCCCTGTAAAGGTGATCCTCACTCCTGTCTGATGCCTCTAATCTCAGACCTTCTGTATGTTGATAACTCACATACACTGAAATTACCGGTCTATATGCTTACATCCCCTACAAAACAAGACCCACGTCTTCCTCATCTATTTATGTCCAGAGTCTAGAACAATGCCTAGCATACAGGAAGTACCAATAAAGGCTACTGAATAAAGAAATGAATATATACTTTCTAGTCTAACTTTGGAGAAGGCAATGGCACCCCACTCCAGTACTCTTGCCTGGAAAATCCCATGGAGGGAGGAGCCTGGTTGGCTGAAGTCCATGGGGTCACTGAGGGTCAGGCACGACTGAGCGACTTCACTTTCACTTTTCACTTTCATGCACTGGAGAAGGAAATGGCAACCCACTCCAGTGTTCTTGCCTGGAGAATCCCAGGGACAGGGGAGCCTGGTGGGCTGCCGTCTATGGGGTCGCACAGAGTCAGACACGACTCAAGCGACTTAGCAGCAGCAGTAGCAGTCTAACTTTGCATGTTTCCTGTTTATAGTCAGCTGATAAAAATGAACAGCATTTGACAGTTTACAATACACTTTTTGTATCATTACATTCATGCTTTTAATGAGTACTTACTAGATACCAATTCAGATGGAGACCACTGGAGTGACACCTTCAGTAATGGAAGGGGGTGGGGCTAGTCTGGAAAGGATGATCAAGGAAGGTCTTCAAGCTAAAATCTAAAAGGATCTAAAGGACAGAAGGTATGGGTAGAGAGAGAGAACAGGCTTGAAATAAAAGCAGGAAGGCCAGTGTGGCTGGAACAGAGTATGATAAACTAATTTATTTAACTGAAGCTTCTTAACCCATAAGATAAGTAGAACAGAGAATCTCCAAATTCAAACATTAAGTGATTTTCCCAACTGATGAAGCTAGTAACAAAATCTAGGCTTATCCCTCCAAGCCAGGCTTTTCCCAAATCATCAGCTGTTGATGACATCTGTAGGCAAAAACCTGTACTGTCCAATACAGCATCCGTTAGCCATGTGAGTTCCTGATACATGGAGAGCCCAAACTGATGTGTGTAAATGTGAAGCACACACATATTCAAAGGCCTGTCATGAAAAAATTAAAATATCTCATTGATAATTTTCATATCGATGTTGGATATTTTGGATAAATGAGTTATTAAAATTAGCATCACCTGTTTCATGTCAACACTAGAAAAACTTTGAATAACAGATGTGCCTGGTTCCTTTTGTTTCTATTGGACAGCACCGGTGTATAACCCCTCAGGATGACCGAGCTGCCGGGAGGCCAGTCCCTGGAAAGTTCTGCGATGATGACTGAGCCTTCACTGCCCTCCCAATTCCAGTTTTAAACTCCAGCTCTGATCTGTGAGTGTCTTCACTTTTTTGAGCCTGTCAGGGGTCGGGGTGAGGGTAGGTTTATGCCTCCAGTGCATACACTAAAGGTTCCCAGGGCATATACCGGCAGCCCAGCCCCGTAAACGGCCGGCTCACCCGGTAGCTCCTGCAGGCCTCGTCGGCTGGGGACATGGTGTGGGCCTGGTGCTCCTGCGACTCTCTGCACACCAAGCACACGAGCCGCTGATCATCCTCGCAGAAAAGCCGCAGCGGCTCCCAGTGGCGGCCGCACAGGCCCGCGGGCACGGGGCCCAGGCGCCGGCGCCGCATCCTCTCGGTCAGCCGGGCCAGGGCCCAGTTGGGCCTCATCGAGGCGGGCGCCGACGGCCGCCGACACTCGGGGCAGCGGACGGGGCTACCGCCCGGCGCCCACGTGCGGCACAGGCAGCCGCGGCAGAAGTTGTGGCCGCACTCGATGGACACCGGGTCCTCGAAATAGTCCAGGCAGATGGCGCAGGTCAGCTCCTCCTGGAAGTCCTCGGCCTCCATGCCGCCCCTCTGTCCCGGATGAGTCGCCTGCGGGCGGCGGGCGGTGGCCTTCGGACCCGGGGCCGCCGAACTCCTCTGCGGTTCGCGATCCAGCGGGGGCGCCGGTTTCCGCGCGAAGAAGGCCCGTAGGAAGTGACAGAACGGCGGGCTGCGACGGGACCAACAATAACGATGCGGAAGTCCCCCGGGAAGCCTAGAGAGGCTTCGAGGCGCGCGTCGGTTTGCGGGGCGCGCGGGAGTATGGTGGTGCTACCGCAGCTGCAGCGGCTGCTGGTGGAACCAAACAGGGAGGTGCTAATGAACTTGTCCTTCCGGTTTGCCGGCTGCTCCCGGAAGATTTAGGGTCTAGAATTCTAGGCTAGCTGCTGCCCAGAAAGGCATTCCGGGCGAGGTACACCCTAGCGGCGTGGAGGGCCAGGCGGAGAACCTGGGGCTGGGGGCGTCTGTGCAGCCCCGCTGCAAGCGGGGCTAAGGAGGCGCCTTGCCCCACAGGCTGGCTTTTTCTGAAGTTGTCCTTTTTTGTTCAGCTTCATTCTGTCAGTACAAAGGCAGACGTACAGATACACAGACACAGGAAAGGAACCCGTTCTTGACCTCCAACCCCGAGGTCTAGTTGAGATGCTCAAAAGGCAGGATTTCTTGCTGCTCCCACAAAACCCACCCACTCAAAGCTCAACTCTCCTGGAGTCTCCTGGGCCGACTGGAGAGCCAGCTTTCTGGGAGGCGAGCAGGAAAGGGAGTGTTTAGCCCCCACGACCTAGTGGGGAGCCATCTGATCACCCTACCACCCTGATTTCTCTTTCTTCCCCAGCACAGGGGACACACCAGGAAGAGGAAGCCCAACCTCAGGGCATGGGGCACACTCAGCCAGTGCAGATAGTGGTTCTAATAATTAAGGTAGGGGGAAGAACCTAGGGTTAGATGGTTTCCCCCAGGTTTGAGACTTCCCACCAGTATTTTAGGTGGTTCGATGCAGAGGAAGTCTGTAGGCTGAGGATGTTCTGTGTCAGCTTTTGGGTGATCTGTGAGCCGCTGTTGTCTAAGATGCTAGGAAGGAGCAGCTGCTGGTGCTAGAGCTGTTCCTGACCCTCCCACCCGAGACGGTCAAGACCAGGGTGTGAAAGCGGCACCTGGGGAGTGGAGCTGAAGCTGTAGCTGTTGTGAGGATGTTGCGAAAGGCCAATGGGACCGGGAGAGTGGAAAGAAATCAGGTGTTTTCGATGGGAGTGCTTAAGATTCCGAAGCGTGGGGGGCTTCCCTGGTGGCTCAGTGGTAAAGAATCCGCCTGCCAATGCAGGAGACACGGGTTTGATCCCCGGTCTGGGAAGATCCCACATGCCGCAGAGCCACTAAGTCCGTGCGCCACAGTTGTGCTCTAGAGCCGGAGGGCCACAACTGCTGAGCACACCCACAGCAACTGCCGAAGCTGGCCCTCTAGGGCCCGTGCTCTGTAATAAGAGAAGCCACCACACTGAGAAGCCTGGGCACCACGCCTAGAGGGTATTCCCCGCTCTCCTCAACTAGAGAAAAGCCCACGCAGCAGCCAAGACCTAGCACAGCCAAAAATGAAATGAATGATTAAAAAAAAAGATTCAGAAGCACAAATGAATTGACTTTTGGTACCCAACTTGAAGACAGCAACCATTTTGCTCTCCAAAGGAGCATCCATTGAGGCTTTCAACACGCAAGATGCTTGCCTGTCTCAGGGAACCATTTGTTTCTCTTCAATGGAGCTTTGATCTTGTGTTTCTGAGGTGCTCAGTTGTGTATTCTTCCCACTCTATTCCTTTTCTTATGAAAGAAATGTTTCATTCTTCTTGTGTCCCAAAATCAGATACTGCCTTTCCTGTAATATGCTCCATAACTGGTTACTAACGGTATGATCAGATGATTTGGAAAGGGGGTTCCTGTGGTCACTGTTTTGGGGTTTTGATGGAAGTTCTATACAATGTCTTAAATGTTTAAATTAGAAAACTGATAGCTGCATTTTCTTTGTGAATTGGAATACCATATTGAGAAGGAATCTGCGGGCATTCCCTGTGGCCCAGTGGTTAGGACTCTGCGCTGCACTGTGGAGCCCAATTCCATTCCTGGTCCCCGGTGGGGGGACTAAGACCCTGAGTCCCACAGGCTGCACAGTCCGCCAAGCAGAGGAGAAAAAATAGAGAGAAGGAATCTGAGTCTTAAATATGAGCCAAGCAAGAAGAGGGGCTCTCATCTGTTACTGATGCAAACATGAGTATCTGTGGTGTGTCTGTGTATCTGTATGTCTGCCTTTGTTTTGAACTGTATCTCTTTAATGTCTCTGTGTCTTCAATCCTGCCATACTTCCGAAATGAGCATCCTTCTTTACTGAAAATATTGAGGCTCCCTAATTTACAATTTTATTCATATGGAATTTCAGGGGATCTCAATTGGCTAAACAATCTTAACAAAGAAGAACAAAGCAGGAAGATGGACACTTCCCAATTTCAAACATTATTACAAAGCTACAGTAATTAAAACGTGGTACTGCCATAAGAATAGATACATAGATCAATGGAATCAAATTGAGAATACAGAAACGATGCCATACATCACCAAGCAATTGATTTTCAACAATGGTGCCAAAAACTATTATATGTAGGGAAAATAAACTTTTCGACAAATAATGCTGGGACAGCTGGATATCTACATGGAGAAGAATGAAGCTGGACCCTGTCTCATAACATATACAAAAATTAATTCAAAATCAAAGACCTAAATGTAAAGCTAAAACTATAAAACTTTTAGAAGGAAAGTTAGATGTAAGCTTCATAGTCATGGACTAGGCAATAGTTTCTTAGCTATAACACCAAAATCATAAGCAACAAAAGAAAAAAATTGATAAACTGGATTTCATCAAAATTAAAAACCTGTGCATCAAAGGATGCTGTCAATTAAATGAAAGACCACCCACTGAATGGAGAGAATATTTGGAATCATACTTGTGATGAAGATCACACAAGAAGAACTCAACAACAAAATTACAAACAACCCAATTTTTTTAAAATGGGCAAAGGATTTAAATAAACGTTCCTCCAAAGCAGCTGTACAAATGGCCAATAAGCACATGAAAAGATACTCAACATCATTAGTCATTAGGAAAATGCAAATCAAAACCACAATGAAATATCATTTCACCCACTAGGATGGCTAGAATTTAAAAATCAAACAGGGAAAAAAGATAATACGAAATGTTAGCAAGGATGTGGATAAACTGGAACCCATTTATACATTGCTACTAGGAGTGTAAAACAGTAACTGGTACAGCTGCTGTGGAAAAAAGTTAGACAGTCCCTTCACAGGTTAAACAACGTTACCATGTGCCCCAGTACCTTCACTCCCAGGTATCTACCAAAGAGACCAGAAAGTATGTGTTCACACAGAAATTCGCACATGAATGTTCATGGCACCATTTTTCATAATAGCCCCAAAGTGGAAACAACCCAAATGTCCACAGCCTCTAAAATGAATAAATAAAATGTGGTATAGCCATACAATGAAATAACACTCAGTCATAAAAGGAATGAAGTGCATGATGCTAAGGGAAAGATGCCAGGCACGAAAGACCACACACTGCATGGGTCCATTTGTAGGTAAAGCCCACCCTAAGAAAATCTGTAGAGACAGAACATAGATTAGTGATTGCTTATGTCTGAACGGGTATGGGGATTTGGGGATAAAAGCTAAGTATTTTAGAGTTTCTTTTTGAGTTGATGAAATGTTCTTAAACTGTTGGTATTATGGATACACAGCTCTGTGACTATACTAAAAGTCATTGAATTGTATACTTCAAATGGGTGAATTATATGGTATGTAACCTACATCTCAATAATGCTATTTAAAAAGGGACACCATCAAGGAGAAATTCAGAATGATGCCAGTTGCTTTTTTCTTGGCTGGGCTCTGGTTATAACTAAATACCAGATTCTTTATGAAACACTGTGTAGCAGAAATAAAACATTATTATTTTGATAGCTGTTGCCAGAGTGTCTTTGGGGAACCAGATGTCTTTCCTTCGGAATAAACCTTCCTAATTTACTGGAGGATCCTTTGAGATTCCATTTGCAAACCTGGAAACCGCTCTTTCTTGAGAATTTGAGGGCAAGGAAGAGCTGAGAAAGGAGATGTTTCTGCAAAAAGGTGGAAGGCTGGAAAGCTTTTGGACCGAAATGACTGAGAGACTCAATAAAAAAGCAGCCTGATACTCAGCATTAGATTACCTACTGAATCATACTGTGATATAAATGTTCCTTACTATTAGCTCTGAATCAGCAGTAATGATTTCTGTGTTATATTGAGGACTATGAATTTTAAAAAGTAGTCATAGTAATCTTCCAAAAGAGTGTAGCCAAGTGTTTGAATACATCAAATCTACATAAAGGACCCTGGGTTATATATGAGTGAAAAGCCAGGGTTTCTTAATAAGACCTATGCTGCGGGACTGGGCACATTTTTGGTTACAGGACTTCGAAGGTGGGGGAGCAGAGGACGTGGACAGCTGGAAAGAGGAGGAGACCCATTGAGACAGGAAAGAGGATTGTCCTCAGCAACAGGAATGCCAGCTCGGTGGTCAGGATTTATTGTGCAGGACAGGGAAAGGTGCTGTTTTATGGAGGCTTCTGCTGGCCAACTCTGGAAACAAGCCTGTGAAAGCTGTGATGCTGACACCGGGGAATTCTGGTGAGAAGGCACGACAGGACTCTCCAAGGAAAAGCTTCGGACACCAGGTCTCACCCCCCACCCCACCATGGCTCTTGGATTCGCAGCCACAGCCTTTAATTTGCCATGGAGCTACACCCCCACTCACTGGATGTCTGGACCAAGAGCTGATCACGGGGTTTCCTTCACAGGGGAGCCAGGTGTCTTCATAACTCTGCAGAAGCTGAGACTTTGTCTAAGTGGGAAGAGACCTAAACGGAAGGGCAGGAGGTAAAATGCGCTGAGTACTCTGGCCCTGATTCATTGGAAGGAACCATCCAGCTGTTGGGTGGTCAGGACACATTTGCTGAGACCCTGCTTTTCTACTTTATAGCTTATGGGGGCGTTGTGCTCCCCAGAGGGTGAGGGACCCACCCTGGGGGACCTTCAGGATCCATACATCAGGGGCGGGCAGAAAGAGGGACCTCAGAGCCCCTCTCGCCTGCTTCTCCGGGCCGTTCTCTTATTTCCACCACTGGGAAGTTATCCGTGGGTGCCTTGCATCTTTTGGCACTCTGTGAAGTTGGGGAGTAATTAGAAGAGGGGGATTTGTGCCTCCAGATCCTCCACCATCTCCCCAGGCCCAGGAGGACAAGCTCCAAAAGCGTGAACAAGAGACAGAGCCCCGTGACCCCAAACATGGTCTTCAAGAAGATGCTCTTCTCAGAGGGGCGAGAGAGGTAACAGTTGGTACTGCCAAGGCAGGGCTCTAGACGACACACAAAGGAGCTGGGCATCCTGAACCCGTACAGGTGGTACTGCCCCCCCAAGGCTGCCCCCTCAAGGGCCAGTCGCACCCCGAGCTGTGCCACGTAGGCCCAGAGCAGCCTGGAGCTGCCAGCCCCCGAGGCCTCTCCGCCCTTCTCCCCTTGGCTCAGCGTCTCTTCTTCCGTCTTCACCTTTTCCGATGCCTCCCAGTGCCAGATGACGTGATACAGAATGAAACCCATGTAGAGGGCGCTGGGCACAGCCACCAGCGTGACCTGGAAGGCCCAGAAGCGCAGCGGGGAGAGGGGGTGGAAGGCATCGTAGCACACGGCCTTGCAGCCCGCCTGCTGAGTGTGACACACGAACTCGCTCTGCTCCTCGCTGCCGCCGAAGACCCCCGTCCCGCCGGCGGCCAGCAGCACCAGGCGGAGCCCCAGGAGCGCGGGAAGCAGGAGGCGGCCCACGGGGGTGGGGTGCCGGCTTTCCTCCGCCGCCACCCGCCTCAGGAAGCTGCCGCACATCCTGTTAGGAAGCAGAGGACAGCGGTGAGCCTCGGTGCGCTGCGGGCCGGGCCCCAGGAGAAGCGCCGGGCCGCTCTTCACTCCCGATCCAAGGATGGGTAGGGCAGGCTTGCTTGCTCCTCCCCGAGAACCTGGTTGATCAGATACCACGACCTGACTGTACCTCTTTGTAGTTATGGAGTCATCTCTCTAAAATACTAATTGTGAATGAGTGTGGCTGTGACTTTCTTTTCTTGCCCCTTCCAGTGCTGCTGGGAATTCTGGTGAGAAGGCATGACAGGACTCCAAGGAAAAGCTTCGGAGGCCAGTACCCCCCCATCCACCCACCCACCACAGCTCTTGAATTTGCAACCACAGCCTTTAATTCGCCATGGAGATAAGCCCCCACTCACTGGATGTCTGGACCAAGAGCTGATCACAGGGTTTCCTTCACAGGGGAGCCAGGTATCCATAATTCTGCAGAAGCTGAGACTTTCTAAGTGGGAAGAGACCTAAATGGAAGGGCTGGATGGGAGGGAGCAGAGACAGGCTCTGCTCTCCACCTGCAGGGAGAGCAGAGCCTGTCTTTGTCTTTCTCTTTCCCTCCCTTCCTCTCTCGCTTCCCAAAGGCTGAATAGTCAGAGTCCTCTGAAAACCGCTGCCTCCCCAGGCCCCGGTGCTCACAGGCTGCCTGTCTGGCCTCTGCTCCCCTCACAGTGGGGAGACTGAGAAGAGGTTAGGTCAGGGGGGTCAGTGGGGGTCCAGTGAACAGAGCGAGTGTTGAGGCTTGTCTGGTCTGATGTTCCAAGCAGCTTAGGAAAGAACACTTGGAAGAAGACCCAGCAGAATCTACTAGTTAAATGTCACGGGGTTTGGGCCAAAGCCAGAGCTGACTGGACAAAATTCGAAAACTCGACCCTGCTTTGTCATTGCTCTTTGGGCTTGTATCTCCCTCGTGGTGAGACGTGACTGGAGTCGAGGACAGGCTGCAGAACTCCTTCACTTCTCGGGACAGAATGCCATCACACCGTGAGGCCAGTTTGCCACTTTTCATCTCCTCTCAGCAGCCCTCAACATCCAACTGCTCTTCTAACTCTCCTCCATCAGCCCAAACGCTCACACACCTGGTTCCCCTGACTTACAGAAGAGAAAATAGAGACTATAATGTGAAACCCTGCAGCTACTTCTTTTATCTTCACAGTCACATCCTGATGTAGCATCTTCGAGAAACAAGTGTCTTTCCACTTGTCCAAAGCAACCCTCCCTTTCAAATCTATGTCCCTGGGGCACTCCTTCCAGCTACTTTGAGGATTTGACCCCCAAATTACCTTTCCTGTAATTCCGACCATCCTTGTTTCCTCTCCGACATTGAACTGGCTTCAGTTTCTTCCAGTTAAGTCTAATATTAGTAACCTGAATTTCTAAGTTAATATGGCAGCAAGTGCAACATGCCTAATTGCTCTCTTATCAGCTATTATAATACCCAGGGAGATGCACAAAACAATCTTAAACGATTATTAGTGTTATAAAGTATAGATAAGAACGGGCCATATGCCAGAACTTAGGGAGAATGGTCACTTCTGTGCAATCAAAAGAGATATTGAGATGCCTCCAAGAGACAGTTCTGAGGGCTTCAATTGACCAAAGAATTATGTCACCATCCACCAACTGTGCGAAGCCATATTTTGAGCCACTCAGAATCCGAGTTTGAACCTCTGCCTGCCCCCTCAGGCCCTCTCTTCCTTCTTTGTCACAGACTGTGAAAACTCCAAGCGTATCAGGCTGCTGAAAATTCTTTTCAGTAAAATTGGGTTAAAATTTTAAAAGAAATTTATTCCAGTCTCTAGAAAGATGCAAAACTGGTCCCATGACTAAAGATGGCAGATTGAAGATAAAAGGTTATCCCCTCTCATCCCTAACACTCCTCGAAAATGAGAGTAAATGGATCTTTATGAGTGCACCCACTACAAAGAGAGAAGAGCATCAGATTGATCCCTGAAGGCAATAGAAAAGGTTCTGGAGAAAACTCAGTCAGCATGCCAGAAAGCACACTGGATAATTCTTTCAGAATTCAAAGGAAGAAGATGAATAAAAATAACAAAAGGTAAATAGATATGGATCAAAAGCAACAGTTAGAACTGGACATGGAACAACAGACTGGTTCCAAATAGGAAAAGGAGTACGTCAAGGCTGTATATTGTCACCCTGCTTATTTAACTTATATGCAGAGTACATCATGAGAAACGCTGGGCTGGCGGAAGCACAAGCTGGAATCAAGATTGCCGGGAGAAATATCAATAACCTCAGATATGCAGATGACACCACCCTTATGGCAGAAAGTGAAGAGGAACTACAAAGCCTCTTGATGAAAGTGAAAGAGGAGAGTGAAAAAGTTGGCTTAAAGCTCAACATTCAGAAAACGAATAAAATGGCATCCGGTGCCATCACTTCATGGCAGATAGATGGGGAAACAGTGGAAATAGTGGCTGACTTTATTTTTCTGGGCTCCAAAATCACTGCAGATGGTGACTGCAGCCATGAAATTAAAAGATGCTTACTCCTTGGAAGGAAAGTTATGACCAACCTAGACAGCATATTAAAAAGCAGAGACATTAATTTGCCAACAAAGGTCTGTCTAGTCAAGGCTATGGTTTTTCCAGTGGTCGTGTATGGATGTGAAAGTTGGACTGTGAAAAAGGTGAGCAACGAAGAATTGATGCTTTTGAACTGTGGTGTTGAAGAAGACTCTTGAGAGTCCCTTGGACTGCAAGGAGATCCAACCAGTCCATCCTAAAGGAGATCAGTCCTGGGTGTTCATTGGAAGGACTGATGTTGAAGCTGAAACTCCAATACTTTGGCCACTTGATGCGAAGAGCTGACTCATTGGAAAAGACCCTGATGCTGGGAAAGATTGGGGGCAGGAGGAGAAGGGGACGACAGAGGATGAAATGGTTGGATGGCATCATCGACTCGACGGACATGGGTTTGGGTGGATTCCGGGAACTGGTGATGGACAGGGAGGTCTGGTGTGCTGCGATTCATGGGGTCGCAAAGAGTCGGACATGACTGAGCAACTGAACTGAAAATCTGTTTATAATTTGGAAATCAAGACAACAATAAAGTCGCTAGATGTATTAGATGGGAAAGCTTAGTGAAAGCTTTCCTTAGAAAGGAGTGATTTTTCCATAAATGTTTCAGTTTTGTTTGGTGACTGAGCTCCACAGTGAACCAAAAGAGAGGTCAAGTTTCAAGGCTGGTCCTGGGTTTCTCAGCCTCAGCACTGTTGACATTTGGGGCCTGTGTCTTTAGTGTGGGGCCTGTCAGAGGAGAGCTGGCCCATGAGCTGTGAGACCTTTAGCAGCGCCCCTGGCCTCTGTCCACTAGACGCCAGCAGTGCACACACCCCCCACAACGGTCTCCAATCAATGCTAAGCGTCCCCTGGGGCACAAATCGCTCCAGGCTGAGAACCGCTGCTTTCGGGCAGCACTGATCCATCACCTGTCCACTCTTGGCTTCAGTTACCAGCTCATAAAGCAAGACATCTGTACCAGAGCATCTCCAAGGGCTTTTGCAGGGCAGATCATCGGCCCATTTCCAGGTCGGTTGTACACCCTCCCGTGATGATGCCTCCAGCCCCGCCACTGCTGAGTTCAAAGGGTCCCAGCACTTGTGGGGGTGGGCAGCACTGAGCTCTGAGGGTTTCTGCCTCAGCTCTCCCGTCAAGTCACCAGACTAAATGCTAATTTAGTAAACTCTCACCCTCATCTCATTTCAAAGTGCAGCTCCAAACACACATCTCCCCAGCAGACCTGGGATTTAACAGAGAGCGGAGAAGGCAATGGCACCCCACTCCAGTACTCTTGCCTGGAAAATCCCATGGACCGGGAAGCCTGGTGGGCTGCAGTCCATGGGGTCTCGAAGAGTCGGACACGACTGAGCGACTTCCCTTTCACTTTTCACTTTCATGCATTGGAGAAGGAAATGGCAACCCACTCCAGCGTTTTTGCCTGGAGAATCCCAGGGACGGGGGAGCCTGGTAGGCTGCCATCTATGGGGTTGCACAGAGTCGGACACGACTGAAGCGACTTAGCAGCAGCAGCAGCAGGCCCAGCATGTTCCAAGTGTCAGGAGTTTGAGTGGTTTCCAGAAGCCCTGTCTCTGTTCTTCTCTCTTGCCCATGCCCACCCCAGACCTGTAGCCAGACACCCAGATGTTCTCTGGGAGGCTCTCAGAACTGAGCTGAGGTCTCCAGGTTTCCCCACAGAGGGAGAGAACAGGATAAAGCAGGACAAGAGGACTTGCTTGAGAACCCCTGGTTTGGAGCACCCTTCCGTGTCCTTTACGCCACGGCTGTTACCACCAGCACAGGGCTTATTCCACACACATTCCAGGGCCTAGAGTGTGTAGGCAGTAAATATCCTGCCCCATCTTCCCAAGTCTGCAGACCAGGGGAAGTTTCTAATAAACTAAAGCCCAAATATAGCCACCCCTCCTCCCCTGCTTTCCTGGGACCCCCTGCTTTCCCCATCTATTCCAGCCATCCCCTGCCCACCCCTCTCGTTCTCTGAGACCCTCTCCCTCCTCCCAGAAACATATCTTTGCCCACAGTGGGTCAGAGACCCCAAGCCAAACTATGGGACCCAGAGAGCTGAGAGCTCAGCATTGTTGAGAAAGCTCGAGAGACCTCTCTGTTTCTGGAAGGGGAGAAATAGTTGGCAAATCAATTTATTCAAGAGGGGGTTGGCAGGACCTAAACCCTGTCAAGATATTAGAAGCAGTTCCTATGAGTTCAAGAGTTGGGAGAACGAGGAAAGCCCAGAGTTTGAGGAGATTTTCAAATATATAAACATATTTTTTTAATTCCATCATGATTTTGTTAAGAATTTTTCTGAGCATCTCTTTTTTGGGGGGGATAAAAATTCCAGGATTCCATAGGTGGCAGAAGCCACCTCTGGAGAGAGTTAAGACTCAACATGGCCATGAAGGAAGGGTGTCCACTGAGGCCAGTGCTGGGCCCAGCCCTCTGCCTCCAGCTCACCCCACCTGGCCTTGAAAACATTCTAAATCTTTTGCTAAAGGGTGGTTAAGGGTGCAGCGGCCCTGGCATCCCCAGGTGTGCAGAACCGCAGGCCATATCCCAGGCTTAGTGAGTCAAGACTGAATGTTAATGTTACCCCATCGTGGGCGGTGGTCGTGAGCATTAGAATTGCAACTGAGCAGCCCAGAGCCCGGGGTGGCCCCCTCCGCTACCCCAGGCCCTGGGCCAGCCCAGCCTTGCGCTGCCCCAGCACTCACCTGGCAGCTTCGAGGCAAAGCACCCGCAGCAGAGGAAAGAGGCAGACAGAAAAGTCCTCAGGCCGGAGCCTGCAGGGTCCTCGCTCTCCCCCAGGCCCTGCCTCCCTCCACCACCCACTCCTTCCCCCACCCCTTGTCATTCCTGGCAGCTTTATGCAGGGTCAAAGAAATGCAGCCAGAGGGGCAGGCAGCCCAGCTGCTAAAGAATGGACTCCAGAGAACAACCCTCTGTTGTCGAGGGTCAGGGGTACATCATCTACATGAACTGAAATGGGGAGATCATCCGAAAGGAGGCAGAGGCTTTGGCGTCTTTTCAGTGCGGGGGCTGACAGGCAACAACAGAGAGTATTCCCTACAGTTGTCTTGGCTGGGAGAAATAATGCGGGCCTCCCCCATAGCCCAATGGGCGTCTGCCTGCTCCTCGTCCTCTCAGCAGCTCAGGGAGCCCAAACCCTGGGAGAATTCCAACACTTGAGTTCCAGATACCGCCCCTGTGCAGATGCGGGGCATCGTGCCACTATTTTCTAGCATTTAATATTTTTACGGAGAACTTCAAGTCCAGCTTGGTAATCTTCACCTTTTAAGCCATTTGATCTTTTTACAGTTTGCCAGATGAATTTTTTTCTTTTTTGGGGGGGGTGGGAGGGGTGGGGGGGGTGGGCGGTGCCCACACTGCATGATTTTCGGGATCTCAGTTCCCCGACCAGGGATTGAACCCTCTGCAGTGAGAGCATGGCGCCCTAACCACTGGACCGCCAGAGAATTCTCAAATGAATGTTTTACCTTGGAAGCCTGTTCACTCCTCCAGGGGATACTATTCAGCAGGACTTCAGAAACCTCTCACTGGCTCTCTTCTGTTCACATCTGGTCCACAGGAAACACTGATGCATCTCTAGGCCAAAAAACTCTGGGCACGTAGGCCGTATCCAGCGCAACCACACCGCCTTCTGTTCATCTGCTGGATATCCTATCTCTTGCCTCTCTGATTTATCAGTCCAGGGCCCACCCATTGGACTCTTTCTGGGCATGAGATGCAGGCAGAAGGCAGCATCCTCTTCCAGACCTTTCCATTGGGAAGAACTAAAAGCACATCTCTTTCCCAAGTAGCTTCCCTCCAGGGTCTTCCCTGGTGACCCAGTGGTTATGACTCCGTGCTTCTACTGCAGGGGGTGCAGGTTCAATCCCTGGCTGGGGAACTACTAAGATCCCACATGCCTCGCAGCATGGCCAAAATAAAAATTCAAACTGAAGATAACAACAACACCAAAAAAAAAAAAAAGCAAAGTAGCTTCTCTCCAGAGTTAGCCCTCTTTGCCTTTAATTTCCAACAATTCAGCCAAACTTAGATGTGGGCATAGAGTTCGAGTGTCATAATTGCTGTTCATTTGGTTTTCCTTTGAAATACTGCATCTCAGACTAGCAACCACTTTAGAATGTCCTACGTATTGTATTTTCCAAAACATTGCATCTTGAAATCCCAGTCCGAATTTCCAATATCTTCTTACACCAACATTTATTCAGTGCATATAAGTGATGGATATTAAGTGCTAAATGGTTATTAACTCATACTTCATCACAACCTTATGAAGTACATACTATTACTACCCTCTTATAGAGGAGAGAAATAAAGAACTGAGAAGGTGAGTAACTTATAAAAGGTCAACCAACTAGTGAATGGAAAAGCTGGGATTTGGATAAGCAATCTGGCTGTAGATAGCAAACCCTTAAACTCTACTATGCTGCTAGCCTGCTCATATTTCAAATTACCAGCCTTTAAAGACCTATTAATGGTAAATCCACTATAATTTCATACCCTCATGAAAATAAAAACCCTCTGCTTACATTTTCCACATCTTAATGACTAATTCTGCCATCCACCCTGGATCCCAACCAAAACCTTTGATGTCATCACTGACAGCTTCTCCTTCATTGAGCACATCTTACCAGTCTACTGGTTGTGGAGATTCTGTCCCTTGAATTAAGAAGACACCTTAGTTCAAGACTGAATTACTGAAACGGCTTCTGTTTCTAGATTTGTCTACCCCTCATCCATTCTCAGCATTGCAGACAGAATATTTAACTCAATTCTTATTTAAATTTAACAACATCTTTACCAGTTTCTTTGCTCTGGTTGCTTCTTGAATGTCATACCTTCCTTCTGGATTAAATCTTATTCTCCTTTTCTGTGTGTGTGTGTTCATCTTAACTATTTTGTGTTCAGTTCAATCGTGTGAAATATATTCACATTTTGGTTCAGTGGATTTCCAACTCTTTCATCTCGTAAAACTGGAATTCTGTCCCCATTTCACCCTCCTGACACCATTCCGTTTTCTGTTCCTATGAATTTGACTACTTTAGACTCTTCACATCAGTAGAATCATACAGCATTTGTGACTGGCTTATTTTCAGTTCAGTTTAGTCACTCAGTCACATCCGACTCTTTGCGACCCCATGAACTGCAGCATGCCAGGCCTCTCTGTCCATCACCAACTCCCAGAATCCACCCAAACCCATGTCCATTGAGTTGGTGATGCCATCCAACCATCTCATCTTCTGTCGTCCCCTTCTCCTCCTGCCCTCAATCTTTCCCAGCATCAGGGTCTTTTCAAATGAGGCAGCTCTTCGTATCAGGTGGCCAAAGTATTGGAGTTTCAGCTTCAACATCAGTCCTTCCAGTGAACACTCAGGACTGATCTCCTTTAGGATGGACTGGTTGGATCTCCTTGCAGTCCAAGGGACTCTCAAGATTCTTCTCCAACACCACAGTTCAAAAGCATCAATTCTTTGGTGCTCAGCATTCTTTATAGTCCAACTCTCTGTCTTCAAGGTTCATTCATGTTGTAACATCTATCAGAACTTCAGTCCTTTCTAAGGTTGAATAGTATTCCACTGCATGTATGTATGTGCAACATTTTGTTTATTCATTCATCCATTGATGAATTGTTAGGTTGTTTCCACCTCTTGGTTATTGTGAGTAATGCTGCTATGAACATGCTGCTGCTGCTGCTAAGTCACTTCAGTCGTGTTCGACTCTGTGCGACCCCATAGATGCCAGGCCACCAGGCTCCACCATCCCTGGGATTCTCCAGGCAAGAACACTGGAGTGGGTTGCCATTTCCTTCTCCAATGCATGAAAGTGAAAAGTGAAAGTGAAGTCGCTCAGTCGTGTCCGACTCTTGGTGGCCCCATGGACTGCAGCCAACCAGGCTCCTCCGTCCATGGGATTTTCCAGGCATGAGTACTGGAGTGGGGTGCCATTGCCTTCTCCGGCTATGAACATAGGTGTGCTAAATTTTTTTCTTCTTGAAGTACAACCTTTGGTAGTTCTACCAGGGAACTGTTTAGGGTTAAACTCTTTGTTTTCTTCCTTTTTTTATTGACGTATAGTTGCTGTACATTATTATATGTTTCATGTGTATAACATAGGGGCCATGAAGCCAGGAATTCAAGAGTTCCCTCCTTTTCCAGACTTTATAGACTGACTTTGGTAAGTCTATAGATTTACTTTATAGACTTCACCTGTGGCGAGATCATGGCAGAGTATGCTGTGACCCCATGTTGCATACAGGCCAGGAGGAGAACAATCGGAGTATGTTTTGTAAGATTCTTATACTGCGTGTGATGGTCTGATATCCCTTGCAGGTAAACTGCAATAAGATGAAAATGTAAAATGTACAGTATTATACAGTCAAGAAAGGATTGTAGCTAATGGGCAACCAAGGCGACAAAATAGAATTATAAACATATGATCAGTTCATCCAAAAGAAGGCAGAAGAGGAAAGAAAGGGAACAAATAAAGCATATGAGACAAATAGCAACATGGGAAGTTTGAATTTAACCATGTGAATAACCACACGAGGTGTAAATGGTCACGCCACTTCAGTTTACAGTCAGAGAGACAGACTGAGTAAAGCAAGACCTACTCATATGCTAAGTACAAATAACCCACGTTTTAACTTTCTTTCTCTATTTGTGGCCATGCTGGGTCTTCGTTGCTGTGCAGGCTTTTCTCCAGTTGCAGCAAGTGGGGCTGTTCTCAAGTTGCGGTGCTTGGGTCTCTCACTGCAGTGGCTCCTCTTGTGGTGGTGCACAGGCTGAGCTGCTCCGCGGCATGTGAGAACGTCCTGGATCAGGGATTGAACCCGGGTCTCCTGCATTGGCAGGCAGATTCTTTACCTCTGAGCCACGAGGGAAGTCCTTAACCCACTTTTTAATTTCACATGTGGACCAGAAGTAAAAGGATGGAAACATATACTATGCTGACACAAAGCAAAAGAAATCCTGAGGGGCATTATTAATATCAATTAATATTAATGGTAACAGCAAAAATATTACCAGGGATAAAGAGGTCATTCCATTATTATAAAGGGACCAATTCATCAAACCCTGAACATTTACACTCCTAATAACAGAGTTAGGTGACTAGCAAGGAAACCAAGGTCCAGACAGTTTGAATCACTTGTGAAGGTCACTCAGGCAGCAAGTGGAAGAGGCAGGGTGGGAACCAAGGGTGGCTCTAGAGTCTGACGTCCCCCTCCGCTAAGCCGAGGAGGAGCCACTGCATCAGGGGCCTTCAGCTCGTCTCTGCTGATGGCATGCGGTCACCTCCTTGGAAAATCAGAACTGGGAGCCCACCTTTCGGGGCCTCGCAGATGGTCCAGACCCAGTGGCCAAAGTCCTTGTCTAACTGAAGAGGGGGTGGAAGGTGGGGAGAAACACAGGACTCGGGGAACAGGCACACTTTTCAAAGTCGCCTGGATTTCTCCCAATTCCTCAATGGCTCCATTTATAAATGTCCACAGTGCCCTGGGCAGTGTGGGTATCAGGGGAGGAGGTTAAGGTTGGTGCTGGAGGTTGGGGGAGGGGGCTTCTGCCCAATTCTTTCTAAGCTTCTGACAGGACCCTAAAGCACCAAGACAAACTTCTCTTTCACAGTAAGTTCTGAGGATTGGTGCCAGGAAGGGAGGCCCCAGGGGTACCGAGAAGTCATCCCATTTCTTTATTCCACCAGACAAGGCCTTCTTTGTCTCCCTCCTCCCACCAAATGAGACCGGCCTCCTCCCACAGCTGTATGCTGACGAAACGTGCCAAGCCCTGGAGCAGCAGCATGCCCGGGGTGCAGGGGTCACCCAAGGGTGGGGGCAGAAGGAGGCCTGGCCTCTCCCTCCCTCTCTCCACAGCTGGATGGATCTGTCTGCGTGGGGGGACAGTGAGAGACCACCAGGAACGAGGGTGGGGGAGGAGTCAGGAGAAGGAAAGAATCGCATTGCATGGCACTGGGCCTGGGAGACCACGTGACCTAGAGAGAAGGCAGATACGCTGGTCCTGGGAAGGTGTATATGACCTCTGGGACATAGAAGGGACCACACAGGTAAGAGATGGAGTTCCCAGGGTGACGAGGATGAAGGAGATCCCAGGTGCCGAGAGCAACCTGTCAAACCCAAGATTCCTGAATGTCTTGTGATGAGATTCAAATGACTGGTGAGGCAGTTGAATAAGAACATAGAAAAGTAATAACCATCAGCTCCATTAAAAATAAAAAGTTGTGTGAGAAAGTAAAATGATTATAGCTCACTACACAGCAGAGCTGTGAATGTATTACAGTCATAATAATGAAAATAATGAAGACCTAGCCTAAGTTCTCATATAAGGTATTTTATTGGGAAGATGGATCATGGGAAATGGACGTGTGTACTGAAGGCTAGGAAAGGATGAAGGAAAATCATCATTTTCCAGGATGTTGACTTAATAATGAAACGTCAAGAAAGCATTGAGAGACAAGGAGGTAAATGTCTTCAAAGTAACCAGCTGGAAGATACGAAAAATCACTGCATGAAAAATAAGGAGAAAATATTCTTAAAAACCATATGACTTTGCATAAACCAAACACTGAAAAAAAATACTTATGGTCTTAAGCAAAGAATTTTGACTGAAAAATAATTAACGGGAAAAGGGAAGAATTGCAAAAAGATCATGTACTTGGAAGTAACAGTGTGGAAGTTTATTTAAAACAAAAAATGTGCAGGAATTCCCCAGCGGTCCAGTGATTAGAAGCCCGTGCTCTCCCGCCGTGGGCACAGGCTCAATCCCCGATCGGAGAACTAAGATCCCACACGCCAAGGAGCAACTAAGCCCGCACACAGCTACTGAGCCCCTGTGCCACAACTAGGGAGTCCGTGCGCCGCAACGAAAGATCTCGGGTGCCACGAATAAGACCCGACTCAGCCGAATAAATAAATATTTTTTAAAAAGAAGAAGAAGGCCTACATCTGGATTTGGTCCTTGTCCTGAGCGCCCCAGGGAAACACTGGCCTGGATAAATGCCACGGTCCTGTAGGTCTGTCTCATAGCGGTGTTTATTCTCACCCCATACTCGATAGACAATACATGGAAATGCCATCCTTAATCATTAGTCATGGGGGTTCCCTGGTGGTCCAGTGGTAAGACTCCGTGCTCCCAACGCAGGGGGCCTGAGTTCAACCCCCCGTTAGGGATCTAGATCCCACATGCCGCAACTAAGGGTTTGCACACAGAGACTAAAGATCCCACGTGCTGCATGCAGGCCCAATGCAGCCAAATAAAGAAATTTTTTTAATTTATTTATTTTAATTGGAGGCTACTTACTTTACAATATTGTAGTGATTTTGCCATACATTGAAACATGTATATTATCATATGTGAAACAGACCTGCAGTCCAGGTTCATTGCATGAGACAGGGTGCTCAGGGCTAGTGCACTGAGAAATGTTTAAATAATAATAATTAGTCATGGAAGAGGAACCAAGTAACTCAGAAAGAAATAACACAGCAAGTGATATTTCAAAGCAATATTTGTTCTGACCTTTGAACAAACAAAGTATAACTTGACAGGAGGAAATTTGTAGACCAGTGAGAAGATCCAGGGCCCCCGTGAACAGGCCAGGGCTGAGGCCAATTGGAATGTGAGACCCACGCCACCTATACGACAGGAGATGCGGGCCGGGGTGGGCAAGGAGAGGAAACCTCAGAATACCTGAGTCCTGGCCAGGGGTGGGGACAAGGAAAGGGCACACAGCCACTCAAACAGCCAGAGAAACTTCCTGGAGGGGTTCGGATTTCAGGGGAAGCCTAAGACAGCTTGCCAAGATGAGGCAAAAGATTGTTCCTGACCAGCCAACTGTGAGACAGCCGAGATATGAGGGCAGCAAGATGCTGACAAAGGAAGCAACCCGAGGGCAGGGCAGGACCATCGGCAGTGACTGGGCACTGCAGGGAGGAAGGAGGGGTCCAGAGAGCCGAGTGTGGTCCTGCCTCGGCCACCTCCTGTCCACCCAGCAAAGACCCACCAGTGGATTCTCCAGCAGGTGGGACCATCGTCAAGTGCAGTTGAGGATGCCCCACCCCAGGAGGGGCTCGTTGCCACAAATTACCTCCTTCTCAATAGTTCCTCAGCCATTTTAGAAGAGCGTGTTGCTCTGTATTTGAGGGACCCCACTGCAGACAGCCCATCAACTCCCAGGAGTGCATGGAAAAACCTGCATTTGCATGTGATGGGCTTTCTCTGTATCCTATGTTTTATTTTATGCATTAAACATTATCTTGCGAATTCTCTGGCGGTCCAGTGGTTAGGGCTCTGCGCTCTCGCTGCTGAGAACTCAGGTTCAATCCCTGGTTGGGGAATTAAGATCTGCGTGGAGCAGCCAAAAAAAAACTTACCTTGAAGGAAATTTTTTAATTTATTTTATCAGTCAGTAGAGTCGCTCAGTCATGTCCGACTCTTTGTGACCCCATGGACTGCAGCACACCAAGCTTCCCTGTCCATCACCAACTCCCAGAGTTTGCTCAAACTCATGTCCATCAAGTGGTGATACCATCCAACCATGTCATCCTCTGTCGTCCCCCTTCTCCTCCTGCCTTCAATCTTTCCCAGCATCAGGGTCTTTTCGCATCATCCTCTGTCGTCCCCTTCTCCTCCTGCCTTCAATCTTTCCCAGCATCAGGGTCTTTTCGCATCAGGTGGCCAAAGTATTGGAGTTTCAGCTTTAGCATCATAAAATTTTTATAAATAAATAAAATTTTAACATTAAAAAATAATAATTATCTTGAGAATAACTAGCAAGGGAGTAGCTCGCTGTGCTGTGCTGTGCTTTGTCACTCAGTCATGTCCAACTCATGTCTCAGAACTGTAGCCCACCAGGCTCCTCTGTCCATGGGGATAGGACTAGGCAAGAATACTGGAGTGGGTTGCCATGCCCTCCTCCAGGGGAATCTTCCCAACCCAGGAATCAAACCCAGGTCTCCCGTGTTGTGTGTGGATTCTTTACCATCTGAGCCACCAGGGAAGCCTGAGTAGATGGCATAAAAGGCTAAGAACTGCTAACCGAGAGGGATGGGTGTGCAGAGAATACAGACTGGGACTGAAAAGACACGATCAAGGAATGTGCCTCGTTCCTTGGACACTGGGCGCCCGTAGGATTGTGGCCCCAAAACTCTGACTCAAGCCTCCCTTTTGCATTTACCATCCTACCACCTAACTGCTCGATCCGTTTCCACCAAGTCGGCCTCAGTGCCCCTCAAGTAGGTCTGGTGCCATCTCTTTTTGTCTTTGCTTGCGGATCCATTGATCTGTTTTTCTAAATGTTCATTGATTGTCTTCTTGCTGCCAGGCACTGCACCATGCAACTGGTCCTGGGTACACCTGTGCCGCCACCAGACGCCACAGGGGACGCTGGACGCCCCCAGGGCTACTGCTGCCCCACTGCCTCCAGGAGCCACCAAGACCCCCAGGATGGGTCGTCTGCTGCGGCTGCTTCTCTGATTCACTGACCCCTGGGTCGGTGTCCAGGGAGAGAGCGGCTGCTGCCCTGAGCCCGGGCCACGTGCGCCTGTTCTGCTGCTGGGGGCGCCACACAAGGGGCCTCTGGCTGTGCCCGCTTCTCTGATGGAAATGCTGGGCCAGGAGGCAGAGCTCTGGCAGAGCAGCAGGGGTGGGTGGGGTGGGGAGGGGGTCGCACCCGGGCTGGGGTCTACCCAGGCCCAGGCTTTGCCAGCGGGGAAGGGTGAAGCGTGGCTTGACAATACCCAGCTCCCTCTATGAACCCCGGGGTGGGGATGTCAGAGAGGCTAGAAGGGTGACACACGCCCCAGACATCTGCCACTTGCCACACACACACCCAGCCCACTGACATTCTTCCACACTGGGGTACTCAAACCCTGGTCCCCAGATCAGCCGTCTCAGCTCTCGTGTTCAGATGGTCTGCAGACTCGCTGAGCACAGACCCCCCCAGCCTGGCCTGTGCACCCTCTTCTCTCACTCACAGCCCTTTCTGACACCTCTCATTGGCCTGTGGATTCCCGCCCCTCCCTGGCCCCACCCCTGACCAGGCTCAAAGCCCAGCCATTCCCGTAGCTACACCTGGCTCTATTCTCCACATTGTCTGCTGCCTGCTCCAGGACCGGGGGAAGTCCAGAACCTTCCAGCTGGACGGTGAGCACGATGGTGCCTGTCCTGCTGGCCCTGCTGCTACTTCTGGGCCCTGCAGTCCCCGAGGAGACCCAGGCTGGTGAGTGGGGAAGCAAGCGGTGGGTCTGGAGAAGAACGGAGGGGAGGTAATGAACTGGACAGATGGGCTCAAGAAGGGCCCCCAGGTGGCCGGGACTCTCAAGGGTACACAGGAACGGGTGTCCCAGGCGCCTCACTAGTTCAACTCACACACTTCCAGAAGCACTCAGGGAGCCTCTGGACTCAGGCAAAGTAAGACCTTAAGGAATCAGAATCTAAAACTCTTAATTTACAGGATAAACAAAACTAAGACCCAGAGATGCAGAGTGACCTGCCCAGGGTCACACAGCCCGAACCGAGCAGGAACCACACAAGCAGAACTTCTCATCCCTTCCCTCACTCTGACCACTGGGTGGACCTGTCCGAGACTCAGGGGGAGAGAGAGAGACCCCAAGGGGCAGACGTGAAGGCAGATAAACTGGAGAGATGGTTCCAGAAGAAAACTCATCCCTCACTCCACAGTTCAGATTTTACTCCTCTGGGCCAGGCAGGTGGATGACTAGGAAAGAAGCCGGCTGGAGCTTGGAAGGAATAAGGGCCTATTCCAGGACAGGGAAATGAGTCTGGCTCTGGCACACAGAATTTCAGGATGAATAAATGTAAGATAAAACCGTGCAAGTTTTATGTTTTATGTTAACTTTATAACAATCAATCACCTTTAGAATGTCACCCTCTACACCAAACTCTGTTATCAGTCAGGGTTCTCCACAGAAACAGAACTAATAGGACTCTGGAGAAAAAGACTTATTTTAAGAATTGGCTAACACAATTGTGGGGCTGAGCTGGCAAGTCAGAAACCTGCAGGACAGGTTGGCAGGCTGGAGACCCAGAGAAGAGCTGGCACTGCTGTCTTGAATCTGAAGGCAACCTGAGGCAGAATTTCTACTTCAGGGGACTCAGTCTTTCCCCTTGGGTTCTTCAACTGATTAGATGAGACGCACCCACGTTACAGAGGGTAATCTGCTTTACTTGAGGTCTACTGAGCTAAACGATCATCACATTTAGAAACTAATTAGCAAAAATAATAGTTGAATTAGGATTTTGCCGTACGACCTCCAACATGATTAACACCCATGTGAGTTATAGGATGAATCAATTATGGAATTGATTGTGGGAATGCTCCCCCCTCTCCCAGTCTCCACCTCACACCAAAGGGCAAGTTACAGCCCTGGGAATTCTGAGATCCATCCTGGTCTTACCCTGTGCCAAGCTACTCTAGGTCATTCCCTGAGTTTTCTAGCAAATTGTCCTTCCAGCACCTTCTAACTACATGTATTTGTCAAGTTAGACTAGGCTATGCTCCAGTAAAAAAGTTCAAGGTGGCTTAATCCATCAGATATGGACTATTTCTTGCTCATGTGAAGTTGCATACAGATCAGGCAAATCCTCGTGTAAAACTGAAGCCACATCAGGCAGTCTCTTCCATAGGATGACTCTGGGATCCAGGCTGTTTACATCTTGGGATTCTTCTGTCTCATCCTGTGGCCTCCACAGCCATCGCCTAAAGGGGGAGAGACAGATGTAGCAAACCAGCTCCTGGGGCCTTGGACCAAAAGACATCACGCCCACTCACACTTCCTTTTGACAGAACTCAACCACCTGGTCCCAATACACCTACAAGGAGGCTGAGAAATACTATCTGCTTATTTGTCAAGAAGACAAGATGCAGTGAAGGCCCACAATGGGCTCTGAACTATCATCCCCAGGACAGAAGGCTGCCCCTTCTCTTGGGGGAGGCTCCGGCGGTCTGCGGCTAACAGCGGGTGGACAGAGCTGAGGAGGGGAGGCCCGGTGCCCTCCCTTCCTGGCCCCCTGCTGCCCCGCACCAGACTCGCCTGCAGGGACGCCACTCCTCAAAGTCCTTCTCGTCTTTCACAGGGAATTACTCTCTAAGCTTCCTCTACACCGGGCTGTCCAAGCCCCGTGAGGGCTTCCCCAGCTTCCAGGCCATTGCCTACCTCAATGACCAGCCCTTCTTCCACTACAATAGTGAAGGCAGGAGGGCCGAGCCCCTGGCGCCATGGAGTCAGGTGGAAGGAATGGAGGACTGGGAGAAGGAGAGTGCCCTTCAGAGGGCCAGAGAGGACATCTTCATGGAGACCCTGAGCGATATCATGGACTACTACAAGGACAGAGAAGGTGAGTGGACCACAGGCTGCGGGGGTGCAGGGGCTCCACTCAAGAGGCAGCCCCGCAACTGTGAGCGGGATGGAAGCAGGCCCTCCCAAAGGAGGATCGGGAAGCACGAGCGGAAACACACAGACTTTTCTGCGTGCCTCTCCCGCATCCCACACTCACCTGCCTGCCTGCTTTCCCTGTCCTCACTCCCAGGGCCGAGTCAGGACGAATCCGGGCACTTCTGAGCTCTCCCTTCCACACCCCCATCCATCCAAGGCGGGTCCCTCTTTGTGTGCCAGACTCACCCCTGCCCAGGGATGTGGGGTGGAGAGTGAGGCAGCCTGCAGTGCGTCCTGGGTTCACGTGGTGGCTCCCCCAGTCACGAGCTACTCGACCGTGGACACACTGCTCGGTTGTCTAGTCTTGTTGTTGTTTAGACTCTAAGTCCCACCTGACTCTTTGTGACCCCGTGGACCGTAGCCCACCAGGCTCCTCTGTCCATGGGATTTCCCAGGAAAGAATACTGGAGTGGGGTTGCCCTTTCTTCTCCAGGGGATCTTCCCGGCCCAGGGATCGAACCTGTGTCTCCTGCATTGGCAGGCGAGTTCTTTACTGCTGTGCTACCAGGGAAGCCCCTGCTATCTAGGCTATTGGTGGCAGACTGTGCAAGAGGAAGAGCTCTTTAGGCATAACTGATGCCCAGCTGGCTGGCTGACTTTCACGGGGCCGGGGGGAGGGTGCAGGGTCTCACACCTTTCAAGGAGCATTCGGCTGTGAGCTCCGGAATAACGAAAGTAGTGGAGCATTCTGGGGGTACGCCTACGATGGCCAGGACTTCATCAAGTTCGACAAAGAAATCCCAGCCTGGGTCCCTCTGGACCCAGCAGCTCAGAACACCAAGCGGAAGTGGGAAGCAGAGGCAGTCTACGTGCAGCGGGCCAAGGCCTACCTGGAAGAGGAGTGCCCAGGGATGCTGCGGAGGTACCTGCCCTACAGCAGGACCCACCTGGACCGACAAGGTACCCGCTGCTGCCTATGCCCCACCCTCCCCCGCCCCAACCTTCCCTTGCTCTGCTGGGAAAGACCAGGGCAACCTCAGGTGGGTGCCCAGGAGACCATCCCAGGCAGACCCTGCAGTCCCTTCTCCCGGTGACACCACCGCCCGGCTTGGCCATGGAGAGAAGGCAGGTGTGTGCAATGCCTGCCCCGTAAGGATGGAAACAGGGGTAGCAGGATGGGCTGGCATGAGCTGAGGCTGACTGGAGAAGAAACAAGGAAGAGAGTCGCGGCCCTGAGCAGGGAAGGGTCGGAAGGATGATGGGGTGGATGGATGGAGCCCAAGAAAGAACTAAGAGGCAGGGCTGAGACCGGGGATGGGGGGCACAGAGCCCGTTTTGGGGAAAGAACAGGAAAACGTTTGGCCTATTCACAACTTCTTGACCTCGGAAGTCATACATGCTGCAAGCTGGGTGGGGAAGAGCGTGGCCACAGAGGGCCCTTGACGCAGTGGGGAAGGGTCTCGGGAAGGGTGGCAGAGGGCCCCGGCCTTCGAGGAGAAGTCCTGCTCACCCCTGACGCCGGGGTGGGGAGCCGTGGGCAGGGAGACGCCGGGCCCTCGGCACCCACACCCTGTCCCTCCACAGAGTCTCCTTCTGTGTCGGTCACCGGGCACGCGGCCCCGGGGCACAAGAGGACACTCAAGTGCCTGGCCTACGACTTCTACCCGCGAAGCATCGGGCTGCACTGGACTCGGGCTGGCGATGCCCAGGAGGCTGAGTCAGGGGGCGACGTGCTCCCCAGTGGCAACGGCACTTACCAGTCCTGGGTGGTGGTGGGGGTCCCCTCTGAGGACCAAGCCCCGTACTCCTGCCACGTGGAGCACAGAAGCCTGACCCGGCCCCTCACCGTCCCGTGGGACCCGCGGCAACAAGCCGAGTAGTCACCCTTTCTGCGCCATGAGAGAGGTGGGCGCTCCGAGCCGCTGTCAACGTCGTGGGCCAGGCCCAAGGGATGGCGGTGGATTCCAGGTGGTGGATTTGGGAGGGAAGACTTGAATGCCGAGTGCTGAGCCGACTCACAGCCAACCAGCCTTGCAAAAAACCCATTATGTAATCTGCGAAATCAAATCAGCATCATCGCCTTATAGAATGATTATTTTTAAACTGCAAAGTGCTGTAGAAATGTAAGAGTTTGTCATTAGTCCTGCCTCTCCGAGCACTGGATTCATCTGAAATTCTTAGTGTTTACTGGGTGTCTCACCACCATAGCGTGGCTTGGACCACCGGTCCCAGGGGCACTGTTCACGCGTGACCACTGCTGATGTCCCCAGCGGTCACGAGGCCGTGGAACTCTGCAGTCTCTTTAATACAAATCCAAGCCTCTTCTGTACCTGTTTCCCCAGCAGTCCAGCTCCCGGTAGACACCACCCTTCACTCCAGCTCCCAGACCTTCCCCACACCTTGTTGACCTGGGGCCACACGCCGTAGCTCATTTCAGAGGCTCCATCCATCCAGGACACAGAATCAGCCCTCTTGTTCTTGAACTCCCTCCCTCCTTTTATTTTTTTTAACTATGTCACCCATCCCCACCCACAAGTTTAAGCCCCAAAGACAGAGCAGAACTCACCTGATCTTATTACCAGGCTTCACCTCCCCAGGCAGGACCTTCCCTCACAGCCCGGCCTCAGCCTCCCACTTCCTACTGAGTCAGTCCTCCAAGCTGAGCTCCTTAGACACATCTTCCCTGCCTGCAGAATTCTGAGCTCACTTGCTTACCTCTCCTTCTTGACCTAACCTAAAATTAAGAGCCATTCTCCCTTTTTTTTTTTTTTTTAGTACTTTGATCCAATTTGAAAATCAATGCCAAGAGGTAGCTTTTTTAGTCTATGTGATACCACACACCCCCACCCACCTCCCCAGTGCAAAAAAAAAGCCCAATCTGACCAATAGGAGGGCTACAAAGAAAATCCAACTAGTCAAAAGGGTAAAAATGTGGCAATTGATATTGCAACACATTATGAGACTGGAACAAAGCATAACATGTGATAGGAAGAAATATTTAGATCAAGGAGGAGACCCAGGGTCCACGTGAACAGGCCAGGGCTGAGGCCAATTGGAATGTGAGACCCACCCCACCTACGGCAGGAGCCATTGGCTGGGCTAGACAAGGGGGAAGAAACCTCAGAAGACCTGAGTCCTGGCCAAGTGTGGGGACAAGAGAGGGCACAGAGCTGCTGATAAACCCAGAGAAACCTCCTGGAGGGGTTCAGATTTCAGGGGAAACCTAAGACAGCTTACCAAGAAGAGGCAAAAGATTGCTCCTGACCAGTTGGGTATGAGACAGCCAAGATATAAGGGTGGCAAGATGCTGACAAAGGGAAACAACCCGAGGGCGGGGCATGGGCATCGGCAGTGACTGGGCACTGCAGGGAGGAAGGAGGGGTCCAGAGAGCCGAGTGTGGTCCTGCCACAGCCACCTCCTGCCCACCCAGCAAAGACCCACCAACGGATTCTCCAGCAGGTGGGACCATCTTCAAGTGCAGTTTGAGGATGTCCCACCCCAAGAGGGCCTCATTGCCACAAGCTATCTCCTTCTCAGCAGTTCCTCAGTCCCTAAGTACCACTTCACCCCTCTCTGGAGGACTCTTCTGGGGCTAGCTCACCCGCTGGAGTGAAGGGATGGCATGCTCCGAGTTAGGCAGGAGACACCAGCTGGATATAGGGCTGAAATACCTTCCCTGCTAATGCCCTTTTCCATTTGGCTGAACGAGGCTAGAACTTGCAGTTCCAGCCAATCAGACCTTATGGTTCATCATCAGACATATCGAGGCTGTTTCCTTTTAGTTTCCTTTAGTTTCCTTACCTGCCCTGACCCAGCCTGCAAACCCTCTGACAAGATCAGGAGGTTGAGTTCTGAGCGTGGGTCTGTGCCCGCGTGGCTGGAGCAATGGGTCAGAGGATGCTGTGCTCCAGGAGAGCAGAGGGAGGAAAGGAAGGAGGAACGGCTGCTTGGGCTGCATCTGTGCAGAGAACTCAGTGGAAGCCCCAGAGCTCTGAGAACCAGGCCAGCGTTTACTCAAAGCCATGGGAGGCCCCTCCCCATCAGGGAAAAGATCGTGGTTTGTTGTGCCTAACAGGACAGGGGAGAGTGCTCAGGATTCATGAACCCACCTCCCTGGGTTCTGTTGTGCTGCCTTCTTCCCCTTCTTTCTTCTCCTCCGAATCCTCAGGCCGTGCAGTCAGCTCTGGGCACCTCAAAACTCACATACCAGAGGTCAGGATGGACACAGCACTTTTCCTAATTGGTGCGGTGGGTCGGCGGGGGGGAGGGAACCAGAGCTTCTGGGAGCTCTGCTCAGATTCCCAACACTCATAAGAGGCCAGGCCTGCTCAGTGTTAAATCCCAGGCCTGGAAAAAAGGTGTGATTGGGAGGCAGGGTTACTTCTCAGAAAGAGCCGGGGCTGGTGGAGAAAGATGATAGAATCACGATGTTGGCCTTGCCACCCTCAAAGGACCGCAGGGATGAAGGAGCCCCACCACCTTGTGTTTAGGAGGCTCCCTCTATGTGAATGCTTTCCAATAAACAATAATATATACCAAAAGCATAGGACTCCTCTAAGTTAGGCATGAACCTCCCATTATTGGTCTCCTGTTTCTCCCCTGCTGCCCCACAGTGCCTCCTAGGCTCTCGGCACATGTCGAGGGGGCAGTTAGCTTCTCTGGACCTTTGAGTACCCAGTCCTTATGTGCAGGATCTTAAAATCCATCGTGAAGGTCAGAGTTTCTTCTTAGGCTAATGGGCCACAACTGCAGATTTCAGGATGCCGGAAGGCCATTTCTGCCTTAGGGTGCAGGCTCAGTTGCAGCTGCATGTAATGGCCACAAGAGGGCACTATATGTCCAGCTAAGAACCTGCAGGGCTTGGCAGAGTTCTGGGTGAGAGGAAAAAGGAGGACATTTCTCTTCTACTGTATCTGTTGGTCCCTTTTATAATTATGGGGTCACCTTACTACATTTTCACTCCTATCCTCAAGCATTGCCCACTGGATGTCCTAAAGATGTCTCAATTCCAGCATTATCTTCCCTGCTCCACCCCATCCCCAAAGAAAAGCAAAACCGCTTCCCTTCACTATCCTTCTCTCCTCCTCCTTCTGCTCCTTCTTCTGTCTCCTCCCAATTTCCCAAACTAAGACCCTGGGTTCCTGTCCCCTCCCTTTCATTCCAGTGGATGAAGGATGTCACCAAACTGTGCTCTGAGTCCAGCCCTTTCCTCCCCGCAGACTGCACCTGTCTTGCTGCACCTCTGTCGGGAACTCACAGTCCTCCCAAGTCTGCCTCCTTTCCGACCAGCCTCAGTGCTCTGACCACACAGTAAGATCATGTCATTTCCCTCTTAAAGATGAGGTGGAAAGAACCAAATGTCCATCACAGGATGAACAGATTAACAAAATGTGATCTACCCAGTGGAATATTACTCAACTTTAAAAAGGAAGGAAATCCTTTCTCAACATGAATGAACCTGAGGACAGCAGAAGAGCTTCGCTTAATCCAGGACTGGCTGTTGAATCCAGAAACTTCCTGCCTTACTTACTTCACTTAGCATAATATCCTCAAGGTCCATCTGTATGGTCAAAAATAGCAAGATGTCCTTTCTCATGGCTGAATAATCCCATGTCTTAGAAGAAGATGCATTTCTATCTTTTTTATCCATTCATCCCTAAGTGGATACTTAGGCTGTTTCCACATCTTGGTTGTTGCAAATAATTTGGCAACGAACAGGAATGCAGGTGTCTCTTCAAGACCCTGGTTTCATTTCATCTGGCTATCTACCCAGAAGTGGGATTGTTGGATCATATTGTAGTTTTGATTTTTTAAAAACACCTCCATACTGCCCTACACAGTCACCATGCCAATTTACAGCTTCCCTGGTGGCTCCAACAGTAAAGCATCTGCCTGCAACGCAGCAGACACAGGTTCAATCCCTGGATCGGGAAGATCCCTGGAGATGTAAATGGCTACCTACTGCACTATTCCTGCCTGGGAAATCCCATGGACACAGGAGCCTGGAGTGCTACAGTCCATGGGGTCCCAAAGAGTAGGACACGACTAACACACCAGTAGTGCACCAGGGCTACCTTTTCTCTGCATCCTCACCAGCATTTGTTATCTCTGGTCTTTTATATATAATATATAAAATATATTTCTAATATATATTAATATATATTATATATATTTATGATATATTGAATATATGTATATGTAATAGCCATTATAACAAATGTGAGGTAATATCTCTTTGCGGTTTTGATCGGCATTTTCCTGACAATTGTTGATGCTGAGCATCTCTTCACGTACCTGTTAGTGATCTGTCTTCATTAGGAAAATATCTATTCAGGTCCTCTGTCCAATATACAGTAAACAGGTTACTAGGTTTTTTGCTATTAAGTTGTATGAGTTTCTTAAAGCACTTCTCTCCCATTCCCTAAGTTGCCTTTTCATTTCGTAGCCTCTTTTTTCCCTTGAGCAGGAGTTCTTTCATCTAATTCAGCCCGACTTGTTTATTCTGGCTTTTGTTGCTTGTGCTTTTGGTAGCATCCTCAAAAAATCGTTGCCAAGACCAGTGTTGTCTGGTGTTTTCTTCATTAGGTTAATGGTCTCGGGTCTTATATTTAAGTCTTTAAACCATTTCGAGTTATTGATAGTTTTGTGAGTGGTGTAAGACAGGGGTCCAGTTTCATTCTTCTGCAGGTGGAAACTCAGTTTTCCAGCACCATTTACTGGGGAGACTCCTGTCCCCATGGAGCCTTCCTGGCAACCGTGTTGAAGATCAATTGACTGTCTTGGCGTGGATTTATCTGTGGGCTCTTGATTCTGTTGCCCTGGATTATGTGTCTCTGTAGGACTGTTTTTTCTATTTCTGTGAAAAATGCCTCTTGGAATCTTGGTAGGGAATGCATTGATTCAATAGATGCTTTTTGTGTAATATGGACATTTTAATGTTAATTCTCCCAGTTCATGAGCACAGGGGTATCTTTCCATTTATTTGTGACTTCTTCAGTTTCTTTCATCAGTCTTATAGTTTTCAGCGTACAGATCTTTCATCTCTTCAATAAATTTATCCCTAATATTTTACTGTTTTTGATGCTATTGTGAATGTGATTGTTTTCTTTCTTTTTCAGATATTTTGCTGTTAGCGTATACAGTCCTCCGCGGGGGCTGCGCCATTGCACAAAGCACGCCAGGCATGCACAAGGGTTCCAGTTTCTCCACATGCTTGCTAACATTTGATGTTTCGTGTGTGGGGGTGGTTTGTAGCAGCCATCCTAGTGGGTATAAGATGTCTTCTCTGAGTTTTCACACACTCCATCTGATCAGCTTTGAAACTGTTCCATGTTTCCTACCATGTTGAAAGCAGTAAGCTTTTGTTTTAATAGGATTCATTTCTGTTAAGAGGCAGACCCGGGCAGCGGAAAGTGCACCAACCGTTGTGGCACACCCAAGTCCGAGTTCTGACCCATTCGGTCACTGAAAGACCCTGAGCCCTGATCCGCTTTCTGCAGGGCTTTTATCCTCGTCCTTTGGGGGAGCTAGGATATTAATCCTCTGTGCTCCAAGCCCTTAGCTGAAACAAGCCGGGATACATTTAAGTGGAGTTTCTCTTCCACTTGTAAATTCTGGATTCAATTTCCAAATGTGTTCCTGCGAGCCCTTTGCCGCCCCTGCAGGAGGGCACACGCCCTGGGTATCCCCAGGTCAGATCCCTCCGCCCACAGGCTTCGGGTCTGGAGAACCACTGAGCTGTGGGGCATCCAGGGTCCTAGAGAGGGCGCCAGGCCAGGCTGACGCCGATGTACTTCCGGCCTTTGTGTTTCGCAGTCGACGGCAGCCCCAGGGGGTCAGTTCTCCTTGCACGCCTCTGCGGGCGAGCGCATTGAGGCGTGGTGTCCCTGGGCCCGGGAGGGAGAAGGCGTGAGTTTCCCGGTCCCACAGGGCGAGTTTCGGCCTGAGGGGCTCAAAAAACCACGGCGGCCAGTCGCAGTCGCCACATCTCCCCTCCCACTCCGGCATTTTGGGTCCTGCGCTCCTTTTGTGCCCCTTGCTGGCAATAACTCACAAAGACTGCGTGGGGGAGAGGGAGATCCGCGCTGTGACCCTCATTCAAGCCTCCTTGGAACCTGCCTAGTTGCGGGGTTCAGGCCGACGCCGCCAGCTCTTAAGTCCTTGGCACTGTCCCTGGAAGCTCGTTTTGAAAAGACCTTGTGGAAAGTCGGGTTGTCGAACCAAAGAACGCACGCTGGATCCCTCGACTTTGCGTGTTCTTTTTTTTCCCACATCATCAGCCGGGCATTGACCTGAGTTGAGGGGAAATAAAAATCAGGCTAGAGTCTTTGCGTTTCTCGACCTGGGACGCTCCTAGCAAGGGAACTGACGTGTTGTTGATACAATGTGAGGTCATAACCCAGAGATGGAGAGAGACAGAGCCTGGGGGCAGAGATCAAATCCGGAGGACTTTGCAGAGGGGGTGGTATTCGAAGGAGGAGCTGCGGAAATGCCCTACCAGCCAAGAACATTCCAGATAGAGCTGGTGCAAAAGCACAAAGGTGGAAGGGTGGGGAGAACGGCAGAGAGACTGGTAAATATTTCAACACCCGTTCTGGTAAATGTTTGTTCTGCGCTGGGGAGTGGAGATTAAAGAATGTGTGGCCACAAATCCCTGTTCTAGGGATTTCTAAAAATAGTGAAAGTGGTCCAAAGGTACAAACTTTGGGTTATAAGGTAACAAATTCTGGGAATATAGTGTATAGCATGGGGACTGTAGTTCATACTGTACTGTATATTTGAAAATTGCTAGGAGAGTGGGTCGTAAAAGTTTGCTTCACACCACAAAAAAAATTAACTGAGGTGACAGGTGTTTCACAATATGTACAAATATCAAATCATTATGTTGTACACCTGAAACGAATATAATACTATATGATAATTACATCTCAAACTAGGGGAATTTTTTTTAAATAAAGGGAAAGGTAGCCCAATGGAAGGGCTGTGAGGAAAGATGAGGCTAGAGAGTTAGGGTGACACGGGCAGATACACAAAGATAGGGACAAGTGTGCATAAGCCTTAAACTAAAGCGTGTGGCCACAGGAGCTAACTGGAGGGAAGAAGGGGCGTGCCCCGTTCCTGGTTGGCCTGCAGTTTGCGGAGTTCAGCTTCCTCAGAGTGCTTAGTTTGCAGGTGCTGGTGCTTTACAACTCAAAGCAGTAACATGCTAAGAAAACAGATGAAACAATAGGGCTTCACCTTATATATTAATAGTTCCACTGTTTACCAAGTGCACATAAGCAAATTCACAGTCCAGAAACATAGTCGAGCTAAAACTATCTAGTCTATCATGGTCTAGCTAAGACTATCGGGTCACTGTTCCCCTCTGGTCCTTCTGTAACGTCTCAAGCTACATTGTGCTGAATTTCTCGGGAGTGGATTTGATGGATGTTGTGGTTCTGTTGCAGAGAGGAACAAGTATCAGAAACTGGGCTGCCGTATGGATGAGATCAAAGTATACGCAAATCACGTCGTTCTCAGGTTACAAGGGTTCGGTTTCCAGATGTTCTGTATGGACAATGGCTGGATGCGCCCTGCCTCCTCCTCTCTCCACCCTCCACCACCCAGCCCCACCCCCGGAATCCACCCTCCCTGCGATTGTGTAGCAACTAAGAGTTAAGGCTGCAAGACACGTCTGATGAGGCAGCTCCTTCTCACCATCTCAGGGAACTGTGCGCTGTCTTTTCCTGCCCATCACTGTTCCCGTTAAATTATGCCGCCTTAGACCCTTTCACAAAGGAGCACAAGCCCCCACTGTATGTCCTTGCCACAGGTCCCTATCTTTCATCACTTGTCTTTTACCTTTAAATGGCATTCTTGACACAATCCTTCCCATTCACCACTTTAAAGACATGGTTTGGTACAAATATTTATTTACTTAGTTATGTTTGAAGAGGAACTTGAAGCTTGCTTAAAAAGAAAAACTACATTTACTACACCAGTCAGTTCAGTTCAGTCGCTGAGTCGTGTCGACTCTGTGACCCTGAGGACTACAGCACACCAGGCCTCTCTGTCTATCACCAACTCCCGAGGCTTGCTCAAACTCTTGTCCATCGAGTCGGTGATGCCATCCAACCATCTCATCCTCTGTCACCTCCTTCTCCTCCTGCCTTCAGTCTTTCCCAACATCAGGGTCTCTTCCAGTGAGTCAGTTCTTTGCATCAGGTGGCCAAAGTATTGGAGTTTCAGATTCAGCATCAGTCCTTCCAATGAATATTCAGGACTGTTTTCCTTTAGGGCTGACTGGTTTGATCTCCTTGCAGGCCAAGGGACTCTTAAGAGTCTTCTCCAACACCACAGTTCAAAAGCATCAATTCTTCAGTGCTCAGCTTTCTTTATGGTCCAAGTCTCACATCCATACATGACTACTGGAAAAACCATAGCTTCAACTAGACAGACCTTTGTCGGCAATGTCTCTGCTTTTTAATATGCTGTCTAGGTTGGTCATAACTTTTCTTCCAAGGAGTAAGCATCTTTTAATTTCATGGCTGCAGTCACCATCTGCAGTGATTTTGGAGCCCAAGAAAATAAAGTCTGTCACTATTTCCATCGTTTCTCCATCTATTTGCCATGAAGTGATGGGACCAGATGCCATGATCTTCGTTTTTTGAATGTTGAGTTTTAATCCAGGTTTTTCACTCTCCTCTTTCACTTTCATCAAGAGGTTCTTCAGTTCTTCACTTTGTGCCATAAGGGTGGTGTCATCTGCATATCCGAGGTTATTGATATTTCTCCTGGCAATCTTGCACATAGATGGGATTAAAAATATCAGAGCAGTCTGCAGTAATAATAAGTACAAAGCCCCAAGCAAAGGATGGTGTTTTTATTTCTATGCAGGCTTCAAGTTCCTCTTAGAACGTAACTAAATAAACATTTTCGTCAAACTTTGTCTTTAAAGGGGCTTCCCTGGTGGCTCAGTGGTAAAGAATCTGCCTGCCAAGCAGGAGATGGGTTCAATCCCTGGGTCAGGAAGATTCCCTGGAGGAGGAAATGGCAATCATCTCCAGCATTCTTGCTTGGGAAATCCCATGGACAGAGGAACCTGGTGGGCTACAGTCCATAGGGTCGCAAAAGAGTCAAACACCACTTAGCAACTAAACAACCACAACATGTCTTGAAAATGACGAATGGGAAGGATTGTGCCAAGAATGCCATTTTTAAAACTCTATCCTTTGCTCAGGGTTTTGTCCTTACTGTAGACTGCCTGATATTTCTTACCCCATCTATGGAATAAACGTGTTTACAAGAATGAAGTGATTCATACACGCTTGTTTTCCAATTTCCTTTGAGGCAATGGATAGAGAAACATTATTTCCTGGATCTGCTCTGTCCTGCCATCATTTATCTCTCCAGGTCCGACTGGAACGTGAAAACACCCTCTCTGGATGCAGGTCTGTAATCACGGTCTGTTCTTGACCACGTGGTCCTTCTGTTGGAAGGGTAGGACTGGAAGTAAAACTAAGGCAGGAATGGTTGCTCTTTCAAGTAAGTTCCCTTCCCAAGGGCTCTATCTGTGGTACAGCGTCACCCAGGGACCAGAAATGCTCCGCCCCCAAGGGGGTCCATCCCGGGGGACTAGGCTGTGCTGAGTGTCAGTTTTATCTGTTTTTAAATAGAGACATCAAACTTGCCCTCCCACCTCACTGAAGATCCAATGAGAAAAGACAAATGAAAGCACCGTGGAAACTGCAAAACATTAACACCTGTCACAGCCACTAGGCGTTGAGCATCTCCAAGGAAACATGCATGGTACCAGATGCTTTGCAGCCACGATAGGATCGTTTTTAAAACTCAGAACATTTGCCAAAATTCATCAGCTATAGAGTGGGAGAGGCAAGTAATTTCAGGTTCAAAGCTCAGGCTCTCTTCACTAAAATCCTCCAGATATAGGCTCGTATTTTCGGCCATACCCAGGATGAAGAGCTGTTTAAAGTTCTTAACAACGGCAGATGGGACAACAGTGACTAATCACAACTTCAGAACAGCTGGCGGAGAAGCACAAGGCTCTGTGCCCCATTTTAGAACAGGCCCCAAACTGCCTGGCAAATCCACGGGCCCTGTTCATTAGGAGGAATGTTGCTGCGTAATATAAAAGAGGAAGATGGAAGTGTTTAGGACAACAGAGTAGGATCTGGAATTCCAGACATAGCCAGAGATGCTGGAATATTCTTTACCCAAAATTCTGTCTTCATATTATTGCATAGATGCACAAATGATAAACAACGTGGAAAAATAGGACTTGATTGTTGAAAACTGCTAAACAGCAACAGAAAAAAAATGTGAGGAATGCAAAGAAGTCTTTTTCCACTGGGGCTAAAATGTTTTCTTTAGATTTTGAAAACAGTTCTATTTATCACCTGAATACAGACATGTGTTCGACTCTTTAGAAAAATTCTGAAACTCCTGCTTTCTGCCCAAGAAAGGCCCGGCTGCTTCTCATCAGCTCCTGCACTGCAGTCATCCTGGGATCTCCTTTCTGCAGGCCCCTGGGGAGCCCTTAATCCCGTCTCCCATCTGTTGGGTTTCCTGCTTCTGGGTCCTAGTTCTCTCCTGATTACTCCTCCTTTGCGGACGTACTAAGTTGCTTCCGTCCTGTCTGACTCTTTGTGACCCCATGGACTGCAGCACACCAGGCTTCCCTGTCCATCCCCAACTCCCAAAGCTTGCTCAAACTTATGTCCTTTGAGTTGGTGATGCTATCCAACCATCTCATCCTCTGTCATCCCCTCTTCCTCCTGCCTTCAATCTTTCCTGGCATCAGGGCCTTTTCCAGTGAGTCAGTTCTTCACATCAGGTGGCCAGAATATTGGAGTTTCAGCTTCAGCATCAGTCCTTCTAGTGAATATTCAGGACTGATTTCCTTTAAGATTGACAAAGCTCCTCCTTTGGGTGAAGCATATTTTTCTGTAAGCATCCTGAGATAATGTGCCTGTTGGAGTAAACATTTTGAGACCTTGCTTATCTAAAAATGTCTTTTTGCTCCCCTTTAAAAATAACTTTTTATAGTTTGGGTGTAAAATTCTAGTTTGGGAACTATATTCCTTTGGAATTTTGTTTCCTAACTTCCAATATTGCTATTAAGCCACCCAGGAGCATTCTGATTCTTCGTCCATTGCATGACACCTCTTCTTGATTTCTGGTTTCTGGAAATCTTTAGGCTCAAAATTTTCTCATCCGGGTGTCAATTTTGTTTCTTTCACATTCGTTTTGCTAAGCATTCAGTGGGCTGTGCATGTCCTCCATTTCTGAGAAATTACCTTAAATTGTCTTACTCATTATTTCCCCCACTTCATTTTCTCTGTTCTTGCCTCCCCAAACTCTTAAAATTCAGATGTGGGACCTCCTGGGTTGATACTCTAATTTTCATGTTTTTTACTCATTTTTGAAAATGTGTTTGTCTTTTCTGTTCTGTGTGCTACCATATTTCCTTAACCTTCCCTTCTATTGAATGTTTCATTTTGGCTCCAGTATTTCCCATTCCAAAGATACTCCTTGTGTCTCCTGAGTGTTCCATTTGTAGAGCGCCCTGCAGTTCCTTCTCCTATCTCTAAGGTTGTTAACAGCAGAGGTTTCTGTTCACTGTTTGCTTCTGCTCCCTGCGTTGTCATGGTTTCTCGGTCTTTCTCTTGCTGTAGCCACAGTTATTTCATGAGCTAGAGATGACCTCGGTGTGTTTTACTTCTTCACAGGAGGCTCCAAGCCCACCAGCCCTTAACACAAATCCTCACAAATCCCATTGCTTTAAATATAGCCCAAAGAAGGATATATTTAGCCACCTGAGCCTGCCTGCTTTGCAAAAGGGCACTCAACATCAGCTCCCGGTAGATAAGACAAAGCCCAGAGCGATAAAAACCCCAAACTTGCTGCTGCCCTTCAGGGTTCTCTGACCCAGAAACTCCCCACTGGACTCCTGAGTGACATCACCGAGACACACAAGTCCTGTCTGCGATTGCCCTCTCTCCTGGAAGTTCCCTCGCCCTGTTCCCTCTCTGGGTGCTGCAGCTGTTCCTGTAAGGTCTCCCGCTAGGCCTTCAGCTGTCTATAAGGTCCTTTTCAAGCAGTCGTGACCAAGCCCTTCCCAGTAAAGCCTGTTCTGTGATCCTGTCTCATCTTGGTCCTGTCTCTTCCTTGATCAACCCCGAAGTTTTCAACCTCACCAGACCTAAAGATGGGGCTTTCCTCACACATTCCGGCGGTCCACTCACAGGCCTCCTGGGCTCTGGGTGTGGGCAGGCCTCGTCCACCTTGAGCGTCCCTTTGAAGATCTGGTGGGAACTAGAGTCCTACGGTCAGCATCGAGATAACAGCTCTTGGTCAGCTTCTCCAGGGAAAAATCTCCAGCCTCCCTCCTGAGGAGTCCAAGCCTGGCTGCCAGTACTCTGCATGCCAGGGGAGGAAAGGACTTGACCCTTGAAGGGTGGAGGGTGAAGGGCAAGGCCACTCTCATCCACCGACGGGTCTGAGAGCCCACACCCCTCAGCTACCAACTAGACCCAGCTGGACTGAGGCCACCAGGTACAGCTGAGGCGTGGCTGCCGTACAGAAACCAAGGACTTAAACAAATGTCTACTTCCCCAGTGATGAGACCTCCCCACAAGCCTCTGTGTCGCAGACACATGGGTTTTTCTTAGGACAGGAGATCACGAACTTCTCTAAAGGGCCAGACAGCAAAGATTTTAGGCTTTACAGGCCACGTGGTTGATGTCACAACTATTCAACTCTGCCATCATAGTGCAAAAGCAACTCTGTCAACGAAGAAGCATGGTTTCCTTCCAAAATCACTTGATTTATGGACACTGAAATTTGAATTTAATATAATTTCACATCATGAACAATAATCTTTCTTTTGACTTTTTCCCCAACCATTTAGAAACATAAAATTCTTAAATACATAAAATAGACAACCAACAAGAACCTGCTATATAGCACAGGGAACTCTACTTAAAATTCTGTGATAACCTATATGGGAAAAGAATCTGAAAAAGAATGAATATATGTATAACTGAATCACTTTCCTGTACACTTGAAACTAACACAACATTGCAGAGCAACTATACTACAACAAAATTTTTAAAAAAAAAATTTTTTTAATAAAACCCCCAAAATAAATAAATAAAAGCCATAAAATTCTTAGATTTCTAACTCTACCTAAAAGTGGCAAGCCGCACTTGGCCCAGTGTCAGAAGCTTGTCCATCCCTGTCCTAGAACATCGTGGTCGAGAGTTTATTGTCAAAGTCCTCTGAACCTTTCTTCCTCCTCTGCCTAGAATGCTCCCAGGGCTGGTTTTTGTAGGTAGAAGAGTTACTGGTTCTCTCTCTCTCTCCTCCCCCTCGTGCAGCATCTAAGATGTGCCATGAAAATGCAGACACTTATGAATTGCCCTGGAGTGGAAAAGGTGGTGACAGCAATTCCAGGAGTTCCTGCCAAGTTCTACCCTGGGTGGAACAAGTTGTTGATTGTTTCTGTCCCTGGATTTTACCCAAGGTGATACAGGAGTCCAGGGAGAGGAGAGGAGATGGCTGGGGGAGGTGGGGGCCCTGAGGCAGAGCTTGTGAGTCAGAACCTCTGTCTCCAGCAAGAAAGGTGGTTTTCAGTAAGCCAGAACTTTCTAATCTCAGTTTTCAAATCAGCAAGGAATCCTCCATTGCAGGGGCAGAATGGGGATTTGGCAGAGAAAAAAGCTGCTTCTGCCACTCCTTTTTTTAAAATTAATTTTTATTGGAATATGTTGATTTACAACGTCATGTTAATTTCTGCTGTACAGCAAAATGAATCAGTTATACGTGTATCCACTCTTAGATTCTATTCCCATGTAGGTCATTACAGAGTATTAAGTAGAGTTCCCTGTGCTATACAGTAGGTTCTTATTAGTTACCTATTTTATATATAGGCTTGTGTATATGTCAGTCCCAATCTCCTGATTCTTAATGTGCATGTTGAGGGTAAATCAGGTCTACTTGCTGAGCCTCAATTCCTCTGTCTCTAAAATGAAGATTGGCATTCCCTACCTCATTGGGTAGTCCTGTGGTTTACTTCCTAAAATTCCCATCACATCAAGGGAGCTCAATGGCAGTATAGTTCCAATTTATCTAGACAAGGAAACTCAGAGAGGTTAAGGCAGCATTCCAAAGGCACACAGCTCACTAAAGGGTGGTGGCAGGAATCCAATTTATTTTCTCAACTCTCCACCGATATTCTTTCTTCGACCCTGCACTCCGAGAAGAGGAGGCCTTAGTTCTTTTTCTTACCATACCTGAAATTCTACAGTAGGGAAGGCGTCAGGGCTGAGAACATCAGGTCTGCTCCACCCTGCTTTCTCCCAGCCGCGCCCGCCACCCCCCTTGGTTTCTGCTGCAGGGGACAGACCCTCTCCTCCCTCAGTCAGACACTGGGCAAAGCGGCCGCTCTGCACCACACAGCTCAGTATGGATGGGCCTCACCTCTCCGCCACCTCCCCTCTCCCGGCATCTCATCCCCACCGCCTTCCTGAGGCCGGCTCCCTTCCCCTGGACAGCTACAAAGATTCTTTGTAAAGTATTTATTACACGCAGAGGAGTGAGAGCCAGGGCCTGGCTGCACTCAAACCACCGGGGCCCCCAGCCCTGTTTACATAAAGACAGGAGCCAAGACAGGTGACCCTGTTGCCCTGGGGGCGGGAGAGAGGGCGGGCGACTGAAAACTGAACCCAAGTCCAGACCCCAGGCTCGGGGTCCCGGTTTCTGGGCTACGTCCCACAGGAGCGGCGCCTCCGCGCCGTTACCCAGGGAGGCCTGTTTACTCGGCTGGGTGAGAGTTGTTTGCACAGGGAGGGAGTCATAGTGCCATCTGGTTGTTCTCTGGCTGAGTGGGGGCGGGGGTCCTTCGCAGGTCAGGCCTCATCTGCGTTCCAGGGCCTCTGAGCAAGCAGTCCCCTGACCACAGTCTTTTGGAGACGCTTGTTGCTGCGGCCAGCACAGCAGGTAGGGATCGAAAGTGGTTGACACACAGTTTGGGAAAAAGAAACTAGAGGCAAAATTAAAGTTTAAAGATGGGACCGGGGGACTCAAGACTCCTTGGGTCAAGAGCCCTGTTCCTCAGAGCCACATCACTTTTATCTAGTGTCTTGGCAAGTAGCAAGGTTCTGTTGTGCTACCATGAAGTCAGCCTCCTGTGTCCCTGGACACCTGTCCCATTTTATTGATTACTTTAAACTATCTGTTGTTTTCTTGTACAAGGGCTATCGCCTAGCTGGAGGTCATAGACTCGCATATGCCTTGGGAAAACATCCTGGTGTGTGCACAAGCAGCGCTCTGAACTTGCGCAGACCTGCCGTTCCAAGGTCCACACTATGTTTTTCCTTAGCTTAGCAGGGCATGACAACCCCAGCTGATCAACCTGATGTACTTTTATCTGGGTTATGCTGTATTGCTATATTTTGCTTTTATTCTTTTCCCATGGTGATTTTCTCATGGCTTAGCCAGAGCAACAGGTGGCTGACTGTTAACCCCTGCATATCCCCCTTTTTGTTTTTGTAGCAGAAGATATGTTGATCTTGCAACTTCTTTCTTCATTAGTTTTTGGAGGGTTTTTTGCATGCATCTGAGGACTATTGTTAGTTTCCTCATCTGTATGAGTTTGGGCTCCCCAATATACTCTGAGATTTTTGTGTATGTCTGGAGATAGTCTTTTTTGGACCTTGGTGAGGCTGTTCAGAACCCAAATGTCTCCAATTCCTGGAGGGACGAGACAAAAAAGAAAAATGTTTTAATTTTACCCACAGGTATAAATCACAAAATTCTTTTAAACCATCAGTGACTTGAGGAGAAGAGTTTTTTAATAGCTGAAAACAAAGATTAGAAGCCAGTAATATGTCAGACAAAAAGTCAAGAAAATTATAGTCATATTTAGCAGTCTGTTTAATCTCATATAGCCAAGAGGTCCTTGCCTGGTGACAAAGGATATCCATGAAGGTGATAGTCTCCAAGAAGCTCGTGAAATTTTTGCCAGTGTCTGTGCAAACTGTCCAGCAAAGTGGGTGCCCTGATCACTGGAGATTGCAGAAAATGTATTTTAGCCATTTTTTCCCATTGTGAGATATTAACCCTACAGCCAGGAAAGGCTTTATCCTATCAAATAAAAGTGAGGTTTGTCAGGGGGCCAGGAAAAGCCAAGCGGCCGTCTTGGACTTCCCATAGCCCTGACTGGTTTATAGCCATTGTTTATCCATTTCAAACTTTCTGATGAGGGGTTAATTTTATAGAAGCAGAATGAGCTTTGTCTATGTGTGCCATAGTTTCCAAAGATCATTGTGAAATAACACTCATTGATTTTATCAAAGTAACAAAAGATTTTAAAAGCAAGTATGAATCACTTAAAGACAAATTTACATAGTCTGTTATCAAAAGCCATATTTCAAGAAAACTTTGCTTTTTAACAGGAAGAGAAAATCAAATTCCAGATTGGTACCAGCTTATATTCATTGTGAAACAATAGTTATTCACTTAGTCAAAGTAACAATAAAAGATTTCAAAGGCAGTTTAATGTCTTAAGAAATTTGTATCATGCACAAAACTCTCGTCCACTTGCCACAAACCTTTTTTATACTTCTGTGTTCATCACTCTATTTGCCCATTCAGAGAACAGCCACCTGTAAGTTCAGATGTATTTCCCTTTTCTTTAATAGAATGTAATTCCATTCCTTATACCTTTTTATTAAAAACACACGTCCTACTTTCTTTCAGCAACCATGAACTGTACGTCATATCATCATTTTGTAGACTGGTAAATATAACTCACCCAAAGCTATGTCATTTGCAAAAGTATCTTCACAAAGTCAATAAATAAACATTTATACCAGGTATCAATTCAATAGTGAATATTTCCCAGTTCACAGAAGCCTGAAATTCGTTTTAGTTTAATTTTTGGAATTTAAAATTGTTTGATTCGTAAGCACTTACTTCTCTTTAGGCCAATTAAATAGAGCTCGTTGACCAATTAGCCTTTAGCAGTTTTGTCCAAGAACGAAGACACACAGTGAGACACACATAAATAGAGATCTCATCCTTTTCTGTTGGATATTTAAAATGTCTCGTTTTTTTTGTTTGATATTTGAAATGTCTCTTTGCCCCTTCTTTTTTTCTTGGTTTGAGTTCTACCAATTTGTTTATGGCTGGAGTCCCAGATAGAGTGGGTTGTGTATCCCAAGGATGTGATAAGAGTTAACTTTAGGTTTTTTCCCAGGTCTGTTTTTGCTTCTCAGGCAGAATTGGAGCTCCAAAAAAGTATTTTAACAAGCCAACTTTTTTTTTAATTGCACATGCAAGAAGAACCGGTTTTTCAACTTCAAAAAAGATTTTATTTTAACCAGTTTTTTTCCAAAGTCTAAAGAATATCATGGCCATTCAGTGTCAAAAATGTCATCTCTCTTTTTTGTACTCATAGTTTCATAGCTAAACTTTAAACCAGAGAGTGTTCTAGTTGGCTTTGATGACAGGGGTAAACTGATAAGGTGTTGTCCCAGCAAGGATTGCCTCTCTGGGGAGGTGAGGTCTTCTCTTAAAGAAAGCCTGTCCTTTAACCTCTATTTTCTCCCAGGCTCTTATGCAGTATTGCCTCACCTGTTCTATAGCCTTATCTTCCATAAGCACTTGATCTTGAGTTCTCCCCCAATTTCCACTGCCTATCAATTGATCTAAAGAGATGGGGATCTGTCTGGCTTGGTCACGAGCCACCATAATCAAATGGGAACCCTCAGCTAGTCCCTGCACTATTTCCAAGGTAAAAGGAGAATTTACTTCATATTTTTGAACAGCTTTCTTAAGTTCCATTAGTATTTTGGAGGGAATCTGTTTGTACACAGCCTCATACACCCCATTAGGATTATTAGGATCTTTCTAGGAGCTATTCTTTCCTGTACTGTCATTGGAAATGTCATGGTCATAGCTTCCAAGTCACCCTCCTGTTGAGCCCACCAAACACTTTTCTGGAGGGGTAACAGAACTGTTGTCTGTGGCAAGGAAGGAAAAGCTTGAGTCACTCGAGAAGGAGGAAGAGGAGGTAAAGGAAATTCGTCCTCCCCAAAGGTGCAGTTTCGCTCTTGGCGATTTTTTTTGGGCTCCAAAATCACTGCAGATGGTGACTGCAGCCATGAAATTAAAAGACGCTTGCTCCTTGGAAGAAAAGTTATGACCAACCTAGACAGCATATTGAAAAGCAGAGACGTTACTTAGCCAACAAAGGTCCGTCTAGTCAAAGCTATGGTTTTTCCAGTGGTCATGTATGGATGTGAGAGTTGGACTATAAAGAAAGCTGAGTGCCAAAGAATTGATGCTTTTGAACTGTGGTGTTGGAGAAGACTCTTGAGAGTCCCTTGGACTGCAAGGAGATCCAACCAGTCCATCCTAAAGGAGATCAGTCCTGAATATTCATTGAAGGACTGATGCTGAAGCTCCAATACTTTGGCCACCTGATGTGAATAACTGACTCATTGGAAAAGACCCTGATGCTGGGAAAGATTGAAGGCAGGAGGAGAAGGGGACGACAGAGGATGAGATGGTTGGGTGGCATCACTGACTTAATGGACATGAGTTTGAATAAACTCTGGAAATTGGTGATGGACAGGGAGGCCTGGCGTGCTGCAGCCCATGGGGTCACAAAGAGTCAGACATGACTGAGTGACTGAACTGAACTGAAGCAAAGGTGCAGTTTCGCTCTCGGTGATCCTTCACTTTCGAGCCCCACGTTGGGCGCCACTTGCTACAGCCAGCACAGCAGGTAGGGATCGAAAGTGGTCGACACACAGTTTGGGAAAAACAAAAAGGGACAGAATTAAAGTTTTAAAGATGGGCCCATGGGACTCAAGACCTCTTGGGTCAAGAGCCCTGTTCCTTGGAGCCACATCACTTTTATTTAGTGTGCTGGCAAGCAGAAAGGATCTGTTGTGCTTCCATGAAGTCAGCCTCCTGTGTCCCTGGTCACGTCTCCCATTTTATTGATTACTTTAAACTACCTTTGTTATTTGCTTGTACAAGGGCTATCGCCTAGCTGGAGGTCATAGACCCGCATATGCCTTGGGAAAACATCTTGGTGTGTGCACAAGCAGTGTTCTGAATTTGCGCTGACCCGGCGTTCCAAGGTCCACACTGTTTTTCCTTAGCTTAGCAGGGCGTGACAACCCCAACTGATCGACCCGATGTACTTTTATTTGGGTTTTGCTGTATTGCGGTATTTTGCTTTTATTCTTTTCCCATGGTGATTTTCTCATGGCTTAGCCAGAGCAACGGATGGCTGACTGTTAACCCCTGCAGCTTGTCATTCCTTTGAGAGCGAATATGGCGAATTTGGGGAAAATTCTCAAAACAGTGCTAACTTTTCCCCCTGTAATTCATACCCACACCAAATAAATCATCTTGGACTTTTCAAGGTGGGAAGAAATGCAGTTTTCAGCACTCAAGGAATGGTGATGTTTAGCACCATAAGGTACTTTGCAGTTGGCAAAGTATTGTCATTTCCCCATTTCACATGACCTTCAAGACAGCACAGAGGTGGGAAGCTGTGATCAACGTCATCCTGTTTTACAGATGAGGAGCTGACAAGTAGAGTCAAGTTACTGCCACGAAATCACACATGCAACAAGAGGCAGCAGCCCAGTGACTGCAGATGATACTCCTTTTCTACTCTGTCTCTGCCTCCCACTTGGCTGATAAACAGGGTGTGCAGAGAGCTTGTTCCTATATGTAACGGCCTTCCAGGTGGCTCTGGGGAGAGCTGCAGGGCACTGTGTCCAGACCCTGGAGTCTGTCCATGGGTACCACCAGTGGGGTGTTCCCTGGGCACCAGATGGAGCTTTATGTGGACCAGTCATATGAAGCCACATGTAACATACACAGTCTTGTTCAGTTCGGTTCAGTTGCTCAGTCATGTCCGACTCTTTGACCCCATGAACTGCAGCACGCCAGGCCTCCCTGTCCATCACCAATTCCCAGAGTTTATTCAAACTCATGTCCATTGAGTTGGTGATGTCATCCAACCATCTCATCCTCTGCTGTCCCCTTCTCCTCCTGCCTTCCATCATTCGCAGCATCAGGGTCTTTTCCAATGAGTCAGTTATTCACATCAGGTGGCCAAAGTATTGGAGTTTCAGCTTCAACATCAGTCCTTCAATGAATATTCAGGACTGATTTCCTTTAGGATGGACTGGTTGGATCTTCTTGCTCTCCAAGGGACTCTCAAGAGTCTTCTCCAACACCACAGTTCAAAAGCATCAATTCTTTGGCACTCAGCTTTCTTTATAGTCCAACTCTCACATCCATACATGACCACTGGAAAAATCATAGCCTTGACTAGACGGACCTTTGTTGGCAAAGTAATGTCTCTGCTTTTTAATATGCTGAATATTAATTAATAGGTTATAATTAATATTATTAATAAATTGGTCATAACTTTTCTCCCAAGGAGAAAGTGTCTTTTAATTTCATGGCTGCAGTCACCATCTGCAGTGATTTTGGAGCCCAAGAAAATAAAGTCTCTCACTGTTTCCATTGTTTCCCTGTCTATTTGCCATGAAGTGATGGGACTGGATGCCATGATCATAGTTTTCTGAATGTTGAGTTTTAAGCCAACCTTTTCACTCTCCTCTTTCACTTTCAAGAGACTCTTCAGTTCTTCTTCGCTTTCTGCCATAAGGGTGGTATCATCTGCATATCTGAGATTATTGATATTTCTCCCGGCAATCTTGATTCCAGCTTGTGCTTCATCCAGCCCAGCATTTCATATGACATACTTGGCATACAAATTAAATAAGCAGGGTGACAATATACAGCCTTGACGTACTCCTTTCCCGATTTGGAACCAGTCTGTTGTTCCATGTCCAATTCTAACTGTTGCTTCTTGACCTGCACACAGATTTCTCAGGAGGTGAGTCAGATGGTCTGGTATTCTCATCTCTTGAAGAGGTCTCCACAGTTTGTTGTAATCCACACAAAGGCTTTGGCATAGTCAATAAATACAAAGTCAAGTGGGCCTTAGGAAGCATCACTACGAACAAAGCTAGTGGAGGTGATGGAATTCCAGTCAAGCTATTTCAAATCCTAAAAGATGATGCTGTGAAAGTGCTGCACTCAATATGCCAGCAAATTTGGAAAACTCAGCAGTGGCCACAGGACTGGAAAAGGTCAGTTTTCATTCCAATCTCAAAGAAAGGCAATGCCAAAGGATGTTCAAACTACTGCACAATTGCACTCATCTCACATGCTAGCAAAGTAATGCTCAAAATTCTCCAAGCCAGGCTTCAATAGTACGTGAACCGTGAATTTCCAGATGTTCAAACTGGATTTAGAGAAGGCTGAGGAACCAGAGATCAAATTGCTGACATCCGTTGAATCATTGAAAAAGCAAGAGAGTATCAGAAAAACATCTGTTTCTGTTTTATTGACTGTGCCAAAGCCTTTGCCTGTGTGGATCACACACTCTTGTACCACCAGCGAAATGGTGGTGAGGGAACATGGTATGGGACCGCTGAAGTTTCCTCCAAGTTCATTTGCCCCTGCTTCCTCTCTGCCTTATCTCCCTGCATTAAAACTGTGGGTTTCTACCTGAAGCCCTGACCTGAGTTCCAAGAATGGTCCCAGCTCCTTCTTCCTGTTCTTTATCTTCCCTTTTTAACCCCAAACACCAAACCCACCCAATAGGCATCACTCCCAGCTGCCTCCCCTTTCTCTCTCCACCTCTGTCCCTTCAGTCCAGCTGCCCTGCTCCATCCAAATTGCTTTGACCTGTGAAGTCGATTGGAACTTCTCAGCTCTGTTCCCGCCCCTGTTAGCCCAGGCCCAGCACCTGACTCTGCACCTGACCAGCCTCATCTCCTGGTCTTTCCCCTCCCTGTCAAATCCTGTCTCCCCTTCTCCTCACCAATCCATCCTTCAGTTACTACTTTTCTGCCAACTGATGTGCAACTCTGTCTTTACAGCTTGCCAAGTACAGTTGCCTTTGTGCATGTACAAACATTCTTACCAAGTCTCATTTAGAAGTTAGTTTTTCCTCCCTGCTGGATCTCTCCTCATCTCCTGCCTAAACTACTACTGGTTTGGGGTGGTGTTGGGGGCGGGGGGCAGATGTGGGAGTTTTGCTTGTAGGTTTTGAGTTTTTTTGTTCGTTTGTCTTTGCCTTCAGTACACCTGAGTTCTGCCTGCCTTTAAAAGAAAAATTGGCCACACTGTGTGGCATGCAGTATCTTAGTTCCCCAATCAGGGATCGAACCCTGGTCCCCTGCAGTGGAAGTGTGGAGTCTTAACCACTGGATTGCCAGGGAAGTCCCCTGCCATTGTTCCTTTAACCAACCTACATTAAGATCTTTCCCTACCTTCCTGACAAGTTGCTCTTTATAAACTTTCAAGTATTCTTCCTAACATGAAGACCTCACTTCCTTTCCTCCAAAAATTCTAATTAACCCTCTCCAATCTCTTCTTTCTCAACATTCAGAGCCTGTCAACAATCGTAGAATATGACTTCTGGAAGGACTTCCCTGGTGGTCCAGTGGTTAAGAATCCACCTGCCAATGCAGGGAACATGGGTTCAGTCTCTGGCTGGGGAAGATTCCACATGCCTCAGAGCAACTAAGCCCATGCACCCCAACTGCTGAGCCTGTGCTCTAGAGCCTGAGAGCCACAACCAGTGAGCACCACGCCATAACATAATGAAGCCCGCACCTAGAGCTGGTGCATGGCAGCAAAGAGTAGCCCCTGCTTGCTACAACTAGAGAAGGCCCATATTGTAGCCATGATGACCCAGCACAGCCCCAAATAAGTAACTAAAGAAAGAAATAAAAATAAATATTAAAAAAAGTGACTCCTGGAACCAGCAGCTCTAAGAATCAGGTGGCCATGAATGACCGTTCTCCCCATGACCAGTCACCCCGTGCCACCTGGGTGTGTTTACACATCCACACTTTGTCTCCTTACCCTGCAAGCTCCTTGTGGCAGTTAAGAGATCCTTTTCCTTTGTAAACTACACAGATGTTTAGAGGAAGCTCTGGATTCATTTGGCTGCTTTCCAGTTTCTAGCCCAACTCAGACATGTCCTGTATCCTGTGTCCTATTACCTGTAGGTTTGGAGTTACATCAAAGGCAATTTGCAGGGGGTGGGGGAGGAGGCACTGTGTAAAAATTGAGAAACTTCAACTGAATATTCCATTTCTCTTTTCTCCTTGGAAGAATTAGCCTCTCTGGAAATTCTGAGTCCACACCCGGCTTGGCAGCAATAGCCTGAAGGGTGAATGCTTCCCTTGGCCAGAATGTGTGCTCAACAGATGGGCAACTCCCCACAGTCTCACTTCGAGCTCAGGTAACAGTTACATTTACCCCAGCCATTGGCTAGCCTGGCCCCTGTGGGCACTTGGGGGTAGGGTGGCTGGACATGCATAAAGAGAAATCGGTGTTCAATAGAATAAAAGTGTGGGACTTAGAGACAACAAGAAGAGAAGCTGCATGCATCACAGCTGACTGTGGAGCAGGCTTAGACAACCCCTTTTTCTTTTTTTTCCTAAGTAATTTTTTATTTGAGTATAGTTGTTAGTTTCTGCTGTATAGCAAAATGAATCAGTTATACATATACATACATCCATTCTTTTTTAGGTTCTATTCCGTAGGTCATAACAGAGTATTGAGTAGAGTTCCCTGTGCCTGACAGAGACAATCCTTTTTTCTACTACCAGAGAGTTACCTTGGAAAGAGGCACCCCACAGAACCCTTAATTCTGTCCTGGGAAACCCGCAATCAGGCAGAGAAGTGTATTTATGCAGCTCTGAATATACGCATCACTTCACTTTGTATTTTGGTGACTCGTACGTTGGTCTAATGTCCCCACCAGATTGTAAACTTCTAGACTACCAGTGCAATGTCACTATCATATCCTCCAAAACAAGCATAATCCCTGATACATAATATATCATGATCAATGGCTGTGAATAAATAAGTTCTGCCGTAATGCTGATGTAACTCAATAAATTAAGCAAGGTCAATAGAAGGACACTGGTCACCCTACGGGTGTAAGTAACTTTGCTACAGCACAAAGATAAGAATTAAGCCTCTTTGGGGAGGAAATGCGGTTATACATTTATTTTTTATTGAAGTATATAGTTGATATACAATATAAGTTACAGATCTATAGTGATTCACAGTTTTTAAAGGTTCTACTCCATTTATAGTTATGAAATATTGGCTATATTCCCTGGGTTGTGCAATATAACCTTGTAGCTTATTTTATACATAATCGTTTGTACCTTTTATTCCCCACCACTGTATTCCCTCTTTCCTTCTCTCTCCCCACTGTAACGATTAGTTTGTTCTCTGTATCTGTGAGTTTTTTTCTTTCATGTTACCTTCACCAGTTTGTTGTATTTTTTAGATTCCACATATAAATGTTGTATTTTTTAAATTCCACATACAAATATCATACAGTATTTGTATTTCTCTGTCCCATTTATTTTACCTAGCATAATACTCTCCAAGTCCATTCATGTGGTTGCAGATGGCAAAATTCCATTCTTTTTTATGGCTGAGTAGTTTCCCATTTTGTATATCTACAAACACACACACACCACATCTTCTTAGCCCATTCACCTGTTAATGGACACTTAGATTGCTTCCATATCTTGGCAATTATAAATGATGTTTTTTATATATATGTATGTATATATATATAAATATTAATTCACTTGTCAGAATCTGTCCTAATTAAACAATCCAAAAGACATTTGCACAAAAATCTTCATTTAACTATTTCTTAACCTAGCAAAACTTTCAAAGTATTCAGCATGTCTAGAAATATAGGAATTACTAAATAATTAATGATACACTGCTTGATGGAATACTATATAGCTATTAAAATGATGCTTATCCATTCCGTGTACCAAAATTTTAAATGTCAGTGATATGATAATTAAGCTTTTTCAAGTAGTACACATAATTTCACATCAACCACATCCGGCTTTGCTAGGTGACAAGGAACCAAGTAAGACTCTTTTATTGGCAAGGAATTTATTGTAAGGACACACAGGGTAATAGGGAGACAGGGAACAATAACATCTGCAGCAAAGTTAAGCAATGCCCAGAATAGGGGCCTGAAGGTTATCCAGAGGGTCACCTCCTCATGCCTTGGGTTCTCAGCAGTGGGTGGCTGGGCTCCCCTCTGTGCACCTTGCCATGTGGTGCATCGGCCCTGAAGCTGCTGCTAACCCATGACACCCACAGTTTCGTGGCTTCTGTCACCTAATGTCTTCTGCTGATTGATTTCTGCTTGGCCCGGGTTTTCTGTTTGTCTCACATTTGAACTCCCCAAGAAAGGAGATCTAGATACTTTAGTTCCCTACTGTTCCATTCTTCAGAGCTCTCAGAACAGACCACCTCTGTAATTCCAGTGGCCAGCATATAAGCTGTGCTTCCAAAAAGTGCCTAAACCTGATCCCATCAATTCAGTCCAAAAAGTGGTCACACAGTATGAATGTGGCAGGTACTTGAAACATATCAGCCACCTATCCAATATAATCTATAGTTTTGAACCATGTTTAAAATAATAAATAAAAGCATATACATATGAAAGGGCTTCCCAAGTGGTGTTAGTGGTAAGGAACTCATCTGCTAATGCAGGAGATGTAAGAGACACTGGTTCCATTCCTGGGTTGGGAAGATCCCCTGAAGAGGGGCATGGCAACCCACTCCAGTATTCTTGCCTGGAGAATCTCATGGACAGAAGAGCCTGGTGGGCTACAGTCCATAGGGTCAAAAAGAGTTGGATATGACTGAAGCGACTTAGCCATACACCCACACAGACATATGAAAACAGATAGGAAAGAGATAAATCCATCATAGTTGGGTTAGGGTGGAAGGATTATAGGTGATTACTTTTCTCCATTTTGCACTTTTCCTTTAACGATACTGTAACTGACTTTTGGTTTTCAAATATTTTTTCAAAGTACTCTTCAAACTATAGGAGTCATGCAGCCAAGCTACTGAGTTCAGTCTCTCCCCAGAACTTGCCTTGGAATATAGAGCAAAGTCACAATCATTAAAGTCTGTGGGTGCTCTTGCTAAGCAGGTAGAGTATTACTTCTGCCTTATCTTGCCAGGTGAAGGCCATAATTGTTGTAGGTTGTGAAAGCACCTTAAAGGCAAAAGTGCCTGTTATTATTCTGAAAACTTCTTTTAAATTGCTATAATAGCATATGTCACATGAGCAGAACATAGAACCTTACGACTAGCTTGGGCATAGAAAGACGTTCTTTATCCACAAGCCAAGTATTTGAAAATACAACCCCCTCAATTGGCAGACACCTTCAGGGCTGGAGAGGAACTACCACCATAGTTTTGTGAAACTGAGCCACCCATGGCTTTACTTTGATCTCCTCTGTGTACATCGTGGAGAAGGCAGTGGCACCCCACTCCAGTACTCTTGCCTGGAAAACCCCATGGACAGAGGAGCCTGGAAGGTTGCAGTCCATGGGGTCGCTAAGGGTCGGACACGACTGAGCGACTTCACTTTCACTTTTCACTTTCATGCATTGGAGAAGGAACCCACTCCAGTCTTCTTGCCTGGAGAATCCCAGGGACGGGGGAGCCTGGTGGGCTGCCGTCTATAGGGTCGCACAGAGTCGGACACGACTGAAGCGACTTAGCAGCAGCAGCAGTGTACATCGTTCTTTCAGCTCCTCTGCCACAAACATACAGTTACTAAGTATTATTGCTTGATAAAAACTCTAATTACTACAAGGACTGCCCGAGGTGAAAAAGGAGAAATCGAATTATCAGATGGACTGGTGTGAGTTGGACAGCCTGTTTATCCTTTCGTCCCCAGCCCTAACTTGGGGGCGCACAGGCTGCGGGAGGGGACCCCCAACGCGGGAGGCTGCACCTGTGCAGTGGACACGTCCAGCATTGGGGAAACCGAGATGTCGAATCCTCCCACCCTCCTAGAGAGGACCCGGAAGCGCGGCGCAGTCCCGGAAGGCGAGGTGCTGACACACTTCCGGCCTTTGTGACTCATTGTGTCTGTGTCGAGGCGTCAGGACGGCCGGGACCTGAGCGCGGCGCCCTTCGGCCGGCCTGAGCCCCAGAGTCAACTCCTTTTGCTCGCCCCCAGCCGCTCCCGGGGCTCACGGTGAGATTTGGGGCCGGCCCCTGAGGGAGCGGGCGGGGCTGCAGGGGTGTGTGCGTGGAGGTGGGCTCTGCAGCTGCGAACCTGGGGTCCTCTCCTGGCGGCCGGGTCGCCGCGAGCAGCGAGTCCGTACCCCTGTCCCCACCTCAGGCCGGGCTGTAGGCAGCGCCGTCCCCCGGGGCAGCCGACCCCGCCCCATCGGGGACCCGGGCAGGGAGGGGGCCTCTGTCCTTGGCAGGGGGTCCTGGGAGACCCGGGGGAACGGCTGTCTGCGGGTCCCTTCCGGGCCCTCAACTGCAATGTCGTCTTCGCTTGACGTTTTTGCAAACCGGGTCACGAGCGAACCGACCCCTGTTGGATTTTTTTTTCTTCTCTGCCTTAGTCGCCATTTGCTTTGATTCTCGTGAGAGGTATTTTTTAATTTTCGGGGTCCTTGAAGGATCTGCAGGTGAAAAATGCGGAAGGCTGAGAAACGGACACGTTTCAAGATGCCGAATATGTGTTTCCAGATCACCTGCTTCTCCCCACCCCGTCCCCCGAGCGGTGATTAAAGAGCGTCTGAAGCCTAGTCTGAGTGGATGAAGAAGTGATCTGGTCTAATAGAGATGATACATACGTCCCACTCTCAGCTTTAGGGGATATTTCGAAGGCTTTGAAAACGAGCTGTCCGGAAGATTAGGTGCGTTTTTTATTTCTGGGTAGTATTACTCTGCCTGACTTGGAAGGGTGAAGAGTGAAAGAATTTGGAAATTGCACGGGACCATTAGGAGACTGATTAACTGAGTGACCTTGGATAAGACAGGACACTTCTGCCAACTCTCGGTTCTGTCATCCATCAGATTAGGTTTTCTCCAAAGGCCTCTCCAACTTTGAGATTATTTGCTTTAGTCAGTGTAATTGAAAAATTCAGCTACAGTTCAGCCTGACACTGCCCCCTGCCCTCCCCTTCCTACAGTGCCTCCAGTACACAATAAGATACTTTCACTATAGAGAGTGGCTGTTACATGGCCTGGGACCAAAGAAAGCATTTATTGTACAGGCCATTGCTAGGCGGATTGGAGGTGGTCAATAAATACTTGTTGAATTGAATTGTGGAGGATTCATTGTAACCAGTCAACAAAGCCCTGTTACTGTATTTGCCAGCCACATGTGGAGAAATAGTTTTATTATTTAGGGAATCATGATGATAATTTGCCCCAAAATGTTTCTCCATGTTTGTATTGTCTCTGAATTAATATGCACAATTCTTGTTCATTATTTCAGGCTGTTTTCACCAATCTTAAAATACAAACAGGGAGGCTCACTAATTAATAACCTTAGGCTTTTGCTGATTCTCTGCTTGATCTAAGCATTTAAATTTTTGCTAACTTTATACTGTATCTAAATACAGATGAGTGTTATGTTAAATCTTTCCTTTTTATTCTGAGTATCAGTATTCTTTTGGAATTCTCAGGATACCTAGTTATCTTTTAAAGGTAGCTTTTTCATGTTTTAAAACATTTCAGAGTGCTTCTCAAAAATGGGGAGGGTGCACTTTGTTTAAAATGTCAAGACTATACCCTGGAAAAGATACTGGCCTGTTTAGAAAATAGCCTCTGAAATAAACTGAGCTTGTAACTCCAAGCCTTTCTTGTAAGAAAATCTTTTGTATTTACCTTTGGTGAAAACCAGTTACTGGGGATAATCTTATCTATATCGGATAGTGTGTCAGAATGGTTTGCAACTCAAAGGGACCCCAGAGGTAGTTTTCTGCTCCTCTGATCCTACCCTGCCCGCCGTTTGACAGGTAAAGATACTGGGTGTCAGAGAGGTTAAATAACTCACCCAGGGTCATGTAACTTACTCCTCATAGGAGACTAGAATTCAGTTGTTACAACTTGTGTTGCTTTCACTATAACAGGGTTTGTCCCGTTGCTTAAGCGAGTTTGGTGTGATGGTTGGAACCTGAACTGAGTCCCACAGAACTCATTTCAAATCCTGACTTAACTATTTAATTGCTCTGTGACCTTGGGTGTTACTTAACATCTATCAACCTTAGCTTCATTGTTATACATTGTGACCATAATTATACCTACCTCCTAAGAGTGTTGTGTGAAATGCCTGGTACATAGACCAGTTAACATTGGTTCTTACTATTATGCCTGCTAGAGGCTTCTTGAATTGAACAGATGAGGGGTAAGTGGCATTTCAGCTTAGCTCTAAAGGATAAGGAGGATTTGAAAAGGCAGGGAAGACTGGGAGGGAAATCCCAGGCATTATGATGTGAGAAAGGGAAGACAGTCAAAATATAAGACATTTAGGAAATACTGAGTAGAGTAATTTTGCTGGATGGAAAAGGTTCATGCAGGGAAGGGGAAGAAACTGATGGGAAATGAAGCTTGATGGGGAAGCTGGGACCAGGTGCTGGGGGCTGTTGGATTGGACGGCTCTATGGAGTTGTAGGATGAAGAATCTGAGAGCAAGGTTGGAGATGAATTTTGAAGGGGAGGCAGAAAATGAAGGTAGGGCACCAAAGAGAAGAAGCCATTCTTCACAGAACTAGATAGAAAAATAAGTATGAACAAAGAACTGCATCTCCCTGGTGCTTGGAGATGAATGTACTTACGTAAGGGGAGAGGAATCAGAGATGAAATTCTCAGTCTGAGTGAATGAGATGTTCGTGGACCAGCTGATCCCTAGTTGACACTGAAGGCAGTAAGATGACAAGGGGAGCTGAAATAGTTTAAGTTGTTCTTACTTCTTCTCTTCAATTTAACAGAATTAAGGTCTGCCCAGTTCTTTAGAAGAAGAGTCAACAAGAGTCCTTGTCCTCGAGGGGCTTAACGTTTGGTTGGGAAGTGGTGATAGAAACTCAGGTAATGGTAAGACAAGGAGAGCAGACATGCCTGACAGAGAAAGTCTCGAGAGCATTCAGATGAGGAAGATATCTTTAATTTGGAATGTCAGGAAACAGTGTACATCTTGAAGGTGAGTGAAAATTTGACCAGTTGAGGTTGATAAAGGTGGGAGATTTGTCCTAGCAAAGAAGTAAAGATGCCAAGTCATACCCCAAGTTAATGGGTATTATGTTAACGGGAACGTTAATGGGTCGAATAGGCTGAAATAGAAGGAATCACTACTACTAAGAGAAAAGTAATGGAAGTGGAAGAGTCCAGTGGATTCACTGAGAGTAACTGGGGAAGGAGGGAATGACCAGCAGCAGACTTTGGCAATACTAAGTTGACCTTGGTATGTTGTTCATGTTGGAACAGGGAGAAATGGAAGCAAGACAGACTGGGTGGGGCTGAGGCACTGGTGTCGGCAGGAGATGTGGAGCCTGGATATTGGGATGGTGGAAGATGGCTCTGGGAGGCATCACTGGAAAAGATACTCTTTTTTCCACTTTTCCGAATGAAATGAAGGAGACCCAGCCTTACAGGAGTTATTTAGCCTCCCAGCTGAGAGAAAGCCAGCCAAAAGAGTGGTCTCTTGGACTCCCTGCCTGCTGCCTCTTTCTGTTCAGGTCCTGGCTCTTCTGATGCTCCAGCTCCGTGGGGCCGTTTCCTGGAAGCTGCCTTGTCAGCTGTCAGGTACCCCTTGGGGCTGCCCCAGCACGTGGAAACCTCCTTAGAACTGTTGGAACATCTGCTCTGTACTGTAATGATTCGTGTAAAAACGGGAATTGCAGTTCTCATCTTTTTATTCCCCTCAGTCTAGGCTGACACCATGTGTATTTGTGTTTAGTCACTGAGTCATGTCTGACTCTTGCGACCTTGTGGACTGTAGCCCTCCAGGCTCCTCTGTCCATAGGATTTCCCAGGCAAGAATTTTGGAGTGGGTTGCCATTTCCTTTTCCGAGGGATCTTCCTGACCCAGGGATCAAACCCGAATCTCCTGCATTGGCAGGTGATTCTTTACCACAGTGCCGCCTGGGAAGCCATTGCGTATGATAAATCTTCAGAAATGCTTAGGGAATTGAATACTTGTAACCAAGGACTTTCTAAAGTTGCTCTGAAATTGAAAAACAAAATATATTTCCCCAGCAAGGGGGTGGAGTGCAAAACAAGTCTGAAGGAATGGATCAGTTCAGTTCAGTCGCTCAGTTGTGTCCGACTTTTGTGACCCCACGGACTGCAGCATGCCAGGCTTCCCTGTCCATCACCAACTCCTAAAGCTTGCTCAGACTCGTGTCCATTGAGTTGGTGATGCCATCCAACCATCTCATCCTCTGTCGTCCCCTTCTCCTCCCACCTTCAATCATTCCCAGCATCAGGGTCTTTTCAAATGTGTCAGTTATTCACATCAGGTGGCCAGAGTATTGGAGTTTCAGCTTCAGCATCAGTCCTTCCAATATTCAGGACTGATTTCCTTCAGATGGACTGGTTGGATCTCCTTGCAGTCCAGGGGACTCTTTAAGAATCTTCTCCAACACCACAGTTCAAAAGCATCAATTCTTCAGCACTCAGCTTTCTTTATGGTCCAACTCTCACATCCATACATGACTACTGGAAAAATCATAGCTTTAACTAGACAGATCTTTGTCGGTAATGTCTCTGCTTTTTAATATGCTGTCTAAGTTGGTGATGGCTTTTCTTCCAAGGAGCAAGTGTCTTTTAATTTCATGGCTGCAGTCACCATCTGCAGTGATTTTGGAGCCCAAGAAAATAAAGTCTCTCACTATTTCCATTGTTTCCAAGTGATGGGACCAGATGTCATGATCTTCGTTTTCTGAATGTTGAGTTTTAAACCAGCTTTTTCACTCTCTTTCACTTTCATCAAGAGGCTCTTTAGTTCTTCTTTACTTTCTGCCATAAGGGTGATGTCATCTGCATATCTGAAGTTGTTGATATTTCTCCTGGCAATCTTGATTCCAGCTTGTGCTTCATCCAGCCCGGCATTTCTCATGATGTACTCTTCATAGAAGTTAAGTAAGTAGGGTGACAATATACAGCCTTGATGTACTCCTTTCCCACTTTGGAACCAGTTCAGTTCTAACTGTTGCTTCTTGACCTGCATACAGATTTCTCAGAAGGCAGGTAAAGTGGTCTGGTATTCCCATCTCTTTAAAAGGTTTCCACAGTTTGTTGTCATCCACACAGTCAAAGGCTTTAGCACAGTCAGTGAAGCAGAAGTAGATGTTCTTCTGGAATTCCCTTGCTTTTTAGAAGACGGTTTACAATAGGCCTTTTACCAGTTTAAAGTATTGGAGAAATGACTTAATTCCCACATTCTTTTTATATTTATGCAGAGAGCCTTTTTTAATGTAATGTTCTTTATTGTAATCATAAGCTGCTATTTTAATAATGATTTCTGGTTTTTATTAGGGACCAAAGAAAGAAAAATGAATCTGGTTATAAACCTCAGATTAAAATCATAATCTTTGTTTAGAACGGTCTTCTCCAAACTTTTCCAGTCACACAATCCTGTCAGTAAAAACTGTTTACAAAAGCTACATACATACATCATTATACCAGTATTTTGTATAATTTTTTTTTTTTATTTTGTATAATTTTTAAAAAATACAGTAGTGCTTTTCTAAAATAATCTTGTGCTTTAAATGTACGTGATCCATTTTCCACCAAAATTACTAATAATTTTTTAGTGAAAGTCATGTAATTAAAAATGTTTTGTTAGTTTAAAACTATTGGCTTATCTCATTTTGATACAGCCAGATGCTGTGTCTAAAACTTATTGCTTATTTTGATGGCTGTAAGAGGTGAAAACGATGCTTCAACAAAGGTTTGTCAATTCAGATGAAAGAAATACATTTTTGCATCTGCTTAGTAACTCGTGATTGCTCCTGTCCACCAACCCTCTTCAGTTTTTGTTCTTGAAATTCAGCTTCTACATCTCCCTTTTTCCATGCCCTTATATCACCTGTTCTTATGTTTTATAATTTTAACAAACAGGCTCAAGACCCACTAAAAATCCTCATTTGGAAGTTCTTAAAAAAATTAGGGAATATTTCCAAGTTTTTAAAATGTGTAGACAATAAGGAGTTTCAAGGATGCTGAGTATCAGTTTTAGTGGTTAAAATTATGTAACAACCCACTAATAATTCCTTCCTCATACTTTTTTTTTTTTTTTTTACTTTTTCACTTGTCGGTTGACTTCTTGTTAGATTTAGATCCACACTGGTTTTCACCTTCTAACCTGGCGGAGTTAGAGATTGCTCTGGATAGAAGCTTCAGCCGCCATTTTCTTGTTTGTGTGTGTTTGCCTTCTTAGTGTCTCCCCTTCTAGTAGTTTCTCTGCAAGAATCTCTAAAGCTGCTTGCTCTTGTCTAAAATGTAGTTGATACATAGCATAAAGGTTAGTTTCAAGATACATAATGATTCAATGTTTCTGTGTAATGCCAAGTGATCCCAATAAGTCCGGATAACATCTATCACCATAGTTACATTTTTTTCATTTGAAGAAAAATTTTAAGAACTTCTTTCAGCAGCTTTTGAATATGCAGCACAGCATTAACTGGAGTCGCCACGCTGTGACTCCACCCCAGGACTTATTTTACAACAGGAAGTGTGTGTCGTTTGACCTATTTTGCCCCTGCACCGCCCCCAGCCTGTCTCTTGTGAACATGTTCAGCGTTTAGACCGAGTGAGCTAGTTAGTATCCATTTGTACATTAGATGTGGTCTATTTTCTCTCACTTTTAAAATATGAATAGACCTTCTGATATTTTCCTTATTCAGAGTGGCTCATTTTGTACTGACCTAGGCACCCATAAAAAACATAGAAATATCTGAATGGTGGGTTACACATCCGGGCCTTCAGATCTGGCGTGAGTGTTGGCTCCACTAGGTAGGTTGCTCCTGAGTACACAGCCGAAGTCACCCACGCCACAGTCGCGTCATCTGTAAGAGGGTGCTCCAGGTTGTCCTGGGAACTCGTACATGTGCCGCTGCAAGCCACCGCCTGGCACCCCTCTCTCAGCTCTCACCAGGCTGAGTGTGTAAACACATGATGTCATAACCTGCCTTCCCCTGGAAGGAGAGTGCTTGGACTCCAGCAGACACCCTGAGGGTAGAATTTGCCATTTGGGAGTTTGCTTGCAAAACCTTAATATCTATAAAGTGACAGTGAAAACAGTTGGTACCAGGGACTTTTTTTTCCTTTACTATTCAGAGGCGTTTTTAATGCTTGGATGTGTAGCCTTGTATGAAGTATTAACCGCAAAGTATCACTTTCCATAAAGGTACCAGTAATTTTTTTTTTTTTAACTCTTCAGAAATAGTACAGAAACAGATACCAGACATCTCACAGGACAGAAAGGAGAGCCCAAGAGCACAAACCCTGTTCGGATCAAGTCAGGTCCCTGAGCCTGAATGATGACTGCTGAGTCGAGGGAAGCCACAGGTCTGTCCCCGCAGGCTGCCCAGGAGAAGGACGGTATCGTGATAGTGAAGGTGGAAGAGGAGGATGAGGAGGAGCACATGTGGGGGCAGGACGCCAGCCTGCAGGAGTCTCCCCCGCCCGACCCAGAGGTCTTCCGCCAGCGCTTCAGGCACTTCTGTTACCAGAACACTTTCGGGCCTCGAGAGGCCCTGAGTCGACTGAAGGAACTTTGCCACCAGTGGCTGCGGCCCGAGATCCACACCAAGGAGCAGATCCTGGAGCTGCTGGTGCTCGAGCAGTTCCTCTCCATTCTGCCCCGGGAGCTCCAGGCCTGGCTGCAGGAGTACCGTCCTGACAGCGGGGAGGAGGCCGTGACCTTGCTGGAGGATCTGGAGCTGGATTTGTCGGGACAGCAGGTGAGGCGAGGCATGTGATGTGTGAGCAGCACGTGGACTTTGAGACTGGAGCAGAGAGAGAGTTACTGATTTAAAGCTTGGATTTATAGTCTTTGTGGTACTTAGATCCTGCTCCGCTTGGCTGTTAAAAAAAAGTATTCTGGCCCTGGCCCTCGCCCAGCCCCTGGCATACTTACTGTCTTTTTGTTTGTCTAAATTCCTGTTTAAAAAGTAATTTACCCACAAGCCCGACCTGTTTGTCCTCAGGTCCCAGGTCAAGTTCATGGGCCTGAGATGCTCGCAAGGGGGATGGTGCCACTGGATCCAGTGCAGGAGTCGTCGAGCTTTGACCTTCCTCATGAGCCCACCCAGTCCCATTTCAAGCATTCATCTCGGAAACCCCGTCTGTTACAACCTCGAGGTAAGAGGCCAGGGTTCACGTGGGTTGTGAGGCGGGGACACGCCAGTCAGATGCGTCTGTGGTGCTGATGCCTGTAGTGGAGAAGCGTGTTTGTTTCTGTTGTCATTGCTACTACGTATCAGAGGAAACATAACCTGCAGACCAGTTTCATGAGTTAGTGTTACTGGGGAGGTAAGTGGAATGTGCATAATAAACTTGAGTGGACATTATATTATTTGTTGAATTGTTAGCATTCTGGGTGTCTAGCAGACTTTTTATTAACAGGAAAGTCCTCAGAAGAGATGATATATATCTAGCACTCTGGTATGTCATAAATTATCTTGAAAAGGATCGTTTTAAAATTGATTTTATTTGGGACTTCCCTGATGGCCCAGGGGTTAAGACTCTGCTTCCTCTGCACTGTTCAGTGCATGCTGAGGGAAACTGGATCCTCCATGCCACACAGCACAGCCGAAAAATCAATAAATTCATTTTCTTTAAAATGTATAAATACTGTATAACATCACTCTTTTTCTAGGTTATTTTCAGAAATTCCAAAGAATGGGAAAAGGATGGAAAAAATGTTTTGGTTGAGGAACATGAGGCAAAAAAAAATCATTTCAGAGGCATATGAATAAAAATTAGTTTTTTTTCCCTTGAGGGAAATCTTAATGTATTTTATCCACTTTTAAAACCAAAGTAGGTACATAGACTATCAGTAAATAATAATAACATGCTAAAAGAATGATTGTTCACGAGCTGATAAACACACAGTCCTCACCCAGTGTGTCTGTTGTGGTGACGTGCAGGCCGGGCGTGTAAAGCTGAAGGGGGCATCCTTGTCGGTGCGTTCTGGAGGGCAGCCAGCAGTCATAAGCTGGAGAAGCCCCGCCAACCAGCCAGATGCTGCGATGATAGTCCACCACGGCCCACCCCTCCCATTGCTTCCTCCTAGGGTGAAATCAGGAATGGAAAAGGATGTTCATGGTTTTAAATGCCAGATGAAGGCTTCAGATTATCAGTAACAGCGTTAGAAATCCTGGAATAGGTAGTTGTTACGTAGTAGATACGCACTTATTTTTAGTTTCCTCTTTGTGCTGATTATCTTCAACCGGTGTTTCCTCACTCTTGTAAGGTTGGAATGCTAGGTACTTGATCTTTTTGGACACTTTGCTCTAGCTTTTAGTAATTCTGTTTCAGAATGATTTTTCTAATATCTTTGCAATACAGTAACATCATCTGTTTACCAGTAACATTTCCAAATCTAACATTACTTGGCAAGGGAAGGTTTTGATTTTGCAGTCTCCTAAGAATTTTCCAGTTTTATACATGGCAGTTAGTGTGATCCTATATTGAATATGTCTTTTATTAGAAGAGTATCATCAACCCATGCCTTTATACGCTTGGAAATATCTCATCAGCATTCAGACCCTGTGAACGTTTGATCCAAAAACTGGTCAGGTGAGGGAGAAAGTAGAGGGGCAACAATTGGCAGAAGCTTGAAACTAAGAAGAGCCCCTTCCTTCTCTGTTTCAAGACATTACTGCCAAAGATTTTTAAAACTTAATTTTTCACAACTGGATGGGAATCTGAAGTCCTAGTACACGTTCCTTGGACTGGAGAAGGTTAAATTATGAGCCAGACCTGACTCGAGCTGAGTGTTGCCTGCTTCTGTGGCTGGGAACAGGAGCCTGGTTCTGGTTCTGGTTCTGGTTCTGGCTCTGGCCTCTCAGCAGGGGACGTTAGGCAAGTTGCTTACCCTTTTAGGGCCTCTGTTTCACCTTCTGTGACTTCTTGTTCCTCCTGCTCAAGAACAGAAGTCTTGGGAAGACACAGCTTATGCTGGCCTTCTTACAGTCCCTGTAATTATCAGTTCTGTAGTTCCTCGCTGAACATCAGGCACTCTGGTACAGGAAGGAGGGTGCCCTGGGCCCTTATTCGAGAGGGACCCAGAGCAGAGCTGGCTTCACTCACAGCTCCTTTCTCCTCCTTCAGCTCTCCCTGCCACCCACGTTCCTGCCCCTCATCCTGAGGGGGCTCCCAGAGACCAGGCGATGGCATCTGCATTGTTCTCGGCAGATTCCCAGGTGAGCTGTGGGCCCCTCTGCCCTCCTGAGTCCCTGCCATCTGCCTCTTGCTGGGGCTCTTCTGGCGGTCTTCTCCCAAGGCGCTGGCTGTTGAAGCCCGGGCCCACAGAATAGCCCCCACTCCCCAAGAGTCCACTGGAGCCTAGCGTGGCTGCCTTTTCTTCCCAGCATCCTTTAGGTTTGCAGTCACCCTGACTGCAGGTTCGGGCAGTGGGACTGTCCCTGGGCTTTGGGGGAACTGAGTGTGGGGATCTCGTGTTATTTCAGGCAATGGTGAAGATCGAGGACATGGCCGTGTCCCTCATCCTGGAGGAATGGGGATGTCAGAACCTGGCTCGGAGGAATCTCAATAGGGACACCAGGCAGGAGAATTATGGGAACGTGATTTCCCAGGGTAAGATGGGTGCAGGATTACTTGTGATAAGAGTGTATTGCTTCTTTTTCCAATAGCTGTGGGATCTCTGATGTGTTAGACTATCGAGCCCCTTTGTTCAGACCAGATGGAGAAGGAGAACACTGTTTATTTCATCCCAAAGCCTGGCACTGGGCCTTCCTGACTCCACGTGGATTTCTTAGGTCTAGGTAGTTTTACCTCTAGGGAGTCTTTTGAAAGCAGAAGTAACTCTTGCGTTCTGATTCCCTACCTTTTCAACTACTCGGTCACCAGTGAGGATTCTGCTTCATTCCCTGCGGTTACAATTGAGGTGCTTTTGTTGGAGTTGGGGAGTGTCTGTATTTTTTAGTGTAGAGGGCCAGGTGAACGAACGCTGACCATCAGTCTCATCCTAACCTGGGACCTGTTCCTGAACCCACCAGGCATCCTTCCACGGGTTTTCGGTCTTGCGTCCTACGAGCGCTGCTCCGCCAAAACTCTGTGTGTGTAATTCCATGACCTTATGCCTGTCCCTCCCTCAGGGTCAGGTTTCCTAGGTTCCAAACCTAATGGTGATCTTCTGTGAAGAGCTCTGGCTCCTGAGTGTGTAGTAAGAACAAAGAAGTTCTCAGAGGCATCAACCGGATATGACAAGGTGACGCAGCTGACAATCTCATTGGTCTCTGTTAGGTCTCAACCCCTGGGAGATTTCGCTGTAGGAAACTGTCAAATCAGTCCTGTCACAGGGAAGGCCCACTTCCTGAGACTTCTGCCTGGGGAGAGCAAGGGGAATGTGAATGAAGGGAGGATGTTACTACAGAAACTTCAAGTTTTGTTTTGAACCATAGGGTTAGCTGGGGTTCATTTTTTAATACTTGCACTTTGGATGAGGTGAAAATTAAGCCAAAATACTGATCTGTGTTTGTGAGCTGCGTAGTACCCACCTGTTGCTAACTTAAAACATAGGGAACCATCCAGATCATCAAGGACCTAGGCTTGGAATTCAAAAGAATAGACCAGTTTGATTTTCCTTATGATTGGGTCAGTATTTACGGCAGTTTCATCACTAAAGTCAGGGGCTAGATACTCAGCTCCTTCAGTGGTTGTGTTGAGGTAGTGCACACCCACTTGGAAAGGTTTCTTAATGCCAAATAAGTGAAGAATAGATTTGGATTAGTTTGGTTTTTTCTCCTAGACAAATGTAAACATATAAAATAGTGTTTTTGTACTGAACAGTTTTTAGTCTCTGCTTAAAAACGGGGGGGCACACAGACTATAGCAGTCCGCAATAAAAATATATTCCAGGTTTTGCAGGTTGCTAAAATCAGAGATCAGCTCTGCGTTTGTAAAATCTTGTTTTCTTATATTACATCCTTTGTGAGCCATCTCCAGACATGTTTTCACTTTCTTTGTTCTTAGTGATTCTCAATCATCTGTCAGTGAAAGTTTCAGTTACATTTACTGATGCCCCAATCAGCTTCTCTCCCTCAGCCCTGTTACTTGAGCACATCACCTCTCTTCTCCCTGGTGGAGAGAAACCATGTCATGTGTCCCAAGATCCGCGTCACCTGCCAGACTCATTCTAATTTCATAAATACCAAGTTAAAACTGAAACTTTTTTTTTAATGTGTATTGATTCTTTCAAATTAATTATTGGGTGACCAATTAAAGAATGATGCGTTGTGACCTCTTATGTTCCTTAATGCCTCACCCCTTCCCTTCCTTTCTTGCCTGGTCTGTTCCTTCTGCTTGTTCCCCAGCTTCTGCACACTTCCTGCATTGTCCTTCCTACTCTTTGCCTGCCCTCGCATTTCCCAGTTCTCCCTGTTGTCCCTATGTTTTTTTCCACTGTTCTACTATTTTGTCTACAATTTGTACTGTGAAGTCATTTTGCAGGTATGTAGAGGTTTCCTGGAAAAGTGTCACTTGAGTAACCCATGTATTCAAAAGAAAAAGGTGCTATTTGTATTTTCTATTTATTGTGTCAGGTTGTGAAAACAGGAATGAGAATGAGGAGTCCACCTCAAAGGCTGAAAGTGCAGAAGACTCGGCATCACGTGGGGAGACTGCAGGAAAATTCCAGAAAGATGTCGGAGAAAAGCGTGAACAGCAGGGCAGAGTGGTAGAAAGGCAGCAGAGAAACCCTGAGGAGAAAGCTGGAAAAGAAAAGAGAGACTCAGGGCCAGCTACAGTCAAGGAGAAAAAACCCAGCACAGGAGAGCGAGGCCCAAGGGAGAAGGGGAAGGGTCTGGGGAGAAGCTTCAGCCTGAGCTCCAACTTCACCACCACTGAGGAGGTTCCCACGGGAACCAAGGCCCACAGATGTGACGAATGTGGAAAATGCTTCACACGGAGTTCAAGCCTTATTCGCCATAAAATAATCCACACTGGAGAGAAGCCCTATGAATGTAGTGAGTGTGGGAAAGCCTTCAGTCTTAACTCAAACCTCGTCCTGCATCAGCGCATCCACACAGGAGAGAAGCCTCATGAATGTAACGAGTGTGGCAAAGCCTTCAGTCACAGTTCAAATCTCATTCTGCATCAGCGAATCCACTCTGGGGAGAAACCCTATGAATGTAACGAGTGTGGGAAGGCCTTCAGCCAGAGCTCAGACCTCACTAAGCATCAGAGAATCCACACGGGAGAAAAACCCTACGAATGTAGTGAGTGCGGAAAAGCTTTCAACCGAAATTCATACCTTATTTTGCACCGGAGAATTCACACCCGAGAAAAGCCCTATAAGTGCACGAAGTGTGGCAAGGCCTTCACCCGGAGCTCAACCCTTACCCTGCATCACAGAATCCACACCAGAGAGCGAGCCTCAGAGTACAGCCCAGCCTCCCTCGACACGTTTGGAGCATTCCTGAAAACCTGTGTGTAAAGTGTTTGTCAAGCCATTTCCCCCTTTCGTTTCTAGAATGATTTCAGAGATTTGTGCCCATGGAGGGGAAATAAAAAGCCTAAACAGGTTATAAAGAAAATCACACTCAAGGATCCTTACAGCTACATCAGCAGCGTTCTGCCTCTGTCTAGTCTGTGGGCCGGTAGTTCTTCCAGAGCTCCTGTAGGGACATGCTCAACTTGGGATGTAATCCACACGCTACTTCCACACGGGGCAGAAGCACACACACAGGAAAACGTCAAGGCTTTCAGTAATGAGGGTACCTCCAAGGCAGCCTTGGACTCTCCACAACCACACCATATAGTTAGAAGACTGAGATCGTGTCTGTGAAAATAACAACGATTTTCCAAACTTGCTTGCCACAGGCAAACCCTGCTTGGCCAACATCTTGCTGAACCTTATTTCTCAAAAAAGAGGGACAGTTCAAACAGACTACATGGAGACCTGCTGCTCAAGCTAATTACATAGATATGGTAAGTTCTGTCCAGGTACTGGTAGCCTACCAAAGCTGTAGAAATCTAGGACTGCGCTCGTCCACATCAAACCAAAGATTCCCATCTCTTCCTGAAAGGGAGAGTCCACGCGCACCAGGCAGCATTCCAAAGGCAGCTGGTTCTGTCCTCCTCACTGAGAGAGAGCCTGCTGAAACGGCGACTGTGATCAAAACTCTTCTCTCCCTTTGTGAGGTCCCTGAATCCCTGAAGCGCTGCCGCACTCCTCAGTGCATCTCTCCATGAGTTAGCACTTGATTGCATACTGTCCGCACTCCTCAGTGCATCTCTCCATGAGTTAGCACTTGATTGCATACTGTCTGTAATCCTTCGTTGTTCCACGTGTGAAAGTTTTCATCACTCCCCAGAAGAGACGCTTCTCCTGGCGGGCGTATATTTATATTTATATCCTGGACAGCCCCGGACATAGTGCTGAACATGTAAGAAGTGTTCCTTAGGCCTGACTTCTAGCACGACTTTTACATTCACCACAGAGCCCGTGAGTCAGGAGTACCTGAAACACGGTAGCCTGGGCCAGCTTGTGAGACCTTCAGAGCCAAGGGCATTGCTAGAGCTCCAGAGTCTCATGCCTGTTTTTGTCTTGAAGATAAACATGTCAGTCCACCACCAGCATAGACTCTTATCTGGACCCAGATCAGAGAGAGAATACCAGGGAATATCAGAAGTGACTTTGTTGTCATCATCTTAAAAAAGACACTTAGGCTGTTGCTGGATGTCTGTTTATGGCAAAGATGTTCACCAGAACCTATCAGTCAACTGCTGGACGCCGTGATGATTGGAGCACTTTCTGAATCGTGTGGAACGTTAAACAATAAAGTTCAGAAGATGTGATTTCTGTTGCTTTTCAGAAAAAGGAACATTTTTTCCCCACCCCTTCCAGAAACTTTGAAAAAACATTTTACACCATTATCTGGCAGTTACTAAACATGTCTGTTGCTCCAAGAAGCTCACCAGCCTACTGAAACGTAGGTGGTTGTGTCGCAGTCATTCTGCACAGGGTCTTTTTTGCTTCTCGTCACTGAAGGCTGCGGTGAGGCTGTGAAACTTGGATCTTTCCCACCATCTGTGCAGGAGGTTGCACTCCCTTCTTTTAGAAGCTCATGACAGACCATTTTTGGATACACACACACACACAAGCCCCAAGCAGCGTGGGCTACACAGGAAGTCATCAGGGCTTCAGGTAGGGGTGACTGCTCATGCAGGAGCTTAGAAACTGACTAAGAACACACCTGAAGACTAGCCTCATGATAGGAGACTCCCCACCCCCCTGCCACATAGAGTTTGAGATTTTCCGTCAAGAACTAAAACTGTCATTCGTCACTTGTTCGTCAGCCAACAACGCAGCCTTATGAGACAGTGTCAGCTTCATGGGGAGCCATGGGGGTGGGGGCAGCTGTAGCCTCAACTCCAGGCCAGATAGCACTAATCCTCTGGCCTCTGTAACTTGGACCTGCCCCCAGCTTCCGTGCAGCTCCTGAGCAGTCGCATCAGTGTGTTGCCTGGGGCAATTTCACCGAGGTCAGCTGGTGACCAGAGTAGTCTATCCAACTGGGTTAAGAAAAGGAGCGGTACTCCAGAAGGGCAAACCTGACTAACTTTTGATAGAAAAGGGAAGGTAGAAGAAACTGCTTTGAGGAATTTTCTTCAGAGTAAGACAAGGATGGTCAAGTAGAAAACTTGATGCATTTGAGCAAAGACTTCTGCTGCCAGGGAACTACGGAAAGCAGTGAGGTGCTTACCTCCAGACACTGATCAAAGTACCACCTGTTCCGAAGAGGGAAAGAACGTTGGTTGGGTCCACCTTGGCCTTTTTGCGCCACAACTCCATGCCAACATAATTCTGCCATCATTTCTTTTTATGGAAATTATAACCTGTTCCCCCATATGTAATTCCCATTTTCCTGGGATATCGTACTGACTGGGACGGCTATGGGGGTTGCTCCAGGTCTTCAGCACATGGACTCCTTGAAATAGCTGTTTGAAGACATCTTTTGTGAAGAAAACAGGCTACTGCTGTTTATTAAAACTATTGGCATTGAATTCATTTATCAGCTGCTCAGCACAAAGTATAATTGGGTCATGGTCCAGAAGGCTCACAACATCTAAATTAGTGCTTGGAATCATCATTCGAAAGTCCTCAACTGGCTGAAGTCTGTTAACAGTTCAAGGACTCTAGTTAACTGTTGGCATGCTAGCTGACCCAGTGGAAATATTTGAGAGGTTTTTAAAAATATTCCTTAACCTTGCCAGGAAGAGAAGTAAAATTCTTCAGGTTACTGGGCATTTGTTTCTGCTTCATCCTGGCAGACAAGGCTTAAAGCCTAAGACTGCAGATGTATGAGGCATCTTGATATGTAGGGCACTTAGTATTTTATTAAAGACATAAAAGTGAAACTGCTAACGATGTACAGACAGGTTGACCCTTTTGATGGGTAAGAATTCGCATCTTACCTGGCATCAGAAAATTCATTCCAGGAAGGAACCTCTTCAATGTGATAAATATGGCAAAGCCTTTAATCACATTTCAGCTCTTAGCATCAAAAAGCTCACTGTAAATAAACATTGTTAATACTATCTGTGAGGAAAACTTTCCACGTATAGCGCTCATTGCTTTGGACAGAAAAGGAATTCCTTCAGTGTGTTCCAGTCATGTAACGAATTTCAGAAACACTGTGGAGAAAGCTCAATCTTAACTGCAGAGGATCCACAGAAGAAAAAAAATGTGGGGAAATGCTAAAGAAATAGCAAAATGTACAATTTCTGACAAAACTTGTTGCTCTTGGGAACTTCTGTATATTTTGTATGATCATGTCAGTGTCTGTGTTTTGCACCCCAGCCCCTGTCACTCTGTATACTCCCTGTACCAGATAATGTATTTTTATTTTAATCTATTTGACAGAACACATCAATCACTCCAAAAGAGCAGTGTTTTGGAGTGAGTAGTGAAATTGACACAGACAAAAAGTCAATTCACAGAACTGAGGAGAGGGAACAGTGAGGGGAAAAAAAAAAAACTTCATAGTTTGGTGCTTATCAAGTCAAGAACTTAGGAATGAGTAGATTCGTTAGGAGGGACAGGTGAGTAGGGAACTAAAATGGAACAGTTTGCTATAGACGCCTGCAGTTTCCACAGCCAGAAACTCAACGCTTAGCTGCCAGATCACCGTTTCCAGCAAGGAGAATGGGTTCTCTGAGCTTGTCGGGGGCGAAAGAAGGTCTGCTCCATGAATTGAGAGTAGGGAGTGGACTGGGAAGGCCAGGGGGACCACTAACTATCTTGACCTGGACCAGTGGTGTAAAGCATCATCCTGCTTCCCCCACTAACTCTTACCTCTGTGTTGAGAAAACGTGGGGTAGGAAAACACCAAGATGGACTTTTCCCTGGAAAACAGACACAGATGCATCCAGGCCCTGGCATTGCAGTGTTCACTCTGTATACCTCCTGTGTACAGGAGTCTCCTGTATACCTCCCCTGATCCCACTCACCTACCCTGGCCTGTGATTATTAAGAGAGGGCTTGAGAAGATTCACAGCTGAGAAAGAACTTTTTTCTGTTCTTTATCCTAGAGTTGATCACCTTTTATTGCAGGGTCTGGTCATCCTGACATACTCATCTAAAGCTAGCTAACCAGGTTCATCCTACCACCCTCACGGAAGAATCATCATGTAAATTGGTGTAATGGAATTAACCCGTAGTCAGACAGTGACAGCAATACCTGCCAGAGAAGCCATGTGTTTGTGGTCCGATTCTGTGCAGCTGCTCAGAAATAGCGATGAGGGGGCCATGGTGCCTGAACTGGGAAACCAAATGCAGGTCTGCAGATTGCAAAGCAAAATGTAGGATCAGAAAAGGAAAGTAAGTGGTATAAATAGATGTTTTTGTAGAAGTTAGAGTAGATTTTTATTTCAGCTACTGCTGGAGAATATAATAGAAAGCATTGTTTAAAAAGTTTCTAACATTTGGGTTTCATTCCTGGGATGGACACACTACTGTACATTGAAAAGTAGTTACTTATTTTGCTATTCAAATTAATTTTTTATTCTATCTAAAACTGAAATTATCTGTTTTACTTTTCAGAGCTTTGTAAAAACAAACTTGAAGTTATAGGGAGGTAAGCCATCTCCGATTCTGCAGGTCAAACAGAAGTTTGGGAAATATTTTAGACATCACATAATAAGAATGTCTTAACATGAGAACTTAGTTTCATATTGTCTGGTTCTGTTTAATAGTGGATACCACAAACCTCGTGTTTTTCTCTTATCCTGAAACCATGGAAGGTAAAGAGACATTAGATTGACTTCTGAACAATGGTCTGTTATTTAACAGGTTTTTCTTTTAATTGTTGAGTTTCTCACCTCCATTTACTAAAGAATCATGACTCACTTCAAATTGCACAGCAGTCAGCAAAGTTAATTGGCCCTAAATTAAATTTTCTCCCTTCAGCAAGCACTCATTAAGCAGTCAGGCTGAGTGTGTTAAGATGCAGAGTTAAGTTTGTGAGGTATTGAAAGGTGATGCTGAAACTGGGATTTCATTCCAGCGTCAGATGTGGGTTTCAAGTTCCTTTGGTCCAGGGAAGGGACTGGGCAGCCACAGGTGCCCCCAAGTTGCTTTTGGTTATTCTCCCAACAAGGTCAGATGCGCCATGAAGGAGAGTGGAGAGGAGGGATGTAGAAGACAGACTCCAGCTGCTTAAGAGTGACAGGGGAGCCTGGGGGAGAGAGGAGAGAGACTGCCCATGAGTTGTGGACCAGTATTCGCCCGCCTTTCCACCTGGCCCCTGCCCCGCCTGAGCAAGGACAGAGCATATTAGAGATGCTTCTGCTGGTGGTAGGGGTTCTTATGTGAAAACAGATATGTGAGGGGGGTGGGTGGGAGGAAACAGGTTGTGATGATACAGGAAAATCTGTGAGTTTAGGGGCAAGGGGTGGGGTATGCAGGCAAAATCAGCAATTATTTTAAAATGAACATATGTATTTTTATTAGCTTTTAGTTAAATAGAGATTATTACGCCCAGGTCAACACGATAAGCCTAAATATATATAGAGAACTAACTCAGGCATTGTCTTGTTTATCTGTAGACTGAATAAAATAAACCTTTCCTGTTTTGTCAGTTCCTGGTATCTTCGTTTAGAATAAATTAGACCAAAAGAAGAAGCTCACTTGTCTTTGTACACCCCCAGAGTTAAGTTATTGCTGTTCAACCCTGGCCTTTTCATTTCACTGGTCTTTGAAGAGTCCAGGTGCTTGATAGATGTTCAGTAAATGATTTTTTAAGTGAACTTGTTTATTTAAAATCCTCTAACATTTATGGAAAGACTTCTTTCGGTAAGTAATGGGATCTTAGAGGGAAAGTGGTTTTTTTGTTGTTGTTGTTAAAGCTAAGAAACTCCTCCATTGAAGAGTCTTTTGAAACCTTGCTCGAGAGCTAGAAGTTTCAATCATGAAAAATAGCAGCAAACTGAAACTGATATGCACTTGCAGTCAATGGTCCATTTCAGGAGGCTGGTGCTGTCTGACAGAGAAATGTTTAGTGAGGTCGGGGAAGGAGATGGTGGGGATTTGTAATAAATATTCTCTATGTTCTCTTCCGAATCTTGGTAAAACAATAAATTATCATCTCTAGGTGGCAATAGTTGTGATGTTTGTGTTTTGTTGTCCTTGGTTGCATAAAATGTACATTTTGGATAAAGAAACAGAAGTATAATTTCAAAGACAAAAACACGTACTGTCACCCACAAACAACCCTCAACCAAATGACATGTCCTAAGTAATTTCTCAGGAGCTTAGGTAGCTTCTAAGAGGGCAACAGAATGAAAAGCCGTGGAATAAAAATGCTTTTTAACGATCTCCTAAAACAATTTTCTCATAAAATGAAACCATTAAAATAATCTTTGAGCACTTTATGAATCTTAGAAAACAGAACATCCTAATGGTAAGAACAGCATGTAAAACTGATGGTTTAGATCTTTAAATATGACTTCTAATAACCTTGTTTATTAGAAACGTTTTTTTTGCTTTGTCTCATTTAAGTAATTTTTTTCACTCTATTTAGAAACCAGAGAGAAGTGCAGAGTGTTCTGTTTTCCCCTGAGCTTCAGTTTTCATATCCTAAAGGGGTCCTAAAGGAACAGTATTTGCCCTGGAATAATGGACATTGCTGATACAGGTTTAAGAGGCCTTTCCAAACTTTGCCTGTCCATTCATCAGTAGTCGCCACCACCACCTCCCAAGTCTCAGGTGTCTTCAGCACAGCCTCCACTCCAGATGCCTGAATGCAGGAGGTGCTGGTCTGAGTCTTCTACCTGAGTTATCGGTCACTGTGCACCCTGCATTGGATTCTGGACTTGAATTTTAAAAGACATCAACCACCGGAGGGAAAAACAAAACCACCTCTGGTGTGCAATGAGGGGTTTTGCTTGGTGAGGAAAGAAGGCATAAGAACTTGGTCTCTACCCTCAAGTATCTCTAAAGGCTTGTCAGGTCAGAAGAGAGATTCAGTCTGTTCTCCACGACTCCAGGAAATAGATTTAAATCCCTTTCAGTAAACATTGTCAGACCACGTCCTGGGTGTCAGGAATAATAGGTTCTGCAATGAGTAAGGCAGATACATAAAACCAGCTCTGCCCAGCCTCAGCCTCTAATTGTCCTGGCAGAGGCAAATTAGAAAAAGGCACCTCTTCTCAAGACACTTGGCTGCCTTGTGCTGGCGAGTTGTGATAACCGCACAACTCCAGGGACTTCCCTGGGGGTCCAGTGGCTAAGACTCCACCTTCTCAATGCAGGGGGCAAGGCTTCCCTCCCTGGTCAGGGAACTAGATCCCACGTGCTGCAACTAAGAGCCAGCACAGCCAAATAAATATTAAACTGTACAACTCCCTGATAAGATGAATGGTGCCCCCCCCCCGGGGGGGGGGTTTGTAGGGCCCAAGTTGCACAACCAGGAGGAGTGACCCCAGTGGAAGTCGCTAGGAGAAGGAACCTTGTTGCCAAGTCAGCCAGAGCAGGTTGCTGCATCGAATCAGGTCACCTGTGACACCTGGGGTCCTGGGCAGGAAGGGATTTTGCAAGTGGGAGGGTTGGGCCACATGCCCTTTGTGATCTCCATCTACTCAGAGATAATGCAGTTTTTTTCTAGGTTCTTCCACGACAAGGGGCAATGAGCTGGCAACATGCTCTCTTGTAAAGTCTTGGCAGAAAACTATCTTCTCTTGTTAAGACAAGTGGCCTTCTCCAGAGAAGGTAGGATAACAAAGGATCTGCGATGGGCAGAGCCACATCCATGGCGGTGGGGCATGGGAAGCCGACATTAAAACACAGGAAATGAGAAAAATATTGTAGCCCAGAGTTTTGAAAATTAAAATGTCCTTAGTATTGGTACAGCTAATTACAAAGCTAGCTCACTCTCCTGTGATCCAGGCGCTTTAAAGTTGTCAGAGGAGGTTGTTATTACGCCCCTTTTCCAGGTAATTAAATTGCATCTTCAAGTCCCCCAAGGCTCATTAGCACAGAATTCCAGGTCTAAGCTATGAGGTTGTCTTAACTACATCACCTTGATTCTCTTTTCATTTTCTTTAGCTGAATGAATGTCTTTGCAACTTCCCAACAGGCTGTACAGGTGGATTCCTGGGGGTGGGGGTGGGGGGCAGTGCGAGCTTTCCTTGTTTTAAGAGAAATCAAGGTTTGATCACCCTCTACTGGCAAAGCATAGTGATAGCAGCAAAAATAAGTGAGTGAAACTTAAGGGACAAAGATCCTGAAAGCAGCTCTCTTGGAGAGAAAAAACAACCACCCTGTCCAAAACAGAGGAGGGAGCCGAGACTTATAATAACCAGCGTAGCATTTCGCTTTCCAGATTTCTGCTACAAAGGGAAGGGGACTCCCCCCCCCCTTTTTCTTTTCAAACCAAATCTTCCAAAACAAAAGAAAACTGAGTAATGTAGAGAGTGAAGGGGGAGAATATGGCAGAGTATGGAGATTTATTTAAGAAACCGAGGGCCCTCAGAGGGTCATGTTACACTTCACATTGCAAGATTCAGAAACAACTTTCAGACAAGATTGTGAAACTGTTGTAGCTGATCTTTGGGACAATCGTGGCAATTTCCAAATATTTTGAAGGGGCTGACAAGAACTACCACATGCATTTTGTGAGAGGAAAAGCTCAGGCAAAACTAGGATCAACATGGGAATTCCCTGATGGTTCAGTGGTCAAGATTTGGCGGTTTCACTGCTGAGGGCCTGGGTTCCATCCGTGATTGAGGAACTAAGAGTCCACAAACCTTGTGGCACAGTTTAAAAAAAAAAAGACTAGGATCAATGAGTTGAAATTACAGGAAAGCAAATGTTTAGTTGAACTTTTTGCAAGTAGAACTCTCCATAAGTTTCTTTGTATGTGATTGTTGAATGAATTCATTGGGAAGAGTATGAGGTTCTTGGAAGCCAAAACAATTCTGAAATGCAGATGCCACATCCCAGCAAGCCACCAACCACACTGGTTAACTTTATTTGCTGTGTGGTCTTTTCTCTAGTTGCTGAGAGCAGGGGCTCCTCCCTAGATGTGCGCCGTCTTCATTGCAGTTGCTTCTCTTATTATGGAGTACAGCCTCAATAGTTGTGCACGGTGCATCGGCTGAGTTGCTCTGCAGTATGCGGGATCGTCCTACTTCGGGATAGAACCTGTGTCTCCTACATTGGCAGGTGGATTCTTTACCACTAAGCCACCAGGGAAGTCCCAACTTGTGTGCCTTTTGAGGGATCAATCCCTTATTTACAGTTAGTCCCTAATTGCAATTGAGCAAGAGCGGGGGTGGGGGGAGGAGGTTGATAACGTAGGCACGGACCTCCGTACCGAGTGCTGCGACACCAGGTGCACCTATAAGGTGACATCAGAGATCTCTGTCCAGGAAGCTTAGAACCCACAGAGGCCCAAGGGCACAGCTACTTCAGCTGGATGCCGCCGGGAGAGAAAGAACTGAATCTCGGGCTTAGAGGGCTAAGTGTGGAACTCCATGTTCATAAACGGGGACCGAGTTCCCACGCTGTGACCAGCCTGAGGATCACAGGAGAACTGGCCTCAAGTCCAGGAGGGGGAACCGAGGTCACCGCGCAGAGCCCACGCCTCTCCCTGGCCCGGCGAGAAGCTGCGGGGTGCGAACACCGCCAAGACTTCGTCTAGTCGGCCCTTTCTTAGTTTAAAAAAAAAAAAAAAGGAGTGCGGGAAAAAAAAGGGGGGGAGGTGCGGACTAGGTCCCCGGCTGTTAACATTGCGGGGGCTTCTCTCCTCTAGTCCCTGCGGGGCAGGAACCTTCGGCGAACCCGAGACACCGAGATGCAGAGAAGACCTCCCGAGTTCCTAGAGGGGCCGCTGCGGCCCCTCGCAGCTCTCCGCGGGCGGAGCTATGACGTACTTCCGGCTGCGCCGGCCGCGGTGCGCGTTGAGGTGTCCCAGCGGCCTGAGCGGCTCTGACTCACGGTGAGCCTCCTGGTCCACGGTTCGCGTGGCGGGCGGAAGAGGGAGTTTCCGCCGAAAGGGTGCGGGGAGGGACGAGTGGATTAGGCAGCTGTGGCCTCTGGGGACTCCCCAGACCGGTCCTGGGAGGGAGGTGGGAGGAGGTCTCTGTCCCTACCTAGGCCCAGATGGCGGAGGCCTTTGCTCTCGTGAAAGCATTTCCGCCCCTGCCCCCACCCCCGGGTTTAACAAGTGAAAGTTGGTCTCTTTCGCGTTACAAAGCAGTTTTTTTTCTGCCTTCGGTGAGCCCAGTCGCCAGTCAGCTAGAACAGGGATGTTTTCTCTTATTTCCCGGGCTCTGAGTAGGCGGTCCAAATTCAAGGCTAATTGATTTAAGAAACTGAGCCTCGGAAGTCTTGTGTATTGTCTGAAATATGGGAGGGACTAAGTCCGTTGGGCATTGTTCAGGTTAGAAAGTACGTAACAGGAATCTGCTCAAGTTTAGAAACCCATTTTAGAGGGCCGTTTACTTACAGTTTGTCTAGAGAAAGGTGATCTGGTGAGTGAGGTACTTAGAAACTCCTGTTATAAAAGGAACAGTTGGAAGAGTTGTGAAGAAAAGAGTTAAGCAAGACAACTGTTTTCAGGTGTTGGAAGGCTACTACGGAGAAAGTAAGTTTTGGACTAGGAGCGAACTAGGATCAGTGAAGAAAGAGAAAAAGTGATGCAGAATTTGGTGCAGTTTAAAGAAGCAAGAAACTCAGAAAACTATCCAACAGTAGAAATCTGTGCCTCAAAATTATCAGATTTGCCTGCGTAGGAGTTTTCAGTTACCAAAGGGTAACATTTTAAGGGTAACAGAGGAGCCTGGTGGGCTGCCGTCTATGGGGTCGCAGAGTCGGACATGACTGAAGCGACTTAGCAGCAGCAGTAGCCGCAACATTTTAAAAGTTCTAGGAGGAAAAAAAAAAGCATTCTAGCAGCAATAGGTAAATCCCATTTAATTGTTAGAATTTATAATAATAACTTGGTTCATTTATGCCTGATCTTCTAGAATGGGATTTGGGACACTTTTGGGGGGCGTGTAAGCTTTGGGAAATTGGCCTAAAGGAGGGGAAAAAACTCGGAACAGAATAAACACTTCTGCTTGTAGACTATGAACTTTTGCTCTTTGGCCCTTTTGTGCTAAACAGTCTAGATAGCTTAAAGAAGATAGTTCATTGTGGTTGAAGACAATGTGAGTAATGAAATCTCTGTTTTCTATTCACATGCTTTTTTATTTTATAAACTATTTATTGAGAAAAATTGAGAAGCCAAGATCTGGAGGGCATCCCTAAGTGAACCTTTAGACAAACTCAGCATAACCAGATGTTTGGTCAAGACCAAATACTGGCTTTGACAGGGTAAGGGTGGGAATAAACCATTATCAGATTAAAAAAAAAAAAAAAATTCTTTACCAGTCTGACAGGTGGAAGAAAGAGGAGAGACAAAGGACAAGGAAATCCAAGAGGCAACAGGGATTGAAATCCTTGAGGCCTTGTTTTTTGTCCTGTGATGATTTTGGCTTTTACTCCGTATGAGACACGAAGCCTTGAAAGGTGTGAACAGAGGAATGATGTGATCTGATGTATAATATTTTATAGACAACCGAGACTTCCTTGGTGGTCCAGCGTTTAAGACTCTGCGCTTCCACTGCAGGGGGCTTAGTTCCCTGTGAGGGAACTAAGAGCCTGCATGCTGTGTGGTGGGGCAGAAAAAAGAAAAAAGGCACCGATGATGGACTGGGACAGCAGTGTTGGAGGAAGTGAGATGTGGTTGAATTCTGAATCTCTTGGGTGTAGAGCTAAGAAGATTTACTCCTGAATTGTGTGTAGAATGTGAAAGAGGAGTCAGGAATGACCAGGGTTTTTTTGCTCCAGAAAACAGAACAGTAGAATTGCCATTCACTGAGATGAGTAGCTTTGGAGGAATGATGGGAAGTGCAGTTTTGGACACGTTAAGTTTGGGAAGCCGCTGGACATGCTGGTGGCAAGGTCAAGTGGGTGGTTGGTTGTAAGAGTCTGGCGCTCAGAAGAGAGGTCCAGGCTGGAGAGTGTGAATTGGCGAATGTGAATAAATAGATGGTAATTAAAGCCACGCAACCAGATGATATCAAGGAGAGTGAGTGCAATTAGGAAGAAGGCTCCAGGTGCCCAGCCTGCCACATGTTGGTGGCCTTACTGAGGCATGAATTTGAATTGCGGGCACTGCAAAACTGGTGTGCTACAATAAATCACTGAACTACTGGGCTCAGTTACTACTGACGGTACTCAGCAGTAACATTTAGGAAAACTTTCTTCCTAAAGTTTTGCAAAGGCAGTGGTTTGATGTAGTGGCATCTGTGTTTGGATTTGCTAAGTTCGGGGTAACAGTTCCCATGTGAACGTGATGCAGGACACACCCTGTTTAATGCCTCCTGTGCCGCGTTATAACCCCTAGTGTCTGAATTTCCCAGGCTGAATCCCAGAAGCTGAGCCACCCAATGGAGAGTCCCTCTGTTCTTGGGGTGCCCTCCTCTGGCCAGAGTAGGAAATTCTGTAATAGTTAAGTTAGAGTTGTTCCTACGTGCTAGAGACAAGACGGCAGTGCTTCCCTGCTCAGTTTTCAAGTAACCCTCATCCTGGGAGCTTCAGTGGCATACTGACTGCAGAGAGCAGCATAAAGGAGTGTTCAGTGCTGACTCTGGTCCTGTGCAGGAGCAGTGGTGCCTTGTAGGATGCTTCAGAGTTGGGGTACCATAGAGGGGAGTTCAGCTATCATCCCTAGAATTCTGCACGAATTAGCAGCTGATAATTACCAACTTTCTCATAAAAGCGAGGTTGCATATTGAGGTTTCATTCTTAGAACTCCATTTCCTGTATTTTTAATTACCCAAATTGATCACAGAAATAAAGGGGAAGAGTCATATAAAATATGTTTTAAATACATATTTCCCAAATGTGTAAAGCTAAATACATGATATAAAAGCTGTAACAGACATGTACCTTTGTTGGAAGGTTCTGCATGGGCTGGAATTGGTGCTTTTTTGTTTTCCTGGGTGGTTTTTTGTTTTTTTTTTGAAGACCATAGAATTTGGGCATTAGAAGTAAAATCTATCTTGGTTTGTTAAAAACTGCTTATGATCCTTTAAAGATTTTATGATTTTTCTAGTTACAAAAGTAATATCCACTAAAGAAAATTTAGAAAATGAAAAAGACTTTTAAAAATTGAACTCATACATAATTCTCTATCCCAGAAATATCACAGTTAGTGTTTTTCCTTTTTTCCTTCATGGTGATTATGTGTATATTGTGTGTGTGTGTGTGCACGATATTTCAGGTACAGTCAGACCAGATCCATGGAGGCTGACATGCATGTTAGAAATGAGCATACTTTGCTGCATGGCTCAGGAAACTCAGACAGGGGCTCTATCAACCTGGATGGGTGGGGTGGGGAGGGAGGTTCCAAAGGGAGGGGATATGTCTTTGGCTCCTTATTGAGACTGTTGGAATTTTCCTTACTCAGATCCAGTATAAGAACACATATATGACAGAAAAGATGCTGCTTAGAGTTTGAAAACATGCTTGTCAGGAAGGCCAGTCATAAGCATGTAAGATTAATTAACTTACGGAGTTTTCTTTCAGAGCATATTTAATAATAGGGTGATTCTGTTGTCGATTCACTTTCTACTTTTCCGTCTCCCCCTTTCTCTGTCCCCTACTGGTAATCACTAGTTTGTTCTCTGTATGTGTGGGTCTGTTTCTTTTTTGTTACATTCACTGGTTTTATTGTTTAGAGTTCACATGTAAGTGACAATGTACAGTATTTGTTTTTCTCTCTCTGGCTTGTTGCACTAAGCATAATACCCACCAAGTCCATCCATCCATGTTGTTGCAGATGGTTCCATTCTTTTTTATGGCTGAGTAGTATTTGCGCACGCACACCCCTTTCTAGCTGTTCATCTGTTGATCGTCACTTAGGATGCTTCCATATCTTGGCAGTTGTAAACAATGCTGGTATGAATATTGAGTGGTTTAGTCTCTAAGTCATGTCCAACTCTTTGTGACTTCATGGACTGTAGCCCACCCACAGGCTCCTCTTTCTGTGGGATTTCCCAGGCAAGAAGACTGGAGTGAGTGGCCACTTCTCCAGGGGATCTTCCCCACCCAGGGATTGAACCTGGATCCCCTACATTGCAGACAGATTCTTTACCAACTGAGCCACCAGGGAAGGCCCATGTATATTTTTGAATGAGTGTTTTCATTTTCTTCAGCTAGCTATGCAAAAGTGGAATTGAGCCACAGATCACTCTTTCAGAGAATGAAGACAAAATCAGATCAAAATAGAATATTGCTGAGCTGACGCTAGCAAGATTTTTGATAGTCATCGTTATATGGTATTTTTATAGTGGCTATAATTTCCACAATTTTTTAGAGACCAAAAAGCATACTTTTTCTTTTGATAATTTTATGGTAATCATATTTTCATAGGTTTAACGTGTAGCCCTAAAGAACCAGAAACCCACAGGAACCAATATTCCTGCTCCACGGAATCCTGTCTGTAGTGACAGCTGTTTCTGGAGTACCTCCGAGATGAAGGTGCTGGGCATGGCCACAGTTCTGGGCCCTAGGCCTCCACAGGAGCAGGGGCCTGTGATTGTGAAGATTGAGGAGGAGGAAGAGAAAGGGAAGCGCCTTCCCATGGAGATATTCCGCCAGCGCTTCAGGCAGTTTGGGTACCACGACACCCCTGGCCCGCGGGAGGCCCTCAGCCAGCTCCGGGTGCTCTGCTGCGAGTGGCTGCGGCCCGAGATCCACACCAAGGAGCAGATCCTGGAGCTGCTGGTGCTCGAGCAGTTCCTGACCATCCTGCCCCAGGAGCTCCAGGCCTGGGTGCAGGAGCACTGCCCAGAGAGCGCCGAAGAGGCCGTCACTCTCCTGGAGGATCTGGAACGGGAGCTGGATGAGCCGGCACCACAGGTAGGCCGGGGCGCCCTCCCCCTCGAGATTGAGAGCCCAGCGGACCAGGCAGGGGCGGGTGTGTCCACAATGCTGAGAGTGACTGACAGGACCTTCCGCCGAGCTAGACCGTCTTTTCTCCTGGTTTTCTTCTGTTATCCTGTGTGGAATTGAGGGATTACCCTTGGGAGTTGAATGGAATGGAGGGTCTCTTTTCTAGAGGTTCTACATAGCTGTTCTGAGATTTTCTTTCATTCTGGTTCTTAAAGTGAGCTGTGCACAGACCCAGCCTTTCATAATTGTCTCTAGGTGTCCCCACCTCCCCGTGAGCAGAAACGGTCATGGGAGAAGATGTCACCCTCAGGAATGGCGGAGGAGTCCCTGAGCAGCCCGCAGCTAGAGTCTGTGGAGACCAGTCACAGATACGAGTCCTGGGGGCCCCTCTACATCCAAGAGACTGGTGAAGAGGAGAAGTTCACTCCCGCGCTGAGGAAGGTTCGAGGTAGGACCATCTCTCAGGCCCCGGCTTGGTGCCCCAGGCCTTTGTGGTGGAAGAAACAGTCATCCTCATTCCTGATTGTCAGGAGGTCCCCTGGGCTGACAGGCAGAATGAGTTCCTTTCTTCCCTCAGGTGTGTCTCAGTCAGTCTTGGCGTGGGAACAAATGACACCCTTGAAGGGAGAGCTGAAGTTTGGTAAGGGGACTGTTCACGGAGGTGAGGGCAGGTTGAATGAACTGATAAGAGATGGTGCTGGTTCATTTGTTCATGACTTAGCGGCCCTGCTGTCATCAGTTTTCAGTGTGGATTTCTCTTTTTCTCCTTTTCTGTGTGTGGATGGGTAGGTGGACTTTTAAGAGGGGTGACTGCTTAGTGAAGTGGTCTAAAAAAGCTTAATGACTTCAGTCAGATTTCAAGAGTTGCTTTGTAACTGAGAGAATGACAGGAAACATGTATTGATAGTTTAAATGATGAAAGTTAAACCCTCATAGGAGTTAAGTACTGTCATTCAAACTACCAAGGATCTGGGATTAGAATGATTATAAATGGACCAAACGTTCTCTTTTATTGCTATTAAATACATTCAACTTCTGTGAGAATCCGAATTTTGTGAGTTTGCCATTAGCCTCTTCGCCCTTAATTATGCTTTTTATTTCCTGCTACCAACTTTGACCCTTCTACAATCTTTCTTTCTTGTTTCTTTCTGCCTGAACATCACCCAGCTTCTTTGTTGCTGTCTCAGTATGCTTAGTTTTGCCTGAAGTTTTGCCTAATTTCCCTCTATATATGAAGTTCTCCTGGCAGACAGCGCTGTGTACTGCTCATGCCATGATAGCTTCTGGTAGGGGCTTGCATGAAAGTCTGGCATTGTAAACTAGATCTGATAATGACCTGTTTGTCTTAAACGTGATACTGTGACTTTGTAGAATGGTATTTGGTTACCCCTTAGAATCCATCAGTGTCACCTGATGGTTCTGTTTCTCATTTAGGTTTTTTTCTCATGACAGGAAGCAACTGACATGTCCTTATCCTGCTTATTGTTTCAGATCGTAAGTCGAAGACCCAGAATGAGGAATCAACAGATAAGGAGGGAAGTTCTGAAGAATCTCATGCAGAAGGATTCAGAAGGGATACACTTCCCATGATTATCACCGATAAATGTGAGGCCAGGTTAGAAAGGCAGTGGGTAAATCCAGAAAAGGAGAGAGGAACAAAAACCCCCCTCCAAGACAAAGGTTCTGCTAAAGGTAGAGAAGTAGTGACTAAACCTGCCCCGGGAGAGAGACGTTACATATGTGCTGAGTGTGGGAAGGCCTTTAGTAATAGCTCAAACCTCACTAAACACCGGAGAACACACACTGGGGAGAAACCATATGTGTGCACCAAGTGTGGGAAGGCTTTCAGCCACAGCTCCAACCTGACCCTTCACTACAGAACACACCTGGTGGACCGGCCCTATGACTGTAAGTGTGGGAAAGCCTTCGGTCAGAGCTCAGACCTCCTTAAGCACCAGCGAATGCACACTGAAGAGGCCCCTTACCAGTGTAAAGATTGCGGCAAAGCCTTCAGTGGCAAAGGCAGCCTCATTCGCCACTACCGAATACACACCGGGGAGAAGCCGTATCAGTGTAACGAGTGTGGGAAGAGCTTTAGTCAGCACGCGGGTCTTAGTTCTCACCAGAGACTCCATACTGGAGAGAAGCCGTATAAATGTAAGGAGTGTGGGAAAGCCTTCAACCACAGCTCCAATTTTAATAAGCATCATAGAATCCATACTGGGGAAAAGCCCTATTGGTGTAGTGATTGTGGGAAAACCTTCTGTAGTAAGTCCAATCTTTCCAAACATCAGAAAGTCCACATTGTAGAGGGAGAAGGATCTTAACCATCAGGTACGATCTTTTGGTGGTTTTTGTTTTTCTTACTTTAGAACGTGAATGCTAGAGATAGCCCAATAATTGCAAAGTTAACTATGGAGTAGATTTTGTTTGTTTGACTCAATGTGAAGGGGATGGAGTGAGAGCTCAGGCAGGGACAGGGTGGGTTCCTCACCTGCCCACCAACTCACTGGGGCAGGGTCCCCTCACCACACTTGACGTCCCATACACCATGCCGGCATTGCCTTTTGTATAGTTACACTGCTGTGTATCCAGTATAATTAAAGAAAAAGCATTAAAACTGTTTAGCTGTTTTAACATATACTCAAGATTATGACTTGTAAAGAAATGAGCCATGTTGAACACAGTTTAATCTAATTCAGAATAAACTTTAAAAGTTCTTGTAATGCCTCAGGACTGTTATTGTAAAAAAAAAAATGTTAATCAACCCTATTCTAGAAAGAGGAAGCTTCCTACTGGTTTTGCTTTTGGAAAATTTGGATTTGGGGTAAATAAAACTTTGAGTACTTGCGAATGTGTGTTAGGAAGTTGCGGCCAGGTATGTAGAGCAGCTGCAGCTTGGTCTTTGTTGTGCTTCTCCTACATACTGAACACTGTTTCTTTTTTTGTCTTTGGGAACATTCTGTCAGCCTCACATCCTTTTTGGTCTTGTGTACTCTGTCTCTGCCAAAGTCTGAAAATCTTGACTCCTTGAGACACTTCCTTCTGAGTTCCAGAAGCCAGTAGTAGGGTATGATTTTACCTTAAATCAGTCGACCTTGTCTTTTCCCTGTGACTGCAGACTCTCTGGTTTCAGGTGTGGCTTTTGGCCAGTTGGTCCTCCTGTTACTTGGAAACCCGACTTCACTCTTTGCTCCTGTTGGTTGCTTATCTTTGTGAGTTTTTTTCCATCTCTTATTGGTAGTCACTGAAATGTCTCTTTGCTGCTGCAGCTCTAGCGTTCACGCAAACCTGCCATGCCAGGATTGAGGACAGCAAGGAAGTGTCATATCTAGTACCAGTTCTGATCGCAGGAAACTGCCTCACGTGCCATCCTGGAATAAGATTAAACTACAGGTATGAGTCCTTGCACCAGCCAAATATGTTAGGGCGGGAGGTGAGGGAGTCATTATTGAAAAAGATTCAGCAGTGCTTGGATATGAACAGATCCTCAGGGAGGCCCACAGAATTAAGTGACTAGGCGCAGCTGGGTGTCTTTCTGGCACCCACTGGAGCTGCTGGTCCAGATCAGGAACAGTAGGAACCTGCTAAGCCCAGAGACCTGCTTCTCGTCCTCTGGTGAGAAGGGCTTGGACCCCAGGTCTGTCCTGTCCCTTACCATCCTGACTCTGCAGTGGTACTTTCTGATGGGCATTGAAGTGAGACAAAGGTCCAAACACTTCTTCAGCTCCCATGAGTCCATCAGCTGAAATCTTCCTCCGATCTCTTTGTCCCAGACTTTCAGCCTTAATTTTGGCAGACCCGTTGTCTAGCCAAGCGACAGCCCAGGAGACACTTTCTCCTTCCACGAGAAGTTGGTGCTCAGTACACAGCTCACAGCTCTGCCCACCAGTTTCCCCTCTCTGGCCTTTAGGGCCACTCCTGAGCAGGGCCGTGTGAATCAGCACATTTTTGGTTCACACATCAAAATACTGAGCTGAACCCTCTGTGAGACAGAAACCCTACTTGTTTGTTCCAGCACATCAAAGGGAAATAAAGCCATAGGTGTGAGCAGAGAGACATCAGTTCAGCAAAGGTAAAGGACGTGGGAATGTGGGTCTCCTGCTTACACCCCTTGTGACTTAGGGGCCTGCTCAGATTGTCTAGTGACTACGTTCATATTTGTCATAAATCACAATATTGCAGTCTGTATGTATTGGGGAAGGTGGGGACAGATTTTGAGGAGAACGGGCTTTAATCTTGAGAGGCACCTGAGTCAGGTGGGATCTTTGCATGGTCTTCAGGCAAAATGAGGCTCTTCTGCATCAAGGGGGAAGGGAGGTGCTTTTGTTAGGCCAGAGGGCTCAGGGGAATTTAGGATTCCAGGTGATAAAGCACTGCTACTGAAATGTTCATCTCGGATACCAGGACCCCAGTCAGGGCCTGGAATTTTGGCCTCAGTGACTAGGCGAGGCTTTTTGTTTAGTCACCTTTGCAGCTCTGCCACCCTTACAACTAAATCCTGCACCTGATTTTCAGAGCAGCCTGCCTTCACTGCAGAAGGAGCACGCTTAAACGCTACCCGGAGGACTTCTGGCTGTCACGACGTGCCCTCAATAGATAGTTGACTGACCCGAGTCTATTGTTTTCTTTCTTCAAAGCTTGAGAGAGGGAAACTCTGCAGCCCTTATAACTGCTTCTGTCCCAGTAACATGCGGGTCACAGAACCAACCACCATTGAGTTTATCACCAGTCTCTCTCTTTTTTTTTAACCACCTGTTCCAGAATCGCATCCTGAGCACTCAATTTCTAGGGCCACTTCCAGTACCAACTGTCAGAGTTTGGATTTCCCTTAAGACAGAGCCCAGGATAAGGGCCTGGGGGCAGAGAGTTTATTTAGGGGACTAGAGGAAGCAGGAGTAAGGAAGCAAGGAGAGAGAGGAGGGCAAGTCAGTACCGGATGCAGTATTGAGCTGGTGCTAATGTCAGCAACCAGTGCTCAGGTCTGCTGGGGACCTTCAGAGATGGGGGAAGACCACTGGTCTACCTGAGCTCTGCTCAGCCCCAGTGCCCACCTCCCACAGTTAGGAGGCCAGTGCCTGCTGGGCTCCAGGAGAGCACTTGAGGACCCCTGGTGGGCTGGGAAGGTCACCGTCCCCAGGACTGTGAGGCTGGCTTGGTTTGAAGATGCTTGTGAGCGTTGCCTCATATGTCACACAGACACACATTCATATGCACACATACACAGGACTCCTGGCCAAGCTTCCAGGTTTAGCAAATAAAAGCACATTTGGATTCCAGGTAAACAATATATTTGGAACATACTTATACTGAAAAAACTATTCAATGTCTGAAATTAGGGTTAGAGTATCTGGGCATCTTATCTGGCAGTCCTACTCCCAGTGTGTGTGAGCAGCAAAGCCTCCACCTCTCTGTCCAACGTACTCCAGATACCAAGAGCATAAGGGAGCAGAGGAGAAAGAGAGAAACAGGACGTCATCAAAGTGCTTTAAAGGACGCTGTCAAGAAAGTGAAAGGACCACCCACAGAATGATAGAACATTTTTGCAAATCGTGTATATGTGATAAGTCACTTTTATATTGAATATATTTACATCTGAGTAATGACAACCAATTGAAGACAGGCAAAGGAAAAAGATAAACCTGTGGACAATAAGTTTATGGAAAGGAAAGGTACTCACGATAGCCATGAGAAAAAGGCAAATCAAAACCACAATGAAACCACATCATACCCACTAGGATGGCTGTAATAAAAAAAACATCAAGTGTTGAGGATGCAGAGAATTCAAAAGCTCATACCCTGGCAGTGAGAATGTAAAATGTGACAACCACTTTGGAAGCCAGTCTGGCATTTCCTCATTAAATACAGCATTTGACTGAAATTCCTACCCTAGATATGTACCCAAAAGAAATGAAAACATCCACACAAAAACTTGTACACAAATGTTCAAAGCAACATTATTCATAATAGCCAAAAAGAAGAAAAAGCCCAAATGTTTCCATCAGTGGATGAAAGAATAAACAAAATGGGGTCATCCATAGAATAGAATATTATTTAGCCGTGAAAAGGATGATGTATAGATTCCACGCTGCAACATACATAGGTGAAATGACAGCATTATACTAAGTGAAAGAAGCTTAGACAAGAAAAGCCACATTTTGTATGACTATGATTCCAGTTAACATGAAACGTCTAGAACAGGCAAATGCATGGAGACAGAAAGTAGACTGGTAAGTTGTCTAGGGCTGGGGGAGTTGGGAGGTGAGGAATGACTGTTAAAGGGTGTGGGGTTTCTTTCTAGGATATGTCAAATTGTGATGACTGGTTAGACACTCTGGATACTAAAGACCACTGGATATGGTGATGAATTACATCTCAATAAAGTTGTTTTTAAAACAACACACAAGCTCAAGCAAAGGCTTTGCCAAGTGGCCAGCCTTGGTGGAGCAATGGAGGATTCACGCCGTGGAGACCAGTGGATGCCCATGTAGGCTGTTGCTTAGTAGAAGATGTACCGGGCCAGGGACTCAGATGTGAAAAGACAAGATTCACACCAGCAGTTAATCCTTGCATGTAATATCTGGGGAAATTTTCCATCCATTTCAACTGGAATCGAGGATCAAGAATTCTGTGTGAGAAAATCTCCTCCCATCTGAGAGTCGACTTTCAGAGCACAACCTTCCTAGATGGCAGCACCCCTCTCTAGACTGCGAATGTGGCAAACAGCCCTCTGCAAGAGCCCTTTGCAGCTGCTGTCCTTGGGCTTGGAGTGCTTTCCCCCAGTTGTGCACATACTGGGAATTCAGCAACCTGGAAAGAAGGGCAGGACGCTGCAACCAGGGAACGGTACCAGCAAAGACACTGTAGTGGAAGTAAGTGGCAAGCACATGAGGAAGGGGCTGGGGTCCTGGGGAGGCTGGTGAGCGGAGAGGCCTCTGTGGTGGGTTGTGGAGTCAGTGGTGAAATCTGACAGGACAGAGTGACAGTCCCCAGACAGGTGTGAGACGTAAAGAAAAGGGGGTGGGGTTACACCAGAGGATCATTCAGCTGGTGAAGTTCGGTGTTTCTGTGGTGTAATTAGAGCAGATATGAATTACTCAGAACTTCTATGTTTAATTCAGGATACAAGGCAGGTGACATAAGTAGCTTTATGAGCAATTTTTTTTGGTCACTTGCTACTCCATGAGTCTGATGATGCATCAGCCTCTTCCTGCAAAAGAGACCATCTGAACTTCCTTTTCATTGGAACTTTTCGTCTGGAGTCCACACTGTGGTAAGGCAGACCGGGAGGGAAGAGGGTTGCAGTGGTATTTCACAGTTCTGGACAGTTTTGTCATGATGATGTCCGCCTGCCCTCAGCCTGAGTGTTGTACCACACGGAACAACACACAGCACAGAAGGTCCTGCACGCGGGCACGATGGTGACGGTGACTGATGTCGAGATGGTCTGGGGTGGTATCCAGGGAAACATGATGGAGTCTGGAGGGAAGGAGAAGTCACACCCTCGTAACTAAAAAAGGAACAGTTGCCTGTATTTACTGACCCCTGTTCTCAATTCAGCTTTAATGCTATTTGCTCACTGAAGCTTTTTTGTGCCGGCCACGTGCTCTGTCCACGTGGAATACCAGCTGGCTTCCTGTGACTCCCCGTTTAATTTGCAGAGTCAACACCGTGGTGTAAGTAAGAACCCAAGCTCCAGAGCCAGACTGCCTGGGTTTGAACCCCTGTTCCACTGCTTACTGTCTCTATCATGCATCGGGTTCTCATCCATAAAAAGAGGGGTGTTAATATGACTAACAGCACATATGATCGTATGAAGATAATGCTGACTTTCCTGTCCATGCTAGCGCATAGATGGTCAGTAAAGATACCTTGTCATGATGGTTACCAACCTCTCCTGGGGTCTCACTCTGGCTCCCATTAGGCTGGCGTCCCCTTAGTGCAGGAGCTGTGGGTGGTTCATCTCTGTATCCCCCACGGCACTCACTGAGCTGCTGGCAAAGAGCTTCAAGGATCAGTGGCAGGAGATCTGGGGAGACTGTGATGAGTGCCTCTGAGTCTCCCTGCACCGTCTATTGTGCCTGGAGAACTCCCCTCCCTCCTCTCCTTCGTTTTTTCTTTCCTGAAGAAAAGGGAATAAAAATGGGGCAATAATAGTACCCACCTCGCAGGCTGGCTACAAAGATTAAATGAGTTATCAGGTAAAGCGCTTAGAACAATGCCTGATACACAGCATGTGCTCCATGGCTGGTACTCCTTACTACCTTTATTTTCCCTTTTCCTTGGTGTATATTTTTTTCTGATTATGAATGCCATACTTATTTGTGGTAGAAATGTGTAAAAATGTAGGAAAAACCCCCCACCAGAGTGAAGGAGACAGAGGTATGAACAAATAAGGAGAAGACAGAGGAGGAAGAAGATGAGCACAATCGAGCATGTGTACAAGGTGCAGAGGCAGCTGGAGGAAATGGTGGGCCTGGTGGGGCCGGAAGGTGGCGTCCCCCAGGCCCTGGGAAGGCTCCACAGACTAGGGGAAAGTTCCAGAGGAGGAGGTTTGCAGAGAAGAATAGGAGCTTGTTGGGTGGATGAGGGGGAAGGCCATTAGCATGTGCAAAGGCACAAGGCATTAAATGACATCCGGGCGCTGTCACTACCGTTCTGCATTGCCCCCCGTGTGTTGGAGGGGAGGAGGGTCGGGAGAGTGGGTAGGGCCGGGAAGTGAGAAGCCCTGTGTCCACAGGAAGAATCTGGACTCTGACCTGGGGGATGAGAAGGGACCCTTGGACGGCTTGGAGGTGCCATCATCCAATCAGCATTTAGGAGAGATGACTCCAGCACAGGCAGGACCAATGGGCTGGAGGAGACTTTGGGAGCAAAGAGACCTGCTGTTAAGGCTGGTGCCAAAGTCCGGAACAAGTTAGAGACGGCTTCGGCCGCTGCGGAAGCCCCCGGAATGGGCCATACAGGATGGGCTGGAGACGTGGAGGGAGAGGATGTGGAGAGGAAAAGTAGCGAAGCCAGAACGACGCCCACGTCTGGGGCTTGACGGGGAAGTTGCCGTCATCAGCCAAAGCAAGGGATACACGAGGGAAACCATGTTTGTGGAGGAAGGTGCTGAGAGTCTCTTGTCATTCCCAAGAAACCACGCTGGTGACCATACTTATCTGTGTGCAGATGATAGTCCATGAGAATTTTTATTCATTAAAAAAACCCTTCAGTTCTTCATTATTGATATACTTAATGCACCTGACTGCTTAAGTGGAAGAAAACTTAAACTATAAACCATTTGTTGTTCAGTCGCTAAATCACGTCTGACTCTTTGCGACCCCGTGGACTGCAGCACACCAGGCTTCCCTGTCCTTCACTGTCACCCAGAGTGTGCTCAAATTCATGTCCATCCAGTCAGTGATACTATCTAACTATCTCATCCTTTGCTGCCTTCTGTCTCTTCTCTTGCTTTCAGTCTTCCCCAGCATCAGGGTCTTTTCCAATGAGTCAGTTCTTCACATCAGGTGGCCAAAGTATTGGAGCTTCAGCTTTGGCATCAGTCCTTGCAGTGCATATTCAGGATTGATTTCCTTTAGGATGGACTGGTTTGATTTCCTTGAAGAAAAAAAAAAAAATCTTTGGGGAGCTTTTAAAGACAATCTTTTAATCAGAAAGGAACAGTTTGCTAAGATGTTCTTTTCTATCACCACCCTGTGGTTCACACTGCTGGCAACTACCATGTTCGGGTAAAACCAGGCTTTTCCCCTACTTGGAAACTGAACACAGAATATTCTCAGAGTTATTTCAGTTGGAGCTCAAAGGACAGGTATAACTTAGGGTGGGCAGGAGGCATCAGGGATAAAATTGCTTTGTTATTTTTGTTCTGACTGATAATGTCCCTGTGAATCACTCACAGGTGAGAAGGCAGAGCTAAGAGTGGGAGGCAGGAGCGCAGGAGAGGGCGGCACTCAGCACAACTTAACATCCAGTGATTTTGCCTGGGGCAACGACCAGCCTCCCATCCCTACACACAGCACCACGAAGACTGGAGAGCCATCTGCCAGGGGCTACTGAGCGGAGGTTGAAGATGCTTACCAAGGCCCTTCTGGATTCTAATTCTCATTGGCTGGAGGTAGGTAGCTGGAGCACGATGCAGGGGAAGTGAACACAGGGTGTGTTTGGGGTTCATTACCATCCTGCTATTTGATGCGACAGACTTTTTGCTTGAGCAAACCTTAGACTTCCAAACCTTTTCTTAGGCCCCCTCTTCCTTGTAAAATCTAGTTTTAGTGAGTCCCCTGTCCTTCACATCTGAACCCCCTTAATATCTAGTCATCCCGCACCATCACCCCAGGGAGATGTCCAACTACCCTGCCCTTTCTCCAGCAAGAATCCTAAGTCAGTTTAGCCAAACCCCTCTGACCCCTAAAGCTTCCCCTTAGAAAGTTCCCATCCACTGACCCCCTCCCTGCTCCTTTGCTATAAATCCCCATGTGGCCATACAAAAACCACTTGGGAAAGGGTCAGGAAGAGTATGTGCCACGGGTTTGCTTCCATTATGACCTTCACTTGGAAATCCCCCCGCCTCCAAGACCTCAATTCTGAAACCTTGCCCTGTAACAGCAATCCATCTTTCCCGCTCAGGACTTGATGCTGGTCAGATGTAAGAGGATGAGAATAATTAATCTTTTTAAATTTTTATTTATTTTTTTGGCTGCACTGGGTCTCTGTTGCTGCTCTGAGGCTTTCATTGAGGTGAGCATGGGCTGCTCTCTAGCTTCCTGGCGCACAGGCTTCTCAGGGAAGTGGTTTCTCTTGTTGCAGAGCACAGGCTGTAGGGTGAGAGGGCTCAGTAGTTGGAGAGCACAGGCTGTTTCCCTGTGGCATGTGGTATCTTAGTTCCCAGGGATTGAACCCGTGTCCCTTGCATTGGCAGACGGATTCTTAACCACTGGACCACCACCTCAGGCGTTTTGACCTTGAGCAATTTATAGAAATTCTGAGAGGGGCCAGTTTATGGGGGAAAAATGTATCTGGTTTGAAAGAAACAATTTGAAACTTTCAAAAGGCCCAAATGTAAATGCCCCACAGTCTGATGAGACCAGAGACTGGAGGTTGGGAGAGATCAGGACCACGTGTGCAGATGTAAAAATTAATTGAAGTTAATAGTTGAGGTCATTGGAGTAAATGGGTTCCCAGGGTAACAGCATAGGCATAGAAAGAGACCACTGATACCGTGACTGAATATGGAGGAATGCCCAGTTAGGGACAGAAAAGAGCAATCAGGTGGAAAGGGATGAATCATCTCGACACTCAGGTGAATCAGATGTTATAGCTATTTCAAAGGTGGTTTTTTTAATGTATTTTTCATGCAGTGGCCCTGCTGAATCTCAGGTCCCCGTGAGAAGCTCTGAGGAGTGACGGTCATGATCTTTTTGGAGTGGAGGCGGTCAGCGCCAGGGCAGAGAAGGGACTGAGCCCTCCCGTGCAGTGACAGGCCATCACCCAGCAGCTCCACGTGCTCAGGAGTCTTTCCCAGAGCTTCACAACTGCACCTGCACACGAGGAGCAGGCACCTCCTGCTGCACTTCCTCTCCTTCACCACGCAGAACCTAGTGAGGCCTTGCTCAGCGTTTAGCTCCTAGAAACGTTCTCCATTTCATGACCAGTTCTTCTCAGTGTAAATGTTTAGGCTCTACCCTCAGGAAGTATACTTCATGGGTCTGACTAGAACTCAGACACCTGTGTGACTAGCAAGCAGCCTAGTGACCCTGCTGTGATGGTTCATGGTTTGCACTTGGAGAAACAAAGTCAGTCTCAAGTCTGTGGTGGGCGTCAAAGAAGAGCCAAAATTATGAGTTTAAAAAAATTAAAACCATATTAGATGGCCAATCACAGTATATGATCCAGAATTTTTCAGAGGCTAGAGTTCCAGACATTTCCTCATCTTCTCCATCTCAGCTTTCTTCATGACCATAACCCCCCATCCCCTGCCAAGAGCCAAACCAAGAAATCTCAATGTGCCTGTTGTTTTGTTTTGGGCTGTGTGATATGGCTTGCAGGATCTTAGTTCCCCAACCAGGGATTGAACCTTGCACCCAGACAGTGAGAGAACCGAGTCCCAACCACTGGACCTCCAGGAACTTCCTCACTATGTCCATTGTGACCCAGCATCTAAGTAGGCTCCTGTCAAGGATCCCACATTCAGAAGCACCTTTCCAGTCCTGGTTGCTGGTGCGAAGTACTGCACCACACAGAAGGACATGCAGCATGTAAAACCCTAAAGGCAGGCATGTGTAAGCGGCCATGAGAATGAGACAGCCCGTGTGTGGCATGCACTGTGCCGTGTGCAGAGGACAGGCTGGGGTCAAGGGAGGGAGGTTCCAGGTTTGAGATTAGAGGAGAAGTAAATGGTTGTTTGTAAAAAGTTTTAAAGATTAATTTTTTAAGATTCCATAGTCACTAATGTTTGCTTAAACTGAAATAAATTTGGCCCCTGCACAAAGACACACTCAAGCCATCCTTCTGAAAAACTATTCTGTTTAATAGTGCATTTCATTTATGCTACAGATGAGCAGGATTGGGAAAACAGAATGAAAGGTCATCCCTTCTGCTGGGAAAACTTGGGGAGCTCCATCCTAACCCAGCAAGGAGCCCTCCGCTAGGCTCAGGCCCAAGCTTCCGCCTCAGGGCTTTGCTCTCTGCATTCACACTTGGCTGCTGAAGTCAGAGGTGGGGTCGGGAGAGGTCTAGTGGCTGGGGCCAGAGGTCATAGGTCATAGGTCTCAGAGGGCAGGGCAAGCTGGCTGAGCGAGCTCCTTAAAAGCATCCTTGGTAGCTAGGGGTTTAGCTTAAATCACTTTCCATCACAGGAGTGGCCGGAGGAAGAGAAGAGAAGGAAAACTGAGGCCAGCACTAAAGGCTTTGGATCCTTCCCCTCAGGTTATGCTCACGGAGGACCTGGGCTTTGCCATTAGTCCTGTCATAAAAGGGATGAGCGAGTTCTCCACCAAATGCGTGGAGGTTTGGTCTTGCTGCTCCAAGAGCCCGGGAGGATACATGGTCACTACAGAAAACCTCTCAGTGTTCCCCTACACCTGCCCAATGAAATAACAAGTCCCTCAGCACCAGATTTCCATGATTAATGAAGTCAGGAAACCAAATAGCACAATCCTTATCAAAAGAAGAAATCATCAAAATTTAAAGCTGGATTAGAAGCAGTGACTTTGAAATGCAGCCTCCATTTCCCCTTTCTAGCACGAAACACAACCCAGAACATTCTTTCCATTTTCTTCTGTGCTGACTGTGCCAACTCCAACTAGAGGAACCCCTGGAATTTTATTCCTACTGTGCTTCCATCCCCACTGTGGAAAGGCTCTTCTGGTGTGAGAAAAATGGTCTAGTGCAAACTCCCCTCCCAAATGGAAGGAGACTGATCCCAGAGTTTCCTCTGCTCCCAGCACTCCATCTGTTGCTGGCAGCCTAATTCTTCAAGGCTGGAATCATTCCTGGGAAAAATGACTAGGTTAATAATCACGGGGCCAGGATGATTTGCCCAACAGGCCCCGTTCTCTAAGGTGAAAGGTTGGAGTCGGAAGGGACACGTCCTAAGTTCATACTCAGGTAGTAAGGCAGGAGCTCTGGAGACTCAGGAAGTGAGGAAAACCGGTGTGTGCCTCTCTTTCACGTAGACTCTCTGATATTTACTTCAGCAGTGACTTGGAGGGAACTTTTGCTCACTCCCATTACATTCAAAGGCTTCTCTCCAGTGTGAATTCTCTGGTGGCGAACCAGAGCAGAGCTGTACCTAAAGGCTTTCCCACACTCACTACATTCATAGGGATTCTCCCCAGTGTGGATTCTTTGATGCTGAATAAGGCCTGAGCTATAGGTAAACTTCCCTCCACATTCCATACATTCATAGGGCTTCTCTCCAGTGTGGATCCTCTGGTGCTGATAGAGGTGTGAGCTCTGGCTGAAGGCCTTCCCACACTCGTTACATTCATAGGGCTTCTCTCCAGTGTGGATCCTCTGGTGGTGAATGAGGGTGGAGCTCCTACTGAAGGCTTTCCCACATTCGTTACAAGCGTATGGTTTCTCTCCAGTGTGGATCCTCTGGTGGTGAGTGAGGGTGGAGCTCCAGCTGAAGGTTTTCCCGCACTCGTTACATTCATAGGGCTTCTCTCCCGTGTGGATCCTCCGGTGGAGAATGAGAGCTGAGCTGCAGCTGAAGGTCTTCCCGCAGTCGTTGCACTCGTAAGGTTTCTCCCCAGTGTGGATCCTCTGATGCTGAATAAGGTGTGAGCTCTGGCTGAAGGCCTTCCCACACTCGCTACATTCATAGGGTTTCTCCCCAGTGTGGATTCTCTGATGCTGAATGAGGTCTGAAGTTCGATTAAAGCTCTTGCTACATTCATCACACTTATGGGGCCTGTCCCCCACAGGGAGTCTCTGATGGGAAATGAGGTTGGCGCCCACCGTGAAGCTGTCCCTCAGATCGCCGCACTTCTCACTTCTACCTCCTGTGGGGGCTCGCTGCTCCTCAGCTGCTACTTGACCAAACTCCTGCATCTTCCTATTCAGTCTCTCTCCAGAGGAGCTCCCCAGCTGCCTCTTCAGACTGACTTCTTGTTCATAGGCTTCTTCAAACTTAAGACCCTGAGAAATATCCTTCTGGAATCTTCCCAACAGCACCCCATGTGATCCTCTATCTTCAGAAATTTCAGAATCAGGCTCAGTTCTGGTCTCACCATCTGGCACAATATAGAACACAAATATCACTTATTCCTTATGGAAAAAAGGCTCAAAACCAGAGACAGGCTAATCACATCATATTCACAGGCTAAAAGCACATGCCACTTATCAATGTGCAAAAAGGCCTGCCCAGGCTGTATGCAGCTGATGCAGAATAAGAGAACTGGGCCAAAGAAACAGGGAAGGAGAAAAGAAGGAAAATCGAGAAATAAGCTGGAAGTGAAGAGAAAACTGGATCAGGCAGAGGCAGGACAAACTGTTTAATGAAGTGACAAAGTCCTAGAGGTCAGAGGCTCAAGATAAACTGGGAGATGGTGACAGCCGGGCCAGTGAGAGGATGAAAGGGAGTAGGTACAAGAAACGCAACACGGACCAGTCTGTCTCCCACAGGAAGACATAGCCGGGTGTGGAGAAGCAGCAGCAGATCAGGAAGCCGCAACAAGGGTGCAGCCCTGCAGCCCCAGGGGAACAGGACACTCTGGTTTGCAGTCACGTCACCTTCACCAAGTCCATGGGAACAGGCAAGAGACAAAGGTCAACCCACCTCCAGCCCTGGGCCTAGAACACTGTGCTAACTGAGCGGATTTGTAAACAGTTTCTATGTTTGACTTTGCCACTCTCAGCGCTCTGGGGTTTCTAAGGGAACTTCAGGCATAGAGGACAAGTGGAAGGGGTCCAGATGGTTAGCATGTTTAGTCTGTCAGTAACTGAAGGAGTCAAGGCAGGGCAGTGAGCATTAGGGACAGAAAGAGCTGTTCCTCCCTCACCCGAACAGGTGCCTCTCAGGACCTCTCTGCTCTCAGTTCCCTTCCAATCCAGGCCCCTCGGCAATTCCTCTCACTCCAGCCCAGAGATCACGTCAAAATTCAGAAAAGGGAATCCTGCTCATGGGGAAAGACAGGACAAGGTTTATCCTGTTCATACCAAATGGCCCAGAGCTCAATCCCAGACCCAGGACCTGCAGGGGACAGAGAAGACACAGAGAGGGAGGCCTCCCGTGGGAGCGGGGAAGAGCCTGGCCTTGCCCAGGAAAACGTCCTGACAGTGGGTGAGGGGGAAGGAAGGAACAGTCCACAGGCTTAAAGGTTAAGAGGCCAACTGCTCCCTGACACAAGGTGAAATTTCTACAAGGGCAGCAGTTACCCGAGGTCCATCCACAAAGCAACAGGTCCCTAAAGGAAGTCCAACAGAGAAGGGGAGGAGCCTGACAGAGTTCCAGAATCTTCACTTGGACACAGAGCAGTGCCTCACATGTTCAGGGATCCCAATGTGTGAATCTTTTGAGAAAATCTCTAGGTTATATGTTAATGTTAAGTCCTAAGAATAACATGAGAAAGAGTAACAGATTGAGAGTTTAAAGGCCAGGGCTCGGGTCTTCCCAGTCACTAGCAATATGACTGTATGCAAAGCATTTAAGACCTCTGAGCTCTCTTTCCTCACCTATAAAATGAGGATAATTCTGGCTGCCTCAACAGCTGCAACATTGTGAGGACTGAAGGAGAGACTATCTGTAAACACTCTTAAGGAACTACAAACTGCAAATGGGAGTCACTATTATTGTTGTCAGAACTTTCTGAGACGAAGTCAGTCCTTAGATAATGATTTTCAGTGACTCAACTGTTACTAGCAAAGGAGGAGGCAAAGGAAGGCCAAAAGGGAGTTTCACTGAGGAAGCATCGTTCCTACCCAGGGAGAACACGTTGCCGTAATTCTCCAGCATCACGTCCCTGTAGAGGTCCCTCTGGGCAGGCTCCAAACGCTTCCACTCCTTCCGGATGAAGTACACAGCCACATCCTCAAAGGTCACCAGTTCCTGAAACGACACGTTCTCGTGTGCAATTTCTGGCTCAGGGATGAGGCTGGTGGAGCCAGAAGCTAATTCGGGGTTGAGTAACACTTCCCAATATTTGGGAAGTGGGAATGGCAGTCAGGGTGGAGGAAGACAGGAGAGGCTGAGACTAAGTGGAGTCCATGATTCCGCGGGGGAGTCCCACGGTCCTGACGGGGGAAGCACAGAACAGGATGTTGTTGCACAAGAGATTTCCGCAAAGTGGGAGGGGAAAGAAAGGTAAAGCACGGCTCACCTGGGCCTTGGCCTTCAGGAGCGCAGCTGCCAGCATCTCATCCCCCAGACCGCCCTTGTCAGAAAACGTGGGGCCTTTTGAGGAAGGAAGAGCTGAGGACAAGAGGGTCCGTGAGAGTCGATCTGCACTTGAGCCTCTCCACCCGTTACGGAAACTCCTGGGTCCAGGACAACCTAGTACCCCCACTCCTGCATCTCTAAGTTCACTCCCTCTGCCACTGGAAGAGGTGCTCACGGCCAGCGTGGGCCTTGTGGCCTGAGCAGAGACGCCCACAGCCCTGCTGACCCTGGCTCTCTGGTCTGTCCCAGGAGGCACCAGCTATCCTGTTCGTGTCTCTTCCATCGTTCTCCACATTCCAACTCAATCTCTTGGACTTCTTACCCAGAGGAAAGCTAGCTTCACTCCAACTCTGAAGCAAGTCATAATGCCCACGATTCTTCTCTTATTTTCTCGATCCCCAGATCAAATCTACACACTGTAAGTGTTTCCCGTTTCTGTGCTTGATTATGTATCTTTTCCTGTAATTCTTAAGTTAACATATTGGTCCCTGAGAGACTAAATCTCTGCAGATACTAGATTCTGTAGAAGCATGCAGATAAAAATGTTTTAAATGCGTTTTCTTGATAAGCACGGGAATAATACTTCCTTGGACACAAGCTGGCTCCAAAGTCAGTGGCAGTCTGTGAGAGCAAAATACAAATACTTTTCACACCCTTCCTCTTCCTTCTACCCTTTTTGCTTGTAATCTCCAAAGTAACTCCCCAGAGCTCTCCTAAGCACATGCTCCAGAAGAGCACAAACCAGGGCTGTTACAAAGCACCTGGAAAATGGGAGTTTGGTGATTGTCACAGTTTTCTAAATGCTGCATGAGGAACCCACAGCCCTTAAAAATGCCTCAGCTATAAAACCTATCAAGCCGTACTTAATGAATGGCTTCAGTCAGCCTTCCCCACTAGGCTAGGAGTTAGTGAAAGGCAAAGACTATGTCTTCGCCAGTCAGGATTCCAGCAGTTAGCCCGGCACCTGGTGAATGAGCGATTTAAATGGGCATCTGCTGAGTAAGTGAATAAAAGGATAAATTCCTTACCGCTCTCAAGCAAGGCCTGAGGTTCCTGAGATACTCGATCAGCCTGAGTTTCCATGGGTCGTACTAGAAGCTCGGATCTCTGGTCTCCTATTTTCAGAGTCAGCAGGAAGCAGGGTTTGTATGAGAAGGTGGAAGCACTACAGAAGCAAAAGTTCAAGGTTCAAAGATAATTTTAAAAAACCCTCCTGCATACAGAAAGAAGGGAACTAGCATTTCAGTTAGTACCAAAACAGCAAGAGGAAATGCAGTAACTGGGACTAGTCTTTTGGGTCAAAGGCCCAAGTTCCTGGACAACATCCCACTTTAGGCTCCCCAATTCACACTGGGTGGTAGTTCTAACAACAAAAATGGAGAACACAGGTGCCAAATGATGCCATTAACAAAGTTAAATACTAAGCAATTACTCAAATGAGGAACAGTGAAAAAGAGTGTTACAGCTGGCAAAATGTCTAAGTATCAAGTTTTAAGTATACTTGGAATAATGGACAAACGTATACAGATTTTTTTTTAATCCTCATAAACATTTTTCTTCTACTAAAAAGAAAAAAAAAATTTTTACTGTGGTACATTTCTAGCCGTTATAGTAAATGTAGATGCTCTCTTTAGAGGAAAAGGGGCCAAGAAACAGCCCCCAAATAACAGATAGTACAGAATACTTCCAGAACCTCCAGAAGTTCTCTGTCTCATTTTAAAAACCCTGTCTCACAGAACTAGGACAGACAGTGCAGATCTATTAAGATAAATTCGGGCGTTTCCCGGTGGTCCAGTGGTTAGGATTCAGTGCTTTCACTGACGTGGCCCAGGTTCAATTCCTGGTCGGGGAACAGAGATCCTGTAAACCATGCAGCATGGCCAGAAAAAAAGATAAATTCTTCCTCCCTTTCTCCCTGAGACAGTTTTCTGTTCTCAGTCTCAGTCAACGGTGGGATGTTATTGACGGATTTGGGCCCTTTCTGTGGTCCTTCTATAGTCTCATCACAGGGTGTGGGTGGACATATTCGCCAGATTCTGGGAGAATAGTCCCAGTTGCTGTGTCTCCTCGCCCTAAAAAGCAGCAGCCACCTTGCTTTTTTATCTCCTTTCTCTCATAACAGATTTCCTTGGATCAGAATGTAAGTCCCTGAAGCAAGAACCAATGGTTTTTAAAAAGCCTACTATCATTTATTACTCCATTTTTATCCCTACTAAGGTCCCTGCTCCCTGGTTGCCATGGCAATCAAGAGGTCTGTTCTCTGTTGCTCCAGTGAATAACAGTGAGTGTCAAGTTAGTACCTAGACTAAGATTTGAATCTCAAGTACAAGTCTGTCCTCAAGAATCAACAGGTTGAGAAGAGTGCAGCAGTCCTCAGAGCAGCCTGACACTTAGGCAAGAACCTAGGTGAAAACCCCTGGATTTTGTCCGCCTCCCTCTCTTTATTTATCTGCTCATATAACAAACATCTGTTGAGTGCCAACTACATTGCAGGGTACTCCTGAAAGGAGTAAAACAATCAAGAGTGACCGTTGCATTCACCTAAGATATAAAAAGAGAAGGCCCCCTAGAGTCACTCAGAGTTCAGAGAACTCTAGTCTTTGGGCAGCAAGGGGCTGTAGAAGGCCCATCACAATGCCATTATATAGTGAAAAGCAAGGAATCAGGCATGAGCCAGGCCCACTGACAATCAAGGTGACACACCCTCTTGCTATCATCACCCTCCTAGCTGGGGCCCTTCAGCTTTTTCTCAGAGTCAGCCATCTTCTTCTTCCTATTGCCCAACTTGACAATCTCCAGGACTGGTTATAAGCAGACACTCCCAATAAATCCGCTCTCAGTCTAAACTCTCCTTAGAAAGGAAAGTCAGAGGCTCAGACTCCAGAGAAAGAAGTAGCACTCCCTCCTCGCAGCTGGGTTAACCAAAGCTGGAGCTCAAAGGCATACTGTTGAGAACAAGTCCCCAGTGTCTGGATCACTGAACAATGTTTCTCACAGAAAGAAAAACCCCCATTGTGCCCGTAGAGCTTCAGGTCCAGGCAGGGCCCTTCCCCTGCTCCACTACCCATGCGACCCTCTGCAGTGCTCCTAGATGCAGTGTTCCGGGAAGGATGACCGGGCAGTGAGAAGTCGTGGAAGCTTTACCTGCTGGACTCTTTCCTTCCTTCTCTGGAGTTAGTCTCTAGAAGGCCAGAGTAGCAATTATTGTGAACTTGGCAGCCTCTGTTCAAATCCCTGGGAGTTCAGACTTATTTGCTATCAGTGCTGTAGGACTAAGGAAAAGAAAAAGAAAAAGGAATTTCAAATGTTTATGTAAACTTCACTTCTAATCTAGATATTTGGAGTTAAGAGGAAAAGACAAAGAACCTATGCTAATAAATACTGATTAAGACCACAGCTGGTATTTGTGTTGCACCTTTAGAACTGGAATGGAAATCACAGTTCTCCAGGTCAACCTTCCACCCAAGACAAGAAACACCTTCTCCAGTTCTTAAGGTTCTGGCAGCTAACTTGCTACTAGACACTCTCGGCTACTTCAGGGAGTCTGTCCCATTGCTGTACAGGTAAGCCATTAGAAAGGGCTTTGGATGCTTAACTGAAAAAAAATCTACCCCTTGGACTTTCACCTCAGAGTCCTAGTGTCCTGTGTGATAGAACCTTCTCCTTCCGCAGGACTCTCCACTAAACAGGTGAAACCAGATGATGCCCACTCTCCACAACTTCTCTTCTTGGAGATAATAAATAGGTTTAGTTCCTCTAAGTGCCCCACAGATTTCAAGTTCAGGATCCTGCTTCTCTCCATGAGTTTCAGAAAGGAAACACCGGGTCGGTCTGTGTTCAATCCCAGTTGAAAAGCGAATCAAATCAGGGACCTAATACAGCTGAAATGGGACCCAGTTGTACACCTCTCTGAAAAAGACTCGATTTACTGGGCGCCAGGGGGATTCTTCTGTCATCTGAATGGTTCTAACTGCGCTTCCTAGAACCCCTCATTCTCTGGTCCGTTCCCAGCTGATTAAACCCTCCCTCCCACCGGGAGCGCGGATAACTGTTAACATCATATGAAAACGTTTCCGGGAAGGACCAAGTTAGGGTCGCTGTCATCGGCCGTTTAAAGAGAGGGATGCCTCTCCAGCCATACTGGAACTTTGAAGGGCTGGAGCCAGGCGCTGTCGCAGAACCAGAACCGCAGCCCCTTTCCTCCCCCGACGCAGGGCCGGCGGTCAGGGGCCGGGTGCCGGGGTGCCGGGGAAAGCAGAATTGGCACCGGCGCCCCCCCGCCGCCCGGCACCCTGCTCCAGGTGGTCCTGGGGACCCCGCGGGCCGCGGAGGCAGGGACACCACCCCTTCTCCGGCGATCACTGCCTCCGTCCCACCTCGAGCCCTGGGGGCGGCCGGACTCACCCTGGGGGCAGGGACGGTAGATTTAGGGGACCGGACACCAAACAGGCCCCGTTGGACACTGTCACGGACCCACACACCGGGGACAGAACAAAGAACGGAAGTCCCCTCCGTTTCGCTTCCGGGTCGGTCTTAGTCACCCCCTCCACCATCCTGGATGTCCCCCTCCACGTCCACTTGTTCCCTCTAGGAAAATGGGAGGTCTTCGCCTCTCGGTGGTTTGCTGACTGGGCGCGGGGCCCCAGCGCCGAAGCGACAAGGAGGGCCTGCCGTCCCCGCCCCTCGCGCCCCCTGCTGGCCAGGCAGGGAGGGCGCCGCCGCGCACCTGGTCTGCGGCGCGCCTGCCCGGCTGGGGAGCGGAAGGCGGGGCTCAGCGTGCCCAGCGGGTGCCGGCTGTGTGCCCGTGTTGTCTCCCGTGGGGCTGCCGAGGGCCAAGCCAAACGCCCTGGTTCCAAGCGATCCGAGTCCCCAGCTGACCCGCGGCCAACAGGAGGACGCCTGAAGGATTCGATATAGAAAACTCACCCATATTTGAAGTTTCCAAATCAAGCTTATGCTTCCAAACAGACCAAGTTCATGTAAAAGTGCCTCCTTTAAATGACTAAAATCTGAAGAAAACCTTCTGGCCCATCAGAGTTCACATGAGGACAAAAACCTGTACAAGTGATGCGAGCAGAAAAGGCTTGAGTAAATTACCAATCCAGATCCACTCAGATCCGAAGAAAACTGGTGAAGCCCCATCTATGTGAAGAAAGTGTGAAATAAGTGAAACGCTTGAGGGAATGAGGGGCGACGCTTCATGGTTCACTCACGTTTATTCCCTTCCAGGAGGAGTCCTGGAAGTGTCGAATCAAATCCTTCAGATTATAAACAAAATGAAATCTTGTGATCTTCTTGATTCCCCTGTGGCCCTGCCTCGCATTTGATCTCAATTTTCACTGCCTTCAATATTTGTAGCGCAGCCATTCAGCTCTGCAGTACAACCGAACTTACTCTCTGGCTGCTGCTGCTGCTGCTGCTAAATCGCTTCAGTCGTGTCCGACTCTGTGCGACCCCATAGACGGCAGCCCACCAGGCTCCCCCGTCCCTAGGATTCTCCAGGCAAGAACACTGGAGTGGGTTGCCATTTCTTTCTCCAATGCATGAAAGTGAAAAGTGAAAGTGAAGTCGCTCAGTCGTGTCCGACTCTCAGCGACCCCATGGACTGCAGCCTACCAGGCTCCCTCGGTCCATGGGATTTTCCAGGCAAGAGTACTGGAGTGGGTTGCCATTGTCTTCTCTCTGGCAACTTCAGTCTAAGGACAGTAATCTAACCAATTCCAGTAAAATATGGTGGTGGTGCTCAGTAGCTAAGTCACATCTGACTCTTTGCAATTGTAGCTCACCAGGCTCCTCTATCCATGTGATTCTCCACGCAAGAATACTGAAGTAGGTTGGATCTTCCCAGCCCAGGGATTGAACCAGCGTCTCTTATGTCTCCCACATCGACAGGCAGGTTCTTTACCAGTAGGGCCCCCTGGGAAGCCCTCACCTACTGACAGTCCTCAGGAAACAGCTCTTAGATTCCCAGTACTGTCAACACAATCAACCCTATTACTGTGGAGCCTAGAAGTCAATTTGTAGTTCACTTTTTTGGTGTTTGCCCCAGAATCCAGCCATCTGGTTAACTCCCAGCAAGTTCTCAAAAGACCTACTATTAATTTTTCTTGAGTCTGTGGACTCTGAAATGCCTTGAATCACAGAGAGGATTCCCAAGGCAGTCCATCAAGGTGGAAAAGAAAACATTTAAACTTCCATATAGCTTTTATCTAAAAGGAAATAAAGAAAATAGAGTAAAAAAATGTAAGCCTTGGTAAGCCAGAGGCTCTTTCTTTCTTTCACCTGCCTCGGCTCTGGCTGAGTAGGGGGTTCCTGATCTGGCTGGAGCTCAGGCCCCTCTCCTCTCCCCAGCCCTCCCCTGTCCCCTCCGGGGCCAAGGGAATGACGATTAAGAAGTGGATGCCAGATGCAAACGTGATGAAACAGTCAATTTGTCCTAAAGATGTAGCTGTGGCTTTTCAAACAGATTAGAGCAGAATTGTATCTATTTGGTTCTCTATCTCAGAAGACACTTTCATAAGAATTCATCTTTGAAGTCATCTGAGCCTAGAATTTCTTTATGGAAGGACTTTTAAAATTATTGATTGAATTTTTTAAGGTTGTAAGACTATTCTTTTTTTTTTCTTCTTTTTCTTTCTTTCTTTTTTGGCCAAAACAGGCGGCATGTAGGATCTTAGTTCCTCAACCAATGATCGAACTGGTGCCCCCTGCCGTAGAAGCTCAGAGTCCTAACCACTGGACTGCCAGGGAAGTCCCTATAAGACTATTTATATTTTTATTTCTTGTTGAATCATATTGGGTTTGTTAAGTTCTTTCTATGAATTTATCTGTTTCATCTAAAATCTCTAATCTTCTTGTGTGATGTTGGTACTATTATCTTATTATTGAAATAGCTGATTTTGAGCAGTTTTCAAACTATTCTGTGAACCTGTGTGGGTCCCTGAGACCAGGTGGTCTGGGAGGTCAAAACTGTTTTCATAAGACAGATTGTTTTTTTTTCCCATGGTATTGACATTTGAAATGGTGCTATGAAAGTGTGAAACTGATAACGCCTTAGCATAAATTCATGTAGTGGCCCAAAACTGAACTGTTATAGTCTTCATTGCTATATAATCATAGCTTTTTAAAAAATCCAGTTTCAAAAAAAATCTGGTTTCATTTTAAAATGTCCTTGATGAAGCAGTAAAAATATTAATTTCATTTAAAAAATAGTAAGCCTTATCAGAGGTCAATAGAAAGAAGGGTACTGGTGGCCTTATGTGGGTCTCACGTCAGACAATAGCCATCTTCAGAGAAGGATGTCAGGACTTGGTTTAGGGTGGAAGGGTGGGGGTGGGCGGTAAAAACAGAAATCTTCCCAAAGAATGTGTAAAGAGAGCCAGTTCTCTCTCTTTTTTTTTTTAATATTTTATTTGTATTTATTTCCTTATTTGGCTGTGCCAGGTCTTAGTTGGGGCATATGGGATCTTTAGTTGCGGCATGTGGAATCTAGTTTCTTTACCAGGGGTTGAACCTGGGCCCCCTGTGTTGGGAGTGTTCAGTCTTAGCCACTGGACCACTAGGGAAGTCCCCCCTAAGGAACAATTAACAAGGAAGCTGCCCCATCTTTACTGCTCCAGGGCCGCTTGTCTCCCAGAATGCAGAAAAAATTCTCAGCTTATTTGTCTGGGAGCTGCCTTTACGGAGTGACACTGTGGAAAGAGCTGGCCTGCAAAAGCTGCTGCTCTGAGGGCAAGACCTTTCGCCAGCCCCAAGGCCAGCCCAGGAGTAGGACCACCACTCCACCCTGGCTCTGGGTGACCATCGCCACCAGGCCAGTTTCTTCCCATCACTTGGCCCCTCTTGCCCAAAATCTCAGTATAGGACCCCAGAGGACTGAGACAGGCCTCTAAGTACTTGGGCATTCTGGACAGTGGGAGGAAGCAGGCTTGGAGCTATGCAGAGGGACAGACAGGACATCTGGATGTCCTTCTATTCCAGCTCTCTGGGTGTGAGCATTCTTAGAATTCAGAATTAGAGCATTCAGAATTCAACCTGAACCCCAGGCTGAATTCGAAGGGCACCCCAGTTAGTTTTTAGCAGTTATTAGAAATTGATGTGTAATTCTGTGGTTCTTTATTCACCTTTCTACCCAATGCCCTAAGATTTTTGCAGGGTGATCGCATTCTCTGCACCCCTGAAATCAGAGAGTCCCCTTACTCCTTGTCTTTTGGTCGATGATACCTCAGTGCTGATCCCTCTGGGTCACCCCTTTACACCACACAGCCCATGGCAGCAGTGGCTCTGGGGCATCCCAGCTGTGAGCACCTCCTGCTCAGTGACTGGAAGTTCCTGGCCTTAGGGAGTTGTTAGTGCTAAGATCCAGTTCATCACACATGTAATAGCCTCTTCAGACTCACTTGCAGGTGGCTCAGTGGGAAAGAATCCACCTGCAATGCAGGAGACACAGGAGATGAGGGTTGGATTGCTGGGTTGGGTAGATCCCCTGGAGGAGGGTATGGCAACCCACTCCGGTATTCTTGCCTTGGGAAATCCCACGGATAGAGGAGCTTGGTAAGTTAGCCATCCTATGGGGTTGCAAAAGAGTCAGACACGACTGAGCACTCGTGCTCGCTCAGACTAACTCGTGTGAAGTAGGGGAAGGAGAGTGATGAAGGGCCCCTGACCGTGTGCAGACTCTGAAGGTGGGATCCAGCTCAGAGCTGGGACTGTGAGGGAAGCAGCCACTCCCTGCAACAGCGCCACCTGCTGAAACCCCCACGCTGGGGTGACGCAACTGGAACCTGAGTTAACCTGACAGGAAGAGCCTAAATGGCCTCACTAGTCAAATAAATGATATATTTAAAAGTGTAGTCAGCCTGGCCCAAGAAGGGTTTTACATGAAAAAGTGGCAGCTACCGCCTTGGGGGAAACCACCTGAAGCAAAGTCATGGATTGATGGGGCCCTCAGGGTCAGAGTGCACCCTAAATGCCTGGCTTTGGTTCACCTCCTGCTGGTCCACACACCTTAGCTTAGTAAGGCAGCCTGGCCACTGACTGTGGCCATCGCCCCTTGGTCAGCCTTCTCTTGGGTAATGATCAGGATGAAAGGGATGGAGAGCTCTCTAGACTTATTTTGAAAAATTAAAGTTTCTGCCCTGACCATTTGTTGGCCTGACGCTTCTTTTCTTTCCCTTAATCACTACCCCAGGCCAGCCTGGCCAGTAGACTCTTTAAGTGCAGCCCAGTCAAAAGGAAGCCTAGGGAATTCCAGCTTCATTCTGGCCCAGCCTTCAGGATCACTTGTTGGGTTGATGTGGTTCCAGGTCACTTGATTGAGGACACTGCTCTCTCCAGCTCCCCTCCAGTGGCTCATACATGCTGCGGCAGGCTGAACAGTGGCCCCCAAGATTTCTGGGTCCTTATGCTTAGCACCTGTGAATATGGCAAAAAGGATTTTGCAGATATGATTAAGAATCTTCAGATGGGGAGATTATCCCAGTGGGCCCTGAAGGTCATCCCAAGTGTCCTTATAAGAAGGAGGTAGAGAGAGTACTGTAGACGGCAAAGTGGTAATGAGACAAAGAGAGACGTTTGAAGATACTGCTAACATACTGGATTTGAAGCTGAGGAAGAGCCCATGAAACGAGAAATGCAAGGAATGCAGTTCTAGAACCTGGAAAAGACATCAAAAGGGATTCTCCCCTAGAAGGAATGTAGCCCTACAGACACTTTGGTTTCAGATCAGTGGAAACTATTTCAGACTTCTGACCGCCAGAATAAGTGTGTGATGTTTTAAGTCAAAGTCTGTGCTCATTTATTACAGCAAGAATAGGGAACAAAGACATGTGCCAAGGTGGAGGGAGTTATGGGTCTTTGTAAGTTTTTAAAAATGCCTCGTTGCTCACACCTGACTCTTTTGAACAAAAGGTCTGGAAATAAGGGATAATTGAAGGAAAGGAGTAGTCACAGTTACTGAAGCATGACATCCATCACCATCTGTAGTTACTTTTTCTTGGGATGAGAACTTTTAAGATGTACTCTCTTAGCAGCTTTCATATATGCAATTCAATATTAACTGTGGTCTCCAAGCTGTCCCTCAGAATCTCTTCTTTGCAGGCTCTCTGAGCAGACCCTCTGCTGTCTTTCCAGCCAGCCCAGTCACCTCCACTCTGTGGAAGGAAAAGTTAACAAAACAACTAAGTAATACATTATGTTTAGTTTTGTTGGGAGAAAAAGAACCATGGGATGGTTGCTTTACCCTGAGGTTTTGAGGTGTTTTAATTTTTTTCCTCTAATTCAATGCACTTAAAAAAATTTTTTTTTAACAAAGATTTATTTAATTTTTTGGTCGTGGTGGATATTTGTTGCTGTGCTTGGGCTTTCTCTAGTGATTGCAGCCATGAAATTAAAAGACGCTTACTCCTTGGAAGGAAAGTTATGACCAACCTAGTTAGCATATTAAAAATCAGAGACATTACTTTGCCAATAAAGGTCCGTCTAGTCAAGGCTATGGTTTTCCCTGTGGTCACGTATGGATGTGAGAGTTGGACTGTGAAGAAAGCTGAGCACCAAAGAATTGATGCTTTTGAACTGTGGTGTTGGAGAAGACTCCTGAGAGTCCCTTGGACTGCAAGGAGATCCAACCAGTCCATTCTAAAGGAGATCAGTCTTGGGTGTTCTTTGGAAGGACTGATGCTAAAGCTGAAACTCCAGTACTTTGGCCACCTCATGCGAAAAGTTGACTCATTGGAAAAGACTCTGATGCTGGGAGGGATTGGGGGCCGGAGGAGAAGGGGACGACAGAGGATGAGATGGCTGGATGGCGTCACCAACTCAATGGACATGAGTCTGAGTGAACTCCAGGAGTTGGTGATGGACAGGGAGGCCTGGTGTGCTGCGATCCATGGGGTCGCAAAGAGTCGGACACGACTGAGCGACTAAACTGAACTGAGTTGCTGCCAGTAGGGGCTACTCTTCACCGCAGCGCGCAGGCTTCTCACTGCGGTGGGTTCTCTTCCACAGGCTGTAGGTGCACGAGTGGCGGTAGTTGCAGCACCTGACTCAGTGGTTGTGGTGCACGGGCTTAGTTGCTCCGCAGCATGTGAGGTCTTCCTGGATCAGGGACAGAACCAATGTCCCTTGCATTGCAAGGCAGATTCTTAACCACTGGACCATCAGGGAGGCCCTTTTTAGAAAAAAAAAAAAAAAGGCAAGCTTGTGATAAGCCGCTCTCCTGGGGAGGCTGCTTGCCTCTTTTTGTTTATTTTGCTGCTGTGAGTCTTAGTTGTGGCATGCGGGATCTAGTTCCCTGACCAGGGATCAAACCTAGGCCCCCTGCATTGGGAGTTCAGAGACACAACCACTGGATCACAAGGGGAGGCCCTACTCCTCACCCTACTTCTTTAGCATACACTTTTCCAAAGCATGTATAAGCAACTGATTCAATTTCAAAGTCATCTTTAAGTTTCACAATAACTACTGTTTTTAGTTTTCTAGTTATCTGAACAATGTTTCAAAAGCATTTGAAACAACAAAAAGACAGGAAATCTGTAAAGATTGAAATAGCAATGCGAACTAGCAACTTTAACATCAGTATAATCTTTTTTTTTTCAGCCTTCAGTCCATCTGAGAAGGCTTATACTCCTGAGTAGCTGCCTACTATTTAAAAGAGATACATATTTCTGACCTCATTTTTCCTAAATGAGGCATGTGTAGAGAAGTGAAGTTCTTCCATAACCCTCTCACTTGACTGGGAGATTTGTCACTCACTGGGGATCAGAATGAGAGAGACTCTTTCTTATCTTCCCTTTGGCCAGAAGACCTCTCTCCCTGTAGGATTTCTCAAGTCCCTTCCTCTGAGGGCTGCTAGCCTTTTAACTTCTCTTCATCCAGGCCCCATTTAGGAGTGATTGCTTAATTCACAGAAGTCACCCTTATCACAAAAAATCTCCTGGGATCTGCTGGTTCTGGGCACCAGTAGGCTCCACAGGGTCAAGATACAGGTCTCTACCTGTTCTCTGGGCTTTCCTTGTGGCTCAGATGGTAAAAAATCTGCCTGCAATGCGGGAGACCTAGGTTCGACCCCTGGGTTGGGATTATCCCTTGGAGAAAGAAATGTCAATCCACTCCAGTATTCTTGCCTAAAGAATTACATGAACAGAGGAGCCGAGCCTGGCAGGCTACAGTCCATGGGCTCTCAAAGAGTTGGACATGATTGATTGACTCTTAGGAAAAATGAGGTCAGAAATATATACCTCTTTTAAATAGTAGGCAGTTGCTCTGGAGTATAAGGCTTCTTAGCTGGACTGAAGGCTGGGGGGGGGGCGGGAAACGGTTATTCTGCTGTTAAATTTGCTAGTTTGCATTGCTATTTCAATCTTTACAGAATTCCTGTCTTTTTGTTGTTTCAAATGCTTTCAAAACATTGTTTAGATAACTATAAAACTAAAAACAGTGGTTAGGAGTGCTTTAGGAGGGATTGCTTAATTCACAGAAGTCACCCTTATCATCACAAAACATCTCCTGGGATCTGCTGGTTCCGGGCACCCAGAGGTCTCTGCCTGTTCTCTGGGCTTCACTTGTGCTTCAGATGGTAAAGAATCTGCCTGCAATGCAGAAGACCCAGGTTCAATCCCTGGGTCGGGAAGATGGCTCGGAGAAGGAAATGGCAACCCACTCCAGTATTCTTGCCTAGGAAATCCCATGGACAGAGAAGCCTGGTTGGCTATAATCCATGGGGTCACAAAGAGTCGGACACAACTGAAGCGAATTCACACCTGCTCTGTGTGAGGTCACACTTTGGGTGCAGTGCTGACACACACTGAAAGAGCCAGCTAGGTTGTAGGGGCAATGAGATGGGAGATGGGGTAAAGGCAGTGTACCCAACCTGCTTGGGTTCAGGGGTGGGGAGAAGGCTGGAGGTGGCCAGTTTGCCAAAGTTAAATTTGGTAAGACTGATGGAAGGTAGAGGGAAGTTGGGAGAGGTTAGAAAACGCTGGGGGTGTTAACAGAAAGAGGAAAGATAAGCCGTATAGACAGAGTCACTCAAGACCAGGCTCCACTGCAAAGCATTCATTCAAATATCATTTAGGTGCCCCTGTGTCAGGTACGGATTTGGTCACTGGTGTTACAGTGATGAAGGTGACAGAGGGCCCTTAGGTGGGCGTGAGTGAGGCGTGTGAAAGGAACAGACGTGAGGGCATGTGGCTGAAGCACGGGAACCAAGGAGCAGCAAAGTAGAGGCCATGGCCAGCTGGTCGGCAGGGCCCGAATCTTGCAGGGCCCTGCAGGCCGTGATAAGGGATTTGGGTTTTATTCTGAGCGCAGCAGAATGACGTTTCATTCATTCTGCAAAAGCCTTAGGAACTAGGCGGCCTTATCCCAGTTTTACTGACGAGGACGATCAGGGTGGGGTTAGGTAATTTGTTCACGGTCAGTTGCAGGCGAAAAGGGGTTACAAACACCTGCCGGATCTCCCTGCCCCGGGTCCGCCCGAGCCTTCCCCCGTAAGGCCAAGTAGGAGCGGCCCGGCGTGGCCCAGGGTCCAGGCAGGCGCGCGCCTCGGCGACAACGCGCATGCGCCGCTTCCTACGGAAGCCGGGAGGGAGGGGGCGGGGCCGACGCTGGCGGGCGCGGGGGAAATGGCGGCGACGGCGGCAGCGGCGAACGGGACTGGAGGGAGCAGCGGGATGGAGGTGGATGCTGCAGGTAACGGGCCGTGCGGGGGCGGCTTCTGGAGACTTCTTGGCAGGCCTGTCGAGGCCTTCCTAGAGTCCCGGGAGCAGTCGGGATGGCGAGTCGGCAGCGAGCTCCCTGGGTTAACTTGCGGGAGGGATGGATGGCCCGACTCTGCCGTCTCCCGTTCCCGGCTCCCGGGAGGACCGTGGGGCCTGGACTCTCAGCCCCTCTTCCCCCTCCTTAGTCGTCCCCAGCGTGATGGCCTCCGGAGTGACTGGCAGCGTTTCAGTCGCTCTTCATCCCCTCGTCATTCTCAACATCTCAGACCATTGGATTCGCATGCGCTCGCAGGAGGGGCGGCCTATGCAGGGTGAGTGTTCGGCGTCGTTCTCCAGCCTCCTCCCCCCAAATAGTGGTCCTTTCTCCTTCCTTTGCTGAAGCCAATTCCTCCTCCGCAAATCATTTCTCTAGAACTTGGTTCACGTGACCTCAGACCCTCAGGCTACTATTAGAGAAGTTTGAGGATTCCTTTAGTGTTAGTCGCTCAGCCTTGCCCGACTCTTTGTGACTCCATGGACTGTAGCCCGCCAGGCTCCTCTGTCCTTGGAATTCTCCAGGCAAGAATGCTGGAGTGGGTTGCCATTCCCTTCTCCAGGGGAATCTTCCTTACCCAGGGATTGAACCCAGGTCTCTACCATCTGAGCCACCAGGGAAGTCCTGGAGGATTCCTCACCCTCACCTCTTATGTGTCCTTTTCTACTCCAGTGATTGGGGCTCTGATCGGGAAGCAGGAGGGCCGAAATATTGAGGTGATGAACTCCTTCGAACTGCTGTCCCACACCGTGGAAGAGAAGATTATCATTGACAAGGAATATTATTACACCAAGGAGGAGCAGTGTGAGAGGGGAAGAGACGTGGGGGAGAAGAGTGGGAGTGGGGGGAAAAGAATGGGGAAGATGGAGAGGGTTGGGGAAAAAATAAACAGAGAAATAGGACCAGAGTAGAGGAATAATGAAGAGAGAGTAGCTGAAGAGACCTTAGAAAAAGAACACATATGGGTTATTCCCCGCAAAGAGAGCAAGGAGTGAGAAAAGACACAAGAGATTAGTTGTTCTATGTGGAGCCAGGATGGGAAGGGGAGAAGCTGGTAAAAACACACCAGGAGTTTCAAATTAAAGAAGGACGATTTAAAGATACACTGTCCTGGCCCCCTTTCTCTCCAGTTAAACAGGTATTCAAGGAGCTGGAGTTTCTGGGTTGGTATACCACAGGGGGGCCGCCTGACCCCTCCGACATCCACGTCCATAAGCAGGTATACACGTTCACACAGGTACATATTGGGGTGGAGACGAGAGGAATGAGGGGAAGGAAGATGGGCCCTGACACGCGTGTGCATCCTCCCTTCTTCCAGGTGTGCGAGATAATTGAGAGCCCTCTGTTTCTTAAGTTGAACCCTATGACCAAGCACACAGATGTGAGTACAGTGACCCTGTGCCCACTTTGTCCTGCCTGTCGCTCTGCCCCTGCTTTTACTGTATGACATCTCTGTTGAATCTCCTTTTTGTGGTTTACTATCTGTGAGACTTTAGTCATTTAACCTTTAAACTGCATTTTCTCCACATGTGAAAATGGGAATGAGTTCCACTTCAGCAGGTCCTGGGAAGATTAGCTGAGGAAACGCAACGTGAAGGGCCAAGTCCAGTTTCGGTGCTTAGTATAGGTTCAGGCCTCTGATGTTTAGTAAGAGCTGTTCTCTCTTCTTCACAGCTTCCTGTCAGCGTCTTTGAGTCCGTCATAGATATAATCAATGGAGAGGTAGGTAATGCCCTACCCCTTCAACCCACACAGCCTGCCCCTGGGGTTTCCTGCTTTTGACTCTCTGTGCCCCATAGGCCACCATGCTGTTTGCTGAGCTGACCTACACTCTGGCCACAGAGGAAGCGGAACGCATTGGGGTGGACCACGTAGCCCGAATGACAGCAACAGGCAGTGGAGAGAACTCCACTGGTAAGGGTGGCTGCAGGGGCTTCCCTGGAAGTGGGGGGAAGGTGTGCCCACACACCTTCTCAACCTCGGCCTGACCACCCCCCCAGTGGCTGAACACCTCATCGCACAGCACAGCGCCATCAAGATGCTGCACAGCCGCGTCAAGCTCATCTTGGAGTACGTCAAGGCCTCTGAGGCAGGTAGGACAGGTATCTCCCGGGTTCCTGAAGCACTTTGCCTCCCTTCTGGGGAAGCGACAGCATCCACATTGATGCCGTTTCTTGTGCCTTCAGGAGAGGTCCCCTTTAACCACGAGATCCTGCGGGAGGCCTACGCTCTGTGTCACTGCCTCCCAGTGCTTAGCACAGACAAGTTCAAGACAGACTTCTACGATGTGAGTGCAAGGCCCAGGACGGGGAGGTGGGGCTCCCGTGTTCTGCATGCAGGACATGACCGGCTTCTGTCCCTTCACAGCAATGCAATGATGTGGGGCTCATGGCCTACCTTGGCACCATCACCAAGACGTGCAACACCATGAACCAGTTCGTGAACAAGTTCAATGTCCTCTATGACCGACAAGGCATCGGCAGGCGGATGCGGGGGCTCTTTTTCTGACAACTGGGTACTTGACGACGTACAGGGGTCAGACAGCTGTCAAGGGGAGGGGTGCTACACTCCCTTTAGAGAAACCTGTCACTAATAAAAGGGGAGCAGCACCCCTTCTAGTGGCTCTGTTCTCTCCTGTGGGCACTGTGGATGGCTGAGGGAGAGGGGTTTGTTACTGCAGCATCCAGCACTCACGAAGATGAAATACCTGCCTGAAGCTCAGGAGGCAGAAGTACTGGTGTCCATACTTTGAGACTAACTGGAGGGGGGTGGGAGAGGAGACCAGTGCAGTCCGGTATCGGTGCCTTGCAGGCAGAGCAGGAAGTCCCCTCAAATTTAATGAATGGCTGGAATAAGGTAAGCATAAAGGGAAGACAAGAATCCAGAAAACTCAAAACCCTGTTTTAACAGAAGCAGCAAATGGACACACGCTTTATTAGGAAAAAAGAATAAGTAAAACAAGTGCAGCTTGGGCAAATAAGGGGACCTTCCTTTGCCCTCAAAAGCATTGGCAAACCATCAAAGGAAGCGGAGTAGGGCAATATGCAGAGCAGATCCAGTGTCCAAGCAACTGGACTCACACAAAAGTGATCCGTGTCCGGGCAGTGTTGACCTGCCAGACGTTGAGCTCCTCATACTCGTCCAGGGCCGCCTGGAACTGAGCAGGTGTGAAGCCACGGGAGATGCAGCGCTGCTCCGCCTCGGAAAACCGGACACTTTGGCCCTCTGAGACCAACTCACGGACGGTCGCAAATATCACATCTGCTGGTCTCTGGGTCCTGGATGGACGAGCGTGGTGTGTGGTCAGGGTTAGAACTTCGAGACCAGCACCACAGACCCAGGGGTGCAGAAGCCGCAGGATGAGTTTCCTGCTCAAGACAGTCAAGGTGCCCCCTGCCACCCTCTGCTAAGCCGCTCACCTAGCTGTCTGCCCCTTATCACCCAGCAGTGAGTCCTTGGACATCTCCATCAGCCGTATGGCTTCATTCACATCTTCCTTCTCCACGGTGTCCACCATTCGTAGACGTGCCTAAGGGGAAGGTAGGGAGAGATGGGCACAGAAGGAGGGGGTGGAACAAAGTCAGGGAGGCCCCCCACCCTGCTCCAGCTTTAAGGCTGGGCACCTGAGTGCTGCTACTCACAAAGGAGTAGCGGCCCCCTCCCCGCCCACCAGGCATCCGCAGTGTGGGGCCGGCACTGTCAGACCGAGACAAGTGCAATGCCCGGGGCAGCGTCCAGCAATTGCCCAAGTCTCCGCCTCTCAACACTGGCCAGTCCCGGTGTGCAGCTGTCCTGTGAGGGAGACCAGACCCTTCTGAATTCCACTGGGCTCCCCACCACGAGATGGAGCTTGGGGCGCTCGGCCGAGAAGGCGACTGGCAGGGGTAGTGTCCCCGGGGCTCGGGAAGTGCTGGCTCAGCAGTAGGTCAGGTGATCACACTACCTGCACGAACAGCACTTTGGAGCCCCCAGGACGATGGTCCACGGCGTGAGGACAGAAATGAAGCTTCCCGACCCCAGAGCGAGGTTACCCCACCCGCCCCTCAGCAAGATCTGAGAAGCCTCTCTCCTGGGACGCTGGGCGTGCCCTGCCGGAGCAGCAAGTACCCACAGTGCGGTAGCACACAGGACCACTATCTGCACTGTCAGCACTTTAGCCCCGGCAGGGCCAGAGCAGGAGGGAGGCGGCAGCGCACGGGCAGGCTGCCAGCAGAGCCCAAGAGCACCATCCTCCAGCGCACAGACTGGCACTCACCAGAGCAGTGGACAGTCGCAGGATAGCCAGCAGAGTCCGGGCCGAAGTGTAGGTGGCGTCCTTACTGGCCCAAGCCTCGCGCCTCATCTCCACGTACGCTGCTGTGATGTAGTCGGCCAGAGATTCTGGCACCGCAGGCTGCTTCTCCCGGCACATAGCTATGTACCGCCTGTGGGAAAGCAGGAGAGCTGGAGAGCGCATTTGTTCTGCATTAAGAGTTGGAAAACTGGGAGTAAAGAAACCGGAGGGGAGGGCGCTCTGAAGTAGGAGACAGCAATTGGTGGATGATTAGGCTTAAATAAGCTACATTTGGAAAATCTATCAACATTTCAAGTTATCCGCAACTTTTTTTTTAAATGAAAATGGCCTTTGCACGATTGAGACAAATCCACCTGTCTTAAGAGATGGTTCTGTTAATTCATGAGAACAGCTAAAAGGGAAAAACAACATTAGGAATCCCTGGGAGTCCCTGGACTGACTCCTTGGACAGAGCAGTGCTGTCAGGCACCCACGCAGCAAAAGCCAGCTTTGCCAATATCCGTACCTGAGTTAGTAACCCTGAGACTGCGGGTGGAGGTATGTGAAGGCAGGTTCTCCTCCATGGTCTCCTATGGCCAGCCCAGGGGAACCAAGACTCACTGTTCTCAGACCCAGGACGCCAGGAGGGGGAGGGGTGAGCGCTTTTCAAGAGAAGCACACAGAGGCCAAGCCGCCCGGGGGAGTGTCCACCCTGTCCAGCTCTCCTACCTCATCAGTTTCATGTCCAAAGGCTCAAACTGGGCGGGGGGCTGCCGGCTGTGCTGGTGCACGTAGGTGATGTGCTGGGCCAACCTGGGAGGAGGGGAGGCAACAGGAGCGCTGCATCTTGGTGCCCCCTCAGCGCTCCACCCCACAGCCTGGTCGGTCAAGGACTGTCGGCACTTCAACCCTGACCCCCTCTGAGAACTGTGGAGCAACCCCTGCTGTTTAAGGGGAAGGCTCTGGTGTTTCCCTAAGACGACAATAACGGGTTTTCCAGTTTCTCCTCCCTGTACATAGATGGCTACAGGGGGTGTCTCCCCGAGCGCAGAGCTGCAGTCACCTCAGGTCATTGTCTCGGTCGGGCCGGTCCTGGATCAGCCAGAGGAGGTCAAATCGGGAAAGCAATGCCGCAGGAAGCTGTATATTTTGTTCCAGGCTGCGGCGAGGGTTGTAGCGTCCATAGGCAGGGTTGGCGGCAGCCAGGATGGAGCAGCGGGCATTGAGCGTTGTGAGAATGCCTGCCTTGGCAATGGAGATGGTTTGCTGCTCCATGACCTCGTGGATGGCCGTGCGGTCGGCCTCCGCCATCTTGTCAAACTCGTCAATGCAGCACACTCCCTGGTCGGCCAGCACCAGGGCCCCGCCCTCCAAGGTCAGCTCGCCACTCACAGAGTCTCTCAGCACAGCTGCCGTGAGGCCCACGCCGGAGGAGCCTCGGCCCGTCGTGTACTGGCCTGCACAGAAGGGTCAGGAAGACAGACACGCACAGGCCTGTTTAGGACGACAGCAGGGCAGAGGGAACGGGGCCATGAGGCGAGGTCTGTGCTGAACTGCTCTACTGACCCAGTTGGGCTGTCCCGAGGCAGCGGCAGGTCTGGGGGCAATAACACCAACACCCATCTCCACCCCCTGGCCCTCCCACAGCGGAAGCCTGCTGGTCCTCCTAAGTTTGCCTCTCCCAGGATCTGATACTCACTGCGGGGGGCCAGGCGGTCAATGTAAGACAGGAGCTGAGACTTAGCCACACCAGGGTCCCCCATCAGGCAGATGTTGATGTTGCCTGGAGGAAGGGAAGGAAGCCCCTGAGTGACTGTTCCCTCGATGCAGGTTGTCTGCACACAGAGAAAAGGACTATTGAGGTCTGCCTGCCCTGTTTCTAATCCCACCCTGTGCCCATGAAATAGAGATGCTGGCTTTTATTCTGTGACCGATGCAACCCTGGTCCGGCATCCTTTCTTTCCCAATGCCTCCACTCACCCCTGATTTTCATGCCTCGAGGAGACTGGTCTACCCCTCCCACCAGCAGGAGCAGCAGCGCCTTCTTCACGTCTTCGTGCCCATATATCTCTGGGGCGATGGAGGCTGCCAGCTTCTCATAGAAATCCTCCTCTGTGGGAAAGCAAAGACTCGAGAGTGTTTTTCCAGGGGAAAGAAGTGCTTGGGATAAATTTGCATTTATCTTCCCGCTGACCCCTCACCTGTGATTTGCCTCAGCTCCTCCCTGGTCAGCTCTCCGGCCCCAGACTCATCCTCCTCACTCTTACTCATCTTCACAATCCGATGAGCTTCCAGATAAGTTTCCGAGAGTAAACCCTTGGGCAGGAAAACGCTAGGGCATGAATGAAGTTCTCTACTTGCCCACGCAACACGATGCCCTCTGGAGTTCCTGACAAACCCTTTAGTTCTGTTCTGCCTGGTGTTCTGCTATTGAAACTTCTTTCTATGGGGCTGGTAAAACGGAGGGAATAAACTTCCCTTCTCACCTGGACCATCTGTCGGAACCCAGTGCGCAGGATTGGCAGGAAGATGCCGGTAACACTGACGTGGTCCCCAGGCTGGGCGATCCTTGTGTTCTCTCCTTCCACCAGCACTGTGATGCTGCGAGGGATGTTTCCCACAGGCACTTGGTCGCTCTGGGGGAGAAGGGCACTTGAGGCCAGACGACTAACCTCCCCTTCTGCGCCCACCACTCGGCTACTCCCTGGCCCCACACAAACCAACCGAGGGAAGCTGAGCTCTCCTTTACCACATCCCAGCTCAGTCAGAAAGTTCCAGAGAAGCCTGCCTCCTACTCTCTGCAACTTCTCTGCCTCAGCTCTTCTCTGTTCTACTTTCTTCCCTCTACTTCACGAGTGACTACCGGAGTTGAGTGAACTCCCAACCTCAAACTTCCCTGGGCCCTGGACCTCATATCCCAAACTCACATGTTCCTGCATCTTCATCTCCTGGAATTTGATGAATTTGGAGCCACGAGTCTGGAGGTACAGTCGGCCTCCTGAGCGGTTGGTCTGGCACTCCTGGCTCGGGCACATAATCAGAGGCATGAAAGTAGGAGATTGGATCTAGAGTGAAAAAGGAAGCACCAAAGAAAGTCATGAGGAAAGGAGCACCTCAGTCCCCGGAATCATGTCCCTCCTTCGGCAGAGATAATGAAACTTTTGAGAATGTCTTAAGCCGTGCTACGTACACATTGACAGACACAAAGAGAACAGACTGGATGGAAGGACCACGCCATAGTAGAAAGAAACTGCAAAGTGACCACACAGGCGTGTTTTACAGTAAACAGAAAAAACACCAGGTAAACATCAGTAGACAAAATTCACTCTCGCAGCATTAAGCGTGCTCCGTCCTCTGCTCCATACGTACCGGCTGGTAGGTCTCCGCCCCGCACTGGTCGCAGGTGTAAGTGGCCACCACCATTCTTGGTTTGACCTCAGAGACGCGAGTGACAATTCCACGCACTGTTACTAGCTTCCCCACAGAGTCAGCCCGTACTTCCCGGATCACACGAGGCTTGTTACTGCTGGGGCCTTGAAAATACAGCTCACTAAGGGAGAAAGTGGTCATTCGCAAATGTCTGGGGACCTGAACCCCGCGCCTGTCCCCACCGTGGCCACTCACAATCTGCGCATGAGCTCGGGAGGGTACTGGTTTTGAGGGCTTCGGGCTGCCCCCGGGTCGCGGCTCCGCTGCTCCATCATCAGCCGGTGCTCAATGTAAACGTCCAGGACGTCTTTATTTACTACCTAAACGAAGGGAAAGGAAAACAAGGAAAGTGAGCGGCAGGACGGTGAGAGGAAAGAACGTAAGAGTGCCAGGCAGAACCACTGACCCCTTTGGGTCAGCTCGGACAGCATCAGTACCCAGGAAGATTTTCGACACAAACCTAAGTGTGCCCTGCATTTTTCTCACCTCCCTCTCCTTGTATTGAGGCAGCAGCTCTTGAACAGCATCAGCAAAGAGCCTGGCATAGCGCTTGGTGTTCTCACAAATTGAGTCCACCAGCTCAGGGTCATCCTCAGCAATGTCGTCTAGGTCTACGTACATGGCCACTTGCTCCCGATGAGCCAGTTGAACCTGGTGTGGGGAAGAGAAAGCGACAGAGCCAAGTTTATCTTACTAGTGTTCACAAGCAAAAATTGGTCACTACGAGCTCAGCACACAGGATCCAGGCTCCATGAGGGAGAAAGGTGTGTATCACTACGTTTGCAATAATTAAGGTGTTTTCAGGGATTGAGGGAGCTGAAACTGAGTGCTGTTGAGTCTCACATCGCTTTCTCCCAGGTGGCACAGTGGCAAAGAATTCGCCCGCCAGTGCAGGAGACACAAGAGATATGGGTTTAATCCCTGGGTCGGGAAGAGTCCCTGGGGAAGGATATGGCAACCCGCTCCAATATTCTTGCCTGGAAAATTCCCTGGACAGAAGAGCCTGGTAGGCTATAGTCACAGAGTCGCAAAGAATTAGACTGAGCACAGACGCAGCATACACTGAGTGATACACAAGTTATCAGGTATGGTGCTAAACTCACCACTTCCAGAAAAACATACCTGCTAAAATAAGCCAGGCCTTATAGCTCAAGTCACCACCCCTTCCCTCTACCTAATCTTAGACTCACCAACTGGTTCCCATACTTGAACTGCTTCTTGCCAGATTCGTCATCCTGGTAGAACTCTTGTAGGAACTTCTTCACTTTGTCTGTAAGCAAGAATAAAGCGGTAAGGACGGACTTTTCTTCATATACCTTACTGCAAACCCTTGAGAGAGATCTAAAAAACTTCTTTTACTTAAAGTTAAATCTCTAAACAAATTAAATGAACATTCACATATGCGTACGTAATTCTCCCCAACAGAGCAAAACTCCTTTTCGCAAGTCTGTTTTGACCTAAGAAAAAATAAGTGGCCCCTAGCAGTTTAGAGTATTACCCAATACGCTCCCCCTCAGGGGAATTCCACTCTCTGCCTTAATTAGAAATCTCAGTACCCTTTTCTAAGGGCCTTCCACACCCGGCAACACACTCAAGTCTCACGGTTCTCAGCTTTCCTTCTACGTGCTTTATTCCCTCTTTCTTTCGGTCCCTTAAATTGTTGCTCTCCCGGGGATCTCCGCCACCAGGCCCGTCCTCCGCCCCACCCCCTCTCCCGCCACTGCTTCCGCTCTTAGTAAACAAAGAAGCACATGGGCCCAGATGCCGCCGCCTCACAGCCCGGGATTCCTCCGCCCAAGGCGGGAGCCCGTCCGGCGATTGGCCGCCTTGTCGAGGGCCACCCTGCCCCACCCCACCACTTTATCCCTCGGCCTCCGCAGAAACCCCTCCAATTCCAGGCACGCCCCCACCCTCGGTCGCTCTCTCCGAGGCCACCGCGCGGAAGGACACTGTTTACACACGACACTCCCTCCAGTAGCGTCGCGCAACTTCCGCCCGCCTCCACTTCCGCTAGGAGGTGGACCTAATGCGGCCCAATCCCCGCGCGCAGCGGCCCGGGGCCGCCCGCCCCACCCCACCCCGGGCTTCGGCGCGTCGGGGGTCGCTGGGAGTGCCTAAGCGCGCGGAGAAAAGCGGGACTGGGGGGTCGCTGGTTAGATAAGCCCCTGAGGGCCTGCTCTCTCCTAGACGCGACCCTTCCCTCTGGAGCTTCTAGTTCGGATGTCCGCAGCGCGCCCCGCCCGCCCCCCCCACCCCCACCCCCACCCCACGACTCTCACTCTTTTCCTGGACACGATCACTAGCTCTCCCCCGGCCTCGGCGGCCCGTGCACCCCAGGCACCGTGCGCCTCTACTCCACCACCTCCCTACCCTGCCTCCGGCCTCGTGCGCCGAGAGCCCGGGACTCCAGCCCACACCAACAGGTGTCGCCCAGGAAGCTTCCCGCGCAGAACGCCCCTCCTACACTCGCAGACCCTCACCTTTTTCGAGCACGTAGTCCTTAAGTGCCATTGCTGCCGAGGACCGTACGGCAGCAATTGGCGGGCTCTGAACTCTCACTCCCCGTACAGCAAAAAAACGTCCGCGCGGCGGACTGCGGCCGACCAACCGAAATTGGCGCGAAACGTCGCCCCCCACGTGACCAGCGGCGCCGCTTGCGGGCCAATCGGAGAGGATTACCCTTCGTCCCTCCCGCTTGTCGCGGGCCCCAGCCTCGGCCAATCAACGGGCGAACCTGGGCTGAGTGACGGGGAAGAGGCGCGGGTGTTTGGAGGGAAGGGCTGGGCGAGGCGGGGCGCGCGCCGGGTTTCCCGCGGTCGGAGGAGAATCGCTCTTAAAGGGCCAGTCTACTCGCGTCCTTTTGTTCCGGGGCCGCAGGGCGGGGCAGGCCCAGCGTTTGCTGTCTCCTAGTCTATTCTCCAGAACGGCCATGATTTCCCAGTTCTTCATTCTGTCTTCCAAGGGGGACCCGCTCATCTACAAGGACTGTATCCTTGGCCAGCGGGGCGGGGGGAGAAGGGCTGAGTGGGACTAGGGCCCCAGTGCCAGCGAGTGTCGCCAGCTCCTTAGCTTCCCTTCCACTCGGTCAGTCCGCGGAGACAGCGGCGGCCGGGATGTGGCCGAGCTCTTCTACCGGAAGCTGACGGGACTGCCTGGAGACGAGTCTCCGGTTGTCATGGTAACTACTGGCGGGAGTGGGGGTTGGGTGGTGGGTCTGCGGTTGGTGGTCTGGGGTTGGGAGGCACCTCCTCCCGGGACGTTCTCTAAGAGCTCATACGGGGGGTGGAAGAGGGTACACTCCTCTAAATAATATTAATGGCGGTTTACTGATCGCTAACCGCACCAGGCACAGCTCTTCACACGTCTCAATCCTCAGCCACTTTGGAGTAGGTACTATTACTAACTTCATTTACACATTAGGAAGCTGGGCCCCTTGGGGAGGTTTCATATGTGGCCTAAAGTCACGCTGCTAGTAAGTAAGGAAATCAGGATACTAGCCTCAGTCTCATGGCCAGGAATCACTGCAGCTCTCTTCCTAACGTTTTTCTCCTTGCCTCTGCCTCAGCACCACGATGATCGTCACTTTATTCACATCAGACACAGCGGTCTCTACTTGGTGGCCACTACTTCAGAAAACATTTCTCCCTTCAGTCTCCTGGAGCTGCTCTCCCGGTGAGGAGGGCAGGGCTGGGCACCCGGGTGCAGGGGTCAGGGAGTCAGAGAGGAGGAGTTATGCACTCTCTGTCCGGGTTTTCGCAGGTTGGCCACTCTTCTGGGTGATTACTGTGGCTCCCTAGGGGAGGCGACCATCTCTCGCAACGTGGCTCTGGTCTATGAACTCCTGGATGAAGTGCTGGTGAGGTGCCTCCCTGTCCCCGGTTCCCTGAAGATACAGCATTCATTTTCACCCCTTCCCCCACCGAGTACCCAAAAAGCGTCTTTCCTCTGTCCCTAGGACTATGGCTACGTACAGACCACATCCACGGAGGTGCTGAGGAACTTCATTCAGACAGAGGCTGTGGTCAGCAAACCCTTCAGCCTCTTTGATCTCAGCAGCGTTGGCTTGGTCAGTCCGGGGACAGAGGAGGCCAGGATTGAGGAGGGTTAGTGGGAAGCATCAGCCATGAGGATTGATTGATTTGGGTGCTTTCAGTTTGGGGCCGAGACACAACAGAGCAAAGTGGCCCCCAGCAGTGCAGCCAGCCGGCCCGTCCTGTCCAGCCGCTCTGACCAGGTGAGGGAGGGGCTACTGGGTTCACATCGTCTGGTTTTTGAGTCCCCAGAGTGCAAGATCCTGGTATATCTTTCCCCCTTCTCTAGACATGGAGGATCCCTTTTCTTAGCCCTGTGCCCCCATCCTGGGCCCCAGCCTCCACTGTTCTGTCCTTTCTGCCTGTCCACGTTAGAAGACAGACCAACCAACCTCCAACCACCAGACCCCCTCTCTCTCCTTAGAGCCAAAAGAACGAAGTGTTTCTGGACGTGGTCGAGAGATTGTCCGTACTGATAGCCTCTAACGTAAGTTTGGGCCCCCAGCCCTGCGGCTGAGGATGGTGGCACCTGGGAATTGCTGGGCATTGACCTCCCGCTGCTCTCAGGGCTCGCTGCTCAAGGTGGACGTGCAGGGAGAGATCCGGCTCAAGAGCTTTCTGCCTAGCGGCTCAGGTGAGCAGCGTGCGGGCTGGACCGGGTTGGGGTGTGGGAATGGCTCCTTGATGGCGGGTATGGTAGTATGGTGGCTTCTTCTGATACTCTTTTGTCTGACAGAGATGCGCATCGGCTTGACTGAGGAGTTTTGTGTGGGGAAGTCCGAACTGAGAGGTGAGGAGAAAGTGGGTCTTTTTCTTCTAGGTAGAGGTCACTGTCCTAGGTTTCATCTGGGTTAGTTAGATGGATCCCCACCATGGATCCCCACCCCCTCCCAAAACACAGATCAGCAGAGGGGGTCTTTCTCTCTTTCCAGGCTATGGGCCGGGAATTCGGGTGGATGAGGTCTCCTTTCACAGTTCAGTGTACCTGGATGAGTTTGAATCTCATCGGATCCTCCGTCTGCAGCCCCCTCAGGGTGAGGTCAGGACCGGGCTGGCCTAGCACATTCCATCTACTGAGGGGGAGGGAGGCCATTCAGGTGTAAGGAGACCAAACTCACCTCCATTCCTCTCTGGTCTCAGCTGACTGTGATGAGGTACCAACTCTCAGATGACCTCCCTTCCCCGCTCCCCTTCCGGCTCTTTCCCTCTGTGCAGTGGGACCGAGGCTCAGGCAGGTGAGACCATTTCCCCTCTCTAGAACTTCTCTGGACCCCAAGCCGATGTATGTATGTACGTGTGTGTACATATGTATTTGTATGTATGTATGTAATTCCCAGGTTGATTTTGGAGTGTGGTGGTGGTGGTGACATTGGCTCCAAGTTAGAATAGGCACCCTCCCCCACAAGTGGACCCAGCTCCGTGTGTGTAATGGCTCATAGAGTTGGGTGGATCTCAGTTCTTCTCTTTCCTTCCTGGGGCAAAAGCCACAGCCACACATGGGGGCCCTGCCTGGGGATAGGGCCTGAGTAACAGTATTTGTACCCCCTCACACAGGCTCCAGGTTTATCTGAAGTTACGTTGTGACCTGCCCCCAAAGAGGTGAGTGGGGGGAGCCCAGCCTAGTCCAGCTATGGAGGGTAGGAGACAAGGCCCAGATAGCTGCTCTTTCCACCCCCAGGTGCGGCCGGCAGCCTCAGAATCCAGGGGAGAGCCTGGAGTTTGGGAAGGGGGTGGGGGGCGCTTGTGCGCAAGTCCAGTGGTGACATTAATGAAGATGGGATGCGGCTTTCCTGGGACTGACTGCTCCCTTCTCCCTTGCAGCCAGGCTCTGAACGTCAGGCTGCATCTTCCCCTGCCTCGAGGGGTGGTCAGGTAAGCATGTGTGCACTACGGGCCTGTGGGCAGTCGCACTAGCTTCTCAGGAAAACGGATAGCGCTGGGGTGGGAGCTGTGGGGCAGGGGCTGAGCCCAACCCTTTCCTCTCCCAACTCTAGCCTATCTCAGGAGCTGAGCAGCCCAGAGCAGAAGGCAGAACTGGGGGAGGGAGCCCTTCGCTGGGACCTGCCTCGAGTGCAAGGAGGCTCTCAGCTTTCAGGCCTTTTCCAGGTACCAGCTGCTGATTCTCGAAGGCCCTGCCCCCGCCTCCACCTCCAGCCCTGACCCATGCCTCCTCACGCAGGCGGTCAGTGTGGTCAGCTTCCTGGCCCCTTGGCTCTCTTGCCTGCCCTCCTCTCGGGGCCTTCAGCACCGTTCTCTGCCTCTCCCCCTCACAGATGGACGTCCCAGGCCTCCCTGGGCCTCCTGGCCAAGGCCCTTCCGCCTCAGCTCCTCTGGGGCTGGGCCCCGCCAGCCTCTCCTTCGAACTTCCCCGGCACACGTGCTCCGGCCTCCAGGTCCGCTTCCTCAGGCTGGCATTCAGACCCTGTGGCAACGCCAACCCCCACAAGTGGGTGCGACACCTCAGCCACAGCGACGCCTACGTCATTCGGATCTGAGGCTCCCAAACGACACAGGAGGCAGAGGTGGCGGTCAGGGCATCGGAGAAGGACGAAGTTTTCTCTCCTAGTGTCCTGACCTGGGGCTGGGGCTGGAAGAGTCCTGAGTCCTTGAGACCAGGGAGCTCGACGAGATAGACTCTCCTGTGGGACCTGACCCAGGGAGGACTGAAGTGGATCACAACTTAAAAATCAAACTTTTATTCTGAGCAACTGGCTGTACAATATCTAAAGAGAAAGTCACATAGGGGGAAGCTGGCTACTACCTTCTTCCACCCAGCATGTGTGTGTCTGTGTGTGTGGGAGAGAGAGAGAGAATCCAGGGAGAAGGTCAGCATCAGGGTGCGGGAGGAGGGGAGCCGGTCCCGGGGGGCTGCGAGCCATTAGCCTTTGGAGTCCCTGGAGCAGGAGGGGGGCTCTCCCCAGCTTCCGGTTTCCCCCCACAGAGGGCGCTGCCCCCAAGTGGGGAGGGGGCTGAGGTTGGGGTAGGGACAGGAGAAGGATGGGAGGCGGGGCCTCCTTTGCCCTCCCCCGTGGGCGGCAGAGACACCACAATGTACTTCTGGACACTGCCAGGACCAGCGGGGGCGGTGCTGGGGGGCGCGGTGGTGGCGGTGGAGACCAGCTTGACGATGGGCTGCACGCTGGGGACGGTGGTGGTGACGGGAGAGGTTGTGGTGGAACCGGAGCCCGGGGCTGAGGTGCTGAGGGACAGGACCTGGGCCGGAAGGAAGGCAGTGCCGCTGGCCTGCACCCGCCCCACACCCCAGGCTGGGGGATGCCTCCCGTGCTCCAACCTGGGCCCCAGTATTCCCAGTCCCACGCGGGGTACCTGCTGGGTGGATGAGGCGCTGGAGGACGAGGACATGACAATGAACTTGGTTGGCGGCGGGGACGGCTGTGGGGGGGCAGCAGCTCGCGTAGACACAAGCGTCTGGACAGGCAATGCAATGGAGCCGGGGACCTTCAGCAGGCCGGGGGTCCGAGGGCCAGGCTGGGGGGCCTGTGACAGGGTCAGTGTGGGCCGGGGCTGTAGAAAGCAGCAGCAGGAAGAAAACATCACCATCTGTGTTCACCAGCTCCCCCAAGATGGCTGACTTAGGGGGCCCCATGTTTCACAGAAATCAGGGTGCGCCCCCCAGCATGTGGTGTCTGTGAGCCCCACTGGGATGGGAACCACCCCCCGAGTTTTCCTTCCTTTCACCCTCCCCTCCCTCTCCACTTGCTCCCCCTTCCTCCCCGAGCCTGCACTGACCTGAGTGATGGTCAGGGTGGTCCTGTTGACCTGCTGAGCCTGCAGTGCAGCCTGAGCCCGGGCCTTGACCACATGCGAGCAGAGGAGGGGCCCAAGGGACCCAAATTCTGCCCGATAGGCGTCCTGATTGTCGGGCGGCGGGCGCAGCTTTGCCAGGACAGGGGCACAGTGTTTCTGTAGAGAGAAGGCAAAGATCCACCAGGTGGAGGGAGGGCCGGGACGCTGAGAATCCGGACAGGGAAGGGGTGACAAAGGAGGTCATCCATTGTTTCAGTGCATGCCTGCTGGAGGCCAGGCTGTGCTCGCTGGCTTATCGGTGTGTAAGGAATGCGGAGGTTTTTCCTCGTAGAGAACACAGGCACCAGCTGGCTGAGTGGACAGCTCGCTGAGTGATTACAGTGGTCACATCTAAGGGCCAGCCAGTCCACAGGGCGTGTGCCTTGCAGAAGCATCAGGGGCAGGTCAGGCTGGAAAGTCACAGGCTGAGTTCAAACTCCTTATTTCTTACTCAGGTCTTACACAGTGCCAGCTATTAACAGTACTGGACTCAGGTGTGCTCTGCACATGAGGCGAAGAGGGGATAAGTGAATGGAAGACGCTCTATGCTTGCTAAAGACTGTCCTGTGTGTGTGGCGGGGGAAGAGGGGGCATCAGTGGGAAGAAGGGGGAGGGTGGGGCTCTGTCACCAGGAGGAGGCTCTGCACGTGGTCAGCCCCGATGCGGTCAATGTTGCTCAGCACTGGGCCATCCAGAACCCCACGGATCCGCTCCCCTTCCTGCTGCAGCCGCGGCAGAATCAGTGTCTTAATCACCTGTTAGTAAAGGAAGGGAGAAGCCGGGGTCTGGGGGTCACCACAGGGTCTCCCAGGTCGGGAGGCTGTTGCCCACTCTGACCTCCCGATCCCTCCCCTCCCCAGGGCTCCCCTGCCAGGGCCTAACATCGTGTCCCAGCTCTGCCAGGCCTGCGATGGAGCCGTAGCGCGTTGTCCACGGGGTCTTCTCGTCCACCCAACTCTGTAAGGGGATGGAAAATAAACCCAAATGAAGGGGTGTGAAAAGCTAACTGGTAAGGACTTGAGTCTCATATACTCACTTCCTTATAAGTCATTTAAGACACAACAGCTCTTTCCCGACCACTCCCTCCTCCCCAAAGTAGCTGCTATTCTGACCTCAGAGATTAGTTTGCTTTAATTCTCTGGCAGCACTGTGCAGCATGTGGGCTCTTAGTTCCCTGCCCAGGGATCGAACCCTCGCCCTCTGCATTGGAAGCATGGAGTCTTAACCACTGGGCCACCAGGGAAGTCCCACAGCAATTAGTTTTTGTTTTTGAACTTTAAAGTGGAATCCCACAACTAGAAAAAAAGACACTGCGGATCTGGTCCAAGTCCAGTCCGCACCTCTCTGCCGCTGGCTTTCAGTGTCCCTTCCTGAAGCCACACTGGCGTGGGCGTGGTACTCACTGTTCCCATAACAACCCAGCCAGTGATGGAAAGGGCTCACCTTGGTGAAGGTCTTGGTGATGCGGGACTGGATGTTGTTCGTGGTTGTGCTGAAGTGCTTGCAGATCTGGGCCACCAGGCGGGCGGCGAAGTCCCGAAGCGCCCAGTGATTGTCCACATCTGGCCGCAGGCACAGCTGCCTGCTCACGATGCAGGTCATCACAGCCGGGATCAACTCGTGCACCTGGGGGAGAAGCCCCGCGTCAGCCAGCTGTGACAGATGGTCCCCGAGCCCGGACAAGAGGCGGGCCAGCAGGTCCACTCACATATTTCTCTAGGTACAGGGTAGGGTTGTCCATCAGCGCCTTCACCATGCGCATCAGGTAGATGAGCAGGGCCAGGTTGTTCTGCACCACATTCACACGCACCTGGGGTGGGGAGGGAGCAGGGATGGGCCAGCAGGGACCCTCTATGAGCCTCCTCTGCTGCCCGCCCACCCCTGGAACCCCACTTCGTCCTCCCGTGGCCTCTCACCCCCTCTGAGATGAAGGTGCTGAAGCGTGGCAGCATTTGGTAGAGACCGGGGTCCGTGGCAATGCTCTGCAGAGCCTCCTGTGGGGGGAGGGGAATGAGTGAAGCGGGGTGAACCCCGGGGCCAAGGAGGGGCGAAGGCAGGACACGTAGTGGGGCCTCACCGCTCTCTTGGCCTCGCAGGAGCCCACACAGGCCTCAGTGATCTCCTTGTAGTATAGCTGCTGCTCCACTGACAACTCGTGGATGCTTCGGGGCTTCAGTCGCAGAGGCGCCCCCTCCAGCAGGGGTGGCGCCTTCTTCTCTTTCCCTGTGTGAATCAGGAAGCCAGGTTTAGGCAGGAAAGCTCCTGAGGAGGCCTGGGCACTAGGCAAACCTCTAGCCTCACCTCCCCCACCTACGGAGACCGGCTTCTTAGCTGTTTCTGGGGCTCACTGGCCAGAGCTCACAACCTCTGCCCTGACCTCACCCCCCTCACACACATGACCATCTGGCTTTGGGCAAGAGGCCTGGCCCAGCTGTACTGACCTTTGCCGTCAGCTGGAGCAGCCCCCTGACCTTTGCCTTTCAAGGGGCCGTCTTCCTCCTGGCCTGGCTTGGCTGACTTCAGGGGTTCTGTGGCCTCAGCCTTCTGCTGCTCCTTGGGAGCTGGCGAGAAAGGAAAGCAGTCTGGAGAAGTGGAGGGGGGAGGGAAAGGGGTGGATGTTGGGCGTGGAGGTTACCTGGGGGTGGGTTCTCTGGAATTGCAGGCTGGCAGCCTTCGATGCTTAACCAGTGAGCTGCGAGGAACAAAGGTGTCCAGGTGAACCACCGGGCGGGGACATCAGGAAGTCACTCCACTCGAACGGATGTTTTCCTTCATGTTCCCCATTAGGGGTCTCACACGGAGGGCTCCTTCACCAGTGCCCTTCCTCACACCCACACACGGCCCTTTCCCTCCTCCCTGCCCCTTGTTCTCCCCTCCCCCAACCTTTGAGGCAGACGTCCAGGGGCACCCGGGGCAGAGGGGTGTTGATGATATCGCTCAGGTCAACCTCCTTCTCCTCGTAGAAGTAAAGCTCCCGGCCGCCACCAGAGGCAAAACGGAAAGGAATGAATTCCTGAGCGTGGAAGCCATACAGTGGCTACAACAGGAGGGAGAGAGACCCTGGATGAGAAGGGAGCCTGAGCTGGCTGGGCTGAGGTCAATGCAGCGCCTGGGAGGTCTCGACACCCTGCCCCTCCATCCTGTGCGTCCCCATCACCTCGACGTTCTTTAGCTTCAGTGCGTAGTCAATGTCACTGGTGGTGAGTTTCTGCCGCTTCCCCATGTGCATGAACTTCAAGGCATCCTGGGTGGGGGGTGGGAGGACAGACGTCAGCCGGAGACCCTGGGGAAGAAGGCAGCCTGGGCAGCAGTCTCTGTGCAGTGCAGGAAGACCAGGGTACCTGCGCGATCTCCTTGATGCGGTAGCTGACCTCATCCGTCAGCAGCTGGCAGGTCTCCTCCTGAATCTGAGCGATGCCCATGGACTCGGCCACCACCTTCATGGACTCCGAGGGCAGCACGGTGTTGCTCAGCTTCAGCTTCTTCTCCTCAGCCATTCTGGAGCCCCTCCTCCCCTCCCCGGAAGGATGATGCCCCAGGGCAGAGAGATGGAGACCCTGGCAGGGGGTGAGAAGAAACCCGAGAATGAGGCCTAAAGAACAGGGGCTATCCAGTCAGGAGGCCGCTGGAGGGGAGAACAGTGGAGCGTGAGGGGGATGGAGCTGGGGGACGTCTTCTGTCCATCCTCACACGAGCAGCACTCGCTGAACAGCAGGTAGGACTTGGACCCAACTGGACGCAATTTATTGAGCTCTGGTTCTGTGCCAGGCACAGTACAAGTCAGGTACAGCAGAACGATCTCAGTTCTCAGTTTAAATCCCAGCCCCAGGACTACCTAGCAGTGTTGTCTAGGCAAGCTACTTAAATGCTCCCGGCTTTGGGTTTCTTCTCTGTAAAATGTGCAAAGTGTCTTTTTTCCCTCAGGTGGTTGACATGCCTACCTTTATGTCTCTTGTCCCTTCTTGCATCATTATTCATGCTTGACAAATATAAAATATTGGTTAAATACAACTTGCCCTGTCTAAGCCTATGTGCCCCTACCATTGAATGTGATGAGAAAATACACAGCCATGTTGACCAATTTGCGCTTTAAATTCCTGGCCACAAACTTCAGATGGGTTCTTGATGCTGCTCTGATGGTCACAGAGCTCAATGGACTCAGGTTCCATCTCACCTGTCATCTCTTCTCCTCCCTGACTTTTGGCCACCAGAAGAGACTTCCCCAGGCTCCCATTGCTATGTCCACCCGCTGAGCATCACTGGCACCCACGTGCTCTGTCTTCTTACCTGTTACTATAGAGGTTCTCGTCACGCCCCTCCCCAACTCCTCTCCTTCTCTTGAACCTACCCCAGTTAGGATTTTGACTCCTGCTCTTGGTTTTCCTCCTACTTCACTGGCCCCTCTTTACATTGCCTTTGCTGGTTCTTCCTCTTCTCCTCATCTGCCTGATGCTGGAATGCCCTCATTTGGTCCTCGTATAGCTATGAGGTATACATATTCCCTTGATGACCTCAACCATTCTCACAGCTTTCAGTATTGCATACAGGCTAAGGACGGTAAATTTATATCCCCCACCCAGAGCTTTCTTCCCAACTCCAGAGTTGTATATTTAACTGGCTACTTAAAATTTCTTCTGAACTCAACTCCTGACATCCCTCTCCCCACCTGCTCCAGCCTCAGCTTTCCTCATCTTCATAGCAACGCCATTAATCCAGATGCTCATTCATCATGTGAGCCCTCACCGCAAACCCATCAGGTGATCCGACTTGATCCCTCTGCTCCCACTGCGTGGCCGGCTCACTATTATCCATCCCCCGGGAACCTTAAGAGCCTCCTGACAGGGTCTTCCTGCTTCCATCCTTGCTCCCTACGTCTTTTCCCAACATAGCAGCCAGAATGATTCTGTCAAAATATAAATCAGATTGGGTCATTTCTCTGCTCAAAACCCTGTATTGGCTCGCAGTGTGCCACAGCGTAAATACAAAATCCTTATTTTGGTCTACGGGGTCCTTTATGATTTGCTCTCTCCCCACCAAGTCTCTGACCTTTCCTTTCTTCTTCCACTATGATCCAGCCCCATGGTCCTCCTTGCTGTTCCAAGATGCCAGGCATGTTCTTGCTTTGTGGTCTTGCTCTGTTCCCTCTGCCTGGAATGCCCTTCCCTAGATGTCCCCAGGCTGCCTATTCCCATCACCCTGTTTAATACTGCACCCCACCCCCCTCTTTTTTTTTTTTTTAAATTACCATGGACTTTAACATCTGCTGATACATACTGTATTACTTCTTATGCTTCTCACCACATCGCCCCTTCCCTTCTCTGTGTGGACAGAGAGCTTTGTTATGTTGACTGATGTATGCAGAGTCCCCAGACAGACACTCAACAAATACCTGCTGAATATATGAGTGAGTTGTAAGGCTTAGAGATTAGGAACTCACTGAGGACTCGGTACCATTATTATCGAACAAGACATAGGCCCAAGCTTGGAATCTACTTTGTGGCCAAAAGGAAAGTGGCTCACTTGAACCTGGCATTAGGAAGTCTAATGTCAAAAGTGTTCAGGACCGACTGCAAGGTGGTGAGGGGCAGGTGTGGGCCTGATGGAGGGGCGAGAAGAGGGAAGGGAAAAACAATTTCGTTCTTCCCAACCTATCCCAGGTCTCCTCCCCCACTTTTATAAATCTTGTCTGCAGAGGACACATTTATTCAACACATACTCTGGACCTGGAGCCGAGTAAAGAGGAGGCGGTCGTGTCCCAGTTCCCTGGCGAGCTCCTACTAATTTTTCGATAGCCCGCGCGGTACCCTCTGCCAGTGTAAAGGCTCACAAAACACGCCACGGCCTCAGGAAACCTCAGGTCAGTGGAAGGGGCAAGGAGGCGTCACAGGAGACTAACTTGATCTAGATCCGTGTAGCATTCCCCAGCAGAGAAGCGGGTCGAAGGTTCTCCAGGCAATGGGTACAGCGCGAAAGAAAGCGTAGAGAGCCCACCTCATCCCCCAACATCCCTCCACTGCAAACAGAGGCCCCACGCACACGGACACTCAACCAACCGTCCTCCTCTGGGTCCCCACAAGGGCCCTTCAAAGGGTCTAGTCCCGGGTACCACTCAGACCCGCCCCCGCCAGCCGAACGCCCAGCGCAGGAAAAGCCTCTCACCGCCGCCAAAGCGCCGCTCACCCGGCGCTCGGCGCCATATTGGCCCCGCCCCCTCCGGGAGCAGGTCCTGGCAGAGACCGAGAGCGGGTCCCTTGCCCCTTCCCTGAGCCAGAATGAGCTCCCTAGTCTCAGAGCCTGAAATGATATAAAAATGGTGTCTCTATGCCTGCGTGTAAGGAGCACACTCTCTCGCTGTAATTACTTCAGTTTATTCTTTCACTATCCGGCGGCCAGGACCTTCGGGAGGCGCCACAAAACCAGGTGGGGATGCCCAGAGCGCAGCGAGGCCCCGCCCTCTTTCGAGGCGGCACTGCGCGTGCGCCTCCCATGCCAGGCTGGATTAAAGTTGCCGCCGACCGCCTGGCGATTTAAAGGGCCCGCTGCCTGCTCGAAGTTGGTTTGAAAGTGAGAGGTGGTTAGCTGTGGACGGCACTTGGTCATGGGACCTGTGCGGTTGGGAACGTTGCTTTTCATTTTGACTGTGTACGGTGCTTGGGCTGGGACGCCGAAGGAGGAGGAGGATGACACAGAACGCTTGCCCAGCAAATGCGAAGGTATCTAAAGGGAGTAGCCCCTATGGAGTAGCCCCTATTCGCAGCCTTCTGCCCTACCTCCTTCGTCTGGGCCAGACCAAATGGAACGTGATGGGTGGGTCACTCGACCTCCTTGAGGACCTGAGGGAGGTTCTGATGGAGCCTGGTGGAATTCGAATGGGGCCAACAGAGGGAACGTATTAGCGCTACCCGCAAACTATGGCACTCCAATTCCCATGAGACATCCAGAATGGGAGCCTGCTTTTTCTTGCTGGTTTGGGCCCCAGTGGCTTGTGGGAGTTGTAGTTCAGAGACTATCGGCCCGATCGCCCACTCCAATCAGCATCTTCTCTGTGTGTGTGCGTGTGTGTTTCCCCCAAAGGACCAGAGCTAAATCTGAAGAGCCTGTAGGAGTGGGCTGTCAGGCTCATTACCTCGTAGATATCCTCTGCTCCACCCCAGCAGAGACGCTCCCAAATTATAGGCCCTACGCCCTCCTGCGGGAATTTGAGAGTGAATAAATCAGGCTTTGAAGCTCATAAAAGAGAGAGGTGGCCAAACAACTGGGAGAGGTTCCCCATAACTGTGAGGCTTTGCAGAGGGTGTGTACTGTGTGGGTTTTTCATCGAGCAGCATCTTCTGTAGCTGCATCTGTGGGACCAGCTGGGAGGGGGCACCTCAGAGCTGAGCCATCGAACGCCCTGGTTCCCTAGTTTGTTGCCTTCCTGGCTTTAATTTCTTCCTGGATTCTATTCCCCTTTGCCTTACTCCACCCTGCATTTCAGTATCAGTGTTCTTCATGACATGGTCCTAACCGCTCCTTTCCTTTGTGTTCTCACTCTTAACCCGCTACACCTGTCAGTCTTTCTAAACACAGGCTCAGTAGAGTCCCTCCTTGCTTTAACACCTCTTCAGGCCTCTTACTGTGATTAGACTCAACGTTTTTGGCACATCATTCAAGTCTCTTTCTTTGTTACAAGCCTTCATCTTTCTTACATTTCCATACCCTACCTCCCATCCCCAAAGTGCCCATGCTTCAGCCACACTGAACTTGTCAGTGGTCACTGAAACTGCCTGGTCCTCTTGCTCCTCTGTGCCATTGTACTTTGTTTTTGTCCTTTGCCTGGAATGATCCTCACTCTTCTGTACTTGGTTCTTCAACATCCAGTTTAAATGTCACCACCTTTGGAAGCCTCCTTCCTTATCTGTCACCTCTCACTGCATTGGAGGGAAGGAGAGTACCTATGTCTCCCTGGTCCTAGCATAGTGCCATACACATATGTGAGATACTTTTGTTACTTGCCCCTGTGGTGAGTTTGCTTGGCACTTCTGTATAGGCCACTCCTTTTCTTGGGACCCACCGGTACTGGGAAGACAGTGGTGGCAGAGACACAATAGTCATCCTTGAGGAAATCACAGGCTAGTAGGAAGTCAATGAATGACCGTTGAAGGAATTTTGCACTTCCCAGTGAGATTAAGTCTCTTGGTTTTATCTCCATCCCCTCCCCACCCCAGTGTAGGGTCCATTACAAAATACTGTCATCGTCTTTTTATCTGCCCCCAGTGACACTGGCAGTGTCCTGTGGATAGGGATCACGGGTCTATTGCTCTCTTTATTGCTATTGTGTATCCAGAAGGAGCTCAATAAATAACGGCAGGAAACAGCAAACACTTATGCAGTGTTCACCACCTTCCAGGCACTATTCTAGGGGCTTTACATAGATTGATTTAATCCTCACCACAGCCCTGTGATGGAGGCACTTCGTTTTAGAGGTGAAGAAACAAAGACCCAGCAGGATTGTCACCCATCTACTATGTGGCTGAGTCAGGATTCCAGCCTTGCCAGTCTGGCCCCAGGGCCTGCACCCATAACCACTGTGGCTCTGCTGCCATCTACAGAATGAGGTGCTGGTATGTTTGTTTATTTTTCACATCCCCTTGGACATCTAGTATGTAAACTCCTGAGCCTGGAGCTACAGGAAGAGCTGAGTCGTACTGGCCGATCTCGAGAGGTGCTGGAGCTGGGGCAGGTGCTGGACACAGGCAAGAGGAAGAGACACATCCCTTACAGCGTTTCGTGAGTCCTTCTCAATGTTCCTCCACCTTCCAGTCCTCTGAAGAGCCCTGGGAGCACCCACAGCATCCAGGGAGTCTTTGTTTCCCCTCTTCCCACAGAGAGACAAGGCTGGAAGAGGCCTTGGAGAATTTGTGTGAGCGGATCCTGGATTACAGTGTTCACGCTGAGCGCAAGGGCTCATTGAGATACGCCAAGGTCAGATTCTACTCTAGGGCAGGATCCCACCTTTCAGAAACTACAACCTGTCTCCCCTGAGGTCCTCACGAAGTCTGCCCATCTTCTTCCAGCTCTGGAGTGTCCCCTCCCCATGGTAGACTCGCCTCATCCCTGTGGCACTCACTAGAGTCTCCAGTAGAGGACAAAGTGGATCTGGCAAAAAGGGGAGGAGGTGGAGCAGGGGACTGGACTGAGCTCAAATTCCCATCTTTCAGGGGCAGAGTCAGACCATGGCGACACTGAAAGGCCTGGTGCAGAAGGGGGTGAAGGTGGATCTGGGGATCCCTCTGGAGCTGTGGGATGAGCCCAGCGTGGAGGTCACATTCCTCAAGAAGCAGGTAGGCTGGATACTACATTGCCCAGGGAGGTGAGAAGGGAACCTGAGAGGGGAGCTCAATCCTAGGGAGGTCCATCTTTGAGCAAAGCAGGGACTCTGCCATTGACTGACGTGGGCCCAGGAGCATATCAAGAAGTAATAATGAAAAAAAAAAAAAAAGTAATAATGGAGGCTAAGAATATATACTGCCATTTATTGAGTACCTACTGTGTGCCTGGTTTGGGGCCACATACTTTCCAGCTGCTGCCTCATTTTACTCTCACAACAACCTGATGTGGTAGATACTATTACCACTTCCCATTTTACAGGCAAGGAACTGAGACTCGGAGCTTAATAACTTACTTGGCAGGGTAGGTGCCAATAAATGTCTGTTGGATGAAAAAGGACCACAAATCTAATAACCCAAGTTTAACTGCCTGGCTCCCTGCCTCTCCAAAGTGGAGACCGGGAATGAAGAGCAGGGAGGAGGGTGTGCACAGAACAGCAGAGTAGAAACCCTTCTGACCCTTCCACTTGACCAGTGTGAGACCATGCTGGAGCAGTTTGAAGACGTTGTGGGAGATTGGTACTTCCACCATCAGGAACAGCCCCTACAGCATTTTCTCTGTGAAGGTCATGTGCTTCCAGCTTCTGAAACTGGTAAGCGTGGGAGCTGGCCCCTTTCTTGCCAGGCTACAACCTCTCTGCCCCCCAGGACTAATATCTAAATTATTTTCTATTACCCAACCTAGCGTGTCTACAGGAAACTTGGACTGGAAAGGAGAAGATCACAGATGGGCAAGAGAAGACTGAAGAGGAGGAGCAAGATCAGGAGGAGGAGGAGATGACTAACACACCGGTCCACTCCCAGCATGACCCAGAGGATCTTTGACCCTTGCCTTTGAGCCCCCAGGAGGGACAGGGGTCATGGAGAGTCTGAGCTCTCCTTGCCCCACAGCTTTAAGAGTGTGTGTATGTGTGAGTGACCCCACCCTACAGCTTGTAGCTCTTCTCTCCCATCTGGTCTCAGGCAGGATCCTGGTGGTGTAGCATGGCCTGGCTAGGGAGAGAAAGGTGGAAGCAGTAGATAGAAGCCCGGCCTCAGCAGATGAGTCCTCTAAATGCCATTCAGCCCCTTCTCAGGTGTGTGTGGTGACAGTATTGAGTTATTTGAATATCTCCACTATTCCTCCACAGGACCCAGAGGTCAGCTGGGCATAGGAGCAGTGGACCTTGGCAAAGTCACTTTGCCCCTCGAAGGTCTGTTTTTAGATTCTTAAAAGAGAAGCCAGAATGGACGTTCTGAACAACCTGTACACACTGCTGGCATCTAGGAGGCTATATGCCAACCATCTGTGAACGGGAAGGGGACACTGGATGGGGACAGGGCGATACTGACAAGTTAGATGAGGTTAGATGGGGTAGACACTTTGGTTTACTTCGTAGTAATTTCACCGAGAGACGACCATGTAACATCAAAGGTGCCAAATTTTCTATAACGCTAGTAAACTTTTTTTAATATCAGTTGGATCCCAAATTCCAAACAACTGCCGCGCACGCATCATAGCTGCCCGATAAACAGCAGCGTCCGGTGAGGAGGGCCATCTGCCGCCGGCCTGTCAGAAGTTAATGGTGCTTTGTAATTTTGCAGCCTAGGAGGTTGGCAGAGATCGGCGGGCTGAGACCGTTTTCAGGCTGGCGTCTGTGTAGCCCCGGTCTGCGCATGCCCGAAAGCGCGCCGGATAAAATCCCGTGCGCGGCACCGCCCGGGCCGCCATATTTGGGTTACGGGAGCTCGCAAAAGACAAACTCCCTCTCGCTTTTCCACTGTCACTTCTTTCCTCGAAGTGAGGCAAATCCTGAGAGAGGCGCTAAAGCTAGGTCCAAGGTGGAGAGCGGCTCAGGTTAGAGAAAAGGAAATAACTACGACATCCCCGGGGTTGCGGTTGAGAACCTCACACGCGAGCGGGGCGGTGGCCGAAGTCGCTGAGGGACTGGCGGATTCGCGCCGAAGTTCAATTGGGCGATGCCAATTTAAGCGTGTGAGGAGGGTAGGAACTGAGATTTGGAAGGTACCATTCGGCGGAGGCCGGGCGAGTGTGGGGACCTGAAGGGAGCGGACAGTCACCCACAGCCCCCTTCTCAGCTGATCCCTCTCAGGCCATGAGCGGTCTAGTGCGCACCGAGCCGCTGCCCGGGGAGACCCCTCTGCTGGTGCCCGGCGACCCCTACTCTGTGGTGGTTCTGCTGCAAGGCTACGCGGAGCCCGAGGGGGTCGGCGACGCTGTGCGAGCCGACGGCTCCGTGACCCTTGTCCTGCCCCAGGCCTGGGGCCCGGCCTCCAGCCACCGAGAGCCCCAGCCTTACGAGGCGAAGACCGCCCTAGAGGAGGCGGCCCGGGGCCCCATCCTCGTGGACACCGCGGGCCCCTGGGCTCGCGAGGCGCTCCTGGGGGCCCTGGCGGGGCAGGGCGTGGCTCCCGGAGACGTGACTCTGGTGGTGGGGACCCACGGACATTCGGACCACATCGGGAACCTGGGGCTGTTTCCCGGGGCGGCCCTGCTGGTCTCGCACGACTTTTGCCTCCCTGGGGGCCGTTACCTCCCCCACGGACTGGGTGAGGAGCGGCCTTTGCGGTTGGGGCCGGGACTCGAGGTGTGGGCCACACCCGGCCACGGTGGCCAGCGGGACGTGAGCGTGCTGGTGGCTGGCACGGCCCTGGGAACCGTCATGGTAGTGGGCGATGTGTTTGAACGTGATGGGGACGAGGGCTCGTGGCAGGCGCTGAGCGAAGACCCAGTGGCCCAGAACCACAGCCGAAAGCGGGTCCTGGGCACTGCCGACGTGGTCGTGCCTGGTCACGGAGCCCCCTTTAGGGTGATAAGGGAAGCCTCGGCGCCAGAGACAGAGCCAGCCAGATCTCGTGACGGAGAGGAGCCCACGGTGCACGGATAAAACCCAGTCTTGACTGGATCCTTTGCAGTGATCCCATCTCCCACCCCCCAACTGAGGAACTGAACGTCCAAGAGACAAGATGACGTGTCATAGTAGTCATGGGTAGTCTCTTCCAGGAGGCCAGTTTTCCAGTGATGACAGAGTGCTTTTGCCACAGCTGTCACCAGTATCATTGTGTCTCTGACCAAACTAGGACCAAGGACTCAGCTCTGTCATCTCTCAGCCGTCATTAGTAAAATAGAATGTTTCTGGGAGTCTTCCAAAATAAAGGTAGAAACTGCATTGAAAACCATACTGCCCTTCAAATATATTCCAATTAAAAGATTTTTTTAAAGGAAAGAAAATCATACTGCCCTAGTGTAAATGTGAGTGCCTCAGGTGGCGCAGTGGTAAAGAATCTGCCTGCCAGTGCAGGGGATGCAGGAGACTTGGATTGGATCCCTGGGTCAGAAAGATGCCCTGGAGTAGGAAATGGCAGCCCACTCCAGTATTCTTGCCTGGAAAATTCCGTGGACAGCAGACTGGCAGGCTACAGTCCATGGGGCTCAACAAGTTGGACACAACTGAGCATGCACACATAACGTAAAAGTGAAGCATCCATAGTGATTATTATGCAGATATAATCCAACAACTGCAACAAGGGGACACTTTTGCAATACATTGCCTGTTTCTCAGAGGAGGCAGTTTGCTGTGAGAAGGTGCAGGGCAGAGAGGGATCATTGGAGCCCTGTGACTTTAAGTTGTCATTCATTTGTTCAACGAATGCTTGTTAACATACCTGCAGTATCTCAAGCATGGCTCAAGCTCTCGGGGGTACAGCAGTGAGCAATTAGACAAACTCAAGGAGACAGGTAAACAACAATAGTAGTAAGCTAAATAATTCCAGGTTCTGGTTAGTGATATGAACAAATGGCGGGGTGAGAAGGGGATAGAATGCTGGGGTGGGAGAATGGTCAGGAAAAGCCTCTGGGAGGTGGTGCCTGATGAGAGAACTGAATGAGAAAAAGCTGGCCATGTGGGAGAGGGGCATTCCAGGCACAGATATAAAGGCCCCAGGCAAGCTTGACTTACTTGAGCAGTAAGAAGACCTTGGTGTTGGGTTACAGAGCATGGGGGAAGAGCAGTAAAAAAAGGCTGCAGAGTTCGGCAGCACCGTCTTGCAGGGCTTTGGTGACCATGGTGAGAGGTTTTGATTTTGTACCGAGATTGAAAGCTTTGGCTTTATACTGACACACAAGACCAGGTTGTTGACCTGGTCATTTATGTTTTAAAATAATCACTCTTGTTCTGAGTGGAGAAGGGGGTTGGAGTGAGGCAACAACTAGGTTGAAAGCCATTGTGGTTGAACTTGATGGCACCTGCCTTTATTCCAGAAGTCCTGTTGTGGCTGTGGTCCTCCTCATAACTGTGTCCCAGTACCAGGGCCCTTTGTCCACACAGCCCAACATGGACAGAAGTGTTTAGATTGGGGAGAGGAAGGAAAGGACAAAGTCCACTTCATTGTGGAGGATGAGCCTCCCTGGATGGATGCTGTTGGGGAAGACTGGGCTGGAGGTCATTTCTCAGGTGTCCACAAAGGCCACATGGTCCGCAAAGGCAGCTCAGGAGAACCAGTTCACCTGGAGGGTGTTCCAGTCGCTGCCATACACTGACTTGTATTCTGTGTTGGCCAGTTTGATGACCACCAGAGTGCAGGGCTCCTGGGCCAGCAGTGCAGCCACAGCAGCCCGAATCCCCAATTTCATGGGCCACCAGTTGTCATGAGGCTGCTGGTATGTGGAGGGAACACAGGGGCCAGCTGTGTGCACACCAGTGCAGCACTATGCCCTGAGTGGTGTCCATGGCCATCGGAGGACCCATCTGATGCACGGTATGTAATTCCACTAGCTTCAGGGCTGCATGGGAGGATGAGAAAGGAGGGGACGGGTTTCTTTTTAGAACTGTGTGCTCAAGTTTTACAGGTAGAAGTTCCAGTCTTGAATTATTTACTGGAGCATAGGTATCCTGCCCTTGATTCAGGGCTGGTCACCCAGAGCAACACATCCCTTTGGCCACGTCGATTGTCTCCAGGATGGAAGGGTCACCTACTAAATCTTAGTAATCTTAGTGGTTTTGCTGGATCTAGGAGTGAAAAGTCCCGTTCTTTCCTGCAAGACTGACATGGGAGGATGAGTCGTCTTGCCTCCTTGTTGGAGGAGCCCACTGCTGCTGGGGCCACCAAACAGGGATTGAAAATGAAGCTGAACGGTAGAGGGCAGAAGTGGGCAGTGAAGAGAGACTAGATGACCAGTGAGAGCAGTGGAAGCCAGATCTGCTGCTTAACTCATCAGTCACCTGGGCTAATCAACTCCTTTCCTAAGCTGTCCTGTGTTTTCAGTTGTTTACAAGATGAGTCTTGAATGGATATGAACACTGATGGAAATGAACCCTTAGAAACAGGCAGTGAGGATGGTGTGGGGAGGGGGCTGATGGTAGAGGGAAAAAGTGCTAGATACTAGGGGGTTGGGCCCAGAGTGACTGTTCTTTTCAAACTTTTTTTGTGAAAACTTAGGAAAACTTGACCTATATGATTAACTGCCTCTGCTCACAAATCAGTGGCAGACATTGGCTGCAGAATAATCCAAACTTTCTTGCCTGGTTCTCTCCAAGAATAACTCTCCGCTCCAGTTTGGCTGACGGCCTGCTGCCTTTCAGACACCCACATCCACCTCTCCTACAGGCCTTTGATTCTCTTCCCACCCACCGCCCCTGTCCTCCAGTCCTCTTGCTCTTCTGCGCAAATCTCAAACACCCACCAATCGCAAACACCCAGGCTCAGCTTTCTCATCTCCTACAGAAAACCTCCCCTGAATTTGCCAACCTTATTTTAAACTCTAGCAGTGCTTTCTCTGTATTGTTCACTTAGCATTAGGTAATACCTGGTGTTGGTCATTATTTCTGGAAGTGTCCTCTCCTTGTTGTGTCCCTTGGGAGCAGAAGCTGCAAGGCCCCATGAGGTCTAGGCTGAGAAATTGTACATCACTTACATCACATTCTGGTGACCAAAGCATGTCATAAGGCCAGCCCAGATTCAGGCATGAGGAAATAGCCTCTCCATCTTGATAGAAGCAGCTGTAAGGAATTTGTGGCCATTTTTTCTGTTGCAGCGTATCACAATAGGTTAGTTGGTGATAGCAAGTTCCCCTTCTTTTGAGGGTGTGTGTGTGTGGTTATTCTAGTTCTATTTGTATTTTTTAAGTTTTAAAATTGAATTCTAGTTAATTTATAATATATTGGTTTCAGGTATACAACATAATGATTCAGTATTTTTCTAAGTTGTACTCCATTTAAGGTTATTAAAATGGCTGTATTCGTCTGTGCTGTGCAGTATATCCTTGTTGCTTATTTATTTTGTATTTAGTAGTTTGGTTCTCTTAATCCCATACCCCTATTTTTCCCTTCCCCCTTCACCTCCCTCACTGATAACCACTACTTTGGTCTCTATATCTGTGAGTCTGTTTCTGTTTGTTTGTTCCCCCACCCCCCACCTTTGTGTCATGTAGCTTGTGTGATCTTAATTCCCCAACCAGGGATCAAACCTGGGCTCCAACAATGAAATTGCCATCTTAATCACTGGATCACCAGAGAATCCCTGTGTTTTGTTATATACATTCTTATTATTAATAAAGGCAGTCCTTTATGCCTTCTCCCAGGACTGATGCTGCAGCTGAAACTCCAATACTTTGGCCACATGATGTGAGGAACTGACTCATTTGAAAAGACCCTGATGCTGGGAAAGATTGAAGGTGGGAGGAGAAGGGGACGACAGAGGATGAGATGGTTGGATGGCATCACCGACTCAATGGACGTGAGTTTGAGTGAACTCCGGGAGTTGGTGATGGACAGGGAGGCCTGGTGTGCTGCGATTCATGGGGTCGCAAAGAGTCGGACACGACTGAGCGACTGAACTGAACTAAACTGAAAAATCCTCTGTGCTCTGTCTATTCATCTCTGCCCACCACCACCCCTGCCCCCAGCAGCCTGTGATCTTTTTATTATCTCCATAGTTTTTGCCCTTTCCAGAATGTCATAAAGTTGGAATCAATAATATACAGCTGCCTCAGACTGGCTTCCTTCACTTTGCAATATACCTTTAAGGTTCTCTCACGTGTTTTCATGGCCTGATAACTTCTTTAGGCTGTGGAATAATATTCCATGGTCTGGATGTACCACAGCTTATTTACCCACTTACTTTCTGAAAGACTTCTGTTTACTTCCCAAGTTTGGGCAGTTATGAATAAAGCTACTATAAATATCAGTGTGCAGGTTTTTGTGTCATCTTAAGTTTTCAACTCCTTTGAATAAATACCAAGGAGTGCAATAATTGGATCTTATGATAAGAGTATATTTAGATTTGTAAGACCCACGAAACTATCTTCCCAAATGACTGTATATTTTTATTCCCACCAGCAACGTGAGAAAAAGTTCCTGTTGCTTCACATCCTTGCCAGCATTTGGTATTGTCAGTGTTTGGAATTTTGGCCATTCTAATAGATGTGTAGTGGTGTCAAGTGTTGTTTGAATTTGCATTTCCCTGGTAACATATGATGCGGAACATCATTTCATATACTTATTTGCCATCTATATATCTTCTTTGGTGAGGTGTCTGTTTAGGTATTTGGCCCATTTTAAAAACTGGATTGCTTATGCATGTGGCATGTGGGATGTTAGTTCCCTGACCAGGGATTGAATCTATACCCTCTGCAGTGGAAGCACGGAGTCTTAACCACTGGACCACCAGGAAAATCTGGATTGTTTTTCTTATTGTTGAATTACGAGTTCTTCATATACTTTCGATAAAAGTTGCTTTACAGGATATGTCTTTTGCAAATATTTACCCCAGTCTGTGACTTATTTTCTGTTAATAATTTCCTTGTCATTATGTTGTGCAGAACAGAAGTTTTTAATCTTTAAAAAATAATTTTGATTTCTTTTTTTTTTGTGCTGAGTTTTCATTGCTGTGCGGGCATTTTCTCTAGTTGCAGCAAGCAGGGGCTACTCTCTACTTGCAGGGCATGGGCTTCTCACTGAGGTGGCTTCTCGTGTGCAGAGCATGAGCTCTAGAGTGTGTGGGTTTCAGTAGTTGTGGCAGTAGTAGTAGTAGTAGTAGAGCTCAGTAGTTTCAACTCGTGGGCTCTAGAACACAGGCTCAGTAGTTGTGCACGGGCTTAGTTGCTCTGAGACCTGTAGGATCTTCCCAGACCAGGGATTGAACCTGTGTCTCCTGCATTGGCAGGCAGATTCTTTACCACTGAACCACTCAGAAGTTTTTAATTTTAATGAACTCCAGCTTATCAATTATTTCTTTCATGGATCATGTCTTTGATAGTGTTTAAAAAGAATTCGCCGTACTTGAAGTGGGCTTCGCTGGTAGCTCAGACAGTAAAGAGAGACCTGGGTTTGATCCATGGGTCAGGAAGATCCCTTGGAAGAGGGAAGGGCTACCCACCCCAGTATTCCTGCCTGGAAAATTCCAAGGACAAAGCCTGGCGGGCTACAGTCCATGGCGTTGCAAAGAGTCAAACATGGCTGAGTAACTAACTCTTTCACTTTTCATACCCAAAATAGTCAGATTTTTTCCTAGTTACCTTCTAGGAATTTTACATTTAGGTATAATCCATTCTGAGTTAATTTTTGTAGAAAATGTAAGATCTGTGTCTAGAGTCTTTTTTTTTTTTTTCTGAGACTGTCCAGTTGTTCCAGCGCTATTTGTTGAAGAAACTATCTTTGCTCCATTGTATTTCCTTTGCTCCTTTGTCAAAGATCAGACTGTATTTATGGGGATCTATTTCTGGGTTCTCCATTCTGTTCCATTGATCTGCTTGTCAGTTCTCTCGCCAATGCCACACCATCTTCATTAGTATATATCTTGAAGATGGGTAGGGTCAGTCCTCCAGCTTTGTTCTTCTCCTTCAGTATTGTTGGTTATTCTGGGTCTTTTGCCTCTCCATATAAGCTTCATTTATTTTTTTAAGTTTTAATTGGAGGATAATTGCTTTACAATGTATGTTGGTTTCTACCATACAATATGAATCAGCCATAAGTGTACATATGTCTCCTCCCTCTGGAATCTCCCTCCTACCCTCCACCCCATCCCATCGCTCTAGGTTGTCACAGCACTGGATTGAAATCCCTGCATTACATAGCAACTTCCCACTAGTTACCTGATTTACAGATGGTAATGTGTATGTTTCAGTGCTACTCTCTCAGTTTGTCCCACCCTCTTTTTCCCTCACTGTGTCCACAAGTCTGTTCTCTGTGTCACATAAACTTTAGAGTAAGTTTGTCAATGTCTATAAAGTAACTTTAGGATAAGGCAATGGCAAGCCACTCCAGTACTCTTGCCTAGAAAATCCCATGGATGGAGGAGCCTGGTAGGCTGCAGTCCATGGAGTCGCTAGGAGTCGGACACGACTGAGCGACTTCACTTTCACTTTTCACTTTCACACAATGGAGAAGGCAGTGGCAACCCACTCCAGTGTTCTTGCCTGGAGAATCCCAGGGATGGTGGAGCCTGGTGGGCTGCTGTCTGTGGGGTCGCACGGAGTCGGACACGACTGAAGCGACTTAGCAGCAGCAGCAGCAGCATAAAGTAACTTCCTTGGATTTTGATTGGTTGCATTGAATCTGTAGAACAAGTTGGGAAGAACTGACATATTGGCAACATTGATTCTTCCTGTCCATGAACACAAAATATTTCTCCATTTATTTATTTCTTTGACTTCATCAGAGTTTTGTAATTTTTCTCATAAAGCTCTTGTATATATGCTGTTAGATTTATACCTAAGTATTTCATTTTGGGGGTTGCTAGTGTCAGTGATAATGTTTTTGTTTTTTTTCTAAATTCTGTTTTTTCACTGTTAGTATATAAGAAAGCAATTGACTTTATGTTAAATGTATAACTTGTAACCTTGCTACAGTCATTTATTAGTTCTAGGATTTTTATGTTTGTTTTGTCAAGTCTTTCAGATTTTCTACATAGATAATCATGTCATGTGCAAGCAAAGACAGTTTTGTCATCCTTCCCAATCTGAAAACCTTTATTTCCTTCTCTTACCGTATTGCCTTATCAAGGACTTCTATTTCATGGTGTGGAAACAGAGTGGTGAGAGGGGACATCCTTGCCTTGTACCTGATCTTGGTGGGAAAGATTCAAGTTTCTCTCCATTAAGTATGATGTTGTTGTTGTTGTTTGGTTGCTGAGTCATGTCCAGCTCTTTTGTGATCGCATGGACTATAGCCCACCAGGTTTCTCTGTCCATGGGATGTCCCAGGCAAGAATACTGGAGTGGGTTGTCATTTCCTTCTCCAGGAGATCAAACTCACATCTCCTGTGAATTCTTTACTGCTGAGTCATCAGGGAAGCCCAAGTATAATGTTAGGTGTTAGTTTTTTGGTAGATATTCTTTATCACAATGAGAAAGTTTCATTCTGTTTTTAGTTTACTTAGAGGCTTTTTTAAAAATCATGAATGGGTGTGGGATTTGGTCAGATGCAAGTCTGTTCATGAAGCCTGTAGTTTTCTTGTAACGTCTTTGTCTATTTTGGTATTTAGGAAATGCTGCTCTCATAGAACAAGTTAGGGAATATTTTCTCTGCTTCTATCCTCTGAAAAAGATTGTAGAAAATTGACATAATTCCTTACTTAAATGTTTGGTAAGAATTTACCAGTGAACCCATCTGGACTTGGTGTTTTCTGTTTTGGAAGGTAACTAATTGTCAAGTCAATTTCTTTAATAGATATAGGCCTATTCAGATTGTCTATTTTTTTCTTATTGGAGTTTTGGCAGATTGTGTATTTCAAGGAATTGGTCTATTTCATCTAGGTTAACGAATTTGTGGAGATAGAGTTTCCTTTATTATCCTTTTAATGTCTATGTGATCTGTAGTGATATCCACTCTTTTACTTCTGATATTAGTAATTTTTAGTAATTTCCTTTTTCTTAATTTTTTCTTAGTAGTCTGCCTAGAGTCTTGTCAATTTTATTGATCTTTTGGTTTTGTTTATTTTCTGTATTGATTTTCTATATTTGATTTCGTTCATTTCTGCTCTAATACTTATCATTCTTTTCTTCTGTTTACTTTGAATTAAATTACCCTTCTTTTTCTAGTTTCCTAAGATTGAATCTTAGGAAATTCAGTTCAGTCAAATTTCCTGATTCCTAATGAATCTTAGATTATGGATTTTATATCTTTCTTCTTTTCTAATAAACATATTCAGTGCCATGAATTTCCTTCTAAGCACTACTTTTGTTCCATCTGATAATTTTGACAAGTTGTCCTTTCACTTTTATTTAATTAAAAATATTTTAAAATTTATCTTGCGATTTCTTCTTTGATCTACATGAATTAAGAAGCATGCTGTTTAATCTACATGTATTTTGGATTGTCCAGTTATCTTTCCATTACTGAAACTTCTAGTTTAATTCCATTGCAGTCTGAGAACAGACACTGCATGATTTCTAACCTTTTAAATTTATTTGGATGTATTTTGTGATCCATAATGTGGTATATCTTGGTGAATGTTCTATGTGACCATGGGAAAAAATGTGTATTCTCATTTGTTGGATGAAGTAGTCTATTGATGGGATTGTTCATTGGCTGTGAGGTTACTTGGCTAAAGTTAGAGTTGTGCAGCTTATATATTAGTAAACCAGGTTATTAGTTAATGTGGTTTGGTTCATCTCTAACCACTTGCTCAGCTTTGGCTTTTTTCTCTGCTTCTCCATGTCACTGGGCACATGGTCCTTCTGGTGGAAGACCTGTCAGTATAGGGATCTGGGAAGGCGATGACACCTGAGTCCTGGGAGAAGGACATCGAGAGGGCAGGTCTGAGTTCACATCCTGCCTCAGCCACTTACTAGCAACATGGCCTTGGGAAAGGCACTGTGACCATTCTGATTCTTATCCTGTCTCAGATGGTATATCCAGTGCCATATAGAGTGGCTGATGATGCTGAAATGAGGTGATGCACAAAAAGCATGAACACGACACATCCTAGTTATTATCCTAAGAAAAGCAGAAGGGTTAGATTAGGGGGACAGACCTTGAGTTCCAGACTGATTACCAGTGTTTGGGGATTTATTTATCTCTGGCCTGAGGCAGTCACTAAACAGAAGTACTAGGGGAGGGATCTGGGTGTGAGCTATCTATTCAGTTCAGTTCAGTTCAGTCGCTCAGTCGTGTCCGACTCTTTGCAACCCCATGAATCACAGCACGCCAGGCCTCCCTGTCCATCACCAACTCCCGGAGTTCACTCAAACTCATGTCCATCGAGTCAGTGATGCCACCCAGCCATCTCATCCTCTGTCGTCCCCTTCTCCTTCTGCCCCCAATCCCTCCCAGCATCAGGGTCTTTTCCAATGAGTCAACTCTTCGCATCAGGTGGCCAAAGTACTGGAGTTTCAGCTTTAGCATCAGTCCTTCCAAAGAACACCCAGGACTGATCTCCTTTAGGAAGTACTGGTTGGATCTCCTTGCAGTCCAAGGGACTCTCAAGAGTCTTCTCCAACACCACGGTTCAAAAGCATCAATTCTTCGGCGCTCAGCCTTCTTCACAGTCCAACTCTCACATCCATGCATGACCACTGGAAAAACCATAGCCTTGACTAGACGGACCTTTGTTGGCAAATTAATGTCTCTGCTTTGGAATATGCTATCTAGGTTGGTCATAACTTTCCTTCCAAGGAGTAAGCGTCTTTTAATTTCATGGCTGCAATCAACATCTGCAGTGATTTTGGAGCCTAAAAAAATGAAGTCTGACACTGTTTCCACTGTTTCCCCATCTATTTCCCATGAAGTGATGGGACCAGATGCCATGATCTTCGTTTTCTGAATGTTAAGCTTTAAGCCAACTTTTTCACTCTTCTCTTTCACTTTCATCAAGAGGCTTTTTAGTTCCTCTTCACTTTCTGCCATAAGGGTGGTGTCATCTGCATATCTGAGGTTATTGATATTTCTCCCAGCAATCTTGATTCCAGCTTGTGCTTCTTCCAGCCCAGCGTTTCTCATGATGTACTCTGCATAGAAGTTAAATAAGCAGGGTGACAATATACAGCCTTGACGGACTCCTTTTCCTATTTGGAACCAGTCTGTTGTTCCACGTCCAGTTCTAACTGTTGCTTCCGGACCTGCATATAGATTTCTCAAGAGGCAGGTCAGGTGGTCTGGTATTCCCATCTCTTTCAGAATTTTCCACAGTTTATTGTGATCCACACAGTCAAGGGCTTTGGCATAGTCAATAAAGCAGAAATAGATGTTTTTCTGAAACTCTCTTGCATTTTCAATGATCCAGCGGATGTTGGCAATTTGATCTCTGGTTCCTCTGCCTTTTCTAAAACCAGCTTGAACATCTGGAAGTTCACGGTTCACGTATTGCTGAAGCCTGGCTTGGAGAATTTTGAGCATTACTTTACTAGCATGTGAGATGAGTGCAATTGTGCGGTAGTTTGAGCATTCTTTGACATTGCCTTTCTTTGGGATTGGAATGAAAACTGACCTTTTCCAGTCCTGTGGCCACTGCTGAGTTTTCCAAATTTGCTGGCATATTGAGTGCCATGAGGAGATACCCATTGTCCAAGGTAAGAGAAACCCAAGTAAGACGGTAGGTGTTGCGAGAGGGCATCAGAGGGCAGACACACTGAAACCATAATCACAGAAAACTAGCCAATCTGATTGGCTAGCCACAGACTTGTCTAACTAGCCACAGACTAGCCACAGACTTGTCTAACTCAAGGAAACTAAGCCATGCCCGTGGGGCAACCCAAGATGGGCGGGTCATGGTGGAGAGATCTGACGGAATGTGGTTCACTGGAGAAGGGAATGGCAAACCACTTCAGTATTCTTGCCTTGAGAACCCCATGAACAGTATGAAAAGGCAAAATGATAGGATACTGAAAGAGGAACTCCCCAGGTCAGTAGGTGCCCAATATGCTACTGGAGATCAGTGGAGAAATAACTCCAGAAAGAATGAAGGGATGGAGCCAAAGCAAAAACAATACCCAGTTGTGGATGTGACTGGTGATAGAAGCAAGGTCCGATGCTGTAAAGAGCAATATTGCATAGGAACCTGGAATGTCAGGTCCATGAATCAAGGCAAATTGGAAGTGGTCAAACAGGAGATGGCAAGAGTGAACGTTGACATTCTAGGAATCAGCGATCTAAAATGGACTGGAATGGGTGAATTTAACTCAGATGACCATTATATCTACTACTCTAGGCAGGAATCCCTTAGAAGAAATGGAGTAGCCATCATGGTCAACAAAAGAGTCCGAAATGCAGTACTTGGATGCAATATCAAAAACGACAGAATGATCTTTGTTTGTTTCCAAGGCAAACCATTCAATAGCACAGTAATCCAAGCCTATGCCCCAACCAGTAAGACTGAAGAAGCTGAAGTTAAATGGTTCTATGAAGACCTACAAGACCTTTTAGAACTAACACCCCAAAAAGATGTCCTTTTCATTATAGGGGACTGGAATGCAAAAGTAGGAAGTCAAGAAACACCTGGAGTAACAGGAAAATTTGGTCTTGGAGTACGGAATGAAGCAGGGCAAAGGCTAATAGAGTTTTGCCAAGAGAACGCATTGGTCATAGCAAACACCCTCTTCCAACAACACAAGAGAAGACTCTACACATGGACATCACCAGATGGGCAACACCGAAATCAGATTGATTATATTCTTTGCAGCCGAAGACGGAGAAGCTCTATACAGTCAGCAAAAACAAGACCGGGAGCTGACTGTGGCTCAGATCATGAACTCATTGCCAAATTCAGACTTAAATTGAAAAAGTAGGGAAAACCACTAGACCATTCAGGTATGACCTAAATCAAATCCCTTATGATTATACAGTGGAAGTGAGAAATAGATTTAAGGGACTAGATCTGATAGAGTGCCTGATGAACTATGGACGGAGGTTCATGACATTGTACAGGAGACAGGGATCAAGACCATCCCCATGGAAAAGAAATGCAAAAAAGCAAAATGGCTGTCTGGGGAGGCCTTACAAATAGCTGTGAAAAGAAGAGAAGCAAAAAGCAAAGGAGAAAGCATCTGAATGCAGAGTTCCAAAGAATAGCAAAGAGAGATAAGAAAGCCTTCCTCAGCGATCAATGCAAAGAAATAGAGGAAAACAACAGAATGGGAAAGACTAGAGATCTCAAGAAAATTAGAGATACCAAGGGGACATTTCATGCAAAGATGGGCTCGATAAAGGACAGAAATGGTATGGATCTAACAGAAGCAGAAGATACTAAGAAGAGGTGGCAAGAATACACAGAACTGTATAAAAAAGAGCTTCACGACCCAGATAATCACGATGGTGTGATCACTCACCTAGAGCCAGACATCCTGGAATGTGAAGTCAAATGGGCCTTAGAAAGCATCACTACGAACAAAGCTAGTGGAGGTGATGGAATTCCAGTTGAGCTATTATGGTTCATTTTATCACTTTCTGGAAGGACAGAAGTTGAAGGTGACATCAGCTTTCTCCTTAGATGTGTTCAGGCAAATTGTACAGGTCCTTTTATTTTTGTGGTGAAAGGCTGGAAAGTTGAAGAGGAAATTGGGGCAGGGGGCTGTGTGACTCTCAGGTCCTTGGTGACTTTCAGCACCTGCAGGTCTCTGAGCTGTCTGTGTCTGGCCGGGGTGATTATGAGGAATTGAGATCCCTGTGTGCAGCTGACTCAAAGGAGGTCCTCACTCAGCCCTACTCCTTAGGTCTTTAAGACAGAGTATAGGGTCTCTTCCGGAGGTTCCCAGTGGGGACGGGGGAGGGGAGGCGCTGCTGAGTTGGTGAGGTCAAGCTGAAGAGGGTGAGGGAGGCATGGAGGACTCCAGCGTCATCCTGGGGGAGAAAGAAGTGGGAGGGGGTGAGACAGCAGAGGGAAAGGGGTCCCATCTCAGAGCCACGATCCCACAGCTGATCCCCTACTGACACCACAGTCCCTCTGTCCATCCACCCCACCTCCTCCAACTTCCCTCTCATGCTTTCAGGCCCTAACCGGAGCTGCTTATGTTATTGTTGTGCTCTGGTTTTATATGTTGTCTTAGGAAAAAAACAAGGTGTACTGGAGTCAGGTGACCAGGCAGCCAGGGTAGAGAAACGGGCAGGGGCTCCAGCAGTGAGGTCATCTCTAGATCAGGACCAGGGTCTCAGGGGAGGGTGGGTGAGGCAGGGGAGAGAGGAGGATGCTAAGGACACCTGTGTGGGGAGGGGGTGTGGGGAGGAGAAGGAAGACCCAGGTGAGAGCGGGGATGATGGCTGCAGGGCTTACCTTTATTCCCGATGTTCTCATAATTCTCTTCCATGTGTTTGAAGGACTCTCTGAGTGGGAACAGGAGGGCAGTGATGTGTCAGAGTCTGGGCAGAAAAGAGCTACCACCTGCCTCGGGCTGCTCCTCTCACTGGGGGCTCTGTGACCTGCCTGGTCACACTCGGAGATGAAGGCAGAGGTTTGAGGCTCTCAGATGGAGGCTGTCTGGATGGGGATGAGGGGCCATTTGCAGTGTAGCCCCGTCCCTGAGAGCTGACTGGGGTGCACTCTTGTAGAGAAGCAGCTTTATTGAGGGGAGCAGGGAGGAGAAGCAGGAGGGGGTGCCTGTCCTCTGTGGCAGCGCCTGTGTCCAAACTGGAGCGTGAGAACCAGGGAGCTTCTCTCTGGTCCCCTGGGAGACTCCCGAGGAGACGCCATCCGGGGAGGGGTCCCAGGAGTACACTGTCAAGAGTCAGGAAGGCGAGAAAGGAGGAAAGGGCTGTGAGAAGGAAAAGCCTGGACGTGGCAGAGAGGATGAGAAAGGAAAGCGGTGGGTGGTGAGGAGGGTGAGAGGAAAGGAAGAGGAGCCGGGGCCAGAAGAGAGGGAGCCAGGCTGGGGGCCGGAGGGAAGCTGCTCTAAGGAGAGAGGGTGGAGCAGCCAGAGGCCCCGAGTCACAGGGCAAAGGACAGACTGGACGAGGAGCAAGAAAGGGGACAGAGCATGGAGGAGGCTGGTGTGTTCTGGAAGGATGGTGTTCAAGGGGGAGACAAACCAGGATGAACAGAGGGAAAGGCTGAGACCTGAGGATGGAAGGAGGAAAGGCGGGTGCCAGAGACAGACAAAGGGACTTGTTCTGGGGTAGAGTCAGAGAAAGTGCTGGGGCATGGCTCTGACTGTTTAAGGATCGGGAGCCTCAGAAAGTGAAGAGCCTGGCCTGTGGGGACTTGGGAGGATGTGGATGAAGGCCCAGGGGGGAAGGCCCGTGAAAGGCTCCCTGGTGCTGCGCTCGGGAGGAAACTTCTTGCTCATAAAATAGCACTGCCCACCTCCCCCCCCCATACTGGAGGACAAGCGCTCACCTGGCTGGGGTCCTGGCTTCAGTCTGCACACCTGTAGGAGGACCAACAGCGAGTCACTGTGCCATCCACGGAGGCCTGTCTCCTCCCTGCTTATCTGCCCCATCCCAGCTGAAACCTCCCTGGGAAGGGCTCAGGACTCAGAGCTGACCTCCCCCTCCCCAGTGGCACCCCGAGGCTGCCTGCACCTGTGCTGCCTTGTCTTCCACACCAGTCAGGAGAGCAGCTCTTCCCGCACCCAGAGCCCTGTCGCCCTCTGACACGGTGGTCTTGACCTCCCCCCAATTCAGGCTACCTCAGGTCCACTCAGCCAAATCCTGGACTCATTTTCTTTCCTCTTGCTTTTTAATCACTGCAACTGGGAACTCTGACAGAGCAAACACTAGTATTTTTATGCTCAGCTATCTTTCTGGCTGTCTTCAGTCATCATCCCTCTGTACCTGTACGTGACCTCACTGCACTCTTGTCCTGATGATCCACTCTCTCTCAGGTTACCCAAGCCCCCTGCTGAGCCCTCTCCTCTCCACCTGTGCCCTCTCATGGGCTCCCTGATCCCCTGGGTCGCCCTGTGCTTCTGCCACATTTGTTGACACGTCTCCAATCATGGATGCTCCCTGAGGCAGGGGATACTGTTTGTTGCCCCATATCCACTCTTCCTTGTTCAGTTACAGAAACTTGATTATATCTAGAGTGGCTGGGTGCCCCCCAACAGACAGATGTAGGATCTATAACTAAATCTAACATATAAGGGACTTCCCAAGTAGTCCAGTGGTTAAGAATCTGTCTTCCAATGCAAGGGACACAGGTTCAATCCCTGGGTGGTGGGGGTGGGGGGGGGGGGGGTGCAGGTAACAAATCCCACAAGCTGCACAGGGCACCTAAGCCCGAGTGCCACAAGGAGAAAGCCTGCGGGCCACAACGAAGAACATCCTCCCCCCACAAAAAACGACAGCAACCACCATTTAAGTAAAACATTTTTTAAATATCACCAATAAGACATAAGGGGAAGTTGTGGGTAGGACTTGACAAAGGCTCTTTAAAAGGAGGACAGACAGCTGGGGAATAGTCTTTTTGTTCTTTCATCCTGACTGGATTCAGAAATAATGGCTGGAATTCTAGCAGCCATAATGAACCATGAGGTGGCCTTCAGGAGAGAAGCCAAAATGCAGAACAGTGAACAGAAAGGTAGGAATCTCCGTGCTTATGGATGGCAGCTTCTGCTCTCTGGCTCCACATTCTTTTATATGAGGGGGAAAAAGTAAGCTCTGTGTTATTTAACTTAACCATTCCTTCTGGATTTTGGTGCTAACAGTTGTATGCAAATTCTAACCAGTAATTCCTAAATGTTTCTAAACCTGCATGCTTGAATACTGCTGGGGGAAGACATAACTATGTGCAATGATGTTTCTACCCATTTGTGGTTTCTCATCTGAGTTGATCCTCAAATACCATTTTGCATTTCCACAGTGACTATGTCACATTTTCTCTTCATCTCTGACCCTCATCCTCACTCTCAGGAGACAACCACTGTGGTTTTCACTCTGCAGAATTAAAAAACCAGTTTGTATGTAGTTGAATTTATAAATATTTTTATTTATGGCTTTGGATATTTTGTCATACTTAGTCCAGTCATCTTCAACCCATGGTTGTAAAATAGTTTCACCTGCTTTCTACTAGCACTAGGGTTAATTTTTCCTCATTTATATCTTCAATTTTGGTGCAAATTATAAGGCAGGGAGCTAATAGTATTCTTTCTCAGCTGTGACTCCAGAAATACTCATTCTTCCTCCTTGATTAGAAATGCTTCCTTTTAACCTACTAAATTCCTGCATATATTTGGATCTGTTTTTACCCTGCTTGTATCTGATTTTTCACTTTTATTCCATTTGTTTACCTATATAATCCAGAATTACATAATTTTAATTGTTGTAGCTTAATTATAAGTGCTCATGCTCATATAGTGCTTACTCTGCAGCAGGATCTATTCTAAATGCCTTTTGTTTGTCATGACAATACCAGGGAAGTACTGTTTTCATTCCCACTTTACCGATCAGTAAGTTCAGGCTCACAGCAGTAGTATTAGTGTGCCAGAGTTTACCAGGCCAGAGTGTAAAGCAGGATTTGGCTGCAGGCATGCCCAATTCTGTGCTTTTCAAGCTCTGAGCTTTACAATCTGACAGGGCTCATCGCTCACTACAAATTTTAAAAAATTATTTATGTACTTATTTTGCTGTGCCATGTCTTGTTGCAACAAAAGGGACCTGTGTTTGTCATGCATGATCTTCCCTGTGATGCACTGACTGTCTAGCAGTGCATGGGCTTCAGTAATTCTGGCATGCAGGCTTAGCTGCTCTGCAGCATTTGAGATCTTAGTTCTGCCACCAGGGATCAAACCTGCATCCCCGGCATTGCAAGGCAGATTCTTAACCACTGGACCACTAGGGAAGTCCCCATATTGCAAATTAAAAAAAATATTTCAAATCAGTTTTGGAGTTTGTTGTGGCATAAATAGTTAATGCCTCTTGCCCTGTGGTCTCTTTCAGCTGTAAATACATACATCCAAATTTCTGATGGGCATCTCTACTCAGATGCCAAACAAACACAAACCATCCCAAACTCAAGAATCATTCTTCTCTCCCAATCATGGTCCTTGACCTCCTCTGCTCCCTAATTTACTTGGTGATCTCACCATGGCCTCGTTTGCCCAAGTTGGAAACATGGGACTTATTCCCACTCCTTCACCCTCACACCAATGCAATCACCAAGTCATACTGGTTTTCTCTCTTAAACTTTTCCAGGATCTGGCCTCTCCCTCCATGCACACAGACACGGTAGGTCCCAAATTTGATAGCACATGAATGCCACCTGAGGAGGTCACTAAAAATTCAGATTCCCAAGCTCAGACCCCAGGTCCAGCAGGAACTTGCATTTTAACTGAGCTCCCCTGGTCATCTGGTGCAGTAGGTTCTGAGAAACACCGAGCTGGGAATCTTGGGGAGAGGTTAGGGGTCCCGGACCACTTACCTTTGCTTCTCTTCCACCCGAGGTACACAGTCAGTCCCATGATTGGGATCTTGAGCAACACAACGCTGGCCAGCGCCAACCCGACTATAGCTTCCATGGTCAGGGACCACAACTTGGAACTCTTTTTGCCCTCTGAGCCCCCGAGGCCAGCTCTGGTGGTGGTGGTGGTAGGACCCCAGGTGGTTGTCTTGCTGCCTGAAAAATATGCAAATTCTTCACTAAAGGGCTGGAGGTATCTGGGTGAAGCTGTCACATCTTGTTCCTTAGTTTGGGGAAAGGGGGGGGGTGGGGAGCAGGTCTCTGAAGCTCTCCCACAGGGAGCAGAGTAACAAGAGGTGATGATGGAAGCTCTGAATCCTCTTCACTTCTTTAAAATCCTGAGTCTACCACTGATCAGTGCTATGACCTCAGAACCTCATTTTACCACCTACCCACAGGTGAACTAAATCACAGGATAAAAAATTATTTATTGTGGTAAAAGACAAATAACATGAAAATTACTATTTTAACCATATTTAACTGTATAGTTCAGTGGCATTAAGTACATTCACACTATTGTACAAGTCTCACCTCCATCCATCTCCTGAATTTTTCACCTTCATAAACTGAAGCTCTGTCCCCCAATTCCCCTTCGCCCCAGGCCCTGCCCCAGCAGTCTTATTCTGTGAATATGACTGTTCTAGGGACCTCCTGTAAGTAGAATCAAACAGTATTTGTCTGTACCTAACGCAAGACTCTGATGCTGGGAGGGATTGGGGGCAGGAGAAGAAGGGGATGACAGAGGATGAGATGGCTGGATGGCATCACTGACTCGATGGACATGAGTCTGAGTGAACTCTGGGAGTTGGTGATGGACAAGGAGGCCTGGTGTGCTGCGATTCATGGGGTCGCAGAGTCGGATACGAAAGAGCGACTGAACTGAACTGAACTGAATGTATACTGAAATGCATTTCTAAGGTTAACTTAATTTCTAAGTCCTACAAATAGATTGTACCTCTTTTAATAGACAATTAAAAAATTACTTAATACCCCACTAAAGGGAAGAAAATCCCAAATTCCAATGAAGTCTTCTGGTTAGTGTGGACCAAATTCATGTCCACTCTTATTAGAAATTAATAATAAAACTGTAAATACCATCCCTCAACTAAGATTTTAAAATTTAAAAATTATTTAATTTTACTAACATATCAGATAAAAGTGATAGGAATGCACGTTAAAAACCCTACAAAACTAAAGCTTCTATAAACTTTCATTATTTTAAATGTGAAGATGTTTTAAATGAATGAAAGATTAGCATCCAAGAAACCAGTAATGAAAATGGCGAGGAGGCAGCTCAAAGGACACTCGTAGTTTGAAAATAATGAAAATTTAGACTGGATACATATTTAAGGAAATAGAACAGCAGAAGGAATAAAAAATGCAGGAGGCAATTAGAGAAAAACAAGCCAGAAAGCAGACAAAACTCTTATAAATCTAACAGTGTCAAAAGAGTATTGAAATCATACATGCATTGAGAAAATCATTGAGAAATCTACAAAGCTCTGTGAAATGGCTTATTTTCTGAGACAAACACAAATTGAAAAGAATTAAAAAATAGTAAACTTTAATGAGCAGACAAAGAAGAAATTGAGGACAGTTTTAAAGAACTACCTTTTGTAGAGATTTCAAGCTCAGAAGGTGTAATGGCTAAATTCTTGTGAAAATTCAAGGACTAGATAATTCCCAGACAGAAGTTTCCAGAACATAGAAATACAGAAAATGATGCAATTCTAATTCCAAAACTTCCAGATGTACAAGCTGGGTTTTTAGGAGGCAGATCATGGAGAAAGCAAGGGAGTTCCAGAAAAACAGCTTCTTCAGGTTCATTGACTACACTAAAGCCTTTGACTGTGTGGATCACAACTAACTGTGGAAAATTCTTAAAGAGATGGGAGTTCCAGACCACCTTACCTGTCTCTCAGAAACCTGTGTGCAGGTCAAGAAGCAACAGTTAGAACCTGACATGGAACAAATTGACTGGTTTGGAAAAATTGGAAAGGAGTACGACAAGGCTATGTAGTGTTACCCTCCTTATTTAACTTCTATGCAGAGTACATCATACAAAATGCCAGGCCGGATGAAACCCAAGCTGGAATCAAGATTGCTGGGAGAAATATCAACAACCTCAGATATGCAGATACTATCACTCTAATGGCATTAAGTGCAGAGGAATTAAAGAGCCTTTTAATGAGGACGAATGAAAGACAAGAATGAAAAAGCTGGCTTGAAACTCAATATTAAAAAATCTAAGATCATGGCATCTGGTCCCATCACTTCATTGCAAACAAAAGGAGAAAAAATGAAAGCAGTGATAGATTTTATTTTCCTGGGCTCCAAAATCACTGTGGATGGTGACTGCAGCCATGAAATGAAATTTCCTTCCTTGCTCCTTGGAAGTATAGCTATGACAAACCTAGACAGCATATTAAAAAGCAGAGATGTCACTTTGCTGACAAAGGTCTGTATGGTCAAAGCTATGATTTTTCCAGTAGTCATGTACAGATGTGAGAGCTGGATCATAAAGTAGGCTGAGCAGTGAACAATTGACGCTTTTGAACTGTGGTATTGGAAAAGACTCTTGAGAGTCCCTTGGACTGCAAGGAGATCAAGCCTGAATATTCGTTGTAAGCACTGATGCTTAAGTTGAAGCTCCAATACTTTGGGCACCTCACCTGATGTGAAGAGCCAACTCACTGGAAAAGACCCTGGTGCTGGGAAAGATTGAAGGCAGAAGGAGATTAGGGGTGGCAGAGGATAAAATGGCTAGATAGCATGAGTGACTCAATGGACATGAATCTGAGCAAACTATGGGAGAGAGTGGAGGACAGGAGAATCTGGCTTGCTACAGTCCATGAGGTTGAAAAGAGTCAGACTCGACTTAGTTACTTGACAGCAACAGTTGGTGATGGACAGGGAGGCCTGGTGTGCTGCTATTCATGGGGTCGCAGAGTCGGACACGACTGAGCAACTGAACTGAACTGAACTGAATCTGCAATCATAATCTGGACTGCTTCATACCCTCCTTCAGGGATATGCAGTTCAGCTCAGTTGCTCAGTCGTGTCCGACTCTTGGCGATCCCATGGACTGCAGCACGCCAGGCCTCCCTGTCCATCACCAACTCCCGGAACTTACTCAAACTCATGTCCATCAAGTCGGTGATGCCATCCAATCATCTCATCCTCTGTCGTCCCCTTCTCCTCCTGCTTTCAATCTTTCCCAGCAGGGATATTAGGGGTTCACATTTATGACCCTTTAAGGGGGTTTGTGGCGTGAATTGCTTTCTTCCTGGTTGTCCCCATTGCTGGCTTAGGGTTTAACTCCTGTGATCTCCTGAGTGAGTTACATACATCTCTTTCCAGCTTCCCCAATTTTGTTTTTGTCCTCCTAGATCACAAATTTTTTGTTGTTGCTGGTTTTTGTCTTAAAAACTCCCTTCGCTGTCATTCATTAGATTTTGAGAGGGAGTGGAGATAAATATGTGCATATAACTCTCCATCTTGGTCAAAACTTATGCTTTACTTTTACAACTTAAATTATAAAAAGTAAACATTCAAAAGATAATGTTACACACTAATAATAAAAACAAAGAATGGAGAGGAAGTTAGGGAATTAGAAGAGGAAGAAGAGGGATCTAAGGAGGCCAAAAACCTCTCAGAAAAGGTCATTTAAGGAAATATGGAGAAGACACAGGAAATATTAATTCAAGGCTGTCTCGGTGAATTCAGATTCTGAGTCACTATCTGTTTGCTTTGAAATCAGCATAGTGGTCAAGAAGGGAGGAGTCTGAGAGAGTGCCCTTCCCAGGCCAGAGCCATCATCCCTGGTGGACACTGTTTAGAATTTCCAGCACAAGTGATTATTAAAGCAAACTATCTTAGTCAATCACTAGTTTTCTAAAAAGTTATAGACAACAACCCCCTTACTGCCTGTGACTGTCAGAGAGGACCCCACCCCCGTTGCTCTGGAGACAAATAAATTGAGGTTAAATAAATTGAGGTTCAAGTTCCGACGGCCCATTGAGTGACAGAGAGAGATCTGTTAATGCAACACATCCATTGTTAGGTTAAAAATACTCAGGACAACGAGATGACAGGTCAGTAGGTGAGGTTGAGAGGCTCATGGTTTAGAGAAGAGGTTCTGGGATTAAACTGGGGTCAAACCCTGCCTGCACCAGGAGTGACGGGGCAGGTGTTTGCTGTCCGAGGACGACAGCAGGACCAACTGTTACATAGGGTCATGGGGAAGGTCAGCTGGGGCGATGCTGCCAAGGTGTCCCCCTGGGATGCAGGGCACAGTCAGGGGAGCTGCTAGGACTGCTGCCTTGTCATGACCAGGACAGAGGGGCACGGTCAGGGTGGACCCGGGGACAGGGTGACTGGAACCACATGGGGGGGTGGTGGTAAGAGAAGGAAGGAGGTAAAGGGGATGGAAGAAGGGAGAAAGAGAAGGAAAGCGAGGAGAGATGAACCAAGGGAAGGATGGTTGAACTGATGTTCTGGGGTTCAGAGCAGAGAAGGAAGGGGAGATGGGAAAAGGTGATGGGGACACGGGGCCCCTCGGCACCTGCTGTGTGTGTGGGCTGAGCTCATGGCTGGTGGGGGACAGACATGGGGCAGCTGGAGCTCCACACAGGACTCAGGAAAAAGGGGAGGAGCCACACCCCGAGGGTGTCAAGTCACCTGGAGGATGTGGGGTGAGGGCAGGGGGCCGGGTGGAGCCCAGCTTGGAGCAGGAAGGGAGGACAGCTGGGAGCACAGAGGGTGTGGGGGCCTGGCGTGGGGGAGGGGCTGGATCTGGAGGGCAGAGAGCGGGGTGGGCAAGGGAGGTGGTCCAGGGTTGGGGAAGATTAAGGTGAAAAGGGTAAAGTTGGCAGAGCCCTGGGGAGGAGAGGGGAGAAGGGAGAGGAGTTTGAGAGAAGAGTCAGAAGGAGGGGCCTAAGCCACATCTAGGGCTGAGGCACCAGTGGCCTCCAAGAGCGTCAGGCAGGACAGCTGGACTCACGGGGGGTGATGGTGAGTTTGGTCCCCTCGATGGACTGCCACTTCTTGTTGCCATCTCTCAGTGTGTCCAACTCCACCTGGCAGAAGTACGCAGACTCGTCCTCCCTCCGCAGGTTTGAGATCCGGAGGGAGCCGTTCTTCTCAGGCTCTTTCCAGTTCAGGATGAGCCGGTTCTTGAAATTCTTATGGGTGAACAGTGGGGACGTGTTGTAGATGAACTCCCCATGGAATTGTTTCCATCTCCAGGATATTCTCATGTTGGGAACCTTGGCTAATTCCCAGGGGTGAGAGAAGGAGAAGGGGATGAGGATGGAGCCACCCTCGGGGGCTGAGAGATCCCTTGGTTGCTTCATCTCATAGTGTTGCTGTGAATTTCTTTGTGCCCGGTGACCTAGAGGAGGGAGGGAAAGACTCTGAAGCCACCAGGAGAGACACAGAAGGTGACCCCACCATCGGGCACCCTCACCTGCAGGGGGACGTGCGACGGGGTAGGACTGGCCCTCTGGCCTGCGTGATCCCCTCTCCAGGCTTGGGGCAGGCAGGAGGGTGAGGGGTTGGGGGACCCAGCACTGTGGGACCCGCCCTTTATTTGTTGGGGGTGGGAGGCCTGGTCAGCTACCCCAGGGGACCCTTCTACGCACACCCAGCCACAGCCCCTCCCCAGGGTCCCTGGCAGAGCAGGACAGTTCCGTCCACTCACCAGCCTGCAGAGACGCTGGCAGCAGCAGCAGGGGCAGCAGCAGGGGCAGCCCCATGGCCTTGCCCTCCTCCCAGGTGAGAAGACAGGCAGAGCCCTCAAGGCCAGACAGGAGGCCTTGGGGGGCCCCTGGGGGAGTCTCAGCACCAGGAGTGAGGACTAGGCTCCTTCAGAGGACAGAGGAGGTAGGGGCCTTCCCCAAACCCGCCCACCCCGACAGTGACGGGCACTTCCTTTATCAACCTGGCTTCTTCTTTTCCTTTATTGCAAAAGGGCCTCCCTGTGGTCAGTGCAAAGGCAGCCATGATCTGGGGCTCCCCGCCCCCGTCTTCACGCTGAGGGGCTGGTCCTGACCTGCGCCTGCTGGGCCTCCTCCCTGCTCAGCTCCTGCCTCCCCGCCCTCACATCTCCCTGGCAGTCAGCCTCTGTGTCTCTCCTTGTCTCTGCTTCTCTGAGTGTCTCTCTCCTTCCGAGGGAAGGGACGGCAGCAGGACCAGCTGAGGCTCCTTTAGGGAGAGATGGGGGCCGAGTCCCTGCCCAGCTGCAGCCCCACAGGGAGGAGCAGGGGGGAGCCGCTGGTGGTCAAGCTCAGCCCCCCTCAGACACGGGGGCAGCAGCCCGCTCTGGGCCCCTCTCCCTCCAGGCAGGAGCTCCCCTGCCGTGACTCCCTCTCTCAGTCTTCAGGCAGAACCAAGGCCCACGGCCAGGACTCCGAGAGTGGGACCAGCACTTGAGCTCCAGTCCTGCTGAGCCCACAGAACCGTCTGCTCCTTCTGGAAGCTTCCTCCTGGTCGCACCTCAGAATCTCTGGGTCTCACCTTCTGAGAGCAGAGCTCTGGGAGGTGACTCCCAGGAGGCTGTCGTTAATAACACTCCTAAGGAATCTATCTGCAGCTGTGAGTCCCTGGCTCATCCAGGGCCTTCCCTGGACAAAGGGGAGGAAGGTCAGAGCAGTCATGGGTCATCCTGGCGACAGTCCCTGGGATCATCTCTGAGGGAGACATTGCCAGCTGTGACTGGTGGTGGGTGGGGTGAGAGACTGGGGGCTGGTGATCTTGGTGACCCCAGGGCTGCCTGTGAAGGAGGCTCCACTCACCACCTCCACGATGCACTTGGCATTGCATACTGAATGGACCATGGTGGTGGGAAGACACAGTTTTGACTTCCTTTCTCCTTTTCTCAGTTCCTCCCACCCAGTCCTAATAGTTTTTTCCACACTTCTCTCATGGCCAGGCAGGCAGCTGTGCTATCTCTATGTACCTGTGTTTCCAGGCGGGAGAGGACAGATTCTGTGCTTCCATTGAACCCTCTTATCTGACTCAAGCCCTAAACATGCATTTTCTCACTTCGAGCTTTAGGACATTCTTTGGTTCAGTTTAGTTCAGTCGCTCAGTCGTGTCCGACTCTTTGCGACCCCATGAATCGCAGCATGCCAGGCCTCCCTGTCCATCACAAACTCCCGGAGTTCACTCAGACTCAAGTCCATCGAGTCAGTGATGCCATCCAGCCATCTCATCCTCTGTCGTCCCCTTCTCCTCCTGCCCTCAATCCCTCCCAGCATCAGAGTCTTTTCCAATGAGTCAGCTCTTCGCATGAGGTGGCCAAAGTACTGGAGTTTCAGCTTCAGCATCATTCCCTCCAAAGAAATCCCAGGGCTGATCTTCTTCAGAATGGACTGGTTGGATCTCCTTGCAGTCCAAGGACTCTCAAGAGTCTTCTCCAACACCACAGTTCAAAAGCATCAATTCTTCAGCGCTCAGCCTTCTTCACAGTCCAACTCTCACATCCATACATGACCACAGGAAAAACCATAGCCTTGACTGGATGGGCCTTTGTTGGCAAAGTAATGTTTCTGCTTTTGAATATGCTATCTAGGTTGGTCATAACTTTCCTTCCAAGGAGTAAGCGTTTTTTAATTTCATGTCTGCAGTCACCATCTACAGTGATTTTGGAGCTCCAAAAAATAAAGTCTGACACTGTTTCCACTGTTTCCCCATCTATTTCCCATGAAGTGATGGGACCGGATGCCATGATCTTCGTTTTCTGAATGTTGAGCTTTAAGCCAACTTTTTCACTCTCCACTTTCACTTTCATCAAGAAGCTTTTTAGTTCCTCTTCACTTTCTGCCATAAGGGTGGTGTCATCTGCATATCTGAGGTTATTGATATTTCTCCCGGCAATCTTGATTCTTTGGTGGATGCATCCTTATATCCCTTTTATCCCTGGGGGAAACTGAGGCACAGACCTTAATGTCATAGAGAGTCCCCAACTCTCCCATTCCTATGGGGGAAGGGAAGATGAATTCCTGTTATCAATTCAGCCCAAACATCTTCAGGATCCACAGAGAGGTCACCTTGAAGGCTCTTGCTTCCTCCAGGCTGGACTTGGACCACACTCAGGTCTGTCTGCCTTGTGAACCTGGCTCTTACCCAGATTGCCCCTCCCCTATCAATCACCCTGTTAATCACCAGTTAACTTCCCTCACGTCCCCTTCCTCCCACAGCCCAGGCTATAGGGGGGTCATTCATCGTGCTCCATTCGGCTGGCCACTTCTCAGGGTCTGGGGAAACAAAGGCAGGAGGGATGTGAGCATGGTCCGAGCCCTGGTGAGGCAGGACACACGAGGCACAGAAAGATGGCGAGGGGTTCTCGGAAGGACGGGGACGGAGGAGAGAGGAGGGTCAAGGTCGTGGTCCCTACTCTCTCCCACGGACTGTCCGCAGGCCTCTGCTGACATCAGCACCCTTTATTTCCTCTTGTTTACCCTGGGGCAGGGGCCCAGAGAAGGCTTGTCCTGCCCTGGTTGGGTGCAGGCGTGCAGTGAGCCCTCCAGGACCTAGAGTCCAGCTGGGAAGGGAAGACCCACAGCATGAAACAAGCAGAGGGAGACCCAGGCCCCACGAAGTTAACGTTGAAACAGGCAGGAATGGCATCTCCCACTTATGCTGGGAGCCTTGTACTCACATTGACTGTGTTTTCTCATTCACTGTGTTCCTGATGCTCTGACATCTGGGGCCTCAGTGACCAGGGAGAGACTGTCCCTGCCAGGGCTGCCAGTTCTTAGAAGATCAATGGACGTGCGCAGGAGCTCACCTGTCAAATGCAAACCAACCAGTCCACAGCCCATGTTCCCCACCACCTCCTCCATTTGGCTCTTATGCTCCACGAGGCCCATATTCTTCTGCCTTATTCACTCCAGGGCCAGGTGCCAGGTTACCAGTGACAGCCCCTAATCCCCAGAGCCTGCAGACGTTGTTCAAACCAGCCAATCCTAAATCTCCCTGCTCACCCTTGCCTGTCTTTCTCAAAGAACCTACAGCAAAGGCTCCTGCCCATGATTCCCCCTTCCTCTCTCTGCTTCCTGACTGACTCGAGTGATGGGCATCTCATTTTTAAGGGTTGTGAATGTAAACTGCTTCCTTCATAACAGTTATTTGTGTGCTTGTCTTACCATACCTGATTAAAACAGATCCAGGTTTTATTTTAAAATATAAAAATATTTTATATTATTATTTTAATAATATCAATGTAAGTCCTAAAATTATACAACTGAAGGAAAAAAAAAAGAGAAAGACATTTAGATCTTGGGTTAGGCAAAGATTTCTTATATTCAGTGCCCAAAGTATGATCCATAAAAGAAAATATTTAAAAGTTAGAGTTCATCAAAATGAACAACTTCTCTTAACTCTCCCAGCAACCCCAGGAGGTAGGCAGGGTCTATTTTGATCCTCATTTTGTGCGGGAAGAAACTTGGGCCCCAAGTGAGACTATGAGATTCAACCGAAGTCACATTGCATGTGAATGTTGGTGGTGGCATTGGGTCTGAACCCAGAGCCCATGCTCCCGACCACTTCCCCATGCAGTGACAAAGATCAGCAGCCCTCTGGCCGCATTAACAACCAACGCTTCCCTTTTCTGTCTTGTCTTCCTGCTACATACACAGATGCTTGAGGATCTAATGGGACAGTGCCTCAGGGGGCTTTGGGTCCTTGTCACCCAGCACAGGGTGTGGGGTAGTTGGTGCTGACCTAAAGTTTATGGAAAGAAGGAGAGATCTTGAAGGGATGGGTATCGGTGTGATGATCCATGTAGCTATCCAGGCCGTGTGCAGAGCCCCTGTGTCATCCTGTCCTCACTGGGCCCCTCCAAGGGAGGGACTGTTACCACCCCCACTTTGCAGATGAGAAACCAGAAGCTCGGAGGAGGGAAGTCCTCTGCCCCACAGTTGGCTCCAGAGCCTGCATCTGCAGTTCCTGCCTCTGCCACATTCACAGGGTTCATCTCTGTGTGACTAGGATTCCTCACGTCACTAGGATGCGTTTCAGCTCCTGATCCACCTGACAAATGCTGATTGGGCTTCCAGGAGATGAGAACAGAGGGCGAAGAACTGGGGAGTAAAGGCTGACCCCTGACCTGCTGAGCTTCCGGGCTGGAAGAAGTGAAGGACAATCACAAGAGTGGGACCAGGGGATTGTTGTCTGCACTTCCCCTCAGAGCAGTGTGCTGGTGAGTGTTCACCAAACAGTTTTCAGAGAAGGTGTCCTGATTGGTAGGCTTTTACAGTTTCCATGTGTAAATACTCCCACAAAGTCAAGTTAACTATTTTGAGCACTGACTGTGTCCCCCCCCACCCCAAATTCATATGTTGAACCCCTAACCCCTCAGTGTGTATTTGGAGATGAAGACTCTAACAAAATACTGAAGCTTGAATGAGGTCTTGAGGAGGGGGCCCCAGCCCCATAGGATCAGTGTCCTCATCAGAAGTGAGCCCAGAGCAGCCCCTACACTCAGAGGCCATGTAAACACATGGCAAGAAGGCGGCCGCCTGCACACCAAGGGGAAGAGGCCTCAGAGTGAGACCTGCCTTGTGAGCATTGGAATCTTGGGGTCCCACCCTCCAGAACTGTAGAAATCAATGTCTCGTTTTTAGCCACCCTGTCTGTGGTACTTTGCCCTGGCAGCCTAAGCAGGTATTACAGCCACCAACGGGAAGTCACTGAAGGTGAGTCGGGAAGCAATGTGGGGTGTGTGCCACGTGCAGCCTTCCCACCATGCAGCTACAGTAAGTAGCACAGCAGCCTCGAAAGCACAGAGAGTAGTGGAATACGATGAAGTAAGTAGGCAGGGATGAGCGTCCCTCATTTCTAATATGATTTATTTAATTGTAGGGCTTCCCAGGTGGCGCTAGTGGTAAAGAACTCGCCTGCCAATGCAGGAGACTTAAGAGACACAGGTTTGATCCCTGGGTCGGGAAGATCTCCTGGAGGAGGGCATGGCAACCCACTCCAGTATTCTTGCCTGGAGAATCTCATGGACAGAGGAGCCCAGTGGGCTACAGTCCATGGGGTCACACAGAGTTGGACAAGACTTAGCTCATGAACACATTTAACTGTAAGTTCACATTTTTTTCTTGATTAAGATTTTTTTTATTATGTAAAATATACCTAACATAAAATTTATCATTCTCACCATTTAAGTGGCATTAAGCCACTTTGTACAGGTACTATATAATTTTTAATAAGGCTGTGTTTTAACAACTGGCTTGCAACATTCCCCCAAATTTAACAATCAGCTCCAGCACATCCCTGTCAACGTGGTCTCCTCACCAATCCTCAGGTTGGTTGACAAATTTAGGATAAAAAGCCATGAAATGATCTTGTTTATGTGCATTTCAAGTAATTCAAATTTATGATGAATTATGATTAACATAAAAATCCTCTGTTTTCTTCCTCTTCCTCCTTTCTTCCTCCCTCTCTCACACCCTCTCCTTCTTTATTTGTAATATCTTTTTAGTAAACTCTCATTCTGAACAGCTGAGTGAGAGTTGCTTCTAAGGCCTGAATTGGCAAATGGATCTCAGTCAAGGTCCTGAACTCCAGATACGTTTCATCTCAGCCCACAAAATGTCATGTTATTGCATGTCACTGGCCCTCATATTTATTTGTTTTTTGGTTTAAGACAACAGAAATTTGCTCTGTCACAATTCTGGAGGCCAGAATCCACAGTCACAAGGCTAGCAGTGCCATACGCCTCCCAACAGCATATGGGAGGAGGATGCCTCCCATCCTCTTCCAGCTGCTGGTTCTTCCAGTGTCCTCAGCATTCCTTGGCTTGTAGATGCATCGCTTCAATCTCTATCTCCCACGTCTCTTTTTGAAAGTATTATTATTTGACTGCTCTGTGTCGCTGTTGGGGTGCACAGGCTCTTCCTTGCTGCATGAGGGCTTTTTCTGGTTGCAGCGAGCAGGGGCTGCTCTCTAATTGCAGTGCACAGGCTTCTCATGGCACTGGCTTCTCTGGACTCGAAGGTGCTCGGGTTTCAGTAGTTGCTGCCCTCGGGCTCTAGAGCGCGGGCTAAGTATTTGTGGCACTCAGGCTTAGTTCTCTCACGCCTGGTGGGCTCTTCCCAGACCAGGGATAGAACCCGTGTCCCCTGCATTGGCAGGAGGATTCTTAACCAATGGACCACCAGGGAAGTCCCCATGTCTACTCCCGAGTGTTACGACTGGGCTTCATTGCATTCCTGGTTCACAAAACTGGATCAATGGCTCTAGCGTGATCCTCTGAAGGGCAAATTGAAATTGTGAGGAAAATAGTTAACACTGAACTGCAGACAACACAGGCATGTGACAGCTGAGGAGATCGGGGGAGCAGCGAGGGAGTTTGCTTCTGCAGAGACGAGTGAGTGAGGGCAGCAACACCAAGGACCAAGGGAGAGAAAGGCCTCTCCGAAGCCCAGGGATGATGTCTGAACGTTGGGAGAGACCCATGAAGTAGCGCCCCGCCCCACACACAGCTCTCCCTCCTCCCCCTCAGGACTGCAGGTCCTGAGCAGACTTGCTGGACTGGCCGTGGGCCACCACCCTGTCTCTCAGCGTTCGCTGGTGGCTCAGTGGTAAAGAAGCCGCCTGCCTATGCAGGAGACGCAAGTTTGATCCCTGAGTCAGGAAGATCCCCCAGAAAAAGAAATAGCAGCCCACTCCAGTATTCTTGCCTGGGAAATCCCATGGACAGAGGAGCCTGGCAGGCTACCATCCATGGGGTCGCAGAAGAGTCGGACACAACTTAACAACTAAACAATAACACCCTGCCCACCCCTTCTTCTCTAAGCATCCCTTTCTTCAGCTCTGTTTCAACTGCCTTCATCTGAGAGAGCCACCTGGTTCCAGCCAGGACACCCCCACCCCCAACTTCATGACAGAGTCTGAATTTGCTTCCATTAAAGCCAGGGCGTCAAATTATAATAAATTCTAGTTTTGATATAAATAGAAACTTTAAACTTAAAATAATGTGAGTTTTAATAGACCTTTTCAATTTTTCAATATTTTTTCAACTCTTCAGTATTCTGTTAAATGTTATCCATTAAATATACATGATGGTCTTCCCTGACTGCTCTGTGGTTAAGACTCCCCGCTTGCCCTGCAGGGGGTGCAAGTGTGACCCCTGGTTGGGGAACCAAGATGCCACCTGCCATGTGGTGTGTCCAAGACAATATTTTTTTAAAGCACATGAAAGCGTGTACCTCGAGGCCCACACTCCTGTGTGTCTGGTAGGAAAGGGAGCTAGACCTTAAGGAACATGTAAGAGTCTCTGCCAAACCCCCACACTTTATGACTATTGAAAGCAAAATTATAATATTGTTGGTGGAATTTTCCATGATTATAGATTTAACACATATGATAATTACCACAAAAAGTGAACGGTAAATAAAACTCTATGGTTGTGAGGTGTCTTTGTGTCACTTAAAATAGTAAAATATTAATTTTAAATAAACTGAAAAGTTAAGTACATATTATCATCCTAGAGCCCAATGTATTCTCATCCTTTACTTATTTCATCTTTCTCCTTTTTTATTTTTTGGCCTCGACACACCAAATGTGGGATCTTAGTTCTCTGTCCAGGGATCGAACCTGAGCCCCATGCACTGGAAGCAGAGTCTTAACCAATAGACTTCCAGGGAATTCCCTCATCTTTCTTCTTTGATCACAAATGCCTTTAACCCAGGATAGTTTCCTCTGCATACACGCTCATTGTGGTCAAGGTCTTGGTGACATGTTGTCCTTCTTACTGCTTCCTGAGAGGTTTGTTATTACCCTTTTAATTTCTTTTTAATCCCAGAGTTATTTAAGAGTGTGTCTCTTCATTTCCTGGCTTCCCTGGTGGCTCAGCAGTAGAGAATCCACCTGCCAAGGCAGGTGCAAGAGACACAGGTTTGATCCCTGGATCAGGAAGATCCACTGGGAGAGGAAAGGGCACCCCACTCCAGTATTCTTGCCTGGAAAATCACATGGACAGAGGAGCCTGGCAGGCTACAGTCCATGGAGTCGCAAAAGAGTCAGACATGACTTGGTGAATAAACAACGAGAACAAAACAACTCTTCGTTTCCCAGTATATGTAGTTAAGATTTTTTGGTCCCATTAAAAAAAAAAAATTAGCCTCATGAACAGTGTATAGTTCTATGGTGTTGGTGTACTACATTAGTAAGTTTTAATACTTGTGGTAAAATATACACAACATAAAATTTTACATTTTAACCCTTTTTTAGTGTACAACTCAGTGGCATTCTCACACTCACAATGTTGTACAGCCATCACCACTACCTCCTTACGAGTTTTCCATTACGCCATACAGAAACTTCCTTCTTTTGCATGTAGATATCCAGCTCTCCCAGCACCATTTATCCAAGAAAACTTGTGTAGTTTTTAGTGGTTGCTCTAGGATGATAATATGTGTACTTAATTTTTCAGTTTAGTTAAAATTACAATTATTTTACCATTTCAAGTGACATGAAGACATCTCACAACCAAAGAGTTTTCTTTCCCATTCACTTTATGTGGTAATTATCATGTGTATTATATCTATAATCACGGAAAATCCCACCAACAATGTTGTAATTTTGCTTTCAATAGTCATATATATTTTAAAGAACTTAAGAGGAGAAAACCATCTCTTCTATTCACCTGGATAATTACCATTTTTGTCGCTGGTCCTGGATCCCTGAAGTTCCAAGTTTTCCTCTGATTTCATTTCTCTTCCCTGTGAAGAACTTCCTGTAGCATCTCTTTTCGAGCAGGTTTGCTGGCCATGAGTCCGCTCAATTTTTCTCTATTTGAGAACACCTATTTCATCTTCATTACTGAAAGATGTTTTCGCTGGAGGTAGAGTCTAGGTTGATAGCGCTCGTCATTCAGCACTTTGAACGTGCAGTTCTGCTGTCTTCTGTCCTCCGTGGTTTCTGATGAGAAATCTGCGGGCATTTGCATCACCGTCCCCCTTGTGTGGTGCTTTGTGATTCTCTGGCAAGATTTCTCTATCTTTAGTTTTCTCTGGTTTGATTATGATGTGTCTGGATATGGTTTTCTTTGAGTTTGTCCTCTCTGGAGTTCACCAAGCTTTAAATTGATCTCTTTAAATTTAAAAAGATCATCTTTAAATTGATCTCTTTCAAGCATTTGAGAAGTTTGTATTGTTTGTTCAAGTGTTTTCTTCTGCATCGATCCCTTTCTCCTCCGTTTCCAGAATTCCAGTGACACATGTGTTAGATCTTTCTATATTGTCCCCTGGGTCTATAGGCTCTGTTCACTTTTATAAATCTAATTTTTCCTGGTTGTTCAGGTTGGATCGTTTCTTTTGATTTATTTTTAAGTTTACTGACTCTTTCCTCCGTTATATCCATTCTCTTACTGGACTCCTCAAGTTAGCTTTTTGTTCCAGCAAGATCAGGTTTGTCAGCTTGAATGTTTTCATTTGGCTCTTACAGATTTTATTTTCTGCTGAGAATGTCTGTCTTTCTATTCATTTCAAGACTGTTCACCTTTATTTTGTAGAGCAAGGTTGTCATCGCTGTGTTAAAGTCTTCGTCTAGCAATTCCAACATCTGTATCATCGAGGTGGGTGTGCCTTGTGGGTTGTTGAGATTTTTCTCTTTATTTGTACCTCCAGTAATTTTGCTTTATATCCTGGACATTGTAACTATTGTTCTATGAGGCGCTGGGTCCTGTTACAACCTTTCAGAAACTGTTGATTTCTGTTTAGGCAATGAGTTGCCCTGAGTCTTCAGCCCAGAGTCCCAGCATGCCTGCTGTGGGCTGTTGTTCCAAAGCCATTTCCATTTTCAAACACTTGGCTGTGGAGTTTGTCCTGTGTGTGCACCCACCCCCTTCCTCTCCTTCACCCCTTGCCCCTCCACCGCCCACGAGCCACCCTGGGACTGGGGTGGGGGTCTACATCACAGTTTAGTTCTCAAAGCCTTTAGTATGTTCTTTAGGATCAGTTCCATTAATGTTTATCTTGGGTGAGAACTTGGGACTCCATATGCAGCTGATGGAATTCCTCTTTCAAGCTTCTTCCTCTTAGAGATAAAAAGCCCAGGTTTTAGCTTCCTCACCACTTCTGACATGCACTTTCTGTGACTTCATCTGCCTTTTAGGGCAACAGTGAGAGGGAGGGGAGTGAGAAAAGCAAGGGAGTTCCTCCCAGGCTCTTTCAACGACAAGGTCTCCTTTTCTTAGTTTCTGTGGTCAGGGAGAAGAGTTGGGTATTTTTTTTCCTCTCTCTCTCCTAGTTTTTCTTTTTATAAAAAATATAAATTTATTTATTTTAATTAGAGGCTAATTACTATACAATATTGTAGTGGTTTTGCCGTACATTGACATGAATCCACCATGGGTGTACATGTGTTCCCCATCCTGAACCCCTTTCCCACCTCCCTCCCCATCCCATCCCTCTGGGTCATCCCAGTGCACCAGTCCTGAGCACCCTGTCTCATGCATCGAACCTGGACTGGCAATTCGTTTCACATATGATAATATACATGTTTCAATGCCATTCTCCCAAATCATCCCACCCTCGCCCTCTCCCACAGAGTCCAAAAGACTGTTCTATACATCTGTGTCTCTTTTGCTGTCTCGCATATAGGGTTATCATTACCATCTTTCTAAATTCCATATATGTGCATTAGTATATTGTATTGGTGTTTTTCTTTCTGGCTTACTTTTGTGTATAATACTCTGTATAATAGGCTCCAGTTTCATCCACCTCATTAGAACTGACTCAAATGCATTCTGTTTAATGGCTGAGTAATAGTTCATTGTGTATATGTACCACAGCTTTCTTATCCATTCGTCTGCTGATGGACGTCTAGGTTGCTTCCATGTCCTGGCTATTATAAACAGTGCTGTGATGAACATTGGGGTACATGTGTCTCTTTCAATTCTAGTTTCCTCAGTGTGTATGCCCAGTAGTGGGATTGCTGGGTCATATGGCAGTTCTATTTCCAGTTTTTAAAGGAATCTCCACACTGTTCTCCATAGTGGCTGTACTAGTTTGCATTCCCACCAACAGTGTAAGAGGGTTCCCTTTTCTCCACACCCTCTCCAGCATTTATTGCTTGTAGACTTTTGGATAGCAGCCATTCTGCCTGGCATGAAATGGTACCTCATTGTGGTTTTGATTTGCATTTCTCTGATAATGAGTGATGTTGAGCATCTTTTCATGTGTTTGTTAGCCATCTGTATGTCTTCTTTGGAGAAATGTCTGTTTAGTTCTTTGGCCCATTTTTTGATTGGGTCGTTTATTTTTCTGGAATTGAGCTGCAGGAGTTGCTTGTATATTTTTGAGATTAATTCTTTGTCAGTTGCTTCATTTGCTATTATTTTCTCCCATTCTAAAGGTTGTTTTTTCACCTTGCTTATAGTTTCCTTTGTTGTGCAAAAGCTTTTTAAGTTTAATTAGGTCCCATTTGTTTATTTTTGCTTTTATTTCCAATACTCTGGGAGGTGGATCATAGAAGATCCTGCTGTGGTTTATGTCAGAGAGTGTTTTGCCTATGTTTTCCTCTAGGAGTTTTATAGTTTCTGGTCTTACATTTAGATCTTTAATCCCTTTTGAGTTTATTTTTGTGTATGGTGTTATAAAGTGTTCTAGTTTCATTCTTTTACAAGTGGTTGGCCAGTTTTCCCAGCACCACTTGTTAAAGAGATTGTTTTTTCTCCATTGTATATTCTTGCCTCCTTTGTCAAAGATAAGTTGTCCATAGGTGCGTGGATTTGTCTCTGGGCTTTTGATTTTGTTCCTTGATCTATATATTTTTGTCTTTGTGCCAGTACCATACTGTCTTGATGACTGTGGCTTTGTAGTAGAGCCTGAAGTCAGGCAGGTTGATTCCTCCAGTTCCAGTCTTCTTTCTCAAGATTGCTTTGGCTATTTGAGGTTTTTTGTATTTTCATACAAATTATGAAATTATTTGTTCTATGAAAAATATCAATGGTAGCTTGATAGGGATTGCATTAAATCTATAGATTGTTTTGGGTACTATATTTATTTTCACGATATTGATTCTTCCAATCCATGAACATGGTATATTTCTCTATCTATTTGTGTCCTCTTTGATTTCTTTCACCAGTGTTTTATAGTTTTCTATATATAGGTCTTTTGTTTCTTTAGGTAGATATATTCCTAAGTATTTTATTCTTTTCATTGCAATGGTGAATGGAATTGTTTCCTTAATTTCTCTTTCTGTTTTCTCATTGTTAGTGTATAGGAATGCAAGGGATTTATGTGTATTAATTTTATATCCCGCAACTTTACTATATTCATTGATTAGTTCTAGTAATTTTCTGGTGGAGTCTTTAGGGTTTTCTATGTAGAGGGTCATGTCATCTGCAAACAGTGAGAGTTTTATTTCTTCTTTTCCAGTTTGGATTCCTTTTATTTCTTTTTCTGCTCTGATTGCTGTGGCCAAAACTTCCAAAACTATGTTGAATAGTAATGGTGAGAGTGAACACCCTTGTCTTGTTCCTGACTTTAGAGGAAATGCTTTCCATTTTTCACCTTTAAGGATAATGTTTGCTGTGGGTCTGTCATATATAGCTTTTATTATGTTGAGGTATGTTCCTTCTATTCCTGCTTTCTGGAGGGTTTTTATCATAAATGGATGTTGAATTTTGTCAAAGGCTTTCTCTGCATCTATTGAGATAATCATATGGTTTTTATCTTTCAATTTGTTAATGTGATGTATTACATTGATTGATTTATGGATATTGAAAAATCCTGCATCCCTGGGATAAGGCCCATTTGGTCATGATGTATGATCTTTTTAATATGTTGTTGGATTCTGTTTGCTAGAATTTTGTTAAGGATTTTTGCATCTATGTTCATCAGTGATATTGGCCTGTAGTTTTCTTTTTTTGTGGCATCTTTGTCTGGTTTTGGTATTAGGGTAATGGTGGCCTCATAGAATGAGTTTGGAAGTTTACCTTCCTCTGGATTTTCTGGAAGAGTTTGAGCAGGAACATAGCCCTGAGCTTCAATATACAGGCTGCCCAAAGTCACACCAAACCCACTGACGTCTCAAAACTCACTACTGGACACTTCATTGCACTCCAGAGAGAAGAAATCCAGTTCCACTCACCAGAACACTGACACAAGCTTCCATAACCAGGAAATCTTGAGAAGCCACCCATCCAACCCCACCCACAGCGAGGAACCTCCGCAAGAATACGGAAAGGCCACCCCAAACACGGCAATATAAACAAGATGAAAAGGCAGAGAAACACTCAGCAGGTAAAGGAACAGGATAAATGCCCACCAAACCAAACCAAAGAGGAACAGATAGGGAATCTACCTGATAAAGAATTCCAAATAATGATAGTGAAAATGATACAAAACCTTGAAAACAAAATGGAGTTACAGATAAATAGCCTGGAGACAAGGATTGAGCAGATGCAAGAAATGTTTAACAAGGACCTAGAAGAAATAAAAAAGTCAATATATAATGAATGATGCATTAAATGAGATCAAACACACTCTGGAGGGAACCAACAGTAGAATAACAGAGGCAGAAGATAGGATAAGTGAGGTAGAAGATAGAATAGTAGAAATAAATGAAGCAGAGAGGAAAAAAGAATTAAAAGAAATGAGGACAACCTCAGAGACCTCTGGGACAATGTTAAACGCCCCAACATTTGAATCATAGGAGTCCCAGAAGAAGAAGATAAAAAGAAAGACCATGAGAAAATACTTGAGGAGATAATAGTTGAAAACTTCCTAAAATGGGGAAGGAACAGTCACCCAAGTCCAAGAAACCCAGAGAGTCCCAAACAGGATAAGCCCAAGGCAAAACACCCCAAGACACATATTAATCAAATTAACAAAGATCAAACACAAAGAACAAATATTAACAACAAATAACACACAAGGGGATTCCCATAAGGATAACAGCTGATCTTTCAATAGAAACTCTTCAGACCAGAAGGGAATGGCAGGACATACTTAAAGTGATGAAAGTGAAAATCCTACAGCCCAAATTACTGTACCCAGCAAGGATCTCATTCAAATATGAAGGAGAAACCAAAATTTTACAGACAGGCAAAAGCTGAGAGAATTTAGCACCACCAAACCAGCTCTCCAACAAATGCTAAAGGATCTTCTCTAGACAGGAAACACAGAAAGGATGTATAAACTTGAACCCAAAACAAAATAAATGGCAGTGGGTTCATACTTATCAATAATTACCTTAAATGTAAATGGGTTGAATGCCCCAACCAAAGACAAAGACTGGCTGAGTGGATACAAAAAGAAGACCCCCATATATGTTGTCTACAAGAGACCCACCTTGAAACAAGGGACACATACAGACTGAAAGTGAAGGGCTGGAAAAAGATATTCCATGCAAATAGAGACCAAAAGAAAGCAGGAGTAGCAATACTCATATCAGATAAAATAGACTTTAAAACAAAGGCTGTGAAAAGAGACAAAGATGGTCACTACATAATGATCAAAGGATCAATCCAAGAAGAAGATATAACAATTATAAATATATATACACCCAACATAGAAGCACCACAATATGTAAGGCAAATGCTAACAAGTATGAAAGGGGAAATTAACAATAACACAATAATAGTGGGAGACTTTAATACCCCACTCACACCTATGGATAGATCAACTAAACAGAAAATTAACAAGGAAACACAAACTTTAAATGATACAGTAGACCAGTTAGACCTAATTGATATCTATAGGACATTTCACCCCAAAACAATGAATTTCACATTTTTCTCAAGTGCACACGGAACCTTCTCCAGGATAGATCACATCCTGGGCCATAAATCTAGCCTTGGTAAATTCAAAAAAATTGAAATAATTCCAAGCATCTTTTCTGACCACCATGCGGTAAGATTAGATGTCAATTACAGGAGAAAAACTATTCAAAATTCCAACATATGGAGGCTGAACAACACGCTGCTGAATAACCAACAAATCACAGAAGAAATCAAAAAAGAAATCAAAATATGCATAGAAATGAATGAAAATGAAAACACAACAACCCCAAACCTGTGGGACACTGTAAAAGCAGTCCTAAGGGGAAAGTTCATAGCAATACAGGCTTACCTCAAGAAACAAGAAAAAAGTCAAATAAATAACCTAACTCTACACCTAAAGCAACTAGAAAAGGAAGAAATGAAGAACCCCAGGGTTAGTAGAAGGAAAGAAATCTTAAAAATTAGGGCAGAAATAAATGCAAAAGAAACAAAAGAGACCATAGCAAAAATCAACAAAGCCAAAAGCTGGTTCTTTGAGAAGATAAATAAAATTGACAAACCATTAGCCAGACTCATCAAGAAACAAAGGGAGAAGAATCAAATCAACAAAACTAGAAATGAAAATGGAGAGATCACAACAGACAACACAGAAATACAAAGGATCATAAGAGACTACTATCAGCAACTATATGCCAATAAAATGGACAACTTGGAAGAAATGGACAAATTCTTAGAAAAGTACAACTTTCCAAAACTGAACCAGGAAGAAATAGAAAATCTTAACAGACCCATCGTAAGCACGGAAATTGAAATTGTAATCAGAAATCTTCCAGCAAACAAAAGCCCAGGACCAGATGGCTTCACAGCTGAATTCTACCAAAAATTTAGAGAAGAGCTAACACCTTTCCTTCTCCTAGTTTTTCTCAGTGGCCACGGCTGCTCTGTGACTGGGTCACCCCTACTGCATGAGCGTGCTTCTTTGGGTCTTACCCCAGGGCAGGGCGGGGTGCGATTACAAATAAAACCACGGTTTTCCTTCTAGTCTGTCTGTCCTAGTCCTCTGATCAGTAAAGGAGGGTTTCTGTTGGAGTTTTTCTTCCTGTGTCTGCTGTGCAGTTCTGGGATTCAGGATGCTCTGAGTCTGGGATGAGAGACACAGGAGGATAAAACAAAACCAAACCATAAACTCACCGCCATACCTTTCCATGAGTTCTGATTTCTCTCTCCCAGTCTCCTGTAACTGATTTTCAGAGTCCTCCAATAATTTCATGTATTCTGTCCAGGGCTTTAGTGGTAATCAGTGGGGGAGAGACAGGGTGGAGTGTGTTTACTCATCTAACTAGACCTGGGACTCCTACCTTGGTATTTTCAATCACACAAGCTAGATATCATGTTACTGTTTTATAAGCTCAGTATTACTTTTGATTTACCTGCATGCTAACTTACATGCAGAGTACATCATGAGAAATGCTGGGCTGGAAGAAACACAAGCTGGAATCAAGATTGCCGGGAGAAATATCAATAACCTCAGATATGCAGATGACACCACCCTCATGGCAGAAAGTGAAGAGGAACTAAAGAGCCTCTTGATGAAAGTGAAAGAGGAGAGTGAAAAAGTTGGCTTAAAGCTCAACATTCAGAAAACGAAGATCATGGCATCCGGTCCCATCACTTCATGGGAAATAGATGGGGAAACAGTGGAAACAGTGTCAGACTTTATTTTTGGGGGCTCCAAAATCACTGCAGATTGTGATTGCAGCCATGAAATTAAAAGACGCTTACTCCTTGGAGGGAAAGTTATGACCAACCTAGATAGCATATTCCAAAGCAGAGACATTACTTTGCCAACAAAGGTCCGTCTAGTCAAGGCTATGGTTTTTCCAGTGGTCATGTATGGATGTGAAAGTTGGACTGTGAAGAAAGTTGAGTGCCGAAGAATTGATGCTTTTGAACTGTGGTGTTGGAGAAGACTGTTGTGAGTCCCTTGGACTGCAAGGAGATCCAACCAATGCATTCTAAAGGAGATCAGTCCTGGGTGTTCTTTGGAAGGACTGATGCTAAAGCTGAAACTCCAATACTTTGGCCACCTCATGGGAAGAGTTGACTCATTGGAAAAGACTCTGATGCTGGGAGGGATTGGGGGCTGGAGGAGAAGGGGACGACAGAGGATGAGATGGCTGGATGGCATCACTGACTCGATGGATGTGAGTCTGAGTGAACTCCAGGAGTTGGTGATGGACAGGGAGGCCTGGCGTGCTGCGATTCATGGGGTCGCAAAGAGTCGGACACGACTGAGCGACTGAACTGAACTGAACTGAACTGAACTTGCTTCTTCTTTCTCACTATTCTCTTTTGTACCTCAGAGCTTACTTCTTTCTGTTGTTTCTTATTTTGTTTAGAAATATCTTTATTTTGCTAATGTTCTTGAAAATAGCTTATTTGGGTACATAATTCAAGGTTGACATAGTTTTTTTTTCTCAACACTTGGAAGATAATTTTGCACTTTCCGGTGAGAAGTTAGTTGTCTGTTTGTGGTGCTTCTGTAGATACTGGGTTTATTTTGCCTACTGTTAACATCTCCTCTTTGTCTTTGGTATTTTACCGTTAAACTAGAATGTTTCTGGTTGTGACTTTTTTTATTTATTATGCTTGGAATTTGTTGGGCTTCCTGAGTCAATACTAGAATATCTATTTTCTCATCAAATACTGTTTATTTCCCAGTTTCTCAAGTCCGTATTTCTGAGGTCGTGTTATTTGACACATCAGAACTTTTTCACTCTGTCTCTTGTTGTTGTTGTTATTCAGTTGCTAAGTTGTGTCTGACTCTTGCAATCCCATGGACTGCAGCACACCAGGCTTCCCTGTCCTTCACTATCTCCCGGAATTTGCTCCAACTCATGACTCACTGAGTCAGTGATGTTATCCAACCATCTCATCCTCTGTTGCCCCTGGCTCAATCCTGCCTTCAATCTTTCCCACCGTGAAGGTCTTTTCCAGTGAGTCGGCTCTTCCCATCAGGAAGCTCCAACATTTTGGAGCTTCAGCATCAGTCCTTCCAGTGAATAGTCGGGGTTGATTGCCTTTAGAATCGACTGGTTTGATCCCCTTACTGTCCAAGGGACTCTCAAGAGTCTTCTCCAGCACCACAATTCAAAAACATCAATTCTTTGACACTCAACCTTCTTTATGGTCCAATTATAACATCTCTACATGACTACTAGAAAAACCATAGCTTTTTATTTTATATTTGTCCTTTATATTTGACTTTTTTTTCTTTGTATTTTCCTTCTCTGTGCATCCAGGCTGCCTTCTGACAATTTTATCTCCCACTGTATTTAATTTGCCTATTATTATTTCAGTTTTATTTCAATTTTTATATTTTACATTTGAAGAGTTTCTATTTGTGCTTCCCCCCACCCCCAAACCTGCCTGGTCAGTTTTACATTCTCTCGTTTCATCATACTTTCAATATCTTATTTCTTCACACATATTGATTTATGAACAGTGTCAGATAATACTAATATTAGCAGCCTTTAAAGGTCTAAGTCTGCAGTTAATTGTTTCTATAGTTCTTTTGCTCACGATCACTCGTTTTGTTGTGTTCGATGATTTTTTAAATTTATATTTCATCTTACTTGGAACTATCCCATGTGAATTCTTTGAGACCTTGGTGTAAGTGCCCTCCTCCAGAGGTGATCTTTATTGACATCTGCTGGGTACAAGTGTACACCCATCCAGGGTCACTTTAAATGACATTTTTGGCTTATATTTTTCAACAGCCATTTTAAGTTTTGGCCTAACCCCCAACCCCACGACCCCCATAGTGGCTCCCAGGATGCTCTTCTCACCCACGGCGGAGCCAGCGTCCTCTGCAGAGGGACCTCCAGGGAACCCTTGGGTGCCCGCCCCAAGAGACTACTTCCTGGCGGGTGTCAGTGGCGCCACCTAGTGGTGCCCCACGGCTGGCTCTGGGCACCCGGTTCAAGATTCTTCTTAATTAGGTTGGTTGCAAAGTAATTGTGATTTCAGACCTTGAATTTTTAATTATTATAACTAGACTCAAACACATATTTATTAATCAAAATAGGACCCATTAAAGTCAACACATTTTTGCAAACGAGAAATAAAGTGATTTATTCCTGTAGCGTAAAAATCCGCGCTTTGGGATTCGACAAACTCTTGTAAAGCATTTTCTGCCTCCTGCTGGTTGTGGAAGTGTTTTACCTGCAAAAAGTTGTCGAGATGCTTGAAGAAGTGGTAATTGGTTGGCAAGGGGTCAGGTGAGTATGATGGATGAGTCTAAACTTCGTAGCCCAACTCGTTCAACTTTTGAAGCATTGGTTGTGCGACGTGTGTGCGACGTGTGGTCAGGCATTGTCGTGGAGAAGAACTGGGGCCATTCTGTTGGCCAATGCTGACTGCATGTGTTGCAGTTTTTGGTGCATCTCATCGATCTGTTGAGCATACTTCTCAGATGTAATGGTTTCACTGGGATTCAGAAAGCTAGAGTGGATCAGACAGGCAGCAGCCCACCATCAGTGACCATGACCTTTTCTTTTGGTGCAAGTTTAGCTTTGGGCAGTGATTTGTAGCTTCTTCTCAGTCTAGCCACTGAGCTGGTCATCACCAGTTGTGTAAAATCCACTTTTCGTTGCAGATTGCTCAATCACAATCTGATTGAGCAGTGGTTCATTGTTGTTGCACAGAATAAGAGAAGACGACACTTCTAAATGATGATTTTTTCAATTTTTGTTCAGCTCATGATGCATGCACTTATTGAGCTTTTCCACTTTGCCAATTTGCTTCAAATGCAGAATGACCATAGAATGGTCAATGTCAAGTTCTTCGCCAACTTCTCATGTAGTTGTAAGAGGATAACTTTCAATGATTGCTCTAATTGGTCACTGTCAACTTCCGATGGCTGGCCATGACACTGCTCGTCTCCCAGGTTCTGGTCTCCTTTGCAATACTTCTTGAACCACCACTGTGTTGTTCCTGAGCCAATTGCGTTGTTGATGTTGTGAGATGTCTCCACTGTTTTATGACCCATTTTGAACTCGAATAAGAAAATCGCTCAAATGTGCTTTTTGTCTAACATCATATCCATAGTCTAAAATACATGTAAAAAATACTCTATGTCATTGTCACTGCTGTGATAACAATTTTAATCTTATTTCTATGTACATGACCTGCTCTCACTTGGAAAGTTCTTAAGAGTTTTCTTTGATGTGCTTATCTTTTGTTATAATGCATCTACATGTTTCTCTTACTTCTCCTAGTTGGTATTCAACAAGGCCATGCAATCAAGTCGTTTCTCTTTTTAATTAAATTAAGTGACTTTAGTAAATTTTGGGAAATTAGTTTCTATATTTGTGTCAGGGGAGCAGACAGATGACATTCTCAAATGGAGGAGAGTTTAATAAAGGGATCATTTCCAAAGGAGTGGGAAGGATTGTGGGATGCCGGCAGGGGAGGTGGAGCACTTTGGAAGGGCAATCGTGGAGTCCCTGTTGCCCATATGCTTGAAGGAGCAAAGAGAGGGAAGAATTACCAGAAAGGGGAATGAGTAGCCCCAGTTATAGTGAGAGGGACATTGGTGGAGGAGAACAGCAACCCAGGGTGATTCAGTGAGGAGGGTGGTCTTCTCCCCTTGATCAGCAGGTGCCTTCCACTGGCAGGTCCCAGTAGGAAGCCAGAGGGCGAGGGCACCTGGGTGATGTGGTCCATAGGAATCAGCCTCCTGGGGAGTGTAAGGTGGAAAAGTTGGGAGAGTGGATGGGTGGGAGAAGAAGCAAATGGCAATCTTAGCATTTTTTTCCTCCTTAATTAAAGCAGTTTAATAGACTTTATTTTTTTGGCTGTGCTAGGTCTTCGTTGCTGCCTGGGCTTTTCTCTAGTTGCAGCGAGTGGGGGCTACTCTGGAGTTGCGGTGCTTGGGTTTCCTGTGGCTTCTTTTGTTGCAGAGCACAGGCTCTAGGGCATGAAGGCTTCAGTAATTGTGGTTCCCCGGGCTCTGGAGCACAGGTTCAATAGTTGTGGTGCACAGACTTAGTCACTTTGAGGCATATGAGGATCTTCCTGGATCAGGGATTGAACCCATGTCTCCCGCATTAGTTTGAGGATTCTTTACCACTGCACCACCAGGGAAGCCCTTAACAGACTTCTTTAAAGAGCAGTTTTAGCTTTACCAAAAGTTATCCCAAAATACAGAGTTCTGAGCATGAGCCTCAACTTCCCCTGCTAAAAACTCTTTAAGGGTTTCCTATGACGTGAAAGACCAAGCCTTTAAAGCCATGGCCTTCGGCGTCTGTGCTTGTTTCACCCTCCTCACCCCTCCCTTCATCTCCCCATCCTTCCCCTTGTTCTCTGGGTCCAGGCCGCCTGCTCTTCCACTTCTTCACACTTTGATGCCGCTTCCTGCCACAAGGTACTTGTCTGATGTTTGCATTACCTGAAATGCCTCTCCTCTCTAATCCGCTTTCTCCTGTTACTAACTCCTGTGGTTTCTTTAGACCTTAACACAAATATCACCACCTCAGGGAAGTTTTCCTGATCCCCCAAACCCAATCAGTGTACCTGGTTATGCACTTGGTGATGTACTTAACATTGATCGCAATTTACCTTTTTTTCCTTGAAGTATAGTTAGTTTATAACGTTATGTTAGTTTCTGGTGTACAGCAAAGTGATTCAGTTATACATGTATTCTTTTTCAGATTCTTTTCCATTATACTTTATTACAAGATTTTAAAAAAAATTATTGACGTACTTATTTCTGGCTGTGCTGGGTCTTTGTTCCTGCACGGACTTTAGTTGCAGCAAATGGGGGCTACTCTCTGGTTGCGGTGCGTGGGCTTCTCATCGTGGTGACTTCTCTTGCTGCAGAGCACGGGCTCTCCACGCTCGGGCTTCAGTAGTCGCGCCATGTGAGCTCAGTAGTCACGGCCCCCTGAGCTCTGGAGCACAGGCTCCATAGTGGTGGCGCTCGGGCTTAGTTGTTCTGCGGCATGTGGGATCTTCCTGGATCAACGATCAAACCCATGTCTCCTGCATTGGCAGGCAGATTCTTTACCACTGAGCCGTCAGGGAAGCCCTACAAGATACTGAATTTAGTTCCCTGCGCTTTACAATAAGCCCTTGTTGTTTATCTATTTTATATATAGTAGTTTGTATCTCGGAGAAGGCAATGGCACCCCACTCCAGTACTCTTGCCTAGAAAATCCCATGGATGGAGGAGCCTGGAAGGCTGCAGTCCATGGGGTCGCTGAGGGTCGGACACGACTGAGCGACTTCACTTTCACTTTTCACTTTCATGCATTGGAGAAGGAAATGGCAACCCACTCCAGTGTTCTTGCCTGGAGAATCCCAGGGACGGGGGAGCCTGGTGGACTGCCGTCTATGGGGTCGCACAGAGTCGGACACGACTGAAGCGACTTAGCAGCAGCAGTTTGTATCTGCTAATTCCAAAAGCCTAATTTGTTTCTCCCCCATCTTTCCCCTTTGTTAACCATCAACTTGTTTTCTGTGTCTGAGAATCTGGTTTTCTTCTGCAAACAAGTTCATTGGTATCATCTTTTTAGATTCCACATATAAGTAATATCATACACTGTCTGTCCAGGCCAGCTGCAGTGGCGGGGATGGGACTGAGGGACCCACCATGAAGCGGTTGGGGGTTAGTGTTGCTTTGTTTCCTAGGTCACAAGATGTCTGCTCCCTCCCAGCACCATAACTGCATCTTAGAAGGTCAAGAAGAGAAAGAGAAAAGGGCAAAAGACCCACCAGCCAAGTCTCTCTGCCTGTTAAAGAGCCTTCCTGAAGCCCAGCTCAGAAATGTCACTGGCTGAAGTATGTCACATGGCGTAACCCCTAGTTGTCAGCAAGTCTGGCAAATGCAGCTTTTACACCAAGTACTTTTTTGAGGGGATTCACGTGCAGACTTTATTTACTTTCTAGCCTCCATAACACACTAGGTTCATCTTACAGAAAATAAAAATATGTGAATTTATAAAATGATCTGAAAGAAGGAACATAATAATTGGACCAGAAATACAGTCCCTAAGGAAACAACCGTAAGAATGCTTAACTTTGGAAATGTAATTTTCCCTAATGTAATTAATTCCTGTTTATGATTCATGAACCGTTCCTTAATTTTCTGCTGCAATACGATTCTGTACCATTCGTGTAACAAGCAGAAAAGCTCCCAGCTACCCTGTGTGCACAGAGACTTTCTATAAATATTTCTGTAGTCAGTTTCATTTGCTTTGCCCAGGATTCGTTGGTTGACTGGCAATGCCTTGATTCATCACAGGGCAGATTCTCAGGAAGCCTTGATCATCCTTAATCGGATTCACACTGGGGCTATATGGACGCAGTGGCTCCACAGCAAAAATTTTAGTGAATGTAGGGGACTTCCCTGATGGTCCAGTGGTTAAGGCTCTGCGCTTCCACTGCTGGGGATGTGGGTTTGAGCCCTGGTCATGGAACTAAGATCTGGAGAAGGAAATGGTAACCCACTCCTGTATTCTTGCCTGGAGGAGCCTGTAGGCTACAGTCCATGGGGTCACAAAGAGTCAGATAGGACCGAGCGACTTCACTTTCATGGAACTAAGATCCCATATGCTGTGTGATGTAGCCAAAAAAACTTTTTTTAGTGAATGTAAAAATATGGGATCCATTTCTCTGTTTCTTTCTCTAGTATTATAAAATGCCTAGATTTTAATGCTTAGGCAGGGAACAGGAGCCAGCACACCCTAGGGATTCTTCTGTAATCTGATTCTTCAACGTTTCATCCATATCTATTAGAAAATAGCGGCTGTGTGGTTCACTGGAGCAACAAGGGTTGTCAACACATCATCTATGGATTCCCTGTAAGGAAAACAGCGTTCATCTTTTATTAGCACTAACATCCTCACACAAAAAAGCAGGGCTGTGTTCTGGCTGTTCATTTACCCAACCTGAGCATATCACTCTCTAGATGGCAATCACAGGTTTCCTTGTTCATTTTTTGGTACTTTTTCAGTTTTTCTACAAAGAGCATATGTTACTATTTACAGTTAGGAGACATATTTTATTTTACAAATCAATCTATAAAAGTCTTTATATAGAGTGTCAGGCTTTCCACTTGGGTGGCCTCTGATAACTGAAATGGAACCCATCTCCTATCTTTGCAAGGCTCCTTGATGCTCTAAACAGAAAGCCCAAAACGGACCGTCACAGTGCACATGCTCACTGAGGGAGCAGGTGTGGCTTCTGCCCCCGGACTCTCATCCCCTCCACGCGGCTTTTCACATGGGGACAGAAGCTCTTAAGACGCACTGAAGGACTGCCAGGCTTCCTGCATCGGAAGGTGGTGAGAGAAGACATTCCGACAGCTGAGGGGAAAGGGCTTCCAGGCTTGATCATCGCAGCAGTTTCTTCATCCACAGCCCCAGGACCAGCAGGAGCGCTCAGGTGGGGCAGACATGGGAGAGCAGGAGGTCCACCTCGTTTCGGACAACGCACCTCCCCGGGTGGATGCTGTCGGGCAGGGCCAGGCTGGAGGTCATTTCCCAGGCGTCCACAAAGGCCACGCGGAGGTCAACAAAGGCAGCTCGGAGGAGCCGGTTCACCTGGAGGGTGAACCAGTCGCTGCCGTACACAGACTTGTAGCCGGTGTTGGCCAGTTTGATGACCACCAGAGTGTCGGGCTCCCGGGCCAGCAGCGCAGCCACAGCAGCCCGGACCCCTGCCAGTCGTTGCACGAAGACGGACGGAGGGAAGGTGGTGAAGTGGGCGCCCAGGCTCAGCACCACCACAGTGTGGGGGCCCCCAGCCAGGCCCCCCAGTTCCCGGACCACGGAGTGCAGGGCAGCCACAGGGGTGCGAAGAGAACGCAGGGGCCAGCTGTGCGTGCGCCACTGCAGCACTATGGCCTGGGTGGTGTCCACGGCCATCAGCGGCCCCGTGTGATACGTGGCGTGTAGATCCACCGGCTTCAGGGCTGCGCGGAGGACGAGAGGAGGCTTAGGGGTGAATACAATTGGACCCTGCACCACCCTCTTGGATGGAATGCTAACGATAGCCCCCACTTCCCAAGACATAAACCTTCTCCCCCCAAGCCCTAGGGCTGCCCCCCGGCTCAAGTTTTCAGGGTTGCCAAGGATCTCCCTATTATCCATCCAAACTCCTATTCAGTTTGCTTTTAATTCTTTGGCGTTTAATTCCCTATGCTGGTTGCCTTTCTCCTGAAACCTTCCTTTCTTGCCTCCTGTCACACTACCTCATCCCTGTCACATTTTCCTCTCCCTTTCGGGTCAGAGCACACAGCTGAGTGAACACACTGGGTCTCTGGACCCTCTGGCCTGGTCCGAGCCTGGTCACCACTGGCAAAGTGCATAAACTGGGCAACAAGAATCTCTAGCCTGAGGCCAGTCTTTAAGATGAATCCAAGTGGGAGTGCTCGGTCAGAAAGCAGAGAGGGACAAGACACTGCAAAGAAAGGAGATGGTTCCCAAAGAAAAGTCAATGGTGCAAAGTGCTCCAGGGGGCCGGGGAGCCCAAGAGCTAGGACTGGGTCCTCAGACTCGGTAGCCAGGAAGTCCCTGGCAGCATTCTAGCTCAGGGACAGCAGACCAGTGCTGCCCTGCCCCCTCGTGGCTGCTCACCGGGCACGGTGTCTCGCAGGTACTCCCACCACTGCCGGAGCGTGGAGTCCCCCATCATGTGGACGACGCGGCCAGCCAGGCAGCGCAGAATGCTGTCGGCGGTGGAGAAGGAGCGGCTGGAGCAGGACAGTGAGTGCCACACGTTTTGGTGGTAGAATCCAGAGGGCCTCGGGGCTGGGATTCCAGGGTGGCAGGGTTGCGGAGGGGACAGGACTGTAAGCCATTGTTCAGGAGCGAAACAATCAGTGAGAACACAGGAAGCTAAGGCCATGGCCCTGAATCAGGGCTGCCCTTCCCACCAGCCCCGGAGCCACTCACCCAGACTTCTGTTGTTCTCCTGGGCCACCCAGATTGGAGGAATGCCCTGAGGGAGGGTCTTGTTTGTCACATTCCTGAAGAGAAACCAGTGGGCAGAGGGGAGTGTGTGATGAGAAGGAATCCTGGGCTGAGGTGAAGGAGGGGTCCTTGGAGGAAAGGAAGTTCTCAAGGGTGAAGGTCATCTGTCCAGTGTCAGGGCTCCTGGGACACAGCGAGTTAGGGGCCTGGGGAGGGACTGGAAGCTGGAGGTCAGACATCCAGGTTCTTTGAATTTCAGGACCTCAGGGATTGCATCCGTGCAGAAAGCAGAATTGTTTAAACATGTACCCTGGGGACTTCCCTGGTGATCCCATGGCTAAGACCATGCTGCTCCCAATGCAGGGGGCTCAGGTTCGATCCCCGGTCATGCTGCAACTGGTGATCCCACATGCTGCGACTAAGACCCAGCACAGCCAAATACATAAATAAATACTTTTTAAAAAGTTGTTGTAAAGAAAACACCTGACCTTGGGGTTGCAAATCCATGTCCACTACACACTTGCACATGTGTGGTTGTCTGTTGAATGCCGTCTTCAATGGGCCCAGTGTTGGCTCCTGAGGGACGGGGCCCTGATGCCCTGCTCTCCTGTCCAGGACCCCCAGGACCCTGGACAGTGTCTGGTACAGAGGCAGTTTCAGGGGTGCCGCTCAAAAGCAGCAAATGCCTGAGAGCAGGTTCTCAGAGCCGACAGAGCCTGCTGTGCTGTCCCTGATCTAAGCACACAGCATACAGTAACTTATTTGAACCTCACCACAACTCAACAGGGGAGGTACTAAAGTTATCCCCTCTACCAGTGAGAGACTGGAGGTGCAGACAGGTTAAGTAGCTTGCCAGAGATCCCACGAATAGAAGCTGGAGTATAGTAACAGGTGGAGCAGGAATTTGAACCCAGGCAGTCTCACTCCAGAGATGGCTGGTCTTTACCTCAAAAGATGTCCTGAGATGGCTCCTGTATTGAATCTTAGACTTATTTCCCACCGATCAATGCAAAAAAGGATGTGTGGTTATTTTCTTCTGACCAAAGGGAGTACAAAATTTGGTCTGGGAAGAACCAGGTTTCCTGGTGCAGAATCCTAAATGCTGTGGTTGGTGGTGGTTTAGTCGCTAAGTCGTGTCCGACTCTTGCGACCCCATGGACTGTAGCCCACCAGGCTCCTCTGTCCATGGGATTTTCCAGGCAAGAATACTGGAGTGGATTGCCATTTCCTTCTCCAGGGGATCTTCACAACCCAGGAATCGAACTCAAGTCTCCTGCATTGCAGGCAGATTCTTTACCAACTGAGCTATAAGGGAAGTCCCAAATGCTGTGGGAAGTCACTAATCAATGCAGAGAGCCTCTAGCAATGGGGGTCTGATGGAGCTGGTGCCTCTGGGGTCTCCAGCTCAGCTGCCTCAGTGCTTCAAGCCCACCTGCCTCTCCCGTCCTCATAGAGCCAGTGGGAAACTCCATGCTCCCTGGGTCTCAGAGCTGCACCTCCTCCCACCTGCCCACCTCCGCCTCTCCCACAGCTCCTTCTCCCCCCTCCGCCTCCAGAGTGGGTGTCCCTCCCCATCTGCCCCGGCCCCAACCTTCCTCTCAGACCCTGTTTTTGCCTCCTTCCCCTACTGTCTCTCCCAGAGACCAGATGCCCAGCTGCTCCTATCTTTAAAAATGCTTCTTTCCTCTCTGGGGTCTCTCTAGCCCAGTCCCAGCCTCGGATCCCAGGGGCAGAAGCCAGTCCAGTTTTACTGTCTCCTCCCCATCACTCCCAGTCTTGCTGGTCCCAATCGTCCCCTGGGACCGAGGACGATTCTCAGCTTTGATTTCACTTGGTTTCTAGGCTGCAACCTCTGCTCCACTCTCACTCAGTGGGCTCGCATCCATCCCCCCTGCTCCCTGACCACACCTGCTGGTAATTTTCAATGGACACTTCTCCCTGCAGGCCATCAGCATGGCAGAGGGGCCAGGACACTGCTCTGTGGCGGGAGATCTGCAGGTGTCCTTCAAGCTTCAGCTCACCTGTCACCTGCTCTGACCATCCTACACCAGGTGGGGCGCCCTGTTCCGTATCCTTAGACCCCTCACCCCTCAGTGCATGCTGCAGTTAAGCACTCACTCCAGTGCATGTTTTAAAAGGTCCCATGTCCCCTCACTGAAAACTAGAGGGCAGGGATGCCAACCATTACATAAAAGTTTTCAGCACTTAGCATCAGACCCGGTATATAGTAGGTTCTCGGAAACATGTTTAATAGAAGTGAGTAAATGAATGATAAGGGTACGGGCTCAGGCAGAATGACCACAGGGACTGGGTTCAGGGGTTGGGGCAGACACCCAGATGACACTGGGTCTCCTACCGTGCCAGCAGGGCCTCCTCGTGTGGTGTGGTCACGTTCCAGTAGCGTCCACTTGAATGTCCTACCAGTGAGTCACAGGGCAGGGTCGGAGGTCGAGCACAGAACCAGAGCTCACCTGAATCTTCATCCCTGTAGTGACAGGTGCCCTCTTCCTCCCCAATTAACAGGGGGTTAACATTGCAAGTCACAGTTTCTTCGTATCCTGTGGGCCCCCGGAAATAGCCCGTGAAATCAACCGTGGCCCATTGGTCTCTCCAGATGCCCCGCAGAACCCTGACTGCCTCGCTGGAGTGGATCAGCCGCACTTGCACCTGGGCCTGCCCAGCCCAGAGCAGGGGGAGCGTCAGCAGGTATGTGCCGTTCTCCAGGTCTGTGACATCTCCAGGGACACCTGCCTTCAGGTCAGGACCCAGCAGCTGTGCCCGAAACAGATCCCCACCATGGGCCTTGGGCCTGCCCTGGTAGTCTCTGGCGATGAGGATGGCCTCCAGGTAGCCTCCCAGGGTGTAGCTAGTCTGAGCAGGACTCCTCAGGTGGTAGGTGGAAGTCTGGGGGCTGGTGGAAGCCAGAAGGTCCCCCCCATCTCCTGGGGTCAGAGGCCAGTGCAGAAGATGGGTCAGGCCTGAGAACCCCTGGGGGAGAGAGCCAGAAGACTTGTGGGCAGGGCGGGGCCCTGGCGGCAGAGGGACAGCGCGCTCAGGCCAGGAAACCCCGATGTAGAAGATCTGTGGGCAGAGAAAGAGGAGCCCATCAGTGGTTTGTGTCTCTTCTCCTTCTGGGAAGAAGTTCTCGGTTCACCAGACTTAGTGCCTGGTGGTCTCAGGCAGAAATCCCATCTGCCCTGCTTCGTGCTGCTCTGACCTGAAGCTGGTGTCTGAGCCACTATCACACACATCTGCAGACACCACCTCATGTTTATTTTGTACTTTTTAATAATTTTTATTGAACTCTAGTTGATTTACAATGTTATATTAGTTTCAGATGTACAGCATGGTGATTCTGTATATTTATAGATTATACTCCATTTAAAGGTATTATAGGGACTTCCCTGGTGATCCAGTGACAAAAAACTACACTCCCAATGCAGGGGCCTGGGCTCACCCTTGGTCAGGGAACTAGATCCCACATGCTGCAACTAGGACTTCACATACCTGTGATTAAGAGATCCTGCATGCTGCAACAAAGATTCCAGATCCTGCTTTTAGGGGGAAATCAGGATTTGTTAAAAAAGAATGCAAAGGAAAAGATGACATGTAAAGGCTGTGATGAAGGAGAGGAAAATGGACTAATCTTATAAGCATGTTAGAATATTAGAAACTTATTTGAAGCTTTTTGAAATGATTAGGGAACAACAGAGAGGAAGACAACACCAGAAATAAACCCTCTTCTACAAAGAAAGATGTGACACAGAGAAATAACACATGTTACTCCAACACTGGAAAATTCAAAAGCAGAAGAAAAGCATCGTGTTAGTTAGGAATTGCTTTTGGCCGGTAGTAACAGATACTATAGGACTTCAGTGGTGTGAGCAAAGAAAGGCTTACTTTTCTCACAATGAGTGTCTGGTTCAGTTTCTTAAGGAAGTCAGGGCAAGGTCTCTGTGATTCTCTTGGCATTCCTCTCATGGTCCCAAGAAGACTGCTGGAGCACCAGCCATCATATTTACTTTTGGAGCAGCAGGAAGAGGAAAAGCAGAGCACCAAAATAGCTTTCAAAATCCCACCCAACAACTTTTGTTTGTAAACCATTGGCCCCCTTGTGCCTGCAATGGAGTCTAGATGTACAGCCCTCCCCCTTTTCCCTGCTAGTAAGGAAGAATGGGAGCATATCTCTAAATGCTAAAATGAGGCAAAAGCCGTGAAGCTACAAGAAGTAATTTAGAGATCTGCTGAGAGTGAAATCAGTCGGGGCTGAGAGTGAAACTACAGCCAGGAGGCATGTTTCACATGAAAAAGCAATGCTCTGTCATGTGAAACATGGAAGCGAAGAAGAGGCCACAGCCTTTGAACCGAGCACAGAGGTTTGTGTGTGCTTGTGTGATGCCTACACATAAGGTACGGTAATATGTGTCTCTGTTGCGCTATTTGCAGAACCCACACCTTATGCAGCAATTGAATGTCTGGACCATGGAAGTTGATGGGGAACAGGAAATCGAAATACTTTAAACAGACATGACGGTAGGGGACGACGGGCCCCTCAAGTGAGATCTGTTGATGAGGGTTTTGTTAATGCACATTTTCACATTTTTCAAAAAGAAAGGAATGTCCCACACCCCATTCTCTTATGAAGGAGGCAGCACACAGATGTGGGTTTCCTCTATGACCCTACACTCAGGAAACAATCACTCTCAGTGGGAGAAATTTTCCAATGACGTTTATTCATTTATTTGATTGGACTGGGTCTTTGTTGCTGCGCTCAGGCTTTCTCTAGTCGGGGCGAACAGGGGCTGCTCTTCATTGCAGCGCGCAGACTTCTCATCGCGGTGGTGTCTCTCGTGGCGGAGCACGGGCTCTATGGCGGAGCACAGGCTTCATCAGTTGCAGCACGTGGGCTTCAGTAGTTGCGACTTGGGGACTCAACAAGTGGGCTCAGTAGTTGTGGCGCACTGGCTTTAGTTGCCCGCAGCATGGTCTCTGACCAGGGATCGAACCCGTGTCCCCTGCATAGACAGGCAGATTCTTACCCACTGCACCCCCAGGGAAGTCCTCCCAATGAAATTCAGGTTCATAGGTTGTAGGTGTTGGACAACCAGTGCAGGCCAACTGGTGATCGGATGAGGCTGAACCTGAGAAGCTTTTGTCTTCTTTGCTCCTCACCTGGCTCCAGCTCCCTCTGAAGTTCAGCTTCCCTCTTTGGCAAAACCAGAGACTGGGTTGTGATGAGTACTGGGCTCTGGGGACATTGTTTTCTGGGCTGACTGCTCAGAGGGATGGGAATTTGCTATCATTCTCTGACTTCACGAAGTGTGGGCCTGGTGCAATGACGATTGTAGAGTCCTGCCGACTCTGCAACTCGTTTTGTCCTTCTCTCTCTTGCTCCATCTCTGAACCCTCAGGGCTGGTGTACGTGAGTCTGTGATTCTCTATAAGTGTGTCTCTTGTGCGAATCCAGGCCCTCATGCAGGTTTCCTGGGGTCTAGACTCGGGGGAGCTGTTTATGTCAGACACTGTTGTTGCCTATCCAAGACCTCATTTCGGTTTGGAGCAGAATGTAGCCACAGGTGACACATTATTATCATGTAATATATTATTATTGGTCTCAGTCAGTCATGGCATCCACATCCCACACTTTCCCAATCTTTAGGAGTTTCTGAGTTCCAATAAGGCATAAGGAGGGGTCTGATGAGAAATACCAGGGCCAGCTTTCACTCACCTAATAAAAAAGACCAATGAAGCTGGAACTATTTTATTTCCACCTGGGATGTGGATTCATTGTGTAGCAATGCATCAACCTTCTCAAGATAAGAAGGGAAAGGCCATTTCAAACCTGGTTTCTCCTCCACTGCCCACATACTTCTGGTGCTGGGTGTCAGAGGAAACATACATATTGTGATGGGACCTCTGGCTGTCTCTTCAGGTCATGATGCTGAGTTGGCACTGTGTGGCATAGGAGTGTTCCTGGAAGCTGTTCCCATACTGAGACATTTAGCTGTCACCGAACTATACACAGGAATGACTGAAAACCATGTTAAGTCAAAACTAAATATTCCTCAACTCAAATTCCCCTTATCAGGCTCTAAAAAAAGTGCCTGTGACCACTCCAACATCATCTGACATGGAGGAAGTTGTAATAGAAAGATACATAACCTTAACACAACAAGGTTAAAATATTTTACTGTTGTAAATTTTACAAAAACACATTGACACAAGTGCCTCTCCCAGGGCCTCAGAAGGGGTCTTTTCAAGGGAAGGACTCTGAACCATGAGCCTCTTGGCAAATATGCCTCAGGTTGTAATCACAGTAATGCCAACTCTGCCCCCAGCTGACTGCGATGTGATATACTATAATTCACAAGACAACATCTCAATTTCAGAGATGTTCAAATGTGAATTGATTTTAGAATTGATCAGTGAAATGTGATGTTCGTCTTAGAATTGATCAAATATGGTATTTGCAACATATATTATAACCAAAGGACTCAGAAAATAGGAAGGATGGTCACAAGTCAACATGAAAAAAAATAGTTCAATAGAAAAATACGCATAGTGTATGAACAGACAACTCACAGAAACAGGACTATAAAGATAAAATAAACATCAGGAAAAAAATGCTCAACCATGTTATATGATCTAGGAATACTTTAGCTGCAAATTAAAGAAAACCCCACACACAGTGACTTAAGAATGATGGTCTTATTTTTCTCACATGACAAGATGTCTGAAATAGAACATCAAGGGTTAAGCATATTTATTAATTCTAGGAGTCTTTTGGTAGGTTTCTTGGGGTTTTCTATGTAGAAAATAATATCTTCCATGAGTAGAAAGTTTTATTACTTCCTTCCCAAACTGTATACTTTTTTTCCCCTTGCCTTATTGCACTGGCTAAGACTTCTAGTACAACACTGAAGGGAAGTTTTGAGAGCAGACATCCTTGCTGTGTTCCTGATCTTTGGGGATAGCTTTCAGTCTTTCACTATTAAGAATGATTAAGTAGATTCCTTCTATTATCTCAAGTATATTCCCTTCTATTTATAGTTTGCTAAGATTTTTAATCATGAATAGATGTTGAGACTCATCAAATGCTTTTTTTGCATCTGTTGAGATGATCATTTGTTTTTAATATGGTGGAATATACTTACAATCCCTGTTGATGTTTGAATGTTGCATCAGCCCTGTACACCTAGGGTAAACCACTTGATAATGCTGTATTCTCTCTGGAAGATTTTTTAACTACAAATTCAGTTCCCACAATGGATACAGGACTATTCATGAAGTATATTTCTTTTTGAGTCATTTTTAATTGTTTTTTTTTTTTTGTCTTTCAAGAAATTTGTTAACTGCATCAAAGATTTATACTTTGTTGGCTTAAATTTGTTCATAGTCTCTCATTATTATCGTAACATCTGTAAGGTATGTATTGATGACACCTCTTGCATTCCTGATATTGATAATTTGTGTTTTTATTCTGTTTTCCTGATTAGTTTGTCTAGGGGACAGCCTTCTCCTTCTAGATGAAAGTAACTGGTTCAGGTTCTGTGGATGGATAGGACAGGCGGAAAGAACTATACTTACACAAATTGCAATGACTGATGCCACAGCCACAATCCTGGGCCACTTGAACTGTCTGATGAATAGGTTTGTGGAAGCTTGGAGTTGTTTATTAGACATCTGGTATGTGACCAAGACCCTAGGTAGATAAAAGTGTAGAAGTAAAAGGAGTGAGGTCATAAGCATGATGCAGTGTGAGCTTCCTACCATTTCCCCACCAAAAAACAAAAGTTCTTTAACGTCACCCATATGGCTGAGAGGGCTTTTGCAGAAGTTTGGGTGTTCAGTGAAGAAGTTCCAGCACACACTTGGGGCAATTATAATCCAGAATGTCCATAGTGAAACAGCCCAACTGGCGTTTCTGGGGGCCTCTGAAGAGCTCTGATCCTTTATGTCTCAATGCAGAAAAAACTCAGTGAGATGCAAAGTGATAGATAAGAAGTGAATTATTAGAATAGGACTCTTGTGAGGCTTACAGTGGGCGAGTGAGAGGGTGTCACCCAGAGAACTTAGTGGGCTACAGTTTTAAAATCAGAAGAAAAGTGTGCAAGAGGCGAAAACCACTTTCTTCCTCATTTTTGGGTAGACATCATGCTTCCATCATCAACTCCTCTTCCAGGTGAGGAGGGGAGTGTTTTTGTCCTGTTTTTGTTTTCATGGTGCTGTGGAAAAATCATTTCAGGTCTCAGTACAATGAGCGCCCCTCATTTTGAAATGTCACCTTTCATAAATTATTGTGTTTTTTTAAGTTATTATTTATTTGGCTGTGCCAGGTCTTAGTTGAGGCATGCAAGGTCTTTGGTTGTGGCATGTGGGATCTATTCATAGTTCCCTGATCGGGGATCAAATCTAGGCGCCCTGCATTGGGAGCATGGAGTCTTAGCCACTGAACCCCCAGGGGAGTCCCCATAAATTACTGTGGTCATGTGCTTAGAGAACATGCCCTAAGGATCATTAACTTCCTGGGCACGTGGGGCTCATGCCGCCATTGTTTCATTATTTGGGGCCATGTCCTGTGCTTCCGTTGCGTGGTTTTGTCGCTATGAAAATTCGCTGTTTTTTTTTGGCTGCACTGGGCCTTGATTGCTGCACACGGACCTTCTCTAGTTGCAGCGAGTGGGGCTACCCTCCGGTGGCAGCGCTCAGGTTCCTCACTGCGTTGGCCTCTCTTGCTGCGGAGCACAGGCTCTAGAGTGTGTGGGCTTCATTGGTTGCAGTGCACAGGGTTATTGCTACTAACTAACCCTGGTAAAGAGAGACTCTTTTCCACCGGACCACCAGGGAATTCCAAGCCTGCTTGGTTTTGTGGTTAAGCAAACCTACTTTCTTGAATAATCATTAATCATCATCATCATTATTATTAATCGTTAATAATCATTAACTTACAGGGGTCTCCCATAATGTTTCCTACTTATAATCCCCTAGTGGGATTAACTATTTAATCACCTACTCGTCCCTATTAATAGCAGCCTTATTCATAATATTTCCAAATTTAATAAAAGAAAAATATATACCAGTGGAAGAATAGATAGCAAGTCTGGGAGATTCGTGCCATTGAATACCACTTAGCAATAAAAAGAAAACAATTACTGATAAATTCAACAATATGAATGATTCACAGAAAAAAATCAGGTTGAGTGGAAAAAAACAAACAAAAGTTTCGTGTTATATGATTCCTTTAATAAGAAATTCTAGAAGAGATCAATCAATCTATGGTGATAGAAATCAGAAGAGCACTTGACACTGGTGGAGGGGGTTGACTGGAAGGGGGCATGAGAGAAACTTATGGGGTTCTGGAAAGCCCTTTATCTTTAATTGGGTGATGGTTATATGGGTATATACATTTGTCCGAATTAATTATACTCTTAAGATCTGTGCATGTGACTTTATATAAATTATACTACAATAAAAAGGATTAAAAAACAGGATAATAGAAAAGACAAATAAGTACATTCATAAAACTATTGACTAAACTCCAGGCAATATCAACATCTAGAGGTGGTGCATTGGGTAAGATTAAGAGATGTGAGAGTCTGTTCAAGTACTCTTATGGGTTCAGGGAGAAATAGAGAGATATTGATAAGATAAATCAACAGGTCTAAGTAAACATAAGAAACCAATATAAGACTAAAAACAGAGTGTAAAATGTTTAAATCTGAAAAATATTTCATTCACCTATTGAAAAGTACGGAAAGAGGAAAAAAGGAAGTACAATAAATGGGGAACTTGAAACAAGTTGGAAGAAACAAGAAACTATCATTGCAATAAATATAAATAGGTTTAGGGGGAAGAAAAGGGTGTGACGTTAGGAGAGTAGCATTGATATATACACACTGCTGCTGCTGCTGCTGCTAAGTCGCTTCAGTCGTGTCCGACTCTGTGCGACCCCCTAGACGGCAGCCCACGAGGCTCCTCTGTCCCTGGGATTTTCCAGGCAAGAGTGCTGGAGTGGGGTGCCATTTCCTTCTCCAATGCATGAAAGTGAAAAGTGAAAGTGAAGTCGCTCAGTCGTGCCGGACTCTCAGTGACCCCATGGACTGCAGCCTTCCAGGCTCCTCCGTCCATGGGATTTTCCAGGCAAGAGTACTGGAGTGGGTGCCATTGCCCTCTCCGATATACATACCACCGTGTGTCAAATAGACAGCAGGTGGGAAGCTGCTGTGAGGCGCAGGGAGCCCAGAGAGGTGCTCTAGCTGGAGAGGCGGGAGGGAGGTTTGAGAGGGAGAGGATATATGCAGTGCTGATTTACTTCCTTGTACTGCAGAAACTAACACAACATTGTAAAGCAGTTGTATTCCAGTAAATTTTTGTTAATGTAAATAAGTTAAACTAACCAATTAGTCAGAATGCAAGCAAGAACATATACTCTTGGGACTTGCCTAGCGGTCCAGTGGTTAAGACTCTGTGCTTCCACTGCAGGGACGTGACCCTGGTCAGGGAACTAAGTTCCCACATGCCTCAAGGCACAGCCAAAAATAAAATTTGAAAAAAAATAAAAGAACATATGCCCTCAGTGAACATCTCACTTCCCCAGAAAACACAGAGAAAGAGCTGGGTTTACCACATCCAACCTCTCACACTAAAAAGTATACTTTCATGAAGGAATTGTTTTCTTCCTTCTTTGAGGCTGGATCCCAGAGAAGGGCAGAATTAAGTGGGGACAAAGACAAGCATAACCCTATGTCCTGCCTTGGTGGCTGGTGACATGTTTAAGTAGGGGAGGACCAAGTACTTGAGGAAGGAGCTGAAGAAGGACCTGAGGGCCTAGGAGCAAGGCTGAGGGAGAGTTCAGAGGGCTACTTACATGCGGCATATGGGGCTGAGGGCTCTTTAAGATTGTCTAGAACTAGATATATAGATACATATGTGGATATATATAAATGGATATATATATATATATATATGCAGAGTACATCATGAGAAACGCTGGGCTGGAAGAAGCACAAGCTGGAGTCAAGATTGCCGGGAGAAATATCAATAACCTCAGATATGCAGATGACACCACCCTTATGGCAGAAAGTGAAGAGGAACTCAAAAGCCTCTTGATGAAAGTGAAAGAGGAGAGTGAAAAAGTTGGCTTAAAGCTCAACATTCAGAAAACGAAGATCATGGCATCTGGTCCCATCATTTCATGGGAAATAGATGGGGAAACAGTGGAAACAGTGTCAGACTTTATCTTTTTGGGCTCCAAAATCACTGCAGATGTTGATTGCAGCCATGAAATTAAAAGACGCTTACTCCTTGGAAGGAAAGTTATGACCAACCTAGATAGCATATTCCAAAGCAGAGACATTACTTTGCCAACAAAGGTCCGTCTAGTCAAGGCTATGGTTTTTCCAGTGGTCATGTATGGATGTGAAAGTTGGACTGTGAAGAAAGTTGAGCGCCGAAGAATTGATGCTTTTGAACTGTGGTGTTGGAGAAGACTCTTGGACTGCAAGGAGATCCAACCAGTCCATTCTGAAGGAGATCAGCCCTAGGATTTCTTTGGAAGGAATGATGCTAAAGCTGAAACTCCAGTACTTTGGCCACCTCATGGGAAGAGTTGACTCATTGGAAAAGACTCTGATGCTGGGAGGGATTGGAGGCAGGAGGAGAAGGGGACAACAGAGGATGAGATGGCTGAATGGCATCACTGACTCAATGGACGTGAGTCTGAGTGAACTCCGGGAGTTGGTGATGGACAGGGAGGCCTGGCGTGCTGCGATTCATGGGGTGGCAAAGAGTCGGACACGACTGAGCGACTGAACTGAACTGAACTGAATATATATATATATGGATATATATATATATATATATATGTATATATATATATATATCCATTGGAATCCTGGCCTGGAGCTTGAGAAGCAGGCCTTCCATTGCTCACCCTGAATCCTGGGAGTGGCAAAGAGCTGCCAGATTCGATGACAACCTGGCTATTTATGAGGATGAGGACCAGCAAGCTGGAGAATAGACCAAGACTCCTTGACCTTCTGCATTCATTTCTGCCTATCCTCTAATCCAAAGCATCAAAGAACTCTGGGCCAGAGGGTCATACAGCAATTGAGTAGTGTCACCAATGTCACTGTAATTATCCATATTATTGATTCCAACAATGTCCCTGTGGGTACTGAGTAAGTATAAGAGGCATGCGTGCATGCTCAGTCTCCTCAGTCGTGTCCGATTCTTTGCAACCTTATGGACTATAGCCTTCCAGGCTCAGTCCGTGGGATTCTCTAGGCAAGAATACTGGAGTGGGTTGCCATGCCCTCCTCCAGGGGATCTTCCCCATATGCCAGCACAATTAAAATTATGAGGTCCCATAAAAACGTAAAGCAAGAGCAACAGCAGTAATACAGTAGTAGCAGCAATACAAGGCACCTGGGCAGATTTTAGCTTCCACCCAAATGAGGATGGAAGGCAAGGAGAAGTGTATGAAAGAGATCCAGTCCCCCAGCTGCTGTTACAAACTCCAAATAGGCTCCCATTCTCCTTGTTGTCTTGAAACACAGGAATCTTAGCTCCTAAGTTCCACCCACCTACTCACCTCCCTCACCTCCATTTAAGCACCTAGAAATTCTACCTGTGCTTCCTTGTACCTGTAATGTTGGACAGACTTCCTTAGAGTAAGAAAGCTGCCCACAGTGCTCTAATAAATCCGGTCTTCCTACACTGTCTGCTTCCAGAATTACAGCATCATGTTTATTCAACATCCTAACAAACCTAAGGCAAATACTAGTGAGAGAATTTAACCTGGGACAGAGCCAGTGGTCTCTTCTCCAGGTTCATAAAGCAACTGCTACCTATTATTTTTCCCTTTTCAGCCCCTCTTCGAGTAGGAAGCTTAGGTCCTCCTCAGCACTTACTTCTTGGGGAAGAACCCAGTAATCCAAACCATCCTCCCTTAGAAATTCTAGCCATCCTACCACTCAGTTAACCCTTTTCACCCCTAGGATTAGGACGCAGGCCTCATTTTCACCCCAGCACAGCCCCAGGACCGAGGTAGGTACATTCAGCTAGAGAAGACTGCATAGTTATAAGTGACGGTCAGGACAGAATCAATTTGATACCATAACGCAAACCACAAAGGGTTACCAGCAAAGAAAGCCATCTCAGGGAAGCCTGTTCCACTGATGGATGAAGTCACTGCCTTATGTAGACCTGAGCTCACTGTTGGAATTTTGGTGGCAATCAGTGTGCGTGGTTCCCCAGCCAGCGCTGTATTCAGGACCATCCAGACATTGCTGTACGTCAGGCAGTGGTCACTAGCAGCAAAAAGGGAAAAGGGAACCGTCGTGTCTGGGTGCCCTACCACCACCCAACGTCACCTTCCTCTTCCTTGTGGCCTAGTTCATGTATAACAATGAGCACACAGGGATATCATGGCATGGCCTACAGAACCAAGGGTCAGCTATGGGCCTGTTGGTACCGCCCCAAGTCAGGGATGATGCCTTGCCATCATTCCTGACTCTACGCAGCTGAGCACTGGCGAGTGGCTTTGGCAGGCAGACACCCAGTATCCTATCCTACGTGCATGCGTGTTACACTGCTTCAGTCATGTCTGACTCTTTGCAACCACATGGACTGTAGCCCACCAGGCTCCTCTGTCCATGGGATTCTCCTGGCAAGAATACTGGAGTGGGTTGCCATTTCCTCCTCCTGGGGATCTTCCTAACCCAGGGATCAAACCTTCGTCCCTTAAGTCTCCTGCATTGGCAGGTAGGCTCTTTACCACTAGCACCACCTGGAAATCCCTAAATTCCCAGATATTCCAAATCTTCTAGAAACAAAAGATCCATCCTACCCCACTCCCAACCACAAATCTACTTCCAGTTCTCCTCAGGTTTACCAGTGTTAACTGTCATCCCTGAGGTCTCTTTCTCCAGTATCTTTCTCAAATTCTCAGCACTATTTTAAACTGTTGACCACTTTCTCCAACCTGAAGCCCTGCCCAGTTCTGGTTTTCATGAGCACCTGAGTCTCCTGTCTTCCTGACCACTCATCTGTGGATATGACCCCGTGTCCTCTTTGTTAAGCCCTGTACATGTCACTGTCAAAATCAGGCACCACATCTTGTGACCTTCTTTGTATCCCACACAACACCAAGGACAGTAATTTGCCCGGATTGTGATTTCAATCCATACTGGTTGCACGACAGATAGGCTAAGTGCCCTGTTCCCTAAACCTGCGTCTGCCCAGGAGTCTACTCCCCCAACTCACATTTCCTTTCTGAAGCCTAAGCCCTCTTACCTCACCGCAGGATACCCCTCAACTCTTCTTGTTCTTTCTCTCCGTCCTCTGCAAAACCCCCAAAGTCTTGTTTCCTCTCTTCACAGTACCTCACAGGATAACATCCTGTTGATGCTGCGGCCACTGGCAAAGTACGGCATCGCCACACAAGTGGATGACATGCCCAGTCAGGCCCCCAGAATGAGGTCAAATGTAGAGCAAGGGCAGCTGCAGTAGGAAAGAGAGAGCCATGCTCCTTGGCAGAATAAACGCAGAGGCTGAGAACACACAGTCAAAAAGGAACGTGGGAATAAGGTGCAGCAGGAGGAAATTAATCACCATAGAACACTGCGGTCCAAACCCCAGACAAAGAAGAATGACTTCCTCTTCCCACTCACCGGGGAGCCTTTTCTATTGATGTCTGAGGAACAAAGCAATGCCCTGGGAGAGAGCCATACATCTCTCCTTTCTAGAAAGAAACTAGACTTGAAATCCATACCTAAGTGGATGAGTGAAGTGCACGGGATGAGATATAGTGCTCTTGCTTGAAGACTGAGTGCTTTCCCCACCAATTTTCATTGTCTTCTACGTAGCACTCAGTACTAAGAGGAGAGAGGTGGCTCAAGCTGGAAGCCATGGCTGCAGGAAATGGGGGAGAGGTTGGGAGAAAAGAGACATTTTAAATTTCAAGGTTCACAGAGGAAACATTATTTCGATTCTATTTCCAAAAGATATTATGCAAATTATTTGATTAGACCAGATAAGAATGATTTACAAACGAAAAGCTCAGAGAGCAGAGAGGGTCGTACACAGGCATACCTCATTTTATTGCACTTTGCAGATACTGTATTTATTACAAGTTAAAGATTGGTGGAACCCTGTGTCAAGCAAGTCTGTTGGTGCCATTTTTCCAACAGCATTATATTTTGGTTTTATTTTTAATACAATTTTTAAAGCGTACACTTCAGTTAACAGGCATTACAAAATACAGGCTATATTTCCCGTGTTATATAATACATCCTTGTAGCCTATCTTACAGCCAATAATTTATACCTCCCACTCCCCTACCTGCCTCCACAATGCTACCCACCCCCACCTCTGGTAACCACTGGTTTGTTCTCTACACCTGTGAGTCCTGTTCTTTTTTGTTATATTCACCAGTTTGTTGTATTTTTTAGATTTCACATATAGATGACAGCATACAGTACTTATCTTTCTCTATCTGACTTATTTCACTTAGTGTGAAGTGAGTGAAGTGAAAGTCACTCAGTCACGTCTGACTCTTTGTGACCCATGGACTCCATGGAATTCTCCTGGCAAGAATACTGGAGTGGGTAGCCTTTCCCTTCTTCAGGGGGTCTTCCCAACCCAGGGAGGGGACCCAGGCCTCCCAAACTGCAGGCAGGTTATTTACCAGCTGAGCACTTCGTGTGATGCCCTGCAAGTCCATCCGTCACTGCAGATGGCAACGTTTTCATTATTTCTATGGCTGAGTCGTGTTCTGTTGTGTATATACACAGCGTATCTTCTTTATCCATTCATCTGTTGAGGGACACTTAGGCTTTTCCATATCTTGGTGATTGTAAATAATGCTGCTATGAACACAGGGGTTGTGTATATCTTTTCAAATTAGTGCCTTTTTTTTCCAGATATATACCCAGGAGAATTGCTGGGTCATGGAGTAGTTCTATTTTTCGTTTTTGAGAGATCTCCATACTGTTTTCCACAGTGGCTGCACCAGTTCACATCCCAACAGTGTATGAGGGTTCCCTTTTCTCTACATCCTTGCCAACATTGTTATTTGTGTTATTTTTGATGGTAGTCATTCTGACAGGTGTGAGATGATATCTCATTGTGGTTTTATTTTCATTTCCCTGATGATAAGCAATGTTGAGGATCTTTTCATATGCTTGTTAGCCATCTGCAGTTCCTCTTTGGAAAAGTGTCTATTCAGTTCTGCCCATTTTTTAATCGGGTTGTTTGTTTGGTGTTGAGTTGTATGATCAGTTTAGATATGTTGAATATTAATTTATTATTGGTCATATGATTTGCAAATATTTTCCCCCATTCAGTAGGTTGTCTCTTCATTCATAAAAACTTAGACAAACATTCTTTGACATAAATCACAAGAGTTTTTTGGATCCATCTCCTAAAGAAAATAAAACCAAAAATAAACAAATAGCATCTAATTGAGCTTGGAGAAAACAGTGAGAAAAAAAATTTGAAGAGATAATGGCTGAGAATTTCCCAGAAATAGACACAATGAGGGGCATGGATCTACTGTCGCAAATATCTCAACAAAGCCAAAACAGAAATTTTTGAGAAATCCATACCTAATCACATTTGATTGAAAATATAGGAAAATCAAATGAAAAAACAGAGAGGACAAAAATAACCAATGCCAGGAAGGAAACAGAGGCTATGGCTACAGGCTCTGCAGACATTAAAATAAGGGAATAATGCAAACAGTTCCATGCACATAGATTTGACATCTGAGATCTATTTCTGCTTTTTGACTATACCAAAGCCTTTGACTGTGTGGATCACAATAAACTGTGGAAAATTCTGAAAGAGATGAGAATACCAGACCACCTGACCTGCCTCTTGAGAAATCTATATGCAGGTCAGGAAGCAACAGTTAGAACTGGTCATGGAACAACAGACTGGTTTCAAATAGGAAAAGGAGTACATCAAGGCTGTATATTGTCATCCTGCTTATTTAACTTATATGCAGAGTACCTCATAAGAAATGCTGGGCTGGATGAAGCACAAGCTGGAATCAAGATTGCTGGGAGAAATATCAATAACCTCAATTATGCAGATGACACCACACTTATGGCAGAAAGTGAAGAACTAAAGAGCTTCTTGATGAAAGTGAAAGAGGAGAGTGAAAACGTTGGCTTAAAGCTCAACATTCAGAAAACTAAGATCATGGCATCCGGTCCCACCACTTGATGGCAAATAGATGGGGAAACAGTGGCAGATTTTATTTTGGGGGGCTCCAAAATCACTGCAGATGGTGATTGCGGCCATGAAATTAAAAGACACTTACTTACTCCTTGGAAGGAAAGTTATGACCAACCTAGACAGCATATTAAAAAGCAGAGATATTACTTTGCCAACAAAGGTCCATCTAGTCAAGGCTATGGTTTTTCCAGTAGTCATGTGTGGATGTGAGAGTTGGATTATAAAGGAAGCTGAGCACCAAAGAATTGATGCTTTTGAACTATGGTGTTGGAGAAGACTCTAGAGAGTCCCTTGGACTGCAAGGAGATCCAACCAGTCCATTCTGAAGGAGATCAGCCCTGGGATTTCTTTGGAAGGACTGATGCTAAAGGTGAAACTCCAGTACTTTGGCCACCTGATGCGAAGAGCTGACTCATTTGAAAAGACCCTGATGCTGGGAAAGATTGAGGGCAGGAGGAGAAGGGGATGACAGAGGATGAGATGGTTGGATGGCATCACCGACTCAATGGACATGAGTTTGAGTGAACTCTGGGAGTTGGTGATGAACAGGAAGGCCTGGCGTGCTGCAGTCCATGGGGTTGCAAAGAGCCGGACATGACTGAGTGACTGAATTGAACTGAACTGATGAATTAAACAATTCATTAAAAAGCACAAACTAGGGACCTCCCTGGTGGTCCAGTGGTTAAGAATCCACCTGCAGTGCAGAGGACATGAGTTGAATCCCTGGTCAGGGAACTAAGCTCCCACATGCTGGGAGCTTATAGCACAGTCACATAATGAGTAAATAAAAATAAATTTTAAAAATCAAGGGACAAAACAGCCAGATCCCAGAATGGATTTGGCTTTGAAAAAACAATTGCATAAACTCTTGAAGGACAATTGAAGAAACTCGATTATGAACTGGATACTAGATGAAAAGAATCTAGTTTTGGTTATGTAGAATCTACTTTTGGTTAACCCGATTTTTTTTTTTAACTTTACAATATTGTATTGGTTTTGCCATATATCAACATGAAGCCACCACAGGTATACACGTGTTCCCCATCCTGAACCCTCCTCCCTCCTCCCTCCCTGTACCATCCCTCTGGGTCGTCCCAGTGCACCAGCCCCAAGCATCCAGTATCATGCATCGAACCTGGACTAGCGACTCGTTTCATATATGATATACACGTTTCCATGCCATTCTCCCAAATCATCCCACTCTCTCCCTCTCCCACAGAGTCCAAAAGACTGTTCTATACATCTGTGTCTCTTTTGCTGTCTCATATACAAGGTTATTGTTACCATGTTTCTAAATTCCATATATATGCGTTAGTATACTGTATTGGTGTTTTTCTTTCTTGCTTACCTCACTCTGTATAATAGGCTCCACTTTCATCCACCTCATTAGAACTGATTCAAATGCATTCTTTTTAATGGCTGAATAATACTCCATTGTGTATATGTACCACTGCTTTCTTATCCATTCATCTGCTGATGGACATCTAGGTTGCTTCCATGTCCTGGCTATTATAAACAGTGCTGTGATGAACATTGGGGTACATGTGTCTCTTTCAATTCTAGTTTCCTCGGTGTGTATGCCCAGTAGTGGGATTGCTGGGTCATATGGCAGTTCTATTTCCAGTTTGTTAAGGAATCTCCACACTGTTCTCCATAGTGGCTGTACTAGTTTGCATTCCCACCAATAGTGTAAGAGGGTTCCCTTTTCTCCACACCCTCTCCAGCATTTATTGCTTGTAGACTTTTGGATCGCAGCCATTCTGACTGGCGTGAAATGGTACCTCATAGTGGTTTTGATTTGCATTTCTCTGATAATAAGTGATGTTGAGCATCTTTTCATGTGTTTGTTAGCCATCTGTATGTCTTCTTTGGAGAAATGTCTTTTTAGTTCTTTTCCCATTTTTTGATTGGGTCATTTATTTTTCTGGAATTGAGCTGTAGGAGTTGCTTGTATATTTTTGAGATTAGTTGTTTGTCAGTTGCTTCATTTGCTATTATTTTCTCCCATTCTGAAGGCTGTATTTTCACCTTGCTTATAGTCTCCTTTGTTGTACAGAAGCTTTTAAGTTTAATTAGGTCCCATTTGTTTATTTTTGCTTTTATTTCCAATATTCTGGGAGGTGGGTCATACAGGATCCTGCTGTGGTTTATGTCAGAGAGTGTTTTGCCTATGTTCTCCTCTAGGAGTTTTATAGTTTCTGGTCTTATGTTTAGATCTTTAATCCATTTTGAGTTTATTTTTGTGTATGGTGTTATAAAGTGTTCTAGTTTCATTCTTTTACAAGTGGTTGACCAGTTTTCCCAGCACCACTTGTTAAAGAGATATCCTGATTTTTAAAGGTTTATACTGAAATATTTGGGAGTGGAACATCATGATGTGTGAAATTCACTCAAAAATACTTAAGCACATGCAAATAAAGTAAAAAGTAACATGTTTATATGCTGATGGGAATGTGATGAAAAGAAGGCTGTTGAGAGGAAAGATGATTTAGGAGGAAGAGGGAGAAATTGGCTGAGTGATGCTCTTGAGTGGGCACAGGGGATAAGGTGTAGAGATGAAGTTGCAGATGGGAGTGTGGAAAGTTATTGCTTCATTTTGTTCAAGAAAGTAGGTTAGGTCATCAGCTGAGTGTGGGGATGCAGAAGGTTTCAGGAGAGAGGAGAAATACAGGGGCACCAGGGCGGTGGCTCAAACTTCAGTGCACGTCAGAATCACCTGGAGGACTTTTTGAAACAGACTGAGCTCCCTGTGTGTGCGTTCTCAGTCGATCAGTCATGTCCAACTCTTTGAGACCCCCTGGACTGTAGCTCACCGGATACTAGAGTGGGTTGCCATCTCCTCCTCCAGGGGATCTTCCAGACCCAGGAATGGAACCTGCATCTCCCACATTGGCAGGATTCTTTTACCACAAGTCACCTGGGAAGCCTGAGCTCCTCCTGAATCTGGCGGTCCTGATTCCAGAACTCCTGGTTCTGTAGGTTTGGGGTGGGGCCCGAGAAGCTGTATATCTTACAAGCTGCAGGTGATGCTGATGCTGCCGGCCTGGGGATCACATTCTGAGAACCACTGTGATTGCTGTGCAGCAGTAGGGCCTCCCTGAGGTTTGTGGTCAGACTCTAAAGTGAGAACAGCCAGTAAGAAAGTTCAGAGACAACTTTTTCTCCAAGCGTGTTCCGATACACAGGTGCAGTTGAAAAGAGGCAGAGGGTTGAATGAACCAGAGATGATCACCAAGATCATCACAGAGCTGGCTGCTTCTTATCTGAATGTGTGTGTGTGCTTTGTCACTCAGTCGAGTCCGATTCTTTGTGACCCCACGGACTGTAGCCCGCCAGGCTCCTCTGTCCATGGGGATTCTCCAGGCAAAAAAAAAAAAAAAAAGAAATTAAATATGGCAGAGATTATTAAAAAAAACAAAACAAAACACTGGAGTGGGTTGCCATGCCCTCCTCCAGGGGATCTTCTCAACCCAGGGATCGAACCCAGGTCTCCTGCATTGCAGATAAATTCTTTACCTTCTGAGCCACCAGGAAAGCCCTTTTCTCTCTGGGCCCAGCCCAAATGAAACTGCCTCAGAAGCATCTTTCCTGACCATCTAATCTATCTTCCGCCTCCTCACCATCTTGCACTTTCACATTATTTTTTTCTTGCAGAAAAATTTTCATTCTTCAGAATCTTATGTATATTTATTTTGTTACCTGTTTCTGAGTCTTTTCACTGGAGTGTGTGCACCACAAAACAGGAATCTTTTCTTGTTGGTGGTGGTCACTGCTATGTTCCTAGAACCTAGAAGAATGCCTGGACACCACAGGTGCTATTTACTCATGAAAAGTAGAAAGAAAGAAAAAAAAGAAAGAAAGGAAGGAAGGGAGAGGAAAAAAGAGAGAGAGCCAAGGAAACACAAGAAACTAAATGATAGTATTTGTTTTGACTACGAAGAGGAAAATATTTATATAATTATAAAATATAAACACAGATTACTATGTCTAAGAGGCTGGGATGGTTAGATAGCATCACTGACTCAATGGACATGAATTTGAATTTGCAAAGGAGATAATAGAGGTCAGAGGAGCCTGGCATGCTGCAGTCCACGCAGGTTGCAAAGAGTCAGATACAACTTAGCAACTGAACAATAACAACACAAAATTATTGTAAATACATTAGAAAGATGGGAAGGAGGAGCTAGCTAGTTGCATCTTCTTTTCCTGAAGACAATGCTTCCCAAATTCCCTGTTTGGACCACGAGTAGGTTGTGGTCATTGGAACTTGGGCAGGGAAGATGCACACCATTTTCATGCCTGGCTTCAAAACATCTCATGCAATCCTTTGTTCTCTGTCTCTGTCTCTCTCAGCTCACCAGTGTGCTGAGTGCAGAGGACCCAGTAGTGACCTCTGGGGAGGCCCAAGGGGACAGTGGAGTTGTAGGATGAAAGGGGCCTGGGTTCCGATGTGGCAGCTTGGAGGACAGCAGTGTAAAAGCCTGCTCCCAGACACTGGCGGGACTTCAGGTGAGTTGAAAATAAACTTTACTTGTGTCAAACAGCCACTGAAATTCCAGGGCTATTTGTATTACTGAGAAAAATAGAAATGTCAAAAGGTGATTTATTAGGAATTACTAGTGTTCAATCAGGAGAAAAAGAAATCACATGTTAATCTGAACAGGGAAAGTTAATATAAAGAATTATTAACTGTAACAGAGTAAAGACAGTTCTAAAGAACAGTAGTGAGTTCTGGAGTAATTCTTCACCTTACTAATTCACTCTCAAGTGGTATCCCTTCTGCTATGTATTCCATCCACTGAGAATTCTTAAAGAATATTTCCATTTGCAAGCTAGCTAATGGGTTCTCTGTAGGGTGTAAACAATGCAAAGTAACATACAAGCTATTCAAAATGAAATTGACTCCAGGAGGGATCTAAGTGTCTGTTCCCACATGGCAGCAAAACAGCAGGAAAAAATGGCATGAAGAAACACTGGCTGGCACTGCACGCCCCCACCTGACATCAGTAGGGCAAAGTGTGGACCTGAACTTGCACCTTCATCTGGAGGCAACAAGGCCATGAGAACTGGTGCTCCACTCACACCAGGCGGCACTGGCAGAGCCCAAAGGGACGGCACATAGCATTTGTAATATCCACGATTTAATTTTTCAAAAATGTAAATACATATAAAAAAAGAATATCCAGTGAGTGCTCACTGAGCTTCTTGACAGTGAGTTCCTTGAAGATGAGGACTTAGTCCACCTTTGAAATTCCAGTGTCTACCTCAAAACCTAGCACACTGCTACCTACAAAACTTTTTTCCTATATGCCAAATTGTAATTTATTAATTGCCAAGGATAAACATGTTTCCAAGACTTAGAAAGGTGTGTATAATTTGGGGCACCATTTTCTTGATTTTAAATAATGCCATTCCTTTAATTAGGGCTTGGAGAATTCAACACTTTCCATTTAAGCATTCACCTCTAGATCCCCAGAATCTATGTTAAGTTGCGAATTAATGATTTTTTCCTACACTGTCCCAGCTTTTCTCCCAAGACTTCCTTCTAGTTTTTAGAGACGTTTTTATTTTGGCCTCTGGATCTCTAACTCTGCTCTTTGCCCTTCCTTCTTTTGAAAAGGAGGGAACAAATCCAGACATGTAAAATAACATGTTTTCATCCATCCCAGAGGCAGAGCTGGCCTGCTCCTTCCTGTCTGAGTCCGTTGCCAAAAGATCCCAATACCCCCCGCCCCCCCGCCCCCCCGCCCCCGCCACCCCTCAGCCTAGCAGAGCCTCCTGAGTGGAAACCACGCATCCTTTTATTCACCCTTAACTCAACCCCTCCCAGTGCACACGGCTTGTCCCAGGGGATTGAAGGGGCTCATCTCTCAAGTGTTACTCTTACTACACTTCACGTGACTCCACGCCTGCCTTGTTCACTTACAAGCTGAGCACTCACGGCTCAGGGCTGTGTGTTTTCACCATTTTATTCCCAAAGCACATGATGCTTATCCTGTAGTCCTTGAAAAGTGCTGGTTGAACTGGTGTCATCAGGGTGAAGAGAACCAAGAAGGGCAGAGTTGGAAATGGGGAGTCTGTTGATGGCTGTTTGATAGGGTAATAATTGGTTCTAGGAAAATAAGAGAAAAGGAGGTTGTGTGTGACAGGCAAGGAGGTCTAGTTTCAAAGCAAACAACGACCCCCAAAAATCAGAATCAAAAAGAAAAAGAATGCAAAGGGAGGCAGCAAAGATGCCAAACCCACAGGAACCAGCCATGAGTTAACCACTGTGTTAGTCAGCGTTCTCAAGAGAATAAGGGGATGGGGTTGGTGGGAGAGAGCATATTTATTTTGAGGAATTAGCTCACAATATGTGGGGACTGGTAAGTCTTGAATCTGTAGGCTAGGCCAGCAGACTGGAAATTCAGGGAAGGGCTGATGTTGCAGTTTTGAGTCTGAAATCTGCTGGGCAACAGCCTGGAACTCAGGAGCGTTTCTGTACTCATGCAAATAGTTACTATGGTGCCTGGCCAGGGTGGGCAGTTTCAATCAGTGTGCTTCCCCTAACATTTCTATGTAATTAAATTCTTGATGAGAATTCCTTCTTCTCCGGAAACCTCAGCCTTTTCTCTTAAGACCTTCCGTCGATTGGATGAAGGCCATCCACATCATGGAAGCTAATGTGCTTTATTCAAAACTGAATATTTTTCCTACCTTAGAAGCACCTTCACAGTGTAGGGGAGGCATTTTTTTTTTTTTTTACCTCTACCCTCTTAGGGTTTTCAGCTGGGCCTAAGAATTAACTTGACAGAAGACAGATTAGCAGGAGAAAAGCATACAAATTTACTTAATACAAGTTTTATATGACATGGGAGCCCTCACAAGGAAATGAAGACCCAATGAAATGGACAAATCTACGTGCTTTTTATAGCAGGTAGAGGAAAAAGAGGCAACTGAGGAAAAGTGACTAAGCTGTGGGGAGCCTAAGGAAAGATAGAAATTTTAATAAGGTCTGTTTTAGAGAATTCTCTAGCTCTAAGTCCTGTAAATGGAACTCTGCTTTATGCAGAACTCCGCTCTGCATAGCATTTCTCACTGCTCAATATACTTATTTTCTTATTTATTAATTTACTATCTGGCTCACCCTCTGCCCCAGGGCTCCTTGAAAACAATAAAAAAATATGTTTCATTTGTATTCAATGCTGTATCTCCAGTTTCAAGAACAGTGTGTGTGTGGTACATAGAAGGCACTCAGTAAACACCGGATGAATGAAAGGCTTCGCTTCCTTCATAAGTAGCATGTTTCAAGCTGTTTGTGAAAATGAAACAATTCTAGCGATGGCTGCTGAGCATTGTCCTGTGAAAGGTTCCTCTGTGTCAAGAACAATGAGAACTGGCAATTTCTGAGGTAAAATCAAGTGTAACTTCAAAAAAAAAAAGTTGGCCAGTGGAGCAGTGGAAAAAGCCTCAGCCTCAGCAATAGCAGACTTAGACTGGAATCTGGCTCTGTCACTTGCCAGCTGTGTGCCGTGAGCAAGGCTCAATCTCTCTCAAGTTTCCACTTCCTCATCTATATAGTATCTGGGGATATTATTACAAAGATGGTTAATGAGGATTTGGCCAGTGTATAGATGAAAATGCTTGGAACCAGTGTGTGCTAAAAAAAAAAAAAAAGATTCCACAAGGCCACAGAAGGTTTTGCAGACCAAGCATCTCCACAGAATTTTCTCTCTTTACATCCCCCTCCAATTTAAATTTTATATTATAATCGTACCTGATTTTTAAAAAGGCATCCATCTTCTCTAACTGGTTTTCTCCTCAAGCAACAGCAGTTTTATTTTATTGATATGATTCACATACTGTAAAATTCACCCTTTTAAACTGTACAATTCAGTGGTTTTCATTACATCCACAAGGTTGTGAAACCATCATAACTCTGTAATTCCAAGACATTTTCATCATCCAACACACCTATTAGCGGTCACTCCCCATTTCCCCCTCTGCTCAGCCCCCCGCAACCACTAATCTGCTTTCTGTCTCTATGAATTTGCCCAGTGTAGACATCTCACAGATACACCCAGATGATATGTGGCCTGGATGGTCTGAGTTCCATCACTTAGCATGATGTTTTCAAAGTTTATCCGTGTGATAGCACAGATCAGTACCTCATTCCTTTTTACAACTGTATAATATTCCACTGTATGGATATGCCACATTGCTTTATCTGGTCTTCAGTTTATGAATATTTGGGTTCCTTTCCATTTGGGGGCAATTATGAGTGATGCTGCCATAAACATCTGTGTACAAGTTTTTGTGTAAACATACAGTTTTCAGTTCTCTTAGGTATGTATTTAGGAGTGGAATTTTTAGGTCCCATTTAATTTTCATTTATAAATATAGTAACTCTATTTAACTTTCAGAGGAAGCACCAATCTGTTTCCCACTGCAACTGCACTATTTTACATCCCTACCAGCAATGTATGAGGGCTCCAATGTCTCCAAATCCTCATCAAGCTTTTTTATTACTGTTTATCATCATTTTGCCTCACATTAATATTGCAGCAGGTCTAAAAACTACTTAAATTAAAACAAAAAATTTCTAAATGACACTCATATATTTAAAAAGTTACCCCAAGGTCATTTTCTAATTATTCCTGGCAGAGAATATTCAGTATTGCAGCTCCCTTGGCTAGGGAAGGATAATGCTCTATCACACAGTTTCTTACAGAATCCCGGGACGAAAAATCGCTTTGGAACAAATTCCTGTCAGAGAGCTGCCTGAAGTAGGCACAAGAGTAGCATCTGAATAGCTCTTTATCTACGTCTTTCGGCTTTGTCAGGATTCCACTTGTGAGCCGCCTAGCTTTGTTGGAATCTGCCCCCCGCCGTCCCCGTGTGCACAGGCGCAAACTCTCAGCCCGGCCTCCCTCCGGCCCCGCCTCCAGACCCGCCCACCGCCAACACGCCCCCTACCTTCGTGCTCCGGGGCTAAGGGGAAGGGAGATTAATGTTCAGGAGGATGTGCAGCCAATGCGCGAGCGTCTCGGAAGCGGCGCTCCGCACTGGCAGAGTAAGTCTGATGACGTAGGCACTCTCCAATCGGCATCCTGGGGGCGGGACTAAAGTCGGGCGGGGCAGGGCTGGAGGAGGAGACCGCCGGGTGGAAGCACGTGACCGCGGCCTGGAGCCGGAAGCAAGGTCTGGCTGCAGGCGCCCCTAGCACCTAGAGCTGCGATGGTGAGTGAGGACGCATGCGCGGAGTTACGCGCCGCGCCGGGGGTTCCTTACCCCTGTCCCCCAATCTCTTTGGTTGCCGGGTCCTGAGCGTGCCCTCCGGCCTCACCTCCTGTTCTCCCCGGGACTGGAAGGAAATGGAGAAGGGAGGGGTGGCGACGTAGAAGGCCAAGGAGAAGTCGCTGGGAGGGTGTGTAGAAGCTGGGGACTAGTCTGAGGGGGAGGTGCAGGCCACAGGTGGGTTTGGGGAGGGGGCCCGTGGGGTAGCAAAGGTGACGTGTGGAAAGCTGGTGGAGCCCGGGTGAAGGAGAGGACTGACGGAGGCTCAGGAGCATCAGTGTTGAAGTGTAGAGGGAAGAGGGTCTGGAAGGGCCCTGGCTGGGTAAAGAGGCCTGGAGCAGGGGCAGGGGGCACTGTCAAGAGAGACACTCGGGTTGCCCAAGGGCCATCCTTTCGGCCCGCTGCTCACTAATTGCATCTTTACCCACCAGACTTCGGCACTGACCCAGGGGCTGGAGCGAATCCCCGACCAGCTTGGCTACCTGGTGCTGAGTGAAGGCGCGGTGCTGGCGGTGCGTTCTGGAAACGGGAGGGGCGTGCTCCAAGTACACACGACCCTAGGATGCCTTCTAATGTTGCCCTGTTTGGCCCGATTGGTTTCTATTCTTGGTCTTTACCTGGTATCACGCCTGGCATGTAGGAATTAAATCAATTAATCAATCTCTGGACTCTTAGTCTTGTAACTGTCCTGAGGTAAAAGAGGTTTACCGACTTTACCAAAGGCAGGCAAGTTACAGATTTGTTGATAACTGACAATACTCAAGGTACTCTTGAGTATGTCTTTATTTGGTATGTATTGAAGAGGTTTGGTATTTTGTTCTGTAGTACAATACAGTGTCAGCTCTGGAAGTTTTCAATTTAGCTAGAGAGACAAGGCTTAAGGCTAAAAGTTTAAAGTAGTGCGTGTGGTTAACCCAGCTGAAGGAGTCCAGAAAGTGAAGGATTCAGCCCTTCATATTATAACTTGTGTTTTGGCAAGGAACCTTCCTTGGACGAGGTAAGAATTCATCTGGGCTTAAAAGATGGATAGATGACAGGAAAGAAAGAATATTCAGGGTTGGGAGGTGGACATTTTGCAGGAGTGTAACACCAGCCTGTCTGAATTGGTGATGGGGTTATGTTGAAAAGATTTGGAAACATTTGGGGGAAGAAGAGGATATGGTGAGGAAAGGTCCGATTGTGAAGGACTTTCAACGCTAGGTTAACACATTTGGCTGTCTTGGGGGTTAACACATTTGGATTAATTTTGAAGGATTTTTGAACAGAAACAAGCTGATGAAGTGATTGAGTGGCATTGTTCTGTTAGGTAAAGCTAAAGGTAAGCCAGAAGGGGTGGGATTCAAAAGCAGGGATGCTATTGCCAAAATGTAAGTATGAAACCTCTGGTTGCAATGAGGAGGAGCAAGGAGAGAAGGGGTTTTTAAAGGAAGAATCAATTTGTCTTTGTAATGACTTGAGTTCAGTAATAAAGGGGATACTTTTCCATCCTGTAAGACTTTGAACTCAAGTCTAGAATGATGGTCCCTTAACCAGCAAGGACTTAAGAAAGGAAGTTGATTGGGGAGGGGAAGAGGTAAGGGGGATTTTGATAGTGCAGCTTTAAATACTGAGTTTGATATAGAAAAATAGGGTAAACTCCAGGAGTTGGTGATGGACAGGGAGGCCTGGCATGCTGCGGTCCATGGGGTTGCAAAGAGTCAGACACAACTGAGCGACTGAACTGAACTGAATAGCAGTTAAATAGATAATGCCAGGAGCTAGTGTGAGCATCTTGCCCCAGTACTCTTGTGACACTCACAAGCACGTAAGATAGGTACTGATGTCCCCAATTTACAGATGAGGAAACGTATAGAATCCAGCAGGAGGGCCACACTGAGGAGGTAAGAAGTTGAGATCATTACCAGAAAAGAGGAAGCCCAGGCCACTGTGACGTCATTACTCAAGGGCTAGGTAGTCCGAAGGGGTTCAGAGACAAAAGGGATGTTTATGTTTCAGGTTCTGCAGACAGGGTGACAAATGGGGAATGGGAAAAGATGGAGCCTGGGACTCTAGCTGTGGTGGGTGGGCACTGATCTGTGAGAATGTGGTTTTTTTCAAATAAGTGGAGACAGGGAGAGAAACCAAGATTCAGGGATTAGGGAAACAGGGTCAGTAAAGAAATGGATGAAAGTTCCTGCTTCCTCGGGAAGCCCAGTATTTTGGAACAAGATGGCATCAAGAGGGGCAACAATGTCATAGGAAAGTTTTAGGTTTTTCCAAAACTAGGGGTGATGTTGGGGTATCGGAAAGTGGAGACAGAGAGGTTATACATGCTACCACCAAAGTGTTCTTGGAATTGCCTCCCAGTCTGTTCCCTGATTCCTGCCCCCCTCCCTCTGTGTGCAGTCATCTGGGGATCTGGAGAATGACGAGCAGGCTGCCAGCGCCATCTCTGAGCTCGTCAGCACGGCCTGCGGTTTCCGGCTGCACCAAGGCATGAGCGTACCCTTCAAGCGTCTGTCGGGTGAGCCCCGGCCTTTGGTGGTGGGGAAGGGAGCGGGGGTGCTGCTCCCCAAGGCCACTCTTCTCAGGGAAAGACACCTGTCCCCTACCAGCTGCCCACCATCTCTTCTGGAATCCCTGTCTTCCCCTTGGTATTTACCCCTGTATCAGAACTATGAGAAAAGCAAGAGGAGGGAGGGGATTTAATGGAGACCTCCCATCTTCTAATCTCTGAGCTTTGAACTGTTGAATTCCTTTGGCTTTGGATCCTAGCCGGTTTGTGTGCAACCCCCACGGAGGCCCCCACAACCCACTAACTCTCTGCTCCCTTCCCTCTTCTGGGCTGGGGGAAGGTGCGTCTCCCCTCCAGTGGTCTTTGGAGAACACACACTGCTTGTGACCGTGTCGGGACAGAGGGTGTTTGTGGTGAAGAGGCAGAACCGAGGCCGGGAGCCCATTGACGTGTGAGCCTGCCCGAGGGCGAGGGGCAGAGGAGGAACCTCTGTGATGAGAAAGACGGGAACCTCCGCGGCCTCTCTCTTGGTGCCACTAGAACTAAAGCTGTCTGCTCACCTGCTTCCCCACCCCGACCTGGAAGGGCAGAGGCTCGGGGACTTTGTACTCTGTTAAGGAGAGTGAAGGTGAGGGGACCTCCCTTCTTCTCAGCCTCCCTAATAAACATGAGTATGATGTTCCTGGGCCCGGGGATGTGTTGTGTGTATTGGGGGAGGAGAGTCATACCCCATGTGTCTTTCAGCTTCCGGGCCCTCATACCAGAGGAGTGGGGTGGACAGATAAAACTGGGAATCAGAAGAAAAAAAAACAGGATGGAAGGGAGCTATTTGGTGTACAGGTTGGAGGGAATCTTTCTGAGCCCTTAGGTCTCTGCTGCTGCCACCAACACCCAAGTAACAGTCTTTTTCTCCCTCCTGAACAGGCATTTAATAGTCTTATTTCAGTTGGAAGCAGTAGTCGGAGAATAAGTTACAGGGACAGACAGACCGAAAAAAAAAACAAAACCCAAACCAAAAATCCCACACAACTTAAAGTGCTTCAGGCTGCAAACGTAAACATGAGGACGAGGGGAGGCCACCTAGCTCTCTCCCCTGACCTGAGACAGGAGGGTCGTGTCATTGTCGGGTCCCTTTACCGTCACCACCCTCTGATCTCAGCCCTGCGGGTGGGAGGGAGGGAGGGAATGTCAGAGGCGGGGAAGACAACATAAGAGGAACAAGGAAAACACTTTGTAAACTTAGAACCAGGGTGCAAGGCGGGGGGCAAGGGAGCTCCTGGAGCCCCTGCCCTGGCCAAGGGGTGGGGCCAGCCCCCCCAGGAAGTCCGGGAAATACTGTCGGCTTCACGCTGCAGCCATCCCCGGCCATTTCACAGCTTCTTCCTCGTCCCTCATCAGTAAACACAGACAGGCGGCCCTGCGGGGGCCCCCTCACCCTTGGTGGGAGGCTCCCCGGGGAGGCACAGCCTGGAAGGGAGCACCCACACTGGGGGCTGTCCATTTCCGGGAGTGTGAGAGGGAGGCGGCCGGATGGTCTACTTGACCGGCTCCACCACCAGGACCTTGCACTCGCGTTTGGCGATCTTGTCCAGAGAGAGCACAGCCTTGTCCGGAGGCAGGTAGAGGGGGCGGCCGACAGGGGAGGCCACGGGGGGAGTGATGGCCCGGCGCTCCATCACACTGCCCGACCTGGAGGAAGGTAGAGGCTGTGGGCCCTGGCCGGACCCCAGGGTCCCGTGCTGCTCCCTTCCCGATCCCGGCCTCTACCAAGCCTGCGGGCTCCTCCCCACGCGGTTCCATACCTCATGAGGTGGCTGCGGGAGGGCTGTTGGTGGGAGAAGGACTGCGAGCGGCCCAGGCTGGCCTGGTGCCTCTCCACCAAGTCCCGGACGGCAGGGCTGCTGGGGCTGCTCTTGCGAGAGAGGGGCCGGGCCTCGGGCGGCGGGTGGGACACGCTGGCAGTGAACTGCAGCTTCAGCTTCATGTGCTGGCTCAGCTGGGGTGGGGAGACACAGATCAGCCGGCCAGCTCAGCTGCCAGGCCCCCGACCCCCTTTCAGGTCATCTTCCCCACTGGACAGGCCGAAGTTGGATCTAAAGCCCACCTTCCCTCCCCCCGGCTTCGTAGCACCCACCCATTTATGCTTCAGCCACAGAAGCCAGCAGCTCTGACTCCTCCCACCCGACGCTAGGCCTCACCCAGCCCACCTCGAAGAGCCCGGTCCGCAGAGCCTGGAAGGCCACGCTGAAGGTGAGCGCGCTGCCCTTCCGGGAGAAGCCGAGGTTGTTGAGGGGTGTGTGGCAGACGATGGAGTCCAGGGCTGCCTGCATGGCCCGGCGCTCCTCCTCACACAGCTGCTTTCCTGAGGGGCAGAAACAGGGCCGGGAAACACATCTGTGCGGTCTTTCTCAGTCTGCAGAGGGCTTTCATCAGCACAGTCTTGCTTGATGCTCAGAGCCACTCTGTGGAGTAAACTAAGTATATGCTATTTTTTGCTGAACTTTATAAACAACAGTAGCTAATAGTTATCATGTACTGAGATCTATTCTAACCACTTCACACATATTAACTTACTAAATTACTGTAACAGCCCCATGAAGTAGTATTTCCTCCATTTTAGAAATGAGAAATCTGAGGCTCAGAGAGGTTAAGTAACCTACTAAAGGTCACACAGCTAAGAAATGGGAGATGTACAAGTCAAACGGGGAACCCAGCTCAAGTGTCAGTGCCCTTAAAATCACTCTGCCCATGGCCTCTCTAAACTCTGCATTATGACACCGTGGAGACCATCCAGGTACACAGCTGAAGCAGCCTGGCACAAGTCACCTGCCTCCATGACATCTTCCTTTCCCCTCCCCTCCTTGAGGACAAGCCTGGCAGCTACCTACCAGCCTGGGCATGCTCCGGGGTCCACACGAGCCTTACAGCAAGGAAGTCTTGGAGATTGTTGAGCAGCGTATAGGTAACAGTGAAACGCTCATAGGTCCGAACAGGGGACTCACAAGAAGCAGTCATCACAAAGCACGGGCGGTCCAGGCGGATGCTGGGCAGGCTAGAAGCAGTGAGAGACAGGGAAGCAGGATATGTGTGTTTCGAAACAGAGATGAACAGGATGGTGTCCAGCGGCGGGGGGGAGGGGGGGGGAATTGAGGTGTGTCCCACAAACTCACCGGTAGTGGGTATAGATGCTCTGGGTGAAGGGCAACTTCGGCGTAGACCACTGAACCACAGCAATCAGGGGAACCTCTAGGCCCTGTCAGAGGGACAAGCAGAAACATTACCTGTGTGTAATGACCTGAAGGAGAGGTTTCCTCTCCTGTTAGTCAACTCCCTGGCCTCTCTCTTCCCATTGCATTTTCTCAGCCTTTGTCCTTAAACACACCAGTCCATTGTACTCACCTCCTTGGCCCCTGGAGGGGGCTGCTCACCCGCTCTGAGCTGAAACAGGAAGTTATGTTCCTCCAGGGCACTAAGTGGGCAGGGGAAGCAGCCAGAGGTGCCAGGGAGCCGGCAGAAGGAGCCCATGGAGACTTCACCAGATTGGTGACTAGTTGAGAAGAAAGGGATCAGAGCTGGACCTTTCCCTGCCAGAGCTCTGGGCCCTGCAGCAATGCCCAACACTCTGCAGCCCCGCCCCTCCCAGGACCTCACCAGACGTTGTCCACCAGCAGCACAGAGCCGTCGGGCATGACAGGTAGATAACTGGCATTGAAGTTTGGGAGAATGCGGATATCCCAGACAGAAATTTCCTCCTGGGAGGAGCTGTTCAGCACTGTGGGAGGTAACCAGCTCAGCTCAGAGAATCTGAACTCCTCAGACCACACCAATCCTCCCCCGCCACCAAAATGGATCTATCCCCACCGTATTGTCCAGGGCCACATTGCCACCCAAGACCAGAGCCTCCAGTCTGCTCACCCTTGAGCACGGTCAAGTGTTTTCCAGCCACAGTGAACTGGCGGCACTTCAGAACTGGAGGGGGCAGCAGAGTCAGCAGGGTGCTCACTGCAGGAGAGGGCGGAGGCTGGAGATGACCGGCTGGGCGCACCTCACCTCCAACCCTCAGGTCCAGTCTTCCTTTCCCCGGATCGGGCACTTGCTGGTGTCACCCCTCCGCTGTCCCCACAAAATCCAGACACTAGCATTTCCTGTCTGCATTCTCCTCCCCACCTTGGGCCTTGAAAGCGCTCTGCTCGCCCCTGAAGGTCTCCCCAGGAGATCGGGTCTGCAGCAAGCGCAGGTAGCCTTGATCTCTGACCTCTGGTGCCTCAACCTCCCGCTTCCACACGGTCACTACAATCTGAGCACAGGGGACACGGGACCACAGTCAAGAGGAGAAACAGCCTCAGAAAGGGCGTCTCAATTAAGACAGAGCTCCACTCCGTGCCAACCTTACCTTGGCCTTAGGTGTCCCTGGGGGCAGTCTATCCAGTGAAACGGTGAGTGGGAAGATGACCTCATCTGTGGACACAATTGGTTCCTCCACAGGCAGCTGGGTTGCCAGAGGGGTTGAAGAGGTCAGGAGAGTCAAGGCCACCCGCCGCGCCCGCGTCCCCTTTAAGATCTACGGTACGTGGTTCTCGCCCTCCCCTCTCCTCATCCGTCATAGGCCTCCAGCTTCCCGCAAGCGTCCCTCTCCCCTCCGGTCTTGGGAGCCCAGCAAACCGCCCCTCCGCCCTGTGTCGTGGCGCTCCGGGCTCCTCACCGTGGTCGCTCCCCCTGAGGTAGCAGGGCCCGGGCCGTGGGTGAGGAGGGGGCTGCAGCCTCGAAACAACCCCCCACCGCCAGGGTCCCCGCCCCCCGGGGGTTCGGGATCCTGGTCGCCCGAGCCACCGCCCGCGGGCGCCCCGCCTCCGGCGCTGACCGAGGCCAGGGCGGCCAGGGCGGTCGCCAGTTCCGCCCAGGCCCCTCGGGAGCCCAAGCCTGGGCCGCCCCCGGCGCCGGACCCCGCACCGCCCCGGCAGCGCAGCACCAGCAGGAAGCGAACCGTCTCCCCTAGGTAGAGGTGGTTGCGCCGGGGCAGCGCCCGGTACCGGCCCGGGTCCCCCGCCAGCTCCGCGCGCGGCGGCAGCGGCACGGCCGGGAAGTACATCGAGTAATCGCACTGGGACTCCATGGGCGGCGCGGGCCGGGGGGGCGAGGTGGGCCGGGGCCGGCGGAGGGTAGAGGGGCCGCTAGGGTGGTCCCGGGAGCCCCGAGTCCCGACTGGTGCTGCGCGCGGCCGGGCCGGCCCGACAGACCAGCTGGGGCCGGGAACCGGGACAACGAACCCGGAACCGAGACCCCACGGGGCCGGAACCGGGGTGCAGGACCGAATGACTGGTGAGAAACCGGAAGCGGAAGGGGAGGGGCGTGGCCTCGGAGGCGCCGGAATTTGTAGGTGACTGGACTTTGGAGGAGAGGGGCGGGTGCGGCCGGGGTTAGGCTGCTGCAGAAGGCTAGAGTTCTTGGACTACGAAAAGGACCCCCCCCCCCCCGCCCCGCCAACCCCGTTTCTCCCAGGAAGATGCTCCATCCCTTTCCCTTGCCGCTCTAGAGCAGGTCGAAGTTTCAAATTATTTATTCACTGAACATTTCATTCGTAGTGAAATGAGCACAGCTCAATAACAAGTGTTTCATAGAGAGATGGACGTATTCCGATCCCTTGTGTCCCAGACTTTCTCTGTCGTACTCCATGGTTTGCTCCTCCAGAAGGCCTTCGAAAGTGCAGCTTGGACCTTCAGGGATGGGGGTGGGGTCGGGGGTGGGAAAGGGGAAGGGGCAAAAATGGGAGGGAGCCTGCTGCTCGGTCTGGGATTCCTTGGCACGGGCTGGAGGATGTAGGACCAACATTCTTATAAAAGTTCCACTGGTCCTCTGGGGAGCTGACATGCTTTCTGAGGGAAGCCAAAAGGGCATCTGGCTGCCTCACACTCATCACTGGCGCCCTATGGCTTAGCTGCTCTTCAGCCTAAGACAGTGGTTTGATGCCTAGGGGGAGGGTCGCCTTGAAGTCTTGAGGGGCAGAGAGACTGTTGGGGGGAACTGCTTGGCATCTAGCTTATCCTTGTACTGCAGCTCCGGGGTAGCCAGGCGCTCACACTCCTCCTGGTCTTGGAGGCTCAGTCCACTTCGGAGCACATAACCCAAAACCTTACCTGACCCAAACTGGAAAGGGCGGAATCGCCGGTCAGTGATGTACTTGGGGTCTAAAGCCTCACCCCCCACCAGACAGTGGTTAGCCAGGGCTTCTCGGCGAGCCCGGAGCTCCGCCACAGCACTGTCCAGCCGGCTCTGGCCATATTGCTTTATCCGGGCCCATAGACTTCGGTTGAAATGAACATAGAGAGCCCAGTCCAGGTTGTTCCAGGCTCGTGCCCGGGCAGTCAGCTGCCTTTCCTCAGTGGTCAGTCCACCATCGTCAGTGGTGCTTCTGTCCTGCCCACCTCCAGCCTGGGCGTTGTGCATAAAGCCTACCACATCATCTAGACCCCAGCACAGCGCATCTGCCAGCAGGACCAGTGACTCGTCAAAGTACTCGGCCACCAAGACCAGGTCAAAGACAGAGTCCAGCCAGGCCAGATTCCACTGGATGAAGGATGAAGACCCCAAATCTAAAGAGGCAGGGCTGGACATCTGGCTGTGACCATCAGCAACAGTGGGAACAGGATGGAAGAGAGCATTGGGATCCAGGGTGTGGGCTGGAGGGCCAGCGCCAGAAGGCAACTGGGGAGGGTTGGGGTCTCTGGAGACATGCGGATTCCCTCTCTTGGTCCTCATCTCTGGGGGGAAGGGGAGGCCAAAGTCAAACCATAGCAAGTTGCGTGCATAGTGGTCCCCCCGGGCCCCGGGTCGGTAGAAGGCTCGAGGATTGGCCAAGAAGGCAGCCAAGGATGGTGCTTTGCGGAAGGCCGATGATGTGGATTTATAGTAGGAGAAGGCAGAACGGGCCAGAGCCGCTGGGTCTCGGACAATGGAAAAGAAGAAGCTGTCAGAAGGCATGACCTGAAGTACCTGGGGAGGAGAGGAAGCGGGCATGGAGTGAACCAGGGAGGAAGAGACTAAGAGCAACCAGTGCACACCGGCCCCCCAGCCTCTTCCTGCCTCCTCCTGGCGGCTCTGCTGGGAACCCCCAGCTTCCTTCATTAGCTGCACAGAGCTTGGTAAGGTACTTGACATCTCCGAGACTCCATTTACATACCTGCAAAATGGGGACCATCATACCTTCCTTCCCAGACAATTATGGAGGTTACATGAGATAAGGATAGGAAGGAACCCAGAATATGGGGAGCTCCTAGAGAACATTTCCTCAGGGCTTTCTGTCTGCTTTGGTAACACTCTAGGAATCAAACCTTGTGTTCACTTGTCCAACAAAAACCTATAACATGTCTACTCTGGGATTCTTGGTCACAGCTCCAAGAAGGGAACTGGCTTCAGGCCTCCTCAGGAGGATCACTGGCAGCAAGTAGATAGCAACCATAATTCTATCTCAGATACAGGTGTCATGTGGGCAGGCCAAGCCCAGAATGGCTGAAAGTCAGGGCACTTGGGAGGCTCCTTGGCATCTTGGAAAGCAAGAGACATCCCTGAAATGGGCACTGGGGCGCCATGGCCACTCAGTAAGGAGCTGTTCTGAGTCTTGGGACATAAGATCCCACTTGGCAAGAAGGAAGGTGGGCATTGGGCTGAGCCACACCCTAGTGTGGTCCGGCAGGCAGTTCCACACCAGAGTCCAGCTCTGGGACTCCCTGCAGGATTTCTGCGTCTGAATGTGACTGTGGTCATTGACCGTGACTCCCTGACAAGTCCTCCAATCTGTTCGATGGATGTGGGCATGCCTGAAGGACAAGCCTGTGAACTGTGTGTCTTTGAAGGCATAGGGGAAGAGGGCAGAGAACAGTCCATGGCATCAGAGGGACCTGGAATAAAATTCCAATTCAGCCATTTACCAACTGGTGTAACTTTGGGCAGGTTATTGTACTTCTCAGAGCCTTTATTCCTCCATCAATAAATCTGGGTTAATACTCACTCTGAAGAATGTGGAAGTGCATGGAACACGGGAGGTAGGCAGTGAATGGTGGTGACAGTCATCCTAAACTCCAGAGACACCTGCCTCAGTGATTCCTCTCCTCGCTTTACTCTCAACAGTGCCCCTCACTGCCCGTTAGATCAGTTCGTGCTGCTGCTGCTTTCTTCAGCTCCAGCTCCAACAGGACTGTCTTTGCAGCCACCGCTGAAGTACTATCACTTATACACACACACATACACACACACCCCACCGCCACTGTGTCTCTGAGATGTTTTGCTCTGAGAACACCCGATATTTCCCTTACTACAAAGTGACGTCCATCCTTCGCTATAAAACCCACCTCTTGAGAAAAACCCCACCTCTTTTGATGGATATTCTCACCGCGGTTCCAAAAAACAAATACACATATGCACACACACGTGCAACAGAAGGCACTTTGGAGCAGCTGGGCCTGGGTTCAAATGCTAGTCTGCAGCTTTCTGTTAACAGAGGCCAGTCCCTTAGCCTTTCTGAGAGTGCATCTACTCATCTGTGTAGTGGGGACACATGCCTTCCTGGCAGGGTGATGATAAGATGACTACCCAGCACTCGACGTGTTCAGTGAAAGTTCTCTCTTTCCCTGGGTGTTTTCATTTGCCCACTGATTTTCCTCCTCCAAGAGCTCTCAGGTTCCTGTGTGTGTGTGCACGGATGACACGTGAGTGCGTGCACTCATCTCCCTATTTAGAACTGAGGCTAGGGGCAGGGAAGGGAGACTGGGACTGGGCTAGAGCTTGGCATATAGCTGATCCTCAGAATCTGGGAGACATGGTGAAGGGAGTGAGAGGAAGATGGGTCCGAAGGCAGTGTCTGTGCAGGGACCCTGGTGGTGTCAGTGGGAGAGGCCAGGAAAGGCCAGCGGCACCTGGAGGGAGAGTTGGCAGAGCACTGATGCCAGCAGGCTAAATGGATCAAGGAAAGAGACTCTAGTAAATTCTAGATGGGAGAAGGCAGAACTTCAGGTGCTAGAAAATTCTGAGGCAGGGACAGCTGAAGAGAAGAGAGCAGGACTCCCACCTTTGTGGGCCCCCCCAGCCCAACTTTTGGGTAAGGAGATGCCTGGGGTCTCCTCTCATGGTGGTCTTGGCTACAGGCCCGAGCCCATTTCTCCCCAGTCCCTCCCACCCCCTCACACTCCTCACCTCTTTCAGGTTGAACCTCATGTGATGACAGAGAATGTGGAAAGGGGGCTGGGTTCCTCCACTCTGAGGCCGGTAGCCTTTGACCCGAGAGGCCTGGAAAAGTCTTGGGTAGCCAAACTGGTAGCGGGCAGGGAGGGCAAAGCGCAGCCCGTGTCGGTCCCCATAGCGGTGAAGCAGACTCAGCACAGAGCTGCTCCCGGATTTATGTGTCTTCAGGAACACAAGGTGCTGCCGAGGTGGACAGGATGGAGCAGCTGGTCCCAGGGATGAGGCCCAGGAATGTCGGAGCTGCAGCCCGGGTAGCCTGGGGAGAGACGGGAGGGGAAGTGTCCTGTCCCTCACCAGCAGGTGGATGGGTGTCTCGTGGAGCCAGAAAGGCATGGAGTGTCCTCTGAGTCCCCAAGAGTCACAGCCCCAGGTGGGACAGACAAGAGCACGTGGGGCATCTGGGGGCCGTTGGGACAAGATGGGAACTCACCTCCTCTGGAAGGGACCCCACAAGAGCTGGAGGGCAAATCCAATGGTCATGAAGACTCCCAGAGCCACCCCTAGGCTCCGGGGCCCCCAGAGGCGCATGGTCCTGGTGGGAGACAGAACGCCCATGTGGCACAGGGGAGGGTGACACTAGAGAGGGACAGGGCAAGGGCCAGGCACAGAGGCAGAGACAGCTGGAGACCGCCGTGCAGCCGCGGAAGGCGCTCGTTCGAGTTCGGGGGTTCATTCCCCAGGCCTGCTCGCAGCCCTGGTTGAGTCTGCCCCCTGAGTTAGCAGATTTTTGCCTCCGTCAGCGTCTAGAAGGGAAATGAGGGGGAAGGAGGGGAATCTAAGGAGCGGGTAAGAGCCTTTGCTCGTGCTGCCGGGCAGCCACGACCTCATTGCAGGCAGGGGGGTGGGAGGGGAGCCCTCTCTACACCCAGAGCTTCCAGGTGCCCCATGACTGCGGCTCTGCTGTCAGCTGCAGCTCCCTCCAACCTCCAAGGACAGTTTTGCCCCAAGCCCCAGGGATTTGGAAGTGAAAGGAAGGAAGATCAGACCAGTCCACTCTTACCAGGGAGATGGACATCTCCAGGCCCCGGGCCACCTCCTCTGCCCCTCTGCCTGTGACAAGTCTGGATGTGGCGCCCCCCTTCCCACCCCCGAGGCTGAGAGGGGAAGCCTTAAGGAGGGCCTGACGGGGCACACGGCTTAGAAACCCAGGGAAGTGAGACCGCAGGAGCGATTTTGTAAGGAGTAAGAGTAGACCGGCTCATTTAAGCTCAGGCATTCTTTCCCTCGCACGGCGGCGCGCGCGGGCAGACCCCAGTGTGTGAGAGCGGCCTGGGGGGTGTAGGGTTGCTTACGAAGCCCAGATCTCAGCCATAACCCCCTCCGCCAAAACACACCCCCGTTCCCACTTTCCAATCCCAGCAGTGCACTCAGAGGGGATTGAGAGGGTGGGGCTGGGGAGAGAAACTCTGTGACACAAAGATAACAAGACAAGAAAAGTGGACGCTGAGCTTTGGAATTCCTTCTCAGGCCCCAGCTTCCCAATCAATTGGGAGTCCGGACCTGCCCCTTCATTCCAACCCACAGCCACTGGCCACAGTCCGTCTTTCAAACAAGCCCTGACAGCCCCCTTCCAGGATGAGCCCAAAGCGACCCCAGGCAGAGAACGCACACTTGCTACCCAGAGACCTGCCCCCCTCTGGCATCACCCCCTGGTTTCCTCCCCCAACCCAGCCCCAGGGTCCTGACCCGCACCGCGCCCCCGCCCATGCTTTAATTTCTTGTCTTCCTTCCATCCATCTCTGTCTCCTCCCATTACCTCCAATTCCAGCCCTCGGACCCCTCCAGCTTTGGGGATTGCTCAGTCTGTTGCCAGCCCTGGGTTGGCTCCCTCTGGGGTTCTCTGTGAAACCCCTCATGACTCCTCCCATCAATTCTAGGGTCCTTCCACTGATGTAGGCCTCAGCTTCGCTTGCCGACTCACCAGGCCACCTGAGGAGCAGCTGGGAAATCGGGGTCTGGCCCTCCCGCCTGCCCCAGCCACCGCCCGGTTCCTCGCTCAGCTCAACTTTCCCCATAAACTTTCTCAGCGCCCAGGCTCCTCCCCCTCCCTCCCTTTGTCCTGCCAGTCCGTGCAGCTGATTCGGCTTTGACCGAATTCGGCGTCTCTGGGTCTCTCCTTCCCCGCATCTTTCCTTCTCTTTCAGGGCACCCAGCCTGCCCTTAGAAGACACTTCTACCCTCCTTTCGCTATTGTACTTTTTCTTTCAGCTTTCTGCAGAACAGAAGACTCATTCAGGCGACTGAAAGAAAAAAGAAAAGACGGTAACAGAGTTGAAAGCAGACATTATCGAGGATATGACAAGGTAGCCAGAGGAACCTTCACAGAGAAGAAGGAGGTGGGGGCCAAGGGGGGCCCACCCACCCTGAAGGCAGAGAGCAGTAGTATGGTGATATTAATGATGCCTTGGGTCCAAAAGTTTTGCTAGTCTCCAGAATTCTCCCCATTTTGCAGATAGGTATTCAGACCCAGAGGGTGGACAGCTTGCCCAATTCAATCCCAGGGGACAGGTTTCAAGGAGGCAGAAAATGAACTGCTGGTCACAGAGACTCTGGGGCTAAAGGTACAGAAAGTCACACACCGAGTCCAACAAATTAGCCATTTATTTTACAGAATAAACACTGAGTTGAACACTGAAACATGAAATGGGGATACTTGTGAAGGATGTGGATGGCAGAGACCATGAAATGTGGGTTTTTTTTGATATTTTAGTTTAAGAAAGTGATACTGAAAAACTCAACAGAATCCAGCCCCATAGATCCTGACATCCTAGTCCCCTGCCCTGCACCCCATAAGCGCCCAGCTTTGTCAATTTCTGAGTTTCTGAGACCGGGTGCCCCACCCACCCCACTCTCAACTTCTTTCAAACCCCACCCCACCAACTGCAACTCTGAAACTCCTCCCTTTCTCCCTGTTGGGGCTCACCAACAACCTAACCATAGAGGCTGGGTTGGAGAGACCATACCTCCTTCCTAAATAAATACCCGCCCCCAGCCCTTCCTCCCCAGATACCAAATGAAAAAATAAATATTGTGAACACCCACCCCCCAACCCACCAATGGAAATCTCCTGGATTTGGGGCCCCAGCCATTCACCCAAAACGTCCCTCTCTACCCTCTCTGCAGCCGCCTTCGACTCCTCTCCCGACCCAGCTGATGGGGGAGAGGGGAAGGGCCATGAACCCTTCCGATGCCAGGGCACCCCTCCCCTGTTATCGAGGTCCAAGCAGGGCTAGGGCTAAGAGGAAGAGAATGAGGAGGGGTTGTGTGTGAAAACCAACAGACGTCCCTCCAGTCCTGCTCCGGTCCTGGCTGTGGCGGATAATGACACCTCCTCCTTTGCCCCCAGCACCTTCCCTTCGAGGAGGGCGAGGAGCTCGCGCTGGAGGGGCCACAGCTGCTGCGCCAGCCATCCAGTCATCTGCATAGTGTTGTCCCTCTCCAGAGCCGCTAGCGTCCTCTGGAAGGAGGGGGAGGATCGGAAACAGGGATGGTGAAGGGAAGTAGCGTGAGAAGGTGCAAGAAACAGCCACAGGCAAGGAGGAAAAGAACTCGAGACAAAAACAGTGAAAGGTTGGGGCAGGGGCAGGCAGGATGAGAGGAGGAAGAAAGTGAGTGACAGGAAGGCGAAGAGAGAGATCAGACAGACATGGAAATAAGGCAACGAGACACAGGAAGAGACGAGACAGAGACAAAAAAGAGCGACAGATGGGGAGAGAGGATAAACAGGAAAAGACAGAGAAAACAGACAACAGAAGCAGCGAGCAGACGGAAAGAGGAGTGGGGGAGGAGAGACAAAGAGAGACGGTGGGAGTGAGGGGAAAAAATGTATGTCAGTGCCTTGCATCTCTGGCAAATTCTACTTTGGGGAGCCAGCCCCGTGGCACCCGCACCCCACTTCCCTGCCCCCAGACTCTTCCCACAGCCCACCCTCGGGAGCTTCCCATCGCTCTGTAAGAATATTTTGGTGTCTCCCCCAAGGGACCGTGAAATCAAGGGTAGAGATCTTCTCCTTGGTCTTCCACTCCCTACCTTTGAGGTAAGCGCTCAATACAGGCGTGTGAACTGCGTGAGTGAACGAATGAATGGTAACTGAGACACGAGGGGAGGGACAACAGACGCAGGGGGCGGGGCTGCGGGTTGGCCTGAGTCCAATCGCGGAAAGCGGGGCGGAGCGAGGTCCTCGCGGCGTCCCCGGGTCTCACCCCAGTCCTCCAGCTCCAGGTCGCGTCCCAGGGCGGCCGCTTTCATCCTGGTTGTGGTGGCCCGGAGCTGCAGCCGCCGCCTCCGCGTCTGGAGGTCGGGGCTTGAGGCTTCTGCATCCAGCTCTGGGTTGTCGAGCTTCCCGGCCTGGAAGCCGACCACGGGCGACAAGTACCTGCGAGCAGAGCAGCCCCAGAGGCTCCCGCCCCACCCCGCCCCAGGAGTCAGCCTCGCCCGCCCGCGCCCCCGCAGCCCACCGCCCGGCTCTCACCGGCCCGGTCCAGCTCCGGTCCAGCAAGGCGCCGCCTCCTGCGAGAGGTCCGCCGCCACGCGGGGGTCCCCGCACACAGTCTGGGGCAGCCCGGCCCAGATGCCCCTCACACGGCCCAGACGCTCGCGGAGCTCCCACACCTGGACGTAAAGAGAGCCGGCCGGGCAGAGATGGAGCGCGCGCCCCTGTCCCCCGCGCTTGCGCCCCTGCCGCGGCCGCCCGCCACTCACCAGCCGGGGCAGGCTAGCGCCTGCAGCCGTCGTCGGCCGCTCCTCCTCCGCCGCCGCCGCCGCGGACCAGAAGCGACCCACCTCCTCCCTTGGGGCTGGGGCACGGCGGGCGCGAGCCCGCGCTGGCTGGGGGCTCCCGCATTCCTGGAATACCTTCGGCACCGGGAAGAGACCCCACACACAGTCATCCCGCGGTAAAACCCACACCCCAACACGCCAAACGTCCTTGACACCCCAGTTTATCCAGAGACCCTACAGTGTCTCCCTAACACCCCACACTGTCCTCCCACCCCAGGGCCTCCCCTCTATGCTTCTCCCTCCTGTCCTCCCGCCAACTCCCAATCTGACATTCTCACCCTTCCTGTGGCCCCTGTACCTGGGCTGACACCCCTACACTGTTCTCCTGCAAATGCATCAAGCCTTCGGAGATCTTCACCCCGATGGACTGGGCTGCCAGCTCAAAAGAAAAGGGGCCTTGGATCTTGTCGGCTAGGAACAGGAGACCATCTTGAAAGAGGGTAAGACGGAGAAAGGGTTAAATGAGGGGCTGTACAGGGAGATAGATACTCACTGAAGTGGGATGTTCCCACAGATCCTGACCCAGGCCTTGGAGGGGAGCCGCGGATCTTAGATTGGGGGGAGGACTGACATGAGAAGAGCCCCCCTCATCCTCTCCACTCAGCACTGCTGAACACTCCCTCCCCAGTCCACCCTGCCCACCCCACACAGCCAGCCATCTCAGGCTGTCCTGAATCCCCTCACCCAGATAGGGCCCCCAGTCAGGATCCAGTCCTTGGCTGCCGATACAGCCATAGGCCACGTTGAGGCAGAAGCCCCGGCAGGGTGGCAGCGAGGGCACCCCCCGGCAAAGGGGGCAGCCTGTCAGACGCATCACAGCCCGCTTGCAGCCTTCGGACAGCGGCATCTGGGAGCAGAGAGCAGGGCTGTGTCATCCACAAACACTTGGCTGCCCTCAGCCAAGCCTGGTGCTGGGCACAGAGAGAAATCAAATACCCCATCCCACCTTTCCTAGGCTCTAAGTGTGAAGCTGGATGTGAACCTCTAGGGTTGATGACCCCACGCAGCAGCAGGAGTGACCCCAGGACTGCGCCAGATCTGAGGAGGGAGGCTCCTAGGGGCCGGGCTGCACATCCTGCTTCTTGGGAGAAATGGACTAGAGGGGCAGTGAGGGGCCTGAGAATAGGTTCAAGGACAAGAGTGAGCCCATCATGGTTGAGAGGAGAATGAGGATACAGGAAGTAAGGCTGGGAGGCCAAGGAAAGAATGGGTAGTCGAGAGGGCCTTGAAGCCCAAGCCAGGAATCTGGCCTCTAGGAGGGAGCCACGGAGGGGCCCTGGAGAAAACCAGGGGGGCCAATGGGCCAATCTCAGAGAGGGTATGGAGATGAGCAGGTCCTGAGAGGCTGGCAGAGGGTAAGAGTCATCAGAGGGCAGAAGAGGGTCAGAGGTGGGAAGAGTCATGGGTCATGACACAAGAAAGACTCCAGTCTTCCTGATTTACCCAGGATGCCAGGGCTTCATGGCTGATAAGGGAAGGCCAGGCCTCTCCTGCCAGCTGACACCTGACTCTTCTTCACAGGGCCTTTCCCACTTCCTCTCCCTCCCTGGGCCCCACCCATACTCAAGGCCCTTCTAACCTTAAGTGTTTCGCTGACCACATTTCTTCCAGTCTCCAGGCCCTGGACAAAGGCCCGGGCCGCCACCAGGGCCCGGGTTATCTGGAGGAAGGGAAAGGGGAGAAAAACCACCAGACTGTTGAAGGTCAGTCAACACTGGGGCCAAGAGACTGCACCAAAGGGATGAGCAGTGGGGATAAGGTTTGCAGGTTATCTTGGGGTGATTAGGAATGTCAGGTGGTTCCGGGAGGCAGGTTCAAGAAGATCAACGAATTCAGAGTCTGGCAGGACCAAGGGGAACTGGGCTTGGGAAGAAGTGGAAGGGTTACATTTTACAGGACTTGGAGATAGAGGGACTTATATTGGAACAAATGCTGAACCTGAAGCCAGGAGACCTGGGTGTGAAGCCTAGCTCCACCCCTTACTGGCTGTGAGACCTTAACCTCTTCAAGGGTCAGTCTTCTCATCTGTAAAATAGGAATGTGAACATCTACTTCATAGAGTTATGACAATTAAATGAGATACTATAAGTGAAAATCCTTTAATAGTGTTGAACCAGCGTTCAGTACAGTCACAACTCACACTCACACTACACAGCTGAACCAGAGGAAGTCAAGATATTGGGAATAGGGATGAGTTGTCAGAAAGGGGGGGCAGGGAGCAAAAGCAGATGAGTGGGTGAGCCACTAGGATGAGACTAGGACACAGAATTGGGGGGCAGGGCTCCAGTCAAAGGAAACAAGGAGAGCTGGGTCAGGCAGAGGTGACTGGGGCGACTGGGGCATGAAAAGGGGGTCACTGAGTTGGAGGTGAGTGGTACACAGTTCAGAGGTCACTAGGTCAAAGGTGGCTGAAGCTCAGGCCTTGGGGCCCCTCACCTGCAGGCGGAGGCGGCGGGGTGAGTCCCCAAAAGGCTTCAGAGAGTCATCAGCAGAAGAGGCCAGGCGTGTGAGGCAGAACAGGTAGTCGGGGGAGAAGATGTACTGTGGGTGCAGCAGGGGGAACATTTTCTCCAGGAGCTGAGCCCAGAAATCCACCAAGGCATCATCTAACCCCTCACCGGACCTCTCATAGTAGTCCCGTAGCCGAGAGAACAGACCACTGAACAAGGGGGTGTGCTGGGTATACAGGCGGCCGAAGGAGCGGTGGAAGAGCATGGACAGGGAGTGCTCGGCTGAGGAGAGCATCTCCCGAAAAACCTCTGTGGCAAGTGCAGAAAAAGAGGTGTGAGGTGGGATGAAGCCAGAGAAGGATGGAAAAGTAAAAAGGCAGAGGCAAGAAGAAATGGGCATGGGGAGAAAAAAGAAAAGACAAATGAGTTAGAAATTAAGCAACCCTTAGCGGTCTGGGCAGACTGGGGGTGGGGGGGTGGGGCAGGACCCTGTGAGAGCATAGGGTGGGGATGTGGGGGCTAAACCAGGGCTGGAGTGCCTTTGGGATGAGTCAGGAGTAGGTACAGGATGCTTGTGGGGGTCATGAGCTCAGAGAGAAGGTATGAAGCCAGGTTTGGGGGTGCCAGGTCCTCACCATCAAATTTTCTGTGTCGGGCAGCCAGTGTGTGAACCAAGAAGGAACCATTCTCCTCCACCAGGCCTCGGAAGGTGGCCTCAGTTTCCCAGGTCAGCCTCTGCTCTATCTCACTGGAACAGCAAGTGTACTCCTGAGGACAAATCCGGAGGTGTTCACCTGGACAGAGGAGACACGAAGGAAAGGTGGAAAGTGATGTCATGAAATTCCTTCCTTCTCCTGCCCATCTCTGGGGGCCATCCTTTCTCTTCCAGCTGTCTGGTTTCTTTTCTATTGTCTGCCACCTCATTCCTACCTGGTCCTACCCCCTCCTTATTGTCCCCTCACCCATCCCAAGTTCACTGCCTTTAGGCATGGGATCAAATAGGAGTGGGTCAATTTAGTGATCAGAGGGTCCTCAGGTAGCCTGCCTAACATCACACACTCCAGGCCTCAAAGGACATACAGATGGTTTCAATGGGAAGAATGGGGTTTGGAGGGGTGGGGTTATCTGGTAAGAAAGCAAGTATTATCATACAAGGGACTCATGGAAATAGCGAGGGAAACAAATTAGGCTGTGAAGAAAAAAACACAGAGGGGTTGCTAATTATTAGAAAGGGATTCCTGGGGTGAGGGTGGAGTAAGAGAGCTGTTATTTGAAGGGGAGTGTTATTGTGATCCTGATAAAGAAGTTCCGGAGGAGAATAGACATTATTACCGTGAGAGGAAAAGATTATTATAACGGCCACTCTGAAAGGGAAGAGAGTTATTGTGAGATGGGGAGGACCGGCCCCCGCCCCCTCCCTCGCCCCCAATTCTCTAGTCTCCCTCTTTCTCCTCACCTGAGATCAGGGCGGGAGGGAGTACGCTTAAGCTATATCCCCGGGCCCCCAGAATCTGCCGGGTCTCAGTGCAACTCCGGGTGACCTTTGCCTCGATACCGGGTCCAGGACCAGGACCGGGACAGAGGGGCAACAGCAGAAGCAGAAGAGAGCGCAGCGCGTACATAGCTGCTGCTGCCACCTTGGGACCGCAAAGTGGGTCGTAAGGAGGAAAGAAGAGCCGCCCGAACTCAAAAAGCCGGTTCTCTGCCACAGGACTGTCCCGCCGGCCAGAGAAAGAGCGCGACCTCCGAAAAGTGGACCGGGACCACGATCGCTGGACCAAGGCGGCATCTGCCGAGACAATGGGAGCGGGGAGCCGGACAGGAGGCGGGGCCCGGGGCGGGGCCCCGCCAATAATGGTAAGGAGCCGAGTTTAGGGGCGGGGTCAAGGAGAAATGAAGCCAATGTACTGGGGAAGCTCGGCCGCGGGGCGGGACTCGGCAGGACTAGGAGGTTAGGGGAGGGGTGTGGTCTTCCTCTGAGGCGTGGCTATCTACATCTAAAGGCGGGGCCTAGGTGGAACCCAGCCTATGGTAGTTGAGAAGCCAGATTAAAGGAGTTACTACTAGGGCAGTGTGAAGCCCAGCCAATAGAGGGGGAATTTGGGGGCCGGGCTGGGGCGGAGCCAGGAGGAGCCGAGTTAAAGCAGGTGGCCAGCGCGCGGGAGCCCACGTGATACGGCTGCAATCTAGAGAGCTCGTGGCCGCACGAGGCTGCTGGAGTGGCGTGGCTAGAACGTGGTGAGCACGAGCTGGCACACGCTCAAGTCTCGCGACAACTTGCAACCCTAGGACGAGCCGTTGGGCTCGCGCCTGCGCACGACAGGCTTCGCGCCTTCCCGCGTTTTTCTGGATTCGTCTGCCACCCAAAGGGACGGGGGCGTGACCACAGAGAACTAAAGGGACCCGAGACGGTGACTTTTCCTCAACGCTGCTCGGCCAGAAGTCGCTGTCCCGGGCTGTCACAGTGAGGCTCCCCTTTCACCCAGGCGTTCCCCGTCCCCCGCTCTCCAGTCCTGAGAGAAGACCCTCCCTCCCCCATGGCTTCTTCCACAGAGGCCAGGAATCCCAGCCCCGGAAGACAGATAATCACTCGAGCGGTTAGACGGCTCTGTAACCCAAATAAACTAGCCCAGGCTGGGCTACAGAGCCTCTCTTCTAGAGAAGTGGAGAACGAGAGCTTTCCGTGACTCCTTCAGCGTTTCCGGCCCGGTTTTGATGGCGCCTCCAGCCCCAAATCGCTAAGCGCGTCCCAGTCTGGTCCTTGTCGGGGGCAGGTTCTAACGTTGCAGGAATGGAAGTTTATGTGCCTTTGTAGGGGGATGGGGGGTTATTTTCTTATTTTTCTTGTCTTTTGTTTGCCCCGTGGGAGCTGGTTCCGTTTCACATGATTCTCTCCTCTGAATTGTGGGGAGAGAAGGGTGTGTTAAACTACCCTGGTGTGTGCCTTGGTCGACGCTTGGGGAGCACCTTCAAACCCAAGGATGGCGTTGGGACGGTGGCGTCTTTAACTTCCTGATGCCTTGGGTCAGGACCCTCTCGGTTGTTTTTTAGGCTTTTTTTTTTTTTTTAATTGACGTATTTAAAAAAAAAAACTTGTTGTGCCAATCTCTGCTGTACAGCAAAGTGACTCAGTTATACACAGACATGCATTTTATTTTTGCTGTGGATTATTTTTGAAGTCTTTAAAAAATAATTCGTTATATATTTTTGGCTGGGCCTTCGTTTCTGCCAAGGCTTTTCTCTAGTTGTCGCGAGTAGGCGCTACTTTTTAGTTGCGGTACCAAGGCTTCTCATTGCGGTGGCTTCTTTTGTTGGGGAGCGCAGGCCCTAGGCCAAGTGGGCTTTAGTAGTTGCGGCTCCTGGGATCTAGAGCACAGGTTCCTTAATTGTGGCGCATGGGCTTAGCTGCCCAACAGCATGTGGGGTCTTCCTGGACCAGGGATGGAACCCATGCCACCTGCACTGGCTGGCGGATTCTTTATCACTGAGCTACCAGGGAAGCCCCATTTTTAAAGTGTTTATTGGGTAACAGTATTGCTTCTGTTTTATGTTTTGGTTTTTTGGCTGGGAGGCATGTGGTATCTTAGGTCCCTGACCAGGGATAGAACCGCTGCCCGCCCACCCCCCACCCCCCACCCCCATCGGCAGGTGAAGTTTTAACCACTGGACCCGGCGGGAAAGTCCAAAACATACACATTAAAAAATTTTTTTTATTCTTTTCCTTTATGGTTTATCTATAAAGCTGTGCTTTTCTGTTTTTTTTTTTTTTTAATTGACGTATAGTTGATCTACAGTGTATTATCCCTCTAATTTTGCGCCCCCTACCCCCACTCCCTGAGTTCCAGAGCCATTCCCATGTAAAGAAGGGGGATCGTTGGAGCTGGGAATGGAGACGTGGTGGGTCAGGACGCCTTCCTCCCTTTTCCCTTTTTCCCGAAGCTGGACCACCATGCCCACCCTTCGGTCGTCGTCCTCCCGGTACCACAGCTCCTCCTCCCCGAGCAGCACGTCCTCGCCGCTGCGCAGAGCGGTAGCGGGTGGACGGAGGAGCGTGTCTGCTGCTTCTAGTTCTTCTGTGTCTGTCGCTATGCCCTGCGATGACGGGGACTCGAAGCAGACTTCAGAGGGGTGAGTGGAATTGGTGAGAAATGCGTCGTCCTCAGGTTTTTCCCATTTTCATTTTCCAAACGAGCAAACTGGCAACACATGTGTGACTGTGAAACGCTAGGAGATGCTGTGCTGGTTCAGAACTGTGACCCACGCCTGCCGCCAGCTCTGCTGGGTGCCTTTCTGCTGCCTTAGGTGTTGGAAGCCTCGAGAATAATCCATCCTGTTATAAATCCATCATCCATCTTGTCTAAACTTTTCTTGAACACGTTTGTATGTTCAACAGGGACAGCCTCTGGTAAGGGCCCAGACATGGGGGAAAGGGAAAAGAGTTCTTTATTTGGTGCCAGAAAACTAGTATATCCTTTTTAGTTGGTGTCCTGTAATTCCTTCATTTAGGGTTGTAGAAACAAGTCATCACCTGTTAGCATTTATGAGCTTATTCTGTGACAGTTATAAGAGTACATCCTGGGTTAAAAAAAATTGTTTTTTTAATCTTTCCAGGAAAAAAAAAAGAAGTCTCATACAAGGTCTAATTTATCCCCTGGTAATTTTTTTTTATTGAGGTATAGTTGATGCATGATATTATATAAGTTTCAGATAATACAGCATAATGATTCACTATTTTTAAAGTTTATATTTCAGTTATAAATATATCTCCTGGTAATTTTAATTAGTCTCTTGTAAATCATTGTGCTGTTTAGGACCAGGTTATATATATTTTGTACATTTTAATCAGTAAGAGGTGAATTTGTTTTAAGGGCTGAAATTTAACACCAGGCACATATTAATCTCCTGTTTGTGTATTAGTATTAATCAAACACGATTTCCTGACCCATGCTAATTTTTCTCTGCACAGCAGTTATCCCCCTGACTGCCTACGTGAATATCTTTTTTTTTAATGTGGATATTAGGAAAGAGTTTGGAGAAGGAAATGGCAACCCACTCCAGTGTTCTTGCCTAGAGAATCCTGTAGGTAGAGGAGCCTGGTGGGCTGCTGTCCATAGGGTCACACAGAGTAGGACACGACTGAAGCGACTTAGCAGCAGCAGCAGGAAAGAGTTGTGCTTCATCTCCCTCAGTGCCTCATTCTTCATTTCCAATGCTTTAAGTGAAAGTTTTCCTTTAAGACATTGTCTCTACTTCCTGGCAACAGTCAGCTCATCTCTCCTTAAAATCTGAATATATTTTTCTCATGGAGAGGGGTGTATAGTTAGAGAAATTATAATTCATTTATCCTTTTATATATAGGGACTAGGGTGTTGTATCTAAGCAGAACCACACTCCTTCATAGGGATAGTGAATCTTTGTCAGCTGGTGAAGGCAGTGATTTCGAAGACAGCTTGAGACGAAATGGGAAGAAGAGAGCAGCAAAACGTCCACTCAAACCAACCCCAGTGAGTCAGTTTTGTTTTTGAACCTGGTCTGGGAAGCAGCTAAAGAAAACCTAGAAGAGGCTCAGGTGACATGCTTGATGAAAGGACAGGGCTTAAAGAGTATTAAGGGACAGAAGTAGAAAGAAGGCAGATTTTGAAGAGCAGAGAATACAGTATTAGGGTATAGAGGAACAGGAATAGGGTTAAGGAACTTTTAAAAGGAGATAAGACTAGAAATAATAAAGTTTACAATATAAAAATCCTTGATTTCTAAGCTGAGACAGTAACTCAAACTCTGCTGTGGAATTAGCTTAAGCCTAACTGTGATTTTGATGAGAGTAAGTGTTAATGTCACTTTTACTTTTTAAAAACATTCATGATTTCTTATTACTAACTAGGCAAAACTTCCAAAGAAGAGGTCCCAAACAGTACGTGCTAATGGTCAGAAAGAGTCAGAGCCACCAGCCAGTGATCTCTTTGATGCTGTGAAAGGTGCCAAAAGTGACATGCAGGTAAAACAGAGTATCTCACGCTGGTGGAGTGATAAGAACAGATGGTACAAACTTGATTTAGTGAACATAACTGGTATCAAGAGAGGCAGATTAGGCCACAGGGTGAATCCGTAGAGTGATGTAAGGGAGATCTTGCATGAGGGGGAATGTTCCTTTCCTAATACTATCACAGAGGAGGGTAGGTCTTGCCTTTATTGATTGATGGGAGGGGCAAGGAAAGGCATTGGATAATTTAGAGAAGCAGCTTGGATTCGGGTGGCAACGTGTTCACCCCTGTCACTTTTAGCTCCACTTTGACAATTATACCTATCCACTCTGCCTGTGTCTCCTTTAATAAGAGAGATTGATTCATATTTATTGTCAGTACTGATATTTTTCAATTTATTTCTACCATCTTAAGTGGTTTCGCTTTATCTTGCCTTTTCTGTTTCTCTTTCCTCTTCTCTTTTTTCCTTTTGAATGTTTTATCTCATACAAGAACCTAAGCACATTTTAATTCCAGTTAGACCTTACAGTTTACATACTGTTTGGGTTTTTTTTTTTTTTTTGGCAGTGCCAAATGACTTTCGGGATCTTAGTTCCCTGACCAGGGACTGAGCCCGTGCCCCATACAGTGGAAGTGCAGAATCCTAATGACTGGACTACCAGGGAAGTCCCCTTACATGCTGTTTGTTGTACAGTGTTTAAGTTCTGTCCTGTCCTTCTCTTCCAAGTAGACATCATTGTTTTAAATAATGTTTGTTTATACTTATCTACATTTTAATCATTTTTTGTTCATCATTTCTTCTTTTAAAAAATATTTATTTGACTGTGCTGGGTCTTAGTTGCGGCTCTCAGGATCTTCAATCTTCATTGCAGTATGCAAACTCTTAGTTGCATCATTTCCTTTCAAATCAGAAATCTTCCACACAGAATCATTCTCTTGCTGTCCAAAGTTTTATGTTTTAAAATTTCTTTTAGATAGAGTTTATTAACAAACTCATTGTTTGCTTGTATAAATGTCTTTTACCCTTGTTCTCAAAAGGTTGCTGGGTATCAAATTCTAAGATGACTTTTCTTTCGGCACATTAAAAAGATTATTCCACTGCCTTCTAACTTCCTGTATTGCTATTGAACATCAGCAATCAGTCTAAGTGCTGTCTAATGCAACAGTCTCTAATGCTGGAGATGTCTGTATCACTGTTGTCTGGTACAGTATTCCACCAGCCACATATGGATTTTTGATATGTGGCTGGTGTGACTGAGGAACTACATTTTTAATGTTTGATTTAATTTAATAACCATATACAGCTGGGACTGTTTTTGTGCACATCTAACTTGTAAATGCTTTTGTTTGTAGATGTTAAATGCATGTCCTTTGTAAGTAATTTTTTTTACTTTAACAGTTTTCAAGACTGTTTTGCTTTTGTGTTCTTATGTATTATCAGATGTTCAGAGGTATAAACTTTTCTTTTCATGCTTGAGGTCAGTTAGGTTCCAGGCTCTGAGGACTGGTGTCTTTTGACAACTATGCAGAATTCTTTTTCAATGTTGCCTCTTTCTCATTCTGTTAATCCCCTTCTGGAATTCAATTAGACATCATTAGAAATTCTTGCTCTTTTCCATGTCTTAATAACTTTTTTCCTTATTTTTATTTGTCTCTCTGGGCTATATTAAGTCTTTGACTTAGTTTTCTACTTCACTCATGTTGTGCTGTATCCAATCTGTTTTTAATCCATTCATTGAAATTTCAAATTTTATTTATTATATCATGCACTTCTACACATTTTGTTTGACCCCTTTCCAAAGTTAATTGTTCTTTCTTGTATTTTCAAGCTTCTCTTTTATTTAATCATGGAAATAATAATTTTATAATCTGTGGTAACTTCAGTGTTTGAAGCCTGTGAGTGTAACTCTGTCTGTTTGTCGGCTAGTTGTTAGTTTTAGTGCTTGTTTCTTTGTTGGGGTCTTTGTTGCTGGGTGCAGGCTTTCTCTAGTGGTGGCAAGCAGAGGCTGCTCTCTAGTTGCAGTGCGCAGGCTTTTCATTGTGGTGCCTTCTCTGGTTGCAGAGCACGGGCCGTGGAGTGCAGGTTTCTGTAGTTGTGGCATGCATAGGTTTATTCGCCCCATGGCATGTGGAATATTCCCAGACTAGGGACTGAATCCGTGTCCCCTGCATTGGCAGGTGGATTCTTAACCACTGGACCACCAGGGAAGTCTGAAGAATCACTTTTAATTAAATTCTGATTGAAATTATTTTGATTTTATTGGTAAGGTGGATCTGGACTGCAAATCCAGATGTGAGGACTGGCTTATGGTTATGAATTCTGAAGGAACAATTCTTTTTTTCTTCTACCCCACACTAAGGTCATAACAAGCTAGTTGTCTTGCTTCCCTTCAGACCTGTAAATCTATTTCTCATTCTTGCTTTCATGAAGGTATGCGTCTTTGCAGGAGCCTCCTTTTGGACTACTCTCTTTGGAAGCCCTTTAGCCTTTGTCTCCTGTGCTCTACATTCTATGCATCCATCTGGACAGAAAGTTAGGGTTCCCGGGGTTTAGTAGACCCTCAGCAAAAGTCAGCTTGCTTATCTCCCAGAATTGCTACCTTCACTTCCATTTTTGGTTTTATGGAATTCTGCCTTTCATTCTCGTTTAGTAGTACATCATTTTAAAAGATGTTTTTAATATTTTAATCAGAAGTTTAGATGTTTCAGTTAGGAAGCTTATACAGAATTTCTAGTCTATCATATTGCCAGAAATAGAAATTACCCACACTGTTTTCCTAGTCTTTGGTCGATGAGTGGCTGGATAGCTACAAGCAAGACCAGGATGCAGCGTTCCTGGAGCTCGTTAACTTTTTCATCCGGTCTTGTGGATGTAAAGGTGAGGAAACTACCCTTTTCTAACCCCCAGCCTTTCTCATAAAACTTTTTCTTTGTGAATATGAGTAGGATTAGGCATTCCTAAAAAGAGAGGGTAAAGTGTAAGAAAAGTTTCCTTTGTTTAACTAGTACCAACTACACTGTTGATTGGTAAATAGGGAAGTGATCCAGTAATGGAATGTATTGGTTTGGAGACAGAATCCTTTGGAGAAAAATAAACATACTAAAGTGATGATGTTTACAGATTTGGACCATCAGACCTTTCTTTCCTCTAAATAATCTTTTCTTATCCCTTATTTCTAAGCCATTTCATCTCATATTTCTCTACTGAAACTGTGGCCCCAGGTCCCCAAAGGCCATGACCTAATTTACTGAGGCAGATAGTCTTATAAGACTGCAGGTTGTATTATAAGAACCTGGCATAGTTTTCTTGCTTTCTTTTTGTTTGGAATATTTCTTTTTAACTGTAGTTTTCTGCTGTTTGATTCCCTGGGGTTTTCTAGACAGGTTGCCTTATATCAGATATTCCAGTTAGATGGTGGCACATTTATGACTAGGATTCTGGTCTTCTGATTCCCCACCTGAGCTCTTTTCAGTGTATTTTTAAGATCATCTTCAAATGTTTATGTAAATGGTCATGGTATCTGTTATTTCCCTTCTAAGTATCTCATCTCCATTCCTCAGGCACTGTGACCCCTGAGATGTTCAAGAAGATGTCTAACTCAGAGATCATCCGGCACCTAACCGAACAGTTTAATGAGGTGGAGGAAGACGATCCAGGATTCTCTAGCCACCGTTATTGCAAAATACAAGGCCCATTACCCTCTTCTTTTCGATTCTGGGAAATAGGATAGCTTTTGGAAGGAGGGATTTAATCTCTTGGGAGCAAAAGGGACCTATACACATTATCCGAATGTGCCTACAGAGTTGAGAATAAGATATATATTTTTTTACTATATGGTTGGGTTTTGACATCCAGTCTCTGTGACTCCATGGATCTGGTAGTAACTCTCCCATCTTTTTCATGAACTCTTCTTTAGGATTCAGGAGACTATCCTCTGACAGCTTCAGGCCCATCCTGGAAGAAGTTCCAGGGAAGCTTCTGTGAATTTGTGAGGACATTGGTCTACCAGTGCCAGTACGGCCTCCTCTACGATGGCTTCCCCATGGACAACCTCATCTCCCTGCTCACTGGCCTCTCAGACTCCCAGGTCCGTGCCTTCCGTCACACCAGCACCCTGGCTGGTAAGCAGTCACTGTTAACTCTGTAAGTGTTCTCATGGGGGTTGGTAGAACTTCCCTCTGTTCTCTAGTCCTGGGTCATCTTTCCTGCCTGCATTCTAGCTGTTTACTTCAGGGTCATGCTTATTTTGTCCTGAACCTTCATCCAGTTTCTCACTAGTGGGATTGTTAAAAGGGGTGGATCACAGTGACAGTTTCCAGCTTTAACATGTTTCTCAGAGCTCACTGAGAACAGGCTAAGGATTAAAAGCAGCCCAAAAGAGGGAGAGAAAAAGCCCACTCCAGAACAGTGAGTCTTAGGATTTTAGGGTCACCCTGCTCTAGCTTTTCTTTTTCACTGCTCCTTTTTCCTTCTTTTTTGAACATACCATCCCTCCTCTGACTTAATGATTTTCTTACCTTGTTTTTACTGACTCAAGCCATGAAGCTGATGACCTCCCTGGTAAGAGTTGCCCTCCAGCTGAGTCTGCACAAGGACAACAATCAGCGTCAGTACGAGGCTGAACGGAACAAGGGGCCGGGACAGAGAGCGCCTGAGCGTCTCGAGAGCCTGCTGGAGAAACGCAGAGAGGTGAGCTATTTCCCTGCCTCCTGCTCCGCTCCTGCGCTTCCATCACAGCTGCTTATCACACCGCCTTATCAGCCCCCAAGCTTCTCTCTCCCAGGCAAGCTTTCAGACTGTGATGATGGAGTTTGGCAGTAGTTTAATAGACCCATCCTGTTAGAGGCCATTGTATGTTCAGCTTGTTTCTGGGATTTGGGCTCAAGAGAGCATTTCTAGTTAGAGTAAATTTTAAAAGTTCTCTGTAATTCCACTTTTGCTCAGTTTCTATTGTCTGCGTTCATTATCACAAGTATTTAAGTGTTGTGCCTGCATCTTGTGCAAGGAATTAAGCATTGACTTTCATCTCAAGTGTATGGTATGCAGGAGTGCTGGGAGGCCAACTGCTGGTGGAGGAGGCCAAGTTTTCAAGGAATGGAAAGGACACAGGCCTGTCGTTCACTCCTGGATTTAAATTCTGTTCCAGTTAGCTACTAGCTCCATGGCCTTATGTAACCTCTAAGCTTCAGCGTCCTTTCCTTTCAAAAGGAGGTAATTGTTTTTGTGATGACTAAATGAGATGAGTAAATTGCCTACCCAGGCACATAGTAGGTACTTGCTTTGATTCCTTTTAAACCTGAAGACCACCACCAGAGGACATAACCCCCAACAAAATCTCTTACACTGTGTAAACCTTCAAACAGCTGTGTATGTCATGAAACTTAACACTGATTTTCCCCTTACTTCTCCAGAGTATCTGAGACCTCCCCAACCATGAGGTTGGCAGGACTCACCATGTCTAACTGTGCCAACTGACTGTTTTCCAGCTCTCATCAAAGATCTCTTCCATGCTAAATCATTAGAGGAGGGAATGTTCTACTTGCCGGATTCTCTTTTGCTGTTTTCACTGTCAGTGTGATCTTAAATAGTATATGTATTAAGTCTGTCTCAAATCTTATATACACTCGTGTGATTGTTTTATTGGGACTTCTCTGGCTCTTGCTTCATCAGTTGTAGTTTTACTTTTCTGTCTTTAATTTCTCCCTCCCCAATGGTTTCCTCTTTCCAGTTATAACTGTATATAAGCGTTTGAATCTATCCTTAATCCTTCTCTATCAGTTACTCCATTTCTATCCTTTTAGTATTTCCTTCCTTCCTTAATATCCAGCTGAATCCTTTTTGCTACCTAGCTTCTATACCCATTTTTTCCTTTCCAACTTTTCTCTCCAAACCAGTAACTTCTTAATCCCTATAGCCAATGGCCTTTTATCAGTCTCCCTTTTTGACTTAACGTAAAATTTGGTATTGATAGACCCACCTTTCTTCCTTTCCTCTCTTTTCCTTTTTCTTTAATTTTGAAAATATTCAAATGTTCAAAAAGATATATTGGTAGAATGAACACAACATATGAACTATCTAGATTTAACAACTATTATTTCGTTCAATCACTCAGTCGTATATTTCACTATACTTCATCTACTTTTTTTTCCCTGGTATTTTTTACTAAATTGTGGATGTGTATGTGTGTGCTCAGTCATGTCCGATTCTTTGCGACCCCATGGACTGTAGCCCTCCAGGCTCCTCTGTCCATGGAATTTTCCAGGCAAGAATACTAGAGCCGGCTTCCATTTCTTAACGTCAGGGCATCTTCCCAACCCAGAGATCGAACCGCATCTCTTGCACCTCCTGAATTGGCAGGCAGATTCTTTACCACTAGTGCCACCTGGGGATATTTTAACCTAAAGATTTGAATATGTCCTCTAAAAAAACATGTTCCTGTATTATACTGTTTTCCTATCCAAAAACATTAACAGTGATTCCCTAATATTTTCTAATCCCAACTCCTATTTAAAAATTTCCATTTGTCCCCAAAATGCCTTTTCAGTTCAGTTGCTCGGTCATGTCCAACTCTTTGCAGCCCTATGGACTGCAGCACTCCAGACTTCTCCATCACCAACTCTCAGAGTTTGCTCAAACTCATGACCATCAAGTCAGTGATGCCATCCAACCATCTCATCCTCTGTTGTCCCCTTCTCCTTTCTTCAGTCTTTCCCAGCATCAGGGTCTTTTCCAGTGAGTCAGTTCTTTGTATCAGGTGGCCACAGTATTGGAGTTTCAGCTTCAGCATCAGTCCTTCCAGTGAACACTCAGGACTGATCTCCTTTAGGATGGACTGGTTGGATCTTCTTGCAGTTCAAGGGACTCTCAATAGTCTTCTCCAACACCACAGTTAAAAAGGATCAATTCTTTGGCACTCAGCTTTCATTATAATCCAACTCTCATATCCATACATGACTACTGGAAAAACTATAGCTTTGACTAGATGGACCTTTGTTGGCAAAGTAATGTCTCTGCTTTTTAATATGCTGTATAGGTTGGTCATAGCTAGTCTTCCAAGGAGCAAGCATCTTTTAATTTCATGGCTGCAGTCACCATCTGCAGTGATTTTGGAGCCCAAGAAAATAAAATCTCTCACTGTTTCCATGTCTTTTATATCTGGTTAATTCCAGCCAGACTGTGGCTTAGTTAAGGATTGTGCATTTCATTTGGTCTTTTGTGTTTCTTAAGTCTCTTTTAATCTTGTACAGAACCTCTGCCCCGGCCTCCACTTTCCCCTCAGGATATTGATTTATTGAGTTGGGTCAGTTGTCTTCAAGAATGTCGCCTTGCAATTCTGCTTCCCTGTTACCTGTTAGGGTAACAGATAACATCTAGTCTAGCGTTTCTCAACAATGCCATTTAGGAGGCTGTCCTGGCATTGTTTCAGCAGATGTGCTCAATTGTGTCCAACTCCTGGTAACACCATGGATTGTAGCCTCCCAGACTTCTCTGTCCATGGGATTTTTCAGGCAAGAATACTGGAGTGGGTTGCCATTTCCTCCCCCAGGGGATCGTCCCATCCCAGGGATCAAACCCACAGCATCCCTGGCCTGTATCCACTAGGTGGCGGTAGTACCCAGGTCGTAATAAACAAAACTGTCTTCAGACTTTGCTAAAGTCCTGTGGGAACCCCAAACTGAGAATCACTATTCTAATTGCTTTGGCATAGTCATTTATAGATGTTTTTCTGGAACTCTCTTGCTTTTTCCATGATCCAGCAGATGTTGGCAATTTGATCTCTGGTTCCTCTGCCTTTTCTAAAACCAGCTTGAACATCTGGAAGTTCACGGTTCATGTATTGCTGAAGCCTGGCTTGGAGAATTTTGAGCATTACTTTACTAGCGTGTGAGATGAGTGCAATTGTGTGGTAGTTTGAGCATTCTTTGGCATTGCCTTTCTTTGGGATTGGAATGAAAACTGACCTTTTCCAGTCCTGTGGCCACTGCTGAGTTTTCCAAATTTGCTGGCATATTGAGTGCAGCACTTTCACAGCATCATCTTTGAGGATTTGAAATAGCTCAACTGGAATTCCATCACCTCCACTAGCTTTCTTCGTAGTGATGCTTTCTAAGGCCCACTTGACTTCATATTCCAGGATGTCTGGCTCTAGGTGAGTGATCATACCATCGTGATTATCTTGGTTGTGAAGATCTTTTTGTACAGTTCTTTTGTGTATTCTTGCCACCTCTTAATATCTTCTGCTTCTGTTAGGTCCATACCATTTTTGTCCTTTATCGAGCCCATCTTTGTATGAAATGTTCCCTTGGTATCTCTGATTTTCTTGAAGAGATCTCTGATGCTGCTGCTGCTGCTGCTGCTGCTGCTGCTAAGTCGCTTCAGTCATGTCCGACTCTGTGCGACCCTATAGACGGCAGCCCACCAGGCTCCCCCGTCCCTGGGATTCTCCAGGCAAGAACACTGGAGTGGGTTGCCATTTCCTTCTCCAATGCATGAAAGGGAAAAGTGAAAGTGAAGTCGCTCAGTCGTGTCCGACTCTTAGTGACCCCATGGACTGCAGCCTACCAGGCTCCTCCGTCCATGGGATTTTCCAGGCAAGAGTACTGGAGTGGGGTGCCATTGCCTTCTCCAGAAGAGATCTCTAGTCTTTCCCATTTTGTTGTTTTCCTCTATTTCTTTGCATTGATGGCTGAGGAAAGCTTTCTTATTTCTTCTTGCTATTCTTTGGAACTCTGCATTCAGATGCATATATCTTTCCTTTTCTCCTTTGCTTTTTGGTTCTCTTCTTTTCACAGCTATTTGTAAGGCCTCCCCAGACAGCCATTTTGCTTTTTTGCATTTCTTTTCCATGGAAATGGTCTTGATCCCTGTCTCCTGTACAGTATTACAAATCTCTGTCCATAGTTCATCAGGCACTCTTGTCTATCAGATATAGTCCCTTAAATCTATTTCTCACTTCCACTGTATAATCATAAGGGATTTTATTTAGGTCATACCTGAATGGTCTAGTGGTTTTCCCTACTTTTTTCAATTTAAGTCTGAATTTGGCAGTAAGGAGTTCATGATCTGAGCCATAGTCAGCTCCCGGTCTTATTTTTGCTGACTATATAGAGCTTCTCCATCTTAGGCTGCAAAGAATATAATCAATCTGATTTCGGTGTTGACCATCTGGTGATGTCCATGTAGTCTTCTCTTGTGTTGTTGGAAGAGGGTGTTTGCTATGACCAGTGTGTTCTCTTGGCAAAACTCTTGTCTTTGCCCTGCTTCATTCCGTATTCCAAGGCCAAATTTGCCTGTTACTCCAGGTGTTTCTTGACTTTCTACTTTTGCATTCCAGTCCCCTATAATGAAAAGGACATCTTTTTTGGGTGTTAGTTCTAAAAGGTTTGTAGGTCTTCATAGAACTATTCAGCTTCAGCTGCTTCAGCGTTACTGGTTGGGGCATAGACTTGGATTACTGTAATATTGAATGGTTTGCCTTGGAAACGAACAGAGATCATTCTGTCATTTTTGAGATTGCATCCAAGTACTGCATTTTGGACTCTTGTTGACCATGATGGCCACTCCATTTCTAAGGGATTCCTGCCCAGAGTAGTACATATAATGGTCATCTGAGTTAAATTCACCCATTCCAGTCCATTTTAGATCGCTGATGCCTAGAATGTCGACATTCACGCTTGCCATCTCCTGTTTGATCACTTCCAATTTGCCTTGATTCATGGACCTAACATTCCAGGTTCCTATGCAGTATTGCTCTTTACAGCATTGGACCTTGCTTCTATCACCAGTCACATCCATAGCTGGGTATTGTTTTTGCTTTGGCTCCATCCCTTCATTGTTTCTGGAGTTATTTCTCCACTGATCTCCAGTAGCATTGGGCACCTACCGACCTGGGGAGTTCCTCTTTCAGTATCCTGTCATTTTGCCTTTTCATACTGTTCATGGGGTTCTCAAGGCAAGAATACTGAAGTGGTTTGCCATTCCCTTCTCCAGTGGACCACATTCTGTCAGAGGATGAGATGGCTGGATGGCATCACCGACTCGATGGATGTGAGTTTGAGTGAACTCCCGGAGTTGGTGATGGACAGGGAGGCCTGGCATCCTGCAATTCATGGGGTTGCAAAGAGTCAGACACGACTGAGCGACTGAACTGAATCTAATTGCTTCCTTCTCTTTTTTTGTTCAATTTCTTTTATCAAACAAATTGCATTTATTTAAAAAATTTCCCCAGTTGATGTTCGTAAAAAACTTGTATAACTACCAGCTAGGACCTCTGAATAGCCAAAGATGGTCAAAATAACAAGACACAGAAGGGATGTTTTTTCAAAACAAATCTCAGAAGCATTAGTTGACTATACAGCTTCTTTTAGAATTAGAAGGTTTAACCTTTTTCTATTCTGATAACTTATTGGCTTCATTTTCTTTTTCTCTGCTTTAGACTGATTAGCTTAATTACTTTCATTTGCCAACTCCAGCTTTCTCATCAGCTTTGTATTTTAGAGGTATCTTACTGACTGCCTAACTTCACCGGGCTATCCAGTATCACATGTGGATGAGTAGGTGGTATTCTTTTCTAAGGTATCTAATCCATACCCTCAAAGGAAAGAGGGAGAGTGGCTTGTAGCTTTCATACCTTATTTATAGATGTGTATTTTTCACATGGAGAAAAAAGTGATTTGGGGAGATAGAAGTATTGTGAACATGTGGGAAATAAAGCCACGTGACCTGAAAATAAAAAAAGGTTTAAAAGGGAACATAGGATACAGGAGGTTCAGACTGTGCCCTGTAATTAATAGGAAACAGGTGAATGTCATATTTTTCTAATATTTTTGTGGCCTTATACTGCTGGGGGACATGAGAGATTGACCTGTTCCTCCCCATCCTCCAGCTTCAAGAGCATCAAGAGGAGATTGAAGGGATGATGAATGCCCTTTTCAGGGGTGTCTTTGTACATCGGTACAGGTGAGTTACTGGGCTCCTTTCATTGAAGCAGCTGGGTCCTCAGTTACGGAGTCTATAGAAATAACAAGGTCCCCTCCTAACCCTGTTATCTGTAGTCCCACAGCTCAGAAAAAACTCTTTAACAAATGTTCCAAATTGGGTTTAATTTATTCCTGCCTACAAAGGATTGCATAAACTCTTCTGGGAGGGAAGATAAGAGCATCAGGCATTGATGAGTATTATTCTGCTCCAACTTTGCCCAAGACCTCCCCTCCCCCATCTTCATGGGGCTTGAGCCTTGAGAGGACAAGAGGAGAGAGCCAAAAGCAGGGCCTTTCTGAGGGTTTACAGTTCTTCAGGCCTTTCCCCAGCCCACTTCACCCTGCCTTTCACTGTGCTAAAGGCAGGGGAGTTTTATACTGGGTAAATAGCTGGTAGAATTAAGTTAAAGAGTGTCCATGTTTGTGTCTCACTCTTAACCTAGATTTCAGCCTCTGCCTTTTCAGAACCCTTCAGCTGATTTAATCTTTTCTTGAAGTGGAATCAACACATACACGTGGATATGTTGTATAACATAGGGAATATAACCGATAGTCTTACGATAAATGAAACATAATCTTTAAGAATTATGAATCACTGTTGTACACCTGAAACTTATGTTGTACATCAGCTGTATCTCAGTTCACCACACACACAGTTTGGCCGATAGTTAAGATTCCAAAATCAGTTTTTAAAAGGGGCATAGAGGATAAGTTTTAATGATTGGTTACGGAAGGGAACTGTTCACTTTTTAATGTATTTTATTTATATTGGGACGAGGAAGTGAAAGGGCTAGTACTTGATGTTTAGTCAAGAAAATAGACTCTTCTGTGACAAACAGATATCTGCTAGGATAGAAAGTCAGTTTGGAGAGAAGGTGAAAAGGGTCAGCTTTCTCTCTGTGCCTAGGGATGTCCTTCCTGAGATCCGTGCTATCTGCATCGAGGAGATTGGGTCTTGGATGCAGAGCTACAGCACCTCTTTCCTCACTGACAGCTACTTAAAATACATTGGCTGGACCCTGCATGATAAGGTGAGAGTTGACTCAGTCCTCTTCCCTGCCCCAGGGTGCTTCAGCTTTTCCTGGTCTTGCCACTTAGGTGTTTCACTAGTGATCAGTGATGAACTCATCAAGGCACTGAACCTCAGAACTCCCCTAGTCCTGGGGAGGGTAAGAGAAGTTAGGGGAGAGAAGGATATATTTAGGGGAGTAAATGCCTTAAAACAGAGTTGAGGGAAGAAAGACTTTGCCTATGAAAAGGCAAGACAGTTACTGATAGGGTGGTGATACAAGTGCTGGGGTGGTAGCCAAAAGATCCTCTTAGCAGGATTGCTTAATTCTGCTGAAAAGGAGAATTTGGGATTTTAAGTGAGAAGACAGTCATTCATTCTTTTTGAGACATCTCAGAGTCTTCAATATAGAGGATACCCAGGCCCAGGATGAGCAACCTGAGAGGGAAGTATGGAGATCCAGTAGGGGTAAGTAGAGGAGGAGTCATTCATATTTCCATTCTCCTCAGTAGCATCGAGATGTGCGTCTGAAGTGCTTGAAGGCTCTGAAAGGGCTGTATGGCAACCAAGACTTGACTTCGCGCCTGGAGCTCTTTACCAGCCGCTTTAAGGTAGAATCAGGACCGTGCTCCTGTGCTTGGCCCTGTCTGTGGTTCCCATTTCCGCACCTCATTTTCCCACTTGTATTGCTTTTATGTATCTGTGGCTATCCCAGTATCTGCTTCTACACCCCCTCTTTAGGAATCTCTCAGATTCTGAGAGGTTGGTGTTTGGGGATGGATGCAAGGAGGTACTAAGTGATGTTCTCCTTCTTACAGGACCGGATGGTTTCCATGGTCATGGACCGAGAGTATGATGTGGCAGTGGAGGCCGTTAGGTTGCTGATAGTTATACTCAAGTGAGTCCTGGGCAGTGGAGAGACAGGGATCTCAGGGTTCTCTTTTCAGTATCAGACAAGCCCTTCCAAAGTCTCTCTCCCTTCACGCATTGTAGGTTGACTCTTGTCTGTACAGGTTGAAAGACCGAGATCATTTCCAAGTTGCAAGAGCTCCGGGGGGAAATTTCCCATCTTCTCTAACTCCATATCCCTCTGTCTCCCAATCTTCTATTTGCAAGTTCTTTGTGAGTTAATCCTTGTTGGCTTTGCCATGTTTCTAACCTTGGTTGTGCCAGAGGACGACATCCACATCCACCTGCTCGTTCTGCTTTTCTCCCGGCAGGAGCATGGACGGGGTGCTGACGGATGCAGACTGCGAGAGCATCTACCCTGTTGTGTACGCCTCTAACAGAGCCCTGGCCTCTGCTGCAGGGGAGTTTCTATACTGGAAGTGAGTGGGGCTCCTTTTGTTTGTTTCTTTATAACGCCGTCTTCTCTTGGTTTCTCTCCATCATCTGCTGCTGTTCTAAGCTCCCCTCCCCAACCCATTAGTCTCCCTTGGTGTCTCCTTCCCACCTCAATCCCTGGAGACTTTCCTTAGCTCTGTCTCTTTCTCCTTTAATCCTCTCCCTCCAAGGTAACTTGTACTCCTTCCTTTCTCCTGTGCTGTGCCCTTTCCCTGTGCCCCTTCTACCAGGCTCTTCTACCCTGAGTGTGAGACAAGAGCAGTGGGCGGGAGAGAGCGTCGCCGAAGTCCACGCCCCCAGAGGACTTTCTTCTACCTTCTGCTGTCCTTTTTCGTGGAGAGTGAGGTGACGTATGGAAAGGAGCTGTTGTGCTAAGATGTGCAGGTAGAGAAGGATGGGAGCTGGCTCTACACGCGGTGGAGAAATGATTCATCGGGAGCCACTTCTAGCGTGTTAACATATGGCTTCGGTGACTTAACATCTGCCTCCTCCCACAGCTCCATGACCACGCCGCATACTTAGTTGACAGCCTGTGGGACTGTGCAGGGCCTCTGCTGAAGGACTGGGAGAGTCTGACAAGCCTGCTGCTGGAGAAGGACCAGAGTATGTGCCAGCTGGTAGCCAGGGAAGGGGCCCTCTCCCCTCCTTGTAGGAAACCAGGAGAGATTTCTCTCCTGACTTGTAGAAGGCATAGGTAATGGGTGATGGGGGTGATGGAGGGGGTTCTTAGGGATCAGGTGTGGATAATCTATGAATCTGTGTTTTCCATCCGCCTGCCAACCCAGACCTGGGCGATGTACAAGAGAGTACGCTGATAGAAATTCTTGTATCCAGTGTCCGGCAAGCTTCAGAGGGCCACCCACCTGTGGGACGGGTCACAGGGAAGAAGGTACAGCGTGAGGGGTGCGGGGGTGAGGGTTGTTGGCAATGTTAAATCCAGGCAGGTACTGTCTGTCCTTACCCTCAAGTCTTAGGTTAGGGTGCTCCTTCCTCAGCCTCTCGAAGAATTCCATTTCTAGCAAAAGAAATCTGAAGGGAGCTGCTTATCTTCCTAGGAAGATAAGATTATCAGGCAGAGGAATACACATACATACACCTTTCCCCCATCCCCAAATGATTAATTTCAGGGCTTAACCCCAAAAGAACGTAAGATCCAAGCCGATGACAAGGTGAAGCTGACTGAGCACCTCATCCCCCTGCTCCCCCAGCTCCTGGCCAAGGTAGAGGTGCCTCATCGCTCAGCCTCTGGGAAAGAGCGGGTGGAAGGAAGTGGCCTCCAAATTAGCAGTGTGGCAGGTTGTAAGTAGGCTTCCCTCTGAATCACCGCAGTTCTCAGCTGATGCAGAGAAGGTGGCTCCCCTGCTGCAACTTCTCAACTACTTCGACCTCAACATCTACTGTACCAGGCGCTTGGAGAAAGTGAGGGGAGAGGACGACACATTCCCTCTTGCTTGCTGCTTTTGTCCCAGAGCCAAAGATTCTACTGCCAGTACCTGCTTTTTCTTAAGGACATGGATTCTAGAAAAACCAATAAGCCTTCCTTCTCCTAGGCATCTTATCCTTGAAGTTTAATGTTGTCAATGCTGTTTCTTTCTCCCCGTGTCTAGTCCCCTCAGGAGGAGTTCTCTTCCCCAGCTCCCCCACGACACTGTCTTCTCCCACCTTTCTTTCTCAGCACCTGGAGCTGCTCCTGCAGCAGCTCCAGGAGGTGGTGGTGAAGCATGCGGAGCCTGCGGTGCTTGAGGCAGGCGCTCATGCCCTCTATCTGCTGTGTAATCCTGAGTTCACATTTTTCACCCGCGTGGACTTTGCCCGCAGCCAGCTGGTGGATCTCCTGACCGACCGCTTCCAGCAGGAGCTTGAAGAACTGCTTCAGGTTGGAAGTAGGGCTATGTGACAGGACTCCCCAGACCTGTGTGGGAGAGGCCATGAGATATGGGGGTGTGGATCCGCGAGTTCTCGGGGAAATGCCACATGGACTTCCTTTCTTCCTCAGTCGTCCTTCCTAGATGAAGATGAGGTGTACAGTCTGGCAGCCACTCTGAAGCGCCTCTCTGCCTTCTACAAGTGAGCAACTCCCTGCCTGCTCCCTCTTCTATTCCTGCCGGTGTCCGTTCCAGTGTAACATTTCCCTCTTCCGCCCCCCACCCCCCACAAAGTGCCCACGACCTAACCCGCTGGGAGCTTTATGAGCCCTGCTACCAACTCCTCCGAAAGGCTGTGGACACAGGAGAAGTTCCTCACCAGGCAAGTAGACAAGTTGGAAATGTGGAAGCAGGAGTCTTAGGGGCCCCGTGTCCCAGGTGGCCGCCTTGCAGGTGGTTCCAGTCCCAGGGGTGTGGAGTGGATGAGAACTCCAGCGTGCGTGTCGTTCCTTCTGTCCCACTCTCGGAAGTGAATGTACTTTCCCAGCACCTGAAAACAGTCATTCTCTCTGGCTTCTGGGGAGTCAAGGATAATATTGAGGGATTATAGGAGACTTTAAATCAGGAAGAGATGGCATTCCTGCTCAGGGCAGAATTCTCTGAAGACTGTCGAGAATCACTTTTTTCCTCACCGGAAAAGGAAGTAGGTGTCTCCTCATCTCATTCTCTCTCTCCTGGTCTGCTTTTTTCTTCTTTCCTTCATGTGTATCTGCCTGTCTGTGTCTCCCCGCCTGCCCGTTACTCTACTGATCTTTGCTTTTTAACATGTGGTTCTTACAGGTGACCCTGCCGGCCTTGACTCTTGTCTATTTTTCCATTCTTTGGACACTAACCCACATTTCTGGATCAGATGCTTCCCAGGTGAATATGGGCCTGAGGAGGGGGAACAGGAATGGAGTACCAGTGTCTTCCTTCATTCCTTCCCTTGAAGTCGTTGTCTCCACAGAAGCAGCTGTTGGATTTGAAGGGCAGGATGGTAGCCTTCTGCGAACTCTGCCAGAGCTGCCTCTCAGATGTGGATTCTGAGATCCAGGAGCAGGTGAGCGTTCGTCAAGGACGCACATCGTCTGTAGCCCGGCTCCCATGGTCTGGGGAAACCCATTCTGAGGGGAAATTAGCAATATAATTTCTGTCATGGTCACTTTTCTGTCCTTTTTAAGCATTCTCTTTTTTCCCCCAACAGGCTTTTGTCTTGTTAAGTGATCTGCTTCTCATCTTCAGCCCTCAGATGATTATAGGGGGACGAGAGTTCCTCAGGCCCCTTGTCTTTATTCCTGAAGCCACTCTGCAGTCTGAGCTGGCCAGCTTCCTCATGGACCATGTCTTCATCCAGCCTGGGGAGCTGAGCGGTGGTACCAGGGCTCGGGAAGGGTTTGGGGCTCAGGCCTGCTTTGGGCTTGGAGGGCAGGGGGCCTGAATTGTGATTCTGACACTTCCACTCTGTGCTTGGGGGGAGCCAGGTCATTCCCAGGAGGATCACTTACAGATTGAGCAGCTGCACCAGCGGCGCCGCCTCCTGGCTGGGTTCTGCAAGCTGTTGCTCTATGGGGTGCTGGAGATGGACGCGGCCTCGGATGTTTTCAAGCACTACAGCAAGGTACAGCAGGGCGCCAGGCTGAGTATGGCTCTGACTCATGACCTCAGACCCTGTAGCGCTACAGAAAGGGTGGGGGAAATGATAGTACCAAGCTTAAAGGAAAAGCTTAAAAGGAAAACCAAGCTTAAAGGGGAAGGCCTGTGGTTTGGAATAAAGGGACAAAGAAAAGAGCCTTAGAAAACAATTGTGGAGGAAAAGCTGTTAGGAAGAAATTCATTGGAGGAAAAATGCCTTAATCTTCCTGTCCAGAATTTTTTTTTTTTTTTTTCTTTCTGTGAGCCTAGTCTGTGGAATGGGGTAATGTAAGAAGGGGAATAAAAAGAACAGAAGAGGGTTCAGTCCTTCCAAGGTACCTAGATACCTACCTTGGTCTCCTCAACCCACCATCGTGTTGATTTCTATTTATTGAGTACCTAGTATCCCAGGCACTAAGGGCTCCTCAGTGAACAACAGTCAACTGTTCCTGCTCCTTGGAGCTTCTGTTCTGGGGGAGACAAACAGCGAAGGTTTCAGTGCAGTGGCAGTGTGTTCTGGCAGGTTCCTACTCTTCTCTAAGAAATGGACTCCAGGCAGGGTTTCTTCCCTTCGTTATTTGCCTAAACCGTGATTTCTCTGGGGCTTTGTCTCTGCTGGCCGGAGATGTGGTCTAGTATGAGTTGTTTCATGCGTAGATTCATATTCCCTACCTCAGGTCCTTTTGGAAGGAAAAGGAAAGAAAAAATCTTGATGCCTTCCCTTGGTTGAGCAGAATCATTTTAGGAAGACAGGCCCCTCCTAACTATCTCCCAGGGCTGAGGCATCCTGTCCCAGTGCTTCTTCCTCCCCCTGGACCCAGCCTGTCGCCCAGGGATACCCGCTCACCCAGAAAAGAAAAAAAAGGGAAGAAAAAATCAAAACAGAAATAGTCCCTTTCTGTGGTCAACATCATTTTGTCTACTTCCTTCCCATCAGTTCTACAATGACTATGGTGATATTATCAAGGAAACATTAACAAGAGCAAGGCAGATTGACCGAAGCCACTGTTCCCGAATCCTGCTGCTGAGCCTCAAGCAGGTACCCCTTCTGCCTGGGGGGCCTCAGGCCTTCTGTGTCCCCCACTGCAGCCCACCCCCAGCTGTTCAGAACGTGAGCTCTTTCAGAGCAGGACGTTTCTAACTTATTTTGACTTTTATTTCACGTGACAGTCTCCTTCGTAACTAGTAGATCCATAAAAAGTAATTTATTTTAACCGTCAGGGCAGTTTCTACCCCAATCCCATAGATCTCCTGTGTGAATTAGCACATGGGAGCACCACAATAAAGTGACAGGGAATTCCTAATTTTCTTCTGGCTGTCGTCTCTCAGATCCTTCAGTTACTACAGGCATTTTAATTTGTTTTTACAGAGCACAGTGAAGCCTTCTCTGGTGCAAGGCAGTCAGGAATAGGGTCAGTGTCCTCAGAGGAAAGAAAGTAAAAACAGCAGATGGTGTCCCAAGCCCTTTAGAATTTCTAAAGGACAGAGAAAGGAATGCTGTACTTGCTTGTTCTATCTTGTTCCTCCCTTTCCCGTGTGCCATGTCTCCTGGACAGTTATACACAGAACTGCTGCAGGAACAAGGGCCCCAGGGCCTGAATGAGCTTCCAGCTTTCATCGAGATGAGGGACCTGGCCAGGAGATTTGCCTTGAGCTTTGGACCCCAGCAGCTACAGAACCGTGACCTTGTGGTCATGCTACACAAGTAAGGAAGTATTGGTAGAAGGCAAGGTACTTGACTCTTCCAGACTCTGTCTACAGGACCAGCTGGGAGTGAGGTCTCAGAGGGAGGGTCATCAGGTCCAGGAGTAGCGGTCACGTGGGTGAGCGGGTATCCCTGGGCGACAGGCTGGGTCCAGGGGGAGGAAGAAGCACTGGGACAGGATGCCTCAGCCCTGGGAGATAGTTGGGAGGGGCCTGTCTTCCTAAAATGATTCTGCTCAACCAAGGGAAGGCATCAAGTTCTCCTTGTCTGAGCTTCCTCCAGCTGGCTCCTCCAGTCAGCCCCCAAATCTGGCATTCCTGGAGCTCCTCGCAGAGTTCTCCCCCCGACTCTTCCATCAGGACAAGCAGCTGCTGTAAGTTAGGGGTGGGTGGATAAAGACGTGGGTGAGAGAGGAAGGGTCTGGTGAGGGCTGTGACCACTTCAGACAGGCTCCATCCCGCCTCTCTCTCAGACTGTCCTACCTGGAAAAGTGTCTGCAGCGTGTCTCCCAGGCACCTGGTCGTCCCTGGGGTCCAGTCACCACCTACTGCCACTCCCTCAGCCCCGGAGAGAACACGGCAGAGGTCAGCCCTCAGGGCTACCCCCGCTCCAAGAAGAGGCGAGTTGAAGGTAAAGTGCAATGAGTGTGGGTATCGGGGTGCTCAGCGCTACTGCCTTGATAGCCACTGCTTAGGGAAGCAGCATGTGGTCTTTGCCCCTTTCAGAGTCTTGCATTTGGTCAAATAAATATTCATGTAGCCCCTACTATCATTAAGGCTACTCATTTTCTTCCAAGGTTTATCTAGCCAAGTAAAAATAGCCAACTTCTATGAAAAATTAAATAGAAACTAATGATAAAACAAAAGATTGAACTAAAGAATCTGTACATTTATGATGCCTCTTGTTGACATATTATTTTGCAATTTTTAAAAATTTTATACGGTCTTCATGATTTTTATAGTCTTCAGATCATACCTGTCATATTTACATATGTTTTTTCTTTAAAGTGATTTTAAAAAAATATAGTCTCGTTTTGTGATAATACCCCAGAAATCACAAACTTGAGGTGTAAGTTAGTTTTCTGGTGTACATTTTAAAATACTAGTAGTCATACCCCATTCCCCCAGGTCTAGGTAGTAGACTTACCTATTTCTTGTCTCCGGATTTGCTTATTTTAGACATTTTATGTAACTGGAATCATAGTCTGTGGCCTGTGTCTTCTTTTAATGAGCATGTTTTTAGGGCTCATCCATTCTTAGCATCTGTCAGTACCTCATAACTTTTCATGGCTGAATAATCCATTTGTATGGATATGTCATTTTATCCATTCATCAGTTACTTGACATTTAGATTGTTTCAACTTTCTGACTGTTAACACGTGATGCTCCTGTGAACATTCATGTGTAAGTTTTCACATGGATGTAGGATTTCACTTCTCTTTAGATATATGTAGGAATGAAATTGCTGGATTGTATGGTGACTATGTGTAACTTTATGAGGAACTACCAAACTAGTTTCCAAAGTGCCTGCATTGTTGTGCAGTTCCTACGGCAGTTGACAAGGGCCCCAGTTTCTCTACACGTTCAAACTTGTTATTGTCTATCTTTTATTTTATCCATCTCTTAGTGACTAAATTGGTATCTCATCTATTATAGCTTAAATTTGTATTTCTTTAAGTACTGTTGAGCATCTTTGCACATGCTTATTTGCTATTTGTATATCTTCTTTAGAGAAATATCTATTCAAATTCTTTGCTCATTTAAAAATAGGGTTGTCTTTTTATTGTTGAGTTGTCTCTTACCAGATATACAGAAAAAATTTCCTCCCATTTTTTGTTGTCTTTTCATTTTCTTGATGGTGTCCTTGAAATGCAAAAGTTCTTAATTTTGATGAAATTCACCTTACCTGTTTTTTTGTTGTTTGTGCTTTTGATGTCATATCTTAAACTTTCCTCATCTAAAGTCACAAAAATCTATTCCTGTGTTTTCTTCTGAGAGTTCTCTAATTTTAGCTAATACATTTAGGTCTATGATCCATTTTGAGTTAATTTTTGTGTGTGGTGTGAATTATTTTTAAGGTCTTCTGTATGCCACCTAAAGTTATCTTTCATACCACCAGGAAACTCTGCTTTTAACCAGTAAAGTAATACTTGTTAAGGACCTACCATATGCAAGATACTGTATTAGGTGTTTTAGAGGCCATGATAGATTCTCAAGCAGCTTACCATCTAATAGAAAAGAAAGAAAATACATTTATAGAAAATCTGAGCTGTGAAGTCACCAGTAAGTGATAACTTCCCCGGGGTTGGACAGATGACTGCTACAGAATTCAGAGAAGAAACGTATCCTTTTATGTTCCGTTGATCTTATGAAGGCTTTATCAAGAAGATGGTATTTAAGCTAGATCTTGAGAAATGGTTAAGATTTATATAAGCTGAACAGAAGAAGAATAAGTACCACGGACAAGCAGAACAGCACAAGCAAAACAGGTCAGTGTTTGCCAAAGCACATGAATACATAGATTGGTTTGCCTAAAACAGAGGGTTTGTAAAGTTAGGATAAAACTGAAAAAATTGGTTCCATTGTTCATCATACTTACTGAGCTCCTTGCCTTCAGTTGTGCTTGGAATGCAGGAGTGAGCTTTCTTTGGAATAGTGTCAGATAGCGATGTGCTGTGGAAGAGGGTGGGGAAAGTCTTACAAAAAGTGATCAGGGAAAGCCATAGAGAGTATGAATGCAGGGCAAAAACTGGAGAAAGAGGGGGTGCCTGGTGTATATCAGAATAGCAGATGAGGACTTAACCTGGAGGTCCAGTGGTTAAGACTCTGTGCTTTCAATGCAGGGGCTGTGGGTTCAATCCCTGGTCGAAGAACTAAGATCCCACATACAACACAGCCAAAAACTTAAAAAAGGGACAGCTAAGGGAATAGCAGACAGGCGGGTGCGAGTGGTCCAGAGGCCATGGCAGGGTGTCTCTGGCTTGTTCAAGGAATAGCTAAGAAGGCCAGTATTGCTGAGTGGAGATTGTGTAGGATACAGGATCAAAGAGGTTGTCGGGGTCCCAAGCATAAGTCAGAATAAAAACTCTGGCTTCTACTCAGAGTGAAATGGGTAAACACTGAGGGATTTGAGCAGAGGAGTGACAGGATCCGCCTCACATTTTAAGGGGTTCCTGGGTGCTGTGTGTAGAACTGGCTGACGGAGAGGCAGGGCTTGAAGGCAAAGAACTGCTGAGGAGGCTGCTATAGGGGCCCAGACAGGCGGGAGCGGGTGAAGTGGGGAGAGGCAGATGTGAGAAGTGACCAGACTCTGGACATACTTCCAAGCTGTCACTAATAGGGCCTCATAATAAGAGAGAATGTAAAATATGAGAGAGAGAGGAGTTGCGGATGACTCCATGGGTTTTGGCCTGACACTTGGAAGACTGGAGTTGATAGCAGCTGAGATGGGGAAGTCTGTAAGAAGTGAGACCGGGACTTTGGTATGTTACAGGTGGAGATGCTGGAGACAGGAGTCTGGAGTGTAGGGTGGGGGGAGGGAGAAGCTTGAGATAGATGTTCGAGTTGGTACTTAAAGTCATGAACCTGAAGGGCTAAGAAAGCCACTGAGGATGGAGATGGGGAGAGGTCCTAGGGCTGAATCCTTGGACATGACACCAGTTAAATAGGCTGGAAGATTAGGAGTCACCTGGGGGCTCAGGTTTATTCTCTGGGAAGACAAGCTCACAGGTGTGGCTCTTCCCTGTTTAGGGAATGTTCTAATGCTTACACCAGAAGCAGCTCACTCTCCAGTTACTGGTTTCAGAGTGCAAACAAGGCTGTGGGGAGGGAGACAATGGGTGTATGAGTGTTTCCAGTTGATAAATACTAATATCAATTTGACTTATGTTTTAAAATAGCTTTACCTGGGTTTTTTTTTTTTTTAACATTTTGGCTTCTTTCTCCTTTGTCTTCCTCAATCTCTTATAGACAGTCCTTAATATTTTGAGCCCCAGGTTTTCCTCTTACCCTTCGTATTAGAACTATGCTGACATTACGGTCATTTCATTTTTTTTCTGGCTTTTAGAAAACCCAGTCTTTCACTTTTCTGTTTCTCCTTAACTCTCATGCTTCCTGCCTCATTTCAGGCCATTCTAAACTTTTTCTCACTACAGAAACCTTGAATGAATGGAATCTCAGATTTCTCCATTGATTAACTGAGACCTCTCAGTCTCAGCGACTCCAGCCTTCTCTCACATTTGTATATTACGTTTATCTGTGGAACGTATGTCTCTTTCCATCTTGTTTTCTAAGCTATGTATGAATTTCTCCTGGACAAGCCCTTGATACAATTCTATAAACCCTACTTTTTAGTACGTAGGGCTGTGCTCAGTTTTAGTCATGTCGTAATGAGACCATCTAGATTTTCCACTGCCTTTTTTTTTTATTGCCTTCTTATTTAACTTTTTGTTACCAAATCCTGACTGAGCAGATCTTGAAAAACTGAAGTGTCTGGTGGTACCTGGTCGCCAGTAAGCATGTGCCTCTGCTGCTTTGCAGGGCCCTCCAGGCAGCACAGAGAAGACATCTCTGCATCCCAGGAGGAAAGCCTACAGCCGAACAGCATCCCAGCCACACCTATGCTCACCTCCACAGCTGTGAAGAGTGGGCAGCCCCTTGGGGCATCAGAGGAGATGGAAGAAGGCGGCAGCTCAGAACTGGCATTTCCCCAAGGGTGCGTCCCCCGGGGAAACCTGGCTCTGATTTCCCAGTCTGGTGTCTCCCCGTTTCTGTTGTGGTGTTCCCTGCCACAGGATCCCCTCATTCTTGGTTCTTCTCAGGTCCTTTCCCCTTTTTTCAGCTTTTCATTTTCTCTTTTTCCCTCTACTCTGAACTTTCTGCTGGCTTTAATGCTGGCCACTTTACCTCCTCTTTTTACCCTATATTTTTATCCCTTGTCACTGATCCAACTTCATTCCCAACAGCCTGTACCTTTTAGGCAACCCAAGGTCAAGGTCCTTGAGTCCACAGCATTTCCAGACTCCGCTCAACCCTTCAGATCCTGGTCTGGGCAAGCAGCTGACCCGGTGAGCTTTTCTTATCATCTTCTGTCTTCACTTCAAGTCTGTCCCCCATTATGAGGGGATTCTCCCTGATCAGTGCTGCTGTGCTGGTGCTTTCTAGACTGTTTTTAACCACACAGCACTTCCTTCCAGTGTAATGTGGAGCCCTAGTGTATAAAACGGATGGAAGTAGAGCTGCTCTGATGGGAGCAGGGGTGCGAATCTGGACCCCTGGTCTGCTTACTGCCCTGCCCCCGCTTCCCCATTCCCCTGGGGTGCCAAGAAACTCTTGGGTCCTTGAAAACCTCTACTCTTGGCCACTGCTTCCAGGCTCAGCTTGATGGAAGAGGATGAGGAAGAATTAGAAATTCACGACGACTTGAGTGAAGATTGGCAAGGTTCAGGCAAGGTGAGTGGACCCAACAGTCCCTTCTCCCTTTAGAACTGGAAGCAGATGCAAGGGAAAGAACCTAGAGTGATTCTCCTTTGTCTTGATGATGCCTTGTCCCTGGAAGCTGCCCCAGACATTTTCAAAGAGTCATAAAAGAGTAACGGTTTGTAAGTTTCTATTCACTTTGCTTGGACTTAAAATTTTTCTCCCCTATCCTCTTAAAAAAGTAAAGTACCAAAAAGGACTGGAACCACACTCCCATTCCCAATCCCCATGTAAGTATTTTGTTTGTTAATTGCCCCAGAACTAAAGAGAGCCCTCAAGCTAGAGAGAGATGGGCAGTTACCCAGTGCTTAGAGCCTGGCAGCAAGTCTCTCCTGTCCCAGCACAGGCTCAATTGACCTCCTCTCCTGAGAGGGCTGCCCGAGCCCCTCCTCCACTCACTCCTCTGCCCTTGCCTGCCTGCTTCCACAGGAGGAAATGCTGCCAGTTCAGTAGGAAACACATTGAATTCAAATGAGATGTCTCATAGGAGTCCTAGGTTCCCCTACTTTATCAAGTTAACTCCATAACCCCTCTCGGCCTCATCTTTAAAATGGACCTTTTACGCAAGATACAGAGAAAAGGAACCGTATAAACAGAAGAGTATTGTGTTTCTGCGGCTGTTCGCTCCCTCCTCTGCTCTTTGAGGAGGAACGGGCACAGCGGAGCGGGGTGGGGCTTGGGGGGTCTTGTGCTTGAAGGCAAAACCAGACAAAATGTTCACCCAGAGCCCAGACAGCAGGACCTCTGTTAGGTGTTTAGTGCTAAAGTTCCCCCAGGAAGACCCGACCTCTGGTTCCAGCGCTGAGCAAATGGAGGTCTCCGTCGGCAGGCCAGGAGAGGGGGCACTGCCCTGATGACTCTCACTTTGCTCCTCTGCCCTTCCTGGCTGCTTCAGGGACCCACTCGGCCTCAAATTTGCCACGTGAGAGGGAAAGGACCCTCTGTTGTCTGCAGGTGATGGGAGTGGGGAGGACTGTTCTGACATTTGACCCCATTCTCTCTAGTCCTCCTCCTCCAGTGAGCACAGGCTGGACCTTTTAGATTCTACAGAGCTGAACACTGAGGTGAGTGTCCCCAGAACAGACTGCAGAAGGCAGGTTAAGAGGCCTCAGCCCTGGGCTGCCGTCTCAGTCACCTGGGGCTTTAGCGTGTCCTGGGGGAGGGGCGGTACGGGAAGAGGAGGAGAGTGTCACCTGGAGGACACTGCAGTCATCTTTTTGACCCCTGGTCCATTGTTAGGTCTCTGTATTTTACTTTAATCTTTCTCATTACAGGATTTCTGATGTAACCCTAGGTCCTTCCCCATCTCCACGACATGACCCAGCAGAAGATGGAATGAAAGGAATCGTTGCTTCCCCACCCCTGGTCTCTGAGGGGGAAGAGCTGGGCTGTGCCTTGCTCCCTGGCCTTCTCTGACGATGCTAGGCTGGGGCAGTCAGAAGCCCCTGTCCTTGGGGCTCCATCCCTCTGTTTGAGCAGAGTGCCTATTTTCTGCTGTTTGGAGTTGGGGGGGGCATCACCTCAGTTGTAGAGAGGGGCACCGCACACCTGTGTTGAAAATAAGGAGCCCATAATTTTTTCTGTATTGTAGGAAAGTTTCTGAGCTGCTTTTGTGCCCTATTGATTTAGCTCAATAAACACGTATGAGTCAGTTGCAGGATGTGGCTTGAGACTGTTAAACTGATGGGAGGTCAGGTTCTTTGCTGGAGCCTTAAGCAGCTCTGCCCAGCCCTGTGGTCCCATGTACAGGTGCTGGCATTGCCCCCACCCCCGGCAGGTGCTTTGTGCACTGGCTCTCGGGGATGTGTTGCTTAGTCAATGGGATACTGGCTGCCCCCGAATAGTTTGTCTGGTGGAACGAGTTTAGGTCGAAGAGGGAAGGTAGGGGAAGCGTCCCGAAGGGCGGACCACGTGCCTCCACTGAGACCAGGCCAGTTCCCGTGTCTTGGCAGGCTTCACCCATGTGCTGCTTTCTAGGGATAATTTCACGCTCTCATCCCAGAGACAGCTGTTGTAACTTGAACTTCATTACAGAATCTCAGTATCTGAGAGTTGGGAAGAAACTCAGAAGATATTCTGAATGTCCAACCCCAAACCTTCACCACCGCCCTCTCCTCGTCCTTTCATTCCCCAGCTAGTTCCTTACCAAGCCCTGGCAAGTCATTCTCCAAAATTTCTCTGATCTCTTTCCTGTCAGTGCTGCCGTCATCTCACACCCAGACTCCATAGAATAGCCTCTGGCTACTGGACTTCTTGAAACTGACTTGTTCTCATTTTGCTTCTTGAAACACTGTTCTCTGTTCCCTCTAACAAGTAATCAAATACCTGAAACTGTTGTCACCTTTCTGCTGTGACTGCTTCCTTGTGTGGTTTAAGGAACTCTTCAGCCTCTCCTTTTAGATACAACTTCAGTTCTTCCCTGTCCTGGGCATCTGCTGTAATCTCAAGTTATCGCTGTGTGGTGTCCCAGGCTGCCCAGCCGGTCTAGTGGTTTCTGCAGAAGGATGCATGGTTTCCTGTGATGAGGTCACTCAACCAAACTCATTTCTTCCTCCTCCTCCCTCCCTCCAGATAAAAGCTAGAAGTTGGGTTTGTGGGTCCCATTTTAGAGAGGCAGAGTGCCAGTGCCCCGGGCACCTTCACCTGTAATCAGTGGAGCAGTTCCAGAGAGGAGCCTTTTCTGTGGGTCTGGGAGCAGAGTGGGAAGACCAAGGTGAAGACAGAGGTCACTAGGGGTCTAGGAGGAGAAAGAATCCCAAGTTACTTAAATACCCATTAAGCTGGTACTTCATGAGATCAAAAGAAAGTCGGAAGCTCTGGAAATGTGGAGATCTTTATGCAGCCGACAGACCAGTGGAGGAGGTTGAGTCCCAACCTTAGAATCTATGCGTGTTTTACACCATGATCCCCAAAGTCTTTGCCACTCCTCATATATTGAGACTTTGGGTCTAAGTCCTTTGCCTTTGAACACGGGTTCTGTGAGTGCTAGGTAAACACGATACGGTGGGGTGATGCTGGGCCAATTTCTGAGCCCAGACCTTGAAGAAACTGGCAGCTTCCACATCCTGTTTCTTGAGACACTCACTCTTGGTGCCCCAGCAGCCATGTGGCGAGGTCACATGGAGGTGTCCCTCCAGCAGCCCTAGCCGAGGTCCTGGCCTGTACTGAGCACCAACTGCCAGGCGTGGTTCAGATGTGAATCAGGTGATTCTAATGCTCAGCTTTTGAGTCTTCTAGTTAAGGTCCCAGCCATCGGGGAACAGAGACGAGCCATCTTCCCAGTACCTTTTCCAGATTCCTGACCCACAGAATCCAAGAGCATAACTGAACGATGGTGTTTACACCACTTTGGGGGTTCATTATGTAGCATCAGTAACTGAAACAGAACCTTAGTCATAAGATGCTTTGGGCATATTTGTCAGTTTAAAAATTACTTACATATTAAATGAAAATTTACCATCTCTTCTATGCATTCACACGTAATGGATGAATTTATGAGGGAATGTTTTAAAATATTTTATTGGTTAACAGTTTTTTGCTCTAAAAGAAACATTATACTGAGAGCAAAGTGAGAAACGCGAGAGAACATTGTTGTGCTTGTGCCGCTCCTGCCGGCTCCTGCGGTCACTTGGCCTTTGGACGTAGGGCATCTTTCCTCGGCAGGTCCCGGCATTTGCCAGTGGTTGTTCAGCAGTTCACTGTGATTTTGGCGTTTTTATGAGAGGAAGTCAGCTCATGTCCTTCACCATCTTATCTCCGCCCCTATTTTGAGAAACATTTTTAAAATCCGCTTATTTTCTGAAGTTCTAGTTAAAAGTGTGTTTAAAACTATCAAAATAAACTGAACTTCTTAACTGAAAAGATTATCTTTCAAACATTTAAATCCGAATGGAACAAGTGCTTCTTCGGCTGCATTTGATGAGTCAGAACGCACTGAGATTCTTCATTTGGAAGACTTGTCAACAGGTGAGAAAGTGATTTCCAAGTTGAAATAACAGCATTCTTAGAGGGAGAAACACACTGTTTGGGACAAAAAACCCACTACATCCTGCAGCACGTTAAGTTGCAGTTGGTCACGCAAGCTGAGTTTACTTCTCTGACCTTATGACACTGACCTTGTTAGCCGTGAACCATGGCACGTGTAACCAAGTGAGGGCACCAGGGTCACTTGAAAATACAGTGAACTTAACTTTTTATTAGTTATCTTTAGAAATCTTCATTTTTCCTGCATGACACCAGTGGATATTTTGTACCACCTGAGTTGCAGGCACCGCCCTTGACAGCTGCAGCTCTGGAGGGTTCTGTGCCAGTAAGCCCCGAGCTGGCAGAGGCAGGGCTGGGGCTTCCTAAGCAGCAGCTCCGGTCAGTCAGGCCCAGGTCAGGATGGAACCACAGCTGAGGCCAGTCCCGGCAGGAGAGGTGGAGGCCTCTGCACGGCTGAACCTTCCCGTGTTGATAGGAATGTTTGCAGGGGACTGGCGTTGCTGTGCCTGTCCTGGCTGCTGAATCACTGCTTAAATCATTTTAAATATTTTTCAGTAAGACTTTTTCTTCCCTTGCAACCATGAACTCTGTCAGAAGGTGAGTTGCTGAAAAAAAAGTAGTGTTAGTCATGTCTGGCTCTTTGCGACCCCATGGACTGTACAGGCTCCTCTGTCCATGGGATTCTCCAGGCAAGAATACTGGAGTGGGTTGCCATGCCCTCCCTCCAGGGGATCTTCCCAACCCAGGGATCGAACCCAGGTCTCCTAAACTGTGGGCAAATTCTTTACTATCTGAGCCACCAGGGAAGCCCTGGAGGAGTTGGTGTTCTCTCCTAAAGTGAAGAGGGTTTTTCCAGTTTGTTGAGAAAAGCCTTCTGCTAAGAAACATTTAAAATTTTCACTTTGTCCTTTGAACTCCAGGCAGCACTGACCCTGGGGGTTACAGGATGAAAGAATTTGTGCTTGGATGACGTGAGAGAATGGGGTGATATTTTCATAAATACATTTTAAGGCCTTCTCTGTAGTTCCTTCCCAGGGAAAAGGAGGGGAACATCAGGATCCTGAGAAGAAGCCACAAAGCAATTCACTCTCTAGCACAGATTCCCTGAAAACCCTGTGTGTTGAGTGGGATTGCTGAGAAATAGGCCCTGAAGAGTGCTCAGGCAGGAGGGGAGAAATGGAAAGCCAGCAAACTCACCAGAGATGAACCCAGGAACCTCAGGAAACTAGAGGGCAGGGCTCAGAATGCTGGGGGAGACCCAAAGGACAGTCCATTTACTTGAGTAGATTAGACCCGGTCATGGGCTGAGTGGGGTGGTAGAAGCGGAAAAACAGGATCGTGTGTTGGCCCCCCCATCAGGATGGCGAGGGCGCCTGAGGCGGGAACTCAGCACAGGTTCTCTGCTGAGGTGGCAGATGCTGTGGCTTTTGTGACAAAAACTTTATAATTCCACTTAAATTTTTCACTGGGACAAGCTGCTGAGCATAGTGGTTAGTAGAGTGAATTTGGGAGCTACAACTTCTGTTCGCTGTGTACTGCTAGCTTTGTGACGCTGGATAAAGTATTTGCTCTTCAGGTAGTGGTGAGCAATTCACATACGTTAGTTTCATAGTTACAAATTTAGCACATAGTATACACTCAGATATAATCTTTTACATTATTTTGATGTAAGAACTTAAGTGGCCTATTATACACATTTAAAACAGATGTAAAAATGAGTCTGTCTCTACCAACTCAAAATGAGGATCCACTGAGAGGTCTGGAGCCTGTCGTGGGCAGAGTGCTTCCCCCGCGCTATTTACCTGGTCCTCCAGTCACACTCCAGCAGCTTTCCCGCTGCTTTGCCTGATCATGAAGACCTGGGAAATCCTAGCTCCAGTTCAAACCCTCGAGGTTTCCAGAGACTGACCATAGGTGCTGCTTGCTCTGCAGGAGGACTAGGGCTGTGGCCACAGGGCTTTCACCAAGAGGTGTCAGAGCAGGAGGTGGCCAGTACCAGACCTGTGTTAATACAGGGCTCACTGTACTTAAAAGATTTTAATGACCTTTGTGTCTCCAGAGCTCAAAATTCTGGAGACTGTTCAGGAATAGCCAAGAAAGTTCTGAGAAAGGATGAGCACCTTCACATACATCAGAACATAAAAGCATTCTACTTAGGACCATGTGATATTGACACTGGAATAACCAAATAAATCAATGGATAGATTAGGAAAGAATCTAGAAGTAGGCCCCTTTGTGAGAATTAATAATTAGGACACCAAGAGACTGAGGGGACTTGGCCAAGATGGAGTAGAAAGACCCTCAGTTTACCTCTTCTCATGGGCACACCAAAATTACCACTATTTACAGAAGAATTAATGAGAAAGATCAGAATCTACCAGAAAAGATCTTCTACAACTAAAGATATAAAGAAGGAACCCCAAAATGGATAAGAGGGGCAGAGTTAGGACAGAGTCGACCCAGAGTAAGCAACCCTCAAATACAAAAGTAATTATAGTTGCAGAGGTTCTCCCCATGGAGGGTGGGATTGGCAGCCCACATCAGGTGCCAAAGCCATTGGGAAGATGGGCCTGCAGAATGGCCTTGAAGGCTAATGGGGCTTGCTTGAGGGAGAGCCAGAGGGCTGTGGGAAATGGACTCCACTCTTAAAGGGCACATACAGACACATGGTGGGGGACTCCGGGCGGAAGAGTCTGAGGCAGAGCCACCTCGGAGAGCCTCCCAGAGAGGCAGGTGGCAACCGGCATCCACCTTGGGGACATAAGTGCTGGCAGAAGAGCTTGTTCTACCACAAGGACACTGGCGCTGGCAAGTTCCACGTGGACTCCTCCCTCTAGTTCATCAGCCTTGGGACTTGGCCCCGCCACTGCCCCCACCCCCAACAGCCTGCAGGCACCAGCGCTGGGAGCCTCAGGCCAGGCAACTGCCAGGGCTCATGGGGTCCTGGCATAGCAAGCTGCAGGGTTGTGGTCCTGGAACTGGTGTCTGCCCACTGGTGGGCTGGACGGGGGTCCAGGGCACCCCACCCCCAGCACCTGGCAGGCTGCCTTAAGACCCCCAGAGCCCACAGTCACTGTCCACTGAAGGGCGCAGGACCCGACTTCACTTCACATTCCAACTCTGGGATGCAACTCCGCCCATCAGTCGGCAAGTACCAGCCCCAATACCCCTGGGCTCTGGGTCCAGCTAGTAGCGAGCTGGCAGGCCCTAGCCCCACCTGCCAACAGGTAGATATTAGCTCCAGACCATTGCAGCCCCATAGCCTGCCATAGTGGGACCCAGCCCACCCATCAGCAGGCAGATAGGCACAGCCCTGGCGTCCCCCTGAGCCCTGCTCACCAGTTCTAGGACACCTTGGGCCCTTGGCCAGAGAACTTGGGATTTAGCACCACCCAGCAAGCAGGCTGACACCAATGTCAGGATCCACAGGGCCCAGTAACCGGAGACCCTGGGACCCATCTCCGCTCACCAGTAAACCAGCACTGGCCCAGGACCCCTGGGGTTCTGCAGTCAGCTAGCAGCCTTGTGATCAGGCCCCAACTAGAAGCTGGTAGGCTTTGCACAAGACAGGGCCTAGAAGCCAGCCCAACGAGGGGCCAGCTATGCTCACCAGACTGCCCACAGTGATTAGCCTGCCACCATAACCCACACAGGGCCACCCCTAGAGCGTGTATCCCTGGTGACCAGAGGGGAGTGCGCTGCTGGGATACATAGGACGTCTCCTACAAAAGGCCATTTCTCCAAGACCAGGAAATGTAACCAATCTAACATAGTGTGCTGGTCACTCAAGTCATGTCCAACTCCGCGACTCCATGGGCTGTAGCCCACCGGGTTCCTCTGTCCATGGACTTCTCCAGGCAAAAATACTGGAGTGGGTTGCTATTCCCTTCTCCAAGGGATCCTCCCAACTTAGGGATCTAACCCAGGTCTCCTGCAGTGCAGGCATATTGTTTACTGTCTGAGCCACCAGGGAAGCCCAGGAATTCCAATACATTCATAAAAAAGAGTCTGGCCCTACATAGAAATAAAAACAGCAAATTAAGCAGAGTGAGGTGACAGAGAAACGTTACAAAAGAAGGAAAAAGACAAAGTTGCAGAACTACGTGAAGTGGAGACAGTCAATCTACTCGATAAAAAGTTGAAGGTAATGGTCATAAAAAAGAACTTCAGAGAAAAATAGAAAAACAGAGTAAGAAGTTAGAAGTTTTAAGGAAGAGTTAGAAAATATAAACTGGAACTGAATAATAAAGAGAAAAATACACTAGAAAAAAATCAACAGATTAAATGATACAGAGGAATGGATCAGTGAGCTGGAAGACAGCAGTGGAAACTGCTACAGCTGAACAGAAAATAAAAAATGAGGACAGTTTTAAGAGACCTCCAGGAGAACACTGAGCACGCTACCATGCACGTTACAGAGGTCCCAGAAGGTGGGGAGAGAGAGAGAAAGGGGCAGGAAACATATTTGAAGACATAAGAGCTGAAAACATCCATAATCTGGGGATAGCAACAGACATTCAGGTTCAAGAAACACAGAGTCCCAACCAGGATCAACCAGGATACACTGTAATTAAAATGGCAAAACTGGAGAATATTGAAAGCAGTAAGGGAAAAGGAACCAGATTCATACAAGGGAACTCTCGTAAGGCTATCAGCTGAGTTTTCAGTAGTTTTGCGGGCCAGAAGGGAGATGCGTGAAATGGTGATGAAAGAGAAAACCTACAACTAAGAATGCTTTACCCGGCGAGGTTTTTGTTCAGATTTGATGGAGAGATCAAAAGTTTTATAGACAAGCAAAAGCTGGAAGAGTTCAGCACTACCAAACCAAGAAACCTTAAAGGGATTTACCCAAGCGAGAAAAAGGTAACACTAGAAACATGAACATTACAAAAGGAAAAACCTCATTAGTAAAGGCAGATATACAGGAAAAGTAGGAAGTTAGCCACATACAAAGCTACTAGTAAGATTAAAAGACAAAAGTAGTAAAAATCATCTATACTCATAATAAGTAGTTAAGAGATATACAACAAAAAGATATTAAAATGTGTTTGAAATCAAGAGATCAGCAAGTTAATCACATATATATATAGACTGCTATGTGTAAACCTCATGGTAACAACAAACCAAAAATCTATAACACACACACAGAAATTCAAATACTAAAGATAGGCATCAGTTCACAAGGGAATAAGGCAAAAAAAGAACAAAAGAACTACAAAAACAAGCAGAAAACAACACTTGGACTGGAGACACATTAATGCCACAGGTGTTAGTTTCTGCAAAAATCCCCCAGTCAACATTAACACCATGGGTGTTAGTTTCTGCAGAAATTCCCCAGTCAGTAATGTGTTAATAAAACAGCAATAAGTGCATACCTATCAGTAATTACTTTAATGTCAATAGACTAAATGTTTGAATCAAAAGACATAGAGTGGCTAAATGGATACAAGACTCATATATGTGCTACCTACAAGAGACTCACTTCTAATCTGAAGAGACAGAGACCAAGAGAGGGGATGGAAAAAGGTATCCATGCAAATGGAAATCAAAAGAAAGCTGAGGCACCAATACTTAATATCAGACAAAACCAACTTTACAACAAAGACAGAATAGGAGACAAAGGAGGACATTATGTAACGATCAAGGGATCACTCCAAGAACAATAATTAAAGATATATATGCACCCAACATAGGAACACCTCAATACATAAACTAAGCCTCTTGATGAAAGAGGAGAGTGAAAAAGTTGGCTTAAAGCTCAACATTCAGAAAACAAAGATCATGGCATTTGGTCCCATCACTTTATGGCAAATAGATGGGGAAACAGTGGAAACAGTGTCAGACTTTATTTTTTTGGGCTCCAAAATCACTGCAGATGGTGAGTGCAGCCATGAAATTAAAAGACGCTTACTACTTGGAAGAAAAGTTATGACCAACCTAGATAGCATATTCAAAAGCAGAGACATTACTTTGCCAACTAAGGTCCGTCTAGTCAAGGCTATGGTTTTGCCAGTGGTCACGTATGGGTGTGAGAGTTGGACTGCGAAGAAGGCTGAGCGCCGAAGAATTGATGCTTTTGAACTGTGGTGTTGGAGAAGACTCTTGGACTGCAAGGAGGTCCAACCAGTCCATTCTGAAGGAGATCAGCCCTGGGATTTCTTTGGAAGGAATGATGCTAAAGCTGAAACTCCAGTACTTTGGCCACCTCATGCGAAGAGTTGACTCATTGGAAAAGACTCTGATGCTGGGAGGGATTGGGGGCAGGAGGAGAAGGGGACGACAGAGGATGAGATGGCTGGATGGCATCACTGACTCGATGGACATGAGTCTGAGTGAACTCCGGGAGTTGGTGATGGACAGGGAGGCCTGGCGTGCTGCGGTTCATGGGGTCGCAAAGAGTCGGACACGACTGAGCGACTGAACTGAACTGAACTGAATATTAACCGACATAAAGGGGGAAGTTGACAGCAACACAATAGATGGACCTGGAGGGTATTGATGCTTAGTGAAATAAGTCAGAGAAAGTCAAACACTGTACATCACTTATAAATGGAATTTTAAAAATACAACAGACTACTGAATATACCAAAAAAGCACTCATGGAGAAAAAATTAGTGGTGACCAGTGGGGAGAGGGATGGTAGAGGGGCAAGATAGGGGCGGGTGATTAAGGGGTACAAACTACTATGAATTAAATAAGCCAGAATGATATTAGTGTGTAATACAGGGAATATAGCCGATAGTTTATAATTATAAATGGAATAGAACCTTTAAAACTGTGAATCACTATGTTGTCACCTGAAACATATAATATTGTACATAAACTATACCTCAATTTAAAAAATAAGGCTCCAAGGTTTGTACAGCACAGGGAATATAGCCAATGTTTTGTAACTTTATTTATTTTTTTAGCTTACAATATTATTTTTTTTCTATTTTATTTTTTTAACTTTACAATATTGTATCGTTTTGCCATATATCAACATGAATCCGCCACAGGTATACACGTGTTCCCCATCCTGAACCCTCCTCCCTCCTCCCTCCCCATACCATCCCTCTGGAGTAAAATCTCTAAAAAATGTAAATCACTATGCTGTATACCTGAAACTAATGTTATAACTCAACTACCAATAATAATTTTAAAAGATGGCAAGTGACTATTCAACGGGGGTTTGGAGACATTGGCTGGCATCCTAAATTGTAAAATAACACCAGCTCCAAATCAAAATTCTTCATGGATCAAACGTAAAGCCTCATAAGAGTTAAGCATAAAAACAAAGCTATGAAATTATAATTTGGCCCTCCTAAGCAACACACAAAATCCAGAATCAACAGAAGATGGACATTCTTAACCTTACTGAAGATTAAAATGCAGAGGGAAAGGGAGCGGGCAGCTGAGAACAGTAATGTTTTCTGCTCTTCCAACACAACAACAAACACCACACTGGCGTCTGAATCTCATACGATGAGAACTTACTGGGGACGACGTGACTTACAAGACTGAAAAAAACCCAAAATGCTGAATAGTTAACTTTGTGCCGTGGCTTTTCATTCACCGGTCACCCAGTGTTGAGCTCCTCTATGTACTTGGACCGTGTGGAGGTTAATAAAAGAGCCACCACCAGGGCCCGCCATCTGGGCGGGAGGTTATCCATGAAGGAAAAGCACTCTGGAGAGACAGCTTCCTAGAGTGGGTGGGGTCTGACCTGGGCCTCGCAAAGCGGGGAGAAGAAAAGGGTCCTCCCAGCTAGAGAGGCTGAAATCGGTGGCCCCGTGCGCCCTGGCGCTCGGCACCCGCGCAGGGCTGGGCCTCCGTGGAGTGGGCGAGCTCTGCACAGGTCTCCCTCACCTCAGGGGAACAGGAGGGGAGAAGGCGGGTGAGAGCAGGTCTGAGTCAGGTTTGGAGATCAGCACCCAGCCTGAGAGAAGGTCGAGGAGTAAGAGAATGCACGCCACCTGGGCTGGGCGCCGTGAAGTGACTGGCCCGGAGGCCCTGCTTATTCTGGCTCTTGGGTGTGGATGGTTCACTTGAGACTGACAGGCTGATGGCTGGCACCACGGAGTCTGAAGAGATGCTGAATCAGGGGCATGTGGCCAGGGCAGGCCTCGGCAGCACTGCCCTCTGAGTTCTCACCACACCCCGGACAGGAGTCCTCCACACAGACCCGTTGCTCTATCCCCTAAGCTCAACAAGCCACTCTCAGCCCAGATGCAAGTTCAGCGGAAGACAAGACAGGACGCAAAGCATCCTGAGCACTTGTCACTGCTGACAGCAGCACTCTGGTCAGTCAGTGTGTGGTCTGTAAACGAAGGTACACAGGAAAGCGATTTAGAGCGATTCTTAGGGGGAGAGACAGCTTGAGCCCGAGAGGTGGGGGTGAGGGTGGTTAAAGAGAGGCCAGGTGGTCAGGATGGGAAGCCTTCAGAATTTCCTGACGGGCTGAGATGAGTGAAGAGTTTAGATGACTGTGCCTTTGGCCTTAGCAGCTGGAAGCCAGTTGCCCTCAGCTGTGGGGAGGAAGGTGCAGATGGAGCAGAGCTCTGCAGGCAGGTCACAGCCCAGCTGTGCCTGGCAGGCTCCGCTTCCTCTCCCCAGGTTCTGCCACATTCCCTTCAGGGAGGTTGGGGGGGTTGTGTGTGTCTCAGCCTTCTTCCTAAAGACAAACCAGGGGGTCTGTCCCTCTCCAGGGAAGGACATCGTCTCAGGTCCCCCTGCAGCATATCTCCCCTCAGAGCCGCCCCCCACCCCAGGGCTGGTACGCACAGGCAGGGCAGGGCTGGGAACCTGAGCCACCGTCCCGCTCACACTGGAGCGCAGCGTGGGAACAGGGAAAACCTTGTCACTATCACTTTAAATTTCTTGGGGGGCGTTGTTTCTCGACCCCAGATTCAGAGAAGGAAGTGGGGCAGATTTGCTGAGAATACCCAGCAGCTGCTCCCAGGACCGCTCATCCTCATACGTAAAACTTCCTGCGATGACACCGGAAATACAAGTGCTGTCCCCACGACCACAGCCCCCTGGAGCCCGGGCCAGAGGGGAGCCATGGACAGGCCCCGGGCCCTGGGCCTGCTCTGGGCGCTGCTGACTCTCTGCCTCACTGCTGGTGAGTGGGGGCCGCAGAGGAGCAGAGGCCCTGGGTGCGGGTGGAGACCCAGGCCCGGACCTCGTCCCTGCACCTTCTCCCGCAGGGACTCCGGAGGTGTGGCTGCAGGTTCAGAGGGAGGCCACTGAGGCCTCCTTCACCGTCCGCTGTGGATTCCTGGGCTCGGGCTCCATCTCCCTGGTGACTGTGAGCTATGGGGGCCCCGACAGTGCTGGGGGGACCATGCTGGCTGTGCTGCACCCCACACTCGGCACCAAGAACTGGACAGCTGCCTGCCGGGCCCGCTGGGAAACCAGTACCAGCATCTCCCTCACCTTGGAAAGGGCTCCCACCGCAGCAGGGGACTCCAGTCCCAACACCACCTTCTGCTGCAAGTTCACGTCCTTCCCTGAGGGCTCCCAGGAGGCCTGTGGGAAACTGTCCACCAGCACAGACCAAGGTGGGGCGGATGAGGAGGGGGGCTGGGGGGACAGGGAGGGACTTGGGACGCCAGCCACCTGACTGGTATGTCTCTCTGTGCACAGAGCTCCCTGCTCCCAGTCCAGCCTCCGTGCTGCGGGCCGACCTGGCCGGGATCCTGGGGGTCTCGGGGGTCCTCCTCTCTGGCTGCATCTACCTTCTCTACCTCCTGCGTCGGCAGAGGCACTGGTGAGATGCAGCCCCCGCTGAGCCCAGTCCACCGCCCCCATCTCCCCCCATCCCAGGCCGGCCACACGCTTTGCCTCTGACCATCCTCACTCCCCCAGGTCCGTCATGAAGCTTCAGCCGCCGAGACACGGCAGTCCCCAGACAGACGGGAGAACCAGTGTGAGGATGGGGGCTGGTTTCGGAGGGGAACGGAGGGAACTGCAGCTGGGGGGCCAGGAGATGGAGCCTCACTCGGGCCTCCGTCCCCATCATCCCTGCAGGCAGCCGGCCAAGCCTCCCTGACCTCCTTCCACGTTCCCTACGCCACCGCCGCCACGACCTCCAACTACTTCAGCCCGGCAACCCTGCACCCGGTCCCCCCACCCCAGCCACTGCCCGGGTGGGTGCCGCCCCTCACCCACGCCGCGCGCCGACCCCAGAGCCCCGGCCCCTGGGCGCCCCCGCCGGCCTCCGCACGCAGCAGCTTCGTCTCGGTGGAGAACCGACTCTACGCTCAGACGGAAAAGCGGCCGCTCCACGCCGGCGCCGACCACATCTCGCTCCCGGACCGTCTGGGGCGCAAAGCCGCTTTGGGGCCTTCAGGAGTGCGATGAGAGGGACCCCGGGTCACTCTGCCTTTCTCCTCTCCGGGCCTCTGGGAACCCCCCCCCCTCTGTTGGATGTCCGCGTTCTGGGGGCCACAGTCTTTGCACAGCTTGTTTTATCCTTAGGCTTCCAGCGAGCGTCTCCACACAGACCCCGCGGGCTGCGGATGTGGGCAGCACGTGTGCAAGCGTGGGCACCCGGGTGTATGTGTGAGGCGACAAAACCCCATCCCAGGTGGTTTCCTGTTTTCAAGTCCTCAGTTCCCCAGGTGAGGGCGATAACTGTCAACAAAAATGGTTTCTCTGACCTGGCCTTTTCTTCTTTGGGGGTGCGGGCGGTGGGGGGCGGGGGGCAGGTTTGTAAGAGCTTAGCGGCGTTTCAACCCCTGGGAGGGGCCAGGTTAGGACCGGAGGGGAGGGGGCGTCAGCATGGGGACCTGTCCTCTGCCCCACCCCTGGCGGAGGTAGGGGGTGGGGGTGTCCTGGCCCTGCAGGTCTGGCTGAGGAACGCCAGGTGCAAAGACAGGTTGGGGGTCTGGTGGCCCAACCGCAAAGCCCACTATGTCCTGGGACCGCAGCAAAGGCTTCTGGGGCTTCAACCTCAGAAAAGTGCCCAGGTCAGGGGCTCCCCGAGATGGCCTGGGGGTGGGGCCCTGATGCCCTCCCTCCAGAGCTGACATTCGGAGGCAGGGGACCCACCTCAGCTCTGCCCACACCGGCTTCCTCCGGCTCCTCTCTGTTACCTGGGCACCAGGATTGCTCCCCACTGGCCACCTTGAAGGGTGGTGGGGGCAGGCAGAGGCCGCTCAGACCCGGCCTGAACCCACGATCGCCCCCCACCCCCGGGAGCAGTTTTCCTCCTGTAAACAGGCCCAGCGGCCCTCAGCTGGGCCCGGGCCTCCTCACACCTTTGCCACAGGAGACATGGTGAGAACCCTGTAACTGCAAGGACCCACGGGCCGTGAAGGATTCTGGGTGGTGGGGTGGGGGCCGCAGAATGGGCCTGGAGCCGGGCTCGGACAGCACCCAGCCAGGCGGGGGCACCTGCTGCTCTTGGCCCCTTCCTGGGTCCTGCCTGTGGGAAACCCCAGGAGTGCCACCTCTATCCCAGGAACTGCCTCCTCTGCCTGGCTCAGGGAGGGTCTGCTCAGAGACTACGTCCAACCACAGAATCTTCCAGAAACCTCACTTACTCCTGCAGGCATTGTTCAATGAACCCATGGGAGCCCCACCAGCCAGCAGCTCTACACCACACAGGGGAGAGGGTGAACCAGATAGGGCGAGGGGGTGGTTGAGGGTCATTGGCATCCTCTGAGGAGCCCTCAGCACTGGCTTGTCAGCTCAGTGGTCCATGTAGGATTGGGGGCTCATGGGAAAGAGGTGGGGGTGCTGAGGAGGGCCCTGATGGTAAACCAAGATAGAGATGTAAGCAAGGGAATAGCCTGGGGCCGGGCAGCCGTGGGACCACGTCAAGACCAAGGACAGAGGGGTGGGCAGTGGGGCTGAGGGAAGGCCTTGAAGGAAGGTTCACTTGCCTAGAAGAGACTGTTCATGGGAGGAGGGGACCGCTCTGAGGGCTCCTGGGCCCCCAGCCAGGCCACCGGCCCATCAGAGTCGGGAGAGCCCGCCACCCGCGGCCTGAGCCGGCCTTCCGCCACGGGCCTGTTCCTAGCCGGCCCCAAGTCAGAGGCAGGGGTGGTGAGGGGCCCGGCTGAGAGCCGAGGTGTGGCTGCGCACAGCCCCCTCAAAACCCAGCCTTCGTTCAACAGTTGGGGTCCCTGAGGCCCAAAGGGGCGAGGACTGGCGCCAAGGGACAGGACTTAGCCAGCCCCAGAACTTCCCCTGGGCATCAGGGACATGCCCTCAGCCGATCCGGCGGCATAAGGCTTGGGTTCTGATCCCAGGCGCCGCGCCCCGCCTGGGAGACCCGGGGGGCTCACTTCAACTCCAAGAGGCTCACTTTGCGCCTCACGGGAGGGAGGTAAGGCCCGAGGGGCATGAGGAGATGGTGAACCAGGCCCAGGCACTAAGCAACTCCGCCCGGAGCATCCTATTTACTACTTTGAAAACACCTGCCACTCGGGGTGTTTAACAGCCCACTTAAGAGATGTGGAGCCAGAGCCCCAGGTCCCACAGCTGGGAGGCAGAGGCGTTCTTAGTGGGAAGGAGGGGAGACGCTCGCCGCTGGGCTCGGGGAGTGGCAGAAAGAGACCGCGGCGGAGACGCCGGCCGGGCGTGCGGGGGCCACCAGGTGGCGCCACCGACACGACTGTGCGGCCCCGCGAGGCGGTCCGGAGGCCCCTCCACAGAAGCCGCCAGCCCTGCGAGCGGGAGCAAAGAACGAACTCAAGGCGCGACAGAGCTGTGGGCCCAGCCCCCATCCGGGACCCCCATCCTCTCTAACCAGCCCCGCATCCCCGCCCCCCTCACCCGGCCCAGGAGCCCGCCCCAGAGCCTGCGACCCCAGCCCAACCCTCAGACAGCCCTGGGGACCCTTCCTCCCCGTGACTGCCTGCCACCCCCGGCCACCTGCTCCTCCTCCCTCTCCCATCCCACCGCAGCGAGGCCAGGGGGCCCCTGAAGACGCACCCCAACCTGCTCCCCCCTCGGCGACCCACAAGCTCCCCTTCTGCAGTTCAGCCCCTACCCACCCTCGGGCTCGCCCCGCGGCCCCGCCCTGAGACCACCCCCAGTCCCCAGCGCTCAGGAGCCCTCCTCCCCACCCGGTCTGCCACCTGTCCCGGTGGGCCGCAGCTCCCACCCTCCCTCTGGGGAGCCCACGGCTTTTCTAGGCTTCCGACTCTCGGCTGCCAGTGCCCAGTGCTGCTGCCCGCCCAGACTGAGCACTGGACCCTGGGCATCACCACCACCTGCTGGTGTGACCTCGGGCTTTCTGTGGGTCCGGGGAGCCTCACACCCTTGCTGGTTAGCTGTAGGGGCTGGGCAACGTCGTGGCCTCACCCCCAGTCCAGTCCAGGAGCCCACCACCTGGGGTTGACCTTAGCAAAGGAAGGGAAGGGTCTGGGACCTAGGGAGCAGAAATCAGACGTGGTGTCTGAGGGCTTAACCAGCCCCAGCACCTCCAGAGAGAAGGGCTGGCCTGGATGAGCCCGGGGCTGGAAGGGGCCAGAGTTGCGGAGCCAGGGGAGCCTCTGGCCTCCCTGCTGGTCTCTGGGCCTCTCCCAGGCCCCCGGGGAGCGACTCTCCAGAGAGAAAGCACAGGCTGTGCCCCATCCCCAACACGGGGATGCCCCAAAGCACAGGACACTATGTCTGCTGGCAAAGCCAGGGGTGGGAAGGCCCTCCAACCTCAGGTTCCACTCAAACCCTGCTGAGGGTGGGCATGACGTCTGGAATTTCCATTAGTGACCCCTCAACAGCTTCATTTCAGCATCCATGAAATGGGTCAGAAAGCTATTTGGATAAAATAAACAGACATTACAAAAGATTAGGGTGCTCTGAGGAGGAGGAGTAGGGCTCCTCTGGGATGACCTTTTTTCCCCAATTTTTTTTCTTGTAGCAAAATATACAAAACTTACCACATGAGTCATTTTTAAGGGAAAAGTTGAAATGCAGTTGAGGAACAATATTATGGTAATTCCAGGTGTACTAATTGATACTTTGAACTGTGGTGTTGGAGAAGACTTTTGAGAGTCCCTTGGACTGCAAGGATATCCAACCAGTCCATCCTAAAGGAGATCAGTCCTGGGTGTTCATTGGAAGGACTGATGTTGAGGCTGAAACTCCAATACTTTGGCCACCTGATGCGAAGAGCTGACTCATTTGAAAAGACCCTGATGCTGGGAAAGATTGAGGGCATATGGCAATTATATCTTTAATTTTTTGAGGATCCTCCATACTGGTTTGCACAGTGGTTGCACCAATTTACATTCCTACCAACAGTGCCTAAGTGTTCCCTTCTCTCCACATCCTTGCCAACATTTGCTATTTTCCGTCCTTTTGGTGACAGTCATTCTGACAGGCATTAAGGTGGTATCTCATAGTCATTTTCCTTTGCAAGATGACATTTAAAATAAAACCTGAGGGACTTCCCTGGTCCCTGGTTGGGACTCCACAATTCCCAGGAAGAGGGCACAGGTTCAATCCCTGGTTAAGTGTAAGTAAGTGTAGTTGCTCAGTCGTGCCCGACTCTTTGCGACCCCATGGACTGTAGCCCACCAGGCTCCTCTGTCCATGGGATTCTCCAGGCAAGAATACTGGAGTGGGTTGCCATGCCCTTCTCCAGGGGATCTTCCCGACCCAGGGATCGAACCTGGGTCTTCCACATCAGGCAGATGCTTTACCCTCTGAGCCACCAGGGAAGCCCGATCCCTGGTTAGGGAACTAGAATCCCACATGTCACACGGTGCAGCACCTGCCCCCCAAATTAAAATTAAACCTGAACACGAGTGGTAGTTCTCTATGCAAAGATTGTGGCGAGATCGTTCCAGGCAGGAAAAAGTACGTACAAAGGCGCCATGGTTAAGAAGAGCTTGGCACTAGCATGGCCCAAGGAAGGTCAGGAAACAAGGCGAAAAAGAGAGCAGTAAGCAAAGCCCAAAAAAGGGATCTGGATTTTATTGTTAGGGCAGGAGTCACTCTTGCTGGGTTTTAAGCAGAACAGTGAGATGATCAGAGTTACATTATACAAATATCATTCTGGTGCTGGATAGAGAACACTTGCATGAGAGGGAGAATAGAGAACAGTTAGGAAGCTACCTCATAATCCAGGCAGGAGATGGAGTGTCTGAGTCAAGGATAGTGAAAAGTAGATGGAAAGAAGTGGATGGATTAAAAATGTGTTTTGGAGGCAGAGGGTTGTTCCCGGCTGTGGAAAGAAGGGATCAGGATGGTCTTATGGGTAAAGCCCAGTTTTCCAGCTTGAACAACTAGGTAGGGGGAGATGCCATTCACTGAGATGGAAGACTAACAGCAGCACATCCCAGGGAAAGGGCGATAAGGGGCCAATAAACGCTTGAGTTGAGAGAGCTGAGATGCCTGAGCTCGAATGACGTGCAGCGATGTCAGTGCCTCCTAACAGCCCAGGCAGCATCTTTGGAAGGGACAAGAATTATATGCAAAATATTGGAAAGAAATAAAAGTTCTAAGTAAATGGTAAGATATACTGTGTTTATAGATCAGAAGACTCATTGTTTAAAGATTATTTCTACCTAATGTATCTACCAGAGCAGGAAATGGCAACCCACTCCAGTGTTCTTGCCTGGAGAGTCCCGTGGACAGAGGAGCCTGGTGGGCTGCTGTCCATGGGGTCGCACAGAGTCGGACACGACTGAAGTGACTGAGCATAGCATGCAATGTATCTACAGAGTCAAAGCATTCTGAATTGATACTCCAGCAGGCTGCATTGTAGAAACTGCCCAGCTGATTTTAAAACTTAAAATGTATTTGGAAATATAGAAGTAAAATTCCCATATCATATGGCAATTATATCTTTATTTGGAAAAGTAAAACAATTCTGAAAAAAACGAAGTTGGAGACTCATATTATTGAATTCAAAACTTATGTAAAGCTAAAGTAATCAAGCCAGTGAGGAGTATTGGGGGAAGAATAGATGTAGATAAATGGAACAGAATAGTCTTAAATAGACCCCCGCACGTGTATATTTACAGTCAGCCCTCCACATCTGCAGATTCAACTAACTGTGGATCAAAGGTATTTAGCAAAAATTTTTCAGAAATTTCCACAAAGCAAAAGTTGAATTAGCCACATGTTCGCAACTCTTTACATAACATTTATATTGTATAAGGTATTATAAGTAATCCAGAGGTAATTTAAAGTGTACAGGAGGGAGGTGGCCAAGATGGTTGAGAAGAAAGTATAGAACAGCAAAGAGTCTACAAATAATAAATGCTGGAAAGGATGTGGAGAAAAAGAACCCTCCTACACTGTTGGTGGGAGTGTAAATTCGAGAACATTATGAAGCTTCCTTAAAAAACTAAAAATAGAGCTACCATATGATCCTTCAATCCTACTCCTGGGCATACATCTGGAGAAAACCACGCTTTTAAAGACACGTGCACCCGTGTTCACTGCAACACTATTCACAATAGCCAAGACACAGAGGCAACCGAAGTAAATGCCCATCAACGACGAATGGATAAAGATGCATACATGTATACAATGGAATATTACTCAGCCATAAAAAGAATGAAATAATGCCATTTGCAGCAACCTTGATAGACCTAGAGATTATCACACTATGTGAAGTCAAACAGAGAAAGACAAATATCATACGATACTGCTTGTATGTGGAATCAAAAAAAAATGATATAAATGGACTCATTTATAAAACAGACTCAGAAGATAAGCTTATGGTTACCACAGGGGAAGGGTAGAGAAAGATACATTAGGAGTTTGGGGTTAACAGATACACATTATATATATAAAACAGATAATCAACAAGAACCTGCTGTATAACACAGGGAACTATGTGAAACATCTTAGAATAACCTCTGATGGAAGAGACTGTAAAAGAAGAATATAGGTATTTATTTACACATATAATTGAATCACTCACTTTGCTATACATCTGAAATTATCACAATAAAAATTTTTAAAAATAAACTATACAGGAGAGAGGTGACCAAGATGGTGGAGAAGGAAGACCCTGAACTCACCTCCACCCATGAATACACCAAAATTAAAATTACCTACAGAGCCACTATCTATGAGAATGACCTGAAAATGAGCAGAAAAGATTCCCCACAACTAAAGACAAAGAAGGAACCACACAGATGGCTAGGAGGGGCAGACATGCAGTGCAGTCAGGACCCACACCCCAGGTTGACAACCCACCTATGGAGGGAATACCACAATCCTAGAGGTCCTCCCCAGGGAGTGAGAGGTCCAAGCCCCACATCAGGCTCCCCAGTCCCAGAGGTCCTACACCGGGAAGATGAGTCCCCCCGAACAGCTGGCTTTGAAAACCAGTGGACTTACGTTCAGGAGAGCATGAAGGCTGTAGGAAACAGACTCCATTCTTAAAGGGCAAGTGCAAAATCTCACACAGAGTCCCAGTAGAGAGGCAGATACACAAAAATCTACAACAGACACACAAAAACTAGAAAGGAATACAACCGCACCACTAAAGAAAATCAGCCAATGGGGAAGAAACTAAAAGAAGAACCACAAAAACAACCAGAAAACAAGGAACAACCAGAAAACAACTGACCCAGCTCGAAAGGAGCCTGGGTCAGTCCCACGCACTGATCTTGGCGAGCCTCCTAGAGAGGCCAAAGGCCTCTCCCCCTAAGGACAGAGATGCTGGCAGCCGCCTTTTCTGGAGTTCACTCCATCAGGGTAACACCCGCACTGGCGGGCACCATGTTGGAATCCTCCCTCTAGCCTACAAGCACCGGGGCCGAGGCCCTGTCCGCCAACAGGCCAGCGGCGGTCTCAGGCCCCACGGCAGGCCGACAGGCCAACCACAGTGTACTGCTCCCCCACCCGCCAGTGGGCCTGGTAGCCGCTGGGCCGGGATGCGCGCGACTAGCACAGCTGCAGTGGAAGGGCCCGGGCAGTGTGCGTAGGGGCCATCCCAGAACACACAGGTCTGGTGACCAGAGGGGAGCCTGCTGCTGGGCCCCACTGAACATCTCCCACATACGGGAATTTTTAAAATGTAGATCTTTTAGGATTCATGTGAACTTAAATGACTACCAGTTTAAAACAAGTGAGTCTAGTTATAGGTCAACATATATGAACTCCGTGGTAACCACAAGTCAAAAATCTACAACACATACACAAAAACGAGAGAGAAAGGAATACAGCCATGCCACTAAAGAAAAGCAGCCAAAGGGGAAGAAACTAAAAGAAGAACTACAAAAACAACCAGAAAACAAGGAACAAACGGCAGTAAGTAATACAGATCAATAACCACTTTATGGAAAAGGAAATGGCAACGCACTCCAGTATTCTTGCCTGGAAGAGTCCATGGCCAGAGGAGCCTGGCGGGCTGCAGTCCATGGGGTTACATGACTGAGCACGTTTGCATGAGAGTGGAGGGAGATGGGCTGGTAGCAGTAAACTGGTAGAACTAAAAAAAAAAATCGCTTTCAATGTCATTGAACTAAATACTCCAATCAAAGAGGGGCTGATTGGATTTAAAAGACTCATCTATATGCTCTTTATAAGAGATTTGCTTCAGAGCTAAAAACATTCAGATTGAGAGTGAAGTAATGGAAAAAGATATTTCAAGCAAATGGAAATGACAAAAAAGTAGCAATACTCACATCAGACAATAAATTTTAAAACAAAGTCTATAACAAAAGACAAAGAAGGGCATTATATAATGATAAAGGGATGAATACAAGAAACTATAACATTCATTAACATATATTCATCTAATATAAGAGCACCAGTTATACACAGCAAATGTCAACAAACTTAAGAGTAGAAACTGACAATATAATAACAGTAGGAAACTTTTAACACGTCACATCAATGGACATTCTGTTCGAACGTAATAATAATAAGGAAATAATGGTCTTCAATAACCTCAGATATGTAGATGAAACCACTCTTATGGCAGAAAGTGAAGAGGAACTAAAAAGCCTCTTGATGAAAGTGGAAGAGGAGAGTGAAAAAGTTGGCTTAAAGCTCAACATTCAGAAAATGAAGATCATGGCATCTGGTCCCATCACTTCATGGCAAATAGATGGGGAAACAGTGTCAGACTTTATTTTTCTGGGCTCCAAAATCACTGCAGATGGTGATTGCAGCCATGAAATTAAAAGACGCTTACTCCTTGGAAGGAAAGTTATGACCAACCTAGATAGCATATTCCAAAGCAGAGACATTACTTTGCCAACAAAGGTCCGTCTAGTCAAGGCTATGGTTTTTCCAGTGGTCATGTATGGATGTGAGAGATAGACTGTGAAGAAGGCTGAGCACCGAAGAACTGATGCTTTTGAACTGTGGTGTTGGAGAAGACTCTTGAGAGTCCCTTAGACTTCAAGGAGATCCAACCAGTCCATTCTAAAGGAGATCAGTACTGGGTGTTCTCTGGAAGCAATGATGCTAAAGCTGAAACTCCAGTACTTTGGCCACTTCATGCAAAGAGTTGACTCATTGGAAAAGACTCTGATGCTGGGAGGGATTGGGGGCAGAAGGAGAAGGGGACGACAGAGGATGAGATGGCTGGATGGCATCACCAATTCGATGGACGTGAGTTTGAGTGAACTCCGGGAGTTGGTGATGGATAGGGAGGCCTGGCGTGCTGTGATTCATGGGGTCGCAAAGATTCGGACACGACTGAGTGACTGAACTGAACTGAATGGTCTTAAATGACACCTTATACCAGTTAGACTTCATAGCTATCTATAGGACATTACATCCAAAAAGAATAGACTACCCAACATTTAAGTGCACATGAAACATTCTCCAAGACAGATCACATACTAGGCCATAAAAGTGTCCAAATTGAAGAGTAAAGAAATTATATCAGCATTTTTTCTAACCACAATGGTATGAAACCAGAAAACAATAACAGGAAGAAAAATGGGAATATCACAAACACATGGAGACTAAACAACATGCTACTAAAAAAAGGGGGGGTTGAAGAAATCAAAGGGGAAATCAGAAAATACCTCCAGACAAATGAAGAGGGAACAACTTTCCATAATCTATGGGATACTACTACTACTACTACTACTACTACTACTACTAAGTCACTTCAGTCGTGTCCGACTTTGTGCGACCCCATGGACTGCAGCCCACCAGGCTCCCCCGTCCCTGGGATTCTCCAGGCAAGAACACTGAGTGGGTTGCCATTTCCTTCTCCAGTGCAGGAAAGTGGAAAGTGAAAGTGAAGTCACTCAGTCGTGTCCGACTCCTCGAGACCCCATGGACTGCAGCCCACCAGGCTCCTCCATCCATGGGATTTTCCAGGCAAGAGTACTGGAGTGGGGTGCCATTGCCTTCTCCCATGGCATACAGAAAAGCAATTCTAAGAGGGAAGTTTATAGCTATATAGGCCTACCTCAAGAAACAAGCAAACTCTCAAACAACCTTACTTACCATCCAAAGGAATTATAATAATAACCATAGCCCAAATTTGGCAGAAAGAAAGACCAGAGAGGAAATAAAATAGAGACCAAAAGAAAAAAAAAATCAATGAAACAAAAGACTGTTTTTTTGAAAGACAAAATTGATAAGCCTTTACACAGGCTCATCAAGAAAAAGGACCCAATGAACAAAACAAGAAATGAAAGGAGAAATAACAACTAGTATTACAGAGACTCACAAAAAAAATCATACGTGAATACTACGAACAGTTGCTGTTTAGTCTCGAAGTCGGGTCTCTTTTGTGACCCCATGGACGGTAGCCCACCAGGCTCCTCTGTCCATGGGGTTTCCCAGGCAAGAATACTGAAGCGGGTTGTCATTTCCTTCTCCAGAGGAATCTTCCTGAGCCAGGGATCAAACCTGCATCTCCCACATTAGCAGGCAGATTCTTCACCACTGAGCCACCTGGGAAGCCCACCCACACATGCACATCACAGTGTATTACTCAGCAATAAAAAAGAATGAAATTCTGCCATTTGCAACCACGTGGATAGAAACAGAGGGTATTATGTCCAGTGAAATAAGTCAGAGAAAGACAAGTACTGTGTGTTAACACTTGTATGAGGAATCTAAAAAAATAAAATAAATGAATATAACAAAACAGAAACAGACTCACAGATGTTGTTAGTTACCAGTAGGAAGTGGGCGGGGCGGGGGGGGGGGGCTAGTGCAAGACAGAAGCAAGAGATTAAAAGATACAAACTATCATGCAGAAAATAAATGAGCAAAAAGGATATAATACGTAATATAAAAGATCATAAAAGAGATTACCATGAACAAGTTACATCAATAAAATGGACTATCTAGAGGAAACAGACCAATTCCTAGAAAGTATAGTCTCCTAAGACTGAATCAGGAAGAAATAAAAAACATGAACAGATTACCAGTAATGAAATTAAGTAATAAAAACAAAGAAACCCTCCCAACAAACACAAGTTCAGAGTCAGATGGCTTCATAGGTGGAGTCTACCAAACATTTAGGAACCTATCTTCCTCAAACTATCCCAAAATATTGAAAAATGCTTCTGAAATCATTCTGGAAGCCCAGAATCACGCTGATACACAAACCAGATAAATGAACCACAAAGAAGAGAATTCCAGGGCAATATCCCTGATGAACATAGGTGCAAAGTCTTCAAAATATTAGCAAACCAAACACAATACACTAAAAGCATCAAACCCCAAAATCAAACCCCCAAATCCCTGATTCCAGGGATGTAAGGATGATTCAGTGTCATTAAATCAATGTGTTACATCACATTAACAAATCGAGAGATAAAAACAACATGATAACCTCAATAGATGCAGGAAAATCTTTTGACAAAATTCAACATTAATTTACAATAAAAAGTCTCCACAGAGTTGGTACAGAGGGAACTTACTTCTGTATAATAAAGGCCATATATGACAAACCCACAGCCAACTTTATACTCAATGGTGAAAGACTAAAAGCACTTCCTCTAAGTCAGAAACAAGACAAGTATGCCCACTTGTACCACTTTTTTTCAACATAGTATATTGTAAATCCTAGCTGCAGAAGTCAGTAAAGAAAACAAAAATCCAGATTGGAAAGGAAATAGTAACTCTGTCACTGTTTTCATATGATATGATACTATATACAGAAAATCCTAAAGATGATAGCAAAAAAATAACCTTCCTAAAATAAGTGAATTCAGTGAAGTGCAATATACAAAACAGAACAAAATATGCAGCATTTCTATAAACTAAAAATGAACTATGAGAAAAATACATTAAAACAATCCTATTTACAACTGCATTAAAAAGAATAAAGCACTTATGAATAAATCTAACCAGAGTGCTAAAAGACTTGTACTCTGAAAACTGTAAGACACTGATAAAAGACATTTAAGGTGACACAAATGTAAAGATACACTGTGCTCATGGAATGAAAGAATTAATATTGTTAAAATGACCAGACTAAATCTACAGATTCAGTGCAATCTCTATCAAAATACCCATGACTTTTTTCACAGAACCAAAACAAATAATTCTAAAATCTTCAGTGAAACACAAAAGACCCCAATAGCCCAAGCAATCCTGAGTAAGAACAAAGTTGAAGGTATCACATGCCCTGATTTTAAACCATACTACAAAGCTGCAGTAACCAAAACAGTATGGTACTGGCATAGAAACAGATACCTAGATCAATGGGACAGAATAGAGACCAGAAAACGAATATAACAAAACAGACCTAATAAACAAAATAAGAAATGAAAGGAGAAATAACAACTAGTATTACAGAGACTCACAAAAAAAAAATCACACGTGAATACTATGAACAGTTGCTGTTTAGTCTCTAAGTTGGGTCTCTTTTGTGACCCCATGGATGGTAGCCCACCAGGCTCCTCTGTCCATGGGGTTTTATATGGGCAATAAATATATCAAAAAGGAGGCAAGACTATACAATGGGGAAAAAGTCGAATCTTCAATAAATGGCATTGGGAAAACTCGGCAGCAAAGTAACACGCTAAGGAAACAAACCGGATTACTTTCTCACACCATGTATGAAAATAAACACAAAGTGGATTAGAGACTTAAATGCAAGACCTGAAACCATAAAACTTCTAGTAGAAAATATAGTCAGTAGACTCTTTGACATCAGTCTTGGCAATTTTTTTTTTTTTTTTGACTCTGTCTCCTTAGGCAAAGGAAACAAAAGCAAAAGCAGACAAATGGGGCCAGCCTGAATTGAAAAGCTGTTTTACAGAGAAGGAAACTATCAACAAAACATAAAGATCTCCTACTGATCAGGAAATGATCATTGCAAATGGTACATCTGATAAGGGGTTAATATCCAAATATACAAAGAACTCACACAACTCAACATCAAAAATCAAACAATCCAATTGAAAAAATTTTAGTGGGCAGGAGACCTGAATAGACATTTTTCCAAAGAAAAACCTACAGATGGCCTCCAGACACATGGAAAACTGCTCAATATGACTAATAAGAGAAATGAAAATCAAAACCACAATGAAATGACAAAAAAACTGCACATCTGCCACAATGGCTGTCATCAAGAAGATGAAAATGAAGTGTTGGTGAAAATGTAGAAAAGGAAACTTTTGTGCACTGCTGGTGAGAATGTAAGAGTGTAACCTCTATAAAAAACAGGGTGGAGGTTCCTCAAAATACTAAAAAACAGAACTGGATATGATACAGCAATTTCACTTCTGGATATTTATCTGAATGAAAACACTGATTGGAAATAGTATTTGCATGCCTATGTTCACTGCAGCACTACAGTAGCCAAGATGTGGAAGCAGCCTAAGTGTCCATCAATAGAGGAATAAGGAAGATGTGGTATATTTAAACAATGGAGTATGACCCAGCCATAACAAAATGACATCTTGCCATTTGCAGCAACATGGATGCATGGAGAGGGAATTACGCTAAGGGAAATAAATCAGAGAAAGACTAATAGCACATGACCTCACTTATATATGGAATCTAAAAAACAAGAGAAAATGAAAGACAAATTGATACAAACAACATATTGATGGTTACCAGAGAAGAGAAGGTTGAGGGCAGGGACAAAATAGGGGAAGGAGATTAAGAGGCACATACTTTCAGCTATAAATCATGGGCATGCTTCTCTGATGACTCAGACAGTAAAGAATCTGCCTGCAATGTAGGAGACCTAGGTTCCATGCCTGGGTCAGGAAGATCCCCGGAGAAGGGAATGGCTACCCACACTCCAGTATTCTTGCCTGGAGAATTCCATGGAAAGGGGAGTCTAGCAGGCTACAGTCCATAGGGTCGCAAAGAACTGGATGTGACTAAATGGCTAACTTCACTTTCAATAATATTGTAAAACTTTTGTATGGAGACAGATGGTTACTAGACTTGAGGTTATTATTTCATCAAGTATGCAAATGTCAAATCATTATGTAGTACACCTGAAACAAATTGTATGTCAGTTGTATTTAAGTATAAAATAATTAAGATTAAGCTGTATGAGAAGATTGTGTAGGTTATATGCAAATACTATGCTATTTTATATAAGGGACTTGAACATCCTGAGATTTTTGTATTCACAGGGTGGGTCCCAGAACCAATCACCTCCACAGATACGCAGAGTCGTGTCTGACTCCTTGCAACCCCATGGTCTATGCAGTCCATGGAATTCTCCAGGCCAGAATACTGGAGTGGGTTAGCCTTTCCCTTCTCCAGGGGATCTTCTCAACCCAGGGATTGAACCCAGGGATTGAACCTGGGTCTCTCGCATTGCAGGCAGATTCTTTACCAGTTGAGCCACAAAGGAAGCCCAAGAATACTGGAGTGGGTAGCCTATCCCTTCTCCAGCGGATCTTCCCGACCCAGGAATCAAACCAGGGTCTCCTGCATTGCAGGCAGATTCTTTACCAACTGAGCTATGAGGAAAGCCCACAGATACCAAAGGACTGTATATTCAATTGATTTTCAACAAAGGTGCCAAGGTAATTAAGTTAAGAATAGTATTTTTAACCAGTGGTGCTGAAACAACTGGATGTCCAGGTGCAAAGAAATAAAACTGAACCTTGACCCATACTTTCCATTTTATATTTAAAAAAATTTAAGCTAGATTATAGACAATGTAAAAACAGACTATAGACAATGTAAACACTTAAGACTATTAAACTTGGCTTCCTCCGGCTTCCTCCTTGACCGCGGCCGTAGACTCTCGGAAGCAGTCCGACCCCATGGACTGCAGCCTACCAGGCTCCTCCATCCATGGGATTTTCCAGGCAAGGGTACTGGAGTGGGTTGCTATGTAACTCTAGTTCCCGTGTATTCAGTTTTCTGCCCGAATTATCAAAATTGACAGTTTTCTTTTTACTTTTGTGTAGTATAATGGCAACCCACTATACTAATAGTCAAACGCAGTCTACATCTGACTATTAATCTGTTCTCATAACTTACACTGAAATTACTTTAGTACCTTCTCGTGTAATACTCTTTTACTTTTTACGGCCTATACATTTCTTGTGGTAGTTGCCTTTCTGTAACTGGAAGAAAATGCTACGTAACTTCCACATATCATAAGAGAAAATCATTTGTTTATGGTTTTAAGATTTACAAGGCTTAATGTGTGACGGTTATTTCCTAGTGAATTTCTCTCACACATTTCTGGTTATTTTCCTATTTCATTAGACTTTGATTAGATTTATTTTAAAGTATACCAATTAGCATGACAGTCACATTTCTCTAATGTTGCCAAAGAACTGTTGATGGGTTTGAGAAGCCCTGGGACTGTGTGTGGGAGTGAGTTTTGTTTAGATTTTAATCAAAACTAGAAATAAAATTTTAGGTTCTAGTTAAAAAAAAAAAAAAAGGCTATTAAACTTTTAGAGGGAAAAATAGAAAATCTTTGTGACCTTGAATTAGGCAAAGATTCCTTAGATTCAATACCAAAACCACCGTCCATAAAAGAAAAACATTGATAAACTGAACTTTTTCAAAATTAATAACTTCTGCTTTACAAAAGATGCTATTAAGAAAATTAAAAAACCACCTACAAACTGGAGAAAATACTTATAAAACACACATCTGATAAAGAATTGTAACACATGTAGACTTCAATATTCAATAACAAAAATCCCAAGTTTTAAAAACTGGAAAAATACCTGAACAGCTATTTTATCAAAGAAGAGATACAGATGACAATCACATAAAAGGAAGTTCAAAATTATAAGTCATTAGGAAAATGCAGAATAAAACCACCATGAGGCAAGACCATAGTACCAAGAATTGGTGAGAATGCAAAGCAACTAGAATTCTCATACTTTACTGATGGGGATGAAAAATGGCACAACCAGTTTGAAAAACATTTTGACAATTTCTTATAAATGTAAATACATGTTATCATATGACCCAACAACCACACTGCTAGGTATTTACCCCAGGAAATGAAAAGATGTTCTCCTGCAAATCTGTACACCAATGTTCATAGCAACTTTACTTATAATTATTCACAATGCAGGGAAGACTGTCCCTCAACTGATCAACTGGTGAGTGGGTCAGTAAGTCATGGCACATCCAGTGAATACAAGTCAGAAATAAAAAGACATCAACTACCAATATGCAAAGATGTGGGCAAATCTCAGAAGTATTTTGCTAAGTGAAAAAAAAGCCAAACTCAAGAGGCTACATACTGCATGACTCCATTTATGTGACATTCTGGAAAAGGCAAAAGCAGACACAGAATTCAGAGCAGTGATTGCCAACAGCTAGAAATGGGCGGAGAGTACTGACTACACAGGGGCAGGAAGGACCTCGGGTAGTGGGGTTCTCCATGTCTTGACTGTGATGGTGGCTACAGAACCTTATACCTTTTAAAAGTTCAATGAATTGCAACACCTAAAAAAGATACATTTTACTCTATGTAAATTACACGACAGACCTGAATTAATAAAATACAATTATCTAAAAAAATGCTAATAGGAATAAAATGAATAAATCAAAAGATATGTAAGACCTTTTTGAAAAATGTATGAAACTACTGAAATTTAATTTTACACCATGGTCATGGATAGAGACAATATCATAAATACGTCAATCCTTCTCAAATCAGTCCATGAATGCACACTGTTCCAATAAAAATCCCAATGGGTCTTGTCATGGAAATCAACAGATTATAAAATGCAAACAGAAGAACAAAACACCTAGACTAAATGAGATTTTGAAGAACCAAAATTAGATGAGGGTCTCAAATACCAGGTCTCACGTCCTGATATGACGTAAAGTTACTGAAATTAAGGCAGTGTGGCTTTGGTACAAACAGAGCAATGAGGAGAGAGCCCAGAAATGGAAACTTCATGTATTAGAGAGATGGCACTATAATTCAATGGGGAAAATAGCCAGGACAACTGGCTCTCCATCTGGAAAAAGTCAAATTCCGACTTCACACCATACACAAGAACCAAGTTAACTGGATGAAAAACTTAAATATGAAAAGCAAACCTTTCATCTTTAACACAAAGTACAGGAGGTTGTGTTTATGACCTTAAGAGCGGTCAAAATTTCTTACAAGACACACAAAGAGAGATGGATGAGTCTGAGATCTGATTTAAATCTCTATAGTTCAAAAGTAAAGTGAAGGGCTTTACTCCTGGTCCAGTGGTTAAGAGTCTGTCCGCCAATGCAGGAGACACGGGTTCAATCCCTGGTCTGGGAAGATCCCATATGCCTCGGGGCAACTAGGCCCATGGGCCACAATCGCTGCCCTAGAGCCTGTGCTCTGCAACAAAGAAGCCACCACAATGAGACTCTAGCCCACCCCAGCTAGAGAGTAGCCTCGGCCCCCCACAACTAGAGAAAACCCGTGACAGCAATGACGCAGCCCAGCCAAATAAAAACGTCAAGTCAAACAACAAGCCACCGACCGAAGAGGACATTTGTAACATAGAAGATTAACAAAGAATTAAAATTCCAAATATCTAGTGAACGGCAAACCCAATTTAGAAATAGGGAAATATGTTACTGAACCTGGTTTGTTTGCTGGACAGGTAACTGGCAGAAGAATGAGACTCCGAGGTTTGTGTATTCATGAGGTAGCCATGCCAGCAGAGGGGAGAACATCCCAAATCTGCCTCCGGAAAGGGAAGCGGAGCGGCTCAGGATTCTGATGCGACCAAGCTGAGGCTGGGGGAGCACACGGAAGGAGGCTGGGGGAGCACACGGAAGGGGACTGGAGAGAAATGGGTAAGGCAATCGTCCTTCTGCGCAGGCGCAGTCAAGCCAACGCTGCTTCACTGGAGGCACCTGCAGAAAATGATGGCGTTAGCATGCGGGGGCAGGGGGCGAGGTTGGGTCCTCTGGTGGCTGAAGGTCCCTGAGTGAACACTCGCTGGACATGCCCAGCTGGAAGGTCAGTGGTCTTAATAACCTGCTCAAGCTTGAAATGGACATAGCTGACTCCAGCTTACTAAAAGACCAACTTACGCAAACACCTTTATTCTTTAGGCTACAGGGAAGCTTGGAAGACATGCAAACCTTCTGCATCGACAATTAAAGGAGCTTGAGCGGTGAGGGCAGGTTACAGGTGTAGTGAATCTAACTAACGATCACCCTCGGTTTCCAGTATGCTGCTGCTGCTGCTGCTGTTGCTACTAAGTCGCTTCAGTCGTGTCGGACTCTGATCCATGGGATTTTCCAGGCAAGAGTACAGTTCCTCATTACAGAAAACTAAAATGGGGGAAAACATGAGACATGTTCTTCTCTCTAGCCGTCAAGGACATACCAATAAAAACAAAGTAAGTCAGAGACAGATGAATACTGTATGATATCATTAATACGTGGCATCTCAAAAAATGATACAAATGAAAATTTACAAAGCAGAAACAGGCTTGCAGACAGAGAGAACAGACTTGTGGTTGCCAAGGGGGTTGAAGGGGTGGGGGAGGGAAGGATTGGGAGTTTGGGATTGTGCATGCATGCTGAGTCTCTTCAGTCCTGTCCGACTCTTTGCGACCCTGTGGGCCATAGCCTGCCAGGCTTCTCTGTCCATGGCATTCTCCAGGCAAGAAGACTGGAGTGGGTTGCCGTGTTCTCCTCCAGGGGCTCTTCCCAACCCAGGGATTTAACCCACATCGCTTATGTCTTCTGCACTGGCAGGCGGGTTCTTTACCACTAGGGCCACCTGGGAAGCCCTCTTGGATTAACACATGCAAACTATTATATGAAGACTGGATAAACAACAGGGCCTGTTGTATAGCAGAGACTTATATTCAATATCCTGTGATAAACCACAATGGAAACGAATATGAAAAAGAATATACATACTGAATATTCATTGGAAGGATTGAAGCTGACGCTCCAATGCTTTGGCCACCTGATGGGAAAAACTGACTCACTGGAAAAGACCCTGATTTGGGGAAAGACTGAGGGCAGGAGAAGAAGGGGGCGACAGAGGATGTGATGGTTGGATGGCATTACCGACTCAATGGACATAAATTTAAACAAACTCCAGGAGATTGTGAAGGACAGGGAAGCCTGGCATGCTGTAGTCCACGGGGTGGCAAAGAGTCAGACGTGACTTAGTGACCAAACAACAACTGAATCACTGTGCTGTACAGAAGAAATTAACACAACATTGTAAATCAATTATATTTCAATCAACTTTTTAAATAATTTTTTAAAAAGACAAAATGCGGCTTTGCATAGAGACAGACACACGAGCAATGGGAAAAGAGAACCTGGAAACAGATCCCTGTGCTTTTGGAAACTTTGAGATGGCATTACAATTCTCTGGGGAGGGATGACCTATTCATCTGGGGAAAAAAAAGTTACAACTTCATACCTTACACAAAAACCAGTTCTAACTGGATGAAAAACTTAAATATGAAAAGCAAACTTTCAGTCTTTAATGCAAAATACAGGAGACTGTCTCTATGACCTTAAGAGTTGGACAGGATTTCTTACAAAGACACATAAAAGGAAATGGATGAACCTGAGATCAGGTTTAAATTTCTATAGCTCAAATGTCAGATAAGTGAAACGGACAGAAAGAGGACATTTGTAACACATATGACTGACAATTCCAAATATCTAATGATTGGCAAACCAACTTTAAAATAGAAAAACGGGCTTCCTTAGTGGCTCAGTGGTAAATCGCCCTGCCAATGCAAGAGAAATGGGTTCAATCCCTGATCCGCGAAGATGGCACAGGCCGTGGGAGCAACTAAGCCTGTGCCACAACTACTGAGCCCGTGTGTCGCAGCTGCTGAAAGCCCTCGTGCCTAGAGCCTGTGCTCTGCAACAAGAGGAGCCACAGCCAGGAGAAGCCCCGAGCAATGCAACGAAGAATAGACCCTGCTTGCTACAGCTAGAGAAAAGCCCGACCAGCAACGAAGACCCAGCACAGCCAAAAATAAATTAAAAAAAAAAAATAGACACAGTACCGAACCTGGTTTGTTCACCCAACAGGCAGCAAACCAAACACTGAGACTCCGAGGTTTAGAGCTGAGAAAAAGCATCTTCACGAGGCAGCCATGCCAGCAGAGCGGAGAACACCCCAAATCTGCCTCTGGGAACGCGAGGGGCTCAGGAGACTGATGGGATAAAGCTGAGCACTGGGGAACATGGGGAACGTGATTGGAGAGAAAGGGGTGAGGCAGTCGTCCTTCTGCGCAGGCATAGCTAAGCCAAGGCTGCTTCGCGGGGCACACGTGCAGAAAATGATGGTGCTACCATGCTGGGGTAGGGGGAGGTGGTGCGGTTTGGGCCTCTGTCATCTAAAATTCCCTGAGTGGTCACTCACTGAACATGCCCAGTTAGAGGGTCAGTGGTCTTAACCATAATGGGTTCAAGCTCAAACTGGACACAGCTGACTCCAAGCTACTAAAAAGCCAACTTGGGCAAATATCTTTATTCTATAGGCTACATGAAGCTTGGAGGACATGCAAACCTTCTGTAGCAACAAAATGAGCGTGCTCAGTGAGGGCAGGTGTAACGGATCTAACTAATGATAACCCTGGGTTTCCCACATACACAATACAAAGAGGCAGTTCACAGAAGAGAAGACCAAAATGGTGAAAACATGAGACATGGTCTTCTTTCTAGCAATCAAAGATATGTCGATGGCCATTTTCACACACATCAGATTGGTTAAAAATTTAAATGTGACTAATGGACTGTTGGAGGCAATGTGAACAGTGGTGGAAGACTGTCTTGCTACTGTTTGGAGAGCAATGAAATATAATCTCAAAAAGTTCAAGTGCACAAACTCTGTGAACCAGAAATTCCACTTTTAGGTATATACACTGGAGAAATGCTTGCATATACTGAAAGAAACGTGTAAACAATGTTTACTGCAGCATTATTTACCAAAGACTGAAAATAACCTAAGTGTCCATCAACAGGAGAATGAAGAATGAATAAGTAGATCACCATAAATATTCACACTGAAATATGTATATTTTTTATGGCTGTGCTGGCTTCAGCCTGCGTGCAGGCGTCCTCTAATTGGGGCTACTCTCCGTTGCGGTGTGTGGGCTTCTCCTTGCAGTGGCTTCTGTTGGGGAGCGTGGTGTCTAGGTTTGTGTGGTTCTTCCATAGTTATGACTCACGGGCTTAGTTGCTCCGAAGCATATGGGATCTTCCCAGATGAGGGATCGAACCCAAGTCCCGTACATTGGCAGGCGGAGTCTCTGCCACTGAGCCGCCAGGGAGGCCCTCATTACATACGTATGATTGAATAAGTTATTGTTATTGGTGATTAATTCAAACTTCAGCCTCTATGCCCACCACAGAAATCAAGGGATGTGGTCATGATTGGTTCCCTTGGCAACCAGCCCCCATCCTCATGTGCTTTCTAAAAGACACCTCATCAACACAAACCCAGTTATGGTGAAAAGGGGCTTGTTGTGAATAACAAGATGCCCATTTCACCTTTATGGCTCTGAAACAATAAGAACTGAGGATAAGAGACCAAATTTTATAACAAAAAATTCTCCTATTGCTCTTATGGCTCAGGAAATTCCAAGGGTTTGGGGAGCTCTGTAAACAAAGGGTTTGGGGAACTGTATATGAAAACCAAATAAATATGAGAAATACGTTCTGGTCATCTGAATGACTAAATATATATTTCTTATCAATTACAATATTGCAAGAGTAAAAGGCAAGTTGCAAATGAATGTATTCTGGAAGATACCATCAATCATCCAATCCCCAGGGGCCTAAAGATCTTTAAAGCCTGGGCTTTAACCAATTTCCCAATCCCTGATGACAGACAAAGCCCGGGCCAGAGCAGGGTGGAGATCAGACGAGACCTCTGCATAAAGCTGAGACCCCTAAATCACTGACCCTCAGACAGTGAGGCAGCAGAAAAAGAACTGCCTGAAAGGGGAGGAAGTGGGGATGGATTCTTCAGCAACAGCTTTAGAGAAAAGAATGAAAAAATCTTCCAGAGTATCTCTAATCCTCACCCACACTCTAGAAGGTTTAGGCCAGAATCCACAATACCTATGAGACTTGAAAAATACAAAGCCAAATTTTTCACTTAAAGTGACTCTGGAGGACTTCCCTGGTGGTCCAGTGGTTAAGAATCCACCTGCCAATAGAGGGGACATGTGTTTGATCCCGGGTCTGGGGAGATTCCATATGTTGTGGAGCAACGAAGCCCATGCACCACAACAACTGAGCCTGTGTAGCCCAGAGCCTGTGCTCCGTAGCAAGTGAAGCCACTGCAATGAGAAGCCCTCGCACTGCATCGAAAGAAAGCCCACGTGCAGCAGTGGAGACCCAGCACAACCAAGAATAATAAACACATTAAATAAATTAATACAAATAAATAAAGTGACCCTAAATGGGTGCACACCTATACCCAACAGATGTAAACACAGATCACCTCTGGACGAAGGCACTTACCCCAAGGCCTCAGAGAATTCCCATGAACTAAGTTCCACTCCATTATTCTTGCCTCAAGAACCCCATGGACAGTGTGAAAAGGCGAAAAGATGTGACACTGGAAGATGAGCCCCCCTGGTCAGAAAGTGTCCATGGTGCTACTAGGGAAGGGCGGAGGGCAAGTACCAATAATAGCTCCAGAAAGAATGGAGTGGCTGGGCCAAAGCGGAAATGATGCCCAGTTTTGGACGTGTCTAGTCAGAGAAGGCAGTGGCACCCCACTCCACTACTCTTGCCTGGAAAATCCCATGGACGGAGGAGCCTGGTGGGCGACAGTCCCTGGGGTCGCTAAGAGTTGGATATGACTGAGCGACTTCACTTTCACTTTTCATTTTCATGCATTAGAGAAGGAAATGGCAACCCACTCCAGTGTTCTTGCCTGGAGAACCCCAGAGACAGCAGAGCCTGGTGGGCTGCCGTCTATGGGGTCGCACAGAGTCGGTCACGACTGAAGCGACTTAGCAGCAGCAGCAAGTTCCAAGTAAGATGTAATATCAAGGTAAAAACCATCAAAAACAACGAAACAAGTGATCATGAGCAGAAAACAAAAACCCTGCAAAAACAACTGTAAAGCTAGGCCTTCAAAGACTGCTGATATTAGTATTATCTGACACTGTTTGTAAATCAAATAGGTGTAAAGAAATAAAAAAGTATTAGAAATATGATGAAAGAAGATAATGTAAAACTGACCAGGCAGATTTCGGGGGGATGGGGACAAACACAAATAGAAACTCTGCAAATGTAAAATATGAAAATTGAAATAAAAGAGTAAATGGATAAGTTAAACAGCAAATTAATTACAGCCAGAGATAAAAATTAGTGGGTTGGTTTAAGATAGGTCCAAAGACATTGTCAGAATGCAGCCTGGGTGCACAGAGAGGGAGAGCATGAAGGAAAAGAGTCGAACGTAAAATAGTAAAAAGGTGTGATGTGTCTACCTACTGGACAGGGCAGGGAACTCTACTCAATAGTCTGCAATGGCCTACATATGGGAAAAGAATCTAAAAAAGAGTGGATATATGTTTATGTATAACTGATTCACTTTGCTGTATACGAGAAACTAACACAATATTGTAAATCAACTATACTCCAGTAAAAAAATTTTAAGTCTGATGTGTCTAATAATACGCCTTCAGAAAGAGAGTATAGAGAAAGTAGGAAACAAATAGTATTTGATGAGACAATGAATTTTCAGGAAGGCCAGTAACTTCCAAGTATAATAAATAAATAAAAGGAATTCCACAACCAGAAACATTCTAGTCTAACTGTAAAATACTAAAGACAAAGGAGATGTTAATAGCAGGCAAAATGAAAAATCAGTATGTACAGAATGAACCAGCTGCCTGTGAAACCCAAAAGACAGTGCAATGTCATCTCTGAGGTGTTAAGAAAAAAACCATGTCCACCTAGAATCATGTACCCGGATAAATTGTTTTCAAGGACACTAGCAAAATAAAGCCATTTCCAGGCAAAATAAAAGTAACAGGAAGAAGTAAGGTCTGAGGGAATGTGGAATTCTGGAAGCAGAGGAGAAAGGGATCAATGCAGAAGAAAACATTTGAACAACCAATGGCTGCAAACTTCTCAAATGTTTGAAAGAGATCATTTTAAAGATGTAAGAAGATCAGTGAACTCCAGATAGGAACAACCCAAAGAAAACCATGTCCAGACACATCATAATCAAACCAGAGAAGACTAAAGATAGAGAGGGAAGTCTTGCCAGAGAATCACAAAGCACCACACACGGGGGACAGTGATTCAAATGCCCGAAGATTTCTCATCAGAAACCACGGAGGACAGAAGACAGCAGAACTGCATGTTCAAAGTGCTGAATGACAAGCGCTGTCAACCTAGATTCTACCTCCAGCAAAAACATCCTTCAGTAATGAAGATGAAATAGGTGTTCTCAAATAGAGAAAAACTGAGAGGACTCATGGCCAGCAAACCTGCTCGAAAAGAGATGCTAAAGGAAGTTCTTCACAGGGAAGAGAAATGAAACCCCAAGGAAACTTACTGCTTCAGGGTTGCAGGTCGGGCGACAGAAATGGTAATTATCCAGGTGAATAGAAGAGGTGGTTTTCTCTTAAGTACACATATTATCACACACAAAAATTAAGTACACATATTATCATCCTGGAGCAACCACTAAAAGTACTACACAAGTTTTCTTTGATAAATGGTGCTGGGAGAGCTGGATATCTACATGCAAAAGAAGGAAGTTTCTGTCGGGCGTAATGGAAAACTCATAAGTGGTGATGGTTGTACAGCATTGTGAGTGTAAGAATGCCAGTGAGTTGTACACTAAAAAAGGGTTAAAATGTAAAATTTTATGTTGTGTATATTTTACCACAAGTATTAAAACTTAATAATGTAGTACACCAACACCATAGAACCATACACTGTACACGAGGCTGATTTTTTTTAATGGGACCAAAAACTCTTAACTACATATACTGGAAATGAAGAGTTGTTGTTGAGTCACCAAGTTACGTCTGACTCTTTTGCTACTCCATGGACTGTAGCCCGCCAGGCTCCTTTGTCCATGGGATTTTCCAGGCAAGAATACTGGAGTGGGTTGCCATGCCCTCCTCCAGGAGATCCTCCCGACTCAGGGATCAAACCCATGTCTCTTGTATCTCCCGCCTTGGCAGGTGAGCATTTCTCACCTGCCACACACTGTCCCCTGTGTGTGGTGCTTTGTGATTCTCTGGCAGGATTTCCCCCTCTATCTTTAGTCTTCTCTGGTTTGATTATGATGTGTCTGGACATGGTTTTCTTTGGGTTGTTCCTGTCTGGAGTTCACTGAGCTTCTTACATTCTCTTCTCAGCATTCTCTACTGCTGAGCCACCAGGGAAGCTGGGAAATGAAGTGATACACTCTTAAATAACTCTTGGATTAAAAAGAAAAAAAGGGAAATAACGTACCTCTTAGGAAGCAATAAGAAGGACAACATGTCACCAAAACCTTGCACACAATGAGTGTGTATGCAGAGGAAAGTGGCCTGAGTTAAAGGCATTTGTGATCAAACAAGAAAGATGAGGAATTTCCCTGACAGTCCAGTGGTTAAGACTTTGTGCTTCCAATGCATAGGGTTTGATCCCTGGACAGGGAATCTAACTAAGATCCCACATGCTGTTTGTCAAGGCCAAAAAATTAAAAAGGAGAAAGATGAAATAGGTAAAGGATGAGAACACAGTACGGGGTTTGGCAGAGACTCTCACGTGTTCCTTAAGGTCTAGCTCCCTTTCCTACCAGACACACAGGAGTGTGGGCCTCGAGGTACACGCTTTCATGTGCTTTAAAAAAATATTGTCTTGGACACACCACATGGCAAGTGGCATCTTGGTTCCCCAACCAGGGGTCACACTTGCACCCCCTGCAGGGCAAGTGGGGAGTCTTAACCACAGAACAGTCAGGGAAGACCATCATGTATATTTAATGGATAACTTTTAACAGAATACTGAAGAGTTGAAAAAATATTGAAAAATTGAAAAGGTCTATTAAAACTCACAACACTATTTTAAGTTTAAAAATTCTATTTATACCAAAACCAGAATTTATTATAATTTGACGCCCTGGCTTTAATGGAAAGCAAGCATCAGTAAGACAAAGCCTACTGAGTTATTTGGCATCCCCTGAAACCCTCAGTCTGGGGTGAGTGCTCCGCCTGCCTCACTCTAATCCTGTTCCCACATCTAAACACATTTCCCAGCCTCTCTGCACACAGATTAGGGTCAGGCAACTGACCCCTGGCTGATGCAGTGTGGAAGGAAGTGAAGTATGTAACCTCCACAGGAAGTGGTGTCAGACCCCCTCGAGCAGCCCTCCAAGCTCTGTCTCCCATTTGCCAGGTGAACAGAGAGGACACGAAGGAACCAGAGAAGGTGAGACCAAAGGAGCCTGGCTCCCTGAATCACCGATGGGAGCAGAGACACCTGCAAGCCTGTGACCAGGAGCACCCACACTGGAACATTACAGGACCCAGGACAGAGCTCCCGCTGTGCTCCGCCACCGGCATCTTGGGCTGTCTGTCACACAGCACGATGGGTTTACCTTACCCCGTGCACTCCAGGTCCAAGAATGAAGAAATACAGCCGCCAATTCTTTAGTAGACTCCAGAGCCCTTTCCTTCCTGCCTGCATTTTCCTGTCTGTATTGTGCTCTCATGCAGCGGGGGTTTTCAGCAATAAATAAGACAAAAATCGTGAGCACCTCTCTCTCTATCTACCACACACTGGCCAACGGTGAATTCAGACTCTGTCATGAAGTTGGGGGTGTCCTGGCTGGAACCAGGTGGCTCTCTCAGATGAAGGCAGTTGAAACAGAGCTGAAGAAAGGGATGCTTAGAGAAGAAGGGGTGGGCAGGGTGTTATTGTTTAGTTGTTAAGTTGTGTCCGACTCTTCTGCGACCCCATGGATGGTAGCCTGCCAGGCTCCTCTGTCCATGGGATTTCCCAGGCAAGAATACTGGAGTGGGCTGCTATTTCCTTCTCCTGGGGATCTTCCTGACTCAGGGATCAAACTTGCGTCTCCTGCATAGGCAGGTGGCTTCTTTACCACTGAGCCACCAGCGAACGCTGAGAGACAGGGTGGTGGCCCACGGCCAGTCCAGCAAGTCTGCTCAGGACCTGCAGTCCTGAGGGGGAGGAGGGAGAGTTGTGTGTGGGGCGGGGCACTACTTCATGGGTCTCTCCCAACATTCGGACATCATCCCTGGGCTTCGGAGAGGCCTTTCTCTCCCTTGGTCCTTGGTGTTGCTGCCCTCACTCACTCGTCTCTGCAGAAGCAAACTCCCTCCCTGCTCCCCCGGTCTCCTCAGCTGTCACACGCCTGTGTTGTCTGCAGTTCAGTGTTAACTATTTTCCTCACAATTTCAATTTGCCCTTCAGAGGATCACGCTAGAGCCATTGATCCAGTTTTGTGAACCAGGAATGCAATGAAGCCCAGTCGTGACACTCGGGAGTAGACATGGGGACTTCCCTGGTGGTCCATTGGTTAAGAATCCTCCTGCCAGTGCAGGGGACACGGGTTCTATCCCTGGTCTGGGAAGAGCCCACCAGGCGTGAGAGAACTAAGCCTGAGTGCCACAAATACTTAGCCTGCGCTCTAGAGCCCGAGGGCAGCAACTACTGAAACCCGAGCACCTTCGAGTCCAGAGAAGCCAGTGCCATGAGAAGCCTGTGCACTGCAATTAGAGAGCAGCCCCTGCTCGCTGCAACCAGAAAAAGCCCTCATGCAGCAAGGAAGAGTCTGTGCACCCCAACAAAGACACAGAGCAGTCAAATAATAATACTTTCAAAAAGAGACGTGGGAGGTAGAGATTGAAGCGATGCATCTACAAGCCAAGGAATGCTGAGGACACTGGAAGAACCAGCAGCTGGGAGAGGCTGGGAAGCATCTTCCTCCCATATGCTGTTGGGAGGCGTATGGCACTGCTAGCCTTGTGACTGTGGATTCTGACCTCCAGAATTGTGACAGAACAAATTTCTGTTGTCTTAAACCAAAAAACAGATAAATATGAGGGGCCAGTGACATGCAATCAGTTTAGTTCAGTTCAGTTGCTCAGTCGTGTCCGACTCTTTGCAACCCCATGAATCGCAGCACGCCAGGCCTCCCTGTCCATCACTAACTCCCAGAGTTCACTCAAACTCACATCCATCGAGTCAGTGATGCCATTCAGCCATCTCATCCTCTGTCAACCCCTTCTCCTCCTGCCCCCAATCCCTCCCAGCATCAGAGTCTTTTCCAATGAGTCAACTCTTCGCATGAGGTGGCCAAAGTACTGGAGTTTCAGCTTTAGCATCATTGCTTCCAAAGAGCACCCAGGACCCATCTCCTTTACAATGGACTGGTTGGATCTCCTTGCAGTCCAAGGGACTCTCAAGAGTCTTCTCCAACACCACAGTTCAAAAGCATCAATTCTTTGGCACTCAGCTTTCTTCACAGTCCAACTCTCACATCCATACATGACTACTGGAAAAACAATAGCCTTGACTAGACGGACCTTTGTTGGCAAAGTAATGTCTCTGCTTTTGAATATGCTATCTAGGTTGGTCATAACTTTCCTTCCAAGGAGTAAGCGTCTTTTAATTTCATGGCTGCAATCACCATCTGCAGTGATTTTGGAGCCCCCAAAAAATAAAGTCTGACACTGTTTCCATTGTTTCCCCATCTATTTGCCATGAAGTGATGGGACCAGATGCCATGATCTTCGTTTTCTGAATGTTGAGCTTTAAGCCAACTTTTTCACTCTCCTCTTTCACTTTCATCAAGAGGCTTTTTAGTTCCTCTTCACTTTTTGCCATAAGGGTGGTATCATCTGCATATCTGAGGTTATTGATATTTCTCCCAGCAATCTTGATTCCAGCTTGTGCTTCTTCCAGCCCAGTGTTTCTCATGATGTACTCTGCATATAAGTTAAATAAGCAGGGTGACAATACACAGCCTTGACGTACTTCTTATAACATGACATTTTGTGGGTTGAGATGAACTGTATCTGGGGTTCAGGACCTTGACTGAGATCCATTTGCCAATTCAGTCCTTTTAAGCAACTCTCACTCAGCTGTTCAGAATGAGTGTTTACTAAAAAGATATTATAAAGAAAGAAGGAGAGAGTGGGAGAGACGGAGGAAGAAAGGGGGAAGAGGAAGAAAAAGGAGGATTTTTATGTCAATCATAATTCATCATAAATTTGAATTCTTTGAAATGCACATAAATAAGGACATTTCATGGCTTTTTATCCTAAATTTGCCAACCAACCTGAAGATTGGTGGGGAGACAGCACCAATCTAGACAGGGATGTGCTGGAGCTGACTGTTAAATTTGGGGGAATGTTGCAAGCCAGTTGTTAAATACAGCCTTATTAAAAATTAAATAGTACCTGTACAACAATAGCTTAATGCCACTTGGTGAAAATGGTACATTTTATGTTAGGTATATTTTACATATTAAAAATCTTAATCAAGAAAAAAATATGAACTTAAATGTGAACATGAGCTAAGTCACTTCAGTCGTGTCCTACTCTGTGTGACCCCATGGACTGTAGCCCACCGGGCTCCTCTGTCCATGAGATTCTCCAGGCAAGAATACTGGAGTGGGTTGCCATGCCCTCCTCCAGGAGATCTTCCCGACCCAGGGATCAAACCCGTGTCTCTTAAGTCTCCTGCATTGGCAGGCGGGTTCTTTACCACTAGCGCCAACTGGGAAGCCCTACAATTAAATAAATCATATTAGAAATGAGGGACGCTCATCCCTGCCTACTTACTTCATCGTATTCCACTACTCTCTGTGCTTTCGAGGCTGCTGTGCTACTTACTGTAGCTGCATGGTGGGAAGGCTGCACGTGGCACACACCCCACATTGCTTCCCGACTCACCTTCAGTGACTTCCCGTTGGTGGCTGTAATACCTGCTTAGGCTGCCAGGGCAAAATACCACAGACAGGGTGGCTAAAAACGAGACGTTGATTTCTACAGTTCTGGAGGGTGGGACCCCAAGATTCCAATGCTCACAAGGCAGGTCTCACTCTGAGGCCTCTTCCCCTTGGTGTGCAGGCAGCCGCCTTCTTGCCATGTGTTCACATGGCCTCTGAGTGTAGGGGCTGCTCTGGGCTCACTTCTGATGCGGACACTGATCCTATGGGGCTGGGGCCCCCTCCTCAAGACCTCATTCAAGCTTCAGTATTTTGTTAGAGCCTTCATCTCCAAATACACACTGAGGGGTTCAACATATGAATTTGGGGTGGGGGGGGACACAGTCAGTGCTCAAAATAGTTAACTTGACTTTGTGGGAGTATTTACACATGGAAACTGTAAAAGCCTACCAATCAGGACACCTTCTCTGAAAATTGTTTGGTGAACACTCACCAGCGCACTGCTCTGAGGGGAAGTGCAGACAACAATCCCCTGGTCCCACTCTTGTGATTGTCCTTCACTTCTTCCAGCCCGGAAGCTCAGCAGGTCAGGGGTCAGCCTTTACTCCCCAGTTCTTCGCCCTCTGTTCTCATCTCCTGGAAGCCCAATCAGCATTTGTCAGGTGGATCAGGAGCTGAAACGCATCCTAGTGACGTGAGGAAACCTAGTCACACAAAGATGAACCCTGTGAATGTGGCAGAGGCAGGAACTGCAGATGCAGGCTCTGGAGCCAACTGTGGGGCAGAGGACTTCCCTCCTCCGAGCTTCTGGTTTCTCATCTGCAAAGTGGGGGTGGTAACAGTCCCTCCCTTGGAGGGGCCCAGTGAGGACAGGATGACACAGAGGGCTCTGCACACGGCCTGGATAGCTACATGGATCATCACACCGATACCCATCCCTTCAAGATCTCTCCTTCTTTCCATAAACTTTAGGTCAGCACCAACTACCCCACACCCTGTGCTGGGTGACAAGGACCCAAAGCCCCCTGAGGCACTGTCCCATTAGATCCTCAAGCATCTGTGTATGTAGCAGGAAGACAAGACAGAAAAGGGAAGCGTTGGTTGTTAATGCGGCCAGAGGGCTGCTGATCTTTGTCACTGCATGGGGAAGTGGTCGGGAGCATGGGCTCCGGGTTCAGACCCAACACCACACCAACATTCACATGCAATGTGACTTCGGTTGAATCTCATAGTCTCACTTGGGGCCCAAGTTTCTTCCCGCACAAAATGAGGATCAAAATAGACCCTGCCTACCTCCTGGGGTTGCTGGGAGAGTTAAGAGAAGTTGTTCATTTTGATGAACTCTAACTTTTAAATATTTTCTTTTATGGATCATACTTTTGGCACTGAATATAAGAAATCTTTGGCTAACCCAAGGTCACAAAGATTTTCTCCTGGTTTTTTTTCCTTCAGTTGTATAATTTTAGAATTTACATTGATATTATTAAAATACTAATATAAAATATTTTTATATTTTAAAATAAAACCTGGATTTGTTTGAATCAGGTATGCTAAGACAAGCACACAAATAACTGTTATGAAGGAAGCAGTTTACATTCACAACTCCTTAAAAATGAAATGCCCATCACTCGATGCATAGAAGCACCAGGATCAGTCAGGAAGCAGAGAGAGGAAGGGGGAATCATGGGCAGGAGCCTTTGCTGTAGATTCTTTGAGAAAGACAAGCAAGGGAGAGCAGGGGGATTTAGGATTGGCTGGTTTGAACAACGTCTGCAGGCTCTGGGGATTAGGGGCTGTCACTGGTAACCTGGCACCTGGCCCTGGAGTGAATAAGGCAGAAGAATATGGGCCTCGCGGAGCAAAAGAGCCAAACGGAGGAGGTGGTGGGGAGCACGGGCTGTGGACTGGTTGGTTTGCATTTGACAGGTGAGCTCCTGCGCACGTCCATTGATCTTCTAAGAACTGGCAGCCCTGGCAGGGACAGTCTCTCCAAGGTCACTGAGGCCCCAGATGTCAGAGCATCAGGAACACAGTGAATGAGAAAACACACTCAATGTGAGTACAAGGCTCCCAGCATAAGTGGGAGATGCCATTCCTGCCTGTTTCAACGTTAACTTTGTGGGGCCTGGGTCTCCCTCTGCTTGTTTCATGCTGTGGGTCTTCCCTTCCCAGCTGGACTCTGGGTCCTGGAGGGCTCACTGCACGCCTGCACCCAACCAGGGCAGGACAAGCCTTCTCTGGGCCCCTGCCCCAGGGAAAACAAGAGGAAATAAAGGGTGCTGATGTCAGCAGAGGCCTGCGGACAGTCCATGGGAGAGAGTACGAGAACCCCTCGTCATCTTTTTGTGCCTCGTGTGCCCTGCCTCGCCTCAGGGGCCATGCTCACATCCCTCCTGCCTTTGTTTCCCCAGACCCTGAGTAGTGGCCAGCTGAATGGAGTACAATGATGACCCCCTCTAGTCTGGGCTGTGGGAGGAAGGGGAAGTAAGGGAGGTTAACTGGGGTGCTTGGTGGGGGAGGGGCAATCTGGGTAAGAGCCAAGTTCACAAGGCAGACAGACCTGAGTGTGGTCCAAGTCCAGTCCTGGAGGGAATGAGAGCCTGTGAGGTGACCCCTCTGAGCCTCAGTCTGTTCCTCTGTCAGATGGGAATCAGATTCCTTTATCTCACAGGATTGCTGTGAAAAGTGGAGGTAACGCACAAGGCAAGTTCCCAGCGTCCTTACCCCGGGGCAGTGGTTCTCAAACTTCAGCAGGTCAGGCTGCGGCCTGAAAATTGGCATTTCCCACCGGGTTGACACTGCCGGTCAACACTGTGGTACCTGTGAGGGGTATGTCTAGGTCATACGGTAGATGTTTCTTCAACTTTTTAAGGCATGGCCAAAGTAGTCATACCATTTCACATTCCCACCAGCTGTATATGAATGTGCTGGTTGCTCCATGTCCTTGCCAGCAGTTACTATGGTCGGTTTATTACTGTTAGCCATTTAATAGATGTATCTTGATATCTCACTGTGGTTTCCACTTGCACTTCCCTAGTGACAAATGATGTTATACATCCTCTCATTTGCTTATTTGTTACCTACATATATTCTTTAATGAAGTATCTAACCACATCCTTAGCTCATGTTTTTAATTGGAGTTTTGTTTTCCTGTTAAATTTTGAGAGTTCATCGTACATTCTGGATACAAGTCCATTGTCATTTACATGACCTGCAGTATTTGTCTGTATCTTGTCCTTCATTTCCTTGATAGTATCTTTTGAAGAAGAGAGGTTGTTAATTTTTATGAACTCCGATTTTTAAATATCTTCTTTTATGTTTCATGCTTTTGGTGTTGAATCTAAGAAATCTTTGCCTAATCCAAGATCGCAAAGCTTTTCTATGTTTTTCCTTGAGTTATATAATTTTAGGACTCATTTAGGCCTATGATTCATTGAGTTCATTTTTTTATATAGTGCAAGGTATGGATTAAAGGGTTTTTAAAATATATTAAAAAAAGTCAAATTGTTCCAGTACCATTTGTTTGAAAGACTACCTTTTCTTCACTGAATTGCCGTTTCATCTTTGTTGAAAATTAATTGACTATAAATTGCTAGTCTCTTTCTTTCCTCTCTGTTCTGTTCCATGGATTTATTTGTCTTCCTTGATGTGAAAATGACTTGATTATAATAGCTTTATAAGAAGTCTGAAAGTCAGGGTAAATCCGCCAACATTTTTCAATTGAAGGGTATTTTGTAGCTTTTTTAGGTAGTTTGAATGTCGATAGGAATTTTAGAAATGACTTGTCAATTTCTACAAAAAAAAAATACCTACTGGGATTTTGATTGAAATTGTGTTAAATCTACTTATTATTGGGAGGAGAACTGACATCTTAATAGTACTGAGTCTTCACATGTAAGAAGTATCCACCTATTCATCTTTTTCAGCAATATTTTATAGTTTATGTTCAGATCTTGCACATTTTCTGTCATATTTATTCCTACATATTTTATACCACTGATATTATAGATGGCACTGTTCTTATTCCAGTTTCTAATTCTTTGTTGTTAATATATACAAATGCATTTGATTCTTCTGTATTGATCTTGTATTCTGCAACCTTGCTTAATTCACAAATGGCTCTGGTAGCTTTTTTGTGGATCCCACTGAATCTTCTACATAAACAACTAAGTCATCTGTGAATAAAGACAGTTTTTACTTCTTCCCTTCCAATCTATGTTGTCTCAATTACTGTACCTGCAGGATTTTAATTTACAGAGAGGACTGAGTGATGATTCACAGAGGTTAATGCTATAAGGTACACCACCCATTATAGGTGGGGAAGTACCATAGTCATTCAAGAGGCAGAAACAAGAATGAAGATAAAGAAAACACAGTCTTTATTATGCTTTCTATGGGAAAAGCAATGCAGGAGAGATAAACAGTTTGGGATCAGGTAGTTGGAATTATTCTGGTTGGCTTTGGGTTATAGGTGCCTGGTACCTGGCCATGAATTGATTTAAGGCAGGGGAAATACTAGCTTGGTGTATGAGAGTTAGAGAAGGGAGGTGGTTTAGAGTATGAGCTTGGAGTGGTTAGTTTGTATAATGAAAAGCTCCCAGGAATCTCTATGGTATCTCTAAGAATTAGCAGTAATTCCCTGGTCCATGAGGCCCCAGCTGTAAGAGCATCAAAAACACAAAAAATAAAATACAGTTAGCAAAACTGACCTTGTGATGAATGTATGCCAAACAGAAAAATAGAGAATCTAAAAAAATATGGTTAGAACAACTTTATTTGTTCCTTACTTTATTGCATGAACTAGAACCTTCCAGCACAATGAATGGAGGTAGTGAGAACAGATGGCTTTGCCTACTCACTAACTTGGGGGGAAACAGGAGGTGCCATGGAGGGGGAAGGGGTGGGGCAGTGATGGATGTGGTCAATGGGGAAAGGAGGACGGAAGCTTGGGAGAAAGTGAGGAAGACCTGAGGCAGTGGGTCTCACGCTGTGGTCCACGGCTCATAACCCTCCCCTGTCCCTGCTGCAGATCACACAGCTTCTGGCCTCTCCCTCAGGGCCACCCGCTGGGCTAAAAGGGCTGCATTTAGGTCCTGCTCATGTTTAAATCACACAGCTCCAGGCCCTTCTCCTCCCACAAGGCCCTTCTCCTCCTCCTCCTCTGGGAGTAGAGCCATAGTGCCAGGCAGAATCCCAGGCCCTGGATCTCCTGTGAGGGGAAAGGAGGATGACCACACGCCATCACTAAGCAGAAACCACACATCCCAAATCCTCAACTCATGGGGGCCCAACTGGGGTCTAAGAGCCCGAACATGATGTAAGATGTTCAACTTGCATCTAGGGAGACTTTATGTGGAAGCAACAGGGCCTAAGGGCACCTGACAGTCAGTGCCCTGCAAAGCTACCCTGAGCCTCTTTTGTAAAAGTTCTGTGCTGTTGAACACAGTAGGCAGTAGAGCCCCCTGGTAGGATGCAGCTGCCTCCTCTGAAAGCCAGGCAAGCAAGAGACATTCCAAGTCCCAAGCTAGTGGGGTGAGGCCAAAATGGGACCCAGGGATCACCCCACATAGGTACTCTCTGAAGGTACTGCCAAGAAGCCAGCAGGGCCATCCTCCTCTGCACACATTTCCAACTGTTACAGTTCAGCCCAAGCACCTTTCACAGCCCAAAGAACTCTATGATATGATTTTGTGCCTCAGTTTCCCCTGGGGGAGATGGAGACAAGGATACATCCACCACAGAATGCTGTAAGGCTGAAAAAGAGAAAACAGATATAGGGCCTGACTCGGATAAGAGGATTCCATGAAAACGTAGAACCTTTCTTCTCAGGCCTGGGAGGAGGGGTAAGAAAAGCAGATATAGAGGGAGGGCAGGGGCTGCTTGGCTGGCCATGGGAGAAGCATGGAAGAAAACTATTAGGACTGGACAAAAAACTAAATAGGAGGAAAGAAGTTGTTCTGCTCACTCCCACCTCTAGAACTGAGGCCCCTTCCTGTGGTGAAATGTCCTTCCACCCCCATGGTCCATTCAGTAAGCCAATGCTGACTCAGCCTGGGGAGGCTCAGACAGCCTCATTCTCAACCAGGCCTGGGAGTCACCAAAGGTCCCAGCCCCCAGTCTCTCACCCCACCCACCACCAATCACAGGCTGGCAGTGTCTTCCTCAGAGATGATCCCAGGGACTGTCACCAGGATGACCCATGACTGCTCTGACCTTACTCCCCTTTGTCCAGGGAAGGCCCTGGATGAGCCAGGGACTCACAGCTGCAGATAGATTCCCTAGGAGTGTTATTAACGACAGCCTCCTAGGAGTCACCTCCCAGAGCTCTGCACTCAGAGGGTGAGACCCAGAGATTCTGAGGTGCGACCAGGAGGAAGCGTCCAGAGGGAGCAGACGGCTCTGTGGGCTCAGCAGGACTGGAGCTCAAGTGCTGGTCCCACTCTCAGAGTCCTGGCCGTGGGGCCAGGCGGGTCTGAGCCCCAGGGTCCTCCCTGTAGAGTGAGCACAGAGGGCCCTGCAAATCCAGCCCTCCATCTGCGGGTGGAGGCGTGGCCTCCAGAAGGCCCACCCTCTGGGCAGGTGGGAAGCTGAGCCCCCTCACCTCCTCCCCTCAGTGGGGTGTGAGACGGCACACAGGGAGCACCAGGGTGGGAGGGGCCTGGTGGGCCTTGGTTCTGCCTGAAGACTGAGGGGGGGAGACACTGCAGGGGAGCCCCTGCCTGGAGAGAGAGGGGCCCAGAGCGGGCTGGCGCCCCGGTGTCTGAGGTGGGCTGAGCTAGACCACCAGCTGGGCAGGACTCAGGCCCCACCTCTCCCTGAAGGAGCCTCAGCTGGTCCTGCTGCCGTCCCTTCCCCTGGGAGGAGAGACACAGAGACTGACTGCCAGGGAGATGTGAGGGCGGGGAGGCAGGAGCTGAGCGGGGAGGAGGCCCAGCGGGTGCAGGTCAGGACCAGCCCCTCAGCGTGAAGACGGGGGCGGGGAGCCCCAGATCATGGCTGCCTTTGCACTGACCACAGGGAGGCCCGTTTGCAATAAAGGAAAAGAAGAAGCCAGGTTGATAAAGGAAGTGCCCGTCACTGTCGGGGTGGGCGGGTTTGGGGACGGCCGCCACCCTCCTCCGTCCTCTGAAGGAGCCTGGTCCTCACTCCTGGTGCTGAGACTCCCCCAGGGGCCCCCCAAGGCCTCCTGTCTGGCCTTGAGGGCTCTGCCTGTCTTCTCACCCGGGAGGAGGGCAAGGCCATGGGGCTGCCCCTGCTGCTGCCCCTGCTGCTGCTGCCAGCGTCTCTGCAGGCTGGTGAGTGGCCGGAACTGTCCTGCTCTGCCAGGGACCCCGGGGAGGGGCTGTGGCTGGGTGTGCGTAGAAGGGTCCCCTGGGGTAGCTGGCCAGGCCTCCCACCCCCAACAAACAAAAGGCGGGTCCCACAGTGCTGGGTCCCCCAACCCCTCACCCTCCTGCCTGCCCCAAGCCTGGAGAGGGGATCACGCAGGCCAGAGGGCCAGTCCTACCCCGTCGCACGTCCCCCTGCAGGTGAGGGTGCCCGATGGTGGGGTCACCTTCTGTGTCTCTCCTGGTGGCTTCAGAGTCTCTCCCTCCCTCCTCTAGGTCACCGGGCACAAGGAAATTCACAGGATCACTATGAGATGAAGCAACCAAGGGATCTCTCAGCCCCTGAGGGTGACTCCATCCTCATCCCCTTCTCCTTCTCTTACTCCTGGGAATTAGCCAAGGATCCCAACATGAGAATATCCTGGAGATGGAAACACTTCCATGCAGAGTTCATCTACAACACGACCCCTCTGTTCACCCACAAGAATTTCAAGGACCGGCTCATCCTGAACTGGGCAGAGCCTGAGAAGAACGGCTCCCTCCGGATCTCAAACCTGCGGAGGGAGGACGAGTCTGTGTACTTCTGCCGGGTGGAGTTGGTCACACTGAGAGATGGCAAGAAGGAGTGGCAGTCCATCGAGGGGACCGAACTCACCATCACCCGCCGTGAGTCCAGCTGTCCTGCCTGACGCTCTTGGAGGCCACTGGTGCCTCAGCCCTAGATGTGGCTTAGGCCCCTCCTTCTGACTCTTCTCTCAAACTCCTCTCCCTTCTCCCCTCTCCTCCCCAGGGCTCTGCCAACTTTACCCTTTTCACCTTAATCTTCCCCAACCCGGGACCACCTCCCTTGCCCATCCCCCTCTCTGCCCTCCAGATCCAGCCCCTCCCCCACCCCAGGCCCCCACATCCTCTGTGCTCCCAGCTGTCCTCCCTTCCTGCTCCAAGCTGGGCTCCACCCAGCCCCCTACCCTCACCCCACATCCTCCAGGTGACTTGACACCCTCGGGGTGTGGCTCCTCCCCTTTGTCCTGAGTCCTGTGTGGAGCCCCAGCTGCCCCATGTCTGTCCCCCACCAGCCATGAGCTCAGCCCACACACACAGCAGGTGCCGAGGGGCCCCGTGCCCCCATCACATGTTTTCCCATCTCCCCTTCCTTCTCTGCTCTGAACCCCAGAACATCAGTTCAACCATCCTTCCCTCGGTTCATCTCTCCTCGCTTTCCTTCTCCTTCTCCCTCCTTCCATCCCTTTTACCTCCTTCCCTCTCTCCCCCCCACCATCCCCCCCATGTGGTTCCAGTCACCCAGTCCCCAGGTCCACCCCGACCGTGCCCCTCTATCCTGGCCATGACGAGGTAGCAGTCCCGGCAGCCCCCCTGACTGTGCCCTGCATCCCAGGGGGACACCTTGGCAGCATCGCCCTGGCTGACCTTCCCCACGACCCCCAGTACAGCGGTCCTGCTCCTGTCCTCCAGTCACAGGAAGGGAACCGAGGCTCGCACAGCAAACACCTGCCCCAGGTCACTCCTGGTGTGGGTGGGGTTTGACCCCAGTTTAACCCCAGAGCCTCCCTTCTTAACCATGAGCTGCTTGGACTCACCTACTGACTTGTCATCTTGTTTTGACTATTTTTAACCTAATAATGGATGTGTAGCATCTGTCACTCAGTGGGGCGTTGGAACTTCAACAGTGTATCTGACTTCAGGGTAGAGAGGAGGGGTTCTCTTCTAGGCACAGGCAATAAGGAAGTATGTCACCAGTAGATAATTTTTTGAAAACTGAAAATTGATTAAACTTGTTTGCTTTTTGCAATCACTTGTGCTGGTGATTCTAAGCAGTATGTGACTCAACCTGAATTAAGCAAGACAGCTTTGGATTAATATTTCCTGCACCTCTTCCAAATTCCCTTAAATGGCCTTTTTGGAGGGACTATGGTCTCCTTAAATCCCTCTTCTTCCTTTCTTAATTCTTCCTTCTTTTTCTCCTTTCTCTATTTCAGCCACATTTCCTACGAGTTTTTTCATCGGTAAATTAATTTTTTCAGTTAATTCAATCAACTGGATGGTCATGCTTATTTTTACAGGGAAGTAATAAAAAGAGATGTTTTTAATCCAAGTGAAGTACCACCATGCAAAAACATCACACCAGAGGAATATCTATAGCAAACATAACTCATAAGTTTGAGATTGGCTTATTAATTTTTTTTTACAAATAGTTTTATTTATGTAACCAAATCTAATTATATTCTCACTTATAGTTTTTCTTTTATTTCTAAATCCCAAACCCCACATCTCACTAGAGGTAAAAAATAGTTTTCCTAATTTTTGTAAGATTTGATTACTTTTCATAATAAGTGAAAGAGAAATTTGCTCAGTCATCTCTGACTCTTTGCGACCCCATAGACTATAGAGTCCATGGAATTCTACAGGCCAGAACTGGAGTGGGTTGACTTTACCTTCTCCAGGGGGTCTACCCAAACCAGGGATCAAACCCAGGTGTCCCACATTGCAGGCAGATTCTTTACTAGCTGAGCCACAAGGGAAGCCCAAGAAAACTGGAGTGGGTAGCCTATCCCTTCTTCAGGGGATCTTCTCAACTCAGAAATTGAACCAGTGTCTCCTATATTGCAGGCGGATTCTTTACCAACTGAGCTATCAGGGAATCCCTTTTCATAATAAAGCTCTTCAATACAGTGAGAATTTATCTTGGTAAATGGTGTGAGAAAAAGAACTAAGTTGATCCTTATACCAAGAAACAAATCAATTGTCCTCACTTTGTTATTGAATCAGTTCAGTTCAATCCAGTTGCTCAGTTGTGTCTGACTTTTTGCGACCCCATGGACTGCAGCACGCCAGGCCTCCCTGTCCATCACCAACTCCTGGAGCTTGCTCAAACTCATGTCCATCGAGGCAGTGATGCCATCCAACCATCTCACCCCCTGTCGTCCCCTTCTCCTCCTGCCTTCAATCTTTCCCAGCATCAGGGTCTTTTCTAAGGAGTCAGTTCTTCACATCAGGTGGCCAAAGTATTGGAGTTTCAACTTCAGCATCAGTCCTTCCAATGAATATTCAGGACTGATTTCCTTTAGGATTGACTGGTTTGATCTCCTTGCTGTCCAAGGAACTCTCAAGAGTCTTCTCCAACACCACAGTTCAAAGCATCAATTCTTAGGTGCTCAGTTTTCTTATCTTTATTTCTTATTATTGAATATTTCCCCCTTTTTCCATTGATTAATAGGACTTAGCTTTTAAGTTCTTTTGTAAAATAGCATCCATTTCCGGTCTATCTATTCTGTTTCACTAGTCTGTGTTTTCTTTTCTTTAATATTCATTTGTTTGGCTGCGCCGGGTCTTAGCTGTGGCATGCAGGATCCTCGTTGTGTGTGGGATGCAGCTGTGGCATGCAGACTCTAGTTCCCCGACCAGGGCTGGAACCTGGGCCCCCTGCACTGGGAGCGCAGAGTCCTAGCCATTGGACCACCAAGGAAGTCCCTATATTTTGTTACATTAGAAGCACACTGTTTTAGTTATTATAACTTTATCATGTTTCAATGGCTGTTAAGACTTTTTCCATCACAATCACATTACTTCTTCCTCAAAAAGTTCATTGGTGTTGCCTGCCTATTCTTCCACACAAATGTTAAAATAAGTTTGCCAAGTTTCTAGAAAAACATTCCTGTTGGTTTTTTTAAATCAGAATTGCATTAAATCTATAAATTTAATGCAATTTACTGACAGAAATTGAAATCAGTATAATGCACAATCTTTTTGCTGAGGAACAGGTCCTATTTTATATCCCTAAGTAAACCTTTGTAGTGTTCTTCCAAAGATCATGTGTCTCATAAGACTTTTCATATTCTTTATTTTTATTATTAATGTGCAATATGTAAAAAAATGTGTACTTGGTATAATTTTCACTCTAAAAGTAATGCATAAATTCTGGCCAAGATGCTAGGTTATATGCATATGTTTACCTCCACTCCCTCCAAAAATCTACTAAAATGACAGCAAAGGGAATTTTTCTAAGACAAAAACCCAAAGGGACAAAAACATTTGCAAGTTAGGTGACAAAAACAAAATTTTAGAAGTGGGAAATAGACCAGAGGAATTAAACCCTAAGTCAACAGTGGGGACATCCAGAAGGAAGGCAATTTATACTGCAAAACCCCTTAAAGGGTCAGGAATAGCAACTCCTAGTACCCATGAAACTGGCGTGGAAGGGGACCTGGAAACTAGAGCACTAACTGAAGTGTATTTAGGAAGCAGAGACACATCCGCACTCTCACACTTCACCCCAGCAAAAGACTGGATATATGCATTCTAGAAACAATAATCCACAGGGAGTCTTAGGGGGGTACCCTGGGGCATACCCGGAGACAAGGGTTCAGTTCTTAAATTCGGAGATTTGGTGAACTGATGAGACCTGAAATACCGTGACCCTTGTAGAGGCCTCACAGGACGCAGGCAGCCAGGCTGGTACTCCACACCACACACCCACTAAGGGCAGACAATCAGGAGACTCTTCTCTGGAATAGCTATCTGATGGGCCTGAAAAGATCTAGAAATCTAACAGATCACTCTACTCACTGTAGAGTGAGTCATACTGTCCTACTCACTGTAAAGTGATCTGACATGCACTTTCTGCTATAACACACTCACATCTTCATGCATGTTGGGAGCCAAGGGGACAGGGTGGCTGGGGTCTTGGCCTTGCACCAAATCCCCTGCAGTGAGGACTATACCCTCACCTCAGCTGTGCCCAGGATGCCTGTTTTTAAAAGCTTTGAACTAAACATTTAAGGAATGTTTGTCCCATGAGATGCAGAGAGCAGAACAATCAAGGGGGAAGGGAACGTGGAAGAATCCAAAACAATGAAAGGAGACTGAAATTTTCAAAGAACCATCATCCTCATAAAGTTAAAGAATTTCATGTATATGACACAATAGAATGCTTTGCAAAGGAGCTTTCAAAACAAAAAAAGAGATCTTAGAAATTAGAAGTATACTAGCAAAGATGGAAAACTCAATACATGATTCAAAGATGAAGTTCATGGAAATATATTAAAAGGTGGGAGAAAACTGAAAGATTTGGATATTGTAGTTCAAGAAAATTCAAAGATTTGGATATTGTTGTAGTGGTTTGAACAGTGGCCCCCAAACAAGTGAATAATATCTTATATGGCTGCAGATGTGATTCAGTTGAGGAATTTGAGATGAGGAGGTTATCTGGGATTATCTGGGTGGACTCTAGATGCTAATAAACATGTCCTTATAAGAGAGGGGCAGTGGGAGACTGGACACAGATGGAAGAGCAGGCAATGTGACCACAGACACAGAGACTGGGGTGAAGCAGCCATTAGAAGCCAAAGAAGCAAGGAACAGACTGCCCCCCACCACAGAGCCTCCTGAGTGATGCAGCCTGGCTGACACCTTGATTTCTGCCTTCTGGCCTCCAGAACTGTGAGCAAGTAAACTTCTGTTGTTTAGAGTCACTCAGTTTGCAGCAATTTGTCATAGCAGCCTTAGAAATATAATGTTGGAATTATAAGGAAGAATAAGACAAATTGAGAATTGGTCCAAGAGTTCCAATCTCTGAACAAGTTTTAAAAACAGACAAAAAAGGCGGCCATGGGGAAGAAAATATCAAAAAAGCTACTATAGAAATTCTCCAGAATGAAAGAACCCAGCAACATGAGTAAAAATAAAAAGACGAACCCTGGGGGTACTGCAACATACAAATTTCAAAACACCAAGGATAAGCTCAGTTCAGTCTCTTAGTCATGTCCGACTCTTTGTGACCCCATGGACTGCAGCCCACCAGGCCTCCCTGTCCATCACCAACTCCCAGAGTTTACTCAAACTCATGTCCACTGAGTCAGTGATGCCATCCATCTCATTCTTTGTCCTCCCCTTCTCCTCCCACCTTCAATCTTTTCCAGCATCAGGGTCTTTTCAAATGAGTCAGTTCTTCACATCAAGTGGGCAAAGTATTGGAGTTTCAGCTTCAGCATCAGTCCTTCCAATGACTATTCAGGACTGATTTCCTTTAGGATGGACTGGTTGGATCTCCTTGCAGTCCAAGGGACTCTCAAGAGTCTTCTCCAACACCACAGTTCAAAAGCATCAATTTTTTGGTGCTCAGCTTCTTTATAGTCCAACTCTCACATCCATACATGACTACTGGAAAAACCATAGTCTTAACTAGATGGACCTTTGTTGGCAATGGTTTTTGTGGTAATGTCTCTGCCTTTTAATATGCAGTCTAGGCTGGTCATAACTTTTCTTCCAAGGAGTAAGCGTCTTTTAATTTCATGGCTGCACTCACCATCTGTAGTGATTTTGGAGCCCCCTAAAATATAGTCTGACAGTTTCCACTCTTTCCCCATCTATTTGCCATGAAGTGATGGGACCTGATGCCATGATCTTAGTTTTCTGAATGTTGAGCTTTAAGCCAACTTCTTCACTCTCCTTTTTCACTTTCATCAAGAGGCTCTTTAATTCTTGTTCGATATCTGCCATAAGGTGGTGTCATCCGCATATCTGATAAAGGGAGATCTGATACATTTCCAAGGAGGGAAGAAACTGGCCACATAAAGAGAGTCAGGAATTAGAGTGGCTTGGCTGTCTCAATAGCAATAGAGGATACTGAAAGGCAATGGTTGAGTGTCGTGAATTTCCAAGGGAAAATTATTTTGTTTAATCCTTTAACAAATCAAATAGCAAATACTGACTGAGTGCCTGCTATGTGTCAGGTCCTAAGCTGGGCACTGAGGAAAGAGCAGTTAATACAGAACAAAACATAAATGTCCTTAACAATGGAACTTACACTTGAGTGTACAACTTACAGTTGAGTGTAACAACTTACACTCGAAAGAATATCACACACAAAAAACAAATTAATTCTGTGTGTCAGGTGGTGGTGAAAAGAGAAAAGCAGGAAAATGAAGCACAATCAGTGGCTAGAGGTGCTAGGGTGCTGCTTTATTCAGATGGAACAGGAAGGCCGCTGGGACGTAAGTGAGAGTCCCAGTAGGAGGCAGCTGCTCCAACAGGGTAACTGAGAGTTTTGATGGGGGGCACAGGGTGGGGAAACCAGTCAGGGATAGTGAGACGCCTGGGACCAGCCACAGGCCTAAGAAGCAGGGGAGGAAGTAGGTTCTGGGACCTAGAAAGGAGCTGTGACCTCTGGGGAGAGAGAGAGTTTTGTGTCTATTTGCCTGGCTGAGGGATGGCCAGACAGTTGCTGAGACGTTATTTCTGAGTGTCTCTGTGAAAGTGTAGAGAGATTATCCCAGTGTGGAGAGAGGAGGTCCCAGGGCTCAGTCCCAGGACCTCCTCTCTCTACACTCACTTCCCAGATAAGCCTGTGATTTAGAAACGTGAGGTTAATGCCAAAAAACAGCAAGAGGTGCTAAAAACAGTTCCATCTGGGGAGTGAGGAGGGGGTGCTGTTTTTATAACCTGTGGGGAATTTGTTGATTCTTTAAATTATGTGCCTATACAACTTATATAAAAATAGATGTTACATTTTAAAAATAAAATTACTGGTAATACATACTTGCACATAGTTTTAAAAACAGTCAAACAGCACAGAAGGGAATCAAATGAAAATCACATTCCTCTCCGCTTTATCTCTCAGCTACTACCCCTTTCTGCAGAAATGCTCTCTCCACAGATAAGAGACACAGATGCAGATATACAGAGATGGAACATAAGAGACTCAAGCTGCACACTCTCCCGATCTTCAGCTTGCTGTGTTTACTTCATGGACCTCAAGTATCTTTCCACTTCAGCACATATACATCCACACCTTTCTTTTTAAATGACTGCATGGTCTCCCACTGTAGCAATGGATTGTAGTTCACTTAATCAGTCTCATATTTAAAGACATTTAGGTTGCTACCAAATCACAAATAAAGCTGCAGAGAACACCCTCAAACACAGGCCTTTGAATACTTGTACCAGCACGTCCATAGGATAATTTCCTAGCACAGAAATCACTGAATCTAAAGGCACGCTTGGATATTTTACATTCTGATAGATATACCCAAACCTCTCCTAAGGTTGTGCCAACCCATACTCCTGCTGTGTCAATACTAGGTATTTTCCCCGACTCAGGTCAGTTTAAAACAAAATAGCCTTTTATTCTTTTAGTCTACATTTCTAAAAGTTATGAATATTAGCATCAAGATTATGTTATCACTTTATGAAATGAATTAGAATTGTACCGTTTTCCATATTTTTCTGTTCTAGAATCTTCTGAGAGTTATCTGTTCCTTAAATTTTCACAAGAATTTTTCCATTAAACCTTCTGAACTTGAAATCTTTATGAAAAATAGTTCTTTAATAGTGTTCTAAATTTCTTCTTTGTCTAATCCATTAAAGGTTACTATTTCTTAAATGCATTTTTAAAAATTATTATTTGTCTCAGAAAATAATCCATTTCAGAGGTTTTTAGAATTATCAACCCATAAATTGAGCACACACTCACTCATGATTTCAATACTCTTTGTTGTTGTTCGATTTACAAGAGTCTTGTCTGTTTTCTTGTGTTTTTTTTTTTCTCTAACCACTTTCTGCATTTATGATTCTTTCTGCTGTCCTGTTTCCTAAAAACATTTATTCCTACGTAGGTTTTCATTACTTTTAGTTTCCTTAGAGCTAGTTCCTTTCTGTTTGGTAACTTTTTTCTTTGGAAATTGACTATTTCCTTCATTTTAAAACTTTCATTCCATTTTAAATAATTATAGCATCTAATACTATGAATTTAACTTAGAATTTGGCTTTAGTCATATTCCAGGAGTTTTAAAAATATACATATATATTGCTGTTGTTTTTATTTTCTAAATAGCATGTCATTATATATATTTATTTGACTAAGAATTTAAATTTTTTGTCTCAATTGAGAAATAGGATTCACACTTTACTAATTTCTACTAAGTGGACAGAGAATTCAGTCCACACAAGATTTTACTGGAGTTGGGGTTTTTGTACGTGGCTTACTATTATGCCAGTTTTTTAATGGTGCCTTAAACATCTACAAAGGTAGCATGTCTGTAGTAAGTAAAGTTCAATATATATTCATGTAACAATAATATATTTCCAATAATACTAGTTGCTTTACAGATGTTTTCTCACTTATTAAGATAATCATGTAAAGTGACAAACACTGTTTGAATCCACTTCTCTGAAGTACCAAGAGCAATCAAATACTTAGGGTCAGAAAGCAGAACAGTGAATGCCAGGGCCTGGGGGGAGGGGGGATGGGGGTCAGTATTTAATGGGGACAGAGTTTCAGTTTGGACAGATGAAGTTCGAAAGATGGCTGGTGATGATGGTTGCATGCTAATGTGAATTGGCTTGATGTCACTTAAATATGGTTAAGATGGTAAATTTGTGTTGCATGTATTTTACCACAATAAAAAAATTTGTTTTTGATTCTGTGATTTACTTCTCCCTATATGTAAGTAATGAAATGAGGTTCTGAGATCACAGCACTGATCAGTGGTTGAGTCAGGATTCAAACAGAGTGAAGATTTGGAGCTTCCAGAATCTCCCTTTGTTACTCCCCTCTCTGTGGGAGAGCTTCAGAGAGTTGTTCCCCACTCTCCACATTCCCCAAACTAGGGAACAAGATGAGACAGTTTTCACCCAGATGCTTCCAGCCCTTCAGCGAATAATTTGCATATTTCTCCTGTCTTCCCAGCCAGCAAGACAACCATCCAGAACCCCACCACGGCTGCCACCACTGCTACAGCTGTCCTTAAGAACTCAGAGGGCGGAAAGAGTCCATGGTCTTGGCTCCAGAGTACGGAAGCTATAGTTGGGTTGGCACTGGCCAGCGCTGCGCTTGTAGCCACAATTGTGGCGCTGATTGTGTACTTTAGATGCAAGAGAAGCAAAAGTAAGTGATCCAGGACCCTCAACCTCTCCCCAAGATTCCCAACTAAGTGTTTCTCAGAACCTTCCTGCATCAGAATGACCAGAGCTGCTCAGTAAAAATGCAAATTCCTTCTGGGCCTGAGGTCTGGGCTTGGGAATCTCATTTTACCTCCTCAGGTGGTATTTGTGTGTCATCAAGTTTGGGACCCACCGCTCAAGACCAATCCCTCTCTACAAACCTGATGATTTTCCAGTTCTTGTCTCCTGACTTAATCATTTCTCATCAGTCTCCCTTTTGGTTCCTGGGGAGGGAGGGCCTGCCCTGTGAAACACAGAAGAGAGAGAAAGAAGGGATAGGAAGGTGGCTCCACTCAGCAAGTACTGGTTGGACACCGATTTTCCAGAGCCTGGCTTATAACTGGAAATGCAAAAGTAAATAAAGCGCAGGCCTGCTCTCAAGGATCTGGGGGCTGGGAGGATGAGGGGAGCAGTTGCCTCAAGGGCTAACAGCCTCGTGTGGAAAGAGCTGTGGTAGTTTGGGAGGAAGGAAGGGTAATCAAGGAAGACGTCAAAGAGGAAGCGCAAAACTATCAAAGAATGAAGAAGAATTAGCCAGGTGGTGAGGGTGGTATAGAGGTCACTGTCTTTCCAGGGGAAGGAAGGCATTCTAGGGACTGTAGGTAGCTCAGGGCTGTGGAAGAGCCAGGAGATGAAAAAAGACAACCTTGGAAATCACATCCCAGAGCCTCTGACCCCAGAAACAATGTGAAGCAGAAGTGGCCTCCTCAGCTTGGCCTGGCAGATACACAGTCTGGTGGAGGGGCCAGGCTGGGGTCACTCTGAAATCATTATTTTATTCTGCAGAGCAAAAACCATAGTGGTTGTGTCCTGAGACTAAGAATGAGGGTTTGAGATGAAGAAAAAAACTTGATGTAGTCACTGAGAAAATGCAATATGGTATTTGATGATCAATTCAGATGAGAAGCCATAAATCTGTATGAGCATCATTGTATTTGACTATGTTTTTTTTCAGCAGTATTCAACTACAACCTTTAGAAATTACTGATTAAAATCCATCTTCCCTGGTGGTCCAGTGGTTAGGACTCTACGCTTTCACTGCCTAGGGCCTGGGTTCAATCCCTGGTCAGGGGAGTAAGATCCTGGAAGTTGTGCCATGGCCCAAAAAAAATAGTTGTGTTCAGCTGCTAGCATCAGAGAATAGAAATAACAGTGGGCAAGTAACACAAGAGTGGATTTTTTCCTCCCATCTAAAAGGATCTGGAGGCAGAAAGCAGAGGATACTAAGACACTGAGTCTCCTGTCTACTCACTGTCGTGGATACTGGCTTCTATCCTGAAGGTTGCTTTATGTGCAAGACAGCTGCTAGGATGCCAGATTTGTGAATCTAAACAGGAAGCAGGACGTAGGAGGAAAAGACAAAAAGACTCTGCTCCAGCTGTCTGTCCTTTTAAAGAGTCTTCCTAAAATTCCTGCAGCCATGAAATTAAGACGCTTGCTCCTTGGAAGACTAGCTATGACCAACTTAGATAGCGTATTAAAAAGCAGAGACGTTGTTTTACCAACAAAGGTCCATCTAGTCAAAGCTATGGTTTTTCCAGTGGTCATGTATGGATGTGAGAGTTGGACTATAAAGAAAACTGAGCACCGAAGAATTGATGCTTTTGAACCGTGGTGTTGGAGAAGACTCTTGAGAGTCCCTTGGACTGCAAGGAGAGCCATCCTAGAGGAAATCAGTCCTGAATATTCACTGGAAGGGCTGATGCTGAAGCTGAAACTCCAATACTTTGGCCACCTGATGCAAAGAACTGACTCACTGGAAAATGCCCTGATGCTGGGAAAGATTGAAGGTGGGAGGAGAAGGGGAGGACAGAGGATGAGATGGTTGGATGGCATCACTGACGCGATGGACATGAATTTAAGTAGGGTCCGAGAGTTGGTGATGGACAGAGAAGCCTGGTGTGCTTCAGTCCATGGGGTGGCAAAGAGTTGGACACGACTGAGCAACTGAACTGAACTGAAAAATACTACCCACAACTTCCCCTTATATTAATACATCATCAGCTAGGTTTCACCATAGATCCCACATCTGCCTGTAGGGGGGAGGGGTACCCTGACACTCCAAATAAAATCAAGGTTCTGTAACTGAATAAGAAGAAGGGAATGGATATGGGGCAAACAAATAGCATCCTCTGCCCCAGGGCACAGCCAGGATTGGAGATGTGGCAGAAGCACAGGGGGACCCAGGGGATCAGGGAGCCCATGAGAGGGCACAGGTGGAGAGGAGAGGGCTCAGCGGCAGCTTGGGTAACCTGAGTGAATCATCAGGACAAGAGTGCAGTGAGGTCACGCACAGGTATGGAGGGATGATGACCGAAGAGAGCTGGGAGGAATTTTAAAATATAAAAATGATACTAGTGTTTACTATGTCAGAATTCTTAGTCCCAATGGAAAAAAAAAGTCCAGGATGTGACTGAGTGGACCTGAGGTCACTAGAGTTGGGGGAGGTGATAAGTCCAACCTGTTCAGAGGGTGACGGGGCTCTGGGTGCGGGAAGAGCTGCTCTCCTGACTGATGGTGAAGACAAGGCAGCACAGGTGTGGGCAGCCTCAGGGTGCCTACAGGGTGGCGGCTCTAAGTCCCGAGCCCTTCCCAGGGAGGTTTCAGCTGGGATGGGGCAGATAAGCAGGGAGGAGACAGGCCTCCGTGGATGGCACAGTGACTCGCTGTTGGTCCTCCTACAGGTGTGCAGACTGAAGCCAGGACCCCAGCCAGGTGAGCGCTTGTCCTCCAGTATGGGGGGAGGGGCAGTGCTATTTTATGAGCAAGAAGTTTCCTCCCGAGCGCAGCACCAGGGAGCCTTCCACGGGCCTTCCCCCCTGGGCCTTCATCCACATCCTCCCAAGTCCCCACAGGCCAGGCTCTTCACTTCCTGAGGCTCCCGATCCTTAACAGTCAGAGCCATGGCCCAGCATTTTCTCTGACTCCCAGAACATCCTTTGTCTGTCTCTGGCACCCGCCTTTCCTCCTTCCATCCCCAGGTCTCAGCCTTTCCCTCTGTTCCTCCTGGTTTGTCTCCCCCTTGAACGCCGTCCCTCCAGAAGACACCCACCTCCTCCATGCTTTGTCCCCTTTCTTGCTCCTCGTCCAGTCTGTCCTTTGCCCTGTGACTCAGGGCCTCCAGCTGCTCTGCCCTGTCTCTCCTCAGAGCGGCTTCCCTTATGGCCCCCAGCCTGGCTCCCTCTCTTCTGGCCCCGGCTCCTCTTCCTTTCCTCTCACCCTCCTCACCATCCACCGCTTTCCTTTCTCATCCTCTCTGCCACGTCCAGGCTTTTCCTTCTCACAGCCCCTCCCTCCTTTCTCGCCTTCCTGACTCTTGACAGTCTCCTTGGGAGTCTCCCAGGGGACCAGAGAGAAGCTCCCTGGTTCTCACGCTCCAGTTTGAACCCAGGCGCTGCCACAGAAATGACAGGCACCCTGGCCTGCTTCTCCTCCCTGCTCCCCTCAATAAACCCACTTCTCTGCAAGAGTCCACCCCAGTCAGCTCTCAGGGATGGGGCTACACTGAAAACGGCCCCTCATCCCTGTCCAGACAGCCTCCGTCTGAGCCTCAAACCTCTGCCTTCATCTCCAAGTGTGACCAGGCAGGTCACAGAGCCCCCAGTGAGAGGAGCAGCCCGAGGCAGGTGGTAGCTCTTTTCTGCCCAGACTCTGACACATCACTGCCCTCCTGTTCCCACTCAGGGAGTCCTTCAAAAACACGGAAGAGAATTACGAGAACATCGGGAATAAAGGTAAGCCCTGCCGCCATCATCCCCGCTATCACCTGGGTCTTCCTCCTCCTCCCCACAACCCCTCCCCACACAGGTGCCCTCAGCATCCTCCTCTCTCCCCTGCCTCACCCACCCTCCCCTGAGACTCTGGTCCTGACCTAGAGATGACCTCACTGCTGGAGCCCCTGCCCGTTTCTCTACCCTGGCTGCCTGGTCACCTGATCCTGGCACATGTTGATTTTTTCTAGGAGAATATGTAGACCCCAAGCCGGATGCCAAGGTAAGCAGCGTTGATTAGGGCCTGAAAGGAGAGGGAAGTCTGGAGAAGCAGGGGGTGGAAGAACAGAGGGACTGCAATGTAGTCAGGGCATCAGCTGTGGGATCGTGGCTCTGAGATGGGACTCTTGCCCTTCAACTGTCTCACCCACTGCCCTTTCCCTTCTCCCCCAGGATGATGGTGGTGGCAGCGGAGGAGTCCTCTACGCCTCCCTTGCCCTCTCTAGGTTAAACTCACCAGCAACAGCAGTGCCTCCCTTGCCCTCTCTCCATGGGGGCCCCCAGGAAGAGACCCTATACTCTGTCTTAAAGACCTAAGCAGTGGGACTGAGTGAGGACCTCCTTCAAGTCAGCTGCGCACAGCAATCTCAGTTCCCCACAATCACCCCGGCCACACACAGATCACTCAGAAGCCGGCAGGTGCTGACGGCCACCAAGGACCTGAGAGTCACACAGCCACCGCTCCAATTCCCTCTTCAACTTCCCAGCCTTTCACCACAAAAATAAAACTACCTGTACAATCTCCCTGAACACATCTAAGGAGAACTTCTGTCTTTCCAGAAGTTAAAAAAAATGAACCATGAATGCTAGCTCACGCCCAGATCCCTCCCCTAGTACTGTGTTCAGTGACTGCCTCAGGCCAGAGACAAGTAAATCCCCAAACGCTGGTAATCAATCTGGAACCCAAGGTCTGTCCCCCTAATCTAACCCTTCTACTTTCCTTAGGATAATAACTAGCATGCGTCATGTGTTCACGCTTTACACACATGGCCTCATTTCAGCATCATCAATCACTCTATATGGCACTGGATACACCATCTGAGACAGGATAAGAACCAGGATGGTCACAGAGCTTTTCCCAAGGCCATGTTGCTAGTAAGTGGCTGAGGCAGGTTGTGAACCCAGACCTGCTTTCTCGATGTCCTTCTCCCAGGACTCAGGTGTCATCACCTTCCCAGATCCCTATACTGACAGGTCTCCCACCAGAAGGACCATGTGCCCAGTGACATGGAGGAGAAAAGGAAGAAGCCAAAAAAGACCAAGTAGTTAGAGACAAACCAAACCAAGTAAACCAGTAACCTGGTTTATTAACAAGAACTGCACAACTCTGACTTTAGCAAAGTAACCTCACAGCCAGTGAACAACCCCAACACTTATCAGCTTCTTGGGGATCCTCTGAGAGGCTCTTCACGCAGGAAGGAGTGAGAGAGCAGGAAGGAGGCACAAGTCCACAGCTATTCCTCACAGAAGGCCACAGCGAGCTCCCCCCTGTCAACTCTGTGCTGCGGCTCCTCCCTCTGCTCCAGCTCTTCTCCAACATCTTCCATGAGTTGGTCCAGATCCAGGTCACTGGAGGCTCCATCGTCAGAAGGCACACTTCCAGCATGCTGGGGTTCAGGCCCTTCTTCCCCCACAACATGACAGGCCCCACAAGGAGCTGGTGCGATCAGGACTTCTGGCACTAGTCTAGCTTCTTTTTCTTCAGATAGGCTGCTTACTGGGGCCTTGCTTTGGGGAGCTTTAAATTTTTTCTTAGGGTCTAAATGAAAAAGTGACAAAACTGAGAGTCTTATCGGGTAATCTGTCCTCACCTTGTATAAGTCCAACTCCTAAACCTTTTATTTCCAAAACAATCTCTGGGAAAAGATGACTTTTCTTTATAGAAAGAAAATGGGGTTTGGGATCAGAAAAACTTGGATTCATGGACCTCGAGAAAACTTTAAACCCTTTGAACCTCAGTCTCTGTATCTTTAAAATGGCAGATATCCAGTGATAGAGACACTGAAAGAACTAAAGGGAACAAGTATAGAAGTATCTATCCAGCCAGTCCACAAAAGTATCAATAAATGTTACTTCTCACCTCCTTACCATTCTTGTATCCCTGTATGTCCCTGAATAAAATCAAATAATAACCATAAAATGTTTCTACAGTGTGTGTTGTGTTCTGCAATTTAGATGATGCCCTTTTGGCCAAACTTTTGTGTGTTTTTTTGTTTTTGTTTTTTTCCAAAGTAATGAAAAGCTGTGGAAGTTTTACGGAACGATCAGAGCAGGAAACCTGCAGACGTGAGCCTCACTCCCCACAGTCCCCAAGTCTGGGTCTTACCCGGCTGCTCAGATCCTGAATTTCCATGCCCTTTTGTCCTTCCCATTATAGGCACAGGTGGAGGTGCAGGTTCGTTTAACAGAGATCTCTTTGTTGTTCTCCTTTTCAGGGTCCCATCTCGTTCATCTGCTCCACCGGCATCACTCCCAACCCCCAATCCTGAAGGACATTGGTTTATTTCTGAGTGACAGTGTGGTTAGGGTCCACAAACTCCAAACATTTAGTCTCTGCCCTGGGTCTTCTGCTCATTTTCAATCTAGTGAGTCCTTCTGGTTCCTTTCTTTTCCCCCAAATATTTCTTTTCTTTCTCCCTGGGTCGTCTTCTCTTTATAGTTCACCTCAAAACCTGCCTTCCCCATGAAGTCATCCTTCTTGGCTAAAAATTTAAAATATTCATTCCACCTTTAACCTAAGATTTTGTAATTCAACTCACAGAAGTGAGAAGCTACAGATTCCCTGACCATATTAGCATGAGTCTTACCCATTTTCTCAGGTTCTGGAGCCGAGAGGTCAGTAAGGCCCAGCTACCTGCAGACTCCTTGCACTTTCTGCTTCTGCCCTGCCTTAACAGGAACACATGTCTCATTTCCAATTATCCTGCTTACCTCTTGTCTTGGGTTTTTTTGTTTGAATTTTGGCTGGCTTGGGATTAAGCAAAGTTGGATCCTGAGAAAAATAAAATATAAATGAAGTCATATAATTGTGATTTAATAGAGTAGGATGCTACAGAAATGATGGGTGTACTTAAGGAAGTTCCAGATGCTAATTCTTCCCAGTTTGATCTACAGAATCGATCTAACTTCAGTCAAAATCCCAGCAAGTTATTGTGTACCAGTATATGATACCCTAATGATGGATACGTGTCCAAGTCCATAGAATATACACTACCAGGAAGAAATCCTAATGTAAACGATGGACTTTGCGTGATTATGATGTGTCAATGTACTGAATAGGTTCATCAACTGCAAACAAATGCACTGCTCTGGTGGACGCTGTTGCTAACAGGGGAGGCTATACATGTGTGGGGGAAGGAGGCACATGGAAACTCTCTGTACATTCCTCTCAATTCTCCTGTAAACCGAAGACTGCTCTTAAAAAGTCTTTAAAGATGAAAAATATCCACATTTCATATGCCTGAAAAGAGACTAAGGAAATAAAATAATGAATATCCTAAGTGTCCACACAGGGAAGAAAGTAAAGAGAGGCAACCTGCTATTCTGTAAAATTGCTCCAGTAAGAACCAAAGAACTACAGTAGGAAATGAGATTATCATCAAAAAATAAGTTCCTAGAGATATGAGGTATTAGAATAACTGAGGACAGAGGAGGCTCTTCTTCCCTGAAGAGTCCTAAGAGAGAAAACTAGCCCGTCAGGGCTACCCTGATGTAGGGACAGGACAGTGCCTTAGAAAATACAAATCCATGCTAACCAGATGCCCTATAGCTATCTCCTCAAAGGAATCCCCAAGATCAATCTTACTGCTTTATCTCGTTCCTCCTCTCCATCCTCCTCCAACTCTGGCTCTTTCTCTTCTTTCTCCAAGCAGGAATCTAAGCTGCTAGTCCCAGAGAGCGCTAAGTCTAAAACAGGAATAGGAAGGAAAGGCTAAATAATTTATCCAACAAAACAGGTGATGAGTTAGTGGAGCTGATCCCAGAAAATCAATCTTCCAACTCTGTCTTTCATATCCAAGTCGTATTTTCTCCGTAAAATCTGCTGTCAGATTATCATGGTTCTACCCTCTTCCAAGTCCTATCACTAGTCAACATGCACCCTCCCTCCCTACTCCCTTTTTTCTCCATTCCTCTCTCTACCCATGTGTCCATCCATCCATCCCAGACATTTGCTCAACGGCATTTATGTAAAGCCTCATATTATAGAATCCAGAACTAGGTTGACGGCACTGGATATAAAATAAAAGCTTCAGCAGCTGCCCTCATGAAAGAATCCCTTCCCTCCCTCTCTGGTCCTTAGCCTCCTACTTATCCTACCTTTTTCTTCCCCATCATTGTCAGGTCCACTGTATCGGCTCCAGAAACCAAACAAGTTAACCCGCTCCTGAGGGAGCCAAGAAACAAAATCATCATCCACTGGTCTCCCAGGGGATAGTTTTGCCCCTGTCTTCAAGGTTTCTAGTTATAGAGTTTGTATTCATATTCCACATCGTTTTCACTTGAAACTTCACATTAGGTTTATCTAAATTTTTGGAGAACTTAACTACTATATTATAACATTATACAATATTATTGTAACTTCTTTTTCCAGTTTGTTTATAATTCAGTTAATAACTGGGAAGAGGAAATTAACTGTTTGTTATTCTCCACCCCCTATCCAAAGGCAGGATTTGAGGGTAAAACTAACTCCACAGAATAAGGTACATACACCTGAGACTTGAAGTTAAACAGGGTGGTGGGATTCCCTCTACCACAAACTGTCTCTGTTTGGACAGAGAAAAAATTCCATTTGTCCAAGGGTAGGGAAAAGAATGGATAGTTTAGAGTCAAAGGAACTTGGCCTGGGAAGAAAAGACTAGTTCTAGAACTAAGACTGTGTAAGAGGGAAGGAGAGCCAATTTTCTACAGGAGGGACTGTATGACTTGTTTTGCGTCCCAAGTCCCAAAGAGAAGGAGGTGTGTGATCTAAACTTTCCCACCTGAATACTGATCTGCTCTGCCTTTTGAGCCATCATCAGGGCTACCAACAGTTTCTGGCTGCAGTCCTTATTTTTGCACTTTCTCTGAAATGAAAGAAGATTAGAGTCAGTGATAAACATTAGGGAAGTGACTCCAACATACTGTTACTCACCAGACATTATCTTTACATTTATCTCTACTTCCTGGTATTGATATGATACTCCTATTCTTAATCTTTTGAGCTCAGAAACACAGTCCTCCCTTGTACCCAAACAAACCTTTCATCAATTTCTAGCAATATTTTCAACCAACATTTTGGCATCCTCTCCAAAGTAAAGCCCATGGAAATTTGTAGAGGCAAAATTAAAGGAGTTCAGATGACTGCACTTTTAAGCTTCTCACAAGTTTCTTTATATCCAGCTACTTGATTTAATACTCACGGCCTGATTATCTAAGGTCCCTGAGCTCCTAGGCCTCACTGGTAAGGCCCAAAATGATTATGGGCGTCCCCGTGGCTCAGCTGGTAAAGAATCTGCCTCAAAGCAGGAGACACTGGTTCAATTCCTGAGTCAGAAAGACCCCTTGGAGAAGGGATAGGCAACACACTCCAGTATTCTTGGGCTTCCCTGGTGGCTCAGATTGTAAAGAATCTGCCTGCAATGCAGGAGGCCTGGATTATATTCCTGGGCTGGAAAGATCCCCTGGAGAAGGGAATGGGTACCCACTCCAGTATTCTTGCCTGGAGAATTCCAGGAGGAAATATCACTTAGTTATTTCAGTGGTTCTCAACCAGGGGAGACTTTATTTTTCTCCCAGAAGATATTTGACAATGTCTAGAGACACTTTTTTGGTTGTCACAACTAGGGTGAGGGCTACTACTGGCTAGATGCCATTAGAGCCCATGGATGCTGCTAAATATCCTATAATGCCTAGGACAGCCCCTCATAATAGAAAATTATCTGACCCAAAATGTCAATAGTGTTGAGACTGAGAAACCCTGAGTTAATCTGTGCCTTCATTTCTATCACACTTGCTTTGGCTAACCTGCAGAAAACCACGGTCTTCATGAAGGCCCTCTATCTGCAGACAGGGAATGAAACTAAGAAAAATCATTTTCCTGCTGCAATCATGGTAGAAGGTGTTCCTCATGAATAGCCTCACCCTGGCATACTTGGTCAGACATGCAATTTCCTCCTGGCACAGCTTCCTCCAGGAAAAGTCACATTTAATAAAGGGAAGATTTTGTTTCTCAAGTTCCCTATATCACAACTGACCCCTGAAGGTTACTCACCACTCCACTTAGCTCCAGGGTCAGCTCCTGGAAGTTCTTTAGCATGTTGACTGGGATCCAAGCACGAGAGACTGTTTCTCCAAAAAATGTCACATGGTACTTGGACTGTAATAAAAGATAGCTTTGTTATAGCCTCTTGTCCTTCTTCTTGCTCTGACCTGCTAACCAGGAAAAGGCAGGAGAAGAGCTGAGAATTCACAAGAAAGGAAGTGCTGGGCCTTGTCTGTTCCTTTAAGCCTGACCCACCTATCCCACCTCATTCCATTGTTCTTCCATCCTGACCTCAGATATCCCAACCAAAGCCTATTTGTCAAAATCACAAATGTCCTAGTAATTAATAAATATTTAATTAGATATTTGTTTCTATATCCATTTGTCACTCTAGCTAAGAATTTGTTTCTGTTTGTGTCTGCTGGCTATGTCTGTATTTCTATCTCTGTGCATCTATTAGGATGGATTTGTTCATTACTTTGCCCTGAGCACCTACCCACCCTGAACCAGGAAAACTCACCGGCAGGGAATCAAGATGAGAAGCAAAAAGAAAATATTCCCCCAGGTCAGGATCAGGTTCTACCATGCCTGGCCACCTGGAGAAGACAGATGGGTGTAGGGGATGGAAGAGAAGGGGTTATATGAGCAGAACACAAACTCATCAATATACATGTACATGAAAGGGCACTGGGCTTCCCTTGTGTCTTAGATGGTGAAGAATCCACCAGCAGTGCAGGAGACCTGGGTTCGATCCCTGGGTTGGGAAGATCCCCTGGAGGAGGGCATGGCAACCTACTCCAGTATTTTTGCTTGGAGAATCCCATGGACAGAGGGCTACAGTCCATAGGGTTGCAAAGAGTCGGGACACAACTGAAGTGACTTAGCACACAAAAGGGCAGTACGTTTTGCAAATAAAGGATTCCCCAAATAGACCCCTCTGTCATCCCTCCACAGTGGTCACTACCAAATGACTGAGGTAACTTCCATCAATGTACAAAGAAGCTCAGAATCTTCCTACTACAAAATATCTTATCTTCTAGGCCTCCTGGCAACCCTGAGAACAAAAATCTTCTGACTTGGGACATCTCCAAAGAAGAAACTCTTCCACCCTTCCCTTTCCTCTTTACTTTGTATATCTCTCCTTTCCTAATGTCTAAAAAAAAATCTTAGAGCCACTCATCTCTTTCTACCCATTCAGGGTAGAACTGGCTGACCCTTTTCACCAGGGACATACCACATCCACCATGAAATCTCTAGAAATCACTCTTTCAAAGCCTCCAAGATTATTCCTTTATATTCTCCCTCACCCATGCTCTTTATAAGGCAGGTAACATTTCCATTATAAATCCCTTTCATTTTCTTCCCTCTCTGCCTGAAGCTACCACTCTCAAGTTTATGAAGGATGCTCTGACTCTACCATGGCACCCTACCAGGGGTAGCCGTATTGCTTGGCCCAGATGATGGATCCTGGGATGTAGGAGGCATAGGCCACATCACTTTCATGACCAGTCCAGGTCTCCTCAGGGATATCACAGCGATTATACTGCAAGTCTGCCAAGAGAGGAGGAGTGCAGGGAAAGAAAGGGCCTCATGAGGTGAAAATCTGGATGAGGGCAGAGGAAAGGTCAAGAAGAAATTGTTATATGCAGCAGGTAAGACCAAAAGGACACTTGGAAGACAGGCCTGAAGGATGAATAAAGGCTCATGAAGGAAATGCAGCTAGAGCTAGGAGAAGCAGGAGTTATGTTCTGTAGAAAGAGATCCCAAACTTCCACCTACACATGTCTGACCCTGCTTCCACCTGTGTAACATCATGAAGATAATTTCTCCAATATTCTGTTTTCTCATCTGTAAAATAGCTGGGCAGGACTAGATCTTCATAATCTTTTTTAAGTAGTCAAACATTCTAGAATTCTAAGCCACTGAATCTTTCTCACTGGCTTTTCCTCATATATCCCATACCAACCCAATACCAAAAGTCTAGTCAGACTAACAGGGTCAAACCAATGCAGAAGAAGATGGAATTTACTCAGAACAATCGTTTAGATTCCAGGACCCCCCTACTCTTCAGAGTGTCTTCCTCTATCCCTTTATGCCAAATTCATTTTGAAAAGACATCAAGATCCCCGCCTCTCCCCAAATGCTAACTACAGGGACCCCTGGAGTTATAACTATATTTTTGTCATATTTAATCTAAAGGATGAAAGCAGGGAAAGAAAGAAAGGAACATAAAAACTGAAAAGAAATTTCCATTTTACCTGTGTTCTGGTCACAGGACCAATTATCTGGGAGGACTGAGGGGTCAATGTTCCCACGTAGCCGCCTCCATTTCTCACAGTTTGGGGAGGAACACTGGACCCAGACTAGACATTGACCTGTCACAGCAAAGAAACCTGAAATAAGAAGACTCAAAAATACGTTCTTCCTTCTTCAATTTAATTAAAATTAATATACTCCCTGCCACCACCACCTCTGCAAGAATCACACAGCCCTAGAGATCAACTTGTTCAAGCCCTGACTTATAAACAGTAAAACCAAAAGCTCGGAAGAGATAACTGACTGCTAAAGGTCAGTCTAAATTGGGGGCAAAGCTGAACTTGGAACCCAGGTCTCACACCTCAGTCTCTCTGCTGAACCATCTATCACCTCTTCTCCCCTGGGGCAGAAAGCAGTGTTTCCTGTATTTCCATTTTCTTTAAAAGGCTGCCTGGCATCTTTTTGGCTACTGCCTCATTTCCTGGCTGCATGTCACTACTAAAAAGTTCTCCTGAAGGACTGTGCTCGCTTTGGCAGCATATAGACTAAAATTGGAGCAATACAGAGAAGATTAGCATGGCCCCTGTGCAAGGATGACACGCAAATTCGTGAAGCGTTCCATATTTTTTAGAAAAATGGTACTGAAGAATTTATTTACAGGGCAACAATGGAGAAACAGACATAGAGAATAGATTTATGGACATGGGGTGAGGGGAGGAGAGGGTGAGATGTATGGAAAGAGTAACATGGAAACTTACATTACCATATATAAAATAGATAGTCAATGGGAATTTGCTGTATGGCTCAGGAAACTCAAACAGGGGCTTTGTATCAACCTAGATGGGAGGGATGGAGAGGGAGATTGGAGGGAGTTTTAAAAGGGTGGGGATATATGTATACCTTATGGCAGAAAGTGAAGAGGAACTCAAAAGCCTCTTGATGAAAGTGAAAGAGGAGAGTGAAAAAGTTGGCTTAAAGCTCAACATTCAGAAAACGAAGATCATGGCATCCGGTCCCACCACTTCATGGGAAATAGATGGGGAAACAGTGGAAACAGTGTCAGACTTTATTTTTCTGGGCTCCAAAATCACTGCAGATGGTGACTGCAGCCATGAAATTAAAAGACGCTCACTCCTTGGAAGGAAAGTTATGACCAACCTAGATAGCATATTCCAAAGCAGAGACATTACTTTGCCAACAAAGGTTCGTCTAGTCAAGGCTATGGTTTTTCCTGTGGTCATGTATGGATGTGAGAGTTGGACCGTGAAGAAGGCTGAGTGCCGAAGAATTGATGCTTTTGAACCGCAGTGTTGGAGAAGACTCTTGAGAGTCCCTTGGACTGCAAGGAGATCCAACCAGTCCATTCTGAAGGAGATCAGCCCTGGGATTTCTTTGGAAGGAATGATGCTAAAGCTGAAACTCCAGTACTTTGACCACCTCATGCAAAGAGTTGACTCACTGGAAAAGACTCTGATGCTGGGAGGGATTGGGGGCAGGAGGAGAAGGGGATGACAGAGGATGAGATGGCTGGATGGCACCATTGACTCAATGGACGTGAGTCTGGGTGAACTCCGGGAGTTGGTGATGGACAGGGAGGCCTGACGTGCTGCTATTCATGGGGTCGCAAAGAGTCGGACACAACTGAGCAACTGATCTGATCTGATCTGATGGATGATTCATGTTGAGGTTTGACAGGAAACAGCAAAATTCTGTAAAACAATTATCTTTCAATAAAAAAATAATTAAAGAACAAAAAAAGTTCTTCTGAAGGACTAACCAGCATTTCTTTTGTGCACAGCATCCAGAGTTCCTCTTTGAACTAACCTGTCCTATTTGAATTAACCTGTCACCAAATCACCAAGTTGCAGCCTTTGGGACCAAGAGCTCTGAGTTCACCCCTCACCAAAAGACAGGTTTAAGCCTATCGTTTCTCAGTCAACTATTTACTTCAGGCCCTGCTCAAAGGCCAAACATTCTTTTTATCCATTACATTCCAAACTCTCATCCCCACCTTTCTCTACCCCACATCTTCTAGGTTGACCCAAAGCTCCACACACCCCTTTCTCCCTCCCAAACTCTTCCACTATATTATTTGGAAATGAAAATGAAATTAATATTCTTTGGAATTCCAGGCAAGAGTAACTAAAATCCACATATCTTCAACCTGTTCTCTGAACATCTGCCTCCTTTTTTGAAATCTGGTGATGCAGAAATCTGGTGATGCTGCCCCAACCCAACCCCACCTGACCCATGCAGCCCTCTAAGCAGAAGCTGTTCTTCTCACATCCCCCAGACCAGAAAGGGGGGCCAGTATCACCCTTTCCGCCCATTGACACTTGCAGACCATTACTATCCTCCATTCTATAAAAACACTCCCTCCCTTAAGGTCCAGGCCATGAGATACACTGCCTTCTTATCTCCCTTGCAATGACAATGCTGCTATCTGGTTCAGTCTTTTCCTTCCCTCTGCCTCCTGCCCTCATAGATTACCATATATCCACAAGGGTAATGTACAAGCACCACATACCTTCTCCTCCATGCCACCTCAGTAACCCCTTCACCTCAGGAACCCACTCCCATCCTGCATGGCCCCCTGAGTCATCTGCAGGGACTGTACACTCCCCTGAATCACTTATCTAAACTCTTCTCTGATAAAAATGCCCCATCCTTCCACCTTGCTCCAAGAACTCATGGCAACTTTCCCTTTATCCAGATCTCCAATCCACTGGCCCCACCTTCCTCTCAACTAGTAGCAACCTCTTTTCTTCACTCTGTAGTTACGCACATTTGATTTCCTTAGATTCTCTTGCAGACATCATCAACTCCCTTTCCCTCTGTCCTTCCCCCGACTCAGCTGGCAAACACAATTCTGAATGAACCCACTCTTTTTCTGTGCCTACACTCATTCAACTGAGCTTTGCTAGAGAAAATCACTGACCAGGTACACCATATATTCAGTTAACGACACCAACCAATATGTTTCTCTAGTAAGTTCACTCTCTCACTTGTCAGTTTACCTTAAATGCTGAAACGTAAGGGATGCCCTCCATCCCACCAAAATCATCCCTCAGCAAAGTAGATGACTTACATTTGGGTCCTTCCAAAATATCTCATATTATGGATCACTTTCTCAGTTATTTTGAATAATTAAGTACTGGTTGGGAATGATGTATTAGTTTGAAATGACAGTTGCCACTGACAGTTGTAGATGTTTACAGAGGTAACCTGGCAAGGCTAGAAAAGAGAGTGGGAGAAAGGGCCAGGGACCATAAAAGAGAACAGAGATCAAGAAAATAAATGGTAGTTGTAAAAATATAAATATTCATGAGGAAATGAATGGGTAAAAAATCATCCTAATGCTATAAAACTAGATATTCATGGTTTAGGATGATATTTCTATGACAGTTTTAAAGACATACAGTTCCTTAGAGTTTCCTTTCCAACAACTTAGAAAGCAAAGATGTGTTAGAAAACTGAAGTTCAGATGTGGCTCTGTGTTAATGAAGCCTAATGTCATAGACACACAGGTAAAGAGCATTTCAGTTAATGCTAATTTGTGAAACACCAGCTTCCTTGGGTTCTGTGATCCCTCATTCTCCCTTTTCCCCTCTCCCCTTCCATTTTTCTGGTAACTTAATTGGGTTCACCTCATTCTCTGTCTAATCTCTAAATTGGAGTCCCAAAGCCTAATCATGGGTCTTCACTCCCATCTGCACTTTCTCCTGAGGTCAGCTTACCCATATCCTCTATTTGAAACCCATTTTCATACCTGACAACACAGAGATGTATGCCAGTGGCCTCTGTTCTGAGCTCCCAGTTCCTATAGCCACCTTGCTCTTTGACATCTCTATTTGGAGGTCTCACAACAATCTCAAACCCAATGAGTCCAAACCCAGATTCTTGATCTCATCCTACAGAACTGCTGTTCACCTGCTCCTTTCACACAACTGCTCAAACCCTCTTCTCTCTCACTTTCCAATATTCAATTCATCACCAAGTTCTGACAACCCTATCTCCAAAACATATCGTAAAACCATTTGCTTTTCGTCTCCTTCATCATCCTAATCCAAGCCACCAAAATATTTAATCCTAGCACTAACTTCTTAACTGGTCTACTCTTGGCTTCTCATACTCCATTCTCCAATTAATCACCAAAAGGATCTGTTTAAAACATCAATTTGAGGATGCCACTTCCCTGGTTAAAACCCACCAGGGGCTTCCCACTATACTTAAGATGAAATTCTCACTTTGTAACATGGTTTTTGAGCTAGCCACTGCTACCTCTTTATGAAGGAGGAAACAGACAGAACAGGCTCCATCTCGAAACGGGACTCCATCTTGGGCCGGACTGTGGACTTTTGAGCTCTATGCCCAGTATCTATGGAAACGACATACCAATTGGAAAACCAGGCCCCTGGAAGGAAGAGCCCCAGGGCTCATACCTAGACTCTCCCTCGCCTGAAAGAATACCCTAATTAACTGTGGAACTGAATAGAATCACACATTCTATTACGTGTACTGGGGTATGACCACAGGCCTATTGATAATTGTCCAGTGTTAACTACCTAGGCCTAAGGCATATGAATCAGGGTTAACTTTGTATTCTCTTTTCCTTTGTTCAGACCAGTTCCAGGGAATTTAGGGAGGTGGGTTTGGGCAGGTATACTTAGGGTATATAAGGTTTTCACAAAAGCTGGTCGGGGTCCTTGGCTAAGAGGAGACTCTGCCTTGCACCCGCCCGTGTAATAAACTTCACTCCATTATCTGCCCTGTCCTTCTGAGTCTGTTTTCCGGAATGTGTGGCTGTAACAGTTCCATTTATCTACAGCCACTCTGCAGCCTTGCTTCCCTTGCTCTCTGAATCCCAGTTATACCAGGTTTCTTTTGGTATCCAGAGTAAGCCAAACTTCACCTTATCTAAAACTTTCTCCCACACACTTTAGTTGGCTAACTTCTTCTACTCTTGCTACAGTTTTCAGCGTAAATGTTATTTCCTTACAAATGCATTCTCTGACTGATCCTATCTTAATTAGATCTCCACCATTTCCTCTCAGGACATTGTCTTCCTTCCCTTCACAGAACTTTAAGCAAATTTTATTTACTGGATACTCCCTTTCTACTACCTACTCCAGGAGTACCCATCTCTCCTTGGCAACTGTAAAAAAACAGGAAGAGTGGTTCACTGATAGTAAGAAGCCTACACATTTCACTATAATCACAATTCAACCCACAAGCACTGCGAAAAAATAAACTTCCTCCAACAACTATGGATTATATGACTGAATAACTGAATGAATGAAATAGCTCTCTCTCTTCCTCAGCACTATATCCTCTTAACAAGTAGCTGTGTGAGATAAACTATAGTCTTTGGAGAATTTGCTCTAACATCCTAACTGGTCGTTACCCTTCTCCTCCACCTCCAATTTTCAAGTTCCAAGTAGGTTTGTCAAACCATGGTTGAACTTACCAAAACCACTTCCTTCTCCTTTTTGTTGGTCCCTGTTCTGGGAATGATCCTGAATAGTTTTCTTATGTTGGTCATCCTGTCTGTGCTCATGTCCACTTTGGTCTTTCTCCATTTTCTCATCTTCTGAGAAGATAAAAGAAAAACATCATAGGGTTAAGGGATGAAGAGAATATTTGTAGATAGTAAAAGAAGGAAGAAGAATCACAGTTCATTAGTTTTAAGTCTTGGGCTGAAAATTCTCAGTATGCCCACTGTCCCATTCCCTAATTTCATGGAATAAGTACTTGAGCCAGATGTCAAAGTATATCGGATTATACTTACGAGCTTCCTTCTTTCTTTTGCTTAAGGAGAGTTTATTGAATTTCTTCTCAGAGGATGCAGAATCTGGCTGGCCTGGCTTAGATATCTTTATCTCAGGGATTATTCCATCTTCCTGAGAGGCTGAAATCTCTAGAATAGGAGGTACCACTACTCTGTCTCTGCAAATAAGATTTTTAATTAAAAGACAGAAAAGGGCAATTTGTAGTACCCCTCTTTTGAAAAAACCCAAGGGTAAAAGTTAGGAGGACAGAAGACTTGCAAGTTCTCCATGGCCTCCTGGGGTCATTTTATCCATTTACTGGCCTATTTTCCCAGTTCAAGTATCTTTCCTGAGATGAGAGAAATCTACCAAGATATGAAAAACATCTAGATAGAAAGACAGATAGATGGATAATCATTTATCAGTATTAAGTCTACCCTGTGATCAACTCACCGCACTGGGATAAACTTACCCATCAGCATTATTATTATCAGAAGTATTAGAAGAAGCAATTCCTGGTTCCTTGTCTAATTGGGTACATCTTGTAGGCTGGGTACAGGAAGTCTCTGAAAAATCAAGGCTAGATTCCATCCTCCCAAAAGAAAATACTATAAGCAGAGAAGCAACCAAAGAAAATAACTACTCCATTATTTGCAAACTGTAACCTTTCATTAACATATCTCCCATCAGTTGCCTAAATGAACTTACCTTTAGACTTTTGCCATACCATAGAACTTTCAAGTTTTTTAATATTCTCAGGAAAAACCACAAATCTGTATCTTTCTGAAAGCTTTTCCAGATGGATTCGCCTATTCTAGGATAGTCAGGTAATGTTAATTTTGTGTACATAACAGAAATTTTAGGTATATCTTTTATATCATTTGTCCCTCAAGCTTTCTCTAGAAGTGGAAGTATACCTAAGAAAAGCTTAAAGTATCAAACCACCGTCCTTAGCCTCAAGACCGTACGGAGTAAGGCTTCAGGGCCTATACTAGAGTTTCTTATTCTAAAAATCAAATTCCTGAGCAAATGTTAAAACAGTATTGCAAATAGAAATATATAAGAAATGGAAACTAAGGTCTTCAAATCTGGGAAAAATAATTTATCTTTTCTATGAAAATTGTAAACATATAAAAATAAATTTAAATTACATTTAAAAATCTAGATGAAGCTATATTTATATTCTGAAGTCAAGGTAATCTAATTTTCTAAAAGTCTATACCTTCTAAGATGGTTTAGCTATAGTCCTGTTGATACAAGATGAGTATTTAAAACTATTTCGAAGTCTCATCTAATATTTCCTTATGTAGAAAGATGGAGAGAAAGAGAGATGATATTAACTTACTCCACCCTTCAGATAATTTCTTTGCCTAACTGAAACTCTTTCACTAAAAGCCATACCCAAGCACTCCTGGAAGGACTTCTGTAGCACAATCTGGACAATCTCCTCAAATTCTGCATTGGTAAGAGTTGATTTTTCCTGCAGAGAGACAGGTAGGGGAGAAAAACTGCTCATCTTTCCCCATTCCTCCTCTGTAGGAAGGAGGAAACCTCCTTTGGATGAGGCAGCAAGTTCACAAAACTAAGAGCATGAAGTCAACCTAAAGATGCCATAAATTCTATCACAGATCGCCTGGGAGTAAGAAGTCAAAGAAAAGGAAAACACTGATAAAGTCTCTACTTCTACTCTCACCTACATCCCATCTCAGCCCCTACCTGCCCAGTATTCCCTGCTAAATGCTTTCATTAAAACATTTTTTACCTCTTTGAGAATAGACACCCCCACACAAGAAAAAAAAAAACCTGAAACTACAGGATGAATCTCCCCTGTGATATTTCCTATATTCAAATTTATGTTATAAATATTTAAATGTCTTCTGAAATGGAAAGATCCTGTTTGCCCAGGCTGGATGACAAGAAGCTATCCCACTACAGCCATCCTTTTGATTTTTACCTTTTCTTTCTTTGCGTTCTTGCTGTCTTGAGCCTTTCCTTGTATCTCCTGGCCATTGCCTGGACCATTCTCTGTGGTTGTTTTCTTCTTCTTCTTCTTCTCTAACCCGGCCTTTAGCAGGCTTGGCCTGACCTCTGCCTGTGGGGAACTGATCTCCAGGATCTCCTCCTTTGATGAGTTAAGGTTATAGGACATCAGGCTATGCAATTTTTGTGCAGGCGGGGCAAAGGTATTTTTTGGTCCCTTCCCACATTCTGAAAGAAATTTTGTCATCAAATGTAATTTGTGAAACATGGAATCTAACACAGAAATTGCCAAACACTGCCCACTGACTGACAGTATCAGAATTATCTGGAGAGACCTTTTAACAAATTCAGATTCCTAGGCCTCTCCTTACCAAACTTCCCCAGGCCCCCACCTTCTCACCCCTGCCCTAAGATTGTGACGAAGTAGTCTGAAGTGAGACCCAAGAATCTGTAATTTTATAAGGCTATCCAGCTAACTCAGATGCACTTCCAGGTTTAGGAACCACTGAGTAATTCAAAAGTGATAAATACAAGTATGAGGAAAACAGAAATATTCAAATATGAAATTTTTAAAATTTGCTTTTTAAAAATTTTGCACAAAGTGTTATGGGAAATTAGAGGAAAATTTTTAAAAACTAGTAAAAATCTACAAAGGATGCAATGAAAACTGTACTGATCCTCCCGGGCATAAGAAATGTACCTTTATTTGGAGCTTCCATAATATTTTGTATCTATCCTGTGGCATTTACCATATTCAAAGTTATTTATAAGTATTTAAATGGCTCTTCTCTCCCTACAAGTTCATACATTTCTTGAGTAAGACTGTTCTAAGTCAAATATATTTACTCAAAGTGCCTAGAAAAGCAGTAACTTTAACAAAGTGAACATGAAATACATATGAACTGAGCTTCCCTTTGGTAGGAAAGGTGTCCAGATGACCTAAGACTGAGAAAGAAGAGGAAAATAACTCTTGACTCACTTTCTTTACTCTCCAAGGTTGGCATGATTCAGCTCAGAAGCTACACTTTCTTTATGCCTCTGCTGAAAAAGAAATGAACAGTTATGCTCTGATGAACAAAATTTATTTTATTGAAGCATAGTTGATTTATAATGTTAATTTCTGCTACACAGCAAAGTGATTCAGTTATATATATATATATATATGTATACAGTACTGATTGAACATGATTTTAAACTTTCTCCTCTTGCCTTCTTGGGTTCAGGGTGATAAACTCTTTAAGGGTCTATCAGGCAGATTTAGAGTCGGACAGGGCTGAGCAACTTCACTTTCACTTTTCACTTTCCTGCACTGGAGAAGGAAATGGCAACCCACTCCAGTGTTCTTGCCTGGAGAATCCCAGGGACGTGGGGAGCCTGGTGGGCTGCCGTCTATGGGGTCGCACAGAGTTGGACACGACTGAAGCGACTTAGCAGCAGAAGCAGCAGGCAGATTTACCCAACTAGTATTGATCAGGCAATTCCTGACTGGTTTAAGATTCCATTTCTGAGAGAGCCAAAACTGTAATTAAATTGTCTTGGTTTAGTGATAGGAGGCTTAGCATAAGCAATCCCATCCTTTGCCTGGGATGCCTAACCTACACTTTCTGCCTTATTGACTACAATCCTACTCTTGGGCAGTGCCAATTAAATGCTGGAGGATAATGAAGGTTGTTTTAAAGATTAGCAACAATCTTTAGTGTTTTAAGTGTTTAGAACTATGTCCAACATGAGGTAGGCACATATAAGTAGGTGGGAATGATAGTGGTAGTGATTTGTTAAAAACACACACACACACAAAATTCAACTGAGTAAATTTTAAGGATCTTTTTGGCTTTATTCAACAACTCATGAATTGGGCAGCATCGAATCTATCAGATGGATAGGAGCTCCAAGGAACTATACAAAATTAAACACTTTTACAGGGAGAAGACATAAGGAACACAGGTGTAATACTAGGCAAAAAAAGAAAGAAAGAAAAAGAAAAAGGCAAACTGGTTATACAAGGTTACTTTCCTTTAAGGGTCTATCAGGCAGATTTACCCAACTAGTGCTGATCAGGCAATTCCTGACTAGTTTAACATTCCATTTCTGAGAGAACCAAAACTGTAATTAAATTGTCTTGGTTTAGTGATAGGGGGCTTAGCATAAGCAACCCCATTTGGTGACCCTTATTGAAACAAGATGTGTTTTTAACAGCCAAAAGTAAAAGTAGTAGTAGAGTAGCGGCATTAGGGTATAGACCTTCCTGGAGTTAAACAGTGAGATTTTTCTTCAGAGCAATAACCTTTCACAAGGTTCTTCTAAATACTCAAAACAAATACACTGTAGATTCACTTATCTATTTCAGACATCCCTATTTATAGAGAACCCCCTTTAACATCACTATAATGTATTATCTTCCTTTTACATAGATCTTCTAGTCCAATAAATTTCCCAATGTGCTAGATTCTTATATTAATAATTTTT